>NC_060145.1:368658678-369889928 GCF_021461385.2 Schistocerca piceifrons | reverse complement strand
AGGTGCACGGCCAAATGTATAACAGCAGTGTCTCTTTCGTGTATCGGAAAACCCAAAATACACCAAATGGTTCAAATGGCTCTGAGCACTATGGGACTTAACTACTGAGGTCATCAGTCCCCTAGAACTTAGAACTACCGTAGCGGCCACGCGATTCCAAATTGACGCGCTTAGAACCGCACGGCCACACCGGCCGGCGAAATATACGCCAAACTGCTTCGTTGCTGCTGATGTGTCGGCCCATTTGATACCGCGTTATTTCATCGTTTTCGTTAACATTGTGAACAGCAAATACAGCCATATCACTGCCCTTATGGACATATTTGCATATATATTTTGTGGACTTCACCGAACTGCAGAGCTCAATGTTTATGTGTGCTTTGTAGATTTAACACAGCAATGGTGAATACGGAACCACCCAGTGATTGTCAGTGTCAACTGTTGTACAGTTTGACTTGCGTAATTTATGTGATTGACCACCAGGGTCAACGTCTCTACGACGATACAATGGATAACCATAGATATTAGTGATTGTATCATCTATACAATTTTTTGAAAAACGTTTCGTACATTTTCCATTGTCCATACACGGCGCCGTCGTGTTTATAGCACCGCATGGACCATGGGTCATGTTAGCGGTAATAATCTCATTAAAATTCTTGATCGATATTCCGATCCGGAATTTCTGCTGAGATAATTTTATCAATTTCTTCAGACTGTATTTCGTCGAACAACCAAATCAAAAGATGCGCGTATGGCAAACCTCGTTTTTGCCTCTCAACGGAATACAGTCAGCTACGTAATTTGCCAAATACAATGTATAATCAAGTTCATCAACGATTTTAACTTTTGTGTGAAGACACGTGCAGTGATATCGTGCCGACCTATTTCAGTTTGACCCGGCAATAACACAATTTTAATTTCATCCCATTTTGGATTACACGTAAATGTAATGAACAAACCTGGTCGTCCGTACGTGCACACAAAAGTCTTCAATATATTCTTGCATATGACGTGGGCTACCAATCCAATATATGGTGATGGAAGAATATATGAAGTACCGATGTCGTTGATATTATTTATTACATCTACGTTACCAACAATAAATAGCATCACGCAAATGAATGTATTCCTCAGCTCGAAGTCTCGCTTGGTTATACCTGATGTATCGTAATCGCTCGCTTTCAGTTTTCGCATACATATCAACAATATATTGATGAAACAGCTGGCGGCATCGGAGAATATTATTGTCTTCATTGGCACAAATCATCAATGCGTAGAAGTTCATCGCACTCACTTTCTTGCTGATTTCTGCATCTGCAAAGTAAAAATATAATTAAGACGAAAAGATATTAATCGTGCATAAAATTAAATATTAGGTAATGACATGTGTAGATTGTACCTGTTGCTGGATTTTTGTTTGTTTGTTATTTAAATGATATCCATCTTCTACTTCCCAAAATATCAATGGATATTGCAAAGCGTCGTAAGAGCGATGACTGCCTTCAATCGTATGCACTGTGTTATCTCTGTGCTGGATTCGTATATCTCGACGTTCAAATGCGTCGCCAACCATTACAGTTGCAACTTCATTAATGGTCGATGCATTATAATTGTCGTTTTGCAGTCTGTTTGAAACGGTATTGAACAACTGGACCAACTGGTTGTGATTCTGTAAGAACGGTTCTAAAATACCCCCAATTTCTCGTTCCTGCATCTGCTCGATATGGTTGTACTGGCAGCGTGCGTTTGTTTGCTGCTCCTCATCACCCATGAAGTACATTTGCAGAAATTTTGAATTGGTATCAGGCACCGGCATTAAAGAACCAATTTGATGATACACTTGGCCCTGAATCTTAAACGTTGATTGAAAATTACGACTATCCTCATTCTGAACGATTTTCGTTGCCCCAAATAATGTCATTTGAAAGCACGAATTGAATTTGCGAATGTTACGCAAAAATATTTAGATTGAGATTGAGCTCCAGCCAATAGTGTTTTCAATGGTTCTGGCGGCGTATTCAGTGGTGGCAATACAATTTTTCCAGACGCGCTGCAGAAACCGGCCGATTCACCTTTGTATTTGAGTGCATAGCAGTGTTGGCATTGTTTGTTCATAGCACCGATTACAATTAGTGAATGTGACGAATAGTCGATGTCCGACTCATATTCAAAAGCAAGGCGAAGAAGTGATACACGTGTAAATGCGCGATACACTTGCAAACGCTGTTGTTCACGTGTTCTGAATGTGTCGGTGACTCGTTGCCGGGCCAGTCTTTGCCTCAATGCGTTAGCTCGAAGGCGTTCGTTGCGTTGCTCTTGACTTTCATTAGCACGTCTGAGTGCAGCCTGGTTTATTAAATTTTCATTGTCCGTCAATTGATCTTCTGCCGATCTATTTAACCGACGTTCCTGGACTAATTTCGAATTCCGAGTCCGTCGACCAATATTTCCTCCGCGTCCAAGAAGACGTGGCATTGTTTTATGTACGTAACTTATATGTGAATATAATACACTTAATATTCACTGAAATTCGACAACTGAAATATTAAAAGACACCGTACAAAAAAATTAAAATGTCAAAATAACGAAGCACACATAATATAATACACTCTAAACGTCGAAAAATAAACGAAACCCTATTCACGCAACTTCTATCTGAATATAATACTCTCAATATTGTACACAAAAATTCAATGCCACCTACAGTGCTGATTTAAGAATGTAAATTTTGCAGGCCCCCACTTGAATGCATACACAGAAATTCATTCAAGTCGATCCAGCCGTTTAGTTGCAGTATAGATAAATAACCCAGATACCGACTGCAGCGCCATCTGCCGGGCTGATATGTTAATTAATCTAAACTATCCAAGGCGCCACCCAAACGCATACAAAAAAATTCATTCAAATCGGTCCAACCGTTTAGGAGGAGTTCAGTGACATACACACGTACAGTAGAATTATACATACATACATATATATATATATATATATATATATATATATATATATATATATATATATATATATCATGACATCCATCTTTACAAATTTCCTTTTTCTGACGGACACACGTCCAGATCTACCGCTCTCAAAACTCTGCCATCTCCCTCCCCACATCCACCACTGCTGGCGGCTCACCTCCAACTGCACAGCGCCACGCGCTGTTCACATCCAACTGCCCAACACCACAATAGCGATTTTTCCAGCAATGCCAACCAGCCACAGACTGCACACAGCACAGCCAGTGATTTTCATACAGAGCGCTACCTGAGTTTACCAACATAAAAACCTAGATAGCCCACTTACAAACTGTTATATCTTCCTCGGTCGCATACTAGCGTCCTTTTCTTTTGATGGTCACTTTATTTTGTCGGTTCTACAAACGACAGCATGGCCGCTCATCTCTGCGCACCCGGCACTCCCCAACTACCTGGCAGGTCCGCAAAGACTGTTCCTAGGAAATTTGAATAGCAGTATTTGTACTTAAGTAGACTTAAGAATTCTTGCAATGGTTGTCCGAGTACGATTCACGGTTAGACGCAAACTTCTGTACGTCGTCGTTCCTGCGTCCCAACCTATACTCGTACATTCAGTACATAATTCCCGTGCAGGGAAGGCATTTTAAGTGAAAGTCGCTGCCGGACATTGGCTGATAGATACGATATTGCAGTGCTTGTGTTGTCAAGAAGACCGAAGGAATTTTGCATCGTTCTTCTTGCCAAGACGGGCAGCGACCCGGCAGTGACTGTCAATGAAGATACCCTCCCCTATACGGGAGGTAGGTAACGTGTGTACGGATACAGGTTGCGATGCAGGAACGACGACATACAGAAGTTTGTCTGGCCCTGAGTCATACAGATACAGTCAAAGCAGTTACTGCGACTGCTTGCAAAAAGCGAGAACTCTGCGTTCGGGTTCCGGTGCGGCGCAAATTTTCAATGTCGTCATTCCTTTACACAGCTGATAGCTGCTCGTATTCGCAACTGCGAATACATAGTCGTCGCAGTGCCTGTTCGTCCGGACATGCACGCATCTCTAGAAGATCATCGGATAGTTCTTCTTAACAATATAGGCACTACAATATCGCATACATCTCGTATTGTAGACGAAAATTGTGATGCTTCTATAAAACGCGGCTATACAGCTGTTTCAGTTTCATAGACATCATTGCGGCAATGGGAGAGATCTGAGTGATGTAACAGCTCTGCACAAGATATAGGTATTCACGATCTTAACTTTCAGAAGCAGGGTAAAGGAACGCCATTCATGTTCCAGGATTGCTTCTTGTACCTTCTCTGTAACCGATTTACAATTAAGTGTAGCAATTAGGAGTGGAGATCGGTCAATTATAGCTACCAAAGATTTTCGTCTATGGAGTACCGTCACTGACGAAAAGACAGGATTATCGAAACTCCGTAATTTCACCAAACAACATTTGCCTTCACTGATGCGGGCGCCACATAGAAAGGCAAAAGGCGCCCAACGTTCCCTAGAGCAATGGAATCTCAGCAGGAGAAAAGAATAACTCCAGCACATCTTCTACACAGTCATGGTCGTACCGAGTTCATGTCGCCCAAGGTGCCTATCATTGTAACTGAGCGACAGTCCTCCGAAAATGGGGCACAAATGATAGAACAAACAACGAAACTGAGGAAAACCCTACGGATAGTAATCGGGGTTGTCAGTTGGCCATTGATAACAACTGAAGCTCGGATACCCGTTAACAAATCAGACAGGCCCCTGCGTGCATTAATTGTGAACCCAACGGCTTCCAGTATCTGAAACAGGAAGCCATGGCTGACCAGACCGAACGCCTTGTCAAAATACAAAAAAGCCAGAGCACCAGGAGCAGTACGGCCAGGAATGCTACTTCGATGTTCTATTCACCGCCCTCGTGTCACTCTTATAATCACAATTTAATTAAGTATTCACGTGAAATTTATGTTTCTGCCTGGCCAAAACTTTCAGGAACTAACACAATTTTTCATCTTTAAATGTGACGGGCACAAACCTGCGTCAGAACACTTCGTTCAAAAGTAGTGAGAAAGTAGCAACCAGCAAAGGCCCAAACCTTGGCAGACCATCCAACCTGGCGACTTTCGGGAAAACGATCTGACAATTATGTCATACAGTCACATTGAAAGCATCTAAAAATGCTGCATTATGAGCAGGTGTAAATCTATGATACGGGGCTCGAACTACAAATCGCCAGACATTTCGATGGGAACTGCAACATCATAAAGCACAGCACAGAACTGATGCAGAGTATGCAATATGTGTTTCTGTGCCGTCCCTGTCTTAAGAGATACGAACGTTGACGATGATTCTGATGTTTAATCAGATGGTACAGAGAAGTCAGTTCATCCGCTACCAAGGAACATGGTTTGCAACGCATATATAACTCTTCAGTTTTCGGAATACCATTAAAGAAGGGGAAACGTTATCGAAACAAATAATTAATCAAAAATTTATCACAAGATGGCGCTGCAAGCGGCATAATATGCAAATTAAATTACGTGGGGTACATAGCCTTGTACCGCGCATAATTTATTTTCCATATTCTGCCGCTTCCAGTGCCATCTAGTGATCTAGAAGCACGACGCGACTGTTCCAATCTGGATCGCACCTAGCTGATAAATCTCTGTTACACGAACGAGATCGGCGACTTTACGAAATTTGAAAAGAAGGTTCTCTTGAAGTACACTGGGGCAGAGGGAAGAAAACAGCTGATTCGACGTCAGCAAAAACTGTGTTCACACTACTGTAGGAAGAGTTAAGTGATGGTGTGGAAACATGTATTGCACTGGGAAGTGAGCGAACATTGGCTGTGCCTGTGAACACCATCCACACAGTTGTACTAAACATCCTGCATTGCTTCCCGTACAAAATTATCCCATGTTGAGGCATAGTTTCGTGCGGACCTGCTAGTAAGACAAACGTTTGCTGCAGGATTTCTTGCTGCCGTGGAAGTGGACAATGACTAGCCGTGGAACATTCTGTGGACAGAGTATGGACATTTCCATCTCTACGCCAAGTCAATACACAAAACTGTAGAATGGGCAATGGAAAATCCGCTAACATAACAACCGGAGCTGCGTTATTCTATAAATATAACAGTGTGGTGTGGGTTGTCAGCATCGTTTATCTTTGGACCATATTTTTCGAGCCGGCCGCAGAGGCCATGCGGTTCTAGGTGCTACAATCTGGAACCGCGCTATCGCTACGGTCGCAGGTTCGAATCCTGCCTTCGGCATGGATGTGTGTGATGTCCTTAGGTTAGTTTAATTAGTTCTAAGTTGATGACCTCAGATGTTAAGTCGCATAGTGCCCAGAGCCATTTGAGCCATATTTTTCGAAGAGAGAGGTTCTGTGGGTATTCTTACCTGAACCGTCCTTGGCAAACGCCATTAGCGTCTTTTGCGCACCAACGTCATTGCAGCACATTAACAGGATAGATGCGTGGATAGGATCTTTTTATGCTAAATGGCGTTCCTCTGCACATTCGATAGCCAGTGAAGTATTTGCTGAAGAAGCATTTTGGGAATGCTAGAGTTATCAGCTCTTACTTCTCTACAACTTCGCCATCCAGATGACCTGATATTAATCCACGCGCCAGTCTCATGACAGTTAAAAATCGTTTTCGTTGTTGCTTTTTATGCGGTTTTTGGTCTAAGTAAACTTAAAAAACCTATGTAATTCTTGCTTTTTACGCGATTGGACAGCACAGTTGGTTTAATGTGCAGCTCACACCTTAGTACATCTGTCATTTGTAGCCGAACCCATTTAGTTTACGACACTTACAGCGTCGACTAGTGGGATATTTTTCGTTTTCTTTCGTAACATTTACTTCTTCTTAGTAACATTTCCCCTTCTTCTATAGTACTGCGTTCAAATTTTACGCTATTCTGGAGAGTGGTTAGTTTCTTATAGCGTTTAGAAACTGTGCGTACAATCATCCCTCAAGTTGGTGTAGCTGCTACTGTGAGATACTGGCACTTACAGAAGAATATACAAAGAAACACTGTTGTTTCACGCGCGATTACAAACCGAACAAGGTTACCAGAGTATACCGAGGAGGGGGAGGAGGAGGGGGAGGAGCATAGTCAGGAGCGTAGGAGGTCAGCGTGTTGTTGACGTCGACATCACTGCAAAGGCTGCTAGCTCTCCTGGGCAGAACTGCAAGAAGACGTTTCTAGAACCCACACAGCATTTCTCTGTTGTGCTTTACCTGGACCGCGTAGGATCGATGTTTTAATGAGCGTTAGGCGAACTGTAGCAGTCACCTCATTAATACTAGACCACTTTTCTGAAGTGTTTCATCTGCTTAGTTGATACTGTACAATGAAATACAGGTTCTGGAAACTTGGTTTGTAACAGCACATGCGGAAATAGTTTTGTCACACGTTTCCAGCTGGAAAGCATTGATAGTTTCTATATGGTTTTGTATTTCACACCTGACGGCTATAGCATTCTTTTTAACTGCTGTTCATAAAGCTAACACAGTTGAATTTAGCTCTGGAGTCCGATAAAAAGCAACATTACTGGGATGGGAAAAAGATCAACAGACAAAATCACGAACATAGTTGACATAAATACATTTGAATGCGTCCAAGTTGAAATCAGAATATTAAATGCGAAAACAGAGCACAAAAACAAATACCATTTCTGAGTGATAAAAACAGAGTACCGGAAATATATTGGTTTAAAAATACCGGATGAAAACCAGTCACTGCAGTCCCCAACCGGCCATTACTAGAAATGAAATAAATCTCTCTCATCAAAATAAACATTTAACGCTATTTGCACGTGAAAAGTCAAAAGTGTATATTGGATCGGGACTGAAAATCACAAACCTATATTCCTGAACATTGCACTTACGCTTTCGTAACACATTTTTTTATATAGTAACGCCGCTTTGTCACTGGTGGTACAATCATTTCATAAAATGTGAATTATTTATGAGGTCTGCAATAGTTCCGAAAGAACACATGAAAATTTACACAAATGAAATACAGAATTATTTTGATTTACTTCTATAGAGATTCAGTATCCGCATAATTTAAGCAGGGATTATGGGGGAACTCAGACTTTCAAGTTGAAATCGCGTGTCATTCGACTCTTGAGGCTTACCCTAGAAAAGTGATCTGAGAAGCTACTGGTCGCATAACAACTGGATACGGGTTCGACTGTTAAAACTGAATGGTCCCAAAATGCTTCTGCAACAGATACTTCACTGGCTATCGAATGTGCAGAGGAACGCCATCTAGCATAAAAAGATCCTATCCACGCATCTATCCTGTTAATGTGCTGGAATGACGTTGGTGCGCAAAAGACGCTAATGGCGTTTGCCAAGAACGGTTCAGGTAAGAATACCCACAGGACCCCTCTCTTCGAAAAATATGGCTCAAATGGCTCTGAGCACTATGCGACTTAACGTCTGAGGTCATCAGTCGCCTAGAACCTATCCTGAGACATTTCACGCAGGAAAAATACACCGAAACATATGCACTGTCAAAATTTTAGCTACTAAACGCAATGATTGTATTTTTAAATAATGTTTAAGCTACTCATTTTTGTCACACGACGGATGGCTTATAACGACGATTTGTACAGCACTTTCAGCGTACCACGGAATCGACGAATAAGCAGACGCAACCTTGACAAGAGAACATCACGCCAAGTAATGCGAATTCCAAAGTGCACGCATGAGAATTTTAATCACTTTGTAAACTGTTCCAAACATGTCTCAGATAATTAATTCTTTGAATAAGTGCAGTTCATGTCGACAGCTGAACTGTTGCAGATGTAATTGTTACACAAATCAATAGCAGAGGAAAAAAAATCAGAGATGTGTATGACGTTACATTACAGACTACGGTAGTTAATCGGGACTTTAATCTGTTGACATTAAGTATTTTATAACAATCCTGTGGCACAGCTCTTATGACAAAACTTCAATAATGCATAGTTTACAAACAATGAAACAGTTTCTGTTTTATTCCCTGTAACTGTCGCAAAATAAGAGGCATCTACTGGATGACGAAAACAAACATTTTCCTTACACTAGGTACACCAGATCAAAGAAAATAATGCTTTCAGGCGCTTCACATTAATAACTAGTTTTATTTACATGTAATGGTCCTGATCATCTTTTTTTTTTTTGCATGCTGTGTTACATACTTGATCAAATTCGTGACCAAACTGGTGACGCAAACTAACAATGCAGAAATTCCTGAAGTTTAATAATAGCTGATAAACCTGAAATGACTAAGAGATGTGGAAATTGTATTGTCTGAAAATTTTCCGAAAAATGATTGACACTATTGGATTTTCTATTTTTTAATTTTTGTCGAGAGGCTGAATGTCACTATTAGTGCCGGTTGAATCCGAATTATATTAATAGTTTCTTGTTGTCCTCCGAAAGGCAGAGGTGTCTTATATTCGTTCCAACAAAAGCAATGAATTATTTTCTCTATATGGTAAGGAAACGTTTCGGATGCAACGCTGAGAATTATTCTATCCGATTTTTCCACCTTTCATACATAAATTACAAGGTTTCTGCAAGTAAAGAGCTGTTCTCTTTTTAATTTTTGTTTTAATTTGCCGTGATACTGGTGAAGAAAAGTATGAAGCTGCAGAAACGGTAATCCACTGATACGTATAACTGGAATTGTTCTATATGAATGTACCACAGCATTCATCGACTGCACAAACGACTCTGTATTCTTTTCGCTCAAAATGATAAAGTGCGGTTTGATGCTGTTCTTGCACGAAATCTAACTGCTTTTATACAAAGCATTTTAGGGGAAAACAAGAAGCTTTGTAGTCACATCAGTTACGAACTTCTCTATAGTATTACCTGTTTATGACATCTACGCACGTTTAATTGAGGTGAACTTCATAATTTTGCTATTTCTTCTTCTGTGTAACTTCCTGAATCAGTTTCACCAGGTCTAAGCTACCTTAAAGTGAAATTAAAGTAGATAGATGCTGTGAGTTAGTATAGTTAGAAGTTATACTTGACAACAGAACAGATTAATAATTAGTTCCTCCATTTGCAGATCACCCCCCCCCCCCCCCAATACAGACTCTGATGATACAGTTTCTGAGCAGTTCAAAGCGACCTAGGGTCTCATATCAAGAAGGAACCCCACTCACATAATCATAGTTGATGGTGACTTCAATCTAGTCTCGATATGTTGGCGAAAATATATGTTTAAAGTCGGAGGTAGGCATAAAACGTCGTCCGAAATCGTTCTGAATGCGTTATCAGAAAATTATTTTGTATAATTGGTTCAGGACCCCTCGAAGCGTGAATAGTTGCGAAAACATGCTTGACCTCTTAGCAACAAATTATTCTGACGAAATAGCGAGTACCATGACGGATACAACTATTAATGGCGAAGATGATGTAGCGAGACTTAATTCTGTAACACCCAAACCAACCAAAAACAAAAACGTAAATCATATCTATTTTAAAAAAAACAGATAAAAATTCGCTTGTGGCCTTCCTAAGACACAGCCTTCACCCTCTCCAATCGGAATATGTAAGCGTAAATCAGGTTTGGTATAAATTCAAAGAAATAGTATCGACTGTTATTGAGAGACACATACAAAATAAATCAGAACGCTGTTGCAGAAACAAAGAAATAAGCATGCAAAATTTAAAAGAATACGAAACGTTCAAAATTGGCGAAGTTTTACAAAAGCTCAAATGTAGTGTGATCTTCAGTGCACGATGCTTTTAATACTTTCCATAACGAAACTCAGTCTCAACATCTGGCAGAAAATCCGAAGATTCTTGTCGTATGTAAAGTACACAAGCGGAAAGGCACAATCAATATCTTCTATGTGCTATAATAATGATGACTTTACTGACGATAGTGCCACTAAAGAGGAGTTAATAAACACGATTTTTTGGAATTCCAACACCAAAGAAGGAGAAGTAAATATTGTAGGATTTAAATCAATAACAACTGCCAACTTAAATACTTATTCGTAAATGTTCTCAGTTTAGCGAAGCAGCTTAAGTCACCTAATAAAGGCAAGGCCTCTGGTCGAGATTGTGTACTAGTAACGTCCCTTTCAGATTATGCTGATACAATACCTTCACACTTAGTGCTCACATACAATCGCTCGTTCATCAAACGATGCCTACCTAAAAACTGGAAAGTAGTACAGGTCACTTAAGAGAGGAAATAGGAGTAACTCGCTAATTTACAGATATTTTGTGCTAAAATCGATCTGCAATATGATATTGGAACATATACTGTGTACGAACAGTGTGAGTTACATCGAAGAAAACGACTTGTTGACAAACAGCCAAAACGGATACAGAAAATATCGTTCTTGTGAAACACAACTAGATCTTTATTCTCACGAAGTAATTAGTGGTGTTGACAGGGGTGTCTGATTGATTCCACATTTTTAGATTTTCAGAAGACTTTTGACACAGTATCTCACAAGCGACTTCTAATCAAATCGCATGCCTATGGACTCTCGTCTCCGTAGTTCGAGGAGATATGTAATTTCCTGTCGTGAAGGTTACAGTTCGTAGTGATTAACGGCAAGTCATCTAGAAAAACAAAAGTAATGTCTGGCGTTCCCCTAGGAACTGCTATAGGCCTCTAATTCTTCCTACTCTACATAAACGATGTAGGAGGCAATCTCAGTATCACTCGTAGATTGTTAGCAGATGATACTGTCGTTTACAGTCTTATGAAGTTGAACAGAACAAATGGCAAAAACATTTAGACAAGATATCCATATGGTACGAAAAGTGAAAAATGACTCTAAACAATGAAAAGTATGAAGTCATCCAAATGAGTACCAAAAGTAAGCCCAAAATTTCAGTTACACGATAAATCAAACAAATTTAAAGGCAGTATATTGAGCTTAATAGTTAGGAATTGCAGCTACGAATAACTTGAGTTGGAACGATCATGTACATAATTTTGTAGGTAAAGCAAACCAAAGACTACGACTTATTGGCAGAACACTTAGAAAATGTAACTGGTCTTCCAAATAGACTGTTTACTCTACGCTTGTAGGTCTTCTTTTGGAGTACTGCTGTGTGGTATGTGATCCGCATCATAAAGGATCGAGGGAGGACATCGAGAAAAGTTCAAAGACGAGAAACTCGTTATGTACTATTACGGAATAGGGGAGAGAACGCCACGTATATGATGCGTGAATAGGGATGGCAATGATTCAAACAAAGCTTTTTTCGTTGCGACAGGATCTTCGCACGCAATTTCAGTCACCAACTTCCTCCTCAGAGAGTGAGTGTTCGTTTGTCCCACGCATTGTCCAAGAGTGGAACGGTACAGGAGTGAGTTGAAGGTTGTTCTATAAACCCTCTGCCAGGCACTTACTTGTAAATTGCAGAGTAATTATGTATATGTAGATATAGACGTAAAATAGGGACCATCAGAGTTCTTAGATAGCACTGCAAGGACTCTCACGAGCAGTTTTTCTTTCGCACTTCTGTGAGTTTGATTCTGAGGCATACTTCGTAATCTGTGTAACTGTTTCTTCCATTTAAGCAGTTTATGTTTAGATTTTACGAAACGAAACCAGCTTTGCCACTATTTCAGTTTAAACATTTTCTTCCCCATCTGTTACCAAAAAATTTGCAACCTTTTCTTCGTCACTGAAAGCTCTTAATGCACATATTTTCTTTGGGCTTAGAAGGTACTCATTTTTTTTCTGGGCTTTAACTAAAACAACAGTCATCGTTCACACCGAAATTCATAGATCATCTGAGTTATTTCCTGCTTCTTTCAACGTTTCCACGTTTTCTAATAACATGTCGACACCATTTGAAAGCATTTCCGAAAATTTAACTAATAATATGTAGGTAGGAGAAGAAAGTGATTTCGACTGCACGTCGTGTTCTTCATATTTCATCTTTGCAAAGTTGAAAACATCAGCTGGATTCCACGTTACTGTTTAACTCTGGAACCAGCACAAAAATATATGCTGTTTGCTACCGCTGATAATTATTATGGTTATTGAGTGAGTTATAAATTCGAGTGATTGCTAACTGTGAACAATTATGTCAGAGAAACGGTCAGTGAAAACTGAAATTGCCTTTAGAAACTATGATCGTGTTGTGCTGTGATATGTGTAGTGACGTAACAAGACTGTTACGCCACTTGAGGTAGCCGATTTTAAGGCACGCGTACACACAAGCTGACGGGCGTCAAGTCTGGAACAGGATAACTATTGAATGGTAGCAAGAAAAGTACGTAGCTGCTTTATACTTAACTTTACTGATCCTTGTGATACATCTCTCTTGACTATACAAATGCGACTCGTAAGATACATGCACTGTTACAATTGGCGCCTTGCTAGGTCGTAGCCATGGACTTAGCAGAAGGCTATTCTAACTGTCTCTCGGCAAATGAGAGGAAGGCTTCGTCCGTATTGTCGCTAGCAATGTCGTCCGTACAACTGGGGTGAGTACTCGTTCGTATATCGAGACCTGCCTTGTGGTGGCGCTAGGTCTGCGATCACACAGTGGCGACACGCGGGTCCGACATGTACTAAATGGACCGCGGCCGATTTAAGCTACCACCTAACAAGTGTGGTGTCTGGCGGTGACACCACATTCCTCCCCCGCAAATCGGCGAACGGTCGTGAGATAAGGCTTCCGCCCGACGTGGGGAGGACCCCATGTTGACGTATGCGATGAGGTGGGGAGCCTAACAACAGGCGAGGCTGTGCCATCCGCACCCGGCCATTCGGTCCGAGGGGAGTTAGGAAACGCCTGAAAACCTAGTCCAGGGTGCACGTCAACATGCGGTGTATGCGCCCGTAAAGAAACAGGAGGGGCCGAAGGGTCGACCTCCATTGCGTCGGGGCACCCGACGCACGAAGACGCCACGTGGTCCGGAGCGGGTAAGAGGTCCATGGTGGAGGACAGCTGGTCACGGGAAGCGATCGGCTGCGCGTGATCCAGGGAGGCGCTTGGCGGCTGCAGCGAAGCGTCGAATGCGGGCGGCGCCGGCCGGAGAACAGGCGGCGGCGGCGGCGGCGGCGGCGGCGGCTGCTGCGGCGGCGCGTCGCCATGGGGCAAAATGGAAGGCATCGTCGGTAACACCTGGGGATGAGGCGAGCCAGTAGATGGGTCCCCAGGGCGCTGACCGGACGGCACCGTCGCTGAAAGCAGACGGGGAGCGGCAGAACCCGTGCGACGACAGAGGCGCAGCTGATTGAGATGCCGACGCACCTCACCAGAGGCCCCCAAAACCAAATACATCGCGCGGCCGAGGCAGCGAAGAATGCGCCCTGCGAGCAACGCCGTGAACCTCGATAGGTGCGATAAAATACAACGTCGCCAGGAGCAAAAGCAGGAGTCTGCCGCTGCACTGGAACCTGATGCGGCGGATGCAGCAAAGACATCAAGGTGCGATGAGGACGACCATGGAGCAACTCAGCCGGCGAGCGACCATCTCGGGGCTGAGAGCGATACGAAGACAAAAAGAGCAACAACGCGTCCTCCCGAGAATGCGACTCTTTCAACTTTAACATCTGTGACTTGAAAGTCCGGACCAATCGTTCAGCGGCACCGTTTGACTGAGGCGAAAACGGCGCGGAGGTCAGATGTTGAATACCATTGGCCTGGCAGAATGACTGAAATTCTGCGGACATGAACTGTGGGCCATTGTCGGAAACAATAGTCTGCGGAAGACCTTCAATGCAAAAGATAGCAGACAACGCTTGGATGGTGGCGGAGGACGTCGTGGAAGACATCCGGACAACAAAAGGAAAATTACTGAAGGCGTCGACCAGAACCAACCATCGAGCATTCCAGAATGGACCAGCAAAATCAATGTGCAAGCGTTGCCAAGGGGAAGTGGTTTTTGGCCATGCAAAGACTTTCCGCGGCGGTGCGGATTGTTGTTCGGCACACGCCATGCAAGAAGAACACATATTCGTAATCGCAGCATCGATTCCTAACCAAGTACAGTGCTGACGAGCAAGTTGTTTCGTTCGCACTATACCCCAATGTCCTTGGTGAAGAAGCCGTAAGACAGAGGACTGTAACGAACGTGGGACCACGACTCGGGACTGATCATTATCAGAACGCAACAACAAAACACCACGTCGAACAAAAAGTCTCTCCTTGTGAGCAAAAAATCGGCGAACCAACAGATCCTCGATCCGGGACTTTGACAAAGGCCATTGCGTAGCAACAAAACGCAAAACAGTAGCAAGGACAGGGTCAGCAGCTGTGGCTGTAGCTACACGACGAAAATCAATCGGAAACGATTCGACCACTTCATCCGTTTCCGAATCAATGAACAGGCAAGCAAGTTCGGAAGAATCGAATGCTTTATCCTCAGCAACAGGCAAACGGGACAACGAATCAGCGTTGCCGTGCTTAGCAGTGGACCGATACAAGATATCGTAGCGGTACTGCGAGAGAAAAATAGACCAGCGAATGAATTTCTGCGCTGTACGCGGAGGTACAGGCTTGTTCGGATGAAAAAGCGATGTCAAAGGTTTGTGGTCTGTGATGATGGTAAAGTGACGACCATACAAGAAATCATGGAACTTAGTAACACCAAACACGAGAGCCAAAGCTTCTTTCTCTATCTGTGAGTAATTTCTTTGCGCAGACGAGAGCAATTTGGACGCGAAGGCAATAGGGCGATCATGGGAGCCAACTTTGTGCGCAAGCACAGCACCGATCCCGAAATCCGATGCATCTACCATCAACAAAAGGGGTTTCTGGGGATCGAATGGCGTAAGGCAAGTATCAGAAATCAACACCTATTTCAACTGGCGAACAGCGCGTTCGCATTCCGTCGTCCAGGGAAACGGAACACCGGTACGGCGTAAGCGATGAAGCGGAGCTGAAATCGAAAAGGCATTGCGCACATTCGCTCACACCTTGTGATTCTAAATCGTTCAATGGTCGTGCGACCTCACCACGCAATGCGTGAGGAACATTGCGCACTCTGAAAAATTGCTGTTGCGCGTTTACTTTCAGTTCCAATGGTGCTGCATAGTGTTTAGCGCAACCAAGGCCCGATGCAAAAATGTCTGCAAATTCTTCACATACACTAGAAACACTGTCTGTAGGCACAGTCTGATTCACTGATAGGACCTGATTTACAATAGACATGTTAAACAACTGAAATAAATCTAAACCAAACAAGTTCACTGCAGAAGAAGAACGAAGAACGTAAAATGACACAAGTTTTTTTTGTCCCTTGTATGTTGCAAGAAGGCTGCACTGTCTGAACACAGGAATTTTCTGTCCTGAATATGTGGTTAGCTTAACATTTGCGGCACGCAATGGAGGTTTGCCCAATTGTTTGTACGTGTCGTGATTGAGCAATGAAACTGCAGCTCCGGTATCGAGCTGGAATGGTATCACTTTGCCTTCAAAGTCTAAGTCCACAAAAAGTTTATTGTCCTGCTGACGACAAGAGCGACTGTTTTGTGCAATTTGAACAGACACTGGTACAGAATCACTTGCTAATTGACGTGATTTCCGGCGACGTCGACGCACAGATTTTGTGGGACGAACACAGTCTTTGTTAGAGAAAGTGTCACTGGACGAAGTGGAATTAACTACATGAATGTCCATGGGCGAAGGTCCACGATCCTGAGTGTCCTTGGTTCGAGTCCGGCGCGAAGCAAAGGGCCTGGAATGATTGTGATTGTCTGATCAGAGCTTTTTCTGGCAAACACTTTGAACATGTCCTTTCCTATTACAGAAAAAGCAAATAGCTCGGCGTGACGGGCAATGTTCACGCGAATGTCTAGTTGCACACCGCGGGCATGATTTCACTGCATTTGTGTGCTGGCGCGGCACACGTGGCTTAGAGCGCGGCAGCAGCTGCGTTTGTTTGCGCGAGGGCAGTTGACCGGGCCGCGCAGCTCGCCCGGCGGGCCGGTTAATGTTACACACTGCTGGCGAAGTTTCAAAAGATTCCTGAGCACAGTCAAGTGTGTCTTGTCTATCCAATATGTCTATCACTTGTTGAAGGGAGGGATTAACTAGTTTCAAAATGTGCTCCCGTATGCGAACATCAGAAACGTTCTGTGCAATTGCATCACGCACCATTATATCTGAATAAGAAAGGCCACAGTCACAGTCAAAGGCACAGTCCCTAGTAAGTCCTTGCAATGTTGCTACCCACTCCCTATTAGTTCGACCGGCCGTACGTTTCGTACGAAAAAACGTATACCGTTTTGCAACCACATTAACTGATTCTTTGAAATAGGCATCTAAAGCAGACAAAATTTCCTCGTAGGACAGAGTTGCTACGTCGCGTCGGGGAAACAATTTAACTATCACACGGTATGTGGACACACCGACACAAGAAAGCAAAAACGGCTGCCGCTCATTACCTTGAATTCTGTAGGCGGCGAGGTGAAAGGCAAACTGGCGGGACCATTCCTGCCAAGTCTCGTGGGTGTGGTCAAACTGGCGAAACTGCGGTGCAACTGCATGTTGTGGCTGCGGTAGCGATGAAGCGGCGGCGGCCGCATCGGTTTGAATGGCACGTTGACCCTGGACGAGCTGTCCAAGGGCATCCAATAACGCCTGCGTCTGCTGATTCTGCAAGCGATAAAATTCGAACAGTACATCTGGAGATTGTGGCGAAGCCATGACACCAATAAATGTAAGCAATCAGAAAGAATCCTTTTTACTCGTCGCCAATCTGTAGTGACGTAACAAGACTGTTACGCCACTTGAGGTAGCCGATTTTAAGGCACGCGTACACACACGCCGACGGGCGTCAAGTCTGGAACAGGATAACTATTGAATGGTAGCAAGAAAAGTACGTAGCTGCTTTATACTTAACTTTACTGATCATTGTGATACATCTCTCTTGACTATACAAATGCGACTCGTAAGATACATGCACTGTTACAATTGGCGCCTTGCTAGGTCGTAGCCATGGACTTAGCAGAAGGCTATTCTAACTGTCTCTCGGCAAATGAGAGGAAGGCTTCGTCCGTATTGTCGCTAGCAATGTCGTCCGTACAACTGGGGTGAGTACTCGTTCGTATATCGAGACCTGCCTTGTGGTGGCACTAGGTCTGCGATCACACAGTGGCGACACGCGGGTCCGACATGTACTAAATGGACCGCGGCCGATTTAAGCTACCACCTAACAAGTGTGGTGTCTGGCGGTGACACCACAATATGATGTGCCGCGAACCAAGGATATGTACTCAATGTGTTGCATATGCGCCATCTGATACAGTTTCGTCAAGGGTGTAAATTTCTCCAGCCCCTCGGTGAAATTATCAAAATTTTTTAAAAATACTTGCGGCATGTCTTAGCTGCGAAAAACTTGAGATTCTGTTTCTTTTTTTGAATTTCTCCCGTATAAAAAATTGCAATGCAGGTTTGCTGTTGGATTGGACCATTCCCTGGTTAGTCTTTTTAATAAAGCTGTCGCAAGTTTTCAACGAACGTCGAACTAAATGAGATTGTGTAACTGAAACACGTATCACAAAAAATGATTTGTACTGAGTGAGAATGTACATCATGCAAAGCTATCTAGAAATACGGTAGTCCACGTTCTTGGGACAAGATACTGCTTCATCGAAATGGATAAGTGATTCTGATGCTGTATTTCGCTTTTGCGTGATTTTCGTGTTTGCTAAGTTTCTGCTCATTCTAATGGCCTACTGGTCGCGTAATGAAGATGTATCTCAAAATACGTTGTTAAGACTACAACATACAACTGAGCACGCATTCAAGTTTGACAGCGATCTCAATTACTGTTCTAGTAGGACAGCAAAAAAACCGGTAATGTAGAGCAGTCTATATCTTTTGTTAGTTTTATTACCACAAATGTAAGTAAAATTCAGGATCATGCTATGGATTACTTCCTATTAGATTCTGGCTAATGTGATAATATCTACTACACAGTGTTTCATTCAAGATCATTGACTGCAAGCATGACTGACTGTCATCTCGTTAAGGCATGCATGAGAATGTATTTAACAAATAGATGTATTCATGGAAATTTGGAAATTTGTGGTCAGGTCTTACGGGGGCCAAACTACTTAGGTTATCGGTCCCTAAGCCTAAACACTACTTAATCTAACTTACGGTATCGACTATCGACAATACACACACCCAGGCCCAAGGGAGGGCTCGAACCTCCGACGGGGGCAGCCGCATGGACCACCGACCGCGACAAGGCGCCTGAGACCGTGCCGCTACCCCGCGTGGCGATGTATTCATGTGTTGTCAGAAGGCAGAGGACTTCAGACGTTAGCAGAAAATGCCCACATCGTTAGTCTCAGCTACATTGTTTTAATGGCTAACCACTTCCTTCCATGGCCATTTCTTTATAAGATTTCATACAGCAAAAGCGGAGAGACGGAGCTACCCTTGGATGCAGTGATAACTGGAAGAGCTACATTATCGGTATCATTCAGAGATACTGCAGTGTATAGTAATTATGTTAGAACTCTGCCTACATAGTCAAATCAGTAGCGAGGTACCAAGCTCTGAAGCCACTGTGCACTGACACCTAGCAGTAATGGTAAGAACATCAATCCACAAAAAGTGATAGTAGGAGGTAGTTATTTAACAGCCATAAAGACGTCTACGTTCGAAATAAAACCCAACAATCCAGAAAAAGGGTTAGTCGGAGGTAGTTATTTAAAAGACATTAAGACTTTTCCGTTCGAAATTAAACCCAACAATCCAGAAAAAGGGTTAGTCAGAGGTAGTTATTTAAAAGCCATTAAGACTTCTAGGTTCGAAATTAAACCCAACAATCCAGAAAAAGGGTTAGTCAGAGGTAGTTATTTAAAAGCCATTAAGACTTCTAGGTTCGAAATTAAACCCAACAATTCAGAAAAAGGGTTAGTCAGAGGTAGTTATTTAAAAGCCATTAAGACTTCTACGTTCGAAATTAAACCCAACAATCCAGAAAAATGGTTAGTCGGAGGTAGTTATTTAAAAGCCATTAAGACTTCTACATTTGAAATTAAACCCAATAATCCAGAAAAAGGGTTAGTCGGAGGTAGTTATTTAAAAGCCATTAAGACTTCTACGTTCGAAATTAAACCCAACAATGAACTCTACATTACCTACATTGCTGCTTGTTCACCTTCCTCTCTTTTACTAAATCTACAAAATTTGGAAATTTGTGGTAAGGCCTTATGGGACCAAACCGCTGAGGCCATCGGTCCCAAGCTTACGCACTACCTAATCTAACTTAAACTTACACCAAGGACAACACACACTAAGTCTACAGGAAGCACAATCGCCAATTGAAGTTTTATGGTGCTCGCTTCCCGAAAACACAAGAACTGCCAACTGGTGGTTTCCCTCGCCGGGGGAGGGTCCATGCATCTCATGCCTCAGCGGCCGGAAGGAAGAACGCCACTGACATGTTGTTTGTTTCCCCTATTGGATATTGTTTTTCCCTCAACTACGGTTACATCCTGTCAAACGCACGGCCGCCTTCCCCACTTCCAGATGTTCGCTTTAATTGTCGTGTCGCACTCCTGGTGGACTGTGTGGATTATATGATGGACACAATCACCGGCGCGAGGAAAGCTGTGGACTATGATGGCAGTCAGCTGCAGTGCTTTGAACTAGCAAGATCTACCAAAAGCCAGCGTCGTGAAGGGGGTCCGTGCCGGATGTGTGTCGTTGGCAGTCAGCACAAGATGTGGAGTGATGTGGTGGCGGCCGTGGCTTGCGGCTCGGGCTTTAGTCGCAGATGGGCAGCGAAACAAGTCTGAGGCTGCACAATATACGATCTCGAAGGTTAGGTGGCGAGTTAGTTGCTGGATTGACGCATAGCAGACGGTCAGAGCCAAGAAGGAAGGTCTCAAGAACTGGTGTTTGCGGATCAATTGCCAGATAAGCCTATGGTTACCAAGGACTGGGCCGCTGCTTGAACAGCAACCTGGTCGAGCAGTGCTGTCATTACCCGACCGGACCCACAGCATTTCCCGAGGAGGCGAAGGAGCGCTATTTGGTTACTTTCGAAACTGATGAATGTAGGCTGGTGGCTTTGTAACTGAAGCGGTGCATCGTGTTATGTGTGAACGTATATACAATTGTACTACAACGTCCTGAACGGAAGTTAGCAAGTTCTGAGTAACGGCTATTTTGTATTTGTAAAACACGGGGCATGCGGGATTGTGTGCTGTGATACAAAGCAGGCATATTGTGTCAGCACACGGGCGTGATAAGCAAATTAAACCGATGTCCCGGCAAGCGTGAATCAGTTCTTTATTGGCTGATTTTAAGAATTCATTGTGAAATTGAATTCTTGTGATTGATCCTGTATTACTCTCCTGTGCGTTAAGGATTTGTTTTCTGTTGACTTATTCGAGTCAGTTGCCATATACCACTGCATAAAGAATTTGTTTTCTGAAACTTCCTGGTAGATTAAACCCGTGTGCCGGACCGAGACTCGAACTCGGGACCTTTGTCTTTCGCGGGCCAGTGCTCTACCAACTGAGCTACACCCTGCTTGGATAGCTTAGTTGGTAGAGCACTTGCCCGCGAAAGACAAGAGCTCAGAGTTCGAGTCTCGGCGTGGCACACAGTTTTAATCTGCCAGGAAGTTTCATATCAGCGCACACTCCGCTACAACGTGAAAATTAATCTTGGGATTTGTTTTCTATTACCTTATTCGAATCAGTTACCATACATGTAATGATTTGTCATGTGTGTATTGTATAAGATGTTATTCGAAAGAGTGGGTAGCGTGGTAGCTGGTGATTAATTTACTGACGCCGGTAGTAATAATGAAACTAGGTGAAGTTAGAGGATATGTTACTGAGCTAAAATAAGTTAAATATTCGTTGGCATTGTTAGTTTATTATTATTATGTCTGACTGTGGCAGTGTGTTCGATATTTTTAAGTCTATGTTGTTGGATAGCCCATTGTATGGCTAGGGATGATTTGTTTCACATTTGACCTTGTTCTGTTGTTGTGAAAAGCATGTTTTGTGCTTGGTTGTTTTATCCCATGTTCTTTTTAGTTATAATATTTATTTTAAATGGTTTATGTTCCATTAGGTGAAACGTTTGACGCTAAATAAAGTAATTGTAGTTCTGAGACCCGAGTTTGCACAACCTCCAACCCAACCGCACATCACCAAAATACCACAGACATACCAGCCGGTGTCTCAAAAGCATTGTAGTTGCATGTAAGGGGGCAACACTTTGGAACACTGTATTTTTAATATAGTCATAAAAATCGGTTTTACTACCATGAATTTCCTCGTGCCCTATTACACAGCACAGAGACATCTCGTTTCCCTGCATCAGTGGGTGGGAAATGAAGTCGTAGATCATCTTAATATTCTTGCCGGCCGTCCACTACGGACAGCCAGGACACTCTTTACACAGTCAGTGCAAATGAGTAATCCGGTCGCACAATTACACCTCAGCTGCTCCGGCGTCCTCCAGCTCACGTATAACATTGCGTTGTACGTCTTGAATACATTAGGTACACGAATGCCGCGGCGGACTCAACACTTACACAGTCCATGCCATGCTGTCGTCCTGCTTAGCACCACGAGAGTAAACTAGAGCCTACATCCGCGGGCGCATCCTAGTAAATAGCAGTCGTTCCCGTATTGCAGAACACTCTAGATTCATGGGTGTGCATGTTGATGAAAACTTGAAGTGGTAGATGAATGTTAATGAGCTTCTCGAACAACTGAATCCAGCTGCTTTGAATCTTTGTATAATTGCAAGTCATGGAAACCAACGATCTAACCCCCTGTCTTACGGAATAGTTTTTTTTGGGATAGCTCATCATTTATAGAGGAAGTATCGATTGCACGAAAATGGGCAGTAAGAATAATATGTGGTGTTCAAGGAGTTAGACACCTTAACTGCACCATTTCTACATATACACTAAAGAGCCAAAGAAACTGTTACACCTTCGTAATATCGCATAGCGTCCCCGTGAGCACGCAGAAATGCCGCACCACGACATGGCAAGTACTCGACTAATGTCTGAAGCAGTGCTGGAGGGAAGTGACATCATGAATCCTGCAGGACTGTCCATAAATTCGTAAGAATACGAACGGGTAGAAATCTCTTCTGAACAGCACGTTACAAGGCATCCCAGATGTGCTCAATAATATTCTTGTCTGGGGAGTTTGGTGGACAGTGGAAGTGTTTATACTCAGAAGAATCTTCCTGGAGCCACTCTGGAACTTTGGGGTGTCGCATTGTCCTGCTGGAATTGCCCAAGTCCTTCGTAAAGCATAATGGACATGAACGCATGCAGGTGACCAGACAGGATACTTACGTACGTGTCACTTGCAGAGCCGTATCTACACGTATTAGGGGTTCCATATTACTCGAACTACACACGCTCCGCACCAGTGCCTTCAGCAGCTGGCACCGTTCCCTGCTGACATACAGGGTCCATGGATTCATGGGGTTGTCTCCATACCCGTACACGTCCATCCGCACGATACAATTTGAAACGAGACGCTCCGACCAGGCAACATATTTCCAGTCACCAACAGTTCAACGTCGGTGTTTCTGGGCCCAGGCGAGGTGTAAAGTTATGTGTCGTGCAGTAATGACGGGTACATGAGTGGGCCTTTGGTTCCGAAATTCCATCTCGATTATGTTTCGTTGAATGGTTCGCACACTGACACTTTCTGACGACTCAGCACTGAAATACGCAACAATTTGTGGAAGGGTTGCACTTTGGTAACCTTTAATGATTGTCTTCAGTCGTCGTTGGTCCCGTCCTGCGGGATGTTTTTGCGGCCGCACCGATGTCGGAGATTTAATGTTGTACCGGATTCTTGATTTTCAGGGTACACTCGTGAAATGGTCGTACGGGAAAATCCCCACTTCATCGCTATCTCGACGTTTTTGTGTCCAATCGCTCGTGCGTCGACTATAACACTACGTACAAACTCAAAACAAATTCACTTAAATCTTGATAACCTGTGATTGTAGCAGCATTAACCGATCTAAAAACTGCGCCAGACATTTTTTGGGTTATATAGGCGTTACCGATCGCAGCGCCCTGTTGTGCCTGTTTACATACCTCCGTATTTGAATACGTGTGCCTATACAATTTTCTTTGCCGCTTCAGTGAATGTTCACTACCTAGCTGCAGGCCCGTGCTTCGCAACGCAGTTTTAAGAAGGCCATATGTTTACTGCCGCTTTTTTAGGTTCTATACTCCACCCTGTAAAAACGGAAGACTATTACGATCACTTAGTCAATAAATTCGATTTTCTTCACCAAGCAGTTCAAATGGGTCAAATGGCTCTGAGCACTATGGGACTTAACTTCTGAGGTCATCAGTCCCCTAGAACTTAGAACTATTTAATCCTAACTAACCTAAGGACATCACACACATCCATCCCCGAGGCAGGATTCGAACCTGCGACCGGAGCGGTCACGCGGTTCCAGACTGTAGCGCCTAGAACCGCTCGGCCACCCCGGCCGGCTCACCATGTAGTCCAGTACAAACGAAAATTATTAAAAAAGTGTAGCAATATCATTAATTTTTTAATACATAAAACGAAATTAGTAATTTTTTCTTTATCCAGTTTTGAAAAAATAAAGCCTATTCGTTGCTCAAGTTACCTCTGAAAACCCCAATGAAAATTCGTGTAGTAGTTTACAGAATAACTTGTTCAAAGAGGCAAACTGACAGACGCTACAGTTTTAGAGAAAAATTTAAATTACGATGTCTTCTATCACCGTCATCAGATTTGGATGAGATATAGGTTACACGTTGCCACAAGCTATGCTCAAGTTACCTGTGGAAAACACATGTACGTTCTTCTATTAGTTTCGGAGATTAACGTGTTCAAAGAGAGAGGCCGACAGATAGACGCGACAGTTTTACAGTTTTATTATTAGTGTAAAATAGCTACAGACATAGATCAGGGGTGACATAGTCACTATGTGGGTGATAGAGATTCAGTGTTGTGATTCATGTAAATGCAACAGTCTCCGATCGCAAATATGTGTTTATTCAGTTTCCTGTTTACCGTCATTATCATCTTCAGATTGAAAATGTGCATACGTATGAAAAAAACTTACAAGACGGTAGGCCTTCAACTATTACGTGCAATATCGTAATACACATAGTCTAGAAGCTCAGCAAGGATACCTACTTTCGACGAGTTAACAGAGTACACAAATAAAATATACAGACATAAACGGCACATCGAGCGAAATCATGATAAAATAGCAAACACTCATATCCTATAATGATGGTTCGTAGCTGATGTACTGTGCTTACGACTGTAGTGTAAACCGCTAAGGGCATGGTCTCCTGATGCCGCTGCCCGAAGATGGTTGCACCATAGTGTAAGCACCGTGCGCCACAGACGACCCACGGGTCATGAGTCTTTACCATTGAATCACGATTATACTCAATGTAACGATGTCATTTATAACAATGTATTTCATTTGTTAAGTTCATGAAGACAGGTATGTTCGCAAACGTTCCCGACTGCATACATTACGATACTACTTGTAATAGTTGATAGCGTACCATTAATTATATTTTTTAATAAATGTGCACATTTTCTCTTTCTAACGTTGCATATTACATATATTACGGAACTACTTCTAATGGTTGGTTGCATACCATTACCTTTTTTTTTTTTAATGTGAACGTTTTCTCTCTTTAAATCAAGCATATTATGATCAAAATGGTTGAATCCGGTAATTAAATTAATAAATAGGCCTATTTGCGTTGATAGGCTGTTATGTTATTCAAAATATTTCGTGTAGATAATACCGTGTATGGAATTCTTCATAAATAATCCGTTCAGAGTTTGGGAAGTATAGTGATGTTCATGTCTACTAGACTAGAAGCACAAACAACGTTTTGTCAGTGAATCAAAGAAAAGTTTAATGTGCAGATAACTAAATTTTAAATTTTGCTGATATCATAAAATGTCTTGACAAGCAGCACAGCACATTCCAAATCTAAACAAAAATTATTTCGCCTGAATAGCTCATATTCAATTGAGGATTTCTATTTTAAAACGGGTGGCCTGTAAAACATAATTAAAAGAAGCAAACTAGTTTTTAAGGGTAAGTGCATGAGTAGAACTAAAAAGTAATGCGTTCATTACTGCTAACACAAGTCATGTGGTAACATAGGGTCACAACGATGTATCTACAAAATTGACCATTTTGACATATCTGCTTAGCCGCCGTGTCAACCGTGAGGTATCATAATCATGAGCAATGTGAATTTTGTGCTGGCGGTGACGGTGTTACTATTTTGCAATATTTGTTTTGACTTCATCTCAAAACACGTGCTGTCCGCTGTGGCCGAGTGGTTCTAGGCGCTTCAGTCCGAAACGGCGAGGCGCCATCGTTGATATCCTTAACAGAAGAGGCTCTACCAACTGCGGGCGCTTGTTTTGCTGTTGCAGGTAGGCAGGATGGAGGGTGAGGCTGAGGCGACCACGCTGTCGCTGGCGCTGTCCAACTGGACGACGGCGGCGGTGACGGCTGCGGCCTCGGCTGCTGACCCCGACGGCAACTGGACGGAGGCGGGGGCGGGGGCGGGCGGCGGGCTGCGGCCGGCGCTCGACGGCAACCCGGGCCTGCTGTACGTGCAGTACAGCCGCAACCGCAACGTGGAGGGCGCCGCCTTCTGCTGGCTCGTCGGCTGCTACTCGCTGCTCATCGTGCTGGGCGCCGCCGGCAACTCGCTCGTCGTCTGCGCCGTGGTGCGCAAGCGCGCCATGCGCACCGCGCGCAACCTCTTCATCGTCAACCTGGCCGTCTCAGACCTGTTGCTCTGCCTCGTCACCATGCCGCTCACGCTCATGGAGATCCTCACCAAGTACTGGCCGCTCGGCCGCGAGCCCGTCGTCTGCAAGATGCTCGGCACCCTGCAGGTCAGCAGCAGCGCCAACCGCTTTCCCCATGTCCTTCCCTCCTCCCTTTCTCACAAATCCAATCAGTTCGCAATTCGGTGTGATCAGGCTCCGTAGCAAGTGTCGCTGATGCCCACAATTGGGGTAGGGCGTAGCCCAGAAGCAGCCACCAGCAGACGTTTAATTGACTGTGGACGGTTGGGTTATGAAGAGAAAACCAGGCAATGGAGTTATTGTACTGCTCATGGTCTTGGTGATATTCATGTTATGGGTTTTAGGCCGTGGTCCTAGGTGTCCAATGTTTCCTCTTCCGACGCTGGAGACATCATCAGTACGCAGTTACTGTTCCCAGCCAGCTTAGCAATCCTATATGTTTGTAAGTATCCACATGGCAGTCGCTTCATGACCTCATCAGGTCGATACCTAAGATTGCTGAGGCGCGCAGGTTTCTGCCGTGGAGCTTTAAGCATTACTAAAGCCCAGCCACAGCTTGTCTAGTTTCAATCTTTCGTCTTTTCTGTTAAAGTTGTTTTCATGTTTCTTGAACCCCTATTGCCTATCTGTACTTCCAGCATGACAATTATTCGATCCTAATAAAACAATGGTATCAGAGAAACGAATTTGGAGGCTCCCTGGTTCCAGTGAATGTTCTCCTAGTGTAATTTATCCGTGTTGCCTGACGACAGTTAATCTTGTGTTGCTGATTGCGTCGTGTTAACGCTTCTTTTTGTAGTTCCTATCTATAACTGATGCATGTCCAAGGGACTTTATTTACTCCGGCTGTGCCAAAAGGCGGGCGTCGGTCCGCATGTCCCTTGCGATCCACTGCAGATACGAGCTACAAAGAGAATCATTCATTCTCGCCTTCAGGAGCAGCAGAGAAACTTTCGTCCAAGCAAGAGGGAAAAATTTCAGTAGCAGAACATGCACGAAGGCTAGGGAAAACAGACAAATTCGTTTCTAGAATACCACGGTTTTTCCGACATCGAATCACTGCAATGTAGGATGTACAAAGGTAACATACAAAAAACACAAAAGAACTTTAACAGAAAAGGATAAAGACTGAAATTAGACAAGTTGAGGGGCTTAGTATTACAAATAGTTCAACAGCAGAGGCCGGCGCATCTCCGCGAACTCAGGCAGCGGTCTTATTCCGCCACGAGTCGATCATTGCTTTGAAACGTAAAAAAAGTTAAGCTTCCTGAAATTGTTCGAGTTTCTGCGTACTGAGTTGTTATACCCTCTGATGATGTCTCCAGCACTGGAAGACGAAACGTTAGGCTGACAAATATGCCTTGCACCACGACCTAATGTCCGTAAAACAAATAACAGTAACTGCGCAAATACCGCCAGAGAAAGCATGCATGTGCTGCATACGTGTTTCTGTCGACGTCTGTGTGTTTACATGGTGGAGGAACAGCAACCAAGATGAATTTTAAGACTGGCCTAATGGTAGCATTCACGCTCAGCGTGTACTAAGGCTGAAGTACAGAAGCTGATACGTTATACTGAAATTATAAGGTATGGTGAAAGGTTTCTAAAGACTGGCCTAATAAGTGCGTATTGCAGATTCGTATTCGTATCTACGAGAGAACGCAGACAAATAATGGCTCCCATTTTATTTGTGTGAAATTTCTTAAAACCCTTTAAATAATGAGTACATTGCTAACATTCTACGTCGTTATTCGATATGTATACATAATTATATGGCTTTCTGCCGCTATTGGGTTCCGAAACATAGCGTGTAGCATCGCGATGTGTAATGTATCTACGTCGGTGCGTGAGAAACAGCGTGCTATAGTCGTGTTTCAAATTTGAAGAGTTCGTCCGTACGTGGAGCACCTTCTTCTTTAGCATGAGCGCTGCGACCTCTTCAGCTATTCGCCACTTTGGGTTCACTGTCATGGAGCATTCTGCGTGCAGTTCCGGCTTGGTCCCATCCAATTTTCACCCGTTTCCAAAATATAAAGAACACCTTCCCGGACTTCATAGTGATTTGATAGTGATGAAGCGGTGTTATCTGAGGCTAGTTCGCCACTCCGTCAACAAAGACAGTGACGTTGTCAACAAATTGGTCTCTCGTTGAGAAAAATATGTTCGGCGATAGGGTAACTATATGGAGAAATAAGTATGTAGACATGAAAAAAAATAATGTTAACACGTTTCTTTTATTTAAAAATCTTTAAGAGTTTTCTGCAGGAAATTTGGAGGCTTTATATTCCAGCATGCCCTTGTACTTTAATACCAAGACGCAGGCTTTTGTGGCATCCGCTTGCAAAAAGTGAGCTTTCCATTTCAGCTGGGCAGTTTTTCATTTCTCGTGTATGTTCTTACTTTCGTGTTGGTCAGAGCTGTTACATTATTTGCGAAACACGCGACTGAGAAGTAGCTACATCCAAGAACTTCCAACTACCATCATAAAACGCTAACCCGGGAAGTATTAAAACGCATAAGTGAAATTTAATAACATATTGCAATGTACAGCATTTATGTGATGAATAAGCAAAGTAAGGTAATAAGAATTGGTTGTGTATTCCGAACGCTACACGCCACCAATATGTTTCTTTTTAATGTTTTGGTAAAATATAATTAAAATTAAGAAATGAAGGAAGTAATACTAACATGTAAATGCACCCAACTGACCATCACTTACGTTCCATAAAAACGCCATATTCGAAGTCTTCGTAAAAAAAGGATGTATATCGTCCGTGAGTACGAGCGTATTGAGCACAGTTGACACCTTATCGTTTTTCGTTACTTTAACTCTTCTGTGAATATTAACTCTCTAGTAATGAGCTGCTGTTTGTTCTTCTCCCTTTCTGTTTTTCTGTAGTTATTGACATAATGAACATGTTATTGTGTTCGTTATTGTTGGGAAGATAAAGGCAGAATTTAAAATGAGAAAAGACAATTATTCCGTCATTACACATATTACAAAGCCTTGTGGTCGTTATAGATCACCGCAGTATTGCCTGTTAATATTATCTTTGGGTTCGTTTACTACAATATAACTGTTTACTTGTCAGGGACCAAATGGAAGTGGTCGATGAATCAAAACCGTTTTTGTAAAACATAGATGATGATCAGTTTCCCGCATTTGCCCTTCGGTATTTTTTATTTTAATTAGAATTTGCTAAAAGGTACAAATAAGTGATTGGTGGTGTGTCGCGACCGTCTAGCGGACGTCAGTATTAGCTGAGGACCGCATGAACGACGGCCGGAGTGGCCGTGCGGTTCTAAGCGCTACAGTCTGGAGCCATGCGACCGCTACGGTTGCAGGTTCGAATCCTGCCTCAGGCATGGATGTGTGTGGTGTCCCTAGGTTAGTTAGGTTTAATTAGTTCTAAGTTATAGGCGACTGATGACCTCAGAAGTTAAGTCGCATAGTGCTCAGAGCCATTTGAATCATTTGAACCACACGAACTTCGAAGAAGCACCACGCAGAAGAAGATTCCAGTTATAAATTTGATTAGTCAGTTAACGAAATGTGACTCCTATAGCGAACCCGTGATTAGATCTGTGATAGAAAAAGTATTGCAAAAGTGAGCTTCGTCTACCACAAACTCAGTATGACATACCGAAAAATATTCATGCAGTTCGAGGAGCACTGATGTCGCTGCGTCAAGGAGCGTCTTCTACAGAAGTCTGTTAGCCAGTAGCTCCTTTGTCAACGCGTCTTCGCCGAGTTCTCGACTGAGTACCCAATATAAAAAACCGACTACCAATACGTAGAATCAAAATTTGATTTTACGCTGTTCTTGAATCAGTCTCATATTGCAGGAATCTTCAATAATTACAAAGGACGTAATTATTTTCAAAGGCTCTGTGAAATTAACCCTCAACAATTATTAATCCGATCTCACTATCTGTTGTGACTTCGAATGCATCATATGGAGGTAATATATCTTTACCGTCCCTAAAAATAGCTATCTACTACATAACTGGTTCCCTGATATTGAATTTATGTTCTAATCACTGAATTTAACCTAACCCATAACACGCTGAAAATCAAAACGACTCTCGTGGGCTAGTACTTCCGTCCAGCGATCGATTCCTTTAATGAATATATTTTAGAAATATCCGCGAGTGAAAGAATTTAAATGCATTCCATGCTACGAAAATTCTGTGCGTGGATATTTCTGATGATAAGCACTTCAAAAGCGTCATTGTTTGTAGCTAAGCCAACATTTCAGTTTTCAAACGAAGTACAGCAATCATTTCATTTCAGTGATCGATAAATTCAAATGTGACGCTAATACCACCACTAGCAATTGGCAACGCTGAAGGGCAATGACGTCTCCATTCAACGATTAGTGTCATGTGTCTATTTGTTGTGTTTTTATGATGCATTTTCTATTTTAAATTATGTAGCACAAAATTTCGATAACGTATGGTGGCACTTCGATTTTACGAACTATTTATATGTTCACTGTAACATTTATGAACTTCAAAGTTAGGGTAGTGTAAATTAAAAGCTTTTTAGATTCTTGAAATGTTTTTCTGACCATGTGTTCTCTTTAAGATTATAACCTTTGACGATTGAGGCACCAACAGTAGATGATCTTAGAACATCTATATTAATACACATGAACCAACAACGTGGTACTTGTTTTGGTCTTCCCCCGACGGGTAGTTTGAACTCAAGTGTTCAGAATAACACTCACACTCACGCACTTCCTTCCAAAACGAAATAACTGAATTAAGTATTCCTTGACATCTCAAGGCGAGTCCTTTCAACCTCTCTCTTCGTTCAGCCAAGTCTTCCCTTAAAGTTCTTTTCTCCCAAAGTTCTTTTCTCGCAACGTTCTTTTCTCCTAAAAGTAATTTTCCCAATTCTACTCACATCAGCTTCATTAGTTTTTCTGTCCACCCACATCCTTCTGCACTACCAGAATTCAAATGTTTTCATTCTAAACGTGTCTGTACTGCTCACCATGAACGATTCATTTCCATATCAGGTTACACAACAAATTTATTTCCGAAAACACGTTGTAACATTTAAATTTATATTGCTATTTATACATTTCCCATGTCTTAAGCTTCTTAGATTTAGTAGTATTGGGATTTCCATCTGAGTCGTCATTTTCTCCACTTTACTTCGTCAACTTTCAAACTTGTCATTCATCGCTGTTCGGGTTCCAAGTAAACTGAACGGGACACATTGTTTGCAGCCACAGCAACGGTTTTCTCGCGCCGTCATAGAATAAAACAGTTTCAAAGCATTTTAATACAAATCATAAGAGCATTCGTAGCTGGAAAAAATTATAAATTGAGAAAATGAAATAATTATACCTTAAAAAGCACCTATTTACGAGCAGAGAGAGAGCTTTTGCATAAATTACGTTATATTCGAACATAATGGGATATAAATATGGGAATGTTCTCTATTGGCTTTTACGACGTGTTGAGTTATGCTAGGGACAATTTAAATGAAGTAACTGAATATTTGCAGAGGAATGGCAGGCTATTCTTTTCTAAGAGCCGAAACCAGGGCAGTTGGACGCTGGGATCTGGAGTGGAATGATGCTCTAATTCAAACCTATAGCGTTCAATTTGGCTGAGATCGGGATTCTGTGCAGATCAATCCGTTTCTGAAATGTTTTTGGTCAAAATCAAATACCTCGGAGGTACTGCCTTTGGACAGGATCAGTCATCTTTGCCGAACGGTTTCTCTGTTGTGCGCTGCACTCAGTGCAGTAAAATGTATTCTTAGCATTCCGCATTCAGTGTTTTGTTAAGGACAACAGGGGGACCACCAAGCACTGTCAACGAGAAACACTTCCATACCGTAACACCACCTCCTTTGTTGTACCTCAGTTGTGCCACTACGCATGATGGCCGGTAAGTTCTCCATGCATTGGAGAAATTGAAACTTTCCACGGGCTTGCCATATACGGTTGTGTGGTTCATCAATCCGCGTCACTCGCCTCCTGTCTTCCGCCGTCCAGTGGCGCCGGCCTTTACACCAGCTCAAGCGTCGCTTAGTAGTGACTGCAGGAATGTGTAGGTTATAAGGCGTTGCTGGTCAAATTTACCCCAATCCTTTTAAGTCTCTAGGCACAGTCATTGTGCTACCTGGGCTGGTAGCAGCGATTTGGAACTGACGAGTGATTCGTTCTTCAGTTCTTGATGGTCTCTATCGCTCAGAATATGATGAGGTCCATCTTGTAATGGTTTAGCTGTGGCCATTCCTTCGCGTTTCCGCTTCTGAGTCACCTCACCAATAGTCCACTCGGCGAACTGTCCCTGATGAGATTTACTAGTCAGGAGACACCCAATCACTATTCCGTGTTCGAAATCACTGAGCTCCTCTGGCGGACCCTTTCTGTTCTTACTGCTTCTCTAGTGACAGGTGCCATTTTTACTCGCGGATCCATCTCTCGTGACATGTAGTGGCCATTTCCGCATTACATAGGAGTGTTCGGACGTGTTTGGTCAGATAGCGAATTTTCACTTATGAGTTAAGAAACGTGAACGCCGGATGCAGAAATTTATTTAAAATATATCTTGATTTCGTCTCTATTAAATTATCCATTACTCCAACCTACATTGCTCTCTGTATTAGATTCGTACTTCATTCAATTTCACAAGTGTAGCTGGGTGATTCGACAGCCCACTTAGTTGCCTTGAGTGCATACTGCGCAATTTTGACATGTGTTATTTCGCACAGACTATAAGAACTATTTAACAAAAGTAAAAAAAAAAAGTATTTCATCCCACACAAGCAGCCACCTAACTACTCTGTTACCAAACACTGATTTACCAGTTGAGGCTCTCAGTTAGTTTAAATCAGGCCGAAAAACGTGTCAATGCTCTCTGTTTCTCCTCCAATAGACACATGTCTCTTAAGATGATTCTTGCTGAAGGGTATTGTCTCACGACAGTTTCTATACTTATAATTCTTTACGGTTGGCAACAACCAAAAAATTTCCTTCAGACTGTTTTATTATTTGACAGCGCCGAGAGACACTGGCTTGGGTGACGTGCAGCACAACCTGTTCACGGTTTGTCTGGAGCCCAACCAGGGACCATCGGAACTATGCAGACTGTCGAAATATCATGTAACTGAAATGCTCACTCGTCTGCGAACCTAAAAATCTGTAAACCACACTACAGCAAGTTTACTAAACACCGTAATTTAACATCAGTCCACAACAGGACCAAATACCAGGGGGACCCTAAATTCATTCCCGGTACTGCACCGATTTGTCCTTGGTGGGAAGAAAGGAACGGGATGCAGAATGTCTCGTAAGGATAGCTGAGGAACTGCTGGACGAGTAGGTAGCGGTTCCACCACCAAGTAACCCGACAACGATCGGGACAGCGGTCTGCCGTCCTGAGCCGGTGAAGCCGATGGTGGGGGGATCACACGCGGGGCGCTCGGACCGGATCCTCCTGTCTAGGGCCACAACGTGGAACTTCATCTTCCTTTACCCTTACAGGGCTACATATTGTGCATCTGAGGTTATCACTGATAGATCACTACCTGAGCGTATATGGCTTACGGTTAGTGGAAATTCCGGGAGATACGCGTTGTCACAGAAAATGGTACTATGAGTTGAAAGAAATTCTCATCGTTATTAATTGTAACCAGTTGATAAATTGAGGAGCGGTGACTGTGTGAAACACTTATTCGTTTTTTTTCTGTTACCAATCAGACTCATTTATTTTGTGTTTAATTCAACACATACACTCCTGGAAATTGAAATAAGAACACCGTGAATTCATTGTCCCAGGAAGGGGAAACTTTATTGACACATTCCTGGGGTCAGATACATCACATGATCACACTGATAGAACCACAGGCACATAGACACAGGCAACAGAGCATGCACAATGTCGGCACTAGTACAGTGTATATCCACCTTTCGCAGCAATGCAGGCTGCTATTCTCCCATTGAGACGATCGTAGAGATGCTGGATGTAGTCCTGTGGAACGGCTTGCCATGCCATTTCCACCTGGCACCTCAGTTGGACCAGCGTTTGTGCTGGACGTGCAGACCGCGTGAGACGACGATTCATCCAGTCCCAAACATGCTCAATGGGGGACAGATCCGGAGATCATCATTGGCACCAAGGCAGAAGCGACTCTCATCGCTGAAGACGACACGTCTCCATTCGTCCCTCCATTCACGCCTGTCGCGACACCGCTGGAGGCGGGCTGCACGATGTTGGGGCGTGAGCGGAAGACGGCCTAACGGTGTGCGGGACCGTAGCCCAGCTTCATGGAGACGGTTGCGAATGGTCCTCGCCGATACCCCAGGTGCAACAGTGTCCCTAATTTGCTGGGAAGTGGCGGTGCGGTCCCCTACGGCACTGCGTAGGATCCTACGGTCTTGGCGTGCATCCGTGCGTCGCTGCGGTCCGGTCCCAGGTCGACGGGCACGTGCACCTTCCGCCGACCACTGGCGACAACATCGATGTACTGTGGAGACCTCACGCCCCACGTGTTGAGCAATTCGGCGGTACGTCCACCCGGCCTTCCGCATGCCCACTATACGCCCTCGCTCAAAGTCCGTCAACTGCACATACGGTTCACGTCCACGCTGTCACGGCATGCTACCAGTGTTAAAGACTGCGATGGAGCTCCGTATGCCACGGCAAACTGGCTGACACTGACGGCGGCGGTGCACAAATGCTGCGCAGCTAGCGCCATTCGACGGCCAACACCGCGGTTCCTGGTGTGTCCGCTGTGCCGTGCGTGTGATCATTGCTTGTACAGCCCTCTCGCAGTGTCCGGAGCAAGTATGGTGGGTCTGACACACCGGTGTCAATGTGTTCTTTTTTCCATTTCCAGGAGTGTAGTAACGCGCTTTGAGCATGTTTCGAACATTTTTTGTTTCCCATCTGCCTTTTATGCATGTAGATGTTTCTTAAAGGTAAAAATCTCTTATTCTACCTTAACCTAGAGCAGTATTTCTTCGCTGTTCTGCTACTGGAGAAACTACTGGACTATTCGAGGGTGGGGTCGTGCAATGGCTGGCCAGAAATCGATGGCCAGTCTTGTCTTCTGCTGATGTGGAGCTGCAGTCAACAAGCTAATTCAGTCAATGTAAGAAATGTTGCATAGGCAGTACAGGCAGAAGTTTCAGACATAGATTTGAAGAACGTATAGACTGCTACAGACTCAAGAAATGTAATTAATCAGCAGCAGCAACACATTATTTAGACAGGCCTCCTTTTAAAATTGAAGACAACAATAAAATTTTGTACCAAATCTAAAAAAGTAAAGGAATGGATATCACTGGAGAAATATAAATTTGTACTTATAATACAAGAAATGGTGATTTTTAATGAGATAGCTGAATTTAAAAACTCGAAGTTCTTCAGTTACTTTAAACAGTACTATTGCAGCAGATTTTGATATACCAACGTGAAACAAACGGGGAATGCTGAAGAATGGGATACAACCCGTCCCCTTTGAGCAATGACGACGCATGTTGCCACAAATTATGCATTAGAAAGATTTAGAAGCATAGACGATATTGAGAAACGTACGATTGTAGTACAGAGAAAACAGATCGTGAATATATACCATGTATATTCATATTTCAAACGTAACGTAACGGATTTAGCTTTTTTTTACAGTAGAAAATCATATTATAAAGCGATATATGTTCCATTGGTACCTCAATTGACAAATATACAAATTTTACGTATGACGGTTTATTCAAATACGCAAGTACTAGCATCAACTGAAGAATAGGATAAACAGTACTTTATCAAAACGGAATTGCCATGGATACCGAGAGACAGTACAATGTAAGTATCCAAAACGTAACAAACTTTTCCTTTTATGAACTTTTACTCACTGGTAAATAAATTTCCGCCACTTCCGCCAGCACCGTGACTGTGGCTTCTAGCTGCAAATGGTCCACATTATGTTCCTGTAATCCCTACACATCGTGATGTGCCTGCAATAGCCTGAAAACTCGTTAATGATAGAGAACATAATTCGTATCAAAGAAAAAAAATAGCCGACTGGTTGCACAAATAAATTGCCAACCAAAATACATTCTCTCAGAAATGGAACATAAATTCAGAGTTCCTTTTGCGAATCCAAACAAAACACATTTCTTGTTTTTACGTATAGTAAAAACTCTTCTTTTGGAAACAGTGCATCCGAACTCCGCTGACAATATTTACAATATTTCGGTGTTGTTCAGGGCTATTTCCTGAGTATTTTGGCATCACGGACCCTCGATCTCAGGGTGTTCATCACAGAATAATGATGTAATTGTGATGTTTCTTGGTTTGTTACCCAAATCATCTTTATTGCTTTCAAAATACCTCGAAAACAGTGAAAAACTTGTAATATGCGATCAACAATACGGACACCACAAGACAAGTGCAATGCAACAATCGTCACTGAGGGAACAGCTTAGCATAGCATTATTGTGACGCTCTTCGATGGCATTCGGTGGATCATTACGGGGATATATTGGTCAACTCCTCAATAGTACAGTTAACTATACTGCTGTGAAACTTCCTGGCAGATTAAAACTGCGTGCCGGACCGAGACTCGAACTCGGGCCCGGGCAAGTGCTCTACATCCCGCAAGTGCTCTACATCCCGCCGCCGTGCCCAAGCAACATGTTCGAGGATCGAAGGATCAGGAAGAGGCTGTAGCGGGTTCGTCTATGTTGTTTTATTTATTTATTTCTTTAATTTTTATAACATGTTAAATTGTTTTTTTTATTTTGTATTGTATTTATGTATTTATTATTGTTTCATTACAAAAAAAGATCCTACAACTGCCGTAGCCGAGCGTCCGAGTCGTCTTCTTGTCTGTTGGCAGCGGTTCCACTCCTATTCCGTCCGTAGAGGATCAATATGCTCGAGGATTCTTCTTCATTTTCAGCGTATCATACCAGGAACGCCCCAGTGAGCAGGAGGATCCGCAAACAGTGAACCTAAATAATTTTCGAAACGGGTTCTGTTCTTCGGGTCGCGGCTGAAAGCTGCATGTGTCGTCATCAGTAGGGACCAAAAGTCGAGTGTGTTTTGTGAGCGTCGCAAAATCTGTAGTAAAGGGCCATGCCTTTTAGCCAGTTGACGGCGTTCGGTCTGGTTGATGGAAAGTATACGCCGTCGGGACGCAGTACATCATCAGGGGAGATAGACTCCGGCAATCGCCGCAAGAGTAATGTCAACATGCGCTGCGTCAGTAGCCAGCACTCGCTGGTCGCGGTACAAGTCAGGCGGTGCGCATCCGAGTCAACGACTGAGTATGTCGGACACAAGGGGTCGTCCGTCTGATGAATGGAATGTAAGCTCTGACGAGTAGCGAACTTCCCGTTCACAACCACGTACCACAATGAACGCACGGCTGTAGGTAGAAAAGGCGTGTGTGCCGCTCGCCACACTGTGTTCTAGGCAACTTCAGGATGTCTGTGGGCGACCGTATTTATAGGTTGCTGCAGTTGATAGATGCGATAATAGTCTTTCGTGCTGGGCATCCGTGTCGTCGGAACGTCTGACCGTAAGTAGCTGAAGTCAATCAAGAACAGTTTGATGTGGGCGAGTGCCGGTGAAATGTGTTCTACAGAAACCGGGGGATGCAGAGAGTGTGGTGCCACATCCGCTATCAGAGTGCCCGTCAGAGTGGAGTGGGCAGAGGTCCACCTGCGACGCATATTGTTGAGATAAAGCGATCGCGCACGTTTGTATACATGAATTAAACCGATACTGCTTGCCCGCTGCGGCAGTGTCAGGGTGGCGTATCGGACTTTAAAAACCAGACCGGTGCTTACGAAATGTCCATAGGCTGCTTGAAATCTGTCGGCCATCGTAGCCGTCAAGAGAAGAACATAAAATAGTTCAGTTTGGAGACAAGATTGGTGTTGACATAACGTGTTCTGAGGAGCATATCCATGTGATGCAATTTGTTGTCCTGCAGCAGAGCACGTGCGGCAAACATTGCTATAGAACTACACTCTGAAACATTTGAGTACGGGTACCTTGACAAAGGGCACCGACGTTGCATGGGAAAGTCCCCCTCCGACATCCATGTATTTTGTCTTCTTCACGTTGATGACGCTCCCAGCGACCGCCCCATACTGGCGTAGCCATTGAAGCGCCATATGCATTTCATCCTCTGATCTCCCCAGGAACACCACGTCATCGGTGAATGCACCACAACAAAAGGTCATGTCCTGCATGGTTCAAATGGCTCTGAGCACTGTGGGACTTAACTTCTGAGGTCATAAGTCCCCTAGAACTTAGGTTAGTTAGGTTTAAGTAGTTCTAAGGACATCACACACATCCATGCCCAAGGCAGGGTTCGAACCTGCGGCCGTAGCGGTCGCGCTGTTCCAGACTGTAGCGCCTAGAACCGCTCAGCCAACCAGGCCGGCCACGTCCCGCATGGAAATGCCTGTTAATCGCTGACGTTGACCATGTAAAGCGGGTTCAAGCGCTGCCGCGAATAATATACCCAACAGGGGACACCCTTGTCGCACTGACCGCCCAACGGCAATGTGGTAATCTTTGACCATCATGCGTAGCGCGCTCCGTGGACCAGTCGAAAGACCACCTGTTAAGACTCTGGAGAGAGGCCCATGTGTTGCAAAACTGCGCGTAAGAAGCCGTGGTCGACACGGTCGAATGCGTGGTCAAAATCAACAGCGACAAGGACACCTCGTATTTTGCAGGTCGCCGTCAAAGCAATTACGTCGCGGTATGCTCCTAACGCTGTATGAATGTTGCTGACACCATCTAAACATGTCTGATCGGTGTGGATGGCTTTCCTGATAGCGCTGTGGAGACGCACGCGGAGGATGCGGGCGATGATCTTGTAGTCGTTGCTGAGGAGTGTGAGTGGGCGAAAGTCCTGCCACCTACAACCACCATTCAGTTCCGGTACTAAGATCAAGACACCGTCTGTGAATTCTGTGGGGACAATGAAATCAGGGTGGATCAGTTCTTGAAACATTTGGAGCCAGTTGTCGCCCATAAGTTCATAAAAAGTGCGGTAGAATCCCAGGGGTAAACCGTCCGGCCCAGGCGAATTTTTCTGTGCTTCACGTGCCAAGGCCGATGTCAGCTCGTCGGATGTAATGGGCAACAGCAGAGCATCATCAGGTGCCACGTCCGAAGGGGCGGGAAAAGTCGTGCAACAGCTCGTCATAATCACGTACGTTTCGCGGATCTTCCATGTACAAGGTCCCAAAGTGCCGGGTGAATGTGTGCGCTATGGCCGGTTGCGTCACTGCGCGGCCGCCACCGTGTTACTTTAATGAGCTGACGTTTACGGTGGCGCCTTTAGCGCACAATGTGATAGACATGCCGTTTCGTAGGGGATGCAGTCCTGCACTCGCGCAAGGATGCGGACATCTTCGAGCTGCTCTGCCCTGATGCGAAGTAGATGAGCTTTGATGCATTGTATGGACATCTGACGTTCAGGAGATGTCGGTTGCGTCGCCAGGTCACGTAACGCTGTATAGTAAAATTCCGATGTTGTCCTTTGCCAGTTCGATCTGTCACGCCCGTAGGCCATCACGGTCTTTCGGAGTGCAAATTTGACACATTCCAGCCACCACAGCAACGTGGAAGCATACGCATGCAGGCGCCTGAAACAACGACGCCACGTGCAAGTAACTGCTTGCCGTCACGCTTCCTCGCGAAGGAGGGAAACATTCAGCGTCCACGGGCCTCTGCTGTGTCGTGTGAGTTGTCGGGGTAAGGTGATAGCATATACGCGAGATGATCCGTGAAGGCCGTCGGCCAGAGTTCTGCATCACGGGTTGCTGTGCGGAGGGCACACGAGACGTATATCCGGTCCAGACGACTGGCAGGGTGGCGAGTAAAGTACGTATATCCACGCTGGTTCCCATGATGTAGGAGCCATGTGTCGTGGAGCGCGAGGTCACGTATCAATGCGTTTAGAGCCGGGCATGGGACGTAATGCAGTATTTGGTCCTCGGGCAGCAGAATACTGTTAAAATCGCCGCCCACCATGTAATGGTCCATATTTCCTTGCAAAAGTGGGGCTACCCCCTCCGAATGGAAGACATGCCTGTCACCACGGTGCGAATTACCGGAGGGAGCGTAGATGTTAACGATGCGGACTGCGCCAAGTGTGAGAGCGATGCCTCGCCCGTTCGGCAAGTACGTCACGTCCGTCGCGTCTGTGTCATCTCGGAGAAGGATGGCCGTTCCTCCTGCGCCACCACCAGAGGGTAGGCTGTGGGTTGTGTAGCCATATAGGACTAAACGCAGCTCGGGACGGACCTCCTGGAGAAGGGCATGTCCAAGTCTGCCGCTCTTATCATGTCGTGTAATATGCAGGTCTTGACATTGGAGTGGACACCATTGACATTGACTGTTTCCACACGGTATGACTGAGACATATCAAGTGGCAGAGTCAGTGTGCTGGTGCAAGCCCACAGTGATCTCGCACACCACACAGCCATCCAGCTGCATGCTGTGCATTACTGTGCCGTATGATCCCCTGACTGGCAGAGTCCTCCGGGCTCAACGTCAGCCATGGGCTCCGGTGGAGTTATCGATGTTTGCTGTGCATCAACGGCCTCCATATCGTCTGCCCAATCACCAAGAGAGGATTGCGATGTCAGTGGTGGCTGGTCGCTTTTACAGGAGCCCACATTTTGGGAGTCGACGCAGTTCGCCTCGTTTTCAAGGCCACCAGATGTAGGAGAGTGTTCGTTATCTTCAGGCGCTTTCTGGTGAAAGAGGCCACTAGAATCTATTGAAACTGTAGACGCGTCAACAAAGTCGATGTCTTCCGCCGGCTTCACATCCCTGTCCCGTTCTTCGACTGACAATCGCCTCTTCTTGTGTCGCTTGGGTGATTTTTGCTTGCGGGTCCGAGATTCGACATCCACTGGAGGACGGGCCTTGACACGGTCTCGGCCACCGTGAATCCCTGTGTCCGATCCCGACAGTGACGGCGGCTGGTGCCCACGACGCCACGGTGGGCAGAGGCTACAGGAACATCTGCAACGTATGGCTGCGGCGTCGTCGTCGTCGACGGCGGCGGCGGTGGTGACTCTCCAACGGAGCTCGCAGCGGCTTGAGGTGGTAGCAGGTTTTGATCATCCGTCACGTCGTACCGCCTCCACATACGTTATCGTGGATCTTTGAGGAAGTTCATTGCGGGGCACCTGAAGGAGGCGGCGCTGCAAACACCCAGTTCTAACATGGCGCTCCTGGCTGCAGCCCGAGCAGGTTCTCGGTTGGCCGTCATATATAACAATTGCGCGGCGGCCACCTACGGAAACATGCGATGGAACGTGCTTCTTAAGTTCTATGCGCACTTGTCGTACCCCATTACGGAAAGGGTACGTAGCGAATGTGTTCCATTTCTCCTTTGTGTGGCCCAGAACTGTGCCGTATGGCCGCAGCGCATCAACGACAAGGTTGGCAGGAACTTCGAACGGTAGTTCAAAGATGCGCACGGTACGCACTCCCAGACCAGCACGGTCAACTCCAACCATGCTTACATTACGGTCTGCGTAACAGAAGCGAAATCCGTTTGCAGATCGTTGGAGAAGTCTCTCGCAGGCCGCTTCGTCAATCAGTTTGAGGTACACTGTTCAAAAATGGTTCAAATGCCTCTGACCACTATGGGACTTGAGGTCATCAGTCCCCTAGACTTAGAACTACTTAAACCTAACTAACCTAGGGACATCACACACATCCATGCCCGAGGCAGGATTCGAACCGGCGACCGCAGCGGTCGCGCAGTTCCAGACTGTAGCGCCTAGAACCGCTCGGCCACTACGGCCGGCGAGGTACACTGTGGTTGATACAATAGATAAATGAATGCCTACCAGATCTTGCGGTTCTACGTGCATGATGTCTCGAAGAAACCGTTCAGTTTCATGGGCCTTCGGTCTCGCGTACGATGCGTTGAACGTTAGTTTGATTGTAGCTTGTCGATATGAGAACGCCATGGCGGGTCGGTAGCGGTACTATAAGGCGATACAACGACGCAACCGCGCGCTAGCGGGTAAACAACAACACCTGCGGAGCGCTGCCCGGCGCGCCGAGCCCGTCCGCCCGGCATCACGGCTGAAAGCCGACTGCCCATCTGAGCTACCCAAGCACGACTCACGACCCGTCCTCACAGCTTTACTTCCGCCAGGACCTCGTGTCTTACTTTCCAAACTTCACAGACGCTCTCCTGCCAAACAGTATTTATCTGCCAGGAAGTTGCAGATTACTAACGAGTTTGTCATTAGTACTTAGCATTACTTTCAGTTAACAACGAAAATGGATGTGTCAATGCACTAAAAATGCAGTTGCATAAATTTGAGTAAGTGACATGTGACTGTTGGTTTATTAACTTGAGTGTATAGAACCGGAAAGATACAATATTTCAATTGTTATAGTTACCAAAAATCCATGCTGTGTTGAGATTCTGGCTGCAGAAAATATCTTTAACTTCAATTGCGGCGGAGATTCGAGTCCTCCCTCGGGCATTGGTGTGTGTGTTTGTCCTTAGGTTAATTTAGCAAAAAATGGTTCAAATGGCTTTGAGCACTGTGGGACTTAACATCTGAGGTCATCAGTCACCTAGAACTTAAAACTACCTAAACCTAACTAACCTAAGAACATCACACACAGCCATGTCCGAAGCAGGATTCGAACCTGCTACCGTAGCGGTCCCGCAGTTCCAGACTGTAGCGCCTAGAACGCTCGGCCACACCGGCCGGCTAATTTAGCATAAGTCGTGTGTAAGCATAGGGACTGAAGACCTTAGCAGTTAAGTCCCATAAGATTTCATACACATTTGAACATTTTAAGTTCAATTGCCAATTATTCCCGGTAGTGTACTATTCTCATAACTAGTTACAGACGACTGGAAGGACAAATTTTCACCAAACGTTAAATAAGCATAACAAAAATTATACGAGGGGGACTGAAAGGAAATAAATAAGTATAACAAGATTATACGAGGGAGAGCCAAAGGAAAATCTTAAACACCTTTAATTCCTTTTATTGAAACGAAAGTGGAACGCAATTGTATAATTTTTCGATTCATTTTTCTGTCTCTCAACATACTTCCTCCAATGCGTAGAAAGAGCACGGGAAAAGGGAACTTCTCCTGGTCGTGTGTGCCGCCACTCGTGGACCGCTTGCTGCACCTCTTCATCGGAATGAAATTCCCTTCTTCCCGTAGCCTATTTGAGTGGCTCAGAGATGTGGTAATCAGTCGGTACGAGATATAATGAGTACGGCCGATGTGGCAGAATGTCAAAGAGCACGTCATCGTCAATTGCAAGTGTTACAAGGGCAGTATGAAGTCGGACACTGCCATATCGCTAAATGACAGCTGTAGTCAGACGTCCACATAGCTTTGATCTTATTGCAAGCTGAAGCTGATTTTTTAAGGTATTGGAATATGACACACTGGTGATGGTTTCCATTAGTCGTGTAGTGTTCCATGACAAAGCCTCGTTCATCCCAAAACAGAATCAGCAAGACGTTCCCTGCAGAAGGCTGCGGCGGGAATGTTTTGGGTTTTAGTGATCGAGACTGGCGTCATTCCTTGCCTGCTATCGGCATTTCACGTTAGAGCCAGTGTACTCAGGTTTCACCTCGTGTAATAATTTCCACGAAGGAGCCATCAACACCTTCGTGAAAGCACAATAAAAATGCTTCACAGTTGACAACGCATCGCTCTTTCAGTTGTGGAGTAAGCTGCGTGGCATTCATCTTGCACATCTTGCAGACATTTAGCGAAAGGCAAAGGTCCCGAGTTCGAGTCTCGGTCGGGCACACACTTTTAATCTGCCAGGAAGTTTCATATCAGCGCACACTCCGCTGCAGAGTGAAAATCTCATTCTGGAACCTGAAGTAGTTCATGAATAAGGATGTGTTGAGCCATGGATAACGTTCAGGTCTACGGCTTTTTCATTCACCAACAGACGGTGGATATCCATCACAATGGCTTCAACTGCTGCAGTAGACTCTGATGTGACAATGTGGTATGCCTGACCCAGGCGCTGATCATCTGTCGTAGAAATTCATTTCCAAATTTTCTAATCCACTCATACATTTTCTGCAGTGATGAATATGCATGACCATACTGGCCCTAAATTCGCAATTGATTTAAATAGGTTTCGTGCCCTCACTGCTAAAAAAGTATGACAGAACGCATGTCTCAAGTGGACCAGCCATTCTTAACTGGCATTATGGCCGCGATTCGCACGTCTGTGTTATACTACCGCCTGCAGAACTTTCCTTACGCTGTTGGTAACAAGAGTGCCAACTTACGGAAGTTATACGAAACGACGAGTTTGGAGTTCATTGTTGTCGAATAGTGAATTAAAGTCAAGTCCTGCTAAGTGTACCATTAATGTTAACACTGGCCACTAATACGTTAATCAGTATGGAGGTTATAATTTAACTTTGCAGATGACCTTTCTTGTAGTGTGGGTAATGGGAGTAGTAGCATTACTAGTAGTTCCAGCTGTACCTTCGGCGCTATATCCGGTTCTCCGTTTCTGACCACAGGCGACGAGCATCTTCGTGTCGACGATGAGCATCACGGCGATCGCCTTGGACCGCTACCACGTGATCGTGTACCCGACGCGCGAGAGCCTCAAGAAGGTGGGCGCGGCGGCCATCCTGTCCCTCATCTGGCTGCTGTCGCTGGTGCTGGCGTCGCCCATGTTTGTGTGGCGCTCGCTGGACCAGCACGAGCTCAACCTGCCGGGCCTCCAGTACGTCTCCTACTGCGTCGAGAAGTGGCCCGTGGCGCACGGCCGCGCCTACTACTCGGCTTTCTCGCTCGTTTTCCAGTACCTGCTGCCCATCATCACCGTCACCATCGCCTACTCGCGCATCTGCAGGAAGCTCCGCTACAGGTAGGACACACACTCAAGTTATGTTTCTGCCGTGCCGTCCAGTACCTATCGCACATCATTAACGCCTACACATGGCATCTGCAGTAAACATGTGGCACACTTACTGAAACTGTGGACAGCTACTGCCACTTGCAATATGTGCTGCCCATGCTTACAGTTACTGTCACCATCGTGTACACGAACATATGTCTGAAATGGTTGAAATGGCTCTAAGCACTATGGGACTTAGCATCAGAGGTCATCAGTCCCCACATATGTATGAAGCTCTGATAGCATGTAGGACATACAGTAAAACTTGCACCATGTGCTTGAGAATATGTAGGCGTCTCTGCTACTGGTAGGTTACACAATCATAATCTCCAGTATTTACTGCCCACCAGTGCCATCGTATGTTGTAAAAAACAGGTAGCTAATAATCTCTGTCAACTACTAGTCCTACTTAAAATACATGCTGTTAATGATCATCGCTATCACCTAGTCGCACGTTTGTGGCGATCTCCACTACAGATAAGAAATGAAATCAAGTTGTCAGTTACTACTCCGACCTATAGTACACACTACTTGTGTAAGTAGGCGTCTATGTTTCCTTATTGGCAACGTTACGTAGCGCTCTGTATGAAAATCACTGGCTGTGCTGTGTGCAGTCTGTGGCTAGTTTGCATTGTTGTCTGCCATTGTAGTGTTGGGCAGTTGGCTGTTAACAGCGCGTAGCGTTGCGCAGTTGGAGGTGAGCCGCCAGCAGTGGTGGATGTGGGGAGAGAAATGGCGGAGTTTTGAAATTTGTAAGATTGGATGTCATGAACTGCTATATATATTATGACTTTTGAACAATATTAAGGTAAATACATTGTTTTTTCTCTATCAAAATCTTTCATTTGCTAACTATGCCTATCAGTAGTTAGTGCCTTCAGTAGTTTGAATCTTTTATTTAGCTGGCAGTAGTGGCGCTCGCTGTATTGCAGTAGCTTAAGTAACGAAGATTTTTGTAAGGTAAGTGATTTGTGAAAGGTATAGTTTAACGTTAGTCAGGGCCATTCTTTTGCAAGGATTATTGAAAGTCAGATTGCGTTGCGCTAAATAAGCGCAGTCATGTATAATTGTTCTAAGGGGATGTTTCACTTGTCACCATAATCTTCAGTCTCTACTCGTGGACCTACAGAAAACAGGCAGGAAAATTGGTCACACTGTCAACTACTAAACTTCCAGTACCCGCCTCACAGAATCATCGTTAACTATATGTGCTTTTTTTGATAAGCAGTGCTGTAGGCCAGTCACACACTCAAACAACCACTTATTACTGCCTGCAGCCAGTATCCCCATAATGTATTCCTGCTCCTGTAGGAACCTCTTCTACAGCAATCATATAAAGTCCAGTTATCAACTACTAGTATCCATCCAATATCGACTTACCACCATCACGTAACTACACAAATCCAGAAAACGGTAAGACAACGGCTTGAAATGCCAACTTCCACTACAGCTTCCAATACCTGACAAAAAATGGCTCTGAGCACTATGGGACTTAACTTCTTAGGTCATCAGTCCCCTAGAACTTAGAACTACTTAAATCTAACTAACCTAAGGACAGCACACACATCCATGCCCGAGGCAGGATTCGAACCTGCGGGAACCGCTCGTCCACCCCGACCGGCTCCAATACCTGACACCCAAGACCACCATCACCATTTCCTACTTGGCAGTTTGTAGGAAGCTCCCCTGTAGGCGGGTGCACGCTCATATTTCCAGTTATTACTGCAACTTCCAATATGTGCCACACGTAATTGCAGTAACAATCACAATCGCTCATATTTGCATCTGTTTCAAGCTGCAGTAATAGACTGGAAATGCAGTAAAATTAATGGTTACTGTTCTCTCTTCCAAAACTACGATTCATTATCACTCTCACCATTCTCTACTTTTGTATCTTTGGAAAGTTCTGCTATGATTAGGACACACACACAGAAACTGCCAGTTACTCCCACAACGCCGAATAGTTCCTACTTATCATCACCGCTACTCATCACTGTCACCATTGACAACTGTCACATTGGTAAGAAGCTGTGCTTCAGGTAGCACACACACACGCACACACACACACACACACACACACACACACACACACACACACACAAAGATTCCAGTACCCCTCCAACTACTGACATTACGGAGAGCAACCATGTGTCAGCTTACATCGGCGTTTGGCGGTTAAAAATTCGGTTGAAAATTACGCTCCCTGATCCAGAGTACCTGGGCACCTATTAGTGGATGTCAATATAAGTCGTGTCCACCCTTCTCTTTATGACGACTTGAACACTGCTGACGATACATTCAGTAATGCATATGAATATCTGTGAGGGAATGGTAGCCCATTATTCCTCAGACGAGCTAGTGATTAGGCCGCTGCAGTCTGCAGTGAAGTCTACGTTGAATTGTCTCTGATGGATGTGTTACTCGAGTGACATCCAGCGATTTGTCCACGTTCGAAATCACTGAGCTATTCTGGCTGATCCAATCTGCTGTTACTGTTTTTCCGCAGACAACGCAATGTTCCTCTCCTATGTATCCGAATTACCCTCTCGTTATATCCAATGTTTGATTCTGTAATACATTAAAGTGACCGAATACGTTTGACATGGTAGTGTATTTGCATGACATCAGGTGGAAGTATAAGAAGCCCTTACCATGTGGTGCACTCTCTGGACCATAGCCTCAACTCAGTTTCCGCCTGCGAAGCACGCTACCCGGAGCTCCTCTACCTATGGCCGTGTTCCGTGTCGTCTGGGAGATACAGCAGCTTGTATATGCTAAGGTGTACAGGCTACAGTTCTCCGTAACTCCTTTCACGCGAGCTACAGGTAAGGGATTGACCAGCAGTGGTACGAATTACCAACCACCATGCACTTTGCAGTGGCTCCAATAATTAAAATTGTATATTGGGTACACTATCTATACAACAACAACAATGTAGGAAAAGATAGGTGGCTACTTATCGTAAAGATAATGTGCTAAGTTTCAGACTAGCACAATTAAAAAGCACACACAATGGGAGGTCATAAAAATTTAAGTAAGATTAAAAGTGGTGTCACAGTCGGCGCACGAGCGATTGGGCACAGTATCTCCGAGGTAGCGATGAAGTAGGGATCTTCCTGTGCGACGATTTCACGAGTATATCGTGAATGTCAAGAATCCGGTAAAACATCAAGTCTCCGACATCGCTGCGGCCGGAAAAAGATCCTGCAAGAAAGGAACCAAGGACGACTGAAGAGAATCCTTCAATGTGACGTAAGTGCAACCCTTCCCCAAATTGGTGCAGCTTTCTATACTGGGCTAACAATAAGAGTCAGCGTCGAATCATTCAACGAAACGTCATCGATATGAGCATTCGGAGCCGAAGACCCAGTCCTGTACTCTTGATAACTGTACGACATAAAGCTTTACGCCTCGCCTGGGTCTGTCAACACCGTCATTGAACTGTTGACAACTGGAAACATGTAGCTGGTCGTACGAGTTTCGTTTCAAATTTTATCGAGCGGGTGGACGTGTACGATTATGGAGAACCGATTGACCCTGCATGTCAGCAGGGGACTGTTTAAGCTGGTTGAGGGTCTCTAATGGTGTGGGGCGTGTGCGGTTGGAGTGAAATGTGACCCCTAATACGTCTAGATACGACTCAACAAGTGACCTGTATGTAAGCATCCTGTCTGATCACCTGCATCCATTTGTGTCCATTGTGCATTTCGACGGACTTGGAAAATGCCAGCAGAACAATGCGACACCCCACACGTCAAGAACTGTGTTAGAATTACTGATAAACAGAAAATGTAAGCAGCAGTTTCAACATCTAGAAGAAATGAGCAATGAAGGGGGTCATGTGAAATGTTCAAATGTACACTGCAGTAATATGTAAATTGTCTAATTTTGTGTGTTGTTGCAACGACATGTTGAATCTATTTAAGGACAGCAGGAGAGTTCCTTGGACCATCTTGACGACTCAATGCGCAGGTGGACGCGCACCCTGCCAATCGCCATCGGTGTTACAAACTTTTCGGGTGACAAGCCTGGCGACAGTTAAAATTTCTGTGCGATTTCGAGGCCTTAAAAAGTTTCAACAGTCTCGTTTATGTACTCCTAGATGGCAGCATGGTGTTAAAGACTAGTAAAATTTCTGCGACGGTTTGTAAACTTTGAAAAGTTATCCACAACCGACTTTTCGAATTTTGAATTGCAGAGTGGTATGCTGCACTTAGCACATTCTCGACCGAGCTCCCGGGTCGATTTTTGTTGCACTCACAGTATTCAGCAACGATCGAGAAACATTTTAATTACTGAATAACACCGAACTTGTTAACCTAACCTAAGGACAATTGTGTATTCATAATGCCCTCTGCCATTCAGTTACTTTATAGGAAAGTAACAGAACAGTAACAAGGTGGTACGACAGGTGTTGGCCGTCCCCTACACAACAAAGGAACCAAAGACTTTTAAAAGTAGTTCATACACGTTATGAATGTATTACACAAAGTTAGAGTTTTATTCGCAGGGAGAGTAGTACTTTGCAATGTTGTGTATTCCCTGCTAACCCTGCTTAGTGTTTTGCTGTTTTAGTGAGAGAATGAAGAAAAATGGTTGAGAGAGAGGGGGAGTGAGGAGGACAGAGAGAGAGAGAGAGAGAGAGAGAGAGAGATGGTGGGGGTGAGAGAGAGAGAGAGAGAAAGAGAGAGGGAGAGAGAGACAGAGAGAGAGAGAGAGAGAGAGAAAATAAAGGTATATTCTACACGCAGTTAACACATGTGATGACTGAAATGTATGAAATGACGATAACAAAAGTACAACTGTCGTTGGCTTCGTCCTCTTTAAGCTTGGACCAACGACCTCTCGCTCCCTGAACTCTGGCAACAAACTTGTGAACCTCTTTGAAACGTGCGAACTTTGAGGCCTCCCCGTCAACTGTAGGTCGTAATTTGTTCTTGGGAAGGCAGAGAACAGCTTTTCCATAATACGTGCGTGCAGGCTCCTCGTTTTTATGCGGTTGTCTCTCGGAACTTCGTAGCCTCATGAAATATTTAAGCGCCCCTTCTGCAGAATTTCCTTGTACAACTTCTCCCGCTGGTCACAACATGTGTGTGAACTTCACGGTAGCTCCATGAAAGGGCTGGTGTCGGATACAGATCGTAGTGAGCCACTGAACCACTTATGCTAGCCTCCTAAATGCTCTTTTATCTGCTGGACAAACGCAGTTCCTCATAGCCTTTTTAGCATTCAAATCATTGCAGCGGCTAATAACACTTACAGTAGATGTAACACTAATTGTAGCGATGATAAGAATCGTCGGGATAGGGGATGGGGAAAAGCTGGTTGATGAGGCCACCGTAATAAAAACACTGCATTTCATAGGTAAGCTTAAGAAATATATCTGTATAAACCCTTTAGATTCTTTAACTATAAAACAATCGGTAGGCATGCGACAGCGGGTATAAAATGCCGCGCATAAAAACGGGATTCTTCCGGGGCTCATATAGGGTATTCTGTTAGAAATATAGTATCAAGTGTTTTGTATAGCTCTTGGACTATAAACCATTCGTATACCCAGCAGACAGACCGTCTTGCTGTAACTATCCCACGATACAAGGTCAAAGTGTGAACATTACACAATTCCTCCAGTTTTGGCAAAAGGAGCCAATAGGTTGATATCTTTAGCTTTTCATGTTATCTACGGTACGCCGTAAGGTTCTTGCGGAGCCACCATTTCGTTAATGGGCGATACCTGAGAAAACCATAAAATGCTTTCCACCAAATTTTCGCAGTCAGAAACATATGTTTAACCGCAGCAAACAGCTCAAATTTTAACGGTATATTCACTAGCCATTTATCTAGGAGAGCTATCTTCCCATTTTTAACGATCGTTCCCCCATACCGATATAAATCCGGAAACATGTTGTTTGGGTACTAAAACCAAGCCTCAGATTCCGAGACGGTTTTGCGTAGCACGTGGAAGAACTTTTTATGACATGTTCCTAAGATCGCGATCGAGAACAAATCTGAAAATTTTAAGTATCTTCCGGAACAATGTTCCTGGGAAACTTCAATTAAAATTAGTTTCTTTTCAGTAGAACAATCTAAGATTGCATGTAACTAGTTGAAATTTATTAATCAGGGGTCCGGTTTCGATCGTGGTAAACACTGCTCCGGCGCTACATAGCGAGCTTCTCTCCATAGGTTCTCTCCATACGTCATCATGGTGTGTTAATGATCTGTTGATGATCGTACGACGGTCGAAACTGGTCACTTGATTACTAACCTTAAATTTTAACTACTTACATGCGATCTTTCACTATTTTTTAAATTTTTCTTATTTTTTTAATATCTTTTACCGTTTCCAATATACATACGTTCAAAGTTACCCTGCTTGTACACGTAAAATTCACTTCTAAGGTCCAGTGTGAGCTGGAAGCGTTAGTTACAAAATGACGCCTAAGTGGCCGACCGGTTCTAGACGCTACAGTCTGGAACCGCACGACCGCTACTGTTGCAGGTTCGAATCCTGCCTCAGGCATGGATGTGTGTGATGTCCTTAGGTTAGTTAGGTTTAAGTAGTTCTAAGTTCTAGGGGACTGATGACTTATGCAGTTAAGTCCCATAGTGCTCAGAGCCATTTCAACCATTTTTGAAAATTGGGTTGGCTGCTGTCTTGTTCTATCTTCCTAAGCACATTTAAATATTTTCCTAAAAATTTTGTCATGTGAACATATTCGCACTTTTTATGAACACTTGGTTCAAGAATCATGAAAGAAGGTTGTATACATGGAAGAACCCTGGAGATACTAAAAGGTATCAGATAGATTATATAATGGTAAGACAGAGATTTAGGAACCAGGTTTTAAATTGTAAGACATTTCCAGGGGCAGATGTGGACTCTGACCACAATCTATTGGTTATGAACTGTAGATTAAAACTGAAGAAACTGCAAAAAGGTGGGAATTTAAGGAGATGGGACGTTGATAAACTGACTAAACCAGAGGTTGTAGAGAGTTTCAGGGTGAGCATAAGGGAACAATTCACAGGAGTGGGGAGAAAGAAATACAGTAGAAGACGAATGGGTAGCTCTGGGGGATGAAATAGTGAAGGCAGCAGACGATCAAGTAGGTAAAAAGAAGAGGGCTGGTAGAAATCCTTGGGTAACAGAAGAAATATTGAATTTAATTGATGAAAGGACAAAATATAAAAATGCAGTAAATGAAGTAGGTAAAAAGGAATACAAACGTCACAAAAATGAGATCGACAGGAAGTGCAAAACTGCTAAGCAGGGATGGCTACAGGACAAATGTAAGGATGTAGACGCTTATCTCACTAGGGGTAAGATAGATACTGTCTACAGGAAAATTAAAGAGACCTTTGGAGAAAAGAGAACCACTTGCATGAATATCAAGAGCTCAGATGGAAACCCAGTTCGAAGCAAAGAAGGGAAAGCAGAAAGGTGGAAGGAGCTTATAGAGGGTTTATACAAGGGCGATGTACTTGAGGACAATATTATGGAAATGGAAGAGGATGTAGACGAAGAAGAATATTATAATTCCAATCCCAAAGAAAGCAGGCGTTGACAGATGTGAAAATTACCGAACTATCAGTTTAATAAGTCACAGCTGCAAAATAATAACACGAATTCTTTACAGACGAATGGAAAAACTGGTAGAAGTCAACCTCGGGGAAGATCAGTCTGGATTCCGTAGAAATGTTGGAACACGTGAGGCAATATTGACCTTACGCCTTATCTTAGAAGAAAGATTAAGGAAAGGCAAACCTACGTTTCTAGCATTTGTAGACTTAGAGAAAGCTTTTGACAATGTTGCCTGGAATACTCTCTTTCAAATTCTGAAGGCAGCAGGGGTAAAATACAGGGATCGAAAGGCTATTTACAATTTGTACAGAAACCAGATGGCAGTTATAAGAGTCGAGGGGCATGAAAGGGAAGCAGTGGTTGGGAAGGGAGTGAGAGAGGGTTGTAGCCTATCCCCGATGTTATTCAATCTGTATATGGAGCAAGCAGTAAAGGAAACAAAAGAAAAATTCGGAGTAGATATTAAAATCCATGGAGAAGAAATAAAAACGATGAGGTTCGTCGATGACATTGTAATTCTGTCAGAGACAGCAACGGACTTGGAAGAGCAGTTTATCGGAATGGACAGTCTCTTAAAAGGAGAATATAAGAAGAGCATCGAGAAAAGCAAAACGTGGATCATGGAATGTAGTCGAGATAACTCGGGTGAAGCTAAGGGAATTAGATTAGGAAATGAGACACTTAAAGTAGTAAAGGAGTTTTGCTATTAGGGGAGCAAAATAACTGATGATGGTCGAAGTAGAGAGGACATCAAATGTAGACTGGCAATGGCAAGGAAAGCGTTTCTGAAGAAGAGAAATTTGTTAACATCGACTATAGATTTAAGTGTCAGGAAGTCGTTTCTGAAAGTATTTGTATGGAGTGTAGCCATGTATGGAAGTGAAACATGATCGATAAATAGTTTGTACAAGAAGAGAATAGAAGCTTTCGAAATGTGGTGCTACAAAAGAATGCTGAAGATTAGATGGGTAGATCACGTAAGTAATGAGGAGGTATTGAATAGAACAGGGGCGAAGAGGAGTTTGTGGCACAACTTGACAAGAAGAAGGAACCGGTTGGTAGGGCATGTTCTGAGGCATCAAGGGATCACAAATTTAGCATTGGAGGGCAGCCTGGAGGGTAAAAATCGTAGAGGAAGACCAAGAGATGAATGCACTAAGCAGATTCAGAAGGATGTAGGTTGCAGTAAGTACTGGGAGATGAAGAAGCTTGCACAGTATAGAGTAGCACGGAGAGCTGCATCAAACCAGTGTCAGGACTGAAGACCACAACAACAACAACAACAACAATAAATACTTTAAGATAGTGGCCAGAGGTTGCACTAGAGAAAAAGCTGATGAGTCAATGGCTGTGTGACAGAAAGAAAGGGATACCATCGCAGTGGAACATAGTTTCCTGTACAGAACAATGCTGGGGAAAGAGTTAAGGAGGCAGTGTCAGTGAAAGAGGAATAAGGAGGAGAAGAAAGTGAAGGTAGGTGAGAGCCAGTGACAATGGGAGACAAGTCTATGACAATTACAGAGAGTAAGAGAGAAACAGTGACACTGAGAGGAGACAGCAGCAGTGGGAACGAATGAATGAGGTAGTAGCACTAAGAGAGAGCAAGAGAAAGATGGTGACTGTGAGAGGATACAGTATTAGTAGGACAGAACGAAAGAGACTGTCGTTGTGAGACAGGAGACGGTGACAGAGAGACACGAAGAGATAATGAAACTGAATTGGTCTGAGAGAGTGAGAATGGCAAAGTGCGAGTGTATGGGTATGAGTGATAAAGCGATGGACTAATGGGTGTAAGCTAGTTACATTTAGGGGAGCTTTCACATGTTAGCATGCCAAAATTGTTGGGAGAATTTTTTAAGAAGCTGTGGAGGGTAGAATGACGTAGATGGTATCTCAGTTTTCAGTCAAATGGGAACACATTCGCATTTTTTGTACCCTGGTAAGAGAATTTTTTCACAGGTTTTTCAAATCATTCTGTTTTCGCATAGAAATGAGCTTACGTGAAAGTCGTCAAACTGTCCACTTTCCCCGATACAAAAGGAAAAGTGACCAGAGGCAGAGAAGTTAAATCTGTTTCTGTAAGCCCCATGTCGAGATGTGTGTTCCTAAATTTTGTCGCCCACCAACTCAATCATACTTCTCCCTTTTTTGCTGAAGGTGTGTAATAGACTATCCCGCTCAGAAAGCTGAAATACCAAGTGGCGTAAATGAGTAATAAATATGCCATAATTCGTTCCATGTCAAAAATATGTTTAAGGAGTTCTACGTCTTGTTGTTGGTTGAATACACATCTGAAGTTCTCAAGAATGATCCTGTCTTAAGTAACGTCACGGTTTCTTAAGACCGTCAGTTTTAAGTGTGTTTCTTGAGACACTGAATAGCTTGTGTGCTGCAGGAAACGGCATCTTTTCATATCTTGCGGCATCCAACACCTTTTGCGTAGTTTGTGAATCCCATGATATACGTACCGTTTTCCCTAAATAACTTGATATTATTTTAGCATACATCTAGAATAAGATAACACAGTTTTTCACCAAGCTGTTGCAAAGCTAACGACTTAGTCGATTTCTTTTATGAAACTCCGTTGTCTTGAAACAAGGCACATGCATTAGAAAAGGCCGCGCGGTTTGAGGCGCCGTGTCACGGACTGTGCGGCCCTTCCCGCCGGAGGTTCGAGTTTTCCCTCGGGCATGGGTGTGTGAGTTGTTCCTAGTGCAAGTTAGTCTAATTTAGTTTAAGATATCTTTATTTATCGTCGCACCTCAAGCGCTTCGATTTTTATTCCTCGAAGTCCGTGAGTCATTTCAGCAGTATTCTGTCCTCCAGACATAATTATCTCAGAAATTTCTCCATAAAAGAAAGGCCTATGTTTCATATTGGTGGACTTCCATTACAGTTGGAAGCTCTCTTTGTTTGTGCAAGGTAGCTTCTTATGTACACATTTCTTCGCCTGTCGTGTTTTATTTTGCTTCCAAGACAGCCGAATTATCTCCCCGCATCTAATAAGTGCACCCCAAACCTGGTCTTTAGAAAACTAATCTGTTTATTTTTGTAACTTCTAAATACTTTCCTCTATTTATTTACTTATTTATTTATTTTTTTATGTCAGTCTACCTCTGTGCTCAGCAGGGTGTTCATTCCTTTCCATGCGTCTTGTAATTATTCCCCAATTTCGTTCAGGATAGCAGTGCCATTAGAGAGTACTGACGTACATATCCTTTCATCCTCCTCTTTTTTATAACATTCGTTTCAGGAATGTTTTTGACCACAGAAAAGTGCCTCAAGGACCCTGTCCATCATTACATGAGCTCTACCTGCTCTCGGTTCAGCTATAGCTTTTCCTTCACCTTCCCAATTCACAGTCACATGACTAACTGTTGACTTCTGTAGATTTAGAAGTGTTGAAATGTCCCCGACGACTTTGTTATTCAGAAGACGTCAAATGATTACTGCACGCTCGAAGTCACTGACCTCTCCTGAATTACTGATTCTGATGTTACTGTTTCTCAGCTGGCATGAAACCGTATTTTAGGAATACCGCTGTCGCCTGGTACTCAAAACATCGTAGTTCTCTTGTTCACTGCTTAAATTCTAATAAAATCGTCATCAGTGGTGGCCGAAGACTTCGCTCTATCAACGGCCTTGTCAATGAAGTCGCAGGAGCGTACAGAGGTCGCCCCTGAGTTAGAAAACTGCTGAGGAAGAATCAACAACGATCATAGGCATGAGGACACAGAAAGCAATGGACCCACTGCATTAAAGACACTGTGTAGTTGCTGTCCACATTACAAGTGGCCATTAAAATGTGTACTGGTGATCTCTCCATTGGCAAAAGATCCCAGGTCAGTCACACATTCCGATCATCGGGAGGGTGTTTCGAAGAGGAACGTCACTATGAGAAGAAGATGCAATAACCAACGAGGGGATGACGTTGAAGAGTCGGAGCATAGAATAACAGAAGTTTGAATGTAGTAGGAAAGTTAGGAAATCCATTCTAGCTATAGGGAGAGTCAGTGAAGCGAAACGAAAAGAAGATAAGATTTAATAGTCAGTCAAATATTCAATAATATCAGCAACAGCAGAATGCGGTGTAACAGGAATAGGAATACCTATAACTACGAAAGTTGGGCAGAGACTCAGTTACTGTGAAAAGTCAAGTGACGGGATTGTTCTCGTCAGATTCAACAGCAAACCAAATAGTACATGTACACATGTCCATGTTTCATGCAGAAGATACAGAGAAAGACAAATAATGTGAAGATATTGAACGGGTGATTAAGTATGTAAAGGGAGATGAAAATCAAATAGTGGTGTGGGACTGGAACGCGGTTGTAGGGTCGGAACAGAAGAAATGGTTTCAAGAAAATCTGGGCTTAGTAATAGGAATTAGAGAGGAAAGAGACTAATAAAGTTCTGCAACAAATTTCAGATGGCAGTAGCGAATACTCGGTTCAAGAATTACAATGAGAAGTGGTACATTTGGAAGCGACCTGGAGGCACGGATACAGTACAGCTGCATTACAATAGGGTCAGACGCCAATTCCGAAATCATATATTGAATTCTAAGGAGTACGCACCAGCATATAAAGACGCAGATCACAACTGAGTACTGAAATTTAGCAAAATCGTCCGGAAGAATCAGTGTGGTAGAAATTGGGATATGAAGTACATAGGAATGAGATGCATTTGAAGTTTTCTACGAATGTTGATACTGCGATAAGGACTGCCACTGTTACAGTCCAGTTGAAGAGGTATGGTCATCTCTGGGAAGAGAAATTCCAGATGGTGGACACTCAGGCGTAGGTTCAAGGAAGGTAACTACTAAGAAACGTTGTGTAACAGATAAAATACTTCAGTTCACTGACGAAAGAAGGAAGTACAAAAATGTTCACGGAAAGACAGGAATACAGCAACATAATTCAGTTGCGAATGAAATAACTAGGCCGTGCAGGGCATCCAATGAAAAATGTGAAGAAATCGAAAAGTAAACGATCGTCGGAAGGACTGATTCTGCCTATACAAAAGCTACAACAACTTGCGATGAAATTAAAAGCCATGGGAATTCCACTGTTAAACGCAGAGGAGCGAGAGGATAGCTGGAAAGAGTACGTTGAAGTCTCCACGAGAGAGAGGACTTCTCTGGTGACTTGATACAAGAGGAAATTGGAGTCGATGCGGAAGATCCAGTGTTAGAGTTGAATTTAAAAGCGCTCTGGATTGTTTGGGATCAAATAAGGCAGAAGAGGTTGATGGCGTTCCATCAGAATTTCTAATATATTTGAGAGAAATAACAACGAAACGACTATTTAAATTGGTGTTTGGAATCCATGAGACTGGCAATACACCACGAAAATTTCTGAGAAACATCATCCACACAACTCGGAAGATAACAAGAGTCGACGAATACGAGACTTATCGCACGATCAGCTTAACAGTTCTTTCATCCAAGCTGATGAAAAGAATAATATACGGGAGAATGGAAAAGAAAAGTGTCGATATGTTAGGTGACGATCAGTTTAGTTAGAGTTAGTTCTTACCCTCGGATTGATAATGGAAGAAAGACTGGAGAAAAATCAAGAAACACTCATACGGTTTATTTACCTAGAAAAAGCGTCGTCTGACAATACAAAACGGCGCAATATGTTAGAAAACCAGAGAAAAATAGGAATGAGCTACAGGGAAAGACAAGTGAGTTATAATATGTACAACTACTACGAGGGAAAAATAAGACTGGAAGACCGAAGTGCGTGAATTAAAAATAGCGTAAGTCAAGGCTGTACTCTTTCGTCCCCTACTGTCCATTCTATATCCTGAAGAAGCAATGATGAAAATAAAAGCATGGTTCAAAGTGGATTTAAAATTCTGGGTAAAAGCACGTCAGAGAAAGGATTCCTGATGGCGTTGATATCATCAGAGAGATTGAAGAAGAATTACAGAGCCTGTTGAATGGAATTGCTTTATGAGAATATGGGCTGAGAGTAAATTGGGAAATGAGAGTATTGAAAAGTAGCAGAAATGATACTAGCGAGAAATTTATACAAAGTTGTGGTCACGAAGTAGACGAAGATAAGGAATCCTGGAACCTACATAACCCAAAGCGGACGAAACAAGAAGGACATCAAAGCAGATAAGCACAGGCGAAAAGGGCATTCTTGTGCAATGTGAAGTTCAGTGGTATCAAACATAGGGCTTAATTTTGGGAAGAAATTTCTGAGATCGTAAGTTTGAAGCACAGCACTGTATATTAGTGAACTGTATAGTAGTTAATCATGTAAAGAGGAAAAACCGGAACAGAAGAGAATCGAAGAGTTTGAGATGTAGCGCTACAGAAGAATGTTGAAAAATCAGGTGGACCGGTACGGAATGAGGAGGTCCTCTGCAGAATAGGTGAAGAAAGGTACATAAGGGAAACAGTAAGAGAAGGAAGGGACTGGATGATAGGACAGATGTTAAGGCACCAGGAAATAAGTTCCATGGTACTGGAGAGTGCTATAGAGGGCTAAAGCTGCAGAGAAAGACAGAGACTGGAATACATCCAGCATATAACTGGAGATATTGGGTCCAAGAGCAACACTGAAATGAAGAATACAGCAATAGGGAAAATGGGAACTACTGATGCAGGAGATAGATAGGTTCTGAAGCGAGTACGATCGCTAGGGAGAAGTTAATAGCTTATAGGATGGATAAAAATATGGGTGAATTTCGTGGTATGGAAGAGAGAGTCGGTTAAAGGTCGGTTGGGAGCTCTGGTCATTAGAGTAGAAATATGGTTATGAGGGATGTGAATCATACATGAAGTGCCGTTTAGTGTTGTCAGGAGGAATGCTAATTTGAGGAGACGTTAGTAGATGCATGTGAATGAAGATAAACAGAATTAAAAAGCAAGTCGATGTGCTCCGCATTCTAGAATTCAGATAGAGTGATAGAACTTTCATGAAATATGTATCTAGGCAACAATGGCCTACGAGATAATGGAACAGATGAAGATCCGGTGATGTGTTATTCCTATATGCTGCAAATTTGTAGCATACACACTTCTGAATAAAAAGCATACAGATGCTAGAAGTCCAAACACTTAGCCGTTCTTCACAGCTATTGACAGCTATCAGGATTAGTTATGTTTTTGTAATGACGCTACATAGAATTGGGGTGCAAACTACACGCTGATGGGTGCCGATGTCACACTGAACATGCACCTAAATTCATTCCCAAAGGTGAGTTTCCATAATACATCAGTTCGTCCCATCCTGAGTCAACACGTGATGCAGACACGCATGATGGATGGTGACAGCGGCCTTTCGTGCGTCTATAGCGTCAGCTTCATAAACATCCAATGTTTTCCCACTCGAAGGGTAGCATGTAGGAGGCGGAAAAAGTTACAGAAAAACAGTTGGAGATTGACAAAAGAAGGAAAGTGAGAAAGAGTAAACTTCATCGGAAAACACAGCTTTTCGGTCAGTTTCTGGTGTTCGGGAAGTTTTAGCAAGTTTCAGGAATTTCTGATAAAACAACCTCAGATTCTTTGTACAGGTGGCATACTATCTTTTCTCAAATTGTTCGCAGAACATTTGCAGCGTTATAGCGTATAGTGTTACATTTTTTGCAATTACAATTATTTCTTCGGCAAATTCCAATTCGACAACAGTATAAATTACTCTCAGGAGTGAGTCTGTCATCTTAGAGAATCCCAGGGCAACATCTTCAGTATCAAGAAACACGTCGAGATGAACAGGCACTACACATATAAATATTTGCGCATTTACGGCAGTTAGTGATCATTCAGTGCAGATGCACTCTTCACGAGAATTCTCGCAGAAATCAGCGTAAGGCTGCAAGCAATGGGATTAATTGACATGAGAGACTACCTCTGTAGTGTGTGACATGTTGGAATTTTGTGTAGGATGGAAAGAGTGCTCGGACAGCCGGAGCAGTTAAGGCGACCCCTCGCGTAGCGTAGGAAATACGAGTTCGAGTCCTGGCCCGGCTAAAATTTTCTCTTCCCACCAGCGAATTTGTTTCAGTATCCGACTGCGGCTGTGAGGTCAGGATCTCAATTTCGTAATGATTTTATTATATGTCTACATGGGAACTTGTTGTTGCTTAGTGATCCCTCGTCAGGTCACTTAATCTACTGCGCTGTGCAAAACTTGAAGCAGATGATTTTCTGTGGGAATCGGACACAGTGTCTGCGGTAGGTTCCAGTAAAATTTATTTGCAGTGTTGCCCAAGTCACGCGGTGCCACTAGCAAACTTGAAGAACACGTGAAACTCTTGGTGTGCTCTCTTCGCTGTTTTCGAAAATGCAGGCACTAGCGGTTGGTTGAGTCATCCACTCAATTGTTGTTGGTTAACTTCAGAACCAGCTCTATGGATCTTGCTATAAACATGCCTTGGCAGTGCCTTTACTCCATCCAAGAACTTTAACCTCACCAAATTAACTGTAGCAGTTTATGTAGAGGTAGAAAGAGCTTACGGTATGCTCTGGCAACAAATCGTCATCGCAAATCGAAAATGAAACTACTGCCTTCTCCGACTGTCTTTGAAGGCTAGCAGATACCTACAACCGTGGTAGAGAATATTAGTGGAATGGGCATGATTAAACTCAGACAAAAAAGTAACAACAGACGTCTCACAGCGAGTGTCAGTTTTGTAGTCATTCTTGTGTAACATATACGTGAACGATAAATCGCGATTTGGGGACGACACAGCGTTCCTTGTAAGTGGACGGCGTCATACAGCAGCAGTTTCGAAACACTAGTTACAGTATACACACCAGACAACATTGTGTTGACAAAAAAATAAAAATAAGCTCTACAAAATACGATGCCAGTACACCTCACAACTGACAGGCGAACAATGGAATTTACGTTAGAGGTTCACGGACAAATAATAGGGGCAACGCTTAAAGAAGACATTCGAGAAAAAATAATGAAAAACATACGAATATCGATATGTCGATGTTCTTACTTCCTTTCTTGCAAACAAAGAACATAGAAACCAAATTTAGACACTACAAAGCAAATTTACTGTAAACAATTAATTACACAAATTCGCTTGGTGATTGCCAGTAACTGAGAACTACGAACTCTACATGATTTTCAGAATAAATGCTAAGGATAGATTGCGAACACAGCAAAATTCCTAGTGAGTATACACATGAAGAAATCGAAAATAAAACCTTCCATTGGAGAATAAAGCAAACATCCAAAAAACTTTGTGGTTGACGTCAAAGGTAACCACAGTGGGACTATTTAAATTATTGAGGCTGTAGGCAAAAGTTAGTGCACCAACAATATTTATTTTCCCAAAACAGATATAAATAATACTAAACAAGTTATTGATTAAATACCGTAAGCAACTAACAGGTGATCGTCATAAATTATATCAAACAAGCTATCGATTGAGTACCCTAAACAACTAACAGGTTATATACTGCTCCACTGGGTGGATCCTGGGTGGCAGAGACAGTTTAACTAGGTGAACAGTGAGTCAAGTATTCTATTCCTAAAAATATGGATAACGCAAGCTGAATGAATCTGACACTAAGCAGACTCTCATTGATCAAAGCTGCTGATGGTTCTCTACACAGGTGCATCTGAGAGCAAGTGGCGATTGAGATCTGTACACCCTGACAATGCCGAAGGAGCAGTACATTAGCCTGTTTGCTTCGTGTGACGAAGTAACTTGCAGCTGGCGACATGGATGCGGCAGTGGTGAGATGTGAGGCAGCACCTGTGAATTGATCTTGGCCATGAAAGAAAGGCAAAAATCTCACAGTGCAGCGATAGCCCGACGGATCGCAATTTACTCTCTACCAGAGACCTGAAATCACGGTACGTGTCAATGTGTCACGCCGCTGGTCGTGCCAAGGACCAATTTGGCTCACATGTGACACATCGCACAAGGATACCAAACGTCAAGACTGTTAAACCAAAAACGAATAAGTGTGCACTAGGCAAACGAGTAGTCCGTGACGTTTGAAGTCACACTGTTGGTACAGTAAGAACGTCAACACAGACTCCCCGGTCTGAACTACTCGCAGGTAAAGTTAGTCTTAGGACAGGTCGCAAATACCAATCACACGCGACAGAGCTTCGACCAGAAGTGCTTACCAGATCAAAGCCCCGCACCCAAGTGCCTCGCACCATACCTGAAAAAAATACTGTTTTCCCGCGAAGTACACAAACGACACCACCTTCACCCCGTCTTGAGCCAATCACAGGGCTGTAGAGGCGCTAAATCTCCATGACTGCACAAACTCATGTCTAAGCAGGGCAAGAGTTAAGAAACCTGAAAAGGAAACTGCCAATTACTGGCCTTTTTTTCGCAGAGGGTGAAGGGATAATTTCTTTCCGAAGTCGTGTTTCCTCCCATGGCAACAAGTGAACAGATACAATCTCATTGATCTTTATCTAAATCGCCTGTGCCTTGGAGCTCGATAGTCCTAGCTATGAGGTGTAATAAAGAGTTCTCAGACGCCGTAATTTTCTTATACTACCAAGGCAGCTGGGGAAAGTGGTTCACTGGCCTAAATGCACTATCGGCAAACATGATCACTTGTGAATTTTTATTACGCGTGGCTCTCCACACAATGGCCAGTTTACGACTCCACTGTGTAGACGCATTCTTTTAGACCATTGCCCCTGTCCATGCTTCTGCTTGCACCATGGCAGGTTGCATAGCACTGTTCTGCTGGAGTTCTGTCTGAATGAGGGGCTGCCCTGTCGGCCCTGTACGACTGTGGGCTTGTCCAGCAAGATTACTAACGGATGGGCTCGCCGCCAATTGCTTCCAACTCCCAAAAAGCCGTTTCTATGAGTTAAGAATCATAAAAATACCTCATGCTTTTAGGGCCATACCAGGCTCTATCAATGCCTGCTAAGGCATTAACTTTCTAGAATTTCTTTCAAGGTGCGTCAGGCTGTAATAAAGTCTTCAATAATTTTCTGTATGCGAAAAAATGGGTGAGACAATAACTTGTCCTCTCTCAAATGGTGCATCATAAACTGGATATTATAGATACGTGGGGACAACGGAACACAAATAAGGGCATAAATTTAATTCGAAGATTCTTAATGGGCTAATCCAAAAGCAAGGCACATAAAGGACTTACATTTACAAGTTAGACACTAACAGCCTCAGGAGGATTACTAAAGCAAAAAAAAAAAAAAAAATCCGAAAGAGAGCATTGAGGTGCTGTGAACCCAAACTACACAACAATGAAGGCTCGATTGCAACAGGTGTTTTTTATTCATTACAAAAAGGGCATAAGAAATTCTCTGTCGCTGTTGTAATCTTGCTCTGCTACTAGTTCCATATTGTCTTGATTTTCCAGCGGAGATGAAAAAGGTATACTCAACCCAAAACTACAGTCGCAATAACAACATTTAGATCCGCTATATCTAATGTTACAGCATTGGAAAAAATGGTTTTTGAATTATGATACTAAGAGAACATTGAAATCATTAGTAGTCACATTACTCCGCAAGCAAAGTTATGTCTTGAAATTTGTGGGAAGGTGAGTGTAGCTCTTGTAGGTTACTCTCCCTGCTATTGGGAAATATCCTACTACATACAAACGCTTCAGGCAGTGCTTATATTGAGATACTGCACTGCCTGTGTTTTTTAGAAATACTATGCAATGTGCCTTCTGAAATCCACGAAGGAAGGGTATCGCAGTTCTGAACAACGGCAGGCACTGCTATATCGCGTTAATCTGCTGACTCCGGGCAAGCGGCTCTCAATTTAAACGTCTCCCCTGTACTGGAATATACATTACGAATATATGAATACAATTTGTAGATACATGGTTAAAGAAATATGGCCGTGAAGCGTCCTCTAATCGCCTAATGGTAAGGCGACCGCTCGCTATAAACGTGAAATTCGGATTGTGCATGTTCGCAACTGTGAATACATTAAAAGTACTGATACTCAAAACTCGTTTCAGTCAGGCCAATGCAGAAAAATTTTCATTAAAGTAAAGAGTACAAAAATTAGGCTACCGGTGCATGGATGTTTTAATGTGGCCAAATAAGTTAATGTTTGTAAAGGTTTTTTTTAACTACCACTACCAGCCACAAAAATAATTTTATATATATTTTTGAGACAGTCACGGTGGGAAAATAGTCAAAATGGCTTCAAGAAGATAACGTTTACTCGGTTCTCGACTGCTTACCAAGTTTGAAAATTAACATAAATGGAAGTATGCATTCTATACTGACGTCTACAATAAGTAAACGCGAATTGCTATGTAATTAGCTAAAAATTCACATACGTTTCGAAATAGTCCTCTTTTATATAAGGCTGTTCTAATGAGGAGGTTTCGCTTCCGAACTTTCACTCTTGAAGGTCCACAAATTAACGCCCAATGTTTGCCATTCCTTGTTAATTCAATTCGCAGCATTTGCCAGCCACTAATTTCTTAGGATTTGAAATAGCTGAAACTGAGACGGTACCAAACCTTACGACCCAGTTGAATGCTGCAACAATTCTACTTGAAATCACACAATCTTCTAAATATTAACACATTTACTGGTTGGGGCCTCTACGGAGTCTACACACAGAGGAGACACGGTACATTCCTAATTTAGCATTGGGTCTCGAAACCTTATCAGTATGTTTTCGTAGGATTGTTAACGTCAGTTTTCAGACGTCTCTCAGTTCAGGATTTTCAGCATTCCCTTGTCGCTCTCTTGTGACTGAAACCAACCTGTGAGAATTCATGTTACCCTTCTTTTTATACGTAAGGTATCCCGTGTTGATAATATTTGAAATGGGTTCAGCATTCTGTGACTTGATCAAAGAGTTTTTGTAAGCAATGTCCTTTAAGGCTGACTTCATTTTCCCATCATGCCACCAGTGAACCAAAATCTCGCTCATACTTTTCTTAGGATGGAATCGATCTAATACTTTCATTTCATTTAACCACAAAGTAGTGCGCTGAGGTATTTGTATTAGCTGACTGATTCCTGTCGTGACTCATTGTTATTTTGCTAATAATATACAGTTTCAGCATTTGTCACTTAGGCAGCGTTACATTTCTGAATATTTATCTATCTCATCGAGATCTGACTACACATTTGTAAGGCGTTTGCCAGATATATTTCAATCATAGAGTGCCATAAAACTGCAAAATGTCTACATCGACAATGAGGTGAGAGCGATATGCACATACACACATGACGATAGTATCACGTACGTAATGTGTAAAAGGGCAGTGTGCTGGCGGAGCTGTCATTTGTATCCAGCTGACGCATGTAAAAAGATTTACTACGTGATTATGGTCGCACGACGAGAATTAACACACTATAAATACGGAGTGGCGAAATTTCGCGTTAATGCACTATGGCAGCTAAAGACCGACCCGAGTATCGTTGCTAACAGTACGACATCACCTGCAGCGCCTCTCCTGTGGCCATGACTACATAGGCTGCACTCTAGAAGACGGGAAAACTGTGCTCTGGTCACATGAGTCCCGATTTCAGCGAGGGTTTCAGTGTGGCGCAGACCCCACGAAGCTATGGACTCAACTTGTCACTAAGACACTTTCTAAGCTGTTGGTACTCCGTAATTGTGTGGGCTGTGTTTACGTGGAATGGACTAACTCTTCTGGTCCAACTTAACCTATCATTGACTGTATTTGGTTGTTTGGTTACTTGGAGACCATTTGGAGCCATTGATGGACTTAAGGGGCTCCGGAAAGGCTCAAAATCATGAAAAGTTAAATTTTTACTTTTTTGCGTTTTCTGAATCTGCAGACTATTACCTTTTAATAGATATATAATTTATTCAATTCCGAAGACTACAACTATTTTTAAATTTTTTTTGAAATGTGTTCTACATGGGCGTGACCCACTGTGGCGCTGTTAAACTGCTGTCAAATGGTGTTATTATTAACGTCCGTGTTCATCAGGTACATTTTAGTGATGTGAGATAAAGTATGTGTTGTGGCTAACTTGTGATGGTTCGATATATATCGCTGGTGTGATTGTCGATTGTTTCATGTTTATTTACTCTGTCGTTATCTCAAAAATATTCGTAATTAATTCTGTTTCTTGAGTCTTTGTTTTGTTGAAGTATAATAATGAGTAAATGTAAAGTTATTAGAAATCCTCTGAAGGCTTTTAAGAAAAGGAGAAATGTTGGAAAGCCAAAGGTATGTGTTATTACTGTAAACAATAAAGACGATAACCAAGTGAGTGAACCTAACCTCTCAAGTACACCTGCCCATAGCAGTCAACGTGGGAAAGAATATACTTCACAAAAGAAGCTTGGTTCAATGAGTGAAAACTATGAATGTTTTATGGGCGAATCGGATGTGAATGAAATATTTGATATGTCGGTTCTCAAAGGAATTTTTTCAAACTGTGTAAGATGTATTCATTGTAGTGAAGTTGGTCTGGAACTCTCCATAATAAAGCACGTAGGACTTGCTAGTGAAATACAACTGAAATGAGATAAGTGTTCATACATGACCACCTTTTGGAACAGTGTTGCAGTAACTGCAACTGAAGAAAATGGTAGCAAAATCTACGAACACAACAACGAGCGATGCTTGCTTTAGACAAGGAACGCCTTCGGGCTGCAGACAGGGCTGTAAAGAGTCTAGAAATACAAGCAAGAGTAAACAGGAAGAGGAACAAGAGGAAGCTGGAGGAGGAGTTTGCAGAGGATGAAGATACTCCATCTTATGGACCTGGAATGCACTAAAAAGTTAATCCAATCTTTGTCGCTCGATTCCCAAAACTTTTATTTTCTCATACTAATTACATGTTTTCTAAGGATCTTCCAAACATATTTGTTTCAAACTTTCAGTAAATGTTACACAGTACCTTCTGCATAATTTAACACAGCCTTTCTCCAAAAAACTGTATATTTTTGAATATATAAATAAAAAATTGCAAAAAAATGTTGTGAATTTTCATTACAATTGAAAAAAATCATCTTTAATAACTGAACTAAAATTTTGTAAAATCCCTGTGTTAGGTTGTAGCCCATATTCCAATAAATAATCTGTAAAAAGTTCAACTTCCTACCTCAAATACTTTGTGAGGAAAGATGTAATTTATAAGCTTTATTTTAACATTGCAAGTATAGGGCGTTCCGGAGCCCCTTAATATCCCTATCAACGTACCTATCATTGGCTAATATGTTCACGATTAGTTTGAAGAACGTTCTAGACAGTTTCAATGAATGGTTCGGGCACCCAGATCACCTAACATGAACCCCAACGAATGCTTATGGAACATAATGGAGAGCTTAGTTCGTGCACAAAGCATTGCACCGGCAACACTTTGGCAGTTGCGGACGGCTACAGAGGCAGCATGGCTCATTATTTCTACAAGGGACTTCCAACGACTTGTTTATGCCACGCCGAGTTGCTGCACTACGCCGTGCAAAAAGGGCTTTGACGAGACATTAGATGGTATCAGATGACATTTGTCACCTCAGCGTATATCTACACCTAAATTACCACTCGTTAATTAGCACTTTAGTCTTTGGCAGAGTGCCCACAGAATCATTTCCAGACTACTTTTCGACAATTCTCGAAGGACACATGGGGACAATGAGCATTTATATCTTAACATGTGCGCTCTGATTTTCCTTGTTATAATACTATTTTCGTTTCTCGTCATGTAAGTGTCAGTGACCTAAATATTTTCGCATTTCGAGGAAAGTTGGTAACTGAAATTTCGTGAAAAGATCGCGCTGCAACGGAAAAAACCTTTGCCTTAATGACTGTGAATCAAACTTCATTATCATATCAATCTCTCTCTCCCTCCCTCCCTCCCTCCCACCCCTCTCTCTCTCTCCCTCCCACTCTCTCTCTCTCTCTCTCTCTCTCTCTCTCTCTCTCTCTCTCTCTCTCTCATATTTCGCGATAACATAAAATGATCTTTCCGTCTTCTAAATTTTCCGATGTTTTCCATCAATACTACCAGACAAGGATCCTATACTGCGTGCCAGTACTCCAAAAGTGGCGCATTAACATAGTTTAGGCAGCATTTTTAGGAGATTTGTTGTATCTTCCATGTATTCGCCCAATAAAACGCAGTCGTTGTTTCGACTGACTTTAAGTTTGGGTGATTTTCCATACAACAGATATTTAATGAATTTTTGTAAGTCATTTTGGAAGATTTCACACTTTTTATTTTGTTGGATCTGTTGCGACTTTTCACACTATCTAGATATCTTGTCTGAGGTTGCTATTAGTATCATTTGTCGTGTTATTTTAGACACACCTGAAGATACTTAGACTGTATGTCAATGACTCTCCATCCAAGATAACACGATAGATATTCTCCCATAAAACGAACATCAAAAAGACGACGCTGATCTCAACCCTTTTGTAGTGTACGATATTTGCTCCACATAAAAAAAAAAAAAAAAAAAAAAAAAAACTGTGGGAACGCTTTCAAAAATGAAGATCCCTTCCAAGCAGATATTAAAGTTCTAATGTGTTTGGGGTGAATGGGGGTGAAGGGTGGTAGCAGAATTAAGAGGTTGTTGGGCGTGGAGACCCCATCGTAACAATGGACTATAATGATGTGTGACGAGGGCCTCCTGTCGGGTAGACCGCTCGCCGGGTGCAAGTCTTTCGATTTGACGCCACTCCGGCGACTTGCGCGTCGATGGGCATGAAATGGTGATGATTAGGACAACACCCAGTCCCTGAGCGGAGGAAATATCCGACCCAGCTGGGAATCGAACCTGGGCTGACCACTTTTTTTTTTAATCTCATTTTGTTCGCTTTTGTTCGTGGCATCTGCTCGGGCCGGACGTCGTAAGACATCCGTTTACGTTCGTTGTTGATTGATTAACTCAGTTTTTTTTTTATTACAGAATGCAGCTAACCCTCTGACCGAACACACTGAACTACCGTGCCGACGACCACTCAGCTCCGGGGGCGGACACATTGGACTGTATTAGAGTGTATAATATAGCCCCATCAGAAAAGAGAATCTTTTTTGTTTTTAACAACTGACATCATCGTCAATTCTGTGTACACAGTCAACAGCAAACTCATACTTTTCGATTTCATCAGTAGCTTTTATTTCATGTAACAGTTGCAATTTGTAGGCATACAACTTACGTCTTTTATGCACAAGATCATACACAGTACTTTTAGGCACTCCTAATTGTAGTCTACGTCTGACCTATAACCTCATCAGGCTCGGAATACACGAAACACGGATCTTTTCAACAACATCTTCAGAAGTTCTCGGTCTGCCTGATGATTTTGCTTTTAAAACACTACAGGTTTCCTTGAAAGGCTTTAGCCAAGGAAGAATAGTTTTTGCTGTAGGTGGTTCGCCACCGTACTGACGTCTAAAATTACATTGCACTGTTACAATAGACTGAGTTTTCACAGGTATAATAACATATTGCACTTTCTGCTGTGGATAACACATTGTTGCCGACTTGCTCTGCATTGCACTACACGCACGCCTGGACTGAACTGAGGGAGCATAGGGGAAAAAAGCAGCACTGGTGCCATTTCAAGGTTAAGCAGTCCTACCAACTGAAGGGGAGCTAAAATTGTAGAGTTGATGAATCAAACAGCACTTACTAGAACAGTGTATGTCACTTTGTACAGATTCTAGAACACATTAAAAGTAGGGAGTTCTTTCTCAAACACCCTGTACTTTGACATCACTTACAGTATCATCAGTTACTATTTTTACTGTAACATAAAATCTCCAATCAAGTTTTAAGAAACATCAAAATTTTTTGTCCGTGTTGTATTACTGTTATTCGTTCTATGTAAAATCCACAAATACTATCCGCCAACTTTGTCACTAATTATTTAACCCTCTTTGGTTGAAGTGCGGTATTTATCCGCTGCCCACCCGAGCCCTTGCTAGGTATCATTTGAAGCTATCCACCTGCTGATAATAATAAGGATGAAATAATTACCAGCAAACAACCATTAATGGCAAAGGCTGCATTTATTTCGAAACAGCACAAGTTTGGCGTAAAATACTAAGTCTCTGGCGGCATTCATTTCATTTTATCATCTTTCAGATATCTAAGTGCTAGTAACAGCGTTATAGCAACAAATGTATCAGCCCAGGTCCCTAGACTGGGAGCCATTGGACATTTTTTGTGTGTTTATATTTGAAAGTTCACGTCTATTTCAGCCTAGGGTCAATGAACTCTAGGAAAGTATTGCGTGTTGTTGTCAGTACATTCAGAAGACGCTTGGGATTTTCGACAAGGAGACATGCTGAGGCCAGCTTCCATACGAACGATGGCCATTTGGAATACTTATCGCTGCGTGTTTCTCCTTAAGTGCATATCTTCGTGCTCGATACTCGGGGACTCTGTTATATGGTTCCCACATTCATGTTTATCAGAATTTTTTTGCTTGTTTGACTGTCCTCTGCTCGCCAGTTTCGCTTGCCACTATAATAGATAAACGGTATAGCTACCTTTCTACATAGTCTCAATCAGAAATTAATAAGACTTAAAGAAAATGATGAATATGATCCGTTCTTAATTCTGCGCCTTTGTACTATCAAAGGAAAGCTGCGGAATGTAGGAAACACTGGCTGCAAAATAGCGTCGGCATAGGCAGAATAAATGGAGTCAGTAAAGGGGATGTGCAGAGACCTCAGTGGGGAATAATACCGCCGCAGCCGCAAACGCAATGGCGCGGAAGTGGCCATTTTCCGCCGGCAGTGGTGGCATCAATGGCACCAGCGGAATATTTCTGCGCCGAAGGTGCGTCATACATATTTATAACACAAAGCGGCCTTCTGATGAACTATTCAGCAGCGGCGGCAGCGCCACCGCAAACGCAGATCGTGGTAATGAGGAGAAAATTAGCCCCGAAGGTTGCAGGACCTTTGACCCATGACCGTCGCTAAATAAACTGGTCAGGCCGTGGAGGACCAACGTAGCTTTGTCACAGCTCAGTGTGCTGGCATCCAGCTCATTATCTTTGATGGTCCAGTCAGCACACAAAGCATCAGAGAATACTGCTCAGTAGGCATCCTTATTTCTTGTAAAATGGGAAGAGTAGCGGTTTTAGACTGGACTGAAACAATCAGAGCATTGTAGGGGACGTCCATTGGAGCAAAAATCTTCTAGAAAACCATTGGTCGGATTTTGATGATTATCGGTTTAAAGGAAGTAAACATCTTGGGAAACAGTCCGTCTTTTCGCTGGAAATTTACATCCTACCATTTATATATTTAACACACGCTTCAAGCGGTTTTCAATTTTATCAGGGATGTGGAGGATGCGGAGAGGCTTCAAGAAAGCGTTAAATAATGAAGGAAGGACGGGAAACGGCTTCAAGAAAAGCGTTAAATAGTGTCTTAGATATAATTATATCACCTCAGGATTCACTTGAACTGGTCTAAAGCCGTTAGTGTTTGTAATAAACTTTCTACAGCCAGAGCGGAAATTTTGTTCAAAAATAGGGTTTTGTATCCCAATAGTGAAGAATAATATAGTGAACCCTGGATAAAACTAACACGATTTAAGAAAAAAGTGTTGTATTTCTTATTCAAAGCCCCTAGTACAAACCGGGAATTTCTTTGTTGCGAGAGTTTTAATGCATTGCAGAGCCCGCAGTTTGCTGACCAACTCTTCAGCGCCTGTGCAAAAACGTAACCGATTGGATCGTTGACTTCTGATGCATCTGCGCAGATTACTGACGAGATGGGGTAGTCTTGGAGAACCGAATGGTGTAGGCGTCTGAAAATGGTGAGGTCATTGTTTCCTGTAGGGCTACGGAAGAGTTTCATTCGAATCATATGACTGGGTGATACCATGTGTCACGGGGGAAGGGGGGGGGGGGGGGGGGGAGCAGGGGGTACCGAGAGGGAACTCCGTGCCCACAGACATGACGAGGAGATCTTTGCACAGAGGCTCTTATCATGATCTTGCTGGTCTGCCCACGTTTAAGTCAACCGTAAACGATTTGATCTATTGGCCGTGAAACAGAGTCCAGTGACACATCTGGAATCTGGCATCTGGCAAAGTTTTCCAAGTTTTGATGCCGCCTGACCCTCAGAGCTTCCCCCATGAGGGTGTCTTGGGGGATCATACAAAAGGCTTCAGCTGCTAACTGCACACTGCTCTAATGGACATGGTCTAAAAAGCTAAGTACTGATGTTGCTGCTGACCCACAGGCAACGTACCCTTAGTCCAGGCAGGATAAAATGAGAAAGCTGAAGGTATAAGGTTTCCCCACTCTATTTGAGTTTAACTGGTGTACATGCGGTAACCATGTTAACTGATCATCAAATGGAGGGAGTAAAAATGTGAAATTTCTAACGACTTATCCATGACTCATTTTACAGGCTATGTACTTCCTGTATGGTCCCATAAAGTTGGGGCTGAGCGGTGCGCAGTCATGTAGAGCTGTAATAGTGGCAAAGGTCGCCCACATACAGTGACTGTGAGATCGTGCATCACTGCTGTCACGGAACCACTGACTGCAATGGCGAAGAATCTTACACTCAGAACAAATCACTGAGGGCCCCTGTGTCCTGCGTACATTGCCTGCTGGGGGTTTAACCTATGTGGGCTCGAAACAACTGGAGGGGCAAGAAATTCTGGATAAAAGCGGGTAAGCAACACTGTCAGCCCCATTCATTCAGGATGGTGGTATTATAAGCCTCCTGCAGGTCAAGAAACGCAGCGATCAGGTGTTGGCTATGCATGAAAGCATTGCACACTGTAGATTTCCGACGAACCAGTTGGACTGTGATGGACCACAGTGCCCGAAACCAACTTTGTGATTAGTGCCCTCTGGCTTTTAGGAACAAACACGGACGTCGATTGACCAATTTTTCAAATAATTTACTCATCCCGTTCGTAAGAGAGATGTTCGATATTTAGTCAAAATCTGACGGTATTTTCCCATTTTTAGGACAGAAATAATAATACTTTCCCATCATTCAAAGGAAAGCCCCATTCCAGCTAAATACAACTGAAAAATTCCAGGCTGTGTTTCATGCTGTCGTTCCTACGGTGTCTAGGCACTTGGCTGTAGATTTTATCAGATCCATGCGCTGTATCTCGACACTCTACTGGAATTCTGTGGAACTCCCATTCACTAAATGGACCATTGTATGATTCAAAGTTCTGTGGGCAGAAGGACAAGTAGTTTCGTTTCACCAGGGATTTCCGGGACTGAAAATTTGGATGGTAGATACCACAAGTGGACACTTTTACCAAGTGTGCCGCAGAACATCCAGGAATGACCGCGGGATCAAACAGGTGACATGGATGAGAGAAATGCCAGTAGATACTGTGAATGGGAAATGGCGGCAAATGTACAAATGTGATAGAGTTTAGTCCATACTGGAGACCATGGGGCGTTGGCTCGCATAGATGATAAATACTGCTCTCAGCACTCCTTATTTCCCTTTCTTATGAAAAATCGCGCCTTCGCTCAGTCTTATCAATTATATTAAATGCTCCATTGAAGGATGGCGTTTCGGTCATTGAAGCGGCCTTCCATGTGCTCTGATAGCTGCAGTTATGTATCCAGACTACCATAGCGCCGCTTTCTGTTGAGGAGGTAAAATAGAGTATTATTGCTTTCGCAGGGTGAATAATCTATAGTACCTTGTACCACTCATTCGAGATCCTTCTCCTGGCTTGATTCAAAAGTTTCTTTGGAGGCGAAAGCTTGCCTGGTGGTTTTCTGTAGCGACCAACGCGGTGTGCATTTCATTGGTCGGTTGTGGCTGGAAAGTGGTCGCTGTCATAGACGTCACCGTGCACATGCCATTGGATCAAAGGTCAGATGTACTGGCTGCAGTGTAATATCTATGGCTGAATGTGTTCCATGGGCGTGCTGAAATGCAATGCCACTCCAGTGTTAGGCAGGCAGTCCTCCAGTTGTGAAATTAATCGCTGTCCACGGCGAGATGTGTTTTCACTGTCCCACAGACGACGGTGCAGAATGAAATCCTGCAGCACGAAGAATATCGGGTCCAGCTGCTTCGCTAGTTCCAATACCTAAAGATACATAAATCTACCTGGGGGTAGATAGATACTACATACAGTTACGCCAACAGACAGGTGTACATGAAGAGCCACTGGTTCTAATGGTGTGGTTAGTGACACCTGCTCGCAGAAAGGGTCAGAGCATAAGCGTGCAGACTACTCCAGACGAACTCTCGGCATTAACGCAATTTTTGCAGTAGTATTTGTCTTTTTTTAACAAAATGGAAGTGGGTTTCTGAAAACCGCGTTCCCTGAAGTGCCACGCCGACTGCAGGGTAAGTATCCATTAATTGACTAAATTTTAATTTTCCAGGAAGTTTCATATCAGTCCAAACACCACTGCAGAACGCAAATTTCACTCAGGAAACCCATGTCTCTGCAATCTCCTTTCTTCCAGGGGCGCTGGTCTTGTAAGGTTCGCAGGAGGGCTTCTGGGAAGTCTGGGTTATAGGAGACGAGGTACTGGCGGAAGTAAAGCTGAGGAGGGGTCTTGAGTCGTGCTTGGGTAGTTCAGTTGGTAGAGCACTTTCCCCCGAAGGAGACGGTTCCCAGTTCGAGTCTCGGAGCGGCACACAGCTTTAATAGGCCATAAAGTTTCATAGCAAGCACATTCCGCTGCAGAGTGAAAATTTCATTCAGAAAACCATATGAAGTCACTCCGATGTAGTGGCACTGTCAACGGCAACATTAACATTGGTGTTGCGCAGTTGCCGGCTGGAGAGGCCGAGCGGTTCTAGGCACTTCAGTCCGGAACCGCGAGACCGCTGCGGTCGCAGGTTCGAATCCTGCCTCGGGCATGGATGTGTGTGATGTCCTTAGGTTAGTTAGGTTCAAGTAGTTCTAAGTTCTAGGGGACTGATGACCACAGCTGTTCAGTCCCATAGTGCTCAGAGCCATTTTTTTGTTGCGCAGTTGAAAGTATTGATTGCTCCTTGCCGCCGAAGTATTTTACGTACGACTGCATGCCTTCAAATCTCCTGTCAGATCTCGAGACAGATTTTCGTTGCAGAAACTATTACACACTGGATCAAGCACAAAGAGCGAACCATAGGTAATTAAAGGTAGACGAAACTATTATGAGGTGAGCTAAGACTGTCGGTTGCCCTAACCATTGTTGTTGTCGTGGTCTTCAGTCCTGAGACTGGTTTGACGCAGCTCTCCTCGGTACTCTATCCTGTGCAAGCTTCTTCATCTCCCAGTACGTACTGCAGCTTACATCCCTCTGAACCTGCTTAGTTTATTCATCTCTTGGTCTCCCTCTACGATTTTTACCCTCCACGTTGCCCTCCAATACTAAATTGGTGATCCCTTGATGCCTCAGAACATGCCCTACCAACCGATCCCTTCATCTAGTCAAGTTGTGCCACAAACTCCTCTTCTCCCCAATCCTATTCAGTACCTCCACATTAGTTATGTGATCTACCCATCTAATCTTCACCATTCTTCTGTAGCACCACATTTCGAAAGCTTCTATTCTCTTCTTGTCCAAACTAGTTATCGTCCATGTTTCACTTCCATACGTGGCTACACTCCATACATATACTTTTAGAAACGACTTCCTGACACTTAAACCTATACTCGATGTTAACAAATTTCTCTTCTTCAGAAACGCTTTCCTTGCCATTGCCAGTCTACATTTATATCCTTTCTACTTCGACCATCATCAGTTATTTTGCTCCCCTAATAACAAAACTCCTTTACTACTTTAAGTGTCTCATTTTCTAATCTAATTCCCTCAGCATCACCCGACTTAATTCGCCTACATTCCATTATCCTCGCCAACCATTATCCATAGCCAACGCAAAATCCTGATTCTTTATAAGACTCATTTTCCTCACCTATTCTCTCAGACAAAGGATAACCCCGGGTCTGTTCTTGATACTGATGTTGCAGGGGGAACCACGGGGCAGAAGTGTACCATTATGGATTTTCGTCCACTAAATATCAGCAAATCACGCAGAATTTTTCTTGCTAGCGAACGAATTTCGGTGTATCTTGCAATATGATTTTGTTCATACCTACTGATCTGCTACGCTTGAGAGACTAAAATTTAATTCACGTTCGCTGTACAGCAGCAGAAAGTAAAACACGTTGCTTTAGATTTCATTATTAGTAACTTTCCACATTGCAGTAGCGAAAGTCGGCTGTGGTACAGCATATTATCTTCACAAAATTAACCGTACTTTTAGCGTAATTGCATTAATAGTGAAGCTTTATTGAATGAATACGTCTGTTTTACGGAGCCATGGATATCACTTTAAAGTTGGCGTAGTCTTCACTGTTCAGCTGAAACTGCCATCTTCAGCTGTTTTGTTTAGCATCTGGGCTTGTTAGCGTAACACATATTAGCTGGCCGAAGTTAGTTTAAATGCTCACACTTCCACGCACTTGTCACTGAGTAGCTTTAGTTTTACGGCTGTGAGTCCAGAACGATGCTTCTCAGACCTCAGGCTGTGTGAAAAACTTTGTTCGTTACAACGTTTCCTACACTTCTCTGAGCTTATTATCATGTTGGTTATCTCCATCGCATAAATATTAGCGTCGGTGAATGTTTTAACATCTATTTTCATAGTTATGTTGATATTCTTCTTCGGAGGAATAAAACTAGGCCAACACAAACTGCCACTTAAAAACTTGGTTTACCTTCACAAATGGAGTTAATATATGAAGAAATGGAGTAACTGACAAAATATGCAAATATGGGTGAAGATTAGTAGGTGAGTGTGGCGCTGTTGTAGAGTGAGGCATGGACGAGAATACCGGCTGCGGGAAGGGAATGCCGGGGTAGAGAGGTCTCTATTTTATTGTCGTAGATTTCAACAGCTTGAAGCGAACATCTTCTTCCTAAGCATAAGAGATAAGCTCTGAAAATACTAGGAAAAGCCAGAGGCACTGGGTGGAATTATATGTGCTACGTCATGGTACGACAAACCTTTAGAAATGAAATTCATAGCGTACCCAGATGCGAAAATATACATAGACCATACGTTGGGAGTAAGGAACAGCAGGCTAAAATTGGATAAGCAAAGTTGAGTATATTATGGAAGGGCATATTGCCAATTTTGGACGGAATTAGATGCAATGGGAATTATCTAAGGCAGTGGGTCCAAATGGCTCTGAGCACTATGGGACTTAACTTCTGAGGTCATCAGTCCCCTAGAACTTCCAACTACTTAAAACCTAACTAACCTAAGGACATCACACACATCCATGCCCGAGGCAGGATTCGAACTTGCGACCGTGTCGGTCGCGCGGTTAGAGACTGCAGCGCCTAGAACAGCTTGCCCACTCCGGACGGCAAGGCAGTGGGGAAAGCAAAAGCATCGATAGTAGTCAAAAAATAAATAATCAACTTAACACAGTACTCTGTGGGTAAAGCGAAAGCATAGTCTAGTAAGTCACGATTGACTCCAGAAATACCAGAAATACACGAACTTAAGTACGAAAGAAGAAAATTGTGAATGTGGTAGGAACGGGGCAGTACAACTTAGGTTAAGACTTTTTTTTTTTGTCATCAGTCTACTGACTGGTTTGATGCGGCCCGCCACGAATTCCTTTCCTGTGCTAACCTCTTCATCTCAGAGTAGCACTTGCAACCTACGTCCTCAATTATTTGCTTGACGTATTCTTTACCAGATGTCCTATCATCCTGTCCCTTCTCCTTATCAGCATTCTCCACATATTCCTTTCCTCTCCGATTTTGCGTGGAACCTCCTCATTCCTTACCTTATCAGTCCACCTAATTTTCGACATTGGTCTATAGCACCACATCTGAAATGCTTCGATTCTCTTCTGTTCCGGTTTTCCCACACTCAGTGTTTCACTACCATACAATGCTGTACTCCAGACGTACATCCTCAGAAATTTCTTCTTCAAATTAAGGCCGGTATTTGATATTAGTTGACTTCTCTTGGCCAGAAATGCCTTTTTTGCCATAGCGAGTCTGCTTTTGATGTCCTCCTTGCTCCGTCCGTCATTGATTATTTTACTGCCTAGGTAGCAGACTTCCTTAACTTCATTGACTTCGTGACCATCAATCCTGATGTTAACTTTCTCGCTGCTCTCATTTCTACTACTACTCATTACCTTCGTCTTTCTCCGATTTACTCTCAAACCATACTGTGTACTCATTAGACTGTTCATTCCGTTCAGCAGATCATTTAATTCTTCTTCACTTTCACTCAGGATAGCAATGTCATCAGCGAATAGTATCATTGATATCCTTTCACCTTGTATTTTAATTCCACTCCTGAACCTTTCTTTTATTTCCATCATTGCTTCCTCGATGTACAGATTGAAGAGTAGGGGCGAAAGGCTACAGCCTTGTCTTACATCCTTCTTAATACGAGCGCTTCGTTTTTAATCGTCCACTCTTATTATTCGCTCTTGGTTGTTGTACATATTGTATATGACCCGTCTCTCCCTATAGCTTACCCCTACTTTTTTCAGAATCTCGAACAGCTTGTACCATTTTATATTGTCGAACGTTTTTTCCAGGTCGACAAATCCTATGAAAGTGTCTTAAGACTTAAGGAACTGGAAACATGCTAAAACGGAATTGATAAGAGATATTTGTAACGAAACTGAGGGATATCTAATTATAAGAAATGTCGACAAGGTGTGGGAGAACATTAAATGTTGCTCCATCAACACTGAATTCAGCAAGGGAAAAAGCAGCATAGAAGCAGTTGTCACACTGTGCTTGGAGACCAGTAAAAAATCAGAATACCTTGTAGCTTTTGTTATAGAAACACATAGACCATGTAATATGGGATCAGATGTTCAAAATACTTAGAAAATTGGACTTAAACACTGAGACTGACACGTAATATACAAAATCTACAAAATTTTTGTTTGCGTAATAAACTGGAAGACAAAAACAAAATTTCCCAAGAAGGATGTAAGGCAGGACTGCAGATTAAAGGATACATATTTGTTTTCGTTTTTTTCACACCGGCTAACTGATATAGCTTTCAATAATAGCGAACTCAGCGCAGGCAGGACAAGCAAAGCGGAAAAAGTATTGAGAAAAACCAAGACGGGAATATTTAGACAGGTTACACACTGTGTTTAGTGTAACAGTTATATAGAGATGAGAACTTTAGCATTAGATAGGAAATGATCCAGAGACATCGTCAAAACAGCGGGGAAACTCATGATCTTAAACAATTCTCTTGTAAGTCTAACAGATCGAACGAAATGGCAACGTACTTAGCAGAAAATAACAGACCCGAGTGACTAGTAAAGGTCGTAGACAATGCCCATTTACAGAAATTGTAAGTGAACGGACACACAGAGTTACAGATAAATATCACTAATATCCGTCAAGATATTTTAGAATTGAGTGGTATGATGTATCTGGAGTTTACAACAAGACAAAGAATGTCGTGAAACACAACCCGCATTATGTTGAAATGACATTTTGCGAATAGTAAATGGATGTGATCAAACAGATTCCTTCATCCTAGATTTCCGAAAGTTGTTCGACATTGTTACCATCTCGTCGACTGCTAACCAAAATTCGATCACAAGGCGAATCTTCGCAAATGTGTAATTGCCTGGGTTAATATTTGACTAATACACTTAAGAGGCAAAGAAACTGGTTGACCTGCCTAATATCGTATAGGGCCCATACAGATACGCAGAAGGACCGCAATACGACGTGGCATTTACTCGACTAATGTCTGGAATGGTGTTGGAGGGGACTGACACCATGAATCATGCGGTGCTGTCCGTAAATAGTAAGAGCACGAGGGGTGGAGAACTCTTCCGAACAGCACATTGCTCGGCCACCATTGACGAGACGTTTTCAATTAGTGAGAGATCTGGAGAATGTGCTGTCCAGAGCAGGAGTCGAACCTTTTTTTGTATCCAGAAAGGCTCGTACAGGACCTGCAACATGCGGTCGTGCATTATCCTGCTGAAATGTAGGGTTTCGCAGGGATCGAATGAAGGGTAGAGCCACGGGTGTAACACATCTGAAATGTAATGTCCACTGTTCAAAGTGCCGTCAATGCGAACAAGAGGTGACCGAGACGTGTAACCAATGGCACCCCATACCATCACACCGGGTGATACGCCAGTATGGCGATGACGAATACACGCTTCCAATGTGCGTTCACCGAGATGTCACCAAACACGGATGCCACCATCATGATGCTATAAATGATGTTTTGCCATTCATGCGCCAGGTTCGTCGTTGAGTACAGCATCGCAGGAATTCCTGTCTGTGATGCAGCGTCAAGGGTAACCGCAGCCATGGTCTCCGAGCTGCAAACGTTGTCGAACTGTTCGTGCAGATGGTTGTCTTGGAAACGTCCCCATCTGTTAACTCAGGGATCGAGATGTGGCTGCACGATCCGTTGTTTCAGCCATGCGGATGCCTGTCATCTCGTTGGATCTCGACCAAGGCGAGCAGCAGTGTCGCGATACGATAAACCGCAATCGCGAGAGGCTACAGTCCGACCTTTATCAAAGTCGGAAACGTGATGGTACGCATTGCTCCTCCTTACACGAGGCATCACAACAACGTTTCACCAGGCAACGCCGGTCAACTGCTGTTTGTGTATGAGAAATCGGTTGGAAACTTTCCTCATGTCAGCACGTTGTAGGTGTCGCCACCGGCGCCAACCTTGTGTGAATGCTCTGAAAAGCTAATCATTTGCATATCACAGCATCTCCTTCCTGTCAGTTGAATGTCGCGTCTGTAGCACGTCATATTCGTGGTGTAGTAATTTTAATGGCCAGTAGTGTAAATGTTATGGAACCGACCTAGGTCACTGTCTAGCACAACCATCGCTTTGGCAAAGCAGCCGCCCGTTATTTAAGCGAATTAAATGACCTGCGCGTAGACTAATGTCTGGAATAGTGTTGGAGGGGACTGACACCATGAATCATGCGGTGCTGTCCGTAAATAGTAAGAGCACGAGGGGTGGAGAACTCTTCCGAACAGCACATTGCAAGGGATGTCAGACATGATCAATAATGTTCATGTCTGGAAAGTTTGGTGGTCAGCGGAAGTGTTTAAACTCAGAATAATGTTCCTGGAGCCACTCTGTAGCAATTCTGGACGTATGGAGTGTCGCATTGTCCTGCTGGAATTTCCCAAGTCCGTCGGACTGCACAATGCGCATGAATGGGTGCATGTGATCATACACGTGTCACCTGTTAGACTTATCTAGAGGTATCAGGGATCCATATTACTCGGATGCACACACACATCACCATTTCAGAGCCTCCACTAACTTGAACGGACCCTAGCCGACATGCAGGGTCCATGGATTCATGAAGTTGTCTCCGTAACCGTCAAATCCATCCGCTTAATAAAATTTGAAACGAGACTCATCCGACCAGGTAACATGTTTTCGGTCATCAACAGTCCAATGTTGGTGTTCACGGGTTGCACTTCTGTCACGCTGAACGATTCTCTTTAGTCGTCGTTGGTCCCATTCTTGCAGGATCTTTTTCCATCCGCAGCGATGTCAGGGATTTGATGTTTTACCGGATTCCTGATATTCACGGTACACTCGTGAAATGGTGGTACGGGAAAATCTCCACTTCATCGCTACTTCGGAAATGTTGTGTCCCATCGATCGCGAGCTGATTGTAACACCACATTCAAACTCACTTAAATCTTGATAGGCTGCCATTGTAGCAGCAGTAACCGATCTAACAACTACGCCAGACCCTTGTTATCGTATATAGGCGTTTCCGACCGCAGGTTCGTTTTCTGCCTGTTTACATATAACTGTTTTTGAATACGCATGCCTATACCAATTGCATCGGCGCTTCAGTGTGGAACCCTGCGCGTTATGAGGAATACCGAATGTTCAATAGACGGCGTTCTGAAAAGCAATACCTCCGAATTTTCTGTTCAGGTGTTGCCTATTACCCGCTATACTTTCCAGAACTTGACCATTCGCGTTTCCTACTAGCGTCCTTACTTGATCGTTCCATTTAATGGCGCTTTTCGACGTTATTCTTAGCTACTTAAACGACTTGACTGTGTTAAGCAGCATACCACTAATGCTGAATTCAAACAATACTGTATTATTTCTCACATTTATTTCCATTAATTTACATTTTTATACATTTAGAGGAATCTGCCAGTCATCACACCAAACATAAGTTCTGTTTAGTTCATTCTGTATCATTTTACAGTCACTGAGCGAGTACACATTCCCGTATATTACTGCGCCATCAGAAAATAGTCACAGACTGCAGCCCACGCTGTCTGTCAGATCGCTAATGTTGTTGTTGTTGTTGTTGTGGTCTTCAGTCCTGAGACTGGTTTGATGCACCTCTTCTTGCTACTCTATCCTGTGCAAGCTGCTTCATCTCCCAGTACGTACTGCAGCCTACATGCTTCTGAATCTGTTTAGTGTATTCATCTCTTGGTCTCCCTCTACGATTTTTACCCTCCACGCTGCCCTCCAGTACTAAATTGGTGATCCCTTGATGCCTCAGAACATGTCCTACCAACCGATCTCTTCTTTTAGTCTTTTTAGCCACAAACTCCACTTCTCCCCAATTCTGTTCAATACCTCCTCATTATTTATGTGATCTACCCATTTAATCTTCAGCATATCGCTAATGTATGTCGAGAAAAAGAGCGGTTCTGTCACACTTCCCTGGAGCACTGCTGATGATAACCTTGTCTCTGATGAACACTCGCCGTTGAGGTCAGCTTAAATGATTCTGTTACTTAAGAAGTCTTCGAGGTACTCACATATATGGGCGCTTATTCCTGGAGACGTCGTTGACAGTACTCAGTGGGGCAACGTGTCAAACACTTTCCAGAAAACTGGGAGCTACGAGCTGCTCAGCTACAGAGGAGGCGATATTTGGAGAGAAATGCAGCAAACAGCCACCGCAACTCTAGAGACCAGGGACGTTTGCCAGAATCTGTACATGTATACCGCTATACATATTATAAATTTAAGTTCCTCACCAGTGTTTTTCTGCCTGCATGTGAAGGCAAATAATAGGAACTGTTGGTGGCATTTTGACACGGTTTTCCCTGCAGATAGACGGATTTACGCGGACGTTCTGTGTATACATTGCGGTGAAAAACAGGCTGAAAAGCTCGTAAGGGTGCTACAGTGTAGATTGTGCTAATAAATAATTCTTAAGAGAAAAATTCGGTATGTTCCATTCTTTCAGAGTTAATTAGCACTGAAGTTAGCCGACCAGGTCGTTGTGCGCGCCAACTGAAGTGGTCCCTCCCAACGACGGTGTCTCGAAACGTGTTCCTCGTTTTGTTTTCTAAACTCGAACGAAAGAGCAATACAGAAATTTGGACATTGGACGGTTGTAAATATCAAACTCGACCCAAAGACTGAAAAGTCTCGTGCGCTATCCTGTACGCTATGAAAACAACTGGCAATAATTGTACTTAGTGGGTCGCTTTAATCTACATGCGAAACTGCCTGATTGGATAACTTCAGTGCCATTTAACTCGGAAACTGTACAGGTCATCTAATATTTTATCTTAATAGTTCTTTCTCAGAGCGACCTGTCCTGCAACACACCAGCGTTTCAGACAATTTTTGACCACCCTGCATAATTTATTACCGGTACACCACAGAGATAGTTCGATCGTAAATATTTGGTGCTATAAATATGAAGCCAGGGCAGGGCGATAGTATATTATAAAGTGGCGTTGCTAGTATGTTTGGTTATTAATAAACCAGTTTATGAATACTTTTGAGTTTTATTTTGTAAGAAATACTACTTAGTTTCTTCAATCCATCAATCTTCCCTGAAACTAACAGATGTTTGCTCACCGATTTTTTTTTCCTACTTAAAAGGTGTCATAACACTACTCATATAATTTGCTGTAGGCTACTTATCTGATCTAGCTGGTATCTTATAACTGATATAGAAACTCTTCTTCCCAGTAACGAATCGTTCGAGAGATTAACAAATCCCAGGAATCGCTTTAGCCGTCCGGCGTGGCCGTGCGGTTCTAGGCGCTACAGTCTGGAACCGCGAGACCGCTACGGTCGCAGGTTCGGGTCCTGCCTCGGGCATGGATGTGTGTGATGTCCTTAGGTAAATTAGGTTTAGGTAGTTCTAAGTTCTAGGGGACTGATGACCTCAGAAGTTGAGTCCCATAGTGCTCAGAGCCATTTGAACCATTTTTGAATCGCTTTATCATTAAGGTGCTGGAAAAAAAATTTCAGAATATCTGCAATTTCCGTGAATTAAGTTCTTTCCTCTGGTGCCCACCAGTTCCCAAAATTTGATTACAATGTCTTGAAGGCGAAGGATTTCATATTTTCATCTCAAATGTATTTTACGACTACCTCTCCAATAGCTTTAAATAACGGCTGCTGATCATCATCTCTCTTTCTCTAAGAATTGATACGTTTGAGACACGTAGATGGCGTTAAAACAAAGAATAGAGTTGGATATGAATGAATTAATATAATATTTGGTAGTGTAAATTGCAAATATTTAACATAATTATAATTCTGATTTCAGACGTTTATGTATCAGTTTATTGTTTTGCAACAATTTTTTACGCTTAAGTTTTCATTAATTGAAACTTGACTAAGATGGTAAATGTAATGTCTTACTTGTTACTCCGAATTTCAGAACAGTGATTGTAAGAGGTATAATTATACATTTCATGTTATAATTTTGCATAAAGAACATAATTATATGTAAAGATCGGTTTGTTTTGATTTTTCAGGGATATAAGCTAATTTCATTAAACTATATTCGAAACAAAGCCTTTAATATAAAATACAGTTCCACATAAAATAAACTTACATTGTTATAAATTTCCTGTGTAAGTCGTCAGAACGTGATACTGTCTGGTGGGTTCTACGTTTTCCCGCGCCTGAACAAGTGAGATTGTACTATCTGATATTCCTCTTCTTCCCCGCCTCCTCTCCAACACTGTCTTTATCCATCTCTCATCCGTCAGCTGTTTGGAACGCTCATGAACGTATCATGATTCATACAAAGGCTATTTCATGTTCCGACTTAGGATGGAACAAGGATGTTACGAAAAGATGCTGAGCACTTGACGGTACTGCAACAACAAAGACAACAACAGAATTGTAATCTATATCAACTGCGTTGCTATGAAGACATGAAGCGTAGATATGTTTTTCTCTGCACTGATATTGATATCAATTTTTTTTCTTTGTTCTGGTAGATAGCAAATGCCGAAAACACATTTGGTTTACCATCCTCACATGTTGTTAACAAAAATTCTCGAGGTAAAAATGTAAACTAAATTGGATGATGCTTACTTTACGTTTGAAACAATCATTACAAAGAAGACCTGATTTAATATGACGGAAAATGGGGTTGCAAGCGGAGAGAGAACTATAAAGATAACTGTCTGTGATCTGCGCGCAGATCGCAGGAGAAAATGGGGAAAGGTGTGCTTTGAATCGCCGTGTGACTTAATAACAGTTTTCTGTTCTGTGCTTCCCATTCCGCTGCACTTTCATGGTAACAGGAGCTGTTTTGTGAGGTGTTGTGAAAACTTGTTGGTGGAGGCTAACTGCCGACGATATCACAGCAACGCTTTATGAAGCAAACTTTGCTCCGGTAATTGGCTCAGTTCGCTGTAGCAGAGGACACAGGGTATTAAACGCAATAAGTCAGACTGCAAACAGAGCCCTCATTTGCTGCGTAGAGCGATAAGGTGAGCAACTAAATATGTTATGGCGGGAAGGAGCCTTCACTGAAGCAGCAGGGTGAACTTGGTTCTTTATACCCATGGGCAACACACACACACCGCTATACATAAGACCTCAGAGACTTGAGGAGGCGGCTCCGCTAAAATTATTAGTCAGGTGCGACTAGGACAGCGCAATCAGGACTTTGCGCAAACTTATTTATGAATACAGACAGTTCGCGCCTCCCAGGAATCGAAAATCTCTGCGATTTTTGTCTGTTGTCGACGTTGATACTGGCAAGATACCAATTAGGATAAGTCGAAGACTTTCGAGAATGTCTTAATTTTAAGTTTGAAGTAAAATAACAAATGAAAATTATATAAATATATTTCGTCTGATATACTGTAGATTGATAATTTTCTGATTTTGTCCTTCACTTGCACGATGAACCCTTGATTTTTGCCAAATTTTATGAGTGTTGGTCAATGTGAAGTACCATAAGGGTTTTGATGAATGAGTAAGCGAGTATCAACATATGTGACATAAATGGACGTATCTTTCGACTGCAATGACATAGAAACTTAACTTTTCACTCTCACTACGGAGCCTAGACCTTAGCATGCAACATAAACTCCAATTTGAAACGTGTACCCGTTACTGAGAGATGGTTATTAACACACGGACGAACAGACAGTCTGACAACAAATAACAAAAGAAAAAGTTTTTCGTGTGATATAATTACAGAGTAACACTTTTCGCATTTGTTCCTTCATTTGTACCAATGGACCGTAGACCTTAGTTTTTGACACAAATTGCAACTTGATACATGAAGCCGTTAATGAGGAACAAAAACACATACTCGTGCAAGAAACGACAAAAGAAAGCATTTTTTCAGATGACGTAATAATAAGGGACGTTCAAAAAGAAACGTCTGGAATCTCTGAATGCGCAGACCGCAGACAGAAGGGTAATATCATGGGGTGTGTAATGAGGTGTGGTTCCGACCAGAGCGTGGAAGTTCACAGCCCGTCGCTAGTGGGCACGTGTGCACATCACGTGACTATACAGAGCTAGCAAAAACATGCATCAATCGTCCAACGCTGCCAGGCGCAGTGCAAACAGTGACATGGAAGCGTCAGAAGAGCAAAGAGGTGTTGTTCGTTTTCTGACACAGGAAGGAGTAGGAGGAACGGACATTCATCGACGAATGTCACAAGTGTATAGCGAACACTGCATGTCCCTTGCAATGGTCAAGGCGTGTCTCAGGCGCTTCAGGAAAGGACGAGTGTCGTTAGCCGATGATGCACGGTCTGGAGCACCACACTGCATTACCGATGACATCGTCCAGCTGGTGGATGCACTCGTTATCCAGGATCGCTAAGTGCAGTGAAAGCCATAGCCGCCGGGGTCGGATTGAGCGTCGGAAGTGTTCACACCATCATGAAGGAACGACTGTACATGCGCAATGTGTGTGCCCAATGCGTGCCCCACAGTCTTCACACCATTGTGTGCCTTGATGTTGTAACCCGTATGTGTCCTAAGAACCGATGATAGCGGCTTTAATTTCGCCGAAACCGGTAATCATGGAATAAAAAAGAATTGCTGTGCTCTTGGCTACCAGTTTATTGTGTTACAGACCAGAAAGCATGTCGAATTGCGCACTGCCTTACTCACCTGCACCGCTATGATCGGGAAGGGAATGCGTTCCTGGAACGAGTGGTGGCTGTAGATGAGAAATGGTGTCATCACTTCGAACCAGAATCAAAACGACAGTCTCCAGTGGAGGCACCCCGGGTCACCACCACCAAAGAAAGCCAAGTCCATCCACATGAGCGCAGGGAAGGTTATGCTGACGTTCTTCTTTAAGCAAAATGGCTCCCTTGTGATTCACGTCCTGCAGCATGGGACAACAGTGAACGCCCAGAGTTACTCGCAAACCTTGACCACCCTTCGCCAAGCGATAAAATCAAAACGACCAGGCAGTCTCACCCACGAGGCCATTCTACTGCAAGCCAGTGCAAAGCCTCATACGGCCAACACAGTCGTGGCACTCCTGCAGAAATTCAAATGCGAGGTTCTTGGCCAAACTCCATACAGTCCGGACTTCTCTCCCTGTGACTACGTCATTTTCGGTCCCCTTAAAAAGTCTCTGAGGGGCAAACGATTCACCTCGGACGACAACTTCCAGCTGTGAATGCGGAACTGTCGAACATTGCAGCCGGGGAATTTTATGAGACAGCCTTCACCCTCTTGTGTCACAGTGGGACAAGTGTGTCAACAACCAGGATACTTCTAACATACAGGTACTGGATTTTGTAATTATGCCTCCAGATCCTTTCATTTTCAACAGCCCTTGTACAAACTAACAGACTTAGGAATTTTTTATTTACTTTTACTGTGAAAGTTTACTGCTTGCCAAATTTCATGATTGTGAATCAACGGGAAGTACCGTACAGGTTTTGGTGAGTGAGTTTGAAAATATCAGAATGTGTGACACAAATGGCCGTATCTATTGACTGCTTTGACTCAGCAGCTTACAGTTACTCGATCGTCAAGAGACTACAAACCTTTGTATGTCACATACATTTCAACTTGTTACGTGTACCCTTTCCTGAGAAAAATGGGGGTCTGAACAGATCGACTGACAACCAGTCACACAATAAATGATAAAACAAAGTTATTTTCGAGTGATAGAATTACAGATTAACAATTTTAGGATTTTTCCTTTAGTTGCACTGTGAAATACTGCTCCTAGTGAAACTTATGATTCTGGATCATCGAGAAATACCCTACAGGTTTGATAGTGAGTTTGCGAGTATCAAGATTTTTTTTTTTTTTTTGGTCATCAGTCTACTGGTTTGATGCGGCCCGCCACGAATTCCTTTCCTGTACCAACCTCTTCACCTCAGAGTAGCACTTGCAACCTACGTCCTCAATTATGTGCTTGACGTATTCCAATCTCTGTCTTCCTCTACAGTTTTTGCCCTCTACAGCTCCCTCTAGTACCATGGAAGTCATTCCCTCATGTCTTAGCAGATGTCCTATCATCCTGTCCCTTCTCCTTATCAGTGTTTTCCACATATTCCTTTCCTCTCCGATTCTGCGTAGAACCTCCTCATTCCTTACCTTATCAGTCCACCTAATTTTCAACATTCGTCTATAGCACCACATCTCAAATGCTTCGATTCTCTTCTGTTCCGGTTTTCCCACAGTCCCTGTTTCACTACCATACAATGCTGTACTCCAGACGTACATCCTCAGAAATTTATTCCTCAAATTAAGGCCGGTATTTGATATTAGTAGACTTCTCTTGGCCAGAAATGCCTTTTTTGCCATAGCGAGTCAGCTTTTGATGTCCTCCTTGCTCCGTCCGTCATTGGTTATTTTACTGCCTAGGTATCAGAATTCCTTAACTTCATTGACTTCGTGACCATCAATCCTGATGCTAAGTTTCTCGCTGTTCTCATTTCTACTACTTCTCATTACCTTTGTCTTTCCCCGATTTACTCTCAAACCATACTGTGTACTCATTAGACTGTTCATTCCGTTCAGCAGATCATTTAATTCTTCTTCACTTTCACTCAAGATAGCAATGTCATCAGCGAATCGTATCATTGATATCCCTTCACCCTGTATTTTAATTTCACTCCTGAACCTTTCTTTTATTTCCATCATTGCTTCCTCAATGTACAGATTGAAGAGTAGGGGCGAAAGGCTACAGCCTTGTCTTACACCCTTCTTAATACGAGCACTTCGTTCTTGATCGTCCACTCTTATTATTCCCTCTTGGTTGTTGTACATATTGTATATGACCCGTCTCTCCCTATAGCTTACCCCTACTTTTCTCAGAATCTCGAACAGCTTGCCCCATTTTATATTGTCGAACGCTTTTTCCAGGTCGACAAATCCTATGAAAGTGTCTTGATTTTTCTTTAGCCTAGCTTCCATTATTAGCCGTAACGTCAGAATTGCCTCTCTCGTCCCTTTACTTTTCCTAAAGCGAAACTGATCGTCACCTAGCGCATTCTCAATTTTATTTTCCATTCTTCTGTGTATTATTCTTGTAAGCAGCTTCGATGCATGAGGTGTTAAGCTGATTGTGTGATAATTCTCGCACTTGTTAGCTCTTGCCGTCTTCGGAACTGTGTGGATGATGCTTTTCCGAAAGTGAGATGGTATATCGCCAGGTTCATATATTCTACACACCAACTTGAATAGTCGTTTTGTTGCCACTTTCCCCAATGATTTTAGAAATTCTGATGGAATGTAATCTGTCTCTTCTGCCTTATTTGACCGTAAGTCCTCCAAAGCTCTTTTAAATTCCGATTCTAATACTGGATCCCCTATCTCTTCTAAATCGACTCCTGTTTCTTTTTCTATCACATCAGACAAATCTTCACCCTCAAAGAGGCTTTCAATGTATTCTTTCCACCTATCTGCTCTCTCCTCCGCATTTAACAGTGGAATTCCCGTTGCACTCTTAATGTTACCACCGTTGCTTTTAATGTCACCAAAAGTTGTTTTGATCTTCATGTATGCTGAGTCTGTCCTTCCGACAATCATATCTTTTTCGATGTCCTCACATTTTTCCTGCAGCCATTTCGTCTTAGCTTCCCTGCACTTCCTATTCATTTCATTCCTCAGCGACTTGTATTTCTGTATTCCTGATTTTCCCGGAACATGTCTGTACTTCCTCCTTTCATCAATCAACTGAGGTATTTCTTCTGTCACCCATGGTTCCTTCGCAGCTACCTTCTTTGTACCTATGTTTTCCTTCCCAACTTCTGTGATGGCCCTTTTTAGAGATGTCCATTGCTCTTCAACTGTACTACCTACTGCGCTATTCCTTATTGCTGTATCTATAGCGTTAGAGAACTTCAAACGTATCTCGTCATTCCTTAGTACTTCCGTATCCCAATTCTTTGCGTATTGATTCTTCCTGACTAATGTCTTGAGCTTAAGCCTACTCTTCAACACTACTATATTGTGATCAGAGTCTATACCTGCTCCTGGGTACACCTTACAATCCAGTATCTGATTTCGGAATCTCTGTCTGACCATGATGTAATCTAATTGAAATCTTCCCGTATCTCCCGGCCTTTTCCATGTATATCTCCTCCTCTTGTGATTCTTGAACAGGGTATTCGCTGTTACTAGCTGAAACTTGTTACAGAACTCAATTAGTATTTCTCCTCTTTCATTCCTTGTCCCAAGCCCATATTCTCCTGTAACCTTTTCTTCTACTCCTTCCCCTACAACTGCATTCCAGTCGTCCATGACTATTAGATTTTCGTCCCCCTTTACAAACTGCATTACCCTTTCAATATGCTCATACACTTTCTCTATCTGTTCATCTTCATCTTGCGACGTCGGCATGTATACCTGAACTATCGTTGTCAGTGTTGGTCTGCTGTCGATTCTGATTAGAACAACCCGGTCACTGAACTGTTTACAGTAAGACACCCTCTACCCTACCTCCCTATTCATAACGAATCCTACACCTGTTATACCATTTTCTGCTGCTGTTGATATTACCCGATACTCATCTGACCAGAAATCCTTGTCTTCCTTCCACTTCACTTCACTGACCCCTACTATATCTAGATTGAGCCTTTGCATTTCACTTTTCTGACTTTCTAGTTTTCCTACCACGTTCAAGCTTCTGACATTCCACGCCCCGACTCGTAGAACGTTATCCTTTCGTTGATTATTCAATCTCTTTCTCATGGTAACCTCCCCCTTGGCAGTCCCCTCCCGGAGATCCGAATGGGGGACTATTCCGGAATCTTTAGCCAATGGAGAGATCGTCATGACACTTCTTCAAATACAGGCCACATGTCCTGTGGATACACGTTACGTGTCTTTAATGCAGTGGTTTCCATTGCCTTCTGCGTCCTCATGTCGTTGATCATTGATGATTCTTCCGTCTTTAGGGGCAATTTCCCACCCCTAGGACAAGAGAGTGCCCTGAACCTCTAACCGCTCCTCCGCCCTCTTTGACAAGGCCGTTGGCAGAATGAGGCTGACTTCTTATGCCGGAAGTCTTCGGCCGCCAATGCTGATTATTTATCAATATTTAGGCAGTGGCGGGGATCTAACCCGGGACCGAAGACGTTTTGATTATGAATCAAAGACGCTACCCCTAGACCACGGGTGCCTTCCCAGTATCAAGATATGTGACATAAATTGCCGTAAAATTCGATTGCGTTCCCGAAGAAGTTTCGGCTTAAAAATTATTCCATTCCATTTGAGGCAGAGTGGTACAGCAACCAGTTTAGAATTATTACGGAATAAAAACAGCCTTGATTGCGGAATTACTTAATGATGTGTTTCATCCTTTCGAGGATGACGCCCCAAAAGGGTGAAACGTGCCACTGGTATTACATTATTTCGAAACCAAGACTGTTTTTATTCTGGAAACTTTAATATTTTACTCTTAAGAGGAAGCATTGACCTAAGTATGCAACATAAATTTCAACTTGAGATATCTAGCCGTTCCTGAAAAAGTGAGTTTTTAACAGTGGGTCGGAGAGTCAGACGGACAACAAAGTGACACTACAGAGGTTTCGTTTTTACCGATAGAGATACGAACCCTACAACTTTCAAAGTTTCTATTCGTAAAACGCAACGTGGCGTGCACTAGAGTGAAGGTGTGAGACATGTTGGAAAGAATGGAGAAATCATTCGGTGCATACTGTGGCATTGTTTTAGTTCGCGTCTGCAGATAGGCAAACCAATGAACAGACTTCTAATGCAGGGTACCGTCGTGCCTTTCCCGGGAACACGTGTCAGCGACAATTCTTAACCGCACGTAGATATTAACATTTGGTGTGTTACAAACGGTGCTCGTACAGAAACCCGGAAAGTGAGTTAAAATTCTTGAGATATACTGTAACTGTCTCTTTTTAATGTATTTTTCACGCAGCTATGTTCAGAAACTTCAAAAAAGTTGTCGATAGCCCTGTGGTGAGAAGATTTTTAACATTTACTTAGATATAGTAGAGGGACCTTCACTTACTTGAAAGAGATGGCACTGTGGAAACATAAAACTCCCCGCTATCTGCATTCATAAGTAGCTTATTAGGATGGTTGGTGCTGGAGATGACAGTTAAAGTATAAGACAAGATAAAAGATTTTCCGTTTCAGGGCGTTGCTGCCGCGTATATGCAACGTAGCCCGACTCCGATGCGGGTATACAGCCACCAATATGTAGGCAAGGATTAGTGTGCATTCATCTCTTTAAGCCCGAAACGTGAACTATGGTCACGTTATTACCAAATCGTCCAAACAGGCCGTACGTGCTGCTGTTATCTCTCTGGCTGCCGTAGGGCAAGCGCAGGTAGACATCCATCGGAGAACGAAGAAAGAGTACGGGGCAGCATGTCTGTTGGTAACCACCAATGTGGAATGATACGACAATGAGTGCTGCTGCTTCATGATAACGCACGTCCTCATATCGCAAATTTCGTAGTGCAGAAGTTACGCCAACTGAAATAGGAGACACTCTAGCATCTGCTCGAACTCTCGCGATGCTATTATCACGCGTTCGGTCGCGTATAAAAGGCGATGTGCAGCAGACAGTTACGTACTTCTCCATATAGCAGGCCACGGGGTTTTACTAAGTGTTCTGAACCTGATCCGTCGGTGGAATGACTACCTCAATTCTCAAAGCCATTTCCATGAATGGCATACCGATTTTGGACTGTGTGGCCTTCAAACGGAAACTTTTTGATCGCCGCTTGTAACGGGGACGGAAGAATCACCAGTCAGAAAGTGTTCCGAAGGATCAGTGAACTAATAGCATCCAGACAAAAGTAATCGTATGAAAACGTCAAGAAGTGATAAATCATGTCATACATACACCACCTGTTCCTTCTAGGAACGACATGAAAATGAAACAAATTACAAGGAACCCTCGAAGTGGCAAGTTATAAATAATGGAGGAACCATTACCTTTGATGGAGTTAACATGTAACAGATGGAGATTAGTAGTTTACAGCGTGTATTCTAGAGAACTATACCAGAGAACGAAAATGAAGCAGCATAGGCCATAAGAAAAGTTGTGTCAGTTAACGCTGGAATTACTGGACAGAACGATAGTGGGCAAATCCCGACATCAGGGTGGAGATAGAGTGAGGAGTCACTACAGTTTCTCGGCTAAACTTCTGTGCAAGCTGTATGTGTACCGGTCAATGGTGTCGCATGTTCGTCTGCTCCAGATATATCTCACAAACCAGAAGATCCATGTGAGGCGCAAAACCGTACGACCGCTGAGTGCTGCATCCGGGAAATTGTGCCAAAAGAACTAGTTCTTGGGCCTGTCATGCATAAGGCCGACTCTTCTAGGACAGATCGCTTGCAGTTGGTGCTGTACGCAGTGACGGGGTGGTCTTCGCCCTCCTCCACGGCCGACTAGAGAGTGGCTATGACGAACTTGTTGCCTGGAACGTCAAGTCTCGGCGCCTTTTGAACGCGACCAAACCGTGTCTACCATTATCTCCCGCCGACGACTTGCAGCGGACCTCCAACGAATCAGCATCGTTTGGATGACAGTTCCTTGGGGCGACACGGCACGTTGTCTAGGAGTCACGTTGGACGAGTGTCTAACGTGGTGACAAGCAAGTGAACGGGCTCTAAGATCTACAGAATCGATCACCAAAAATAGCGCTACAGATATCGTCCACCAACTCGCTGGCGTTCAATATCTTCGTGACTGCTTCCGAGAGACTGCGCTATCATTCTGCAGGGAAACGCATGACCATCAAAATCAGTATCAAGGCGCTCAGACAAATATTATACCTTCGACGCCTACAAGCTGGTCGAACCTGGTGCTTGGCAACACTGAATTGCACCTGTAGTGTTTCGCTTCTTCAGATTATAGCTTCTCGTAGTACTGAATGTCTGCTTCTGAAATTAATGTCTGCTTCTAACCCCGCCGATGCAATTGTGATGGACTTGTTTGACGATGCAATCTTTATTATGCCGGAATCGAAACGTAACAACATATACTGAATTTTTATTTATTAATACGTAGCGTTTCCTCTTCAAAATAGACTTAGTATTTTCAGAAATAAAAAATTCTTCCGTTCAGTACTTTGCAATATATATAACATCACATAAGTTCTGACATTAATACCATCTCATCAATCTTCTTCTTTTTCTTCTGACGTGACACCGTATTGTCACGCTGCGAGCATTTAGTCGGTGGTGTGTTGCGTTAGTCCGACCTTGGACGACCACACACACATAGCCCATGCAGCTACCTAATATCGTGGTGCTACTGCGATCACCGCAGTACCCTGAAGAGATACGGGTGTACCAAAACACTCGTGACATACACAGACAGATAAAAATCCCCACACATTTTCATATTCTTAGTTACTAAATCGCTGTATGTTTTAACACTCGCAACCATAATAAGTCTGCTAGGCAGACATACGGCTACTCATCACTCTACTACCGGATATGTAACACCACACACCACACGATAGGAAAAAAAAAACTGGATCACAAAGAATACAATCCAAAAGTAAAGGGTAATAAACAAAATGCAAGCCTTAAACTAGATCGATAAACAGGTATGAAGAATATTGACAACAAAGATCCGTTGTCGATTCCGATATCAGTCCATCACCGCGGCCTTGGTACTAACATACACTGATGAGCCAAAACATTACGACCACTGCCCACCACGAGGTTGGATGCCGCCTGGTGGTCGTCTCCACAAACGCCATCATCGAGGTGAACGTCGGCTCGGAACGTGCAGCGCGCCACGGACGCAAGCTATTGGGAGCAGTATTCTGCTATGGGAGACATTCTCCTGCGCTTGCATCGGATCTGTAGTGGTAATCGAAGATACCCTGACGACTGCGAACCACCTACATCCCTCCAACCTTGATGTCTTCACCGACGACTATATCGTCTTTCGGCAGTATAACTGTCCATGTATCGGAACCAGAACCGTACTATAGTGGTTTGAGGAGCATTATGGTCAACTAAAGTTGATGTCTCGGCGATCAAACTCGACTGACATACACTACTGGCTATTAAAATTGCTACACCAAGAAGAAATGCAGATGACAAACGGGTATTCATTAGACAAATGAATTATACTAGAACAGACATGTGATTACATTTTCACGCAATTTGGGTATATAGATCCTGAGAAATCAGCACCCGGAACAACCACCTCTAGCCGTAATAACGGCCTTGATACGCCTGGGTATTGAGTCAAACAGAGCTTGTATGGCGTGTACAGGTACACCTGCCCATGCAGCTTCAACACGATACCACAATTCATCAAGAGTAGTGCCTGGCGTATTGTGACGAGCCAGTTGCTCGGACACCATTGACCAGACGTTTCCAATTAGTGAGAGATTTGGAGAATGTGCTGGACAGAGCAGGAGTCGAACCTTTTTTTGTATCCAGAAAGGCCCGTACAGGACCTGCAACATGCGGTCGTGCACTATCCTGCTGAAATGTAGGGTTTCGCAGGGATCGAATAAAGGGTAGACCCACGGGTGTAACACATCTGAAATGTAATGCCCACTGTTCAAAGTGCCGTCAATGCGAACAAGAGGTGACCGAGACGTGTAACCAATGTCACCCCATACCATCACACCGGGTGATACGCCAGCATGGCGATGACGAATACACGCTTCCAATGCGCGTTCACCGCGATGTCACCAAACACAGATCCCACCATCATGATGCTATAAATGATGTTTTGCCATTCATACACCCAGGTTCGTCGTTGAGTACACCATGGCAGGCATTCCTGTCTGTGATGCAGCGTCAAGGGTAACCGCAGCCATGGTCTCCGAGCTGAGAGTCTGTGCTGCTGCAAACGTCGTCGAACTGTTCGTGTAGATGGTTGTTGTCTTGGAAACGTCCCCATCTGTTGACTCAGGGATCGAGATGTGGCTGCACGATCCGTTGTTTCAGCCATGCGGATGCCTGTCATCTCGTTGGATCTCGACCAATGCGAGCAGCAGTGTCGCGATACGATAAACCGCAATCGCGAGAGGCTACAATCCGACCTTTATCAAAGTCGGAAACGTGATGGTACGCATTGCTCCTCCTTACACGAGGCATCACAACAACGTTTCACCAGGCAACGCCGGTCAACTGCTGTTTGTGTATGAGAAATCGGTTGGAAACTTTCCTCATGTCAGCACGTTGTAGGTCTCGCCACCGGCGCCAACCTTGTGTGAATGCTCTGAAAAGCTAATCATTTGCATATCACAGCATCTCCTTCCTGTCAGTTGAATGTCGCGTCTGTAGCACGTCATCTTCGTGGTGTAGCAATTTTAATGGCCAGTAGTGTAAATGTTATGGAACAGATCTAGGTCACTGTCTGGCACGACCATCGCTTTGGCAAAGCAGCCGCCCGTTATTTAAGCGAATTACATGACCTGCGCGTAGACATCTTATACCACATGCCTCCGAAAACTACCAACAGACCATCGCATCCCTTATACTTAGTGTCAATGACTTATTTCGTTCCAAAGACGGCCAGACAAGCTATAATACTGGTGGGGATGATGTTTTGGCTAATCAGTATATTTGTCACGTCCGCCACGAGAGTACGATAGCTCTCCCAAGATCTTTTCATCCAGACGAAAGATTTGTAATGAAGAAGAGTCTATTGCTATTCTATTATCATGTTTTAAGCCTGATTATGGCATGCTGTACACTCATTGTCACTGGAATGGCAGTAGGAGAACTGGAAATGCATAACTTGTTTCAGCCTTCGCATTTACTTTGTCTTGGCTTTCCTGGGTGACCTCTGCAGAATGCTAAAGTTGTCGTTTACGTGAGTGCACTCTCATCTTTACCCCTTCCACTATATCCTTCAGCGGATCTGCATCGTCGGCATAGCAGTTCCCTAGGGCGATACTTCACGTTATCTCGGAATCTCGGCATCACGTTTGGCAAGCATTTAATGCGGCGACATCGCTTCGACGAAATCAGGAGAAAGGTACTCTGTACCAGATTTCTCTCTGTGTTACATACATTCGTAAGCAGTCATCTGTGTACTTGTTTGAAGCATCTCCGTGTGGAGTGGATCAAATGGCTCTGAGCACTATGGGACTTAACTTCCGAGGTCATCAGTCCCTTAGACTTAGAATTACTTAAACCTAACTAACCTAAGGATATCACACACATCCATGTCCGAGGCAGGATTGGAATCTGCGACGGTAGAGGTCGCGCGATTCCAGACTGTAGCGCCTAGAACCGCTCGACCACCCCGGCAGGCCCCTTGTGGAGTGATGCTGGCGTTGATTGGTATGATGTTCTCCATTGGTATAGTCACTATACGTCGAATAAGTTGAGGAGATATCCAGATCAACAACCGTTGAACTAATTACCATATATCGGTTTATTAATTGTCGACAGCTCCGAAAACCACACTTCTCTCTCGTCGCGCAAAGCAACCACCCTCGAGTCCTTGCATAAATGCGCCAACTATAGTCTCTCAATATGCAATCGATGGTGTTTCGCCCTGGCGCATCCGTTTTCCTCGAGGGCGTAATGAAACGAGAAAGGGCGATGGGGATCGTTGGAACAGAATAGAGCCGTTGTGGAGGGGACTCTGAGGGCAAGTTTTGTGTTTCTGTATTAAGGACTGCTCTTTCAGTGGCTAACAGACAAAAATGATCAAAAATTCGATTTCCTAGCACTCAAACAATAATACAAGGTGGATAGTCCAATATCACTTATTAAAATGATATTTAAAGTACAGTCTAGTTTAGAAATGAGACCAGAATATCATATAGACGAGGGTCGTTCAATAGGTGTTATCCCTCAGTTTTTTAAAAGACCATTAATACACATACAGAAACGTTCTTTTTGGTGCTTCACATTTGACGTTTGTTCTGTTGGCTGGTGAAGTTTCGAACCGTTCTGGCAGATGGCAGATACGTAGTACAGCGTCAAAATGGCACCTACATACGGCTCAAGTTACAAGCAGCGTGCTGTTATTGAATTCTTGTGTGCAGAAAAGCAAACCATGGTCAACATCCATACACGTTTGTGTGCAGTGTATAGCAATGCTGCAGTTGACAGGAGTACAGTTGGGCGATGGGTAAAGAAAGTTGTAGGCTCAGAAAATCCAGAAACAGGGCTCCATGATCAGAACGCTTCGGACGTCCTGTCACAGCGACTTTTCCAGACATGCTGAATGGTGCGGATGCCATTATTCGTGCCGATTGGCGCATCACAATTCGACAATTGACTCTATAGTTGTCGGTCAGCATTGGAAGTGTATCTGAAATGATCTACACTCTCGGTAATTCAAAGAGGTGTGATACGTGATTCCTTAACTTACACACCATATCTTAAATACCATACAAGATGAAGCGTGATTGACTCATGGTTGGTAGTCACAATTTATAATTAAGACTGTTTTTGACATTACCCCTGTTAAAAAAAAATTACAAATTGTGTACGAGCCACAAAATAAAGCTTTGCAAACATATAGTTAGAAACCCAACGTACTCAATACTTTAACAAACAGTCACAAATTAAGAAAAAAGGGTTACTAAGAAACGTGAGAACTTCGAACTCCCATATAGGACTTCCCTCAAAATAGATATAATGAAAACAATTACAGGTAAAGGGTGACTTAATAACACTTGAAAACTAGTGCCAAGCTAAGATGCCATTACATAATATGATAAAACCACACCAATAGAAAAAAACTACAACAGAAACACTGATCTTAAAAAAAATTAATGTTCAGGTGAACTGACGTGTCAAGTAAAAATTACTAGAAAAAGCTGCAGAAGGAACTCAGCAGCTGCTATGCAGTTTAAGGTTTAACCAGCTGCCAGTCCCTAATATTTAAGGATACAAGTTCATATACAAACAGGTTACATACAATATATATATCTACCAGCTTAACCTGCCTTGACGGAAAGGAAGATAAATACTAAATTTTGGAAGGCGACATGTGAACAACTCTGGTAGTGGCCGAGTTCTTAAACACGGCCAGGCCTAGATCTCGCATGACATCTCACTCCTCGCCAAGGCGCTGGCACAACCAAAAGTTTCTACCCCAATCACAAAGACATTCCAGTAACTCTGAAACATAGAAACACTCGGCAGAACCTTCAACTCACTTACACATGGAGAACTGTATAAATAGAGTGCAGGTTTTAAAAACGCCAACATAAAATCATTTGATTGCAAGAGACTAGTAAGCCTGAGAAGATTTTCAAATAACGGCCACCATTTAATTAGGCCAACTGAACTCTTCCACAGCGTGTTAAGGTTCGACTATGAAAGTCTCACCACAATAATGAAGTTTAAAATCTCTGAATGCTTGTCGGCGAACAAACAATAGCGTCAAATTACTCCATATCAGGTACACAAGAAGAGGGTGCGGGTTCCACAGCTTCATCGCTTCCCTTCAAACTGTGTTCCCAGCGAAGTCACAGAACTTGTATCTCCAAGCTGCCCATGTCGGCAAAACGCCCAACCAATTTCACGCCACAGCGTGTAACGGTCACCACTCTTGTTCGGCAGCCGTTGACACTCGTCTCCCCGCAAATGTCACGAGAACTCCAGAGTTACCTGTCGAAGGCTAACAACGAACTCGCTTCGCCTGTCAAGCCGCAAGATAAGACACGCAAAAAGCAAAGATAGCTTATCTCAGCCACAATCGATCTCAACGATACTTGAACAAAATAAGACTGGCGCCAGCTCGCCACGGCTCAAGGTGCTCACGATGGGTTCCACGAATGCTTACAGCGTTCCCCAAGATTCAGAGGAAGGCCATTTCATCTGAATTGTTGGAGCTTGAAGAATCTCTACGGGAAACACACTTTGAAGATGACAAGTGTCAGTCAAGCAGTGAAAGCATGGCAACGCATACAGGACAAGAGCTTTTACCAGGAGGGAATACATGCTATTCCACAACGTTAGCGTACGGCCATACAAAGTGATGGAGACTACGTAGGAAAATAGGACAAGTACAAGACATGTTGATGTATATTTTCACCAAATTCTATTAATAGTAAATATGTACTGGGAAAAAAATGTGGGGCATTATTTATCGAACAACCCTCGTGTATACGGTGTTGAGAGAAAAGATTGTGATCACGGCCCACCGCATGACTGAATGCCTTCTGGTGGCAAAGCGGTAAAGAAATTGTATGAGCAGAGCAGAGAGGAATTTGCATCATTCTAGCGGCGATAGGGGCTTAAATTCAGAAATTCTCTGACATAAACGGCTTTCTACATCTACATCTACATTTATACTCCGCAAGCCACCCAACGGTGTGTGGCGGAGGGCACTTTACGTGCCACTGTCTTTACATCCCTTTCCTGTTCCACTCGCGTATGGATCGCGGGAAGAACGACTGCCGCAAAGCCTCCGTGCGCGCTCGAATCCCTCTAATTTTACATTCGTGATCTCCTCGGGAGGTATAAGTAGGGGGAAGCAATATATTCGATACCTCATCCAGAAATGCACCCTCTCGAAACCTGGACAGCAAGCTACACCGCGATGCAGAGCGCCTCTCTTGAAGAGTCTGCCACTTGAGTTCGCTAAACATCTCCGTAACGCTATCACGCTTACCAAATAACCCTATGACGAAACGCGCCACTCTTCTTTGGATTTTCTCCTCTATCAACCCGACCTGTTACGGATCCCACACTGATGAACAATGCACAAGTATAGGCCGAACGAGTGTTTTGTGAGCCAACTCCTTTGTTGATGGACTACATTTTCTAAGGACTCTCCCAATGAATCTCAACTTGGCACCCGCCTTACCAACAATTAATTTTATATGATCATTCCACTTCAAATCGTTCCGCACGCATACTCCCAGATATTCACAGAAGTAACTGCTACCACTGTTTGTTCCGCTGTCATATAATCATACAATAAAAGGATCCTTCTTTCTTTACAATAAAAGGATCCTTCTTTCTATGTATTCGCAATACATTACATTTGTCTATGTTAAGGGTCAGTTTCCACTCCCAGCACTAAGTGCCTATCCGCTGCAGATCTTCCTGCGTTTCGCTGCAATTTTCTAATGCTGCAACTTCTCTGTATACTGCAGCATCTTCCGCGAAAAGCCGCATGGAACTTCCGACACTATCTACTAGGTCATTTATATATATTGTGAAGAGCAATGGTCCCATAACACTCCCCTGTGGTACGTCAGAGGTTACTTTAACGTCTGTAGACGTCTCTCCATTGATCCACCCACACAGCTGGTTTGATACTCCGTAGGCTATTACTTTGTTTATCAGGCGACAGTGCGGAACTGTATCGAACGCCTTCCGGAAGTCAAGGAAAATGGCATCTACTTAGAAGCCTGTATCTAATATTTTCTGGGTCTCATGAACAAATAAAGCGAGTTGGGTCTCACACGACTGCTGTTTCCGGAATCCATGTTGATTCCTACAGAGTAGATTCTCGGTTTCTAGAAATGACATGATACGCGAGCAAAAAACATGTTCCAAATTCTACAACAGTTAGATGTAAGAGATATAGGCCTATAGTTTTGCCCATCTCATCGACGACCCTTCTTGAAAACTGGGACTCCCTGTGCTCTTTTCCAATCATTTGTAACCTTCCGTTCCTCTAGAGACTTGTGGTAGACGGCTGTTAGAAGGGGGGCAAGTTCTTTCACGTACTACATGTAGAATCAAATTGTGATCCCGTCAGGTCCAGTGGACTTTCCTCTGTTGAGTGATTTCAGTTTCTTTTCTATTCCTTGGACACTTATTTCGATGTCAGCCATTTTTTCGTTTGTGCGATGATTTAGAGAAGAAACTGCAGTGCGGTCTTCGTCTGTGAAACAGCTTTGGAAAAAGGTGTTTAGTATTTCAGCTTTACGCCTGTCATCCTCTGTTTCAATGCCACCATCATCCCGGAGTGTCTGGATATGCTGTTTCTATCCATTTGCTGATTTAACGTAAGACCAGAACTTCCTAGGATTTTCTGTGAAGTCGGTACGTAGAATTTTACTTTCGAATTCACTGAACGCTTCACGCATAGCCCTCCTTACGTTAACTTTGACTTCGTTTAGCTTCTGTTTATCTGAGAGGTTTTGGCTGCGTTTAAACTTGCAGTGAAGCTCTCTTTGCTTTCGCAGTAGTTTCCTATCTTTGTTGTTGAACCACGGTGGGTTTTTCCCGTCCCTCACAGTTTCACTCGGCGCGTACCTGTGTAAAACGCATTCTACGATTGCCTTGAATTTTTCCATAAACACTCAACGCTGTCAGTGTCGGAACAGAAATTTTCGTTTTGATCTGTTAGGTAGTCTGAAATCTGCCTCCTATTACTCTTGCTAAACAGATAAACCTTCCTCCCTTTTTTTATATTCCTGTTTACTTCCATATTCAGGGATGCTGCAACGGCCTTATGATCAAAGGCTACATTGATATGGTTTGTCGCCTGGTAATGTGCATCTCGGAAACAGCAACGCTGATCGGCTGTTCTCGTGCTATTGTCGTGAGTGGTTGAAGGACCGTTGAAACACAACTAGACGACAAGGTGTTAGACGCACACACACACATCATCACTGAAGATCGATGTCGAAGGCTTGCCTCCTCTGTAAAGCGCGATAGGCGGCAGTGAGTGGTAGGTCTGGAGACAGAACAGAATGTAGAGAAAGGCTGTATCAGAGCACAGCGCTGTGCTCATTTTTTTCAACATCGGTCTCTGCAACAGATGATCCGCAACTGTTCCCATGTTCACCAAACGACATTGTCAGTTACAATCGCAGTGAGCACGGACCATCGAAACAGGACGGTCGATTACTAGAACAGCGTCGCCTCATCGAATGAATTACATTTTTTCTTATACCAGGTGGACGATCGTGTCGAAATACGCCGTTATCAAGGAGAATAGCATCTCGAGACATGCACCGCACATTATGAAGTACCTGGAAGAAAACGATTTATTGACATAGTCATCACGGTTTCAGAAAATATCGTTCTTGTGAATCACAACTATCTCTTTATACTCATGAAGTAATAAGTGCTATCGACAGGGGATGTCAGATTGATCGCATATTTTTAGAGTTCCAGAAGGCTTTCGACATCGTTCCTCACAAGCGTTTTCTAACCAAACTGCGTGCCTACGGGGTATCGCCTCAGTTGTGCAACTGGATTCGCGATTTCCTGTCAGAGAGGTCACAGTTCGTAGTAATGGAGTAAAACAGAAGTAGCATCCGGCGTTCGCCAATGAAGTGTTATAGGCACTCTATTGTTCCTGTTCTATATTAACGACATAGGAGACAATCTGAGTAGCCATCTTAGATTGTTTGCAGATTATGCTGCCATTTAACGTCTTGCAAAGTCATCAGATGATCAAAACGATTTGCAAAATGATTTAGATAGGATATCTGTATGGTGCGAAAAGTGGCAATTGACCCTGAATAAAGAAATGTGTGAAGTTATTCACGTGAGTATTAAAAGAAATCAGCTAAATTTCGATTACGCGGTAAGTCACAAAAATCTGAAGGCTGCAAATTCAACTATATCTACATCTACATCTACATCTACATCCATACTCCGAAAGCCACCTGACGGTGTGTGGCGGAGGGTACCCTGAGTACCTCTATCGGTTCTCCCTTCTATTCCAGTCTCGTATTGTTCATGGAAAGAAGGATTGTCGGTATGGTTCTGTGTGGGCTCTAATCTCTCTGATTTTATCCTCATGGTCTCTTCGCGAGATATATGTAGGAGGGAGCAATATACTGCTTGACTCTTCGGTGAAGGTATGTTCTCGAAACTTTAACAAAAGCCCGTACCGAGCTACTCAGCGTCTCTCCTGCAGAGTCTTCCACTGGAGTTTATCTATCATCTCCGTACCGCTTTCGCGATTACTAAATGATCCTGTAACGAAGCGCGCTCCTCTCCGTTGGATCTTCTCTATCTCTTCTATCAACCCTATCTGGTACGGATCCCACACTGCTGAGCAGTATTCAAGCTTAGGGAATACAATTACAAATAACCTAAATAGGAACGATCACGTAGATAATATTGTGGATAGAGCAAACCAAGGACTGCGATTGATTGGCAGAACACTTAGAAGGTGCAACAGATCTACTAAAGAGACTGCTTACACCACGTATGACCGCACTATTCTGAAGTATTGCTGTGCTGTGTTGTGGGATCCGCATCAGGTGGGACTGACGGATGACACCGAAAAAGTACAAAGAAGGGCAGCTCGTTTCGTATTATCGCGAAATAGGGGAGATAGTGTCGTGGACATGATACGTGAATTGGAGTGGCAATCACTAAAACAAAGGCGTTGTTCGTTGCGACGGAATCTTATCACGAAATTTCAGTCACCAGTTTTCTCCACCGATTGCGAAAACATTGTGTTGGCACCCACCTACATAGGGAGAAATGATCATTACGATAAAATAAGAGAAATCAGGTCTCGCACGGAAAAATTTATGTGCTCGTTTTTCCCGCATGCCGTTCGAGAGTGGAACGGTAGAGAGAGAGCTTGAAGGTGGTTCATTAAACCCTTTGCCAGGCACTTTATTGTGAATAGCAGAGTAATGACGTAGATGTAGATGTAGAAGTACCAGTGACCTAGGACTGTGGTGGGAGCAGCATTACGCAATGAGAGTTATTCACTCGCACTTCCATGAGGTCTGTGGTTGTAATCGGAGGCAGCAAAAAAGCTGTGTATTACGTGATCGTTATCGTTGACCCGTCTGCATCTCGTAAAGTTTGATGTATCTCGCAATGACGATGGTACTTACCATCGAGACAACCGTCCGTGTCACAAGGCAGGAACCGAGCTACAGCGGTTGGTGTAGAATAAATTCGCCCTATCTTGTGTGTCGAACTTATTACGCGGTTGGTCATAATGTTCTGGTTTTTATTGCAAGAGGAACTATGATTACTGCTTGCCATTTTGCGTTATGCAATTTACCAAGCGAATCGGTTACTAGTAGCTCAGTATTTGGCAGTGCACTTACTGTCCGCCGTGTTGACAGGTACGTGAATCCCGCGTCGATGGTGTCGCGGTGCGGCAGCACGCCGGGCACGTCTGCAGCGAACGGACGGGGTGCCGGGGGCGGCGCTGGAGGCGCTGCTGGGGGCGGTGCTGGGGGTGGCGGAGGCGGGCTGCAGTACGCCGCGTCGACGCGCGCCCGCAAGGGCAAGGACGACCGGCGCATGCGGCGCACCAACGCCCTGCTGTACTCCATCGCGCTCATCTTCTGCGTCAGCTGGCTGCCGCTCAACATCTTCAACCTCGTCGTGAGTACCACTGCCGCCTCACCTCCCACCTGCTGGCGTCTAGACTCATCTCCCGGGTTTTCCCAGCGTCGCTGATTAGGTGTGTGTGCTTCCAGGTGTTGAGCCGAGCTGTCCATTCCATCTTTCTGTACGATATTTTGGCAACCGACCCAGTCGTCTTCTTCAAATGCAGTGATGCGCATTATAATGTGTTATACATTGGACGGCGTAGCCAAGGGAGGGAGTCGAGCTCGACTCCAAGTTGCAGCAAAACAGTAACAAAACCTCACAAAGGCGAGTGCGTCGGTAGTAAAATTTCGTACAAAAAATGTACAACTCGGCTCAGTACTCGAAAGGATACTATTAGCATAGACATTATTGGGCCTAAACTATGGGAGGATGGATGGTTAAACGTCGTTTGATTACAGTCGAGTACAAGCTTGAACTCGAAAAGGCAACCTTTATGTCAAATATGTCTCCTGTTACCCTGTCCCTTCTTCCAGAATAGTTCACAATCACATTGACGGAAAGTGTTATACCATGAAGAAGAAGATTTAAAAAAGTTATTGAGAACATATTCTAACCATTTAAAATACTTGTTGGAAGTATAAGGGTGAAAAATTTGTAATGCAAAGGTATCTTAACTATTTACAATAATTCTTTATAAACAATAGTTTGCATTTTGTTATCGGGGGTATATATGTACAAATTTTTCGAATTTCCTGTTCGAGAGCAATCTATGTATAATTGAGTGTGAGAGAAGCAGGAGCCTTTGAGGTTGATGTCACAATATTTTAAAGTTTGTCATTGCACTTTGTTCATATTAAAACTGTAGGCAAATTTGATTGAAAATTGCAGTCTCGAACATTGGAATGGCAGTTCAGTAGAGATAATTGGTATTCTGTGGACAAATAGTGGGTAATCTTTATATTCCGGTCATAAGTTCAGCTTCGATGATGTTATTCGATAGCTACTTGACGATCATCCTTGTTCCATTTCATAGTTTTGGTAAGTTCATATTTCTGGATAGTATGATCGGAGATCCAATTTTGATTCGAGGGCAGCGTAACGGCATTCCTTGTACTTGCAAAGAGTTTAGAAATTCTGTAGTGAAGTTCACACTTTCCTCAACGTTTACCATCGTGTCGATAGATTTATATATTCTGTCATCACTGGGAATTTTCTTTCCACTATTAAAGCTGATGTCGTCTATAATATTGTTTGTAGTTGCCAAAACTAGCCACTCAAATAGCCAGTTCGGAATAGTATACTTGTGAACATGGTTTGGATAAATTTGGTCAATGAGTTCGTTTTCAGCAGCTGCTACGTTACTGAAATGACTGTTGAGTTTAATGAGGCCGGTGTTCTGGGCAGTAGGATATGTATCTTCGCCTGTTTGTAAATACTGTTGAGCAAAATGTGTTGTTATTTCGCCTTTCGATAGTTCACCTTACATATTTTTTGTTAGTCGCAGTTTTTGTATGTGTGGCCAGAGATGTGACTTTTTTAAGCACGTATTAGTCTCGTCTGCTGGTGATGACTTGGAAATAACTGGAAGTGTTTGTCGAAAATCTTCTGAGAGTATGAGTAGAAATCCTTACACCATATCAGAGTATCCTCCCAAGTATTGTAATTTTCTGTCCATGTCTTCGAGGGATTTTTTATGTGCCATGGTGCATTCATCGTAGACGACATTTTTAGTTTGTTTTACAGGTTCACTCCGTTCAGATGGTCTTCAGATTATCAGGAATTGTTCCTCGGCTATATTGAACGGTAGTTGTAAGGCGGAATGAGCAGTTCATCCTCCTTCTATAAGTCTGACTGCAATGTCGTACGACGCCAGTGCACGAGCGATGTGTTGTTTAGCATGTACTTCCGCCATCAGCAGATATCTTAGAAACATTTTAGCGGTGCCACCTGTTGCGTCCAAGTAAATAATTCCGCCATTGTTATTGTCGATTCGGCCCATGATAACGTTGTAAATTTCCTTTTGATTGTCATTGAGGAGTGGTTTGTTGTGAGCAATGTACTGAAGTTGTTCGTTGATTGTGTAGCTTTTTCCCTTTCTAATTTCGAATTTTAGCATACTGATAGCATCTTTTCGTGGTGTTTGTGTCCCAAGTTGTACTAAGTTCCGCTTCGTCTAGGTGAATAATTTTTCATTACGATGTCGTCGTTGAACTCGATGGCCAGTTCAGGATGACAGTGTGTCATCACTCATACTCTCGTTGAAGGAATCCGTAGCTCTTTTGGATTCGATAGCTTACATGTTGTTAGAATCATGGCGAACAAGTCTCACATTTGTTCAGCTGAGGCTGTGAGTAAAGGTTCCTGTAGCGTCAGTTCCCACTGGTTGTCATTTTCCAGTAGTCATAAAAGCTGGCATGCTTATCTGTACGTCTGGAATAGGTATCAGTCAACGGTCTTGAGGTCTGTGATACTTGTTCGTCCCCGTATTTCGTGTAGCACATCCAGAGATAGAAACATTCGGGGTTGTTCTGATGTACGAGGTCTACTCGGCCTAGTGCGGCAGTTTTCATGACACCTGGATGACCTAATGGAATTCATTGTTTTCGTCGTTGAAAGATTTTCCTTGTTGTGTTCCACGTATATCAGTTAGGGACGTCGACATTTAGTAATATTTTCCCGACTGGATCCGTCTGGCACAGTTGTTAAAAAGCTATTAATGTTGTGTTGGTTCGCTTGCAGCTTTTTTGTCGTGTCGTTTGTGAAGTAAACTCTCTGTCCATTCTCCAACTGTACTGTTAGATGTTGCACAGTTGGTTCTCGTTCGTGCATGGGGAAACCGAAATTCAGCCACGCTGCTTCGTTACTCTTGATGTGTCTTCCCATATGGTACATGAGGATGTCGTTCCTGTTTCTTTGTGCGCTCTCTTTGGCTATTTGAAATACTGCCATGTAGCTGCCTTTGTTTATACACTTACAGATGTGATGGATTGCAATATTCTACGTTTATGTGTGTTTGGAACATTTCGGAAAGTAGTGTGTTATGTGGTACTACCCGTTCATCATCTATTTCCATTTTTTCGCTACCAGGTGCTCGTATTTTTGCTGTGGAGCCAACTTTTTGGGCGATCGCCTCCTGTATTTGGGACAGTAATCAGTTCCGCTTTGTTAGTAGTTCAAGCGCAGTTTGAGTTTCTTTTTGTACATTTTCAATCTCTCACAAGCGGTGAATTGGTGTTTCATCGCCAGCATGGTCCGTGATTCATGTTTTTCGCTAATATGTGGTACTGTTACGGATCTCGTTGAGGACTGGGAAATTCAGCTTGGACGAATTTTGTCGATATCCTTTGGATGAATTCTGTGGTGTAGCCATATGAGATTGTGTGTCTGAGGCAGTCTTCGTTTTCGTCGTTCGATTGTGTACATCCAGCGTCTAACGTACCAAATATGTGGTATTTTGTGATTACTTCAAAAATCTCATTTCTTTTTGTTGGAGAACTCGGGCCATTATGTCGTGTGGATGCATGTGGGCTTGTCCATATCTAGTAATTCTTTGACGTCTGGCCACGACGAGTTGCATGTGAATGTTATGAAGTCAGGTAATCAATATTTTCTTATGTAGATCATGGCTACTTGAGTGTATTTATGCATGTGTCTCGGACTTCCTACGTGTTATGAGGGTAAGATTACCAATGTTCATAGGTCGTCAATGTTTCCATTATGGAAGGTGGATGTATTCTTCCGTGCGTAGTTTCTTCTGAATCAGTCTTACGTAAAGCAACAGTTTCGCTTCTGTTTCTGCATACATATCTACCAGGATTGGAGACAGTAAACGGCGAGTCCTGAGAATGTCACTGTATGTTTCGCGATAAGCATAGATCTCCTTGGAATTGACATTTTTGTTTGTTGCTATGGCTGTTTCCAGTTGGATTTGTTTCACATTACAATGATACCCGTCTCCTCCGTGCAGGAATATTAATGGATACATCACATGAACGGTGCGTCTCTGCAATGCGTTGTAGTCCTCCTCTTTCTCGTTGTACAACGGTTTTACCAGCTTTCTGTGCCTAGTATTATGTGAACTTCACTGCTTTTTATGAATACTTCAAACTCTAGCACATCGTTTCAAATGTTTCGGCAGCTAACCAGTAGGATTTTAGTACTCTCATCTGTTAGGATCATTTATTGGGGTATTACAGTGATACTTCTAGCTCTGCAACAGCATTCGTTACCTGGACTGGCTGGTAGTCAACTAATCCAAAAAGCTGTGTGCAGTATCGTTGTATCTGTGTGTCGGCCTCTGGCGTGTAGTGCACTCTTGACCCAATTATTTCCCTAAGGCTCAAGTAGTAGGCCGCAAACTTTTGGTGTCTGGCTATTTCTGGCATGGTACGCTGCACGTTTCGCAACAATTGAACTGAGCCCCACTGGCTCAGTTTCAGTTTCAGTGGAACACAGCTCCTCGAATTTGTTGATTACGAGGATTGGTGTAAGACGTTTTCCCCTTGTCCCTGTCCCCCTGTGCAGTGGGCGCGATCCTATCGACGACCTACACTACATTATGGTTCTTGGTGTTGGACGGAGTCGTTGTGAATTATGGGAACTTTGTCGTCTATCTGATAGCAACAAATAGAGTGAGACTCATCCCGAAACACTACATAACGCCAGTCGATAATCTACTTATCTGGGTTCCAATATAACAGACTATTATCTGCAGTGTACTGTCGGCGACAAACGAAGCACGGCAGCTCGAAACCTGATTCTGATGAGTAGCCTGTTCCTGACTGTACGTGGTGACACAATGTCCGGATTTCAGCTGTTATCATACACCTTTCGTCAAAGCCAGTCAACAATCCTACAATCTTCTCATGATGTAATCTTTTAAGAAACCTTCTGACAACTCTTTTCGCCACGCCGTTGCACTGAATCCATCTCGTCAACACACGTCATTGCACTACATTACACGTAGACTGGAGTGCAGCAACGCTCTGCGTAAATATGTCGGTATCGCACTCTCATATCTCTCATGGCGATGTCTGAACCTCCTTTAGACGGAGATGACCAAGACGTGTATCTCCCGTGGATATGCTGTGTTGGATGTCAGCCTGAACAGTTCCAGTGTCGTCACACACAACCTATAAACCTATAGCCATTATGTAATTACAGGGTTATTCATGTAGTTACGAATGGCTTTTTTATTGTACTTTAGGTTTTCTCGGCAAATTTGATAGATACCATTTTCTTGCGTTAGTATCCAACTTGGCGTCGCGTTATCTCAACGCTTCGACTAGTTTGTTCATGTCGTCTTATGGTGAAGTATCAGGGTCATGTCCAGTTCATTCCTTTGCAGCCATTCAACCAGACATCCTCTGCCAAGGGGACAATGTGTAGGCCATTCCTGTGTCACCGGAAGAGGATTTTTGCCTTGTACTAATGGACCTTATGGTGGAGGGTTCGGGAATGCTGCCTCTCCATTCTCCCGCTGTCTCCACCGCTTTCATATCAAAACATTCCCGACGTGTTTTTGCTCTCACCACATCCCATGAACAGCAAAAAAATGCAAATGTGTGTGAAATATTATGGGACTTAACTGCTAAGGTAATCAGTCCCTAAGCTTACACACTACTTAACCTAATCTGTTGCTCCTAAGGAGCAACAGACACACCCATGCATGAGGGTGGACTCTAAACTACGCCGGGACCAGCCGCACAGTCCATGACTGCAGCGCCTTAGACCACCATGAACAGATCTGCTGGAAACAGCGGGCGAAATTTACAGGCAGCAGCATGAATCAACACGTGGATCTCCTTCCAGATGGCCACAGCGAAATCTTTTCCAGGGGCACATTTTGGCCCAAACGTTGGGCACTCCTCAGAGTAGTCTACAATCCAGCAAGTATAAAGGAGTGAACTGGACATGACCCCGACATTTTTGCATGAAGATGACCAGGAGAAACTGGTCTAAACGTTGTGACAACGCGATGGCACAGTGTGGCTTCTTTTTCCTTCTGAAAATGAATTTACGTAACTGCGGAACTTTATATGACATGTTCCGCTTGGATATTCTGGAGTGTGAGTTTGGTAGCATTTCGTCACTGCGTGCATGGGTTTACACTTTACATTTCAGGCTGTGTACATCAACCTCCAAGTACCACCTCTGCTTCATGAAAATGAATGCGGTCAATATGCATGCGGCGGTCACTGTGTACCCCACTCGGTTGCTCCTCCCCTATTTCCGCCTAATCGTCCGTATGCACCCTACCCAGCTGGCGTGTTTCCCAGGTGGACGTGTGGAACCCGTTCAGCGGGTCGCAGGCGATGCTGGTGACGTACGCAGTGTGCCACATGATGGGCATGTCGTCGGCGTGCTCCAACCCGCTGCTGTACGGCTGGCTCAACGACAACTTCCGCAAGGAGTTCCTGGAGATCGCGGCGGCGCTTTGCCCGTGCGCGCCCGCCGCCCAGGCCGCGGTGCGCGAGCGCGTCGGCTCCCTGCGCTCCAGCCTCGCCGGCCGGGGGCGGCGCGGGGGCGGTAGCGTCGCCGGGGGCGGCGGGGGCGGCGGCGAGGACGCGGCCGAGCGGCGTGCCTCCAGGCGGGGCGCCAGGCAGCTGCGGCCGGAAGACAGTGAGTACACCAGCGGCGGGGGCGAGTCTGGCATGGCTGGCGACGCATTCTGGTCTAGCAGTCGTAGCGATCGGGCTTGAAGACAGAGAGGTGATGTGACCGTAGACCAGTGGTTCCAAACCTTTGTGAGTCCATTACTCACGAATGCAATCCGATAATACCTGGTACTCCATCCCCATCCCGCCACCGTCGTCAATGTTAGAGGCAAAATAAAGTTTAAAATTAAACAAAACTTTATCTGAATCTTTATATATTTAAAATATCGAAGGCGTAGACGATATTTAGTTTCCGTAAGTTTTTTCTAAACAGCGGACTTCTGAATCCATGAGACAATTGGCACTGCTTATTTTTAACTTTTTTCTAGAAAGACGAAGCAATTGTCACTGCATCACAAGTGCTACCTAAAATTCCTTCTCCGAAACCAAAATTAACTGTCCACTCTTCCTATCGACAGTTGCTTCATGCACACCCAGCAACCCTGTTTAAAATCAACCAAATTAAAATATGAGCACTATACTTAAGCCTACTGTTTGCAACTCACCGGATTGCTGGACTCCTTACGTCTGAACTGCCAGAAGTTGGAATACTTCAGGCTATCAATGCTTTGTATGTGTCTAGTTCCACTAATAATAATAATAATAATAACGCATTGCAGACATTAAAACAGTGTAGCAACGATTACATTCATTTACTGTTGTCAGGTGAATAATTCAGTAATTTCTGACCTATTGTGGCACTATCCACAATTCGCAGGAGTCATTATCATAAGATATTTAAACATATGTAAGGAGTGTCTCTCAATTTCTCTGACATAGAATTATTGTACAACTACGTGTGTAGTGGGTGGAACATGTGAGGAAGATGCTTTCTTTCCTTTCTTCCATACATTGGTTCCACCACATTGTGATTCATTGAAAAAGAAATATAGTTATTGGTAACTTACTACAGAGTCAGTTGCAGTCTTGCAAAACAGTGATAATATTATCGCTCTTATAGAAATAATTTACTTTCATGATTGATAAGCAATTGAAGCTTTCTGTACTTACCCTCGTAAAATTACAATTGACCCCTCAGCAGTGAGGGGATTTACACATCCCCTTAATTGTGAAACATTTTTGACTCTTGCGTAAAGTTCAGTACTGTCTCGTTCCATCTTGTACATGGTAGTTATTAAATCTCAAAGAAAAGGAATAAAACAGCTACAGTTACAGTATTTATTCACCACTGAGCATTTTCAGAGCCTCCAACTTCTGCTTTCAACCAAACTGTGCACATAACTGATATGTCTTCGTTGAAAATTCCGTGAAATTGGGCATCTTATTTTGCAATATTTTTAACCCAATAAGGAATGTTAACATAATATGACTTCGATTTGATTGATACATTCATAAGTACAGAGACTTTTCAGTGCCAAACGAAGAATATAAGGTGGCGGTGGGGGGAGGGGTGGCTTGAAATATATTTCAAATCATTGCAACATTATAATCACACCTAATACCGTGGTAAAATCTATAAATCTCTTTTTTACTTCCGTTCTAAAAAGAAAACGTGTGACTTCACTTTGTGGACCCTAAGAACTGTTCATAAATGACACTGAAATACGAGCCACATCATACTTATTCAGGATCAGCATGAAGCCTCGAGTTTCTCGATAACCCTAACTTACCTTGTATTCGCTGTAAGATACATGCAAGGAACTGAGAAATTTTGCTGATGCTGGCAGCTTCTTTTAATAACGAGTCTACTCAAGGCAAAATGAATTTCAATGTTCTTGCTCATGTCATCTGCAATTTTAAATGTGCATATAAGAGTACCAGAGAACGACCGTTAAAAAGAGTTACAAATTTCATAAAGGCCACTGCGGTGGAAGTGAATCATAAGAATGTTGGAATGACTTCGTGTTATAATTTAGTAATTAGCTAAGAAATTGCAATATGAAGATTACAGTCACCCTACAACAGCTCACCTGGAGTGCAGTTCCACAAAACACGAATATTATAGCAAAATGAGTACCTCATACGATAAGTAATTCCCGTATTAATGTTAAATAAATACGAAGTTAACTTACGCCATGGCCTACACTCACGGATGAATAAAGGAAATACCGAGATTGTTCTTTAAACCTGGATCAGCTTGTCCTTGAACAGTGGGTCATACACTTGGACGCAAAAGAAAGCATATCCATGAAACTGAAAGATCTACAATGATTTGAAATATTGCTGCATTTGCTGGCCATAGTTTCAGCATAAATTCCAAAGTGTTGCAGCACTGAAATAACCATCGAAATGGAACGTCGTCAAGATGCATGTACTGCCAGCGCGCTACAGAAGCAGAGAATACAGAACACAGAGTACCTTGGTCACCGCAGTCTACATGGGGCACGGTGTCTACGAACTCTAGCGCTCTGAGATCTGACTGGTTAGGTAGCTATTCCTCCAAAGTGCAACGCATCATTACAGGATTATTCCTCACACACTGCGTGGCATCAAGAGGGCCGTAGCTGAAGAATAGCAGAAACGAGCAGAAGCGGTTGTACCACTCTACAGGCAATATGACAAGGAAGATCTAAGCCCGGTACTTAAACTTTTGCCGTCGATGGACGAAGAGTCATCGGTGGTAGAGACCAAAAGCAAACCGTTTGTTTGGGCCTTCCACCACTAGCAGCAGCAATTACGCCTGGTTGGGCAGGCAGCTATTCGTCTATGTATACATGTACCTTCACTAGGCATCCAGAGATTGTAATATTCTTTAGCAGAGGACAGCAAGAGCACGGAGTGTCCCGGCACCTAGCCGTTGACGTGCACCTCAACTAAAAATAACTTATTTGAAAGCCGCTGGTTAAAGCACTGCTTTCATTTAATACAACTTAAAACGTCGGGTTTTAGCAGACAAAACTGACGGTTGCAATTCCAGAAGTGTAGCATGTACTGAAGGATGCAGTCGATGGCACATGAACAATTTTGGTTTCCCATGTACCGTAGTTTATGGTAGAACAGGTGTCCAAACGAGACGTTTCTGAATATATCACTTGTCGGAGGACGCTGCTGACGCTGTCAAAGTCCCACGACAGTACAGCTGGGCGACACGACGAGTACAGTTTAAATCATTAAATTTTCATTCTTGGTATCAGGGTCCCAGTTGATTCTGGCTTTACAGCTTCCAGTAATTTGTTGCTGACGTTTTGTGCTGATACTTAGCCTGTAAACTCTGCCAGTATATCAGCTGTTCTCATGCCAACATTCTCGTACCATAGACCTTCCCAACGGTCCTGTACTTTGTTTTATTGCTACACTGCTGTCCTGAGTATCTCTCGTCATCAGTGGTCCTCCAGACAAATCAACAGAGCCAATAGTCTGCGCGTTCTGTCGGTGTAATCGGTATGCAAGCGACAGTATGCGCTACCAACATAGTCCAAGACGCATCACATGGAAACGATATTTTTCTGGGCTCATACCTCGGGTTCTGTTGGTAACAGGTAGGTAGCGTCAAGTATTGTGGATAGCCCATCGACTAGGGAGCAGTTGTATACGCAAAAGAAGGATCGTCTTACTCTATCCACCCCACAGTACGGGGTCAGAATTTGAAGATTTCACATTGTCTCCACCTTAGGGAATGGGGGAAATCAGTTCGTTATTTCGCGTTGTATGCAGTCTACGGTACCCATTAAGGGGCTTGTGTAAGCATGACTTAGTTCATGGGCGTTTCCTGAGGAAAACCGAAACAAGCGTTTTTCGTTATTTTTGGCCGTCAGCAGCGGATATTTTACCAATCAATCACAGAAAATTGCTCAAATTTTAACGGTATATGATCTAGGCATTTATCTCGAATTGCCATCTGCCCGTTTTTTAAAATCTTTATCCGTTATCGAGAAACACTTCAAACACGTGGTTTTTCGGTACCAAAAACAAGCCGCGGATTCCAAGACGGCTATCATAAACAAACGGCTACAATTGTAACGAGGCATTCGTAGGATCCCGATGACCAACAACCTTGAAAATTTTCTTGAAATACTTATCTGTTTCCGAGATGCAGAGATTCAAAGTTACCCCAGTTATACACGCAAAGAATGGTGTGAGGCGAAAAAATAGTTTATAAACTGTGCTAGCACGGAGAAATATGTTGTGAAGGGCCTCTGTTATCATCAGAAGGGGTCTGGGGCCCCGTGTTATAGTGCTGAAGCACATTCAGAATTCTGTATAGATAAAAGCTGTTTGAGATGTAAAATTATTTTTCCGTTATTTTTATTACACTTAAGTAAATCGTTTAAAATTTTACTGACCAGTGAAGTTCTTTTAGCATGAGTAATATACCCTGCTGTAGCAGGGAAAACAATCAGCGAACAACGATCCTATTACAACACGCAGAAAGGCGAATATGTTCAGGTTTCAAATACTCTGACTGAGAAGTGGGGTACCCGCTGCTTCATTCTGCCTTCCTGACCTCTTTAAACTTTTTCCCAAAAATTTTAGCATGCGAACATATTCGTAATTTTTCATGCTGAGAAAGATACAGACAGTGAAAGTGGGAAAGAGACGGGAAAGTAATAAGTACTGGAAGATAGTAGACAGTAGTTGTGGTATAGAAAGAGCGAAGGAGACAGTGGTACAAAGAGAGAAAGAGAGGGACATAGTGACAGTGCAACGTAGTTGACAATGACAGAACAATGCTACGAACAGTTGCAGAATAAGAATGAAGAACACAGTATCAGTGAGAGAGCAATAAAGAGAAAGAGAAAGTGGAGGTGGGTGACAGCCAGTGATAATGAGAAAGAGAGTCTATGACATTGACATCGAGAAAGAGAGAGGTGGTGACAAAGAGAAGAGACAGCAGCAGTGGGAATGAATGACTGATACAGTAGCAGTAATAACAATGATCTGGGCTCAGTGAGTGATTAAGAGTTGGCAAATGGGTGTGTACGAGTTACGGTTATGGGAACTTGTGGGAGTGAGAGCTAGTTAAAAAGAGCGTGAGTTTCTGCTCGTACCACAAGTTTTGGGAAAATTTTTAAAGGTACTGAGGAAGGTACAGTGAGCCAGCTTGTACCCCACTTTTCAGTCACAGTCTTTTAAACAGAAGGATGTTCGCCTTTCTTGTGCTCCAAGAGGTGGACTCTTCCGCTGGTGCTCCTATATCTCGCAAGACAAAGATCAGTCCTTTCTTGAAATCCAAAAGTAAGGCGATAAACTGCACTTACACATCCTCTAGGTATCCTGGGTTTCGTTCTTCCCTAAGTTTCTGTAACATTAGAGACACGTAAATAGCTGTCACATACTTACATCATTCTTCAATTGTAGAAATTGTTTTCTACTGTAGTAAATGAACACTAAATTAGCTCAGGTATGAGTGAAAATATCCTACAAGCCTGTAAATGTTGGTGTATCAATTAAGCAGTATTTCGTCAAATTGTTCACAGGGTAGAACTTTACATTTCCGTTAATGTACGCTTTCAGCTAGTGTCTAGTTCTGCAGCTATAGCCCATGATATAACTAGAGGTAATTATATATGAACGTTCTTGCAATTCTTTGTGTATGCAGCGTCCGCTAAAGGCCAGATGCCACGATGTGTGGTGGTACGTATCGCTGGCGGAGCTGGATGAGGAAATCCCAGGCGGCTGATGTGCTGGTGAGATGAAGGCCATTGGATGTGGGAGTTTATGCTGCACTAAGTGATGCACTGACACCTCACTGTGTTGCTTTCCTCGCTTCCAACACCTGACACTCCCCTATCTCACAGCGCACTGGTTGCAATCCACACCGCACTCCGCGGCTTGTCAACACGCGTCACCCCAGTTGGTCTCTAGTTGCAAACTGTTATCACATTCTGCTAAGATGATGCTAGGAATACTGTTATATTTACAATTTTCTCCAGTATAACAGCATTATTCTCTTGGCTGCGTTGGGGTTGTTATACGTACTAATTCAAAAGGTATGCATCAAGTACAATGTGGATGGTCTTATCTCCATTTTGACAAAAGCATCTCTGATGGAATCATTGTTTCTCTCTAATACTGGACCAAAATACGGAACATCTCGAGAAATGCCTGATCGAACGTATATGCAGAGGCTAGCCAAGTATGCAGGAGGCACTGTTGTATTTGACCACGGAAAGCACATGTGTAATGTCCACAATACATTGCAAATGTCAGTCGCGGTCAATACAATGTGCTCTATAGTGGTGCCTCCATTACTTCGAGCTAATTGAATTCTAATGTGGGAAAACTCCAGGTGCTAGTGTTGTGGATGCTTCTGTTACTTAAGTAGCCGAACAGCTTGGTCTTTCAACATTAACATTCACATATGTACTCTGCAAGCCACTTTTCGGTGTATGGTGGAGGGCGTGTATCAAGGCCACTTTCCAATTTCATCTACCAGTTGCCTATGGTTCACAGGAAGAACGATTGCTGGTAAGCCATTTGGGCTCGAATCTCTCTGATTTTATCCTCATGGCCTTTCGCGAGATATACGTAGGAGGAAGGACTATATTGGTTGACTCTTCTAGGATTGTACGCTCTCAGAATTTTAACAGTAAACCACTCCGTGATGCAGATCGCCTCTTACTACGTCTGCCACTGCATTTGGCTGAACATCTTGGAGACACTTCCGCGCTTACTAAATGAACCTGTAAAGAAACATGCTGCTCTTCTTAGGATCATCTCTATTCTCTTCTCTATTCCTATGATTCTGTCATAGGGATAAAAGTAAATGACAGTGATAGTCAATGTGTACAAACCTCCATCCAAAAACTGGGCATCTCCTATTTTTCCTGGTGTAAGCCACCCAGCAGTGTACATTGGGGATTTCAGTTCTCACCATTTCAGACGGGGATACCACTCCTATTATGACCAAGGTCTTTAGCTAGCAGACTAGGCTGATGTCCACAATATTCAACTCATATACGATGCTAAGGACAAGGCCACATTTACGTCGAGTGCATGGAAAACTTCACCTTCGTCTGATCTCTGTATGACGACCAGTAATGACGGGATCCCAGTGCAAGCAAAGCGAACTGTTTTGACAATCCTGCCGAAATGCCAGCACTCACCAGTCATTGTGGAGATTGGCCTGCAGGTACCAGTCATAGGCAGCCCACCAATACCCCGCCGGAACCTTCGTAAGACACATTGGGACAAATTCCAATCCCATGTGAAGCAAACTGTGACAAAAATTCCTCCAATTCCGATAAACTATGAACGGTTTACTAAACTGCTGCTGCGAGCAGCCCAAGAAACTACCCTGTGTAGAGAATGCTAGAAGAGAATACATACCAGGCTTTACCAAACAATGTGAATCTCTTCTTCAGGTAGACAACAACACTGGAAATCCCCAGAGTACAGACTCACTGACCAAACTTCTTGACGAAGAAACAAGGAAACGTTGGCATGATCTAGTTGAGCAGCTTGACTTCAGCCATTCCAGCCGTAAAAGTTGGGGCCTTCTCGGAAAATTAGGGGGTGCTGTACATCCTAGCTCCAAACAGAGTGCTGTTAACCCTAATAAGATAAGCTCAGTTATACTTGAAAAGTCCAAGATCCATGTCCCTACACAACAGAAGGACCTTAAAAATCTCATGGCTGAAGCGCTGAAGAACTGCGCAGAACAACCAGACATTGTGAACACTATCTCTGAAGAAGAGTTGATAATTGCAATAAATGACATCAAATCATGGAAAGCGGCCGGACCTGATGGAATCGTACCGGAGTCTCCAAAGAACCTAGGTCCAAGAGCACGCACATTGCTCTGCAAATTTTTCTCCGCCATACTTGAGACTGAAAACATCCCAAGCAAATGGAAAGAGTCGAAGATAATAGCTATCTTGAAGCCTGGAAAAGATGAGAGAGATCCCAAGAGGTACAGATCTATCTCTCTGCTGTGTGTGATGTACAAATTTCTCGAGAAAATTCTTCTAAAGAGAGTGACCCACATAATAGATGCAGCAATACCCATGGAGCAAGCTGGTTTCAGGTCGAAGAGAAGCTGCGATCAAGTCCTGGCACTAACCACGCTATTGAACGTGGTTTTCACAACAAGGAAAAGACCGGTGTAGCATTTATAGATCTCTCAGCTGCATAAGACACAGTATGGTTTAAAGGGTTACTGTATGAGCTTGCTACAGTAGTCAAAAGTAAGAAGTCTTTACAGCTATTTTATAAAATGCTATCCACAAGGAAGCACAGAGTACATCTTCACAGAAAAACAAGAAAAGCCAGAATCCTCAGTAATGGACTGCCACAAAACTCTGTGATAGCTCCTTTACTGTTTAATTTGTAAACTCTGATATGCCGAACTCAAATCACGGAAGTTCGCATATGCCGATTATCTGGCTATTGCTTTGCATGGCGAGCCATTCGAGCAATTGGACTTGGTGCAGGGTCAAGATGACCTGGCATCTGAACCTTAATTCATCAAAAACAGTAAGCGCAGTGATGCACATGAATAACAAACAGGCAGGCAGGAAGCTTCGCTTGAATATATTCAATATATAAATGAAAGATCACCAAAATACCTGTGTGTTAAACTGGACCGCAGCCTAACATTCAAAGAACAACTGAAGGACGTCAGCCAAAAACTCAGAGGCAAAGTCAATATCATCCAGAAACTCGAGGTCTATACCTGGGGAAGTAATGCTACGACTCTTCGCACTTCCTCCTTGGCTCTAGTCTACAGCGTTGCAGAATACTGTGCGCCTGTTACGGGCCAACAGTTCGCACGTCAATAAAGTTGGCGTTCACCTAAATGACACTTCGCAAACAATAACTGTAACAGTGAGACCTAGCCCAACACCATGGGTCTCTGTTCTGGCAAACATTGAACCTCCCTCACTCCGCAGACAACACGCAATCCAAAGAGAAATTCAAAAAATTGCTGCTGACGCCACACTCCCAATACACCCTGATCTGCATGACACGACACGATTAAAGTCAAAAAATTCCTTCTGGAACCACACCTCGAACTGTAGGGATACCATAGCAGAATGGAAACACCTATGGCAACAAGAAAATGGCAACAATGGACACCTCATTAAGAGCCCGGCTGATCGTGTTGCTGGCCTCAACATCCCTTGAAAAATCTGGGTGGCGCTAAACAGTATTAGAACTGGTGTTGGACGGTGCAAAGAGATAATGACCAAATGGGGTTACGTGGACGATTCCCACTGTGACTGCGGCGAAATACAGACGATGCAGCACATAATCGAGTGTGAAATTCATGGTCTTCGGGACGGTTGACTAGAGAATCTGCATAGACTCACAGACTATGCCATATCTTGGCTTCGGAATTTAAGTGTTTCCGTTTAATTGTTAATTTTTTGTGACAGATTACATCATGTATGCCCTATAGGTTTATAAGTACTGTAAAAATATGTATAACTAAATCTATAATGTTTTGTCACATTTGCATATTCATTAAGTTTCCCATGCTGAATATGTATTGTACTGTGAGGCATCTGGTATATTGAAATCAAAATAAATAAACCTATTCCCTCTATCAATTCTACCTCGTAAGCCTCCCAGACTGATGAGCAATATTTAATCGGTGTCTTAACTGAGCTGCTTCCTTTGTTGATCGACTACATTCGCTGAGGACTCTTCCAGTGAATCTCAATCCGGCATCTGCACTACTCACAATTATTTTATGTGGTCATTTCTATTCCAAACAATCCGTTCGCGATCTCCTAGACGTTTTATTGCAGTAAATGCTTCCAGTGATTGTGCTGCAACTGTGTAATATACAACAAAAGATATTCCTGTCTACATTTTCACCACACGTTACAATTGTTTATGTTGTGGATCACTTGCCACTCCCTGCACCAAACGCCTACCCTCTGCAGGTCCTGCTGCATTTCACTACCATTTTCCAGGGTTACGACAACTTTGCGTAACATATCGTCATCCGAGAAAAGGTTCATGGAACTTCCCACATTATCCACTAGGTCACCTACACACAGTGAAAAATATCCGGTTTAAAACACTCCCTTGGAGGTCGACCAAAGTTCCTTTTATTTCTGAAGACTTCTCTCCATTCAGATCGACATGCCATATTCTGTTTCCTAGAAACTCTTCCATCCAGTCACACTCTTGGTCTGATGTTCCGTACCATCGAGTTTTGTTTATTAGGCGGCAGCGCAGAACAGTATTCATCAGATACAAGGATATCGTCTGGAGTGCCACAGGGAAGTGTAATACGATTGCTGTTGTTCCCCATATACGTAAATGATTTGGCGGACAGAGTGGGGAGCAATCTACCGCTGTTTGTTGATGATGCTGTGGTACGCGACGGGGTCTCAGATGGATGGCTGTCTGATGATAAGATCACTTGGACAAAATTTCTAGTTGGTGCGATGAATGGCCGCTAGCTCTAAATGTAGAAAAGAGTAACAATGCGAAAGAGTAGGATAAACAAACCTGTAATGTTTGAATACAGCATTAGTAGCGCACTGCTTGACAGTGTCACGTCGTTCAGACAGCTGTTCGTAATGTTGCAAGCCGATGTGAAAGGAAATAAGCGCGTGGGAATTGTGGCAGTGAAGGAGAATGGTCGACTTCGGTTTACTGGGAGAGTTTTAGGAAAGTGTGGTTCATCTGTAAAAAAGACCGCTTACAGGACGCTAGAGCGATCTATTCTTGAGTACTTCTCGAGTGTTTGGCATCTACATCAGGTCGGCTTGAAGGAAGACATTGAAGCAATTCAGAATCAGGCTGCTACACTGGTTACTGGTAGGTTCGAACAACACGCAAGGCTTACAGAGGCGCTTCGAAAACTCAAATGGGAATCCCCGGAGTGTAGATGACATCGTTTTCGAGGAACAATACTGAGAAGATATAGAGAAATGGCGTTTGAAGTTGACAGCAGCAAGCCAACATACATTTGGCTTAGCGGCCACTAAGACAAGCTACGACAAATTAAGGATCACATAGAGGTATATAGACAGTCGGTTCTAGCTCGCTTAATCTGCGATTTGAACAGGTAAAGAATCAAGTAGTAGTGGTACGCATTGTGCTGTGGCATGCGGTATACGTATGTAGATGTAGATAGAGAGCGTCTTTTGGTAGTCAAGGAACATGGCGTATACGTGGATGCTAGCATCTACTGTTCGCTCTATCTGCGAGTGGGATAGGAAAAGAAACGACTAACAGTGGCACAGGGTACTCTCCACCAAGCATCGTACGGTGGCTTGCGGTGTGTGTATGTAGATGTAGAATGCCTTCCGGTATTCAAAGAACAGGGCATATACCTGGACGCTGGTATCCATTGCTTTCTGGGTTTCGTAGAGGAGTAGGAAGAGCTACGTTTCACACGACCTTTGTTTCAGGAACCCATGTTGGTTTCTACAGAGGAGAGTTTCGGTCTACAGAAATGTTATAAAACCCGTTCCAAAATTCTACAACAGACCGACGTCAATGATGTAGACCTATAGTTTCGTGCGTCTGTTCGACGACCTTCTTGAAAACTGGAATGACGATTGCGTTCTACCAATCACTAGTTATGCTTCACTGCTCTGGAGACGTACTGTGCACTGGTGTTAGAAGAGGTGGCAAGTTCTTTTCCATAATCTGTTAGATTGAAACTGTATATACAGCAATTTTTCGCCTGTTAAGTGATTTAAGTTGCTTTCCTAGCCCTTGATCACTTATTTCCATAACTGTCATTTTATCATTCGTGTGACTATATGGAGGAGGAACTATTGCTCGATCTTCCTCTTTGAAACAGTCTTGTAAAAAGATTTTTAGTATTTCATACTTTTCTGTGTCATCCTCTTTTTCCATGGCATTGTCGTCACAGTGTGTCATCTGTTTACTGATTTAACGTAAGACCAAAATTTTTTATGATTTTCTGTCAAGGCGATAGACAAAATTCTGCAGTCGAATTTGTTAAACGCTTCATGCATGGCCCTCCTTACTTTAGTTTTGACTTCATTTAGTTTTCATGAGACACTGTATCGAAGATCTATCCCGCATTTAGGAAAAGCGGAAAAACGTTACCCGCAAAGTCAGGGAGAGTGATGTTGACAGACGATCATTGTGACCAAAAATAAAAGAACGACAGCTGCAAAAGTCGTTCCTGAACAAAATGACGTACTCCATAACACTGTCAGTGCCAAAACAACACGAAAAGACCGCCATAAGTTGGGGACTGTAAGGCGAGATGGAATTCCGAAACCACACATCAACAATGCAAATGCCCATAATACATAAACGTATTGCCGAAGTCACAGAACCTGAACTATAGACCAATGAAAGCCGTAATTTGGTGGAATGAGTCTTGTCTGACATTCTTTCCAACATCTGGCCGAGTTTACGTCTGGCGTACGCCGTCCCAAAACCTAAGATGCTGCCAAGAGTGAAACATGATTTGGGCAGCCATAACGTGGTTCAGAAGTGGAATTAAAATACAAGGTGAAAGGATATCAATGATACGATTCGCTGATGACATTGCTATCCTGAGTGAAAGTGAAGAAGAATTAAATGATCTGCTGAACGGAATGAACAGTCTAATGAGTACACGGTATGGTTTGAGAGTAAATCGGAGAAAGACGAAGGTAATGAGAAGTAGTAGAAACGAGAACAGCGAGAAACTTAACATCAGGATTGATGGTCACGAAGTCAGTGAAGTTAAGGAATTCTGCTACCTAGGCAGCAAAATAACCATTGACGGACGGAGCAAGGAGGACATCAAAAGCAGACTCGCTATGGCAAAGAAGGCATTTCTGGCCAAGAGAAGTCTACTAATATCAAATACCGGCCTTAATTTGAGGAAGAAATTTCTGAGGATGTTATCTGGAGTACAGCATTGTATGGTAGTGAAACATGGACTGTGGGAAAACCGGAACAGAAGAGAATCGAAGCATTTGAGATATGGTGCTATAGACGAATGTTGAAAATTAGGTGGACTGATAAGGTAAGGAATGAGGAGGTTCTACGCAGAATCGGAGAGGAAAGGAATATGTGGAAAACACTGATAAGGAGAAGGGACAGGATGATAGGACATCTGCTAAGACATGAGGGAATGACTTCCATGGTACTAGAGGGAGCTGTAGAGGGCAAAAACTGTAGAGGAAGACAGAGATTGGAATACGTCAAGCAAATAATTGAGGACGTAGGTTACAAGTGCTACTCTGAGATGAAGGGGTTAGCACAGGGAAGGAATTCGTGGCGGGCCGCATCAAACCAGTCAGTAGACTAAGGACAAAAACAAACAAACAAAAAAACAAAAAAAAAACGTGGTATTCCATGCGCACAAGGTCACATTAATGCCAAGGACAATGTTGCCATTTTGCCTGATCATGTCCATCCCATGGTACACTATTTGTTCCCCAACGGTGATGCTGTGTTCCAAGACGGCAGGGCTGTTCATACAGCTCGCAGCGTTCAGATCTGGTTTCGCGAACACGAACATAAATTGTAGCATCTCGCTTGGCCACCAAGGTCATCAGATGTCAACATTACTGAGCCTTTGTGGTCTACTTTAGAGAGAATTGTGTGTGATTGCTATACGCGTCCATTATCGTAAACTGAACTTCCACTGTTTTGCAGGAAGAATGATATATGATTTCCTTGCAAAACCATATTGACCAGTGGAAGCTGTTTTGAATGCCATTGGTGCCGGTACACCGGATTAGGCGTGGAAATAGATTGTGCTTTTGTTTCCATATTTTTGTCAATCACACTGCATTCACGTTATGAAGGCTGCAGTCCGACAATCATTGAATCATATACCAAGTGGGATTCACCTGCTCCACTATTATTGTTTATTACATATTGTACAAGAAAGAATCGTCTCATTTACTCCGCCAAGCATTTTCCTGCCAGCGATTAAGCTCCAATTCGTGTTGGTTTTCTGTTGCAGAAATACTTAGCGATATATGTATATCACCCAATTTTAGAGAACAGGCAGCCGCATAGTATCTTAGATTGATATGTAAGAGGGAGATCCTGAGAACCACTTACGGACCGTCCACTGAAGCAGTCCTGAACACCAAGATTGCCCCACGAACCTCTGTTGTGGCAAAAGATCTGTTCCGGTAGAAGCAAAAGGTTTTTAACCGCTTGGGTATTAGCATTATCATGCAAATCATGTTTCACAATTTAGAAAGAGATTAGTTTTACTGGAAGTCTCACCACAATACAGATTATGCAACCAGGAGTATGAACTCCGAGCCGGCTGGGGTGGCCGAGCGGTTCTAGGCGCCACAGTCTGGAACCACCCGACTGCTACGGTCGCAGGTTCGAATCCTGCCTCAGGGATGGATGTGTGTGATGTCCTTAGGTTTGTTAGGTTTAAGTAGTTCTAAGTTTTAGGGGACTGATGACCTCAGAAGTTATATTCCATAGTGCTCAGAGCCATTTGAACCATTTTTTTATGAACTCCGAGAGGCAGAGTACTGATTGTGCGACGTTTCCCCAATGATATTTTTTCCGTATTTCTGCATGTTAACTGTCACAATCTGTCATTTATTCGAAGTTATTCATGTTTTACAAGATATTTTTCAGGATTTGGAAACCTCAGTTTACGCGATGTATTAGTGTTGGTAGACAACACTGAGTGTATAGAAGAATCAGCAGTGGTGAACTTGCTTCGTGGGCTGCTTTGCCCTAAATTTGATAGTTCGTATATACCTGAGTGCGTGTAATATCTTTGCTGTCCTATGCGCCACTACCTTCTAACGTTCCCAAAAGCTGAGCCTATCATCTGTGCCTCTAAATATCAGCAGGCAATTTTTCTAGTAATAAATTCGTGATTTTATTTGGAGGCTGATTATCCGCTGGCATTTCCCCTCGTAACTAAAGGGCTTTTGTATCCACATATTATCACTTCCTATTTTTTCACGCTATTGATTCTCCCATTGATGGACTACGAGGTACCAACAATAAACACAAGAATACCGTCAGCAGGGGTTCCGTGGAGTCTTTGTCACAATACCCTTCCATTAATTATAGGAATGCACGAGTAATGAGGCCATAAAAATCGGCCCACGGACTGCGCCCTACGTGCACCCATCTGTGACTGTTTCCGACAACCCGTATCACTAAGTACTCTTGAAGTAGTCGAACAAGATCAGATAGAGTGCAGTCAGTACTTGACGTTCCATCAATCGTAAACGACTATAAACTATCGAAGGTGCTGATCTTGTCGAGTTGTACACTATTCGGGAATGTGTTCTCTGCTATCCTCTTTGTCTCCACAATGCCATAGTCTGTTCAACCAGACTGGCAAACGAAGCAGTGCTGACTGATGCCACGAACGCTACGAATCGCACAAAATAAATGAAAATGAAGGAACTCTACAACCATCGAAAGTGTTATTTATGTACTGAAGATGTTTATACCCTCATCTTCGGAAGAGCAAAAATTGCTATTCACAGCTTTTGTCATAATATGTCAATAATACCCATTGTTGTTTACTTACAGCGACGAATCGTAAATAGTTTTTGTAATGTAGATGGTAACATTTAGAGCACGCAGCCAACATTTCGAAGAAGTGCCATAAAATCATCATCAGCAGTATTTCAGCAATATTCGAGGACTGTCAATCTTAAACTGTGTGCAGAATGACATTCACAAGTCTGGAAATGAGTCTGGGAATGAGTACTAAAGGCCGCCGGCTGGGGTGGCTGAGCGGTTCTAAGCGCTAGTCTGAAACCGCGCGACCGCTACGGCCGCAGGTTCGAATCCTGCCTCGGGCATGGATGTGTGTGATGTCTTAGTTAGGTTTAATTAGTTCTAAGTTCTAGGGGACTGATGAACTTCGAAATTAAGTCCCATAGTGCTCAGAGCCATTTGAGCCAAGTACTAAAGGCCAAGTGTGAAAATACAATACTACAGGCGGTCTTACTTTGGATTCTGTTGATCACAGAGATGGAGAAGTCAAGTGTTTTGTATAGACCCTGGCCTACTGACCATTTCTACGAGGGCAGTTCAATAAGTAATGCAACACATTTTTTTTCTCGGACAATTTTGGTTGAAAAAACCGGAAATTTCTTGTGGAATATTTTCAAACATTCCCGCTTCGTCTCGTATAGTTTCATTGACTTCCGACAGGTGGCAGCGCTGTATGGAGCTGTTAAAATGGCGTCTGTAACGGATGTGCGTTGGAAACAACGGGCAGTGATCGAGTTTCTTTTGGCGGAAAACCAGGGCATCCCAGATATTCATAGGCGCTTGCAGAATGTCTACGGTGATCTGGCAGTGGACAAAAGCACGGTGAGTCGTTGGGCAAAGCGTGTGTCATCATCACCGCAAGGTCAAGCAAGACTGTGATCTCCCGCGTGCGGGCCGGCCGTGCACAGCTGTGACTCCTGCAATGGCGGAGCTTGCGAACACACTCGTTCGAGATGATCGACGGATCACCATCAAACAACTCAGTGCTCAACTTGACATCTCTGTTGGTAGTGCTGTCACAATTGTTCACCAGTTGGGATATTCAAAGGTTTGTTCCCGCTGGGTCCCTCGTTTTCTAACCAAACACCATAAAGAGCAAAGGAGAACCATCTGTGCGGAATTGCTTGCTCGTCATGTGGCTGAGGGTGACAATTTCTTGTCAAAGATTGTTACAGGTGATGAAACATGGGTTCATCACTTCGAACCTGAAACAAAACGGCAATCAATGGAGTGGCGCCACACCCACTCCCCTACCAAGAAAGAGTTTAAAGCCATATCCTCAGCCGGTAAAGTCATGGTTACAGTCTTCTGGGACGCTGAAGGGGTTATTCTGTTCGATGTCCTTCCCCATGGTCAAACGATCAACTCTGAGGTGTATTGTGCTACTCTTCAGAAATTGAAGAAACGACTTCAGCGTGTTCGTAGGCACAAAAATCAGAACGAACTTCTCCTTCTTCATGAAAACGCTAGACCTGGCACAAGTCTTCGCACCCGAGAGGAGCTCACAAAACTTCAGTGGACTGTTCTTCCTCATGCACCCTACAGCCCCGATCTCGCACCGTCGGATTTCCATATGTTTGGCCCAATGAAGGACGCAATCCGTGGGAGGCACTACGCGGATGATGAAGTTATTGATGCAGTACGACGTTGGCTCCGACATCGACCAGTGGAATGGTACCGTGCAGGCATACAGGCCCTCATTTCAAGGTGGCGTAAGGCCGTAGCATTGAATGGAGATTACGTTGAAAAATAGTGTTGTGTAGCTAAAAGATTGGGGAATAACCTGGTGTATTTCAATGCTGAATAAAACAACCCCTGTTTCAGAAAAAAATGTGTTGCATTACTTATTGAACTGCCCTCGTATATGTATCGGAAGAACTGGTATACTGTAGCTATCACAGAGTACAGGGTCAAAAATCAAACATTACGCACTTTTTGGAGCCCAGGCTTATCTACGAAATCGGTTGGCTTCTTTTGCTTTAGGTGTGGTCTAGGGTGGGACTTAGACGGCTTAAAAAGCTCCATTTCTTCGTGGGTGGTTCCTGAGAAATCTCGAAAAACCACGATTTTTGGGTACCAAAAGTACGAATTGTGAGAATGATCGTTCCTATAATTTCTGTTCATGGCAAATCATCTAAATGTTTACCATATATTCTTAAGCTGATATTCTCAGGGAACCCTGTAAAGTTTTTCGACATCATTATCTGTTAATGAAATCTAAAGTTTCACGGTTGCCGTACTTAGGCAGAAAACCTCAAAAACCCGGTTTTGTCCGGCTCTGAACCGTGGGCCACAATTACCATAATAACTAATCGTAGAAATTGGCTCAAACGTTAACTCTACACTCTTTGGACATTTATCTAGAAACTCCGTTTTCCGGTTTTCGAACGTATGTATCCGTTATCACGACACAAGCGAAAAACCTTACTTTTTGGATACCAAGTGTGCCAATCGTGAGGATATCAACTTGTATAATTTCTGTTCCTGGAAAATCGTCGAAATTTTTTAAAGATATTCTTAAGATGATGGTCTCTGGGAATCTTGAATTTTTTTACAGATCATTGTTCGTTACTGAGACACAGAGTTTAAAGCACGAAAAAGATGCACATAATATTCGGTCTGAGGTGTAAATGTAATTTTAGCTGTCGTAGTCAACAAACGGCAATGGTTCTGCGGTCGTAACAATGATTCTGATGTCATCAAACTTTGTTTTTAGTTAGTAAAACTATATGGCGACGTTTCTCTGTAAAACTGTCATTTCACGGCTGTAGAGGCTGTCTTCAGTTGGAAATTATTTGATGATGCCACCTGGCCACCTGGCGTAAGTATATCACAAAGAGTTATCATAGGGAATTCTTTGTACTTGAAAATCAAACACCGCATTTTTTGGCATTGGTTTATTCTAAAAATGTTTTCCACTTTCATGTACACTAGTTTAAAGTGAAATTGTTTTTGATGGGAGACAGTTTCGTGTTGACTTCATATTATATGTACTTATTTGTTGTTTATATGTATCAAAGTATGTAAATGTGTCAAAGTATGTAAATAAAACGTCAAAACATTAGTGTTAATTGACCTAAATAATTTGTTTCACATAAGCAGCATACTTTGCTGAAACATGGATAAGAAGAAACCAGTTCAGAAAGGCGCAAAAAAGGTGAATATGGCCCTCTTTAAACAACTCGCACAGAACAGTGGGGAACCAGCTACCTCAGCCCTCATTCAGCCATCCTCATCAAAAGTTTTGGCATGCTAATTATTCGCACTTTTTTTGTTGAGAGGGAGTAGCAGAGAGACGGCTGCTGTGGAAGGAACAGGAAACAGTGCCAACGGGAGACAAAGCGAGAGGAGACAGTGTTGGTGGGAGAAAGCAGCAGTAAAAGAGAAATAGAGGTGGATGAAGACACTAGTGGTGGAAGCCCAAGAGAGAGGAGGGAGTGGAAATGATACAGGGAGATGAGCGTAGACGATGCATAGGCTTGGGGCGTCTGTAACGCCCCCTCCCCCCACCTCACCGAACGGTGAACCTTTGTCCACTTCACCCCATCCCTTATAACCAAGTGTTAGTTTCACGGTGTAGGGGTCGAAATCTCGAGGAGACTCTCCCCTAGGACATATGTGAAGAGAAAACTATGGTGACTGAAGAGAAAGACAGAAGACTGTAAGCGAGAAAGAGAGAGAGACAGTGGCAGTAGTAGAGAGAAATAAAGGAACAAATCAATGGCAGTGTGAAACAGAGACAGTTAACATGGCATAGAAAGAGACAAATGGTTCAAATGGCTCTGAGCACTATGGGACTTAACATCTATGGTCATCAGAACTACTTAAACCTAACTAACCTAAGGACGTCACGCAACACCCAGTCATCACGAGGCAGAGAAAATCCCTGACCCCGCCGGGAATCGAACCCGGGAACTCGGGCGCGGGAAGCGAGAACGCTACCCCACGACCACGAGCGGCGGACTAGAAAGAGACAGTGGTAAGAAACAGCGAGTGAGTGAGATGGAAACAGTCACAATGAGAGAGACATACAGGAAAAAGTGCCAACGGGAGAAAAAGGAGACAGCGTTAGAGAGACGTATTGTATATACACAGTGGCAGTCATAGGGAGATGCTGAGTATGATGGCTTCGCTACTAGGAGAGACTGGTCGAAAGAACTGAGAATGCTCTGTGTTAAAAGAACGCGAAAGTGTTCGCATGCCAAAATGTTTGTTGAGGAAGGCGGCTGGTTCCCCTGTTTTCTGTCAGTGTCGTTTAAAGACGAGAATTTTCGCCTTTTTTGTGCTCTGACAGGAGTATTTTTAAGCTAGTTAGCTTTAATGACCACATTCAGAATGTTTTGCTTCTTATGAAATGTGATTTCTTTGTAATCCCGTACGTATTCTGCAGTTTTACGGTGTGTCAATAGCAAGTTACTTGCCTAATTTTCCCTATTCTTTTAAAATGTTTAGGATAGTGATTTTTCCCTAAGTCAGATGTGATATCCCAGTCCATACCAACTCTTATCGGCCTTTACAGTGGGGAATTCATCGTCCACTGCCTCACGACAAGGTGAAAGCGCCTTATAAACCTGCTCCACGGACGAGATGTCTGTAAGTCAGTTACGAGATTGACATAGCTTGTGTAACAAACTGTGGCATTGTATGATGGTTCATAACGTTCAGGAGAGGCATGTAACTAACCACACAGTAGTACTCCTAACAGCCAGCATGTCGGTGTCTCTGAAACGAAATTATCCTAACTGTGGCTAGAAATCCTTTTCCTATCTGTATAAAACAAATAAATACTCTCTGGAAGGCTTATAAACTACTAACAAAGTACCTACCATCTGTGTATATAATAGCATGAACTCTGGGCTAGAAAAATTACAATAAATACGACTGACACTGATTCGTTACAGATGAACAGGAGCTGTAAATTACGGAAGTGATCATAATGCAGCCACTGCAAAAATATAGGCGTGCAAAGGGTAATACTATATTTTAAAGGTATACAAGCGTTTTTTATTTTGAAATTCATACATTTCTCCGAGGTCCAATATATTGTAGTGAGAGAACGACTATAATTTACTTATATGTGTGTATATTTAATCTATAGATACAGCATACGATGAAGTGAACGAGTTTTACAGTGGATATCTGTGTTTGCGAGCCGATGTTTAATTTAAATGATGGATGGTGACTCAGATAAGATTGTTCTGTTTAGATGTTTCGGGTAAAGGATGATAACATAAAACTGTGAGAACTACAGATTGCTATGCAATGTCTGTCTCCCAAACTGAAACCTTTCAGTCATAAGCCTTTCCTTAGATATAATGACTTCATCCACCTCTCATTGTCTGGGTTGTTTTAGCAGTGTTGTTTAATACACGTTTTCCCCACCTAGCACGCATAACACTCAGTTATTCTATAACTCCATAATCAACAGCAATGGCTACATTATTTATGCATATTGGCATTGACATCTAATTCATTTGCACGTTTATTCCTGTTCTGTTATTTATTTTCATTTCCTTTCTTGTCAGCTGGAGATAAGAATTTAAAAACAGCACTTTTATCTGTTGCAGTGCCTTATATTTGTCTTAAGATCTCATCGTTCACTTTAATTTTCCTCTGTTATTACTCTCAATTGCGCTTTATTTATGTACTTCATTTCGTTTGAAATGATAGCAATATATGGAGCGGGGAGCTATGGTAGGCCAGAAAACAACTTCATTCACATATTGTATTTGCTCCTCAAAGGCATAATCTTTAAGGGAAGTTAGTTAAATATTAACAAAACAACTTCAAAATGTTTAGAATCGATACTCAATATAATTTTAAAAACAGAAAAATCAGTATTTAAAAGTGTATTCAGAATACACTTTTACAACTAACAAATAAAAAAACATTTCAATCATTAAATGAAATATCCTTTTCTGAAGTATGTAATGGTTAGGTACACCATTCTACAACGGTTTCCCAAACATGGTCATATTATTATCACTTCAGTTACGAAAGTAATCCATACTAGCAGCCGAAATTACTACAACTCAAGAGAGCACAGTTACAAACAGGTAACAAAATCATTACATAAAAGGGGACATTGACATTTGTTGCAAATGATAAACAGCCTCCACTCTACACCAACGCTCAATATTCGTCTGCGGTGTTAACTTATTCACATCAGTAAGGAATATTCTGAATACAACTGGACGTCTATATGAAAAGGAACGTATTACAATGATACATGCTACGTAAAACTAAAAGTCACTTGAATTATCAGTGACACACTTTGCCCCTCTTAAGTTGCTAAAGTAGTACATATACTCACATAAAATGACAAGTTTGTTCTCAGCACATTAGACGTCCATGTGACAACATGTTTACAACCTTTAGCGCCGTAACTCCAAGACTTTGCATTTGACTGGCAAAGTGCCACATGGCGTTACAGGGCACATCTTTTGAACCTAACAACAATATCCACTTAATTATATTTTTAATTCCAACAATATCCGGCCAGGAGCACCATAAGTAAATTGATCTTCGATGGATCTGTCATAGCAGCTTGCTGTTTAATAAAATTCAAGCTCATCAGATTCAATGGGATTCCATAGTGGTGGTGAATGTAAATGCACTTTACCAATCGCTGCATTACGTGCCGAGCATCCATGCACCTTAACTCATTGGCAAGTGTTTGAGACTTGTTCGACGTTAAACGTCATTCGGTTGGCCACGCACCACCCACGGGGAGCGACCATGGAATAATGCAACAATGCATCCCTATAGTCATTGCCTCACTCTTGAAAACTCAAACAGAAGAAGTCAACCTGTCTCATACTTGGCGTACACAATTGTTGCAGTCCATCCGAAGCACAGTCTACAACATAACAAACAGGTGAGACGAAGCAGTGACTACTACAGACCGAGTGAAGGTTGACGGAGGCGCGCCCGGCGTTCAGTCCACTTGCGCGCCCCTATTGCGACGCCACGGAATCCGACACACAGTGACGGACTAGCGACGTCGCTGGCGCACTGGCAACTTACCGATAAGAGCCGGCACGCAGCTCATCTCTGTCTTGTTTTACCAATTGCTCCACTTATTTCTGAAACTTTTGTAATACCAAATAATCGTAGCTCAACATGTTCGTAATTTTTCTCTTAGATTACCTTGTGCATTGTTCCAGAATGTAGATCACAAAAGTGAGGTTTCAGACTGATAGTCTGACAATATGCACATTCATGTGTTCACATCCATATCCACAAAAAGAAGTGCATTCTATAGAAGTCCCCGACTCTTCCTTCAGCGAACACTAAATGTTTCCCAAATTTCAAGATAGAACTATAAATCATTTTGGTACTAACATTTTGCTTAGTCCGAAGCAATAATTGATACATGGACGAATGAAAACTTCTTAGATACTTAGCACGTATCCAAAGATGTTTATTTCTAGGTCATTGGCCACACCACTTTTATCAAGGAAGTCGTCTGTTGTTATTAGAGTATGGCAGCGAGCAAACACACACACACACACACACACGCGCACACACACAGACACACACACACACACACACACACACACACACACACACCAATTGTAAACGTTGCACAGAAAACAACTTAGTGAAAACTACATAAGTAAGTAGAATTGATTGTGATAAAGAATTGATTGATTACTGCGAGAATATTACGAACGGTACATCAACGTTTCTGCAGTGAGATCAGATTATGTATAATGACGTAAATGGTGTATTCAGCAAACATGATTACAATGAAAATATCTGCTATGATTCCAAATATGTTGCAGTATCTATATAACGTATGTAACTCATAATATTAGGAACATAATGTGTCTTATTAATCGTATCTTCATTACTATGAAAAAAAATGATCCTGTGGCATTGATGGCAATGGAGAAGTTCGGTCTCCGAGTTGCAAGTCTTTAGAGTCGACGCTACACTTGGCAGATTTCGTGTCGATAAGATTTAATGATGAGTAGGACAACACAAAACAGAGAAAATCTCACAACAGCCGGGAATCGAAACCGGGCCGGTTGCATTGTGGTAGAACGCGTTGACCTCTCAGCTAAAGGGACTGACTTATTATTACAAGAAAGGTTACGTGTTGCGGATGATCTGGTCCTGCGTCTTAGAGAGTCTTACAGAGATTTAGATCTTTATTTATTTTATTTTTTTAGAGAGATGCACTATGTGATCAAAAGTATCCGTACATCCACAAAAACATACGTTTTTCATATTAGATGCATTGTGCTACCACCTATTGTCAGGTACCCCATATCAGCGACCTCAGTAGTCATTAGACATCGTGAGAGAGCAGAATGGGGCGCTCCGCGGAACTCACGACCCTGAAATGTGGTCAGGTGATTGGGTGTCACTTGTGTCATACGTCTGTACGCGAGAATTCCACATTCCTAAACATCCCTAGGACCACTTTTTTGATGTTACAGTGAAGTGGACAGGCCGACCTCGTTTGTTGACTGACAGAGACAGCCGACAATTGAAGAGGGTCGTAATATGTAATAGGCAGACATCTATCCAGACCATCACAAAGGAATTACAAACTGAATCAGGATTGCCAGCACCATGACAGCTAGGCAGGAGGTGAGAAAACGTGGATATCATGGTCGAGCGGCTGCTCATAAGCCACACATCACGCAGGTAAATGCCAAACGACGTCTCTCTAGCTTTAAGGAGCGCAAATATTGGGCGATTGAACAGTGGAAAAACGTTGTGTGGAGTGACGAATCACGGTACACAATGTGCCGATGAGATGGCAGGGTGTGGGTATGGCGAATACCCGGTGAACGACATCTGCCAGCGTGTGTAGTGCCAACAGTAAAATTCGGAGGAGGTGGTGTTATGTTGTGGTTGTGTTTTTCATGGAGGGGACTTGCACTCCGTGTTGTTTTGCGTGGCACTATCACATCACAGGCCTACATTTATGTTTTAAGCACCTTCTTGCTTCCCACTGTTGAAGCATCTTTCAACACGATCGAGCACCTACCCATAATGTACGGCCTGTGGCGGAGTGGTTACACGATAGTAACATCCCTGTAATGAACTGACCTCCACAGAGTCCTGACCTGAATCTCATAAAAGACCTTTGGGATGTTTAGGAACGCCGACTTCGTACCAGGCCTCACCGACCGAAACCGATACCTCTCCTCAGTGCAACAATCCGTGAAGAATGGGCTGTCATTCCTCAAGAAAGCTTCGAGCACCTGATTGAACGTATGCCTGCGAGAGTGAAACCTGTCATCAGTGCTAAGTGTGGGCCAACAACATACTGAATTCCAGTAGTACCGATGGAGGGTGCCACGAATCTGTCAGTCATTTTCAGTCAGGTGTCCGGATACTTTTGATCACATAGTGCATATTATTTTGTTACTATTAAATTAACCAAGAAGTTAACTTCATCTAGTGATTACTCGAACGTCTTTCACTGTTGTTCAGTACTATGCAAGCTGTCTTCCAATATCACATTCTGCGTAGGAATTATAATTACGGCAAGATTTTTTTCCTCGTCGTATTTAAATGAAAGGAGTTCCTCGCAAACGGAGACGAGCAGAATATCCTTTCAGGTCACTCTGCCTACTAACATGAAAAAGCTTCGCAATAAAACGCTGAATCTACCCGAACTCTGTGTTAATATGGATGTCTATAATTTATTTTTACACAATTTTGTTTCTGGATCAAATAAAAACTCGACTTTAGTTCAATGCTATTTGAAGTGGGCACATTGCTAATCGGCAGGTGGAAATCGAATGGAAGATTATGTAGCGATTTTTTTCGGTCTCATTATGCTGGAGGGATCATATATATTTCACCTAACAACAACAGTGAAACACTCAGAAGACATGACTAGATGTCATTGTAATTTAGCGCACTTACACATCATCGGCGGACGTGTGACTGACTAGAGTTGCAAGTCTCTGTGAGGTAGTACTGCCGGGAGAGGGCATTAGTGTTGTTCGTGTGTAGTGTTTTTACCAAACCTGGTTGGGTAGACAAGGAGTGTGAAGATCGCCAGCTGTTGAGAGACATAGAGTACGACATAGATATGCCTCTTGTACGTGTGAGACAGCGTTACATGGACTTCACTGTTGGCCGATTGGTCGCATCGTGCAGTATTCATATCCACATTTTTGGACCATTCAGAAGTGACAGTGGCCTCATGTTGGATTTAATGGAACCGTGAGAGCACGCATACCCGTCGACAAGGTTCAGGTCGACGACCTCTGACCACCACAAAAGATAATCGCCGTATTGTGCGCCAAGCAGGTAATGACCCCTTGCAACATTATGTGTAATTCCACACCATCCGTCGGGTACTAGTAGCAGCAGAACTAGAGAACTGCTGTCACCAAAACAGAAACGGCTGCGTCTGGAGGGGCACTATGAGCAGGAACAAAAGATCACTGATGAACGCCGTCGCATTGTTCTGGGCGAGGAATCGAAATTCTGCAGTAGCGCGGATGACCATCGCCGGTGAGTGTGGCGGCAGCCTGATGGGCAGCCCCATTCTTCCAATGTTTTAAAGAACCACAATAGTACTGCTTCTGGCGTCATGGTGTGGTGACCCATCTGGTATCACTTCACGTCACTGAGGGAACTCTGACGGCACAACGCTGCGTCACGGACATCCTGCCTTCTCATGTGTTACCTCTCATGTGACAGTGTCACACAGCTCATACACACGTGGTACGTGTCTCTAGGAACTGTCTGTGTGGTGTTGAGATACTTTCGTTGCCAGCAATATCCCTAGATCTGTCTCAAACTAACGTGCGTGGGATCATCTCGGACATCAACTCCGTCCCAGTGACAGTGCCCAGAATATTCAGAACCAGTTATATCATCTATGTACCAGCTTGCCTCACGAGAGTATAAAAATGGCTGTATGACATCCTTCCCATCTGAACCAGCCATTTATCGAGACCAGAGAGGGTACAACTTCATACTGTAATTGGGCTCCTGCTGCCAAGTTATTTGTAAATTGAACTCGATTTAGTTATTACTGAGATAATATCAAGTACCCCTCCAACAGTGAAGCTTCGTTTCTTTTTCTCCTGCACTTCAGTTTGCTTCATTTTTTTTCAGACAGTGTAAGTATAATCTTCAGTTTCCGTACGAGATGTCAATCGCTGGTTCCACGACGATAATTCATAGACTGAAGAAGGTGTCTAAATTATGCTTATCATATGGATGTCCAGTTGTACCAGTTGTGTGCCGAATATTCCTTATTGATGTGAATAAGGTCACACCGCAGAAGAATATCGAGCGTGGGTGTAGCCTGTAGGCTGTAATTGTTCTCGGCACGAAGTAAGTATTTGCCAATTTTGCCACATTTACAATTTTTCATTAGAATAGGTTTCTGAAGGGTTTACATGAGAGCTGTAGGGTGGCAGTCCACAATTTTTACACCACGACGTTTTTCATACGTTTCGTAATCTAAATCTCATTTTATTGTTGTCGGATACAGCAAGAACCTGATACGTTTCGTAATCTAATTCTGATTTTATTGTTGTCGGATACAGCAAGAACCTGAAGAACGTTGTTGTAAAGCATAAAATTGTTTGCGTTGCAATGTGTTTGTTATGTCAGTGTGTAATTATTTCCCTAAGATTGTCTTATAGTATGCTGCATAATGCATAAAATTAATTTCGTTCATAATTTTGTATCTACTTCTTGCGAAGAGCTGTATATTGTATAGATAATTTTCAGAAGACTGATCTGAGTTTCTTGTATTAGTATCGAACTTGCATTACACTTCAATTTATAAAACGGGCTAACAATTACTATAAGGTGTGATATTCATAACAACGTTATGAATTAAGTGTGTAATTGTGGATTACATTTTTGTTGGTTTGTATTTTGGTACTAACAAAGAGTCTAAAACAGCACATTGATTTCGCCTAGTTAGAGGAATTTGAAAGAACCATAGTGTTTTACTTACTGCCGCTTAATCGGTTTATAATCAATATGGCTCATCTTCATAGGGGAATACTTTCTTTGAAAACGATAGTAACTTTTATTTTTACACAGGTAGTAGCGTATAACCTGTCGGTTTCACATTCTCTTGCGGAAAAGGTTTCTTTGAAGCTTTTTGCATCTGAAACAGCATTCTGCCTTAGGATAATGCATAGCTTTGTTTAATTTTTAAAGCCTATGAGTGCTGAAGATTGCTGGATGCCCAGAGATCATATGGAATATCTCGAGTCCGAATTGAGACGACTGTGACAAGAGACGTCAAGTGAGAAAATGCTATAATAAGGACAGTGACTCGAAGTTGTAACATCTAATCGTAAAGTAAAATAATCAAATACAGTTTTTGGTTTTTCCGGTAATGTTTCACTGTTTTTATGAAAGTCGTCACAGAATTAAATGCTTTACCTTAATGTTCATTTCAAAGAAAATGAACAGTAGGGATTTATTTTCTCGCATGATATCGTATATACCGTTCATATAACATGCCTTGGTCTTCCACGGTTGTGTGACATGACGGAGCATGTTTACTAAGATCAGTTAAGACTGGCATTCCTTAGACTAGCAAACCTTACAAGGATCACGTATGACAATGTAATATCACCAAAAGTAATTAAGTTTCCAACCTAACAGCCAGGAGTGCCTTTTACTGTTTCTTTCAGAATGTGCTCTATGCTTACATCATCCGATATATTCCAGGTACCTACAGTGAACCAGGAAACCAAGCAATGGTAAATATTTACAGTAAACGTTTTCCCTCATATTTACAAAATATTATATTGTACCATTAAAATGTGTTAACTGTGAACTGAAAGTAATGGTTATGTAAGCAGTGCCGGGTGAAATAGAGTGATATGACCCAGGAAGTTCAGAGCGTCGTGAGGTACATACTTGACAAGGGAACTGCAATAAACATTCGATATCGCAGCACATCAGACAGGTTTCACAATGAAATAGCTGAGTCCCCATGGTGCCACCAGCCTGAAATAAATCAGGACCGCTCACTCGATTAAAGGGAAGGTACGTCATCAAATGGACATCTCAGTGGCTTTGGTGCAATGCAACACAGAAAGAACATAAATCGATTTCTACGGAAACTTCAGGCAGAAATGATACGGAGCATATAGTCGCAAAATGTGTAGATGGCGGCTGTGCCCTAGCCGACAGCCGAGTGTAAGGTGGTCCTTTTGCACATGGAGGAGATGGCGGAGCCCTCTCGCTGTGTAAGTGGTGACTGTGGTAGTGACGATAGCCAAAGACAACACAGCCTCCTTTCCACGGAGAAGACGGCAGAGCCATCTCAGACAAACAGACCTGAGAAAAAAAGACACCAATCAGGAAAGGGCATTTTCGAAAAAGAGTACTGGGCCATTGAAGGCAGTGTGACCAGGCAAGGCCAGGTCCGTGGTGAAACTTTCAGGACCAGATCACAGGGACGCCTGTGAGGTCCAACTGAAGGCACACAGAGGGTGCAATTAGCGTGCACAAGATGCTGGAACAAGGTCGTGTAAAGTGCCCAGTGAAGAGACTGCAAGACATGATATGTGGTGGCAATATAGGCTGAGCAGAGAACATCAGCAGTGCCCTGGCAACCAATGGAGGATAAGTGCTTGAAACACATGTAACAACCAGGATGTGAAGACCACAAATGGGTCAACTAGGTAGCAATGGCTGGAGAGGACAAGGTGGCAGGTGGGTCTGAAAGCGAAAGCTCTAGACAAATTCCCCAGGAGGTCATGAATGCCCTGTCAACAGCAGTAAGAGTAGCTCAAGGTAGCGAGCCACCCTTGGATGGAAGATGTACTATGGCTGTAGAAGAAAGTGCAAGGACGACTCATTACAGCTAGTGGAGGGCTGCTACCAGGCAGAGAGGGAGTTGACCTGGGAAACAAGCCATGCAGGCCATCTCAAGAATGAATAATAAGACTACAGAAGTTGGAGAGACCTGGTGTGGGCAGGTATTGCAGCTAAACTTCCACAACTGGTGTACAGCAGGTGCAAAGGCGTTTGTGGGGCAGCATGTGACGACTGCAATGAAATAGGTCTTGGTACCGCGCCCAAGTCAGGGTGGCCATAGTCACATTCCTGCAGAAAACGGTATTCGCACCTTGAATATGCTTGTCAGAGAAGAAGTTGAGAATGTGAGACAAGCGAGACTTGCGCCATGTTGCGTAGTACCCTGGAAGGGAAAGCAGGAGTCTGAGGATGCGAGCTGAATGTTGACAACAGGCAGGAGACCAAACGAAAGGCAACATGTCAAGAGGGAACAAGGCACCGTCAGCTGAGTGAGCAGAGGACAGAGTTTTAAATGAACACACCATCATTTGACTGTGTTGATATTAATTACCACCCAGGTTATGGCCTTGTATGCCATTTCAAGTAACTGAGTTTATGTCAATTACTTGAAAACGACATAAAACGCAGGTACCTGGGTCATAATTAAATAAACAACAATACAGTCAAATGGCAGCGTATTAATTTAAAACTTGTTGTATGACTGTTGTTCAGCAACGTCACAAACTGTTTAGGGGACATAGTGTGATCAGTATCCCATTGAGGAGCAGACATAATGAATAGAACTAAAGTCAAAGGAGCAGGAAGTACAGACTAGGAGGAGAGTGTGAAGTAGACCAGTAGCTTGTGAGCTCATGGTGTTTTGACGTAGACTGGTAGGTTCTGGGCTGGTGATGCTTGGCTAGTTTGGTGCATGCTGGCAGGGTGCATTCCAACCATATGAAAGGTGGCAGTTTGTGAGCCAGTGATGTGTGAGTCAGCAGCACGCATAGGGGCAGCATGTGGGTGAGTGAATTGTATTCCAGTGACATGTAGGCTGGTGGTACATGTGCCAGTGGTCTGCAGGCTGGTGGTATGCAGGCTGGTAACATGTAAGCTGGAAACTTGTGGAATAATGGCATGTGGGCTGGGTGGGTATGGGCTGGCAGTGAGGAGAGTGCTGGTAGTGCTGGAAACTGAAGAACTGGCACTAGGGCAGGTGTTGACAGATGAGGGCACATCAAAGCAGGAGTTTCAGGACTTGGATGCAGCTGCAATGGAGCAGGAGATTCCAGAGCAACAGGAGACAGAGAAGGAAGCTTTGGAGTAAGAGACAGCAGAGCAGCAGACTCTGGAGCAGGGGACCAGACCAGGTGGCACTGGAGAAGAGGGCAACAGAGCAGTGATGGTGGAGGTTTTGACAGGTTCACAGGGCTGGAATGGCAGGAGCCAGAGGCGCAGGAACTGGGGTCGCTGGAGAAGGTGGCGACAAAGCTAGAAGCATGGTAGCCAGTGGCGCTGCAGCTGGTGTAACCAGAGCCAGAGGCATCAGACCTTTGATGCTGAAGCTGATTGCAGTAGAGCCAGTGGTGCCAGTCCAGTGGGGCCACAACCAGTTGTGTCAGAGCTGGTTGTGCTGGATCCATGAGCACCAAAGCTTTAGGTGCCACTGCCACAGCCATGGGAGCTGTGAAAGCCAGAGATAGGGATGCTGGGGCTAGAGGCTCGCACTGGGGGCACCAGAGTGGGGGATGGTGCTGCTGATGATGTAGAACCAGTGCATCCAGAACCTGTGGCACTGGAACTGTGGCTGCTGGAGCCAAAGGAACTGGAGCTGGTGGTATCAGAGCCAGTGGCACTGGATCTGGTGACACTGGAAGCTGTAGATGCTCTGAGGCCAGTGGTGATGGCACCAGCTGTGATGGGACGATGCTGGGGCAGGGGAACTTTGGCAAAGAGCCACTGAGTTGGGCAGCAGAGAATTGGGGACCATGGCACAGAACACCAGGCTAGGAGGTACTGGAGCAGTGAGCACTGAAGCAGGGTACACTGGGTTAGGGGGCGCAGGAGTGAGGCAGCACAAGATCCTGGTGTGTGAGAGGCAAAGGGGCCAGAAGCCAAAGTTCTAGAGGTGCAAGGAGTGAAACAGTCAGAAAAACAAAAATCTATGGAGGTGTGTCGTTGCAGTGAGGAAGTGGGCCACAAATCCAAAGCAATGTCGAATTTTGAAGGAAATGCAGATAGAACTGGTGAGTGCTAGGTGGCACACAGGAAGTTGTGCTGTCCCATCCATTGCATTTGGGTGTATCGATAGTGAAGAGTGTTGTGACAATCGAGCAATGTCTTGGGCCAGTTGGTGCAACTTGTGACTCCATAACGGGCCAAGCTTCTGGAGTTCTGACATGGAAGAAGCAAAAGCGCAAGTGAAACGAAAGAAGAAACACGAAACATAGTATCAAAAGGAAGCAATAGGGTGAAATGAACTGGGTAAAGTGCAAAGTTGTGATAGTACAAGACAGAATCAAGGTGAAAAAGGGAAAAAAGATAGAGAAGAGGAGACAGGAAAAATACCTGGTTGAGCATTGGACTCTGGGGTCAAAGTGTCAGAAGCAAGATGTAGACAGGTGAGAGGAGAGCAGACCTTAAATAAAAGAAATTTTCATCTCATTGCAATTTTGTTGTCATGTAGTAGGTGATGTCTGATTCTGCACAGCATATGAAAGAGTCTCAGACGTCTTTAAGATGCTGGGGGAGGGTGGGGGAGGAAGGATGGTGTCCAGTATGCGGCCCACATGGTGCACCATGTGGTTCTGACACAGAGTGGCCAGAGAACGCTGACAGGGTGACATCAGCAGTTGAGAGACAGTAGTGGATGGCAGCTGCACCCAAACATATTTGTGCTAGATGAATGTCCTGAGAGGCCATTAGATGCCATGTCAGCAGCAGTAACAGGAGCCCATCAAAACAGCCAGACTTGGGAGGAAGGCTTCCTATGGCTGCAGGTTTCTGGCTGAAGGTGCAAGCAAGCAGCTGCTGACGTAACAGGCTGGTGAACAAGAGGTGTGATATCCTGGTCCGAAGCAAGAGGGAAAGAATGGCGCTAATCAAATCAATTCCTAAGCATGTGCCTGTCGAAAAAGGTGGTGATAACCTGCAATGGGTGAGATCCACAATGAGTATGGAGGTGACCTGAGAGAGGAACGGTGCTCCTGCAGTTTGGACCACCTATCCACAACAGGCTGAAGAGAAGATCAAACCAATGGCAACATGTTGGAAAGGGACAAGGCATGGACAGCAAGGTCGACAGGAGAGTGAATGTTGTCACCAGTGAAGTGAGAAGGACGAAAGGACAGGAGGCAAAGGAGCAGGAAGCACAAGGGATGGCAGTGTATGGGCCGATGGTGTGCAGGCCACTGGTATGTGGGCTAGTTACATGCAGGCTGGTGGTGTGTGAGCTGGTTGCACGTCAACAGGAGGAATGCATGCCAGTGGAGTGCAGGCCAGTGATGAGGAGATAGCCAACAGTGGCGAGATCTGAAGAGGTGGTACCAAGCGCAGTTGTGCCAGTGGGAGACGGCGAAGCGGCTCTGGAGCAGGAAGCTCTGGAGCAGGAGGGGATAGCGCAGAAGGCGATGGAGGAGGTGGTGATGTGGCAGGTGGAGTCGGAGCAGGAAGCAGTGGACCATGAAGTACTGGAGCTAGAGTCGCAAACAGGGCCGGAAGTGCGCCAGAGAAGAAGCTCTTGTTGGGGGCTGCCACTTTTATATCAGAGGAGGAAGCACTACATTTTGATCAGCAGAGGAACAGAGGCTTGGAGGCTGGAAAATGTCAGGGGACAAACATTGGAAAGAACAGGACCATAAAGGAGGTGGCTCGTATCAACAAGGCAGGTGGGCCGTGAATCAAAGACACTGTTGAATTCTGAAGGGCTCAGGAGCAACAGCCTTAATTATATTATCTTTTCCCTTAGCCTTAGCTTGTTTTGCCTCTAAGCAAATTCCTTTTCATTTTGCTGAAGGAGTGTCTGAATTAGTTCAGGGTTTAATATTGTTGATGGGCCATCACAGGAGTTAGGTGGTGTTCAGGAACTTCTGTGCACAATGGAGTCACTGTGTGGTCCAATGTCAAATAATGCAACTGTTGACCTCGTAACAGCCCATGCAGCAGGAGCGATAGTTCCATGTGGAAGAAGCCATGGAAGAACAAGAAACGAGACCTCAGACTAATACATGAAAGAGGGTCCAATATCGTCAAGAGAAGTGGATGCGTGATGGAACAAGGAAGAAAACTGCGTTATCATGAGTTATATAAAAGGAGAAATAGGGAAAAGTAGGCAGAGAACAGAAAATGAAAGAGTAATACTACTTGGTTGAGCCGGCCGCGGTGGCTGTGCGGTTCTAGGCGCTGCAGTCCGGAACCGCGGGACTGCTACGGTCACAGGTTCGAATCCTGCCTCGGGCATGGTTGCGTGTGATGACCTTAGTTAGGTTTAAGTAGTTCTAAGTTCTAGGGGACTGATGACCTAAGATGTTAAGTCCCATAGTGCTCAGAGCCATTTGAACTACTTGGTTGAGCACAGGACATGGCATGAAGCCCCGGAAGCAAAACAGTCATTAGCGGTGAGACGAGGGAGTACAGCAAAAACAAAAAAAAACAAAAAAAGAGCGGTTACCTTACCGTCTCTTTAGTGTCCCATTGTGGCTGATGTTTGGTTCTGGATAGCAACTGAAACAGTAATGAAGGAAACTAAATGTCGTCCTGATTAGACGAGAGTTTGTCACTAACTCAATCATAGTTCTTCAGGTGCAAGGTGCGTACACTATCGATTGCCACGAAGAAACACCGCTGAAGGCAAAGTCTGCATATGGCGCACCAGCGGTGTCTTAGGCGCTGGCTAGCGGCGACGAGTCCTACGGAATATATTCGAGGACTACCGATGTGGAGCGTTGAGACTGCAATTCGCATTGACTGGAGATTAGCTGGGCGGTGTCCTATACAGGCCGCCCATCAGAGGAATACCAGGAAGTTGTCTAGCATCACGTACTCACGGAAGCGAGCTAGTGCCGGCTGTATCCGGCGGATGTGGAGCCTACAAATACAGCAACGGCTGCCAAGATGAGCTGCGTCTGAATTGCAGGCGTCTTGATAGGGCGGCAACCCGCAGCACCCTGATGTGCGGCCTCTGTTATGAGGCACAAGCCAGATGCCGCGATGTGTGCCCAGGGAGTGTCAAAGGTGCATCATTGTTTACAGTGCATAAGAGTAAGCTTGTAGATAACGTCAGATCAGCCAAGAGGCTACTACAAAATGGTATGGTTGTCGATAAGAATGTGCAATGCCGGAAGACTGTAGCTAACAGCAGAAACATCTGCACAGGACTGACGAATGGTGCCTAGACTGGCAATTGACACTCAGCGCCCATGAATGTAACAAATTTCGCATACATACAAGAAGAAGTCTCCTACCGCACAATTGCGCAATTGGTCACAAAAAGCTGGAAATAGTAACTACCGTAAAATACCTAGGAGTGGCTCTGAGCACTATGGGACTTAACATCTGAGGAGGTCATCAGTCCCCTAGAGCTTAGAACTACTTAAACCTAACTAACCTAAGGACATCACACACATCCATGCCCGAGGCAGGATTCGAACCAGCGACCGTAGCGGTCGCGCGGTTCCAGACTGAAGCGCCTAGAACCGCTCGTCCACACCAGCCGGCACCTAGGAGTAACCATCCAGAGACACCTACAGTGGAGTGTTCACATAAAACGATTCATAGGCAAGGCAAATGATAGATTGTGACACATGAGAAGAATCCCAAGAAAATGTAGTTCATCCAAGAAAATAGTGGCTTAAAAACACTTGTTCGGCCGATTCTTGAGTGCTGCTCATTAGTCTGGAACTCTTACCAAACTGCATTAATAGAAGACATGGACAAGAACGAACGAATCGCTTGGTCGGTGCTAAGGAGTCACGGATTTCTTCAACATACTCCAGTGGCTGGTGCTGCAATAGAGACTTCGTGCATCACGAAGGGGGTTTACTATTGATATCCCGAGAGAGTACGGTCTGGAAAGAGCCGGACAACATATTACTTCCTCTCACATACGTCTCACGAAGCAACCACAACGGGAAATATTCAGAAATTAGGGCTAATATGGAGGTTTGCATAGGATCATTCTTCGCAGGTGCCATTCGCGATTTGGACAGGGAAAGGAGCATCAGACTGTGGTACATGCGAGACGTACTCTTCACAAAACGCCACACGGTGGCTTGCAGAGCGTGCATGTCACCGTAGATACAAATTTTCCCTTTGGTCATTGTCAAAGGGAATCACTGCTGTTGGTCTTATCTTAGCCGTCGTCAAACTTTTTTCTCAAGGGCCAATACTCACGTTGTGGGATGGTGCTTCAGCCCACAAATGTGCCAGTGCTGTTTAATAGAAGAAGACTGGCTTCATCCTTCAACTCCACAACGCGTCGAAGAACTGTACCAAAAGACACCGAACGTAACTACGTGCGCGGTAATAGCGAACTGAGTCGAAGCCGTCTCCTTGCAAGGAATAGAAAATGGCGTAAGGTTTACAAGTTGTGCTTTCACAAAATTTACAGCACTGACCTCATCATTCAGCACGTTATTGAGTTCCGATTGTACGACTTTAGAGGCCAATGCCTCCATGTGTATTACGCAATGTGTGAATTTTACAGAAGGAGAAACACCACACACTTTTGCCATTAAGCCCTTTTTGGTTACAGCAAATGGTGCCACTCCATGCGTTAGTGCATCAACGCAATTCCATGACGGACTGTTTTCAACAAAAAATGATTTCACAAGAAAGTAAAGATCATCGCCTGTAGTTCTCCCTTCCGGAAATTTACGAAATTAATAGGCCAGAATCATTTCATTTTCATAAAAGTAGCGTACAAGAATAAGAATTTGGGATCACTGTCAACAAGTTGCAGGACGAATTTTGGGCTATCATAAAGGTGTGGTAGCAATTGATTTTTCTAGTCACTGGCTATATTGCATCACTACGGTGATCCAAGGTATCATCTTCAGACGCTAGTCAAACCTTTCCCCATGTATTATTTCGCACATTTTGACAGTTGCGGTAAGAAGCAATTTCTCACTAATAATGTGTGGTGATTTGGATTTTGCTGTTAAGTAGGATACTTCTAGGGATACTGTTAGTTCTTTCTTAGGAACTGATACCTGCTTTCTTTTCAGTAATTTGCCATTTTTTTTCAACTGTTGCTCATGTCGCTAAAAAAGTCGATAGGTTCACTAACGAGGTCTGCATGTTCTGCCTGGTTCAAATGGCTCTGAGCACTATGCGACTTAACTTCTGATGTCATTAGTCTCCTAGAACTTAGAACTAATTAAACCTAACTAACCTAAGGACATCACACACATCCATGCCCGAGGCAGGATTCGAACCAGCGACCGTAGCGGTCGCTCGGCTCTAGACTGAAGGGCCCAGAACCGCACGGCCTCTCCGGCCGGCTTCTGCATGTTTCTCTTTAGTTTTATAGGCTTCAAGCTGTCGTTGGTTGAAATCTCTAAGCAAAGAACACATTGTGGTTGTTCCTCATTATTCAAAAAAATGCTGGTAAAGCCTAATTTAAGATAATCAACTTGCTATTTACGCTCTTTGGTTTGGCGTTTAGAAGTAATGTTGCTGACAGGAACAAAGGTCGATGCGAAATAATGTACTTTGATTAAATTCGAATCATTTTCCTTATTAGAATTGCATATCTTTAAGGAGAAGATACACTCTGTGAATCATTTCCACGCAATCTCCTGTTACCACTGCAAATCAGCCACTTATACGACAAGGTGGAGCTTGTATGACTTTATTTTAAATTCGGTTAGCTATTTTCACTGAACACGCATTAGAATTCAACTTCAAACTAAAATATCTTTGAACTGAATCCGGAATTCTGGCTGAAATCGAGTGGACAGTCACAATGGCTATGATTAAAAATCTATTCTTGCAGCCAATGCTGCAAGGAAGTGGCGGTCACACTGTCAAACGGCTAGGTTTTAAAATGATTGGTAAGTAGCTAATTCTGCCGTTGTTCGGTTACTGGGACTGTCTGACACAATATTACTAGCTACTTTTCTCGATGTTCCTGCTGCCAGGATCCGGCGGTTAGTTCTTGTGAAATGAGGGAGCAAATTAACAATGGAGGAGCTTTCGAATTTGGTTCGTGAGAAATGACAATCTGACATTAGCAATATTTTTTCACCGGAAGTGTTTTATTACACAATATGAAATATAAGTATTTTAGTGAAAGCTGGTGGCCTCCTCTATTCTCTTACTCTATGCGTCCCTCACCCTCCCCCCCCCCCCCCTCCGGCCTTCACCACATCAGGAAGGCGGCTGATCTATGGACTGAGAAGTAAGATGCGCAGAATGGGGCTTCTGACGCTAACTTATATCGACACTAGCAATGAGACTACTATAGTACTGTGAATTTTGTACCTGCAAGTCTTAGGTGTCTCAGTTTTCATTTACATGATTGGAATGAACATGCCTTAAATGTTTTAAGAGGTAACTACAAGGGTGAATCTTCGTGGCAGATTAAAACCGTGTGCCGGACCGAGACTCGAACTCGGGACCTTCGCCTTTCGCGGGCAAGTGCTCTACCAACTGAGCTACTCAAACACTACTCACGCCTCCGTCCTCACAGTTCCGCCAGTGCCTCGTCTCCTACCTTCCAAACTTCACAGAAGCTCTCCTATGAGCTGTCTCCGCAATATCCTTTCTTCCAGTAGTGCTAGTTCTGCAAGGTTCGCAGGAGAGCTTCTGTGAAGTTTAGAAGGTAGGAGACGAAGTATGGGCGGAATTAGAGCTGTGAGGACGGGGCGTGAGTCGTGCTTGGGTAGCTCAGTTGGTAGAGCCGTTGCCCGCGAAAGCCACAGGTCCCGAGTTCGAGTATCGGTCTGGCACACAGTTTTAATCTGCCAGGAAGTTTCATATCAGCGCACACTCCGCTGTATAGTGAAAATTTCGTTCTAAGTACAAGGGTGTTTCGTTCTTTTGCGACTAGTTTCACAGCTCCGCTGTCACTGTTGTTGGTTACAAGAGGAGAAAGTTACCGTATATTTTAGGCTTTGTACTGCATTTTCGTATTACTGCGTCTCTGTTTTTACAAATTATGTTCCAGTGACGTTGCGAAATGGCTTCCTAGTATGCGATAGTAAAAGTGTCCCGACAAATGACATATTTGGAGCTATTTTATGTAGAAAATTATCAGTTTCTCTTGCTTTGAAATACGGAGAGGAAGTCCATCTCTTCCTACTTTCAGTTATAGTCTTTTCAGTCGATGTTCACATAAATCGCATAAAATTATTCACACGTTATACAAAGCTTATGCATACTGAAGATAAGCACTGAAGATGATTAACAGGAAGAACATCTGAAGATGAACATTGCTCGAAAAGTGTATATATTCGACGAATTCACTGCTGGCATACTCCGATTCTGCCGAATTTATACATTTACGTCGCAAATTGTATGAAAACACAGTTTCACAACGCAGTGCTATAATTTGAAGCCTGTGCGTTTGTTTTGTCAGGCCGCAGCTGCCTGGATGCTCGGGGGCCCACGTGCGACGCCTCTCCACAGCCCGACACCGAACTGACGCTGCTCACCAGGGCCTCCACCGGTGAGTCACTTTTTCTCCAACTCGCACCTATTATTGTGCTTTCTTTCTGCCTTTACATTAATTTATACGATTTTTTGTATGTATCAGCTTTAAACATGGAAACAGAAAAGATTGTAACAACTACAGAGGTATCACTTTAATAAGCGTTGTGGGTAAAATCTTCTCAGGTGTTGTTGAAAGGAAAGTGTGAGTATTAGTTGAGGACCAATTGGACGAAAATCAGTGTGGGTTTAGGCCTCTTAGAGGTTGTCAGGACCAGATCTTTAGCTTACGGCAAATAATGGAGAAGTGTTATAAGTGGAACAGGGAATTGTATCTATGCTTTATAGATCTAGAAAATGCATATGACCGGGTTCCTAGGAGGAAGTTATTGTCTGTTCTACGAGATTATGGAAAAGGAGGAAAACTTTTGCAAGCAATTAAAGGTCTTTACATGGATAGTCAGGCAGCAGTTAGAGTTGACGGTAAATTGAGTTCATGGTTAAGAGTAGTTTCAGGAGTAAGACAAGGCTGCAACCTGTCTCCACTATTGTTCATATTATTTATGGATCATATGTTGAAAACAATAGACTGGCTGGGTGAGATTAAGATATGTGAACAAAAAATAAGCAGTCTTGCATATGCGGTCGCAGGTTCGAATCCTGCCTCGGGCATGGATGTGTGTGATGTCCTTAGGTTAGTTAGGTTTAAGTAGTTCTAAGTTCTAGCGGACTGATGACCACAGTAGTTAAGTCCCATAGTGCTCAGAGCCATTCTTGCATATGCGGATGACTTAGTTGTGATGGCAGATTCGATTGAAAGTTTGCAAAGTAATATTTCAGAGCTAGATCAGAAATGTAAGGACTATGGTATGATGATTAGCATCTCCAAAACGAAAGTAATGTCAGTGGGAAAGAAATATAAACGGATTGAGTGCCAAATAGGAGGAACAAAGTTAGAACAGGTGGACGGTTTCAAGTACTTAGGATGCATATTCTCACAGGATGGCAACATAGTGAAAGAACTGGAAGCGAGGTGTAGCAAAGCTAATGCAGTGAGCGCTCAGCTACGATCTACTCTCTTCTGCAAGAAGGAAGTCAGTACCAAGACTAAGTTATCTGTGCACCGTTCAATCTTTCGACCAACTTTGTTGTATGGGAGCGAAAGCTGGGTGGATTCAGGTTACCTTATCAACAAGGTTGAGGTTACGGATATGAAAGTAGCTAGGATGATTGCAGTCAGGGCGAACAGGCTTAGATGGTGGGGTCATACTACACGCATGGGAGAAGCAAGGTTACCCAAGAGACTCATGGGTTCAGCAGTAGAGGGTAGGAGGAGTCGGGGCAGACCAAGGAGAAGGTACCTGGACTCGGTTAAAAATGATTTTGAAGTAATAGGCTTAACATCAGAAGAGACACCAATGTTAGCACTGAATAGGGGATCATGGAGGAATTTGCTCCAGACTGAACGCTGAAAGGCATAATCAGTCTTAAATGATGATGATGATGATGCTGATGATCAGCTTTCACTTGATGGTGAGACATACATTTATTGACTGGATCTGTCTAATCTTTCCTACCCCTAGCTTGCTTGGATATCTGTTCCACTAACGTTTCATTACACTTCCATGCACCCCACCTTGGCAACTACATTCATGTTACTTTGCCATCTCGTTAAACTCCTACCTGGTTTCATCCATACATAATACGTCCTTATATCCTACGTATATTGTTCCCAAATTCGTTCACTCTTCCTTTTGTTTCCAATCCTGATAAGCTGTCATCACCAACAAATCCCGTAAATCCTACAACTACATACACTTTTACCCTGCTCCCAACGGAACTTCAATCGACTCCCTCATATAGACATTAAAGTGCGTCCTAATGTTTACCTATCCTGTCAGCCTTAAGACTCTTCCCTGTATCCGCGCTACAGCCGGTCTTCCACCTTCCGTCTCCATATTTCCCTATATCTGTTGTCTTTATACCAAGGCTCAGCACACATCCCATTATTCTATCCCATTTCTGTTTCCAAGCATGCATCTACGTTTACAAAACACTGGATTCCTTTGCTTGTACCCGCTCACTATTCGGTACAGAATGTCCAACCGTCCTTTTCCTATTTTTGCCATTTTCCCAATGAAATTCCTTCAGCTATCAACTAATAAGTGCCTCTTTTCAAGATCGTTCCCATCTCGCGTAAATTTTTTTACTTTTTTTTACGTTTCATTATTAGATTTTCCTTTGGAAACGAGAAATATCTTGAACTATACTTTTTAAAAATATAATCAACGAGAATTATATTTTAAATTATTTTATAAGTAATCTAAATCTCATTTTAACTGCACCTATAAATGTTTTTGATACATACTGGTTCGAGAAGTAAAAAGATAGTACTACCGACGGTTCACTACACTTCATGCACTTTGAAAGGAGTGAAAAAATCAATAAGGGAAAAACAAACCAGGTCTCCAGACGATAATTTTTTAGCTGAAGTAGTGTTTCACATTACCATTTGTAGTATATAATCTTCACAAAAACAATGCAATATTCCCTTTTATTCTTTTCAATAGCTCTACCGTTATTTATACATACAAAACACGACAAATTTTAGCTCGTTATCTATAATAATACAGCTAATAAGTTTCATTTTGGATACTTGTTGATCATAAATGACATGTTAATAGTGCCAACTCAACCCTGTTTTAATACGAATATACGCCACTTGCTGGCACACCTCTATCTGGATCGTCCCTAATTCACCAAATTCTTCAAACCTTCAACTAGACACGGAGGTGTCATTACCACAGTATTGTGCAAAAGTCTTTGAGGGATTGAGAAGGAATGCAACTTGTGTCCAGTTGAAGTATTTTGTCATTATTTCTCTTCCTAGAGAAAATAATCCTGATATGAATGAGGACATTGTATACAGAGAGTCGGAGAACTTACAATATAAAAAAAATACAAAATAGAGACAAAGTGGAAACAAGTTCCACGAATCGAATTCACATTTGGGAATCCGGATTGACGCCAGCTGTTTGCGAGACCTGAAAATTTTCACCGGACCGGGACTCATGCGTGCATGTCTGAAGGACACTGAAATAAAACAGGCACTATATAAAAACAGACATTGTATCCATCCTTGATGTATCTATGCCTCGACGGATTAAAATGGCGGTAAAATATTTGTCTCTCCCTGCGCAGGAGCGCCGGCCGGTGTGGCCATGCGGTTCTGGGCGCTTCAGTCTGGAACCGCGTGACCGCTACGGTCGCAGGTTCGAATCCTGCCTCGGGCATGGATGTGTGTGATGTCCTTAGGTTAGTTAGGTTTAAGTAGTTCTAAGTTCTAGGGGACTGATGACCACAGATGTTAAGTCCCATAGTGCTCAGAGCCATTTGAGCCAACCTGCGCAGGAAACACGAAATGTGGAAGGGTAGGGTTGTGGACTCGGTGACATCGTTGCTTGGAACGCGCTTAGACAGCGGGAATGGTTGTGGCGACCGCTCGCGACATCCGGGAAATGCGGTTTCGAGTCCCAATCCTGCATAAATTTTCGTGTGTCGCAAACAGCTAAGGTCATTCTCCGGATTCGCAAAATGAGAATCCATTTCGTATAATGTACCACGGCTGTGATCGTCAGAAAAGTGTCTGCTGCTTCAGAGGTGCATGCATGTCTCAAGAACATTGTAATGTGAAAATACACTGTATAAACACAGACACTGTAACCATCCACGATGGAAAACAAGTTCATCTTATGAGAAGCGTAGCAAACGGTTTCAATTATCCTTAGCGTTTTCAACTTGCGTATCGAGACAGAAACGCAAACACTTAAAGTAAATTTCACAGAATAAACGAAGGAGAGAGTCGTACAAGTACTAAGCACAGGATTTTGTTAAAGATTAAAATGATGAAGGATACTAGATATGAACTTTTCGCTAACGAAGCTTTAATGTTCCTTTCTGATGACGAGGGATTAATGCGTTTTTCACTTTGGTGCAATGTCGATGTGTCATTAAGCAGAGGTGTGGGTTGCAAATCCTGCCTTGGCTGTAGATATGGGTTTTAAATAAGGCATTATTATACGTGCCCTACATGGTGTCCTACATGGTTTAGATCACAGAATGAAACGTATGGAAGTCTTTAGCATGAAGTGACTACTAAGAGTATGCTTCTATTTCCGCAAGCTGTTGCTATGCCATGTCTTCGCTATACCTTTCTGCCTGTCGAGCTAGCCCCGCAAGGTATATAGGAGAGATTCTGTGAAGTATCAGAGGCGGTACAGTCGGAAGTGGGGTTGTGAGAATAGTTCAGTCTGCGGAAGTCTTGGGTCCCAGGTTCTGGTTGAGGACTGACACACAGTTTTAATGTGGAACGAGGTTTTACTTCGAGTATGGTGTGAATATTTCGATGTAGATAGATTGAAACACTGATATGATTGCTCTCAGGATTGAAAAAAATGATATGAAAAGCTAGAAAAGAAACAAAAGAGATCTAATTGCGCTACTAGAGCAGGGAAGTGGTTGGAAGTGAAACATGATATTCGAGGACTCCAAAGGACAAGCAAAAGAAAATATTTGTATTATTGTATTACAGAATCACTATAAAATGTGGTGGAGATATAACAATTATATGAAAAAGAACTCGATGTTACAGTTAAGTAAAATGATCCGTGGAAAGCTGTTACAAAGAGAATGGGTAGCGAATGTGACTAGTGTTAATGTGTGCGCGGAAATTTTTTTGGAAATTTGTGGTAAGAGCCTGTAGGACCTAATTGGTGAGGTCAACGGTCCCAAAGCTTACACACTACTTACTCTACCTTAAACTAATTTACGCTAAGGGCAACACACACACCCATGCACGAGGGAGGACTCGAACCTCCGACGGGGGCAGCCACACGAACCGTGACAAGGCGCCTCAGACCGAACGGCTACCCCGCGCGGCCAATGTGTGTGGGAATAGCTAAAAGTGTCAAAGGAGAAAAATTTTAGAAGTCGACGACGATCACAATGCATATAGCAGGCTATGAAGGCCTTTGTATTTAGTAGATGTACGAAGATTAGAAGAAAATCACGAGATGCAGAACAGGAACAAACAGCAGAAATACTGATGAAATAAGAAAAAAATGAACATATCTATGTTTTTGGTGCACAGTTCGGGAGGAACGAATGCCTTTCGATGCTGCTGCTATCAACGATAACCTGTTATTTATGTCAGTTGTACTACGCGTGCGTCTATTCTGGACCGGGGCCGTTCCGTATGACGTGCACTGAGGTACGAACAGCGCTCAACCGCCGTTAGCGGAATAAACGACTTCATGCGTCACAGACATTTATGGCATCGACTTCTGCCCTTTATCTGAGAAGAGACGGCGTCGTTGTCGTGCAGAATGTCCGCAACGCTTCATTTGCTCCAAACACCATTCTGGCAAGTCAGTGAATGCGTCGTCGGACCGATGTGAAATCCTCCGACAGACGTACTTCCTTTTACAATGATTACGATAAAGGGCAATACAGTCATCCGGACGAATTTGGTTACAAACAAGTGCTAAGGAAGATATTTTCACTCTAAAGGCAAACATAACAGTTTCATTGATATCCGAAAATTTTTGTCTTTTCCGTTTCCTTTTTCGTGACAGTATTTTGTTACAGGCAGGACTTCACCTTGTTCGTTTTCTGCTTCCTACGTGTTAAGCAGTGTCATTTCTTTCATGCATTCACTATTCATATTTGGTACTTACTGTTACATATTTCATGTTAAGGTAGCTGACATTATTTTCTTGAGGAAGCACTACAGTTATTTTACAAGAAACTTATTTTTCCAGTACAATAGCGTAGTTTTTCTAGTTACCTTTCTTCTTTTTCGTTTTTGCTGAATACTTAGGGGATCTCGATGTCTTTAGGCTTGAAATTTAATATCTTTTAGTCTTGGAAGAATTTTTCAAGATAGCACAGCAGAATGTACACTGAAAGATAAAAAAAAAATTCTGCACCATAAATGAGTGACGCAATTGGGTCAGTTGGTCACAAACGTGTATTCATACAGCCATCGATGGAAAGCTCAAAATTGTAAACTTTGTCAGCAGATGGATCAATGTGTGTTGCTGCAGGGCATTCGCATCATGCAGCTGGAATGATAGTAACCAGGGCACATGTGGATACCAGGGCATACATTCTACCTCGTAGTCAGACGCGTGAACAGTATACGCAAGCGTAAGTAGTTGAGAGCGAATGTGTAGTTGGGCTCAAAGAAGCCGGTTGGTGTAACTGACAAAAGCTCGACATTTGAATAGGAGCGGTGCCACTATTCAACGATATTGGCAGGCAGGAATGGGTCAACCATTGCCGAACACTGCGTCAAAAAAGAAGCGGTCGACCTAGAGAGACGACAGAACGCTACAAACGAGCAATCGTCAGAGGGGCATTCAGAAACCCAGATTCAGTTTTAGCATCTATCGGATGTGTAACCGGTGCTTCAGTGACCTCATGGACCACTAATAGTTTAGTTACGTTATGTTCCGTAGATCATTTTCACGATTATTTTATCGATATAATGTGGAACGAGTAGATTACAAGATACATGTACACACATGAATAGTGTTAATATTACTGAAATTTTAAGTTCTACAAATGCTACTACATTTAGAGGTACAATTTTTTTTACCGGTTGTGAAACAGAAACTCGTCCATGGAATAGAAGGAGTTGTCCAAAATAAATGATTTCAAGCTAGATTTAAAACTTGATCTGCTATCTGCCAGACTCTTTATGTTGTTGGGCAAATGATCAAAGATTCTTGTTGCTGAATAATGTACTCCGTTTTGAGCAACTGACAGCTTCAATAACTAATGGGAAAGATCATTTCTTCCTCTAGTGTTGTACGTATGAACATCAATGTTCTTCGCAAATTGAGATGGATTATTTATAACGAATTTCATTAGCTTATACGTGTACTCAGATGGTGCAGTTAAAATACCTAACTCCTTGAGTAGGCACCTACATGACGTCCTTGGGTGAACACCACTACTTATTCTCACTGTTCTCTTTTGTGCAATCAGTACTTTATGTCTAAGTGGTGAGTTACCACAGAAAACTATTCCGTAAGACATTATTGAGTGGAAATATGCAAAGTACGTTAGGAGACTGATCTGTTTATTACCAAGACTGGAGATTATACCAAGAGCGAGAGAAGCTGAACTTAATTGTTCGAGAAACTCAGTAATATACTTCTTCCAGTTCAAGTTGTCAACAATGTGAACATCCAAAAACTTGGAGAAATCTACCCTATTAACTGAGCCGTGTTCATATGCTACATCAATTGTCGCTATGACTCTATTCGGTGTACAGAACTGGACATAGTGAGTTTTTTTCAAAATTATGGGAGAGTTCATTTCTGAGAACCACTTAATAATTCTTTGAAAGACACCCTTAACAATATCTTCAGCTGCTTTTTCTGGAATGGGATTTATTATAACATTCGTGTCATCTGCAAAAAGTACTAGTTCTGCTTGCTGAACGTTAAGTGAGAGGTCATTCACATTAATAAGGAACAGCAGAGGACCCAAAATTGATCCCTGTGGGACTCCCTTTACGATAACTCCCTATTCACTAGAATTTACCACCCTCCAAAAATTATTTGTGTTATTTAGCACAACTGTTTGCTTTCTGCTCGTTAAGTATGATTCCAACCAGCTGTGTGGATAGCCTTCAATTCCATAAAACCTGAATTTCTCGAAGAGTGTGACATGATCCATACAGTCAAATGCCTTGAAAAGATCACAGAAATACCAAATGATGGTTCACAGAAAAGAGGTTGGGCTCACGGCGCCCAGTGCGCCGACTACCTTAGGCCACTGTACGCCATCAGGTCCGTTTGAGTGGTGTCGGGCACATTCAGCCTGGAATCTAACTGACTAGAGTAGAATTGCATTTAGTTATGAATCCCACTTTGAATCGAATCCCAGTGCCCAGCGAAGACGCGTTTGGAGACGCCAGAGACAGCTGTGGAATATCAGCCTTACTATCGCCCGCCTTACGTCCCGACAACGAGGAATGATGCTCTGGGGTGCCATTTCGTTTCATAATAGGACCCTTTTGGTTGTCACCGGCAGCACCCTTACAGCAAAACGGTACGTCGGCGATATTCTACGTTCCTTTTTGTTGCCCTTCACGGCAAGCCATCCTGGGTTACATTTCTGCAAGACAGTATTTGCCTGTACCCGGCGATAGCTTTTGCTGCTTGTCTTTGCGTTTGTCAAACCGTACGTTGGCCAGCAATGCCGCCAGGTCTTCACCAAATAAGAACGACTGGAGCAATATGAGCAGGGACCTACAACCAGCTCGGGAGTTTGACGATCTAATGCGCCAACTGGGCAGAATTTGGCACGATGTCTCGCAGGAGGGCTTCCAACAACTCTATCTATCGGTGCAGTGGCGAATAACTGCTTGCATAAGGGCCCGCGTTAGATCAACGCTTAATTGACTTGCTCAATTTATGAATCTCTTTGTATTGAATAAATCATTGAATTTTTCTGAAGGTTTAATCATTTGTTTGCCTGTACTGATTTCCATCGCTTTCGGATAATCCCTTCGTTGTGCGTTTTTTTCTGTTTTAGAGTGTCTTTATAAAAGATCCTATATCACATTACTTAATCGTGAAACTGCTAAAACCCCTTTTGTATATTTAGTTACATTGCCTACGTGATTCATCACATTGTGCTATAGTCCTCTGGAATAAACCAGCAAACATCAGAACTCATTCACTGAATTATCACATATACAGACTGTTTCAGAATCTTTGCATCAAAAATTTAGGAGTGATAGATCACGTCGTGGTGAACATCTGTTACTGGAAGTAAAATGTTCGTCGACGCTTACAGGCAACGCTAGGAGTCTTGTAGTATCCGCCGGTATGGGGCGACATGGTTCACGGGACTAGCAGGTCTAGTTACCAGGTGTGTTGCTTACTATGTATCCGTGTAAATTGGAAGAGTGTATCTAAGTGGGATAAAACATTATAGAAGCGGAATAGGAAATTTAATTGGCTCGCCTATCACCTTTTATGAAAAGCAAATGCCAGAATTATTAAGGAACAAACACTGCGTAACCACGCCGCAGAATACCAATAAAATGCAGCCTCTGAGAGGCAACAAGAACAAAATCCCACCTGACATCGCCAGTAAGCGTCAGCGAATATTTTGTGGCTAAGAAAAGTCGTTCACCATGACGTAATCTATCACCACTAGATGAACGATGCAAAGACTTTGAACTGCAATGTAACTTTGGCGGTGGTGGAATGGCCGGTACAGCAGTGGACTCCAGCAATGCAGGTTGTGAGTTCAGTTCCGGTTTGAGGCCAGGAATTTTCTTCGTTTTAGTCCCTCCAGGTGCGCCCAAGGTCTATTCAGCCTGTTATCGGGGATCTTCCCTGGGATTGAAAGGCAGAACCCTACAGAAGCGCTGGCCATCAATGTGCAGGTGTCGTGTACAGGAGAGAGTGCGAATAAATTTCGCACAGCTTGGTGGAAGTTACTGATGATAACTAATGCTGCTTCACCTAAAGCAAGGCGGGTGGGGACGGAGGAAAAGGTCGGATGGGGAGGGGCAACGAATTTGGCTGGCGAACCGTGGCCTGGCACGGGGTTCAGCCTCACTCCCTCCACAGTCACGCCTCGCTGTCTGAGGAAGAGGTGGAAACTGCAAACACTCCACATGTAAGTGACAGTGTAGTCACACTGCGTACGTGACTTGATTTTATGTTCACATTTCCCATTAACATAAATCACAAACAAAAATTTTTCATTATCATTAAATTATTTTTGTCGCGCTGAAAACAATATAATTTTTACCTGGTATAAAATTTTGTCATTCAGTCAGACGCAGACCATATGACTCATGTTCCTATGTAATTGTGACTTTTTACTTTTATAATCGAGAAAAGTGTTTCACACGCACATGTGGATTGAAATACGAGCGTTGTCCAGAAAGTAAGTTCCGATCGGTCGCTAGATGGAAACCACAGTGAAAATCAGAAATATTTTATTTGCAAGAGTTAGCTACACTTTCCAGGTACTTCTCTACATAGTCGCCGCTCCGACTTAGACATTTGTCGGAGCGCTATACCAAATTTCCAACACCACCGTCATAGAAGGCAGCAGCCTGTGCTTTCCGATAATTCTCTACGCTGGTCTGTAGCGCGTAGCCTGCGCCCAAGTGTTGTCTTCGTATCCTGCGTTTCATGTGAACAGAGATGATACGCAGGACGAGGCAATTGTGGGTGATCGAACACTTCCCATCGAAAAGGCTGCAGGAGCGTCTTCACTGCCTCTGCAGAGTGCAGCTGAGAATTGCAAATGAAGAAGGAAGTGCGTGGCAGTTGTGTTAGGTGGGCCGCATTCATTAAGGCGAAGCCTCTCTGTGGGCCTTCCTACTTGGTGGGAGACATCGTTGTTTTAGGCAACTTTAATCGCTCTCAGTGCACTCACAACTGAAGAGAGCGTCTTGATGTGATCGACGGTCGTAATAGAGACACTACCCAATATATCTGTGCCAGGCTTCATCAGAGTTTTCACTGTGGTGTCCATTTCGCGACCGACCAGAACATACTTTCTGGACAATCCTCGTTTTGTAGCAGTTCTACAGCCACATTATGGAAAAGTGTAAATTCTCCCTGACGAAAGCAATGTAGACATCCTCGGCAGTTTTAACGTAAAAGGATTTGTCATTAAAACGGAAATCACCTGAAAAGTCAGTCAGATTCGTCTGTATATGCACAGGACCGCTTTAAACTATACGGCATATGCTCTCGACAGTATTTCGAAAATGGATGTGAGATTGTCAGTGTCCTTAAAAAATTTAGGGAACGATGCTTCTGATTCATTCTAGTCCACAACGAATTCTTCAAACCTCGTGTTCTCTTTAAAACCAGTGATCTAAAGGAAATGGGCTGTGTGTATGTGTCAGAATGTATCCATTTTGTAACGATATTTTTTTTTGTATGCCTCCTAAGCAAATCAGAAATCAGTTGTTTCTTAATCTGCGGTCTTACTGTGGGCAATGTACCGTGAAGTACCCTTAACATGTGAGGTCTGCAGTCCATTCAGGATGTTATAGTGCTTGTTCCTGCACTCCTTTCTCCTCCAAAAATTCGACACTAGCGAGTTTTAAATCGATAAATTGTTCCAGGAATGCCCCTTGACTTAACCATGGTATTTTTAAGTATTCTATCAGGTCTCCATAATCATCGCTCAGTCCCATGAAAACTTCTTGCAACAGACAGTGGAATAATGCGAGCGACTTCAGAAATTTTGATATTCATACCGCCAATTTCTTCACATGCTGCATTCCTGAAAGTTTAGCACAAAGTGCTTCTTTATGTAGAGAGCAATGAATCTCATCTATCGATCGTTACAAACTTTGCCCTTTCAGTCACAGCTAAATTATTGAATTCTTTCTGAGTGGTGTTGGAATAACGTTTCATGGCGAATCTGCAACACATGTATAATACACGACACATATAAATATGTATTATGAAACCTGACACACTTCTTTCCACCCGCCTAAATGCGTTCTGTTGCACCCGAGGCCGGCCTCGTCGAGCAATAAAATTGGCGGCGGAGCCGCCTCCGTTTGTATTTCCCGGTGCAAGCGAGCAGCGAAACCTGCTGCTTGTGGAGCGGAAACTATACCGTTTCAAAATCAACCGCTTCTTTAGGAAACCTGCAAATGAAATTATGTCAGTTAGAGTTAACTTTGTGTAGCAGAATATGTTCAAGAAATAAGAAAAAATGGAGAAGTGTAACACGGTAACACTCGGACGGCCAGACTTTGTCTGCTCCCTCGAACGCCTAGAAAGGTCATTTGGTCCTCTATAATTTAAAAAAAGTTTTCTGAACTATTATTTAGAAATTTTAAGCATTTATTATATTTTAATGTTCACAAGATTTATAGCCATTTCAGATACAGAGTTGTGAATAAAAAAACAGACACAATTATATTGTTTAATAATTTATAAACAAATTTCACTGAACCTGCTAACACCCAAATAAGTGTAAGCAAGTGACAGGCTTTTCTTTGTTATAAATTCATAAAAGATTGATCTCTTCATGTGTACCGATATTTCAGCTACTTCATTGTGTTAAACAATCGACACATTTGTATTCAGTTTCCTCTACATTTTCCACGAACCATCTTCCTACAGACACTGCACTTGGAAATAGTTTTATTACATTTGCAGATTTTGAGAACTTGATATTTACGGCCTTCTGTGGAATTTCTTCTTAATATTCATGTTTTTACTACTTATCTGTGGTCATACGAGGAAAACGACTCTTCACATACTCAGAGCGTAGTTCATCTACAAGCTGCTGAATAAAATGTTTCCTTGTGATCTCCTTCCCAGTAACAACCCTAAATACTACATATGCATTTATTCCTGCTATGTCAAGGATATTGTAGCAGGAGTGCACTGACCATCTTCTTGAGGAAGCCTTGACTGAATAATGCCTCGCCAAGTTGTTTACTATGTCAACCCAAAATTTTGTTTAGTTGTAATAACATACGCTTTGTGGAGTTGTTTTCGCATTTGTATTTATGGTAACACTACTATGAAGGGAAGACATTACTAGCACATTTTTTGCTTCCTTTCCTTGATAGAATGTCAAGGAAATATCATCATGTCTTTGAGGAATACTGAGGACTCTTCAAGGACTTCAGAGCATGTGGTATTTCTCTTCTTGCCATATTTACTGTTCCTGCAACGGAGGTTGATTTTTCTTTCAACTTTTTGGCTAGTTTGAGTGAAGTAATTTCTGCCTTGGCCCAGAAATGGTTTCATAAGGCTCATCACTACATAATCTGAAACCCTTTCGTCTTGAGATCGTGCAGTATCCTTGCCAATATAAGGGAAACCATTGAGTATATACTTGCTTTTAACATCTACAGTTAACCAGTATTTTCGCCTGTACTTGTCAGGCTTTGAAGCCATGAACAGTGTGAACGGGCACCTAGTTTTACTTGGGAAGTGCTGCTCGTCTATTGTCACTTCCAGGTTTCTAACACATTGTACAGTTTTCTATGAATTTGTTCCAGACGGTAGAAACCAATGCAATCTTATCATTGTGTAATCGTGCAGAGCGTGTAGATTTGTCGTCGAACCTCAGGAATCTCATAACCGTACAGAATGTATTTCTACTCATGGTTTCCACACAAAACGGTGGGCCACAGGTATCTGACAATAAGCTGTGAAGGACTGTACTTTGGCAACCACTCACACCACGAGCATAAATAATTGCAATAAATGCTTATAGTTTTTCCGTGGTCGTTGACCAGCTCTCATTTCCTAGTACTATGTGTGCCTCTGTTGTAGTACATTTCCAGATATCTCTGATTTATCATTGTCTATGAACAAGTGCCAAGCACTTGAAGCAACTTCATCACTTACATTTCTTTTTGCATGTGGTGTAGGTCCAGGAGATTCCCTCAAAGTATTCTGATTGGGAAGACGCCCACCTTGTGGGTTAGACACTGCTTCTATTCTGACTGTTCCACCAGAAGCAACCTCTTTATGTCTTTCATCAGACGATGAAGAAGCAGTCACTTGTTCTACACTCCGAGGATCAAGATTACCTGCGCTTCTGTTACATGATTCTTCTCGATCTATAGAGCACGAATAATAGAGCAAATGTAAGAAAGCCACAATAAATTTTAAATTATGTACAGTAATATTATATATAGATAAGAATATGATGATTATAAATTAGCAGCAATAATAATGATATACTGACTAGACTGTAAACTTCCATTGTCTAGCTGTGAAGAATCAGAAACATTAGTATTAGATGATTCATCTTCTCTCAATGTCTGCGGTAAAATCTCTTCCTCTGAATCTTCAAAAAAAAGTTTGCCACCATCTGAATCATACCCGATAACTCTTTGTAACTCTGCAAGAATCTCTTCATCTCGTAAGTACTCTATCCGATTAATTTCAGTCTTCAGTTCACAATCAGCTTTGAAAAGTTGATTCTTCCAAGGAATGACGAATAATGGTGAACCAAGTCCATTTTTATCATTTCATATGGCAATAATATGAACGAAAGTAAATTATTGCACTACAGAGTAAAGTAGCCGAGGCTTGAGAATGCATGAGATAAATGTATGGCAGAACTATAAACGAAACTATAACTTTTTTCTAAACGGGTCAATTTGACCCTTCTTGGTGTTAAAGGTAAAACACGAAAAATGTCACTATCAATTAAGCGAAATGCACTGTTTTTTTTAATATAATGAAAGTACATGTCAAATAAATAAATGTCAAGAAAGTAAATGTCGCTAGAAGCATTCTTCAAAACAAAGCAGTCACTTCAAAAAGTGTCATTTTGACCCCTCTGGGCGTTCGAGTGTTGAATGGTGCTCTCTCTCTCTCTCTCTCTTTCTTTCTCTCTCCCCTATTAGCTTCACTCACTGAGTATACTCTTAATTTGACGAGCAGTGCAATTCTTCCCCCAACCCTGCCTCCCTGCCATAGACATTGTCAATCGTTGGTGGCAGTGTGACGCTAACAGGGGGCAAAAACGGTCATACACTGTTTACTTTTGTGACTTCAAAAAGCGTGACAAAATTAACGATCCAGCATAGTGTGGGGATCGTAGTGTCATAAGATTCCTGAATGCAAAGAATCCTCCGTATCGAAATTTATAGAAATATAAGCCCAGTTTATGGTCATGTAATCGATGAAGCTTTAGTTCGAAAATGTTGCATCATCTTTGACGGCAGCGAACGAATGTAAATGATGAAGAACCAGCTGGTCGACCTTCATTTCTGACTGTTAAATGAAGAACTGAGAACTGCTGAACTTAACTTTTGCTATCATAAATTTCACGATTAGTTTTTTATGAAGTTATTACTGGTGATTTGGAATATGGAAAAGCGTTTGCTGTGTGGGTTTCCCGACTTTTGAGAGAGGAACACTAAAAACAACCATTTTAAGCTGCACTGACTTTTCTTGCTCGATACGACAAGGAAGGTAAAGAGTTCTAAGCCGTATTGTTGCCTGTGACGAAACATGGGTTTTGCATGAACATCCAGGGAAAAAACGTCCTCAATATAATAGCATCTCTTTGACCCTCGGTAAAACCAAAAAAAGCCAAACACAGTCTGAGCACGAAATTGTTTATGGCCACAGTGCTCTGTGATTGAAAGAAAGTCATGCGCACCGGGTTTATGGCAAGAGATGAGACCGTAAATGCAGCGGCCTGCTGTCTAACCATCCACCGATGCCGATTGATACCAAGTTCCTGGGTTGTTGTCCAGCGGCCTTGTGCTCCTTCTCGACAATGCTCGCCCGTGTTTTGCTGCGGTGGCGAATGACTTACTTCGGCAGTTCAAATGGAAAACTTTTCATAACTCTCTTTATGATTCAGACTTGTTTCAGAATTACTTCAGTGTCTTTGCGAAACTGAAGGACTTTTTGGATGGAAAACATTATGGAAATGACAACAAACTGAAAAAGGATTTAGTGACTGGTTAAAAAACGTAAACTGAGTGGAGTGCCATGACAAATCTTTAAATTTGAACAGCGATTGCAAGGCCTCCTCATTGCCCCTGTAGCGTGTGCCCGAGTCTTGTCATGAGGAAAAGAATGCATGACAGTCATGTTATGTGGGCCGCATTGCAATTAGGCGAAATGTCTCAGCATACTTGGCGGAAGAAATTTTCTAGGCATTTTCAAGTACTCATTGTACACTCAGAATTGAAAAGAGCGCCGTGACACCATAGGCGATCATTATAGAGACGTTGCCCAACACATCTGTCTAAGCTTCATCGGGGTTTCACTCTGGTTTCCACTTCGCAACCGATCGCGCCATAATAGACGAATATCCCTCGTATATCACTTTTAAAATGACTCTCGTGAATGTAAATATGATATTTTGTGTCGTATTTAACATAATTTTTATTCAGACAAGGGAACACGCTGGCCCCATTAACCTTTTGTGCCTTGTATGTAACTCCTCTCTTACCCGGGCCTTCGTCCTCCTCATGAGAGGTGCCGGGTTCTATCGAATGTTTCCGCGGGCGTGGATGGAGGGCCATCGCTATGAGGCACGCGATCAATGTCCTCGTCGTTCCCGGTTTATGCATCATATTTCGGATGACGCACGTCGAGCAGACATCTCCGGCGCCATATTCCACCCGATATGTCCCCTGGTGCAGCTTTGTGGGATGCGCGCGCCCGTAAGCGGGATCTCTGTCGCCGCTCTGCGTTTCCGCCATGTCGTGGTTGCTAGCTGGTCTCAACAAAGAGCAACGAAGGTCGAGGAAGGTAGGGGTTCAACGCTCCACTCGCTGACAAGGTTCTGTAACGTCCATCGAATCTGCGGACTTGGCTAACACTCAGCGAAAGAGCAATGAGATTGTTATTTCTTATGTATTGGTATCGACATTACAAAAAGAACATTGATGAACAAAACTCTCGACTTGTGCGAGATATTTACTTCACCAAATGTCGTAATTAAATCGTTTATAATCGATGGTTTATCAGCTGCTATTTAAATATTAATGACAAGTTCAATTTAGTTCCAGCGACACCAAATTCCCTATAGACTGGTTGTAATCTCAAATCTATAATTAGTCGTAACAGTGTTATTAATTCCTAAGGTCAAGGAGTTTCTATATAAGGGCCGAGCGCTTTAGTCAAATAATATCGCAGCACGTCATCTCTATAAATAATACTGCAAAACTTGAATGATAAATGCGTGAACTGACACGATATGCTGGTTTATTACACAATATTAGTCCCTTCCTAACAGAGCCGCGAGAAAGAAGATTTCCCAGGTGTTGGGGGAATTGTAAATTATATGCTTCGTAACTATCGCCAAGTTCCATAGTCCATTAGTTGAAATTGTCTATCTGTGTTCACTTCCTAAATAGTGTTAACTTCAAGTTATCTAATTAAAATTCACTTCTGTCTAATATATGCAAGTCCTCTATATGAATTCTAAATAACGTAATATTTGAAGTCAAACTATCGTTTCACTGCGTCATAGTAGATCGCAATAATCAGTTCTGAATAAACAATCTAATTGCGCCTACATATACGAGCATTCAAAAGTGTGACCTGCTTCGGCTAACTCTCGTGACGTAGTGACAATGGATTGAATTATCCTTAGCCATTATTCACGAGAGCAATCACACGGAGTATTCTTTGGGAACGTTGGTTCTACTTTGCGAATTTTAATTATAATGATTTTTCGATTTACTATGATCTTGAATATTGAGTTTGATTTTACTGAAATCTTATCTTTCTTTCGTATATTAATAAATTACTAAGTATTAGATTCCAGATTCAATTACTGGTTAATATCCAAACAATAATGGTAACTGGAAATTTGTTTGCTTGTTCATTTTTTACGGAATTTGGAACTTGTTTTGGGGAAATCTTTGGGAATTTTGGAGTTAATTTCTGATTTTCATTTCTCGTCCGAGACGAAGTACTGGGATGGAAATCGGCGGTGCCCTCTTCACAAAAACAATTAACCATTCCACTACATTTTGGAGGGAGGGGAGAGAGAAAGTGGTGGGGAGTGAAACGTTATTAAATGACAATATTTGAAACGCTATAATAAAAGGTAACAGTATGAAGAAAATATTTTCCGCTGTATTGTTTTCCAGTGTGTGGATGGGGGTGAGGGTAGGGAGGGGGTCCACACAGCGTAATTCATAAGTACAATTGGAGTTTTAGAAAACTGTCTGAAAACTCCAAGACAAAGGAAAAAATAGCACAGTGTACCTCTCACAGAGGATATCTCCCCAAGTTTTCAACTCACATTACAGGTGCTGGTCAACATATGTGGCGTGGCTAACGCGAATACGTGTGGACAGCTCATTGACACACACTATCTAGGACAGGGCCGGCCAAACGCTGCACAGTTTGCAGACGTGCGGAAGTGCTGCACATGTGCGCACGTGTGCGACAGCGAACAACAGCGAGCAACAGCGACATCTGTTATTAGACATGTGTCCTAAATGAACTGTGGCGGCTCCACTTCCCTGTTTATGTGGTACAAGCAACAGCTTGTTTGTGAAAGATTTTTCTCGGTGATGAAAATGAATAAATCAAGGTTTCGATGAAGCATAAGCGATGAAAATCTTCGGAACTGCTTGCGTTTGTCAATGAGCCGTGCTTTTGCGCACGATTTTAATTATATCATTTCTCATGACCAGTGATAAACGTGTTCGGATTTATTCCTTTCATAATTAAAAATTACTGATAACTAATTGTGCACTATTGCCTCATTCTGCTCCATGTTACATTATTATAAGGAAAATTGGTCTTTAAACCGATTGTTCCAATGTATACTTATATTTAGGGGTTTTTATTAATGTGTGAAGGGCTACGCTCAGCTGAAGTCGATAAAACATAACATTCATCTAATTGTCGGTTATTATGCAGATTTCAGACGGAACTGATGAAAGATATAGCAATAATGGTACTGAAATAACAGGTCATCATCGAGAGGTCTGCGGTTATCATTCTGTTCAAAGATCAGTGAGACAGAAATTATGTGGGTGTAGCTCAGGGCACCGAGAATTAGTTATAAGAGACCTTGCATTAGTTTAATGTTATTTGTAATCATGAATAAGGTACGCTGGAAGGCGCTAAGTGCTCTCTTTCTTAAATACTAGCTCAAAAACAAAAAAAAAAAAATGGTTCAAATGGCTCTGAGCACTATGGGACTCAACTGCTGTGGCCATCAGTCCCCTAGAACTTACAACTACTTAAACCTAAGTAACCTAAGGACATCACACACAGCCATGCCCGAGGCAGGATTCGAACCTGCGACTGCGCGCCTAGAACCGCGAGACCACCGCGGCCGGCCTAGCTCAAAAACATTACACGTATTTACGTGCCGTCAGTCAAGCTGCCTTAATAAAAACGCACGGTTGTTAACTGTATTGCTTGTCTTACTGGGTTAAACTGTTAACATAAAAGTAGACGTCTCAATGAGCAGTGACAGTAATGTTTAATACGCGAAATACCTTCCCATGGTCAACTTGCAAGCTGTGGAAAGAGCACTAGAATTCACCGGTACAGAGTATCCCAGCAAGTGGATAAAGCGACATTTGTGCGTAGAAACATGCACTACATGAACGCTGACGGCTGCGGCGTGCACGCTGTGACCCGGAAGTTGCACATGTGCAGGAGCACCGCACGCGTGCAGAATTTCTGGCCGGTCCTGATCTAGGAACTCGAGACGCCAGACTACTTTGCAGATCTGTCCATTGGGTTGCCTCTCTGAAGGAGCGACGATCTAATTCGGTGCGACAAGACGGAGCGGAACGGAGCAGTGCGCTAACTCCGAAACTTGAAAACAGCACGACCGACAGGTACAAGCCGTAATTATAAAACGTCTGCAAACCTTTATGGGAACTCGTAAGTAGGACGTTGATAAATACGAAATTGTCTCTAATAACCTGTCGTGGGGTACATACATTTCATTGTTGATAAGGGGATAATAGATTTAGAAAAACCGCAGAAAACCTGAAACTGGAAAACTGATCGAGGAAGTGAGCTGTTGTCATCCTGAAGACGGGTTCAGTGCCTGCGCCACATCCTCCATGACAGCTGAGCACACTGTTGTTGCCTTGTGCTTTTCCTTTTTTCTTGTGTATGTGTGCGTGTGCGTGTGCGTGTGTGAGCGCACGCGCGCATACTGCCAGGAAACTCCAAAGGTTAAAACGTACTCGTCTGATGGCTCCACTCTCATATGGATTGGCCAAGCCAGTCTGAGACTTGCCCTAGGAAGTTTTTCTGAACAACTGTGTCAAGAGCCACCGATTTTCTAATTAAATAACAAATGTCTGTTTTATTAACATGGGCTCTTTTGAAAGGTGACTGCTACAGTCAGTATTCGAGATTTGTTAGGAAAAATATCTTAAATTCTGTAAACTACGCTATTCCAGCTACTGCGCTGTTTGTGGTTACACATTTTAAAGCGCAGTGAAAGGTAATGTCTGCGACTTAAAGCTTTCTAAATATGACAAACGTTAATAACATATCAACACATTTCTTCCAACGAGAAACCAGTCAGTCGATACCGTCACCACAGAATGGCGAGTACCGTGTACGGAATGGAAACTCGGCTTAAATCCATGTACCAAAATTTAGTGCGCATGTGCGAAGTCTGCCATATTGAAACCGAGTAAGCATCTGTGTTTAGAATTTCGCTCTACCAAAGCTACAGGTCAGTAGTCATGGTACACTAGATAAATGAGCGTTTTAAGTGGTAGAATTACGAGTGTTGTTGGTATAATTTGTAGGGAAAGAAACACAAATGAATGTGCAAGAGAGAAAATGGGAACCGACAAATTTTCTTTGTTGTTTTGTTTGTTCGGTTGTTCGTTTTCCACATGATAAGTACAGACATCAATTAGTGTTAGCTCATTGTGTATTTATTGTCCTTACGCAACATAAATTGTGTTTTATAAGAGATAAGAATTATTTAATTTTTGAAGTTCGAAGGGCCAGTTTGCTGTTGAGCATAAAGATGCTTTCTCGAAGTTACAGAAGTCTGTACAGTTGCGTACAAGAGACAATAGTTGAAATGCAAGCCGTCACCATCTCAACCCACGAAAGTATTGGTTCAAATGGCTCTGAGCACTATGGGACTCAACATCTGTGGTCATAAGTCCCCTAGAACTTAGAACTACTTAAACCTAACTAACCTAAGGACATCACACACATCCATGCCCGAGGCAGGATTCGAACCTGCGACCGTAGCGGTCACGCGGTTCCAGACTGAAGCGCCTTTAACCGCACGGCCACACCGGCCGGCCACACGAAAGTATTCAAGGCACATCTGTGAACTGGGAAAGTCATGCCGATCATATTTAGAGATACATAGGATAGTATAACAATGCACTTGCTGGCGTATGCCAAAACTGTGACTAGTGTTTGTTAAAGGGATTCGGGTTTGAACCGTCCTCCTTCCGAATGCGAGTCTAGTGTGCTACCACTACGCCATCTCACTCGGTGAAAAGAAGTAATACCCATTTCTTTATGCAACTTTCTGCAAAATTTATAGTAAAAATTCTTTTTAATAACTTAACCTCCAGTAGTTTTAAAAGGTGTCTACAGCTTGTTCATGAACGTACATTGTAATAAAGACTGCTGGTAAGTTTTCACAGTAAGTGCTGGAGCAACAACATCCATCGGAGGTGTGTATAATAATCTCCCATCTTTTTAATGCAATAGATTTCTTGAAGGATTGGCAACTTGTTATAGCTGTTGTAAATTCTTTCGGTTTCTTCCACTTAATTCAGATCGATTATCATTGATAGCTCTTATGCATCAACAGTTAGCATGCAATATTACCATGTTAAACAGCAATAGTAGGAGGAATAACGTGTTCGATAACAGAAATTATAATATAGACGTGAGTGCGTGTGCCTCAAAGTGTGTTTTGCCAGCGGGTGGTATGTTTATTGTTTGAACAGTAAACGAACAATATTTTCCTATTTCGTGCGGCTGATATTCTGCGTACGCAAATGTTATGCGTAGCTGCAGAATATACACACACGTAGTGTCGGCCATTAACGCACTAGCAGCCTGGGAATTCAAGAGCAACGACACTGGTTTAAATATCGGAAGAATACTGTCAACGAAGTACATAATTTATGATGTAATTATACAAAACAAATAGCGTTATATTGTTTCAAGCGGTAGCGGCATTATTATTCACTACGTTATTGTTTCAAGCAAGGCGGCTTCCTATTTGAGGAACGTTCGTTCATGATTTATTTTAGTCCTATTTCTGTGGATGAATGTGCTCTCTATCGCCAGAACAGCTCCGTTTCTAAACTGGAAATGAGAATTGTGCCTGTTTCCTACGAATCATACTATTGACTTCTAGGTTAGTCTCACTTAGACCCCACCTAGTATATGCCTAAAGAGAGTTGTATAAAAAGAAAACAGCAGCGTCGTTGCTGTCGGAGGCCGGTGGTCACTAACATGATACGTCGAAAAAGCCGAGCTATGACTCCTTATTTCTGAACCTGCTGTTTGGCGCACTGTTTAATGAGAGATTGTTGATTCAAAATGAATATAGCAAACACAGACAGTTGTAAAAATTTCACGAATTTCTGTACATGGATACGAATGACAGATGTAAATGAAACCTGTAATAAAGTTACTTACTTCGTACACGTTATACATGTCTCCCCTTCATCAGACGAGCAACATCTAAGCAATATTTCATTCCAAGCCATACATTCTAAAGCATATGTGAAGTCACCGATTAGGAGCCCATTAGAAATGTACATTTCGAGTTCTGTGATTTTTTCCAGCAAAGGCGGCACATATATAATGTCTTCCACATAGCTGTATAAAAGTAAATCCATGTGTGTCAAGCCAGTCGGCCGCGGTGGTCATGCGGTTCTAGGCACTGCAGTCCGGAACCGCGGGTCTGCTACGGTCGCAGGTTCGAATCATGCCTCGGGCATGGACGTGTGTGATGTCCTTAGGTTAGTTAGGTTTAAGTAGTTCTAAGTTCTAGGGGACTGATGACCTAAGATGTTAAGTCTTATAGTGCTCAGAGCCATTTGAACCATTTTTTTTTTTGTGTCAAGCCCGGAGGTGTACAGCACAACACAGCGTCTTCTAGCCGAGTGCGAACGATCCAACGATTTGGAAGACGTTTACGGTTTCATGTGTGGTTCTCTGCTGGTTTCTTAGGTCGATTTGCATGGAATAAGTGCAAGCGAAAAGTGGACTCTTACATTTTTTTATGCTGTACACGCGGGAAGTCGGTACTATTTTCTTCGTTTCTTCTAACTGCTAATGTCATCTGTGATTATCGTTGGCATTTGGAGATGGGTGATTGTAGTACTGACTTGAGTGTTCTATTAGAAAGAGTATTCCTAAATTCTAAGCCGGCCGCGGTGGTCTCGCGGTTCTAGGCGCGCAGTCCGGAACCGCGCGACTGCTACGGTCGCAGGTTCGAATCCTGCCTCGGGCATGGATGTGTGTGATGTCCTTAGGTTAGTTAGGTTTAAGTAGTTCTAAGTTCTAGGGGACTGATGACCACAGCTGTTAAGTCCCATAGTGCTCAGAGCCATTTGAACCATTTTTGAACCTAAATTCTAACAGTCAGAATTCCCTGCGTCTGGAGTCAACCGTTTCCACTCAGCACACGAAACTTTTCACTTATTCATCACCGCCTTCGGGTCACTGCGCTTGCCCTATGATCAAAGTTCTGAATTGCTCTGCGTTGTATTTATAGCCAGCCGCGGTGGTCTCGCGGTTCTAGGCGCGCAGTCCGGAACCGCGCGACTGCTACGGTGGCAGATTCGAATCCTGCCTCGGGCATGAATGTGTGTGATGTCCTTAGGTTAGTTAGGTTTAAGTAGTTCTAAGTTCTAGGGGACTGATAACCACAGCTGTTAAGTCCCATAGTGCTCAGAGCCAATTGAACCATTTTTTTTGTATTTATAATAATATGTTATTTGTAATAATAAGCGTGTGGTTATGGAATAATTTAATCACAATTTCTCACATACATACTACATTTGTACGCAGTTTTTATGTTTCAGCACCAAACTATGACAACACTTTATTTTCCCATGTTGTATGACGTCTTTTTGTGTTGGATCGTACATCGGTTACTTGTAGTTAATAGTGACATCATATTTCAAAATAGGCTATTGACCTTTTTAATCTTCCTAGAGCTATGTGGTCATACTTTAGCAATATTCGTGGATATTTTCATTTAGATAACATTCGTAGTGATAGAATAACTCAGTTAATCTATACCATAGTCAGTTTGCTGGTTGCTGTGTTTCTACCATTTCTTTCTTATCTTAGCATAATTTTGGGCTTGCACATTTAACAAACAAAATATTGTTTTGCCCCTCCTAAAACCACCGTGTCTCATTAAAATGCTATTCACCAGTTTTAAGTTATTCAGAATTGAAATCTATTGAGACAAGTTAAAGGAGTGCACTTACTAGATAACACCTTAAATTAAAATAGTGCTGAATTTTCTTATCTACTTGATGTGTTAGAGTTTTCTTGTGCTACTACTGTTGCATCGTTCGGCATAGTGTACTCTGATGATAATTATAGAATTCTTAGATTAATGGGCACAAAGCCTTCATAAATAATTGAAAATTACCTTTTTTTAATCATTTTAAATTACAAGGAACACAAAAATTTGATCAGCATGTAATTATTTGGAGTCGATTGTATTTTCCCATACAAGGAGACGCAAATTCGATAATGGTTGTCTTGTCTTGCGGAACATGTTATATTTTCAAATTTTAAATTTATCAGCCTTCCTTTACTAATTAGATAAACTGGGGGTGGATGGGAAAGAAAGGATAGGAGAGGAAGCATTGATGTCAGCTGCATCGGGACTGTGTGAGGAATCAGCGGCGACGAGTGAAAATGGGAGTCAGAGGGGACCTCGAATCTGTGATCCCCGCCTTACTTCGGAGTTGTCTTAACCACTGAGTCTTCCACTCACAGTGTTTATCGCAAATTCACGGACTATCTCGGCACGCTCCCCGGACGGCCCACATTCCCACCCAGCACCACCTCTCCTCTGTTCCCAGTCCATATTCTCCGTGATCGCTAATTTTAGATTCCTGCTGGAGGTCGGACGATATTCAACATCCGCACTGCAGGTTGTGGGTTCATTGCCTACTGAGGCGAATCAGCTATATGGATACCCGTCGGGGTGAATCAGTTATATGAATGCATGGTGGCTGCTCTTTCAGCCAAGTCCGACAGAACAGACATCATGCAATCATATAATTTTTTCTAGGTCTCTCTTGTGTTACAATGATGCGCTAAGGTGACACGTTTTTCCTCTGGTGGTATTAGTTGTTCACGGTATGTGTTGTCTTTCTGCTGCAGTGTAGCTGTTTACTTCAGATGTGGTTTGCTACTAGAGATCCTTATTAAGGGATCCCGTGCGTCTTCAATATGGGACGGTGACTTAGCGAGACAGGGTGGAAAAAACAGAACTGGCGTTGGTAACATTTCATCCACTTTAAGCTTACATCTTATGCCGTAGGGATAGATGAGGTGACGACCATCTTTACTTGCATTTAATAGTTTTTAAGCCAGTTTTATTTTTGCTCAGACTGAACATGCTCCGACCCGGGATATGTATTCCTTGATTCGCCATCCCGCCCCGGAAATGCCCAGATTTGCCAATAGCTCCTGTTTTAACAGTAGGAACATGTTGCAAAGCAAACTAAAAGAACTTTGAGAAAGAGATTAATCTCCTATTTAGAAGTGTTAGTTCATCAGATTAATATCAACTGTCATTGTATTCGAAGGACAGGATAATATATGGCATGCTAACTTACAGTTAGTATGAAGATTTCATTCCCAAGACGTAATGTAGAAAAAGGTTATATTTTTTTATTTAAACTACAGTGCGCAACACATTTAAGAGATCATATTTTAGTAAGACCATAATTGTCTTCCATTGCGACGTACGAGTTTGCAATTTGGCACAAAGGAGCCTAAATGTACGCGTGTAACGGTGTGAAAGCGTGGCGCCCCCCGACGTCACACTCGGTTCAGGCGATGCTTCAAAAAGCAAGTAGTCGACACATGCGAAGAAAGAGTCATATCTGAGAAGTTCATGTGAGATGTAAGGTCGGTTAACTATGTCACATTGGCACCAAATTTCACGAAAACTCTGCCCAACGCCATTTGGACGAATCACATGATGGGAAGACCGTCGCACCCCGCCTTAGTCTCATTTAACCTCTTGTTTTGACGCCTGCGCGACAGAGGTCAGAACCGAAACCACTGCTCAGAACCGACACGAAAAACCCTTAGAGAGTGGCAAAAGCTGCTTCATTGAAACCACTCAATGCCCTGGAGCGTTGATTCGCACACATTTCATACCGCGCAGGGTAGCCGCGTGGTCCAGACGCCTCTCCGCGGTTCGTGCGGCTCTCCCGTCGGAGTTTGGAGTGCTCCCTCGGGAATGGGTGCGTGTGTCGTCCTTTGTGTAAGTTAGTGTAGGTTAGATTAAGTAGCGTGTAAGCCTAGGGACCGATGACTCATCAGTTTGGTCCCATAGGAACTTACCACAAATTTCCAAAAATTTTTCCACATTTCATGGTCGAAAACGATACTTCGCAGTAGTGTGAGCAACACTACGACGTTCTTGTCAACTTTTTATGCTACTGACACACAATGGACGATTCAATCTTCTGATTGACATAGTGGTCCAACAACCACATTTAGTTGTATCGCACACCTTTGCACAGCAGTGCGATCGCAATTATTGCTCTGCCTTACAGAGTGGAACCACTATTGACCGTTCAAACACATTCGACGAAATCTGAACATGATCAGAAGCATAAAAGATTGCTAAGGTTTATTCAGCCTTTCTGTTTCTTGCGGTCCTGAAACTTGATCGCGAGAAGTGTGATATTGGCACATGCGAGAATAAAACCGTAAATGGTCTCTTTAAGACTGTCTAGTCTGGCAACAACTTCAGTGCCCGTCTTTCTTGAGCACTTTAAAATTGTTTTTGTATAGAACAAATCGTGATGAAGTTCTAGGGAGATGAAGGCAGCGGGGTGGAGTGGCGGCGCGGTTAGGGGCGTGATGTCACAGCTTGCGCGGCCCCTCCCGCCGGAGGTTCGAGTCCTCCCTCGAACATGAGAGTGTGTGTTGTTCTTAGCATTAGTTAGTTTAAGTTAATTCAAGTAGTGTGTAAGACTAAGAACCGATGACCTCAGCAGTTTGGTCCCTTAAGATTCACATACATTTGAACACACACATTTTTTGACATGAAGGTAAGCCGGCCGGTGTGGCCGTGCGGTTCTAGGCGTTGATTACTTCCGTTGGTGTATGAAGTTTATTTTAGCGTAGCCTGCCGACTAATGTCAGTTTCATTTTAGTCAACTCGTCACCCAATTAGCATGATGTGAACCTGTTGTCTTTCATAGTATTCCTATTTGTATTTTTTACCGAGTCACAAAGCTATAGGATATACCTTGATGGCATGGATGGGCTGTGGTTCTTTTCTCTTTGGCCGGCCGGAGTGGCCGAGTGGTTCTAGGCGCTTCAGTCTGGAACCGCGTGACCGCTACGGTCGCAGGTTCGAATCCTGCCTCGGACATGGATGTGTGTGATGTCCTTAGATTGGTTTGGTTTAAGTGGTTCTAAGTTCTAGAGGACTGATGACCACAGCTGTTAAGTCCCATAGTGCTCAGAGCCATTTGAACCATTTGAACATGAAGATAGGATACACTGCAGCTCCTGCACGAGCTATTAGGCATGAGAAACTGGAGGGTTGAAAGGGGTTGCCTGTCGGCAAGGGCATGGGACTCCATCACTATGTTATCTCTGTATGGAAACGTTTTTAATGTGTTCATCAAAGACTGGGTAGTCTTATAGCGAGCCTTGCCATTTTATTCACAGATGTGTCAATGCTACATCCCTCAAAAGACCACGGCACAGGAAAGCACGAAGCAGCAGCGCTGAAAAAGCAAAAACACCCTTTGCTGCTTTGGATCACGCTCAGATTCGTTGAATGGTTTCGAACCATCCCTAGTGGTTCCACCCCGTACACCAGAATAAAAATTGCAGTCACATTGCATTATAAAGGTCTGTGATCATGTTGAATGTATTAACTGTGGGGCTGTTCTGTTGCTCATCACAATGCAAACTGTTGTTCTGGACTGCGAAATCTGAGGGGAATCAACGCCCCATGGAAAGAGGTTGTTCAATTGACGCCATTTATGAAATCCCCTAAGCCCTTTTCGTGTAGAATCTTAGCAGCGGTGTGTCTGAAATATTGTCCCACGTCACTCACAGGAAAACCCCGGGATTTTAACGCAGGGTGTCGCAGCTATGGTCTCCATCACGGAGCCAGGGATGAAATGTGGCTCAAACGGCTGTGGTGAACACGTCCACTAAGACGTTGGACTGAATGAATTGGGGTGCAATTTGATGCCAACATGACATCATCAACCAACCTTTTGCCTCACCTGAACGTCTAAGCTGTGGCCCTTTCTTCGAATGTGTCGACACCTTGCTGTTTGAAGCTTTTCCGAACGTCGCAGGAAGCTGCGCTTTTCCACCATTACATTGGCACGTTATATTCGCATTTGAGACAAATTTCAAATACCACGTCCGAATGGGAAACAATTACGGCGTGATCCTTCAATTGTATCGTGTTGTATAGTTTTTACAGGTTTGGTGACGGATTCCAGCAGATAGGCGTGTCACCTACAAACTGTTGGACATATTTAACAGCAACCCACGTTTGAAGCAAAGAGCTACATTGCAGTAGAAAGGCAACACACACCGTGAAGAACCAGTGCCATCAGATGAAGAACGTGTTCGCTTAGTCTCGTACTATATATCACATTGTAATAATTTTCGAAAAAGAACCTTCTTCACAATACAAAATGACCAGTGTCGAATTTGCGTCTAGTTGTGTGGCAAGAATAGAATCCAAGGAATTACCAGTTGACAATTTTTTCCCTATAATTTAACATGATTGACAAAAAGGCAGTTTTTCAGTTATTTACAAAGCTTTACGTCTATTAATTACGCTCTGACTGTCATCAGAGTCCACTGTGGCTAACAATGAAACAGTAGTGACACGAAAAACTTCTAACATACCAAAAATATGAGAAAACTCGGATGTATGCTAATGTAAGGCGTTATTAATCTTTAAATTTTCCTTGCTAGATTTAAATACTGAAAAATCTAAAATTGATAGAAAACATTCTAATTAATTCGGCTGCTTTTAGGAGGCATATGGCTTAGTAAAATGTCGCTTGTCCACAATTTTATGAAAGTAAGTAAAAAAAAAAAGTATAGAAATACAGCAACTAGCAAACTATATGTGTTATAGGTTAATGAAGTTATTCTACCACTAAGTAAACCATTGCAGTTATTTCCTTCAAACCAGCTTTGCTCCCTACTATGGACCTTTGTGTCAGCAGTTAACAAATAAACTTCTGAGTTATTAGTAACAAGACACGTACAAATACTCTCCGTTTAAATATACGCTGCTACTATTACTTTCAGTTGGAGTCAGCATTATATATTACACCAACACATGCAATAATTAGTAGATTACAGTGAGAATAATGTAAAATGAAACTATTGTTGTTGATATTTGTACTCGCATAGTTATTCAGCCCTCCCATTGCCTCACCTCCCCGTCCATGGTCCTTGCATGTGTCTGGATGTATTGATGCTGATGCCATAGTTTTCAGTATGACCTTGAAGAGAAGGAAGTGCTGATGTCAGCAAGCTATAAAAAGAGTATTTGTCTCGGCTGTAATATGATATTACAGATAAGAAAGCGCTGATGCTGGTGTCAGCGTTTCGGTGCAGAACATGCACTGATCCAGTACGTGCGATGATATTCTGTATGATGGTATCAAAGTCAATAGTGGACACGTAAGTATCGAACGCGGTTTTGAAACGAAGGTGGAGTCTACCTGTCAACTTTCATCTCATGTTTCCGAGGCAGGAAGAAGTCAAGATGTATCTCGTAATTCGTCTATCTTCTGAAACTATACTGACTCTGGAGAAAATCTTGTTTTCCTCCAGGTTTTGGTTTTTTGGGGGAAGAGACCAAACAGCGAGGTCATCGGTCTCATCGGATTAGGGAAGGACAGGGAAGGAAGTCGGCCGTGCCCTTTCAGAGGAACCATCCCAGCATTTGCCTGGAGCGATTTAGGGAAATCACGGAAAACCTAAATCAGGATGGCCGGACGCGGGATTGAACCGTCGTCCTCCCGAATGCGAGTCCAGTGTGCTAACCACTGCGCCACCTCGCTCGGTGTTTTCCTCCAGGAACATCTTCATGTTGGAGCATTGACATGCTCTAGAACAAGGCCAACCACATCGTGCCGAATCACACATGAGCCGGATGTGCAGGTCACGTACGGGCTGAAGTTCGACCTTTCTTGGGTTTGATCTATTTCCCTTAGAAGTATTCGGTACAGCACGAATTTTCATTTAGTATAGCGATGTGGCATTTTTCGGTCTTCCCAACACTCTTCAATTCAGCAGAATAGTGGTGTCAGCGCCCTTTATGCTTCGCTATTTGTTTGTGGTATGAAGGACGTTCACAGCTGTTCAAAAATGGTTCAAATGGCTCTGAGCTCTATGGAACTTAACGTCTGAGGTTATCAGTCCCGTAGAACTTAGAACTACTTTAATCTAACTAACCTAAGGACATCACACACATCCATACCCATGGCAGGATTCGAACCTGCGACCGTAGCGGTCGCGCGGTTCCAGACTGTAGTGCCTAGAACCGCTCGACCACTCCTGCCGGCTTCACAGCTGTGGCTACTTGCACGAAAAGAGGCAGTTTAGCGATCTATATTCAGAAGTCTTTAAAACTGAATGAGATTGACGGAAGGCGTTCGATACAGTTCCGCACTGTCGCCTGATAAACAAAGTAAGAGCCGACGGAATATCAGACCAGCCGTGTGGCTGGATTGAAGAGTTTTTAGCAAACAGAACACAGCATGTTGTTAACAATGGAGAGACATCTACAGACGTTAAGGTAACCTCTGGCGTGCCACAGGGGAGTGTTATGGGACCATTGCTTTTCACAATATATATAAATGACCTAGTAGATAGTGTCGGAAGTTCCATGCTGCCATTCGCGGATGATGCTGTAGTATACAGAGAAGTTGCAGCATTAGAAAATTGTAGCGAAATGCAGGAAGATCTGCAGCGGATAGGCACTTGGTGCAGGGAGTGGCAACTGACCCTTAACATAGATAAATGTAATGTATTGCGAATACATAGAAAGAAGGATCCTTTATTGTATGATTATATGATAGCGGATCAAACACTGGTAGCCGTTACTTCTGTAAAATATCTGGTAGTATGCGTGCGGAACGATTTGAAGTGGAATGATCATATAAAATTAATTGTTGGTAAGGCGGGTACCAGGTTGAGATTCATTGGGAGAGTCCTTAGAAAATGTAGTCCATCAACACGGAGGCTTTCAGACAGTCGTTCTCCCCGCGAACCATACGCGACTGGAACAGAAAAGGGAGGTAATGACAGTGGCACGTAAAGTGCCCTCCGCCACACACCGTTAGGTGGCTTGCGGAGTATAAATGTAGATGTAGATCTAGAAGCAAGAAATGAGAGCTCTCAGAATCCGTTATGCAGTCGCGTAAGTGAGAGGTACAGCAAGTTTGCTGTGAAACGCTGAAAGGATTTAAAGATTTAGTTCACAAGGAATGAACAAGAAATTACAATGACCGACAGATCTGATTCATTGTTCTGTACATCAAGGAGCACTGTGTGCTATATTAGCAGGCATTGAGCAGACGAAGAAGTTGACGAATTGATGGTACTAATAGCAAAATTTCTGAGGTTGCACAAATTATTCCATTGTCAGCGTCAACCGTTTCTGATGGCACTGAACGAAGCGTAAGGTTTTACATATTACTCAAAAGTACACTGGTTAAGTCAGGTGGCATGCCTGCAGCGATTTTTCCATTTAAAAGGCGCTGTTGTCGAATTTATGAAGGCAAGAGGAGAGTAGGAACGAAAATCAAACTATCCGAAATGGCTGCACACTGCCCGCAATAAGACAAGGCAACGTGAGCAACAGCTTATTACTGATCTGGTGGGGATGACTTTAAAAGGAGAATCTAAATGTAAAAGGGACAAATTTTGACACAGTCCAGTTCCCTCTTGTTTTAAAGACACATCCTTTCACGTTAAGACTATCCAGGACATCTACATTGTTTTCCTCAGGCAGAATTTCCAGGTCTCCATAAAGAGATTGCATAAAGTGCTACAATGTTTCGATCAACATATGTGTGTGGAAGACCTTTCATCGATTATGAAACCTGAGAATTTTACGTTTGGAGCACAGCACTGCATGGTAGCGAAACATGGACCATGGACTGTGCGAAAACCGGGACACAAGAGAATAGAAGTCATTGAGATACGACGCTATAGAGAAATGCTGAAAATTACTTGGACTGATAAGGTGAAGAATGAGGAGGTTCTCTGCAGAAACGCCGAGGAAAGGAATTTACGGAAAACACTGACATAAATAAGGGACAGCATGATAGGATATCTGTTAAGATATCAGAAAATAGCTTCCATGGAACGACGGGGAGTTGAAGAGGGTAAAAACGGCAGAAAAAGACAGATTGGAATACATCCAGCAAATAATTGAGAACGTAGGATGCAAGTATTATTGTGAGATGAAGCGGCTGGCACAGGAGAGGATTCTTGTTGATTTGCATCTAACGAGTGTGAAGACTGATGATCGAAAAAATAAAACGAAACCAAATAAGTCGCGAGCGCGATACTCTGTGAAATTGTCTGCGTCTATCCTTATGCCAATAGTTTGTAGCAGATAGAAATAATATTGTGTCTTCAGTTCTCTATAAATGATTAAATATTTGTTTTGTTTGTGGTCTTTATTGTGGAGGAATGTGAAATATGAGAACACAGCGCGTTCGCATTTTCTCCTCTTTCCCCATCGTCACTCTGAGACAGCGTGCCCTGACGGCGCGGGAAATGTGCAGCTGGCCTGAGCGACGTGGCACCCGTGCCAGGGAATGGCCGCCCCTGCTCTGTAATCTTGCAACAGACGGAGGTCAGGGATGATGGTCTGTAATTCTGTTGATGCAGTACTTTTCCCTTTTTGAAAATAGATTCTTTACGTATCTTATCAGTAAAGCAGCCAGGGAAAATTTCAAAGGTAAAAGACAAGACCAAGCTAAATATTTGAGGTTTGATGAAAAAACTAAATTCTGTTGGAGACAGCAAAGGACTTTCAAATACACACAAACAGAAACACACACACACACACACACACACACACACACACACACAACACATACATACATATATGCCTATATACATACATACGTACATACCAATTGACTGAAACCAATATGGTCTTGCAAAGACATTACAACATGAATGTGAAACAAATATTAAACAAGGGATAAGTAATGTAAAGGAATCGAATAAAGCGATTGTGAAAGTATTACATTAGTTGGGTTTTACTATTTTGGTTTTACTATTTGGGCACTAAAACAAATAAAAAACTCCAAAGAAGGAGGTATATAAAATGTAGACTACCAGATACAGTCAAAGTATTTCAGAAAAAGCGAAATTTACTAGAATCGAATATAAATTTAACTGTTAGAAAATATTTTCTGAATGTATTTATCTGGGATGTATCTGGAACGGAAGTGACACTCGAACGATAAGCAGGTCAGGCAGTAGGAGATTTGAAGCTTTAGAAATGTGCTGCTACAGATGAATGCTGAAGATTAGGTGGGTAGATGGGATAACTAATAAAGAGCTCTAGAAATCGGTTTCGAAAGAAAATAAATTAATGGCACACCCTGATTAAAAGAAGAGATCGGTTGAAGGTAATCACCTGGGCATTAAGGATAGGTCAGGGATGGATGTGTGTGTGTGTGTGTGTGTGTGTGTGTGTGTGTGTGTGTCTGCAATGTGGGTTGGGGGGGGGGGTAAAAATTGTATATGTAGTGCAAGCCCCGAACGCAGCACCTAGGTTGGAATGGATATGGACTGCAGTGGCTAAGCAGAGATGAAGAGGCACACACAGGATAGAGTAACGTGGAGAATTGCATGAAGCTATTTTAATTTCGGTTTTTTGCTTTGTAGAGTATTCTTTCTTTTATTATTCGTGGTCTGTAGCAACAATTTTCATCCTTAACTTGAGACATCCGGACCGTCAGGTCGTGGCTGGTATGTACACGACCACAAGTGTCACCCCATAAGTTTTAAGTGAAGTTAATACTGGCCACGAATGGCTACATTGCGCTAACTATTTTCATTCTCACTGCTATATCCTCGGACACCAATACCTCGAGCAAAATGGCGACGCTGAAGCAGTGTACATGCCAATTACTGGGGCGGTTCTGGTGTCCCGTTCCCCCATCAGCTTTGACAAGTGACGTATGTGACGTCATCAGTTTAAGATGCGAAGGATGTAAGCTGCCTGTCATTAAATGCTATTTGTGGCTGTCTTAATAACTGGCGTAAACCATGCTGGTTATTCCTAGTACGTCGCTGTTTTCGATGGTGTGGATACACGGGAAGCTAAGTGCACACTTATTGCTGCGAGTGAATCAAGTAGCAATAATATTAATAATCTTGGTTCTGACAAATGTTTGGCTGTTTCTCTCCGAATGTGGCACGAGTTTCGAGGGTTGGGCTAGGCAGGAATCTGAGAGCACAGCATACATTGCTGCAAGTGAAATGACCTGCAGTCACATTTATAATCTTGGATCTCACAAATACTCGGCTAGGTTTTTTTCCGAACTTGGCACGATTTACGAGAGTGAGGTGAGAAGCGGACATAAGATGACTGCTATATAGGTCAACTTTAGTCCACCATTCCCAGTTTCGTGATTTTTCGTGAAGTGGTTTTTGTCATTTCTTTAAGGATTTACTCTATTGGTTGATATTTCTCTTTTCTAAGTAGTTGATTCTGAGGTTTGTTATTTACCTCGTTATTGCAGTAGTGCAGAAATTGGTATCAAAAGCTAAATCCTTAAGGAAATATCAATAACTATCTTATAAAAATCATGAGAAGTAACGGAATGTGGCCCTGACAATTAGAATTCAACTATACAGCTCAAGTACATAGAGAGATTCCAACAATGAAAAGCATAGAAAGACACAGCATAAAGGCAAAAAATAAGAAACCTTTGAATCGACAGCAAGAACTGACATATATAGGTGAACTGACCTATATGGGTGAATTCTGGTTGTCGAGTCCACGTTTCGTTATTTACTGCCTTCTTGCTGTAGTACAGAAAGCGCTATCAAAAGTGAAAATTTTCAACAAAAGTAAGATCCACACCTAATCATGGACAGAAACAGAACATATTATCGACAATTATAACTGATCTATAGAGCTCAAGTACACAGAGCTATTCAAAAATGAAAATCCTGTCTCGAGCGTCTTTGCGGGTTATATACTCCACTACTTCTTTGATTTTGCGGTTATTTTATGTTTCAGTTTGTCCCCGTGCTAAACCACCACTTCCCCACGCAAGTTACCGTGACTCTGTAAGATCGTAAGTTAACGATGAGTATTGTAGTGGACGCTGACGGCTGTCTCTGAATCCTCCGTTCTTTTCTGTCTTTTTATAGTAATTTGTTTTCCACGTAATTAGCGTGAAAGCAGTTAGTCGTTTGAATTATGTTGGTAATTTATGTTATGTGCGTCTATTATCATTTGGTGCTTTGCTGCATTACTTTGTCCACGAATAAACTTCATTGTTTCCCTTGGTAGTTTCAAAATATTGCGTCTCGCCTTCTTCACAAGTGGTTCTGTTAACTCAAGGATGTACTGAACTCTGGAGAATACCTCTCTCTCTCCTGTCAGACGTAAAATGACGAGCAGGTGACTAATGAGGTTGCCCCACGTTGGGCGCCAAAATTGTAGTGAACTCATGAAATATTTTGAGACATCACATCCATGAAAGTTACCAATCAGGTGGGCCCACGCTGGGTGCCAAACATGTAGTGAACCCGTGAAATTAAATGAAATCAAACAAAAAAGGGTACAAAAATAAGGGGTTCATGTATGATTGTAAAAGATTTCTTATATGATCAAAACATGAAAGAAATGTGTTTATTTTCGTGCTTTATACAAAAAACAAAACAAAATCATAAATCTCAGTGCCGATTTGACCTGGCGTGCACACGACTCAGTTATTAAGGGGAAGTAGGAGGGAACGAATCGTCTCACCATTCTTGTTATCGTTCGTCGTGTACTGCTGTCGGCGGCAGGCGCTGCGTCGGTACGGCGCGTCGCGTCAGAGCTGTGCTGCACGGGTTGGCTACCCTCATTTGCAATCGATGCTTAGCGGCGGGTCCCAGGTACGATCTCCTCGTTGTCTGCCCGTCTTCGGTTGCGTGGCCGAAGCTGTGCTATCACGGAATCGGAAGGCGGATTTTGGCGATGGGTGTAAGAGCGCCCATGTCCTCTCGCTTCCACGCTGTCTCCACGACTCCTTTTTCGCTGCTCATCCATATCTCTGCTCAACTCCTATTCAAAACATAATTCCTTTCGGCGTTGTCATTGGCGGACGAAATATTCAATGTAGCCCAATGACAGATCGCCGTTTCATCGCCATGCCTCTCCGTGCAGGGTATAAATGTTCTCTCTGGCGTGGGCTAGTGTGTGTCTCGTGAATTGGCATCTTTCTCACGATTTCACATTCTTAAGTTGTTTTCCTGCGTTCTGAGCAGGCGAGGACGTCGGCCCGGCTTCCCGCTGTGTGCTTGCAGAATGACTGCACCCGGGGGCTCGCCCCACTAAGTCCGGCCTCTTCCTCCTTCAAGGCCGCTCTCGGTGACTTGGCGAATGTGGCTGCGGTATTTCAAGAAAAAGTCTTTTTAGCAACCGGCCACGGTCACTACTACAGAAACTATGTTTAAGGGGTGGTTCATTCTGAAGGTCCAAATGCATTAAAACCAGCAACATTCAGAACATCGTAAAAATACCGGGGTGGCCATCTTCGAGTTGTGAATCATACATGTATGATCAAACATTTCTTTGGTGTAAAAGCAATGAGTATTTTATAAGAGTCGCTGAGAAAACGGAATGACATAGGAGGTGCGTTCCTGGAGTTGATTATTTTCGTTGCTGTATGAAGTTTATTTTAGCGTAGCCTGCCGACTAATGTCAGTTTTATTTTAGTCAACTCGTCAGCCAATTCTCATTATGTGTACTAGTTGTCTTTCATGGTATTCCTGTTTGTATTTTTTACAGGATCACAAAGCTTTAGGATATACCTTGATGGCATTGAAAGACTTATGGTCCTTTTCTCTTTGTTTCCTTCCTGATGTAAGAATTTCCATCCAAAAAGCATAATATTTTTGTTTCACATATGCTGACACTCTTAAGTCACATTTGCCATGCTTTTTGGGCATAAATATTTTGAAAGGACATCGTCCTCTGAAGCTAAGTAACGTTTCGTCTATTGTCAAGTCTTCAGGTGACGAATAATGGCTTTCACACTGAATGGTAAATAGATTCTTGAAATCTCCAAAGGTAGCGAATTTGTCGGTTTGTTTCCTTTGATTTCGTGTTCTATTTTCCTCGAATTCAAACCGGATTTTAGCCACTGTAAATTGGAAACTCGGAGTTCCGTCAATTTTTGAAATCATTTCCTTCGTGTTTATTCATTTATGCACTCCTATATAGTAACTCATAAAGCTCTTTCACCTCAAATTTTTCTGTGGGTACCGTATATCACTGGACAGAACTGAATCGTCGGATATTGGTTCAATTTCCTTATGTGTGTGTGTTTCACCAAATTACCAATCATTTCTTCATTGACTAACAACGAAATTAGTCTTCCGTCATTCGTCACAGCTTTAGACACCTTAGGTGAGAGAAGGTGTAACAGTGTATTTTTTGCAGGCGTTTTGGCATATTTAAATTTTAGAGGTGTGCTGGTCCAATTTGTTTCTAAATCTTTCCCTAGCGCCAAATATATAGCTTCTTTGTCGTTGTCTTTGGAGAACTGTCCTCCTCCTTGTAGGAAGCCCTCCTCGAGTTAGAATTCATTGTCGATAGCCTCATCATCAAATAACACGTCATACCACGTCACGGGGCAAGATTCATCAAGCTTGTCTTCATCCTCATCCTCATAACTCATCATCATTTGCTTTTTCAGCTCCTCTAAAACCTCTCCTAGTGAGGTGAACACAGTTTTGTCCGCAATTGCGGTAAACCCTGAAATATATCAAGAAGTTAGAAATATTAACTAGGTTCGGTGGAAATCCCACGTAGCTAACAAAGTCATGTGGAATCTGCATCTATATCTACATGGATACTCTGTAAATCACTCTTAAATGTCTGGCAGAGGTTTCACAATAATTCTCCATTATTCCTCTCTCGAACAGCGAGCGGAAAAAATCAACACATGTTTCCTTGCGAGCTCTGATTCCCCTTATTTTATTATAATGATCGTGTCTCCCTACGTAGATCAGCGTCAACAAAATATTTTCGCATTCGAAGGAGAAAGCTGGTGATTGAAATTTCGTGAGAAGCTCCCGCCACAGCGAGAAAAGCCTTTCTTTTAATGATGTCCATCCCAAATCCTGTTTCGTGTATGTGACACACTCTCCACTTTTTCAATAGTACCAAACGTCCTGCCCTTCTTTGAACTTTCTCGATGTACTCTTTAAATCCTGTTTGTTTAGGATTCTGGATTGTACAGCAGTACTCCAAAAGTTGACGGACGAGCATAGTCAAGGCAGTCTTTTTAGTAGATCTGTTGCATCTTCTAAGTGTTATGCCAATAAATCGCAATCTTTGGTTCGGCTTCCCCACAACATTTCTCACGTGTTATTTCCCTTAGTTCTTTGTAACTGTAATTCCTAGGTATTTAATTGAATTTGCGCCCTTTAGGTTACATTGACTTACCAAACTTTAGCGGATCCTTTTAGCACTCGTGTGAATGATTCACACTTTTCAATATTGAGTGGCCGGCCGGTGTGGCCGTGCTGTTCTAGGCGCTTCAGTTTGGAACCGCGTGACCGCTACGGTCGAAGGTTCGAATCCTGCCCCGGGCGTGGATGTGTGTGATGTCCTTAGGTTAGTTAGGTTTAAGTAGTTCTAAGTTCTAGGGGACTGATGACCACAGATGTTAAGTCCCATAGTGCTCAGAGCCATTTGAACCATTTGGCATTATTGAGTGTTAATTGCCAATTTTCCCACCATACACATATCTTTTCTAAATCGTTTTGCAATTTGCTTTGACACTGCTATGACTTTAATAGACCATAAATGACAGCATCATCAGCAAAAATCCTAAGGAGGCCGCTCAGCTTATCTCCTAAATTGTTTACATAGGTAAGGAAAAGCAGAGAGTCTATAACACTACCCTGGGAACGCCAGAAATAACTTCTGTTTAACTCGATGACTTTCTGTCTATTACAACGACCTGTGACCTCTCTGACAGGAAATCACTAATCCAGTCGCATAACTGAGACGATATCCCATAAGCACGTAATCTGACTACAAGCCACTTGTGAGGTATTGAGTCAAAAGCCTTGAGGATCTCTAGAAATACGGAATCAATTTGGAAACCCCTGTTAACACTATTGAACACTTCGTGTGAGTAAAGGTTTTGTTGTGTTTCACAAGATTGATGTTTTCTAAATCATTGTTGATTGTGTGTCAGTAGACTGTTCTCTTAGAGATAATTTATAATTTTCGAACACAATATATGTTCCAAAATCCTGCTGCATATCGACGACAATGATATGAGGCTGTAATTTAGTGGGTTAATCCTATTGTTTTCTTGAGTATTGCAGTGATCTGTGCAACTTTCCGGTCTTTGGGTACGAATCTTTCATTGAGCGAGCGGTTTTGAATGATTGTCAAGTGTGGAGCTATTGCATCAGCATACCCTGAAAGGAACCTAATTGGTACACAGTCTGGACCGAATATTTGCTTTTATTAAGTGATTTAACTGCTTCACTACTGCAAGGATATACACTTCTAAGTAAGTCATGTTAGCAGCTGTTCTTGAATTTAATTCTGGAATATTTACTTCGTCTTCTTTGTTGAAGGAATTTCCGAAGGCTTTATTTGGTAACTGGGCTTGAGCAACACTGTCATCGATAGTATTTCCATTTCTACCGCGCAGAGAAGGCATTGATGGCATTGATTATGTTTTGCCGCTACATACTTCACATACGACCAGAATACCTTCGGAATCTCTGCCAGCTTTCGAGACAAAGTCTCGATATGGAACCTTATTACAAGCATCTCACATTGAAGTCGGCGTTAAATTTCGAATTTCTGTAAAAAGATGGTTAAACTTCGGGATTTTTCATTCGTTCGACTTTCGCAAAATCTTTATGTCGGTTTTGCAACAATATTCTGACCTGTTCTGGGTACCAAGGGGATCAGCTCGGTCGTTTGTTAATTTATTTGGTACGGATCTGTCAATTGCTGCCGATTCTATTTCTTGGAATTCAGTCCACATCTGGTCTGTACTTACACTGTACTTACACATTCCTCACACACAAAGAAAGAAAATATGTTATGTGGACATGTGTCCGGAAACGCTTACTTTACATGTTAGAGCTCATTTTATTACTTCTCTTCAAATCACATTAATCATGGAATGGAAACACACAGCAACAGAACGTACCAGCGTGACTTCACTTTGTTACAGGAAATGTTCAAAATGTCCTCCGTTAGCGAGGATACATGCATCCACCCTCCGTCGCATGGAATCCCTGATGCGCTGATGCAGCCCTGGAGAATGGCGTATTGTATCACAGCCGTCCACAATACGAGCACGAAGAGTCTCTACATTTGGTACCGGGGTTGCGTGGACAAGAGCTTTCAAATGCCCCCATAAATGGAAGTCAAGAGGGTTGAAGTCAGGAGAGCGTGGAGGCCATGGAATTGGTCCGCCTCTACCAATCCATCGGTCACCGAATCTGTTGTAGATAAACGTACGAACACTTCGACTGAAATGTGCAGGAGCTCCATCGTGCATAAACCACATGTTGTGTCGCACTTGTAAAGGCACATGTTCTAGCAGCGTAGTTGGAAGAACATGGGGCCCAATCAAGACATCACCAACAATACCCTCCCAAACATTCACAGAAAATCTGTGTTGATGACGTGATTGTACACTTGCGTGCGGATTCTCGTCAGCCCACACATGTTGACTGTGAAAATTTACAATTTCATCACGTTGGAATGAAACCTCATCCGTAAAGAGAACATCTGCACTGAAATAAGGATTGACACATTGTTGGATGAACCATTCGCAGAAGTGTACCCATGGAGGCCAATTATCTGCATCTACATCTACATTTATACTCCGCAAGCCGCCCAACGATGTGTGGCGGAGGGCACTTTACGTGCCACTGTCATTACCTCTCTTTTCTGTTTCAGTCGCGTATGGTTCGCGGGAAGAACGATTGTCTGAAAGCCTCCGAGCGCGCTCGAATCTCTCTAATTTTACATTCGTGATCTCCTCGGGAGGTATAAGTAGGGGGGAGCAATATATTCGACACCTCATCCAGAAACGTACCCTCTCGAAACCTGGACAGCAAGCTACACCGCGATGCAGAGCGCCTCTCTTGCAGAGTCTGCCACTTGAGTTTGGTAAACATCTCCGTAACGCTATCACGGTTACCAAATAACCCTGTGACGAAACGCGCCGCTCTTCTTTGTATCATCTCTATCTCCTCCGTCAACCCGATCTGGTACGGATCCCACACTGATGAGGAATACTCAAGTATAGGTCGAACGAGTGTTTTGTAAGCCACCTCCTTTGTTGATGGACTACATTTTCTAAGGACTCTCCCAATGAATCTCAACCTGGTACCCGCCTTACCAACAATTAATTTTATGGGATCATTCCACTTCAAATCGTTCCGCAAGCATTCTCCCAGATATTTTACAGAAGTAACTGCTACAAGAGTTTGTTCCGCTGTCATATATTCATACAATAAAGGATCCTTCTTTCTATGTATTCGCAATACACTATATTTGTCTATGTTAATGGTCAGTTGCCACTCCCTGCACCAAGTGCCTATCCGCTGCAGATCTTCCTGCATTTCGCTACAATTTTCTAATGCTGCAACTTCTCTGTATATTACAGCATCATCCGCGAAAAGTCGCATGGAACTTCCGACACTATCTACTAGGTCATTTATATATATTGTGAAAAGCAATGGTCCCATAACACTCCCCTGTGGCACGCCAGAGGTTACTTTAACGTCTGTAGACGTCTCTCCATTGATAACAACATGCTGTGTTCTGTTTGCTAAAAACTCTTCAATCCAGCCACACGGCTGGTCTGATACTACGTACGCTCTTACTTTGTTTATCAGGCGACAGTGCGGAACTGTATCGAACGCCTTCCAGAAGTCAAGGAAAATACCATCTACCTGGGAGCCTGTATCTAATATTTTCTGGGTCTCATGAACAAATAAAGCGAGTTGGGTCTCACACGATCGCTGTTTCCGGAATCCATGTTGATTCCTACATAGTAGATTCTGGGTTTCCAAAAACGACATGATTCTAGAGCAAAAAACATGTTCTAAAATTCTACAACAGATCGACGTCAGAGATATAGGTCTATAGTTTTGCGCATCTGCTCGACGACCCTTCTTGAAGACTGGGACTACCTGTGCTCTTTTCCAATCATTTGGAACCTTCTGTTCCTCTAGAGACTTGCGGTACACGGTTGTTAGAAGGGGGGCAAGTTCTTTCATGTACTCTGTGTCGAATCGAATTGGTATCCCGCCAGGTCCAGTGGACTTTCCTCTGTTGAGTGATTCCAGTTGCTTTTCTATTCCTTGGACACTTATTTCGATGTCAGCCAGTTTTTCGTTTGTGCGAGGATTTAGAGAAGGAACTGCAGTGCGGTCTTCCTCTGTGAAGCAGCTTTGGAAAAAGGTGTTTAGTATTTCAGCTTTACGCGTGTCATCCTCTGTTTCAATGCCATCATCATCCCGGAGTGTCTGGATATGCTGTTTCGAGCCACTTACTGATTTAACGTAAGACCAGAACTTCCTAGGATTTTCTGTCAAGTCGGTACATAGAATTTTACTTTCGAATTCACTGAACGCTTCACGCATAGCCCTCCTTACGCTAACTTTGACATCGTTAAGCTTCTGTTTGTCTGAGAGATTTTGGCTGCGTTTAAACTTGAAGTGAAGCTCTCTTTGCTTTCGCAGTAGTTTCCTAACTTCGTTGTTGAACCACGGTGGGTTTTTCCCGCCCCTCACAGTTTTACTCGGCACGTACCTGTCTAAAACGCATTTTACGATTGCCTTAAACTTTTTCCATAAACACTCAACATTGTCAGTGTCGGAACAGAGATTTTCGTTTTGATCTGTTAGGTAGTCTGAAATCTGCCTTACAGAGTCGAAAAGTTCGAGTCTGTTTGTTATCAGTATGTCCAAGATGTTATCTCCACGAGTCGGTTCTCTGTTTAATTGCTCAAGGTAATGCACTCAGTATAATGTCACTCGATGCTCTGATGTGCTGTTGATAGTGTCTGCACACGCTGTACATGGTACGGAAACAACTGGTTCTCCCGTAGCACTCTCCATACAGTGAAGTGGTCAACGTTACCTTGTACAGCAGCAACTTCTCTGACGCTGACATTAGGGTTATCATCAACTGCACGAAGAATTGCCTCGTCCATTACAGGTGTCCTCGTCGTTCTAGGTCTTCCCCAGACGCGAGTCATAGGCTGGAATGTTCCGTTCTCCTTAACACGCCAATCAATTGCTTCGAACGTCTTCCCGTCGGGACACCTTCGTTCTGGAAATCTGTCTCGATACAAACGTACCGCGCCACGGCTATTGCCCCGTGCCAATCCATACAACAAATGGGCATCTGCCAACTCCGCATTTGAAAACATTGCACTGACTGCAAAACCACGTTCGTGATGAACACTAACCTGTTGATGCTACGTACTGATGTGCTTGATGCTAGTACTGTAGAGCAATGAGTCGCATGTCAACACAAGCACCGAAGTCAACATTACCTTCCTTCAATTGGGCTAACTGGCGGTGAATCGAGGAAGTACAGTACATACTGACGAAACTAAAATGAGCTCTAACATGGAAATTAGGGGTTTCCGGATATCTTTTCTTTATTTGTGTGTGAGGAATGTTTCCTGGAAGTTTGGCCGTGCTTTTTTGTAACACCCTGTATAAATTGCAATAACGGTGAAGCCTGTAGGTTATTTAAATCTGAAACTGATGAGTGAAATTGAATGCAAGAGTGACTTTCCTATTGTTTATCATTTCAACACTTACCCACGATACCCTAGCGCAACGCAATCTGACTGCTCAAAAATGATTACCTGACTTCAAATAAATAATACAAAAGAATGGCCCTGAATGAGAAGAAATCGTAACAATAACCTATATATTTCGTAAGTCACTTACCTCACAAAACTCTTCATTACACAAACTAAAGCAATTCCGCGAGCACCAATACCGCTAGCTAAATAAATGATTCTAACTACTGATGGCTCTAACTACTGATAGGCATGTAGTTAGCAAAGGAAATATTTTATTGCAGAGCAAACAATGTATTTACCTTAACAGTGTGACAACCAGTTCAAAAATTATATAATCGTCGGTGATATCAGTTTCAAAAATTATATAATCATTGACAAAATTAAATTTCCATGACGGACACACGTCTAGACCCTTCGCAAACACTTCAGAACTCTAACCTCCATCACTGGCAACTATTAACATCCAACCTCCATCAGTCTTGGCTATTCAACTCCAACTGCGAGTCCGACCAGCCAGAGAGTCTCTTACAGAGTGCGCACAACGCTGTCAGAGTTATTAATGCAGAGCGCTACATAGCGCTGCCAACATACAAACACATAAACAGCCTACTTACACACTGCCAATCAGGAAGGAATGCACATTGTCTCTCAAGAAGATGCCAAGTGAACTATCACCTACTTGTTTGAATTGGCAATTTTTCCTTTATTTTTGGAGGATTTAGAAGTTACGATGATAAATGTCGGTGCGACAACCCTCAGTCCTATAATCCCTGTAGCCATTTTGATGCTCGTTATTAGCTCAGGATTATTGGTTGCTAAGATGTAAAGTATGTTTTCACAACTGTTTACTATTGGGGGCTCATGAACTAACTGCTGGAAATAATTTTCAGAGAATGCGTTTAGCACAATTTCAGATGATGTTTTAAGCGTAACTCCGTATTTAAACATAAATATATCAACATAAAATCAAGTCACCGCCAAGTACAGTTGTATGAGTTGGATAAGTGTTTGAAATTAGATTCACGTTTTCTTTTAACCTTTCAGTAATTGTATCTTCTTAGTTGATAGGTCGGTAAAAGGATTCTATTATAATTTTATCCCGTTTGCAAGAATGATCTCTACATGTACTAACTCACAGGAACTGTATACCTCAATTTCGCTACAAGATAAATTGCTTCTAATAGCAACGAACACGCGACCACCAACTGTGTTTGGCCTATACTTTCTGAACACCAAATGGCCTTCGCAAAAATTTCGGCTGAACTTATCTCCGGCTTTTGCCAACTTTCAGTGGCTATAAAGATTTTAGCATCAGTGTTTTCTATTAGCACTTGGATCTTAGGTAGTTCCCCAACACGACTACGACAATTTACAACTGTTATACCGGTGGCTCCTAGCTGCATGCTGTTCCGTTGTTCGATATGTATCCTTCAGATATGAAGCCACTTCTATGTTTCCCTCAGGGCCTCTGACTTACAAATCCGCCCAGTCTTCACCACAAAGCCCCTGCTACCAGTGTAGCCGCCTCCTGCGTGTAATGGACTCCTTACCTATTTAGCATAACCCGAAAAACCAGCACCCTATGGCACAATTCGAGGAATCCCCAACCTACACAGTCCCAGAACCGTCCCGCCTCGGCCGTCCCGCGTGGCCGAGCGGTTCTAGGCCCTACAATCTGGAACCACGTGACCGCTACGGTCGCAGGTTCGAATCCTGCCTCAAGCATGGATGTGTGTGCTGTCCTTAGGTTAGTTAGGATTAAGTAGTTCTACGTTCTAGGGGACTGATGACCTCAGATGTTGAGTCCCATAGTGCTCAGAGCCATTTGAGCCATTTTGAGCCGTCCTGCCTCGGATTCTGACACCACTCAGCTGTGTGCCAGTGGTTCGCATTCGGTCCTGTGTACTATGCTGCAAATGGTGAACTTTGCTTTAACTCGTAAGCATGACTGGCAGCCTTTACCACTTCTGATAGCAGATTGAAGTCAGAGAGAATATTTACTATCCAAGACGACGCACATCATTGGTACCAACTTGAGCCACCACTCACAGTTGGCTGCAACCTGCGGTATTCATGGCATCTAGAAGGATCCGTTCAACGTCTGGAATGATACCATCCAGTATGCACAGAGACTGCATATTGGCTTTCTTCCCCTCCTTGGCAGCCATGTCCCCAAGGGGCCCCATAATGAGCCTAAAATTGTAGCTCCCAACTGCTACCAACAATCCTACCCTCTGTGACTGCTCAGATATTACAAGCTGAGAGATTTCCTCCGAAACAGGACAAGTGACTGCGTCTGTCTGAGGGACAGTGCCAGTCATGGACAGCACCTGGAACCCGTGTATCAGACTATCTGGGGAGGCCTTACATTCGGCCCCCTGGGAAGTCATTCGCAGCTTACTGCAGCCTGCCACGCCCAGGGGTGGCCCCCCAATCGAAGGGGAAGGGGTTGGGAAAGAATCAACATCAGTGCCCAGTAACTGAACTGGCCATTGGTGCAGATATACCTGTGGACTCGTGGGTTTCGCTGGACGTCTGTTGGATCCCCATGGTCGACCCACAACAGCATGCCTATCCACTGCAGCCTCAAGCTGTGTAACCGAAGCCATCACGGCCTGGAGCTGAGAGTGAAGTATCACCAACTCAGCATGCATCCGCACACAGCAGTTGCAGTCCCTATCTTTACTAAAGACCATGGAAAACTATACCGTATATACAAACAAAGGACATTGACAAGCACTAAGGAACTCTAGACAGTAACGAATATATAAGAACTGTGTGTAATAAATTAGACTAACACACAGAGATTCGAAAACTAAACTACCAATATGTCACAAAATCCGTTTACTTTCCGACCCAAACGAAAAAACGAGAACTTTTTCTATTAATGGTAAATTAACACACAGAAATTAAAGAAACTCAACTACCAAAGCCCTTATAGTTCGTTTCCAGTTATGAATTGGTAAAATGTCACAGAATCGGTTAGTTCCCTGTTACTGCTTGCATCTCAGCCGGTAGCTGCTGCCAAACCGGCCATAGACCGTGTGTAGAATGTGTGATGTGTATCATGGTGCAGGCGACCCCTCCAGCTGCGAATATGTATGACGTTCACTCGGAGCCGCTGAGAAGCGTTTTTCGGTGGCGCTTCCGCTGGCGAAGCGTTGGGTTAAATGTGACCCTTCAGACGTGCAGCGCCATCACGCTTCTGTCGCGGTAGTCCGCCACCAATTAGCACCGCTACACGACCGCTAGCCGCCTTCACACAACATCACTCGGTGGCGTGGCCACCTGGCCATGCAGTTAACGTTGCCTGTTAACAGTCGGCTCGTGATGTATTGGGATCGCTGATCGGTGTTGTTTGGTAGTTCGTTCTTGTAGGGAAACGCCCATCGACGTGGAGCATGGAGCGTAAGGAATATTCAGATGAATTGCAGAACATTTAAGTATGAGAGACAGTCAGTTCCAGATTTTTACTGGTCGCTGGAAAATAAAGGTGCTGCAAATAGGAAGACAAGTGGTGAGCGTCATCCACAAATACAGGGTGTTACAAAAAGGTACGGCCAAACTTTCAGGGAACATTTCTCACACAAAAATAAAGAAAAGATGTTATATGGACATGTGTCCAGAAACGCTTAATTTCCATGTTAGAGCTCATTTTAGTTTCGTCAGTATGTACTGTACTTCCTCGATTCACCGCCAGTTGACCCAATTGAAGGAAGGTAATGTTGACTTCGGTGCTTGTGTTGACATGCGACTCATTGCTCCACAGTACTAGCATCAAGGACATCAGCATCAACAGGTTAGTGTTCATCACGTGGTTTTGCAGTCAGTGCAATGTTTACAAATGCGGAGTTGGCGGATGCCCATTTGATGTATGGATTAGCACGGGGCAATAGCCGTGGCGCGGTACGTTTGTATCGAGACAGATTTCCAGTACGAAGGTGACCAATGGATTGGTAGAGGCGGACCAGTTCCATGGCCCCCACGCTCTCCCGATCTCAACCCTCTTGACTTTCATTTATGGGGGCATTTGAGAGCTCTTGTCTACGCAACCCCGGTACTAAATGTAGAGACTCTTCGTGCTCTTATTGTGGACGGCTGTGATACAATACGCCATTCTCCAGGGCTGCATCAGCGCATCAGTGATTCCATGCGACGGAGGGTGGATGCATGTATCCTCGCTAACGGAGGTCATTTTGAACATTTCTTGCAACAAAGTGTTTGAAGTCACGCTGGTACGTTCTGTTGCTGTGTTTCCATTCCATGATTAATGTGATTCGAAGAGAAGTAATAAAATGTGCTCTAACATGGAAAGTAAGCGTTTCCGGACACATGTTCACATAACATATTTTCTTTCTTTGTGTGTGAGGAATGTTTCCTGAAAGTTTGGCCGTACCTTTTTGTAACACCCTGTATTTGCGCTTGTGTGGAATATGTTGACACGTTATGAATTCACAAATATTCATAGTGACTTTAGATCTGTATCTGTCTCGTTTGTCTACAACTCTGAGGAACACACATCAAGTTTTTATAACATCATCAGCGAGTTCGGGAGATACAGTCAAAAATCGAAGATTCTGGAATGTTTAGCAATAGTACCAGAAGTACAGGTTGGCTATAATTAAACTTTCGCTACTTGAGCCAATGTAGACTGAAAACTATTTCTCTTGTCCGTACAAGTTTCACCTTGATCGGAACAAACTTTTAGTCAGAATCTACGTTTTTACGAAAAATAAGTGGGGCTAAATAATGAAGCTAGAAAGCCAAAAATTCAAATGAATCCTCAGATAGATACAAAAACCTTACTACGTGACCCTATTTTTTATTATTATTATCATCATCAAGAACATTACTATGTTGTGCGTGTGACAGTTGGTCAAATATATCTATCAATGAGGGCTCAAAATCTTCATTTATAATCATAGTTCCTAATCCCGATGAGTAAATAGAGGATATAAATATTTCTTTCAGTGGGCTGAACAAGAATGTGGACTAGCACATTGGAAACTATGGTCCGTATGTTCTCCATCCCTTTCTGGCTGATCACAGAAATAGTTTTCTGGGTCTTGTAAAAGACAGCGACGACGACCCACAATATTTTTACTACAACATCCCTCTGTTCCTCTTTACACACCAACAAAAACATTTGTGGTATGGTCTATGGGACCAAACTGCTGAGGTTATTGGTCCCTAAGTTTAGCGGTGCGGGGGCGGCGGAGGTTTTTGAATAAAACGTGAATTAAATATTGACAGTTTCAATTACGCTATAAATGCGAGGGTTGGAACTTCAATAGTGTCAGATAATTATTTACAGCACGTAAAAAATATATACGTGTTTCAAAGTTTTACTGACCTTCAAAGTAGTCACCAGCATTGTGTAGCGCCAGTTGCGATGACAGTTCGAGCGGCGCGGTCTATTGGCTGACGAATTTATAGCAGTTCTGAAGCGAATACCGTGAAGTGTTTTCTTCGGTTTAGAAATCGAGTTGAATTCACGAGGGCTTAAGTTAGGGGAGTGCAGTAGGTGGTATAGCACTTAGCAACCCCATCAGTCAAACAAATCAATAACAGCTTGCACTGTACCAGCTTGAGCGTTGTCCTGCAAAATGATGGACAGGTCCTGCAGAAAGTCTTATCACTTCTGTCTCTAAGCTGGTCCTAGGTGTTCCAAAAATTAACAGCATAGAGACAGAAGTGATGATACTTTCCGTTACACCAGCGGACTGCATTTGGTTCAAAAATGGCTCTGAGCACTATGGGACTTAACTGCTAAGGTCATCAGTACCCTAGAACTTAGAACTACATAAACCTAACAAACCTAAAGAGATCACACACATCCATGCCCGAGGCACAATTCGAACCTGCGACTGTAGCGGTCACGTGGTTCCAGACTGTAGCGCCGAGAAACGCTCGGCCACTCCGTCCGGCGACTGCATTTGGGTGGGACCACTTTAATATTGCACAGTGGCAATCCATCTTCATCTTGAAATATCTCGTCATACAATTGCGGGTTTGTTTGTTCTCCCCAAGAGTTAATTAACAGAAATTGGTTCTCCTGCATGTAGGACTCCATCATATGAGTCAAAAACATTTTGTATAAAGGCTGCCGTAAGTTTTTGAGATTCTGATGAAGTATTGACGACATTCCTACATTTTGTAGCGTACTCATCGACCGTTTCTTGAATCCTCGGAATAAAAGAGCCAGTCGTCTCTAATAGGCATAAGAACCAGCTCTATAGCCGAGACTAGTGCTATCCCCAATGGGCGATGATCCGATTTTACCTGCACTGGGGAGATATTGTTCGAGTTCCGCTGCCGAGGGCTGCTCCAAGCTCAAAATAAAATTAACAAAATAAGAAGTCCTGTACGCTCCAATTACAATACTTGCTTGGAAATTTATTTTGCGAATCAAAATTATCTTTTGCGTTTCTTTTTTATGCCTTTTATGACATTATCGATAAATACAACGTATGGAGCATTATTGCTGTATATATGCTACGGAAGGAAAGTAATAATTGAAAATAAAAAATAAAAATGTTTTCTGGAGGGAAGCTTGATACTGCGAACCTTCGATAGCTGGTCTGTAATCTTTTTCGCTGCACCACTCCCCATTTGGAAACTACAATCAAACAAATTGCTCAGATCTTACCCGACCCGTTCAAAAAAAATTTTTTTTCTTCTAAACGCTTGGCTATCTGGAGCTCCCACTTCCGTCATTTTCATTTCTGTTCTAGCCGCGCACATATCAAAAATTTGGAGGAAATCGGTGATGATGAGTCGGCGCCGTCTTCTTGTTAGATCTCTTTCTCACAGTCAAAGTACTTTCAACCAGAAAATATTTTACTGAAATATAAGGAAATCTATCAAAATGACCATCAAGAGATATTATGAAGCAGAGAGTACTAGCGACGTGGCAGCACGGCTCTGCAGGTAACAAATAGTAACGAAAACGAAATCTTATCCTATACTGAAGTGCCACGCAATCTGGAATAGGCATGCGTATTCAAATACAGAGATACGTAAACAGGCTGAATAAGGAGCTGCGGTCGGCAACGCCCATATAACAAATGTCTGGTGCAGTTGTTTGATCGGTTACTACTGCTACAATGGTAGGCTATCATGATTTAAGTGAGTTTGAACGTGGTGTTATAGTCGGCGAAAGAGTGATGGGACACAGCATCTCCGAGGTAGCGATGAAGTGGGGATTTTCCCCATATGACCATTTCACGAGTGTACCGTGAATACCAGCAATGCTGTAAAACATCAAATCTGCGGCTGGAAAAAGATCCTGCAAGAGCGCAACCAACGACGACTGAAGAGAATCGTCCAGCCTGACAGAAGTGCAATCCTTCTGCAAATTGCTGCAGATTTCAGTGCTGGGCTCTGTACATGTGTCAGTGTGCGAACCATTCAACGAAGCATCAACGATATTAACTCTTGTACCCTTGTTGACTGAACGACACAAAGCCATAGTCCTCGCCTCGGCCCGTCAACACCGGTATTGGACTGTTGATAATTGGAAACATGTTGCCTGTCGGACGAGTCTCGTTTGAAATTGTATCGAGCTGATGGACGTGTGTGGGTACCGAGACAGCCTCATGTCCGTGGACCCTATATGTCAGCAGGGGACTGTACAAGCTGGTGGATGCTCTGTAATGGTGTGGGGTGTGTGCAGTTGGCGTAATATTGGACTCCTGACACGTCCAGATACGAGCCTCACAGGTGACACTTACGTAAGCATCTTGTCAGATCAGCTGCATTCATTCATGTCCATTGTGCATTCCGACGGACTTGGGCAATTCCTACAGGAAAATGCGACACCCCACACGTCCAGAATTGCTACAGAGTGGCTCCAGGAACACTCTTATGAGTTTAAACACTTCCGCTGGCCACCAGACTCCCCAGACATGAACATTATTGAGCGCGTCTGGGATGTCTTGTTACGTTCTGTTCAGAAGAGATCTCCACCCCGTCGTCCTGGACAGCCCTGCAGGATTCATGGTGTCAATTCAATCCAGGACTACTTCAAACATTAGTCGAGTCCATGAAACGTCGTCTTGCGGCACTTGTGCGTGCTCGGGGTGCCCTACACAGTATTAGGCAGGTACCAGTTTCTTTGGCTCGTCAGTGTATAAATCCGAAGAAATATATCTTCATAACTTCTTACTAACACTTCATTTGGTGTCGTTTCTCAGATACTGTCATTCTCGGATCGAAATTAAGAATTTGTGAAACACAGCTCACTTCGAAATTTTGTTGGTATATTAAAACCGTGTGACGAAACGAGACTGGAACTCGGGACCTTGGCCTTTCAGCGCACATTCCGCTGTAGAGAGAAAATTTCATCCCGAATAGCTGAATTTCAGTTACAATAACTCTTCTGCCTTCGTGAGATGTCATCCGATTATCAGTCGTTATATCGTACTTCGGATGTCTGTCACTACGGAATTCGTGGGAACAGCAGACATTAATCACAACAAATTAGATGAGTCGCACCTCGCGTGACTGCTGCTTCAAATATTTCAAAGATGTTCCTATCAACATAATTAGTTAATACTTACATCTGCTTTCTAATATTGCGAGCTTTGATGTAATCCTTGTCCGTGCATCCATATAGCATTCGGGGTAACACACGAACCGCTTGTCAGTTAATTCCGTCCGATAGACACAGCGTTAATACGCAGTAACTAACAGTGCTAGATTAAAGGTCGCGTTCGTCAACGCTTAGTTACAGCTGGCTGCGAGCCAGTGACAAGATGTATTAAATGATCCGCCAGTCGCACAAGCAAGTGTCTTTTGCTCTCTCTACTCTTTGTGCCAGTTCGCTGTATATTTGACATAAGTTGTTGTTCTTAAGGTTAAAGATATCCCGTAAAGATTCGCAGCTAGAGCTATGCAGAGCGAAAGCTCCGCATGTCTGGTTATTTACGCTACTATGGCCGGCCGTTGTGGCCGTGCGGTTCTAGGCGCTTCAGTCTGGAACCGCGTGATCACTACGGTCGCAGGTTCGAATCCTGCCTCGGGCACGGATGAGTGTGATGTCCTTAGGTTAGTTAGGTTTAAGTAGTTCTAAGTTCTAGGGGACTGATGACCACAGATGTTAAGTCCCATTGTGCTCAGAGCCATTTGAACCATTTTTACGCTACTATGTAAAGACCAGTCATTGTTTAACGTTATTATCGAAAATATTCTAATATTCTAATAAACATTCGGATAGATATAGGTAACATTTTTTAAAAATATGTGTGGTATACAAAATACATATATATCATAATAAATAAAGAGAGAAAGTTGACTGAGGAAATGTTGGCAAGTTCTTGACAGATATATTTCAAATTTTTACACGATACGCTGATAAACGTTAGGAAAAATTTAGGCGAAGCGTTGTTAGCTAAGATCGCGGAAAGTTCTTGGCGGATTTAAATCAGATTGCTAAACGGTATTGCAATAAACATTTAGACGGACATAAGCTACACATTTTTAAAGAACATTGTACATATTTTCTGTTATAAGTCAGTGCGGGAAAGAAAATGCTGTGCTGTTTTGTGTTGCTGAGATACGCGTTTCTTTTCTTTGACGCAATCAATTTTAAATACGATAGCCGGGCATTTAAACCATTGGATTAATTGATTCTACCATAATTTTAAACAAAAATTGTACGCAAAACTGCGTGCTATTTAGTTTTCTTCCTGTGAGACAGTTTTAACAGAAAACAGGAAAGTTGTATTTATGGCATATTAGCTTACGATTAGAAAACTACTACGGATTTCGGATGATCGAAAACTCTGCTATCCTTCCCATTTGCACACGAAAACTATGCGAAATACTGTCATGGAATCTGTTATCCCGACATATCAAGTAGCAGGAGAGGTCTGTCGTAACCCGTACACCAATGATCCCTACCAATTAACCCAATTAGTTTAAGAGACTTTAGTTCCCAAACAAAGTTTCATTAGCAGTAACAATAAACAAGGCTCAGTGCCAGCAATAAGAGGAATAAGGAGGCGGAGAGAGAAGGGGGAACAGGAGGAGGAGAGAGGTATGGGGAGAAGCAGATGGGCAGAGAGGTGGGGAGGGGGTGATAAAGGGATGGTCTGGAGCAGGAGATGGAAAATAGACGGAAGAGAAGGGGGTGGACAGACAGAGAAGGAAGAAAAAGATTAGGACATATATCCAGTTCCTACACATATTTAGCAATTGAAAAGCATTGCTGTGTTCGCTAGTAACAATATAATTTCCTGATTTTTGTTAAATGTACTCGGACAGCGATTATGTTCACTGAATGTCGCCCATGACCAACAGATATAAACACATATATTATAACTCTACGTTATTGAACTTGTAACAATATTACGAGAAGGCCTACGTCAACAATAGACATACAAAAGCACACACACGCGTACACACACAAACGCACACAAACACACACACACACACACACACACACACACACACACACACGCACACACACACGACTGCAGTCTCAGGCAACTGAATGTGGTTCCAGTTGACGAAGGCCAATGGTAGAAAGCTTCAATTGCGAGAGTCGTTTTGTTGTACCGATATGCGACTCCGCATCTCCGCTATATGGTGAGCAACAACTTTCCTTCTCATAATATTGTTACATTCCATCCTGGATTTTCCGTTATTTAACTTGCAGGCAGAACTGGCAAAACTTTTTATACGCCTTAAGACCTCAATGTGCACTCTTCTGCCAGCCGCGGTGGTCTAGCGGTTCTAGGCGCTTCAGTCCGGAACCGCACGGCTGCTACGGTCGCAGGTTCGAATCCTGCCTCGGGCATGGATGTGTGATGTCCTTAGGTTAGTTAGGTTCAAGTAGTTCTAAGTTCTAGGGGACTGATGACCACAGATGTTAAGTCCCATAGTGCTCAGAGCCATTTGAACCATTTTTGCACTCTTCTCTTTTCTCCTATTGCAGCATCTGAAAATAGCCATTGTAGGACGAAATTGCTTAAAACTGTACGAACAATGTGACTGCGTCCCAAATAAATATATGTTACTGTCAGCATTATGTGCGATGGGACTAAAAAAAATTTGCTACAGATTATTATACAGGCCAAATAACATTCATTGAATGCTGCATTAGATGTCAAAAGTGTCGATATAGTCACCAAGTCTGTATACAGGTAAACAACCGTCGCAGCATTCAGCCAATCGCTCATTTCCTCGAGGGTAGATCTTCGCTCACCGAGCCACTGGAGAACCACTGTGTGAACGTCATCATTTTGAAAAACGTCTCCCTCCCTCCCCCCTCTCCCCCCAGATATTCTTTCAGCTTTTGTATGTCGATCCTTTTAGCAGGAGGTCTCTGGGACGACGGCAGTTTACTATCGTGACAAAAACACCTACAGCAGTCCTTATGATTTTATTTTGTCGCTACCAGTTTCAACGCTTCATTGCGTCATCTCCATGCTGTTTTTGATGCGGTACAGGCTGATATGATCTCCATACATAGCCCATCACTTGCCAGCATTACTGGATACGCAGATAATGTGTCAGCCCGCTGGCAAGTGATGGGTTATGTATGGAGATCATATCAACCTGTACCGCATCAAAAACAGCCTGAAGATGACGCAATGAAGCGTTGAAACTGGTAGCAACAAAATAAAATAAAATCATAAGGACGACTGTAGGTGTTTTCATTTTTGTCACGATTCTTTCAGCTTGTCGAAAAGATGGAAATCCCACGGGGCACGTTGTGCACTATGCAAGTTCTGTATATGCAGCACCTCGAAAACGAGACCGCGCAGCCGAACAAGTCAGTGGGGCGTGATCTCCGGCAGTTCAGGGAGCGGGTGCTTGTCATTTGGATATTGGTCCGCAGCCACCGGAACGAGCCCAGGTTCCGTCCGGTGCTCCAGCCAGAGGTCACGGCGTGCGTCACGCCGCCGCAGCCCGGGTGCTTGCAGAGGGCGTGTGGCGGCCAGGTAAACAAACTCTTGCGTGGCATAAACACGCCCCGCCGATGCACGACCTCACACCGCCAGTCGTAGACTTCGTAGAGCTGCTCCGGTTTTGTGTACGCTGACAAACTAGATTACCGCGCTCTGAGCGCCAATCTGAACTACTGGAGAATGTGACTCGCACGAATCACACGTGTACTGAATTGACATCACTGCACATTAGGACTCCATGCGACACGTTTTTCAGCAAAAACTGATGCTGTTCGTTACAAAACTGTTGCTTCTTAGTAGCTACTGTTTGTCAATAATGCATCCTATATTAATGGATAATTAGAATTATAAAACTACTCTAGGCTTCTGTAAAGTATCATAAGTACGCACAGACTACTGTAGTTTTCCTAGTAGCTTTTGTCCGTTAAGGTCGTATAAACGTTACCTGTACTTTACGTATCTTGCAGACTTGTCGGGCGTTACCTCATATCGATCACTTGTTGTTTCCCGTAGTTGCTGGGATGAGAGAGAATCTTTTATAAATGTAAACAAAATTTTTTGTCTAGATTAAAACAAGCACGTAATCATTAAAACGTGGTGTTTATAACGAGCCCAAGTTGTCCCTGTTGTGGTGATAGCTATCACCGCAGCACATGTAAATCATTAACAATAAAAGCATCTAATTTTATACGGGGTGTTAGGTCTATAAATATAGATGTTTCTATTGATCACTGTGTACTGAACAACGTTACATCAGTATTTGCTTCATTTGCAGACTAGTAACTATAGCTATTATGAGTAGTGTGTTTTAGGTTAGTTAGTACCACCGAGTACCATATTAGTCGCACGACCAAGCCTTTAATGCTTATTTAACGGTGGTGAAAAAGTCAGTAATTTGACTGTCTACAAGTAAACCGCAAAAAGGGTAGTCTGTATTGAGAGGCGTAGCTATGACAGTACAGAGAACATCACATAGTAAATTTTGTGATGTGTTTGAGGGAAGACAGATGTAGAGGGAAAACGCCGGCCAGTGTGGCCGAGCGGTTCTAGGCGCTTCAGTCTGGAACCGCGTGACCGCTACGGTCGCAGGTTCGAAACCTACTTCGGGCATGGATGTGTGTGATGTCCTTAGGTTAGTTAGGTTTAAGTAGTTCTAAGTTCTAGGGCACTGATGACCTCAGATGTTAAGTCCCATAGTGCTCAGAACCATTTTGAACCATTTGAACCATTTAGAGGGAAAACAACTAACACTCTGAAGTGGCTGCACATTAAGGTAACCGTTATCAAAACATCTGTACCTGTATATTTAATATGAAGTTCTAATGTGCAGTCTCTAATCGGAAATTTATCAATAACCCGAAATTTTCCTTTGCCCTACCATTTCGTGAGTTTTTGGCAATATTAATAAAAAAAATGGATGTTGAGCATTATTCCGGTTTATTTTCTATGTAAGTAACGTAAAAACTGCAACTAAAAAGAAGCTTTCTCGTAGAGAATCGATTGTGCACTCCTCGAATTACCATTGTGACCTGATTCTACTGAGCCAGTCGCTACCTGGAAACCACGACATAAATCGATCATCGCTCAGCCGACCCTCTCCAAAAACGCTTTTTTTTTCCTGAACGCTTAGCCATTTGGAGCTTCCACTTTTGTCACTTTTATTTCCGTTCATACCCTAAATATTCCATAAATTTGAACGAAACTGGTGATGACGAGTAGGTGCGGTCCCCTTGTGAAACTATTTTCGTAACTTTTTGAAAACTTATCTCAGATGATCGTAGCTGCCAGAGCCAAATCAGATTGTTTCCCGTACGTCGATAACTGACTCTTTGAATGATAATTTTTTGAATGATTTTTTGTAGTGATTAGGTGAAGAGCTATTAACCCAATTAGGTGAACGGCTTTTCCACAGTGGTAATATCGGTCCCCGTCAGATCACTTAAGTTAAGAGTTGTCGGGCTTGGATACCACTCGGATGGTTCACCGTCCAGATCTGCTGAGCGTTGTTGTCAAGCCAACTAGGAGCTACTTGATTTAGAAATGGCGGCTCCGGTCACCAAAGATGGCGACAGCCGGAAGAGCGGTATGCTGACCACACGGCCCTGCGCATTCGCATCCAGTGATGCCTATCGACTGCCGATGACACGGCGGTCGGTCGGTTTCGTTGGTCCTTGCGAGGTCCGTTCGGACCAAGTTGATTTTAATAACGCAGTTAGTCATGGCCTTACTTTATAGCAGTCCAGATATAACAGTTAACTCCTACACTCTTGATATTCCAACCCGAAAAACAACGACTGACTGATAAACATTCAAAAATCAGAATATTTTTTTAGTCATAGATTAACTTTCAGTACAGAACGTAATTATGCGCGTAATTCACACTAATCTTCAGTAACATAATAGACATCGTATAATTTTCCCACAGATTTAATGTTAACATTCAAGACCGGATACGTGAGGGAATATACCTTCTTTATAACATTAATGTATCTCATTTTACTAATAATGTTCGGGAACTATTGATATTGCGACCTTGTATCTGTCCCGGAAGCTGCCGTCGGCTGACATCTTGTATTAACTTGCACTACCGCAAGCCACGGTGGTCGATGACCATCCGGCCACACTGTCAGGTATTCGTGTGCTCGTGATGTAACGCACTGGTAACACAGAAATCTTTAATACAAAAATTCACAATAAAACACTGTGTGTGCCGGCCGGAGTGGCCGTGCGGTTATAGGCGCTACAGTCTGGAACCGCGTGACCGCTACGGTCTCAGGTTCGAATCCTGCCTCGGGCATGGATGTGTGAGATGTCCTTAGGTTAGTTAGGTTTAAGTAGTTCTAAGTTCTAGGGGACTGATGACCACAGATGTTAAGTCCCATAGTGCTCAGAGCCATTTGAACACTGTGTGTTAAAAATAAAATATTTTTACTTTCATGACGTCCTTCTGGTGGGGAAACGACGACGTTATTTCAATTAACACATTTCAAACACTACACAGTTTAGTAAACAAATAAAAATAAAGAAGCATTAACCCATCTTTACATTCAACAGTGAATGCAGACTTACTTTGGGAATTTATATCCTTTATTAACGTTCATAATGCTTCAACTTAATGTTCAGTTTTTCTGAAACATAAGCTCTTTTTGTATCCTTTCATATCAATCCTTTCATATCAATATGTGCCAAGGCCAGACTATGCCCTGTAGGGTAGTGAGGCAGAGGCAGCGCGACACATTATGAGCGCTCTTGAGCCTAGGGGGGGAGGGGAGGGAGGTGGGAGGGGGGGTGCGACAATTTTAGAAGCTATGACATCACAAGCACTGACATGTGTGAAAATCTGCCACATCGTGCAAGACGATTAAGTTGTTACTAACTTTATTCTTATCACTTCTCGCGGACACTACCCAGATGTGCTGCTGATCGTACCTACAAAAATACTTCGTACGTCGTTCAATGTACTTACAAAAATATCGTTGTACGACATAGTTTAGGAGCCATGTCATCATGAACATTAATCTGTGTGAAACTGAAACTGCAGGGTGAAATTGGACGGAGATACGGGTGAGATATTTGTACTAATATGGGTGAAATATGTTAAATGTATATGAAGTATATCTGACATGCGCGTACACGGGCAAAGTCTCGGGCCAAAAGCTCCGCCTAAGCACCCTAGAACGATTTCAACCAAACATGATACACTTATTAGTTACTAAGTGGAAAGAAATACCATGGGCCTAAGAACCATCAGTGTACTATTGGGATGGCTGTAATAGCTAGGAGAGAGAGAGATGGGGGCGGGAGGAGGAGATGAAGAGATAGCGGGGGGCAAGGAGGTGATGGACACTGACAAGGAGGAAGTGAGAATGGACATACAAAGAGGTGGAGGGAATGGACAGAAAGAGGGGAGATGAGGACCCGGACACGGAAAGGAAATTGGAAGATATGGACAGAGACAGGGGGGACAAGGGAGTAGGAGACAGAGGGGGAGGAGGAGATGATCAGAGAGACGGGGAGGAAGGAATGGACAGAAGACTGGAAGAGGAGGAGATTGGGAAAAGTAGGGTATCGACAGAGACAGAAAAGAGGAGAATATTAACAGGGAGAGGTGGAGATATGCAGAGAAAAGGAGAAGAGGAGATGGACAAAGAGGGAGTGAAGAATGAGATGGGCAGAGAGAGGGAGGAGAAGAAGATGGACTCACTGGACTCACTTGGCAAAGAAGGGTACTCCAACACTGTATTTTTAAAGTGGCATCTTACCGTCGTATTTCACTGACCTTCTTTACTGTTTTATTTATTCACAGTTTCAGTTTCGGCATTTGGCAATCAACTTCTTTTTCTGGCGTGGTTAGTACGCAAAAAATAGAGACACACTTCTTACCTAGGATTTCTTAAGATGTAAAACACTGTGATTTATCTATAGCTTAGCGTCAACGACAGCCCGGAGTAATTATGTTCGCAAAATATCATTTTCATTTTTGTATCCTCCTGAAGTCACACAATGACGACGCTTTAAAAAAAATCGTTAAAATGGCTCTGAGCACTATGGGACTTAACTTCTGAGGCCATCAGTCCCCTAGAACTTAGAACTACTTAAACCTAACTAACCTAAGAACATCACACACATCCATGCCCGAGGCAGGATTCGAACCTACGACGCTTTCAGAAACACCACACCATCATCAACAAACAACCGCAGACTGCATCTTATCCGGTCCGCCAGACCATTTATGTATATAGAGAGTAACAACGCTCGTTATCACACTGCCTGCTGCACTCCTGACAATATCCTTGTCTCTAATGAACTTTCACATTCTAGGCCAACATACTGGATTCTGTTACTTAAGAAATCTCCGAGCCACCCACATAACTGGGAATTTATTGCGTGTGTTTGTATCTTCGTTAACATTCAACAGTGTGGACCGCGTCATATACGTTACGGAATTCTAGGAATATTCTTCTCGGTACAGTTTTGTTTACGATGACCAGTCCAGATAAAACCATTGGGTGGGTCCAAAACTTCCATTCACTATCGCGTGGTTCTGTCTGAGGTTGAAATTGAAGGCATCGGACAGAAAGCAGGAATACTAAGTTACACATTTGAAAATATACTAATTCGTAAGTACAGCAGTGTAGAAATGTTTGTATATAATAACATCGGACGAAAATTTGTGCCCCCCAATCCCCACCTCGGAGACATCATAAACATACATTGAACACCGTTTCAAGCCCTGACGAACGCATCAGTTCGATGAGAACGAGAGTTCACAAGTTTGTTCAGGTACACCACATGCAGCTGAAGGCACTCATTAATCATCAGAGTCCGTAGTTACCAAAATATGGGGAAGTCGGTTGTTACGTTCCACCAGCTGTTCCAAATACTGTCAGACATCTTTTACTCGATTGCAGTCACCGAGCCTGGTATCGCATTGGTTAGCACACTGGACTTGGATTTGAAGGGGCGACGGTTCAAACATGCGTCCGGCAATCGTAATTTAGGTTTTCCGTGATTTCCCAAAAAAGCTTAAGCAAATGCCGAGATCGTTCATTCGAAAGGGCATGCCAGCTTCCCTTCTCCGTCCTTCCCTAATCCAAGCTTGCGATCCGTCCCTAATGACTTCGTTATCGACGGGACGTTACAGACTAATCTCCTCCTCCTCCTCTTCCTCCACTTCCTCCTCCTCGATTACAATAGGTTAATTCCGCAGGACGATGGTGTACCTGAGTGTTCGTCAAATCAGGAACGCCTGTGTGCAGCTCTGTCACCAAGGCTTATGTCATTTCGGAAGACAGGAGTGCCACGGCATAATTATCATTAAGGTGTAGAGAACAGGTTAACAGTTGGTCATCGATAATGTTGGAATAAAGATCGTATTTCATTCTCACAGTAAGTGTAATGAAACTCCGACTTATTGGAGACCCCCAAAACATCACAGAAATACTTCCTGTCACAAATACATACTACAAGCACTCTGGGTTGAACATCTCACTGAGTTGTCGTTGCACTCGTATCCTTGCGTTACTTCAAATGAGGCTAAATCACAACTTGTCGGACCACACTTCTCATCCCCAGTCAAGCACCGTCCAGATTTTGTATTCTTTGGCCCACCGAGCTTTATGTATCGCTGCAAGCAGGGGCCTTTTACGGAGAACGTAACTGTGAACATCCATCGAAACCAATTCCCGTCGTAATTATCCATCTAAAACTGGTTGAGACACACTTGCATGCACTAACAACAACAATTCCTCTCGGCTTTGGAACCAGTTGTCATAGAAAAATGCCATACTCGTCTGTGCACGCTTTCGGTTAGAATCTTTTTCACTATCGCTGTCCTCACGCCGTGTTACATAGCTGTCATTCGTATATCAATCCTTGTTGATACGCTGGACTGTCGGCCTTGACATAATGAACAAGTCGGGCCACTTCATTCGCTCTGCGGTCATGGATACGACAAAGTGCGACAATTTCTTACCGCTTGGTACCCGTTATACAGAATCTACAGTTGTCCAAAACAACCAGTGCGCTTTTTTTAAGGAGGTCACTGTTATTTTATTTTGTCTGGAGGGCTTAATGTCGTGGATTGTGGAGGCTTCTAGTCCGCGTTGTGCCCAAGTGCACCACCCGCCACCGCCATTGCGTGCGATCGTGGCTTAGTGGTGCTCGACCTGCGACCTTGCATATAATATTTTGCTCTCTCTTCGCTTGAGGACGCTATCCGAATTTTCGTAATATTCGTTTTTGTGAAAGACAGGCGGTGCTCTGCACCGACCACCAGGCAAGGCCGGCTCAGGCTCAACTTAAATTCTGCGTTTAATAAACCTACTTAAGGTGGATTCTATCAACTGACTCGGAATTTTCTGGAGGGCATATGCCTTCTCCCCTCCCCTAAAAGCTTCGTTTTTCATCGCTGTTCCAGATTACTAGCCAGGGTAATTGTTGGTGGGAGTTTCACCTCTGTAAGTTATGATCCCCTAGTGCATTCCAAATGAGCTACTGCATGCACGAAGTGCTTTACAGACACCGATAGCGTGTCAGCTTCATTCATAGCTACAAACTGTTTAACTTCCTATCAGACTGTCTGGTTCTTTAGTGGATACAGGAGCGAAGAACAGATACTGTTTATGAAAAGAGAATTCAGGTATTAATTTATTCTACACCTAACATCAAGCAGTAGTAATAATAACTATGATGCTGTAGTTACGGCGGAAGTTGCCAACAGTAGCTCTGGATGTTGAAACATATACATTTACCGCAGATTTACACATCAGTCAGTCTTCAGTACAATAACTATACAACAGCTCACGACCGCAGGCCACCGTCAAAGTCTGTAAATGTTATTCAGCAGGCAAACACACAAAATGGTGTCATTGCAAGGATGTTCGAAGTTAAGTACACGCGCCGTTGGAGCTCCGGTGAGAGGGTGCTTGCACCCCATAGGCGGCGGCCTAATCGCCCGTGGCAGCGACCATGTGCGGTGGCGTAAATGGTGGAGCGCGTATTTGAAAGTGCGGCCGACCACATAGCGACCGATATTACATAAACCACAATATACATTATTTATCTCGCTTTCATAACTATGTGGTAAACACTCTCTAGTGTATGTCAGTATGCAACTGGTCTGAATATTGGCGCTGGACGAAACTTTTCCCAGAAAAAGGGAAAGTAGTGGAAGCACACAGTCATCAAGCGTGATAGCGTCGTAGTGAGAGAAATACCTGTTGTCCTCGTATAGTTTTGGGTGCTGTGCAGGAATAGAAGTGGGGCTAACACAATAGATACAGGTGCAAAGTTATGAAAAAGAATGACTGTTTTCGAAACACCGTTTATTTGAGCCTCTACTTGCCTCACGTTTAAACAATCATCATTAAAAACAAATCACGGTAGTACACGATCCGTCATTAATCTCAGCGGAGTTCGTGCAATTCTACTGTGGCAAGTTTCATGCCTGTGCAGAATAGAGTACTTTCAGAAGAAATCAGCCTTATTCGTGTGACTATACTTTCTAAACGATTATAGATGCAGACTTAGGGTGAATTTTAACTAAATCGTTGTACTTAAAAGCTTCGTTTTCGTTTTATTCCAAAAAGTGCGCGATTTTACAGAGGTGGTATTGTACATACATTATATTCGAACCTATATATTCTTTAGAATTAAGTTTAGGGCCGAACGTATCATTTATATTTCACATACCTTCAACGTACCCTCGATCTATTCATGGAAAACGTCCAACACTTGTCAAACATGTCCCATACTCATACAAGCGTGTCTGAAATTACAGCATTAAAAGCTGTTACTAGCGGTTGTCGTAGTCTACCCAAAGTTGTTGGGAAGGTGTTGGGATGAGAGGTACATAGACAAAGAGAATTTCTGTTTGATTTTATGAACAGCAGCTAGCTCAAAATGTGGAAAAATGTAAGTTAATGCCGATCAGTAGGAAAAAACAAACCCATAATGTTCGAATGGAGTATTAGTAGTGTGCTGTTTGATACAGTCACGTCGATTATATATCTAGACGTGACGTCGCAAAGGATTATGAAAGAGAAGGAGCTTGTGAGAACTGTCGTAGGGAAGGCGAATGGTCGACTTCGCTTTATTGCGAGAATTTTAGGAAAGTGTGGTTCACCAGTAAAGGAAGCTGCATGTAGGACACTAGTGCGACCCATTGTTGAGTACTCTTCGGGTGTTTTGGGCCTGCATCAAATTGAATTAAAGGAAGGCATCGCAACAATTCAGAGGCGGGCTGATAGATTTGTTGCCTGTGGGCTCGAACAACAAGCATGTATTTTGGAGATGCTTCTGGGACTCAAATGGGAATCACTGGAGGGAACGTCACGTTCTTTTCGAGGAACACTGTTCAGAAAATTTGGAGAACCGGTATTTGAGGCTGAGCGCAGAACGACTCTACCGCGTGTAGGGTTCAGGAAGGTAAGACACGAGAAATTAGGGCTCATACGGAGGCACCGAACTATCAGTTCAATAAGCCACGGCTGCAAAATACTAACACGAATTCTTTACAGACGAATGGAAAATCTGGTAGAAGCCGACCTCGGGTAAGATAGGTTTGGATTCCGTAGGAATGTTGGAACACGTGAGGCAATACTGACCGTACGACGTATCTTAGAAAACAGATTAAGGAAAAGCAAACCTACGTTTCTAGCATTTGTAGACTTAGAGAAAGCTTTTAACAATGTTGACTGGAATACTCTCTTTCAAATTCTGAAGGTGGCAGGGGTAAAATACAGGAAGCGAAAGGCTATTTACTAATTGTACAGAAGCCAGATGGCAGTTATAAGAGTCGAGGGGCATGAAAGGGAAGCAGTGGTTGGGAAGGGAGTGGGACAGGATTGTAGCCCATCCCCGATGTTATTCAATCTGTATATTGAGCAAGCAGTAAACAAAAGAAAAATTTGGAGAAGAAATAAAAACTTTGAGGTTCGCCGATGAGATTGTAATTCTGTCAGAGACAGCAAAGGATCTGGAAGAGCAGTTGAACGGAATGGACAGTGTTTTGAAAGGAGGATGTAAGATGAACATCAGCAAAAGTAAAACGAGGATAATGGAATGTAGTCGAATTAAATCAGGTGACGCTGCAGGAATTAGATTAGGAAATGAGACGCTTAAAGTAGTAAATGAGTATTGCTATTTGGGGAGAAAAATAACTTACGATGGACGAAGTAGAGAGGATATAAAATCTAGACTGGCAATGACAAGAAAGCGTTTCTGAAGAAGAGAAATTTGTCAACATCGAGTATAATTTAAGTGTCAGGAATTCGTTTCTGAAAGTATTTGTATAGAGTGTAGCCATATATGGAAGTGAAACGTGGACGATGAATAGTTTGGACAAGAAAAGAATAGAAGCTTTCGAAATGTGGTGCTACAGAAGAATACTGAAGATTAGATGGGTAGGTCACATAACTAATGAGAGGGTATTGAATAGAATTGGAGAGAAGAGAAATGTGTGACACAACTTGAGTAGAAGAAGGGATCAGTTGGTAAGGCATATTCTGAGGCATCAAGGGATCACCAATTTAGTATTGGAGGGAAGCGTGAAGTGTAAAAATAGTAGAGGGAGACCAAGAGATGAATACACTAAACAGATCCAGAAGGATGTAGTTGCAGTCGGTACTGGGAGATGAAGAAGTTTGCACAGGATATAGTAGCATGGAGTGCTGCACCAAACCAGTCTCTGGACTGAAGACCACAACAACAACTGAGGCACACAACGGTCGTTTTTGCCTCACTCTATTTGCGAGTAGAATAGAAAAAGAAATGGCTAGCTGTAGTACAGGGTATCCTCTGTCATGCACGATACGGAAGTTTTCGGATTAGGTACATAGATGTATACGTAGGTCCTACCGATCAACTGCAGGCGGGGTGAGTATGTGGCTTACCAGTAGCGGTACCAATAATTACTTTTTGACTGTAGACCGCGGACAACGAGAAGTGGGTAGGGCCGTCATGTCGCGCCTGTCGGTTGGTATGAGAGGGCCCAAACGGTCTTCCCTGCCAACCCGACAGGGGTAGCGTCACTAGAGCATCATCTGGATGTGCGCTATGCCGAGGCAACACAGTCGACAGCAGGGTGTCCAGCTAGAAGAGCACGGTAGCGCCCATATCATGGGGGTATTGGAGACTGGGTTGTCGTATCGTCCTACAGCGCGTCTCGCCGGTCGTACGGACATGATCCTAGCGTGACACTCACTGATCAGGACTGTGAGGATAAGTAATAGTAATGCAACTACAAAAGTCACTGCAGAACTAAATGCTGCACTCGTGAAGCCTGTCAGCACCAAAACAACACGAAGGGAGTTCCAGAAGCTGGGGACTACAGGTTGAGCTGAAATTCAAAAACCACACACCAGCGAAGCAAATGCCCGTAAAGGTAAACATGGTGCCGCAGCCATAGAACCTGTGTGGAGCAATGGAAGAAAGTCTTTTCGTCAGCTGAGTTTTGTTTCACGCTGCTTTCAACTTCTGGCCGAATGCACGTCTGATGTACGCTGTTCCAAGCCTCCAATGCAGGCTGTTGCTTCCGAGAGCGAAACATGGAGGTAGTTTGGTGACAGTTTGGGCAGTCATAACGGGATATTCCATGAGCCCCATGGTCACTCTGCAAGATCGAATTACTTCCAAGGATTCTGTGACTATTTTATTTATTTTTTATTTATTTATTGATTTACTTAACCTGGCAAGATTAGGGCCATCAGGCCCTCTCTTACATCTAACCAGGCATTCTACTTATTTTACATTCATACGTTTGGCTCATCAGCTCCATCTCATGGCTCAATATTTATTCCCCAATGATGACGCCGTGTTCCAAGGCGACAGGGCCCCTGACCACGCATCTCACACCGTCCAGTGCTGGTTGTGTCAGCACTTACGTTAATTGCTGATTTTTTCCTAGCCCCCAAAGTCAGCACATCTCAATATTATTCATCATTTGTGTTCTACTTTTGAGAGAAACAAGCGTGACAGCCATGTCTCTCCATCTTGCTTACCTGACTTGCGACGTGCGGTAATAATACTTCAACATTTCCTGGAAAACCTTAAAGGATCATTATTTATCCACTCCCAGGTGACTGGAAGCTACTTTGAATGCTAAAGACATTCCTACATTGTATTAGTAATGGTAGTGTGGTGCGTTTTTGCTGTTTCCACCCACTTGCTGTATGCATGAGCCTATTACTGTGCTGGTATACACTTGTGTAAAAGCAAATAAAGTTAGTTTATTCGGTACCATAGCAGCAGAAACTATTTTTTTACATTCTACTACTTTATTTCCTACAATATGAAAAGCCGCATAAACATAAAACTTGAGTAATGTTGATTTATATAGCTTGAATGATCCCTTATTAAGCTCTTTTTCTCTTTTTTTCTTTGGAATTTGGATGTCAATTAACGCCTTTCAGCACACAGTAATACAGAATACAATACATTTACCTGCTTAATAACTGTGTTTCTAATTCATGGTTAGCATGTTCTGTAATGTCCCAGAATCACAGCGAAGTGAAGTCAAATAAAAGACGAAATAAACAGTATCTTTATAGCAATTTTCTAGAGCTTTCGAAATTCAGACAGTTACCAAACTGTTGATTGCACATCTGTAGCATGTAATGAAACCTTTTGTAAGCCTCTCCAGCGTAGAATGTAATGGGAATCTTGTCGCGAAAATAATTTATTTTTGGGTGACATGACAACCAACTTCAATACGAAATCTCCAGTTCCGGCGGGTCACAGGCCGTCTTCAGGTCATATGATACATGGCCGTAGTTCACTTCAACCACTGAGGAAACCACGTTGTCAATGGAAAATAAATTATTTTAAAAACATGTATTTGGACAATCACTGGCGGCTCCAAGGGAGCAGAAAAGCCATTACTTCCGTAATAGAACTCTATTTTGTCTCTGCCCGTCTAACTAATTAAATGATAGTACGCGGATTCTGCATCAAAACATTTAGTGTTCGATTATTAATTAATTAATCATTATTTATTAAATTTAAAACCGTCAGACTGTCATAAAATCTGTCGAGTGACATCAGTGTTGTGCGGGGCCTACTGAGTCAGTTTCCCGTATGGGTTTGCTAAAACCCTTTCACAATTGAAAGGAAAGCACGTATGTGCTGCCTCAAGCTTTATGTGACTCGACAGAACGAATTATTTAATTATTTATGCTCTAATCGACCTTCTATCGGCAACCATTTCCATTTAGATATCATAATTTAACGGGTCATACTCGAGTATCTTTTGAACTCGTAAATAAATTCGAAAGGGCAAGGAACTGGGGTCTTCGGGAAAGATAGGACGTAGCGGGGACTTCAAAATGAACTGACCCGACAGCAGTGCAATTTACAGGTACCTTTGGTCGGTCTTCAGACCTATAACGTCTGTAACAACTCCTGCTTCGTGTCCACAAATATGACATCCCATTGAGCTGCGCTGTAGTCCCAAATACTATTCGTGTCTAAAGAACGAGAGCATGCTGAAAAGTAACGCCTCCGAATTGAAAAATTTTAACGCTTTTTCAATAAAACAAAAGTATTAACATTCTACCTCTTTAATCTTCTTGTATGCATATTTATTTATCAACATAGTCACCGTGGTGACGAACACATTTTTCGCAACGAGAGACCAGTTTGTTGATACCGTCAGTATAGAATTTTTGACTTTGTTGAGGGAGTCGCCATCTCACCTCTGCTTACATTGCTTCATCATTGTCAATGTGAATTTCTCGAAGGTGTTCTTTAAGTTTTGCACATAGAAGAAAATCGGATGAGGCCAAGTTGGGACTGAATGGAGGGTGATCGATAATATGGAACCCAAAGGCGTCGGATTGATGCAGATGTTGCAGCGCATTTCACGCTGTAGGAGACGCTGCTCCATGTGTGAACGAACTCTCCAATTCCGTACTCTATTACAGCGCGCTCTGTATATTACGCACCGACATAGCTACGTTATACGTTTTTATGTTACAGTCTGCATTTCGGAGGCCTTTCACTGCACAGAGCTACAAATATGTACACACGAAGAACACAGATGTAGAATGTTAGTAACATTTGTTGTACTTAAAAAGGCTTAAGAGCGTTCAAATCAAAAACTTCGCAGGCATTACCTTCACCTGGCCCTCGTATATGATGGCAGTCAAGCTCAGGTCGCACAATCCCGCGTGGCATCTGGTTCTGGACGTGGCATTTCACGTATTTACTTTAGATTACACAACAAGCAGTCGTGCTTCATAAAGACCCCCGCAGTTCGTCAATATACAGCTGACGTCATAGTGGTATAAATAAGAGGCCTATACGCCTGCAGGCTGAAAAGTGTTGTTACTGTGGTAACAGCAACCAGCGCTCTGCATTTTGCGAAAGGCAGTCGGCCAGTTTGTTGTGGGACGTAATGAAAGCTCGGCTGCGTTTGCTCAGCTTGTCTGGCTGATACCGTCTGGGCAGATAACCGACACACGAGCAGCTTCAGTCCCTGTGCGTTGCGTGATACGTTAGGCAGGAAGAAAGCTTCTGCTCTCCTAATCACGTCCTTAATACTATTACATTAACCAGCGGCGTGTCGACTTAACGTAAAAATAGGTGTCATCCTCTGGTTCTGACCCAGATCCCCAAGGTTCCCTTGGTTTTAAGGCAAATGCCGGAACTGGAAATCCCCTTTCTAATATTTCAGAATAGGCCTCGTTATAAACTATTGTCAAATCATCTAGTATTTGGCTGAGAAATGCCAGTGGGTCATTACTCGAACAGACCGTTGTACATTCACGGGTAGATAATGAGAAATATTAATAAAACGTGGGGTAACTTATGTGATAGTATCAGTTGAAGGTTCCAGATATCGAAAGTAGAAAGTTTCTGTGTGACAATGTTGCCATATAACAGGCACTGTTTCAAGCTTCGTTTCTGAAAGGGGATCACAGTTCGTTACTGTAACCGCTCCTAACCCTCTTCCCTCCATCCCCCCCCCCGCCCCCCCCCCTCCCCACACACTTCATCAAATAAAAGTATTATACAGGGTGCTTCAGCTGCCCCTACCGATTTCTATTTATGCAAACCACAATTTAAATCTGGCGTTCAGAATCCACCTACGAGATATTCATATTCGCGCGCTCACAGCTCGCAAACTGTTGGTGCTACAGAAAAAATGAACGCGACCTCTTCGAGTTATACAAGGAAAACGTACTAAAGCTACCTCCAACCTCAACCTCACACCCAGCCCTCACGGGTCAGTATTTCTAGTGTTGTTCGTGGCACTCCCTCACAACAAAATGGCTCTGAGCATTATGGGACTCAACTTCTGAGGTCATCAGTCCCCTAGAACTTAGAACTACTTAAACCTAACTAACCTAGGGACATCACACACATCCTGGCCCGAGGCAGGATTCGAAACTTCGACCGTAGCGGTCTCGCGGCTCCAGACTGTAGCGCCTAGAACTGCACGGCCACTCCGGCCGGCTCCCTCATAACACTCTACAAAAAATTACGACTGCAGAGACTATTCCCGATATCCGACATTTTTTGTCTCTATTGACTGGCTGTTTCGCCACCACCATAGTCGACTATTGCGATAACGTTACGAACTTACACTTGCTCATGAGGGTAATGAAATAAAAACAACTTTCCTCAACCTTATGCTAAAACTAATTACCTTGACAGTTCGAGCCAAACTTAGTCCTTACTTGCAAAGCAGTTTCGTAGTCGGGAGACCTGGCGAATATAACGATTAATTGGGCTCTTATATCAGTATAGTCGGCTGTTATGTTAACATTATAAATTTAAGCGGGCCAACGAGGATAATGAAATAAATACGGTTTTTTTAAAGGTTACGCTAAAGCTAATTACGTTGACAATTCGACCCAAACTTAACTCTTAGAAGCACAGCCGTTTCGTAGTCGGAAATCCTAACTAATACAACGATGTAATTTTTTATTTTATGCTTTTAAAATTGACAAAACTAATAGGTAAAAGTTACACAGACGTCAGTTTTAAAGCTTTTATGTGCTCGACTACGCGTAATACTGCCAGTCAATGAAGACCAGACATGGGTGAATCGGGAAATAATTCGTGCAGTCACAAATCTATGTACAGTCGAAGGAGAAAATTTCACGAATAACGTACTAGAAATCCTGACCGGTAGTGGCTGAATGTAGCAGTGGGTATGCGTCTGAACGTCACTTTTATACATTTTTATGGAACAATTCGAAAAATACGCCCTCTAGCGAAAACGTATCCCAGTAATATATTTGACTACGTTAAACGTTCTAGAGAAGAGTCCTGTTCACTTTTTCTGTGGGGCTCATAGTTTTCGCGTGACGAATGAGAGAGAGTGAAAATCTCGCACGTGGTTGTCGAAGGCCACGTAAAATGACGTCGGTAGGGGAACTTGAATCGCCATATGTAGGATAATTCTAATTAAACCCTCGCTACCTGAGCTAATATAGACGGAAATCTATTTACCGTGTGGCTACCGGAATTTATAGTAATGATTTTCACTCATTGCGCTGCAACATTTGCGTTGATAATGGTATTACTGTCATAGACGGAAAACTATTTACCGTGTAGCTACCGGAATTTATAGTAATGATTTTCACTCAGTGCACTGCAATATTTGCGTTGATAATATTATTACTGTCATGACTCGCCGCTAGGCGCCGGTAGTGGTATGATCAGGTAGCGATGAAATTCAGCGTGCATTATAGCTGCAGACAGTCAGCATCGGTCTGGATAAGATGAGTAACACTTTACTAGCAAAGCTGTTTTGTATATGTACGGGGATGGGTCAAATGAAAATCTTAAAATTTTTTAAATATTATCTGTTGTGCAGAAGTGGTACAAAGCTGTATCACTTTTCAACGTAATCTCCCCCACACTCAATGGAAGTCCTCAAGCGCTTACAAAGTGCATAAACTCCTTTAGAAAAAAATTCTTTTACTAGTTCGTGCAACCACTCACGCACCGCGTGGCTACCTCTTCATCAGGACGGAACCTCCCATTGCGTCTTTCAGTTGTCCAAACATATGGAAATCACTTGGGGCAAGGTCTGGTGAGTATGGTGGATGAGGAAGACACTCAAAATGCAGGTCTGTGATTGTTGCAACTGTTGTACGGGCAGTGTGGGGCCTTGCATTGTCATGTTGCACAATGACACCTACTGACAGCAATCCAGGTCGCTTTGATTTTATTGCAGGCCGCAGATGATTTTTTAGGAGATCTGTGTATGATGTACTGGTGACAGTGGTCCCTCTAGGCATGTAATGTTCCAGAATGACGCCTTTTTCGTCCCAAAAGAGAGTCAGCATAACCTTCCCTGCTGATGGTCGAAACTTCTTTGGTTTTGGTGATGAGGAATGGCGCCACTCCTTGCTCGTTCTCTTCGTTTTCGGTTGGTGGAAGTGAACCCAGGTTTCGTCCCCAGTAGCGATTCTTGCAAGGAAGTCATCACCTTCTCGTTCAAAGCGCCGAAGAAGTTCTTCACAAGCATCAACACGTCGTTCTCTAATTTCAGGAGTCAGCTGCCGTGGCACCCATCTTGCAGACACTTTGTGAAACTGGAGCACATCACGCACAAAGTGGTGTTCTGACCCATGACTAATTTGTAAACATGCTGCAATGTCACTTAGTGTCCATCGGCGGTTTTCCTTCACTATGGCTTTAACTGCTGCAATGTTCTGTGGAGTCACAACTCGTTGTGCCTAACCTGGACGAGGAGCATCTTGCAGTGAAGCCACACCATTTACGAACTTCCTACTCCATTCGTAGACTTGCTGCTGTGACAAACATGAATCACCGCACTGAACCTTCATACGTCGATGAATTTCAATAGGTTTCACACTTTCACTACGGAAAAACCGAATAACAGTACGCTGTTCTTCCCTGGTGCAAGTCGGAAGTGGGGTAGCCATCTTTATTCTGATACTGCGACGGTATGTGTGCACTATGCTGACACCAACAGGCCATTCTGCACGCTGTTTGCAGCAAGCTTACCAACTTACGGGATAACGGTGTGAAATTGGGATTTGTTATTACAAATTTAAGGTTTTCATTTGACTCACCCTCGTATATAAAAATAAAATTAAAAAAAAACAGCAGTAATACTGCTGCCTTCCGCGAGTATCGGAGCAGTAAAAGAATACGGAGAAGTTCTATTTCTGCACTGGGGTTGAAGATGGTGCGGAAGTTCGAGTTAACTAGTGATTCGGGAATTGTTCCTGGCAGAGGTTGTCGGCCAATCGCGCCACAGATTGTTGAAGTTACTGTTGCTATGGCTAAGAATACTGGACGCAATGTGCGACCTTCAAAGAGTTCGCTACCAGTGTCACAATTCCATGGTACACCGACCGAAAATTGCTGCAAATAATTGTGAAATGATATCTCTAGTGCGGTTCCGGGCTGTCGTAGATACTAATGGTCATCACATTGATCAAAATTTGTAATCTGGAACATAAACATGGTACGTAATTAACAAATTTCACCCTCTGTTTTGAAAATTAAAATGTGTTTCTCTCAATTGATTATTCGTTGTTGCTCTGCCGCATGACCTTGCAAATATTTCCATAAAGCTTCCTTGTCCTACGATCACTTATTTTACACACGGACCCTCCCAAGTAGCAAATCACCCTGTACTTTGTAATCCACCATACGCAATGTAGCCATGTGTATTTGTGGCACCGCTGTGATTTCCACCTTCTATAATCCATTAGTGATCCATACATGATAAGAGCGACTGTCAATAAGCTTCCATATGAGATAGCATTTCTCTGATGCTCGTTTCGCGCTAGACGTTAATGGGAGGAAGTAATACAGATTGTATCTAAAATGAATGTAGAAAATGAGAGAACTGGTAGAGCTTGTCATAACAAGCATAGCAACCCACGTCCGCATCCCTTAGCACTCGGCGTTAGGCGTCGTTGAACAGCGTCACGCCAAGAGGATAGACACACAACATGACATCCGAGCCGTCGTGTTTGCAGATGAGCAGGGCAACGATTTGAACCTATCTCTGACGTCAAGATACAAGCGACGTCGGATTAAGTCTCATGAACATTTTTGCAAAAGCTATAGTCGACATAGTTGTAGATGTTAAAGGTGGACAACACTATGGGTTTTCCGCCTCTTACTGGGACGTGAACGCGTTGCTTTCGGCTGTGCAAATGCCTCTTTGAAAGATGTTACATAGAGATAGCAGCTGTTGCACTGCGTCACTTCGCCCTGCTTTAGTTTGTTATAAAAAGGGCACACTCTTGTGTTTGTTACTATGTGGAGCGGATAAGAAATGGAGAGCTATTCTTGAGATGAAAGGGCAGGGATGCACTGTGTTTACGGCGCGGCGAATGGAAATGCTCACGCTGCCCAAAGTTTGTACTTCCAGCCGTTTCAGAATCCTTGAGTGCCAGATACGAGGATATTTATTGCCATCCACAGGCCCCTGCGAGAGACACGTTCCCTTGAAGTACATTTTCCGCTGGCTCGTTCTCATACTGACACGTGTGCATTTATGGCCTACTTCGAAACTCGGTATATACATTAGAGGTACAGGTGCAAAGGCTTGACGGACGCGGTCGTCAACGCACAGTGTGTACATCAGGGCTTGAAGCGTAGGCATTAGCACTGCTGAAAAACACGCCCTCAACAAACTCGCGGCGTGTAGCGCGGGAAATGGGTGTAAGCCATTCTACAATTTGGCGTGTGTGGCATGAAGATGATTTGCACCCCTACCGTCTTCAGAAGGTTCGCGGCCTTAACCCCGGGAGATTTACCACGTCGAATTGAATTCAACAGCCACAATCAGCATGTGTGGGCACGGGAAAATGCACGCGCTGCCTTTGTTCGTGGTCACCAAGATCGCGCCTCTGATAGCGCATATTTTGGCAGCCACCCATGCAATTTCCACTTTTCGAGGAGTGTCTGAAGAAGACAGGCACCCCACGTCGTTGCACTACTTGCATTCAAGCAGGAAGGCGTAATTTTGAGCACTTTTTTTGTAACTGTTATCAAATAAAGGTCATAAAACTTTAATTTGACTTCTCGTCTACCTATATGCCGCAAATAAATTCAAATTGTTGCCCTGCAGCTTTGCTACCACGACGGCTCGGATGTCATGTTGTATGCCTACCCATTTGGCGGTGGTGAAGCTGTTCAACAACGCCTAGCCCCGTACGCAAAGTGATGCGATATGAGTTGCTACGTGAACTATGCTTGATATGCCCCACTCTACAGCCCTCTCATTTCCTACATTCGTTTCAGAGACACTCTATAGTGACTGAATCTTACTGGTTAATTGGTTTCATAATGTTTCATGGACCATTTGCATGATGAATCATAATGATGTGAAACGAATCACTGTACATTCACATCGCAAATTAATTTGTAAATGTGGCTATATGTTGAATATTTACAAATTGTCTTTATTATACAAATATGAGTTAGTAATTACTGCCATCCAGATTTTACACATTACAAAAATAGAAATTCTTCAATGGAGTACCACTTGTCAAGAAGAAATTTTTTCACTCTTTTTTTCAAATTCTACTTTGCTTTCTGTCAGATATTTGGTCCGTTTTGTACTAATGGCAACCTTAATGTGGATGTGGAATAATGACTGTCCTTTTTCTTCTGGTATTTTAATTATGTACTGCATTGTTTCTTTTGAACTGAAGTGGATTATTTGCAACCAGATTCAAGAGGGAATAAATATACTGTGAAGCAGTAATCAGAATGCCCAACTCCTTAAACAGATGTCTACAAGAAGATTGTCGGTGAGCACCACACATTACTCTTACAGCACGTTTTTGAGTAATGTAGACTATTTCTTACAGATGGGTTACCCCCACAATCTTATTCCGTATGATATTACTGAATGAACATCTCCAAAGTATGTCAAATTATCGGTATTATATGTCACTTCCCAAGATTTTCAATGATTCTAAAAGCTAATGTGCTTTTATCAGTTTAAATTCTCACCAGTATGGACAACTAAGACTTTTGATATTTCCATTATATCTATTATTTCCTCACCATATGTTACACTTTTCATTGATGTAGTATCCCCAGATATGCACAACTGAATATGTTGTGTCTTTTTAAAATTTAAGGTAAGACCATTCACAGAAATCTAGTCAACGATACTTTTAAGATCATTGTTTACTATTTATTCTGATTACTGACGTGGTTTGGGCTGATTACAATACTAGTGTCAACAGCAAAAAGAACAAATTCTGTTTCTTCTGTTTTTGGTATAAAGAACAGAAAATCGTTCACATACATTAAGAACAATGGTGGACCTAAGATTGATCTTGGGAAACCTCTAGGTGATTTTTCCACAGACAGAATAATTTCCCAGGATTACATTGGCTGAATTACTGAGTACAACTTTCTGCATTCTTTTGGTTAGCTATGACATCCGTTGGTTGGCTATACCATCAGTCCCATGAAACGTAAATTTATCTAGGAAATGCCTCAGATAAATCTTAGAAAACACAATCTGGAGAAATGTTTGGAAAATACGGTAAGTAAACATGTAAATGGTGTTCTCAGTAGAGCAACTCTTCTGAAACCCGAACTGTGATTTGCTGATGATATTATTGTAGCTCAGGTGAGATACTATACTAGATTACGTCACTTTCCCAAAAATTTTGGAAATCGGTCTCAGTAGTGAAACAGGTTGGTAGATATTGACATCTGCCCTATAACATTTCTTAGGGAGAAGTTTGACAACGGCATATTTCAATCTCCCTAGGTAAATGCCAAGAGTTAGTGACATATTACATATTTTTCATAAGACAGACCTTATTGTATGGGAACACTCTTTACTACTCTATTGGAAACACCATCAAAACGAGAATTTTTGAGAGAGTACATAACGTTCTTAATTTCAGATTGGAGACGTTGGTGTTGCAATTATATGATTGAATTTCATGGGAGCTGCTTTTTCAACAATACAGCTGTTCAAATGGTTCAAATGGCTCTGAGCACTATGCGACTTAACGTCTGAGGTTATCAGTAGCCTAGAACTTAGAACTAATTAAGCCTAACTAACCTGAGGACAACACACACATCCATTCCCGAGGCAGGATTCGAATCTGCGACCGTAGCGGTCGCTCGGCTCCAGACTGTAGCGCCTAGAACCGCACGGCTACTCCGCCCGGCAAATACAGCTGTGATTTATCTTTTGAACTGTTTGTCCCAATACTTCTTACCACATTTAAGAAATGATTATTAACATTTTTTACCTGTGGCCCATCATTTATAGCCCTTCTATTCAGCAGAGATTTTATCCTGTTCTGTGGCTGGCTATCCTGTGTCTCGATTCACTGCATTCCATATAGCCTTAAGTCTGCTACCGGAATTATTGATTTCTTACGCCATGTGAATGTTCCTTGAATTTTTATCAACTTCTCTCAATAAGTAGAGTAGTTTTTGCGGTATGCAACTAATACCGAATCTCTGCTTGTTCTTGGATTTTTCCTTTCACACTGTGTTTTAATACATCTAGTGATCCGTGGTTTTTTACATGGCTGTTTAGCGTCCTTTCTGGCTAGCTTATGTGGAAAGATATTTTCAAATAATCATATGAATTTATCATGAAACAGATTAAATTTTATGTTAGCATTTTACTCAGTACAAATTTCATTCCAGGTCATGTCTTGTAAATTACTGTTCAGAAATATTTGCCCTGGAGTCATTAATTATCCCACTGAGGAGTATCCATATTGTAAGGCACTATCTCATTTATCGTAATTAACTGTGCAACATGATCAGAAACAGCATTTGTTACTGAATAAACAGTTATGTCTGCTCTTGAAATATCTACAGTTAACCTCTTCGCGATGCATAACACCTCTCTTTTAGCATCTGCCACTGGAGTTTGTTGATTATCTCCGTAACGCTATTCTGCTTACGTAACGGTCACTTTGCGAAACGCGCTGCGCTCCGTTCTGTCATCTCTAGACCTTATATTTCTCCTTCCTGAGGAGACTCACAAACTTATGAACAGTGCTCCAGACTGGTCAAAAAAAAGTCTTGCAAGCCATTTCTTTCATGGATGAATTCCCTTTCCTTAATATTGTCCCAATGAATATCAGCCAGCATTCATCTCTTCCTACAGTTTATTTTATGTTGCCTTCATTTACACAGAAATTCTGAGCAAAGATGTTAAACAATTGACGAAGAAGAAGACAACAGTGAACGTAACTACGAATAGATTATAACGTAAAAGAAGCAAACTGATGTGCATTAGTAACAGTTTGGACTTTTAAATATTAGGTTGGTCCGTAAGTTCATAGCGTTTTTCCATATGTTCAATAAAAACAACAGATACATATAACAGAGACTTCAGTCATCGATGATACAGGTGACAAGTAGTGAACTACATGAAATAAAACCGTCATAACTTCTCCACGATTTGCGTTAAGACGATCAGACTGCACGGTTAGCCCCGGGGAATAATGGGAACTTGTAGGCGGTGTAAGGTTTGGTACAGCGTCGAAGCCCAGTTTCATTTGGATGGGTCGTCAGAAAGCAAAACTGGCTCATTTGGGGGACTGGGAATCCGCATTTCGCGATCGAGAAGTCTCTTCATCATCAACGGGTAACTGTGTGGTGTGCAGTGTCCAGTCGCGGAATAAACGGTGCGATATTCCTTGATGGTAAGGTGACTACCGAACGGTACTTGAATGTTTTGGAAGGTGATTTCATCTCCATTATCCCTTGTGCCCCTGATTTCGACAAGATGTGGTTCATGCAAGACGAAGTTCGGTCCCATCGAAACAGGGAGCACTTCGGGGACAGCATTCTGGCTGTAGGATACCGAGAGGCCACTGGCATGGGCCGCGATTGGCTGCCATGTTCTCCGGATGTGAACGCATGCGATTCCTTTTTATGGGGTTATATTAAAGACAAGTTGTACAGCAATAACCCTAAAACCATTTCTGAGCTGTAAGGAGCCATTCAGGAGGTAATCGAAAGCATCGACGTTCCAACACTGCTATGGGACATGTAGAATTTCGCCTTCGTCTGCGCCACATCATCGCCAATGGTTGCAGGCATATCGTACATATCACAACCTAAATCCGAATATCGGTGGTGACGTTTACACGTTGAATAAAGTGTGTGTATACCGTAGTTTGTAAGTAATTTACTTTTTTTCATATGGTTCAGTAATTGTGATCCTGTATATTCTCCTTCACTATTTACAACAGTCTACCAACTCTGTAACTATTGGTTTCCGCGCTATGGAAATTACGTGGTTTTGAGGCGAGGGACTCGTCGAACAATGTACGGACCGTGTTTTCATCCAGAAAGGAAGTTCCCTGAAGGTGTTTGATAGAGTGCGGAAAACGCGAGAAACTGAGGCCGCAAGATCAGGTGAATAAGATGGGTGCAGAATGACTTCTCAACCAAATGCCTGTATCGTGTCGTTGTCAGTCTAGCACAGTGGTCCCCAACCTGGGGATAATCACGCCGCGAGGGGTAAAATGTAGTCTTCTGAGGGGTAAAACCAATAGAGTAGAATTGTGTTTCGGTCATGACACTAAGTTATCTTTAAAACCAATGGTAACACTCTCATTAGGCTGTAATACTGATTACGTAAGTTGCCAGTAATTGCACTTTCTTAAAACTAGCATTAATGTGTGACACAACGCGGTAAATATTACAGCTTACGAAACGAAAACATGAACAACATCTACCTCACACAGTACACCCCCTTCATACACTATGTGATTGAAAGTATTCGGACACCTGGCTGAAAGTGATTTACAAGTTCGTGGCGCACTCCATTGGTAATGCTGGAATTCAGTATGGTGTTGGACCACCCTAAGCCTTGATGACAGCTTCCACTCTCGAAGGCATACGTTCAATCAGGTGCTCGAAGGTTTCTTGGGGAACGGCGACCCATTCTTCATGGAGTGCTGCACTGAGGAGTGGTATCGATGTCGGTCGGTGAGACCTGGCACGGAGTCAGCGTTCCAAACCATCCCAAAGGTGTTCTATAAGATTCAGGTCTGGACTCTGTGCAGGCCAGTCATTACGGGGATATTATTGTCGTGTAACCTCTCCGCCACAGGCCGTGCATTATGAACAGGTGCTCGATCGAGGTGAAAGATACAGTCGCCACCCCCGAAATGCTCTTCAACAGTGGGAAGCAAGAAGGTGCTTAAAACATCAAAGTAGGCCTGTGCTGTGATAGTGCCACACAAAACAATAGGGGGTGCAAGCCCCCTCCATGAAAAACACGACCACAACATAACACCACCGCCTCCGAATTTTACTGTTGACACTAAACACTCTGGCAGATGACGTTCACCGAATATTCGTCATACTCACACCCTGTCATCGCATCGTCACATTGTGTACCGCGATTCGTCACTCCACACAAGGTTTTCCCGCTGTTCAATCGTCCATTGTTTACGCTCCTTACACCAAGCGAGGCGTCGTTTGTCATTTACCAGCGTGATGCGTCGCTTATGAGCAGCCGCTCGACCATGAAATCTAAGTTTTCTCACCTCCAGCCTAACTGTCATAATACTTGCAGTGGGTCCTGACGCAGTTTGGAATTCCTGTGTGATGTTCTGGTTAGATGACTGCCTATTACACATTACGACCCTCTTCAACTGTCGGCGGTCTCTGTCAGTCAACAAATGAGGTCGGCCTGTACGCTTTTGTGCTGTACGTGTCCCTTCACATTTCCACTTCACTATCACATTGGTGACACTGGACCTAGGGATGTTTAGGAGAGTGGAAATCTTACGTACAAGTGACACTCAATCACCTGATCACGTTCGAAGTCCGCGAATACAGGGAAGCACCCCGTTCTACTCTCTCTCGATATCTAATGACTACTGAGGTCGCTGATATGCAGTACTTGGCAGTCGGTGGCAGCACAATGCACCTAATATGAAAAATGTATGTTTTTTGGGGTGTCCGGATACTTTTCATCACATAGTGTACATAATTTGTGCCTTGCGACTATGACAGTACAGTTTGAAAATATCTTGTCCGAATTGTAAATAGTTCCCACAGTAGAACATAAATTGCTTCTTTTTCCCTTTGTAAAAATAAACGAACGAACAGACAGCACAACACAACAGTAACTACGTAATGGCTGCTAAGCTGTTGTAGGACGTTTACTATATTATTATTAATGATAATAATTACTATTGTTATTATTTCTTTACTTTCTCAGACGCTAAGTCTGGTTAAAAATGGAAAGTGACACGGACCTTGATCAAGCGTCACTTCCTTTTAACTGTACGGTATATGTTATATTGCATTTAGGAACTTTCGGGTAATTGAACATGTATCAATAATTACAGATTTCTGTAGTTGTATATATATAAGTTTGGATGTAGCTGTATTGCATTGATGTACTGGTGGATATTGTGTGGTATGACTCCTGTAGTTGATAGTATAATTGGTATAATGTCAACTTTATCCTGATGCCACATGTCTTTGACTTCCTCAGCCAGTTGGATGTACTTTTCAATTTTTTCTCCTGTTTTCTTCTGTATATTTGTTGTATTGGGTATGGATATTTCGATTAGTTGTGTTAATTTCTTCTTTTTATTGGTGAGTATGATGTCAGGTTTGTTATGTGGTGTTGTTTTATCTGTTATAATGGTTCTGTTCCAGTATAATTTGTATTCATCATTCTCCAGTACATTTTGTGGTCCATACTTGTACGTGGGAACATGTTGTTTTATTAGTTTATGTTGTAAGGCAAGCTGTTGATGTATTATTTTTGCTACATTGTCATGTCTTCTGGGGTATTCTGTATTAGCTAGTATTGTACATCCACTTGTGATGTGATCTACTGTTTCTATTTGTTGTTTGCAAAGTCTGCATTTATCTGTTGTGATATTGGGATCTTTAATAATATGCTTACTGTAATATCTGGTGTTTATTGTTTGATCCTGTATTGCAATCATGAATCCTTCCGTCTCACTGTATATATTGCCTTTTCTTAGCCATGTGTTGGATGCGTCTAGATCGATGTGTGGCTCTGTTAGATGATACGGGTGCTTGCCATGTAGTGCCTTCCCCTTCCAATTTACTTTCTTCGTATTTGTTGATGTTATGTGATATAAAGGGTTGTAGAAGTGGTTATGAAATTGCAGTGGTATAGCCGATGTATTTATATGAGTGGTTGCTTTGTGTATTTTACTAGTTTCTGCTCGTTCTAGAAAGAATTTTCTTAAATTGTCTACCTGTCCATAATGTAGGTTTTTTATGTCGATGAATCGCCTTCCTCCTTCCTTTCTGCTTAATGTGAATCTTTCTGTTGCTGAATGTATGTGATGTATTCTATATTTGTGGCATTGTGAACGTGTAAGTGTATTTAGTGCTTCTAGGTCTGTGTTACTCCATTTCACTACCCTAAATGAGTAGGTCAATATTGTATTATTATTATTATTATTATTATTATAGGGGCAGTGGTGAGACACATAGCATGTCAGCTTGATGTCTTCCAATTTCTGATATTTGGGAAGTAAGGAGTGCAGCAGTCAAGTGATGTATACACAGCAGACCTAATTGTAGTGCACAGATTTTACTTTGGTTGATTTCAAATAGGAGTGCAGAGTGTAGGCCAGCGAAGTGTCACCAGGAAGAGGAGTGGTGCAGAGGGAGCGTATTTTGTAACAAGTGTCAATCCTCATTGTTTCTAGTTGGCTTTCCCTTCTAAGGAGGAGTTACAGGTAACACTCGCGATGCACTGAAAATTGCTACACCGTTCTTGAAAAAAATTGTCTTTGAAATAATCAGCAACGATTTTGTCACTGAATCATTAGTTCTTGGTTGAATAAAGCACCTGTAAAAACTAAATAAAGTTTATCTTCCACCAATTTAAAAATGAAAGTGTCCAAAGAAATTTCTTTTGCATTCTAAAGGTACGTTAGGCGGTAAGGTCGATAACGGTGGGAGTAATGAAGGGGAGTGTGGTGGTTACTAGCTAATATTTTCCAGAATATTAAGTACTCTCTCATTAGCCTAGACTCTAATGGAGGGTCAGCAGCATGTTTGTAGCCAATGTGAACGAATGAAATTGCCTTGCAGCATGAAAATAGTGGGAATGCTAAAATATTTTCTATAATAAGGTGTACAAATATGCATAAACATTTCTTAGGGCAGCTATCAAGTTTACACGTTCTGTTAATATTGGTTGACATAGCATGCACAGTGACTAGAAGGGAAGGCAATACATAGGATGGGAAGAACAGAAATATTGTTCAGATGATGTGTAACTTCTCACGTTTCTTGGGAACGGTAGGATTCTAGTTGTCGTCCATGGTGAATAGGTACTTGCTAAGTCTCAAGTGGGCACGTTGGGGCCAGGGAACGGTTGCAGCCGTGCGACGGCTATTAACTTCGGGAAACAGCAACTTCAAAATACGCCGAGCAGGTCCTGGGAACCACCCCAGGTTACCATCCAGTACCTGAGAAGTAAATTTAAGTGAAATGATCGTATGGCAGTGTTGACCAAGAGTTCCCATGTAGGGGAGTTCAGCCGCCGTATTGCAAGTCTTTTTCAGTTGACGCTACTTCGGCGACTTGCGAGTCAATGATGATGAAGGACACACAACACCCAGTCATCTTGAGGTAGGGAAAATCCCTGACCCCGCCGGGAATCGAACCTGGGACCCCGTGCGCAGGAAGCGAAAACGCTACAACAAGACCACGAGCTGCGGACACCTGAGAACTGTTTTTCTGTAACAAATGACAGTGATCACTGGCAGTACCGGAATCCGCTTCCTTGCGTGAGAACCTTTCAGCGAAATAAGTGCAACTACGAGAAAAATGAGTAAGCTAATCAGTCATCACTGTATCCAGCAAACTGCTATTAAACACTGACAAATGAAAATGCAGTGAAGACGCACGAAATCAGTGCAGAATAGTTTTCTGTTATTTCCTAGTTGGTTCCTTAGCTTTTCTTTGTGTATGAAAGTCAATGTTACAAGCCAATTATGTATAAAATTCTTCAGCCACTATTACATTTCATTCTTTCATGAAATCAGGTTCAGGAAGCACCTACGTTATGAGATATTTTAAAAACAGATTCTCACAGCTGTGTCTTGCCGTGAATGATCTGCATACTGCTAATAATAGACCTTTTTTCATTTAATTTTTGTTCTTTTTTTTTTTTTTTTTTCAAGCGTTTCGGGTATAAAAGCTCACTAGTCCAAATTGCAACTGTTGTTAAAGCAAAACAAGATTAATTTCATGCTGTGTCGTCACATTATTAAACGTTGGTTTAGATTGATTCATAACCTAGTTCACTAGGCCGACTGAATTTAAGGTTCAGGGTTACAGGCTTGTGCTCGTCATCGACCTATCTGTCCTAGAATGAAATTTTCACTCTGCAGCGGAGTGCGTGCTGATAAGAAAATTCCCGGCAGATTAAAACAGTGTGCCGGACGAGACTCGAACTCGGGATCTTTTCCTTTCGCAGGCAAGTGCTCTCCCGACCGAACTACCCCAACACGACTCAGTACTCATCCTCATAATTGTAATTCCACCAGTACCCCGTCTCCTACCTTCCAAACTTCACAGAAGCTCTCCTGCGAAACATGCACGACCAGCACGTTTGGTAGAAAGAATGTTGCGGAGACAAGCCTTAGCCACAGTCTGGGGAATGTTTGCAGAATGAAATTTACACTCTGCAGCTAAGTGTGCGCTGATATCAGCTGTGGCTAATCCCATGTCTTCCCAATATCCTTTGCCGGCCGCGGTGGTCTAGCGGTTCTAGGCGCGCAGTCCGGAACCGCGCGACTGCTACGGTCGCAGGTTTGAATCCTGCCTCGGACATGGATGTGTGTGATGTCCTTAGGTTAGTTAGGTTTAAGTAGTTCTAAGTTCTAGGGGACTGATGAGCACAGATGTTAAGTCCCATAGTGCTCAGAGCCATTTGAACCATTTGAACCCAACATCCTTTCTACGAGAAGTGCTGGTCTTGCAAGTTTCGTAGAAGAGCTTCCCCGAAGTTTAGAAGATAGGAGACAAGATAGTAGGGGAGGTGAAGTTGTTAGGACGGACTGTGGATCAGGTTTAGGTAGCTGAGTCGGGCCAGCGCGGTAGATAAGCATGTTCGGTCAGAGGGCCGGCCCACACCGTAACATGATAACAAAGACGATCATAATGAAAGGATAAAAAAAGTTGGTATAGCACTTGCCCTTGAAAGGGGCACGTAGTTTCAAACTGCCAGGAAGTTTAGAATTTGTATTCTATCACATAATTGACGGCATAATATCGCTTCGAACAGAATCTCTTGAAATGGTTTACGATTCGAACGCTGCGCCATATATTCCCTCGCGGTCTTGGGCGGACGCAGAAGTGTACGCTATCGCCCAATCCTCATCAACGTCACCCCCTGGACGGCTATATCGACTTCTACATCTGCCTCTATAAGCATACCCCGCAAGCCACCGTATGGTGCGTGGCGGAGCTTACCTTGTATCACTACTAGTGATTTCCTTTCCTGTTCCATTCGCAAACTCACTCTACACCTCAGTACGAGCATTAATTTCTCTCACCTTCGTGGTCATTAAGCGAAATCTGCCTTCGTGGAAATAGACTCGTTCTGCAGCAACTTCAAATGCCTTTTCCCTAAATTTCCTCAATTGGCTTTCGGGAAAAGAACGTCGTCTCCCTCCAAGGATTCCTATTTCAGATCACAGAGCTTGTTTCTAATACTCGTGTATTGACCGAACCTACCGGTAACAAATTTGACGGCTCGCTTCTGATTTCCTTCGATGTATTCATTTAGTCCGACATTATGGGTATAATTCCGTTTGATCTAAATTCTTCTACCTGATCGGCAAATTCTCCTTTGCTCCACTCGCTGTATGCCTAGCGTGGTTGTGAAATTGAGTATTCTGCTTATCTGGCCTACAAAGGAAAACATAGCACACATATATAACTACGATTTGGTTGGTGTGTCTATATACCCTTAAGGTGTATCTCCTTATTCCTCCTTACACTTATTCCTTGAACTTAATTCATTAGCCTGGAATGGGCTTCAGTTGTGCGTTCTTTACCTCCCCGCTAAAAATCTTTAAAAAAAAGCTGAACAGACCGGTCTTGTATACACCCCGCCGTACACGACCGTGAAAAGCTGTATATATTCGGCTACAGACAGCCCCCTGGCAACCATAGGCGTAGCAGAATATCAGTTTCCGACCAGGAAATGGGCTATAATTAGGTGTGCTCGCGTGCTGCGGGAATCCTGTTGTTGCTTGTTCTGCGCTCTGCGCCAGACATTCCCGCCGCAGCCGGCAGCAGAGAAGTGTTCTAACGAGCGAGGCGCGGCTGCCTGCTGCTGCGGTCCTTAGCGTCCCGGCCTGGCGGACTAACAAGCAGACACGTTCCGCCACCGCGTCGCGTCCGCGCCGCTTTCGGCAGAGCAAACCAGCTTCACCGAGTTTCCGAGATAGTTAGCTGGCTGTTTAAGCCGCTATTTTACATGTGTTAAACCACTGGTGGAACTATTTAGCAGCGGCTTCGCCCGTGTACGCATGTATTACATATTCTTCATTCATAAAATTCTGATTGTTATTTTACGTCATACTACTGAAGAGACGATGTTAAATTTATCCGTGGTATTCAGCCTTGTGACGTGATTTGGTCCCGAAACAAGTCGAGAAAGATATTGGCTGTTGGTTGTGCACATTCTTGAACCCTGGTTGAAAACCTGAACAGCCCAAAACGAGACAAATTGTAGTTCATACTTCTAATGTATTCCAGCCCAACTGAGTACTAGAAGGGATACCAACATACTGTTTTATAACATTTTAAATACTGTCCCCTTCGCATCCTAAACCCGTCTGTAGGAAGAGCATGGGTATAGCACTGTCACACGACTTTCACACAAAAATGAGTCATATATGCACTAAATTTAGTTGAAATGGTTTCAGAAAATAATCAGGAATAATTTAAATATCATCCTTAATCTGTCTTCCGCACTCTATTCTTTTCTCTCCCTTTCCACCTGCTTCATCAGGCCCTGTCCCTCTTCCACCAGCTCCTCCACACTCGTCCCTCATCCACCTGTCCCTACACATCCTCTCCTACTTCCACCTGTCTTCTCACACCATCGCCCTCTACCGCCTCATTCTCTTTCCCATTACCATCTACCTCTCCACCCCATCTCCTTTTTCCTCCTAACCGATACCTCTCTCCTTCTTTCACTTCCTCCTACACCTTCCTCCGCCCCCCGCACCCTTCCTTCTCACCTCTCTCTCTGTCCGTCTCCTATGTCACTCGATTTCACCCTCGCTCCCACTTCAAAAGGTGCTAGGTGGTTCTAACCCCGCAGTGATTCTTCCCTAACAGTGAGTTATGCGTGTAAGAAGTTTCGTTCAAATCATTTAGTGGTGAGGTAAATATAAGTGGCCCGGACGAGTGATCACGACTGGACGCGAATATACACATATAACCACACGCCGTGGCGTGCACACCAAGTGTCCATCAGCCTTGTGATCCACACGGGTTCAGAGAGAAGTGCGGGCCGTGTCAATGAGAGTGGAGCAGTGCAAAGAGGACTATGGTACTGACAGTGGAGCGGTTGTTGTTCGTTGTGGAAAGTTACGTGGCAAGAAAGTCGTGGTCAGTTGTTTGCTGAGCATTTTAAAAGTGCCAGCAAAGAGTACCGTGCAACGCTTGGTCTGAAAATGGCATCAGACAGGACCTGCCTTGAAAAACTGAAAAAACATTCCAAAATGTGCCCACATACAAGAAAATGTGGCGGCAGTTCACCAGAAAACGTTTCAGAGTCCTTCCAAATCAAGCAATGCCTGTCGCAAGAGACCGGCAAATCATCTCGATCATGTGGGCGAATACTCCACCTCGACCTGCAGCCTGGTCAAGACTAGAGATGGGACGTTCGCGAACTAACGGGTCCAAAGGAACGGTTCATCAAGATGAACGGAACGAGCGAGGAACGAATTCTAAGGAACGGTCTTTCATGGTTCACTTCTGTCGCGGCTTTCTACTTATAGTTCCCAGGAACGGGAAATGGTCGATCTCGTTCCCGCAAAGGCATGTCGGCCGGTCTCGTTCCAGCCAGGGTCCCGTTCCCGTCTGTCTCGGTCTCGGTCTCGCTCGGCAGGACTCGTCCTTTGCGTGGCCACTCGTTGCAGTTCCCCTGCCAACTGCTCATAGTTCAGTATCGAGCTGTTGTTCGTTTCGTTCGCTGCGCATGCCCAATCTAGATCGTTCCAACCTGTTTTGAACACTGAATTTTCTGGTTCTTTTCGTGGTATTCTATTCAGCGTCCATGACCGGTAATTAAAATATATTTTATAATTAAGTAAATTACATAAAAATTACGTACACTTTTTCAGGTAACAAAACGGAATGTCAGCTTACTTCACTATTTCGATAAACAGCAAAAGAAATACTTGTAAAAGGGCAAGATATTTTTGTTATTACACATGCAAAAGAAGTCGACACGGCACACACGAGTGGCCACTTTCCGTCTTTTTTTTTATCCAAGGTAAAAGAGCATGTTCATTTTTATGGAAGGCTGACCGTCTTGCAACCGAATGAAGTCAGCGTTCCATAATCGAGTGTTTGGTGTCACATTTTGTAAAGAGAATATGATAACTTCTACAACATTATTTCAGTGGTACAGGGCGGCGCAAGAAAAATCGGTCCCGAGTACTAGACTGCTCATTGTCGCCTACCAGTCGTCATGTATTGTTTCGAAGTTGTTGTTTACATTAGCTTATTTTTTATGTCTTCACTGCCTAATTATTACATGTTTTTCTATTTGCTCGTAGTAGTCAACAAATCCTGCATAACTGGCGAGCAGTCTGTACGCGGGGCCGGTTTTTAGTGCGCCACCTTATATTATTTAACTGCGATCAGCCACATAACGCTAAACGAGAGGTTTTGCAGAATCACGAAAATTACAAATGTGTGAGAATTCTGTTATGAATAAAAACTCTGTACTCCAGGGCGGAGGCAAGTGCCCTCTCTTGGCGCCTTCCATCTTCAGTCACCTATGCTACTGATTTTCAATTTTTCATAAGAAGCATATACCAAGCACAAATGAACGGTGAACGAGTAAAACTGAACAGTTCCAAAAAAAGAGAAATCACCAGTGAACTACTTCCCAAGGATGAACGAGTTTGCCCATCTCTAGTCACGACCCTAGCTGGCCCTCCAGGTCTCCTGCTCTATTTATTTATTTATTTATTTGTTTCATTTACACGACAAGTTCCGTAGCATGAAATTAAGGAGCTAATCTCCAAGGCCATGGAACGCGTCAGTACATGAAGTTACCACATAAAAGTAGTAACAGATAAAAATAAAACATTTATAAACTCGAAAAAAGTCAATCCATAAGTTTACGTAAGCGCAATAAACAATAAAACAAAAATCAGCTTAATTTTTCAAGGAAATCCTCGACAGAATGGAAGGTGAGACCCATGAGGAAACTCTTCAGTTTCGGTTTGAAAGCGCGTGGATTAATGCTAAGATTTTTGAATTCGAGTCGTAGCTTATTGAAAATGGATGCAGCAGTATACTGCACATCTTTCTGCACAAGAGTTAAGGAAGTCCGATCCAAATGAAGGTTTGATTTCTGCCGAGTATTAACTGAGTGAAAGCTGCTTATTCTTGGGAATAAGCTAACATTATTAACAAGAAATGACAGTAGGGAATATATATATATTAAGAGGCCAATGTCAAAATACTCAGACTCGTGAAAAAAAGTCGACAAGAGGTTCGTGAACTTAACACTATTTATTGCCCAAACCGGCCGTTTCAGAGCCAAAAATATCCTTTTAGAATGGGAAGAGTTGCCCCAAAATATAATACTATACGGCATAAGCGAATGAAAATAAGCAAAGTAGACTAATTTTCGCGTCGAAAGATCACTCACTTCAGATACCGTTTGAATAGTAAAGATAGCAGCTTTAAGTTCTTCAACAAGATCCTGAACGTGGGATTTCCACGACAGTTTACTGTCTATCTGAACACCTAAAAATCTGCAGTGTTCCGTTTCACTAATCATATGCCCATTCTGTGAAATTAAAACGTCAGATTTTGTTGAATTGTGTGTTAGAAACTGTAAAAACTGAGTCTTACTGTGATTAGCCTTAGTTTATTTTCTACAAGCCATGAACTTAGGTCATGAATTGCACTATTTAGTGTCATCAACAAACAGAAATATTTTAGAGTTACCCGTAACACTAGGGGGCATATTATCTATATGACTAAGGAACAGATGTGGCCCCAACACATCCCTGGGGCACCCCCCACTTGACCGTATCCCTTTCAGACCCCACATCACAGCCATTCTCAACAATGTGAATAACGACCTTTTGCTGTCTGTTGCTAAAGTAAGAGGCGAACCAATTGTGAGCAACTCCCCGTAGTATTCTGTTATGGTCCAACTTCTGGAGCAATATTTTGTGATCAACGCAATCAAATGCCTAGTTAAATAAAAAAATATGCCTCGTCTTCGAAACCTTTTCTTTTACCCCTCCAGTATCTCACAAAGGAAAGAGAATATAACATTTACAGTTGTTAAACGACTTCTTAAGTCGAACTGTACATTTGATAGTGAATCGTGTGAAGTAAAATTATCAGTTATCCTTATATACACAGCATTTTTAATGACTTTAGCAAACGCTGATGGCATAGAAATATATCTAAAATTGTCTACATTATCCCTTTCTACCTTTTTATAAAGCGGCTTTACTACTGAGTACTTTAATCATTAAGGAAACTGACATTTTCTAAAGGAAAAATTACAAATATGACCATTCAGGGCTAACATGTGTAGCAGCACAGTACTTTAATATTCTGCTAGGCACTCCATCATAACTATGAGAGTCCTTAGTCTTCAATGATTTAATTATTGACTCAATCTCCCCCTTGTCTGTATAACGAAGGAATATTTCAGACATCAATCTCGGAAAGGCATTTGCGAAGGAAGGTATATGAATACCTGTAGAAACTAAATTTTTATTTAATTCACCAGCAATGCTGTACATATATCTGATTTATCAGTAACAGACATATTTTTGCTACGAACTAACTTTAAATTGTCGACATTGTGCTGCTGACCGGATACTTCCTTCACAACTGAACATATGGTTTTAATTTTATCCTGTGAATTAACATTTCTAATTGCATACCACATACTCTTTGCCTTCCTAATAAAATTTTGAAGCACCTTAAAATACCGTTTGTAATGACGTACTGTATCTTGATTGTGACTACTTACAACATTTTGATACAATTCCCACTTTGTTCTATATGATATCCTTATCCCACTAGTCAGCATCCCGGTCTGGCTATTGTCGCTAGTACCCCATTTAGAACATTCTAATGGAAAGCAACTCTCAGCATGAGAAATGTGTTAAGGAATGCATATTCATCATCCATGTCATCATAAACATCCTGCCACTCTTGTTCCTTGACAAGGGTTAAGAAACTCTGTATTGCTGTTGGATTAACTTTCCTACATAATTTGTAATCATATGTGACATTTCTTGGAGTACAAAAGCCTTTTAGAATTTAAATTTGTGTATCATGGTCTGAATGGCTATTCACCTTTTACTAACAGAATGCCCATCTAGTAACGAAGAATGAATAAAAATGTTTATGGCTGTGCTATGCACCCTAGTGGGTAAAACACAGTCTACAGCAAATCATATGAATTTAGTAGATCTACCAACATCCTCTTTCTTGCACCATCATATGAAAAATTCATATTGAAGTCACCACATGTAATTAATTTCTAGTACTTCCTACAAAGTGAATCAAGAACCCTCCATAGCTTGAGCAGAAATGCTCTGAAGTCAGTCAGAAGACCTATAAACAACAACAATTAGAAGTTTAGTTTTATTAAATTCAGCTGCTACTGCACAACATTGAGATACCTGTTCAGTGCAGTGCCATGACACATCTATGGACTCAAGTAGTATACTGTTTTTTTACGTACATAGCCACTCCCACAGCCTGCAAGATACTCCTTGAAATACAGCAGCTAATATGTATCCTGGTAAAGGAAGCCTCTGAATTGTCAAATTATGTAACTGGTGCTCCGATATACAAATAATTGCAGAGTCAACATCTATAAGCAGTTCACTAACTTTGTTTCTAATACCTCTTACATTCTGATAAAATATGCTAATTCCTTCTCTACTTGGAAACATGACGCCCTCTGAAGGTGAGTCCTTAGTTAGAGGGACTTCCTTGAAGCAGGTATACCTATCAGCTGACTTCAATCTATAAAAGGTGCACCTCTGACTCCAACTACAATAGAATTTTTCCTTGAATGATCCCACCACCAACTATACTGTCACCTATAAGCTTAGCCAGCCTCCCCTCCCTATCCCTATTGAGGTGCAGCCCATGTCTACTGAAACCCGATCTACTGATAGACCCAACTGGCACCACTGAAATATGACCCATGCCCTCGGTCATCAGCGCCCTCTCCAGCCCCATGTTAAAGCGCCTAAGAGCCGCATTAAGATCTGGCCGACCATGACACTGAAACAGTTACACGAAATGCACATTAGTGCCTACAGTTTTATCTTTACCAGGTCACCACCATCATATTCCCTGTCCCTATAAAGACTGTTCCCTGCTCCACCCACTATCACTACCTGATCCTCCTTTGTAAAATTCCTATATAACTCCCCTACGCTGTCAGTCACCTGAGCCAACCCTGCACCTTGCTTCACAGTGCTGGTGACCTGGTACTCACTCCCCAACACTTCCTGCAACTGTTTACCCACACCTCTACCGTGCAAACTACCTAGCAGCAGAATCTTCTTCTTTCTGGTAGACTTTACAACTGACCTAGACTTCCTAACTTCTGAGGACTGCTGCATGTTTCCTACATTTACGTCTACAAGAGCCTCCTCTCCGCTGAACTCTGAAAGTTGGTCAAATTTATTATATATACACAAAGTCTGTCTGAATACCTGCTCCTCCTCTTTCCAACTGCCAGTTCCCATTCCCCACACCCTTCACCATCCTCAACCTATATAGCTCTTCCTTTTGGCGTTGTAACTGCACCTGAAGGGCACAGATCTTATGCTCGGGCTCCCTTATCCACTTATTTCTACTACAGATTCTGCATTCCCTGGAGAGAATCCCGCTGGAATTCCCACTGGCTTCCCCACTCCATCCCACCCCCCAACCCCCCCCACCACCAATGAAAATACTTTGAACAAATACAACACTGTAACCCACTTCTCACAAATCTGCGACAGAAAGCACACTTCTTACTCATAGTATAATGTTACAGTTCCTGAAAGAAACCTATGTGTCTACGTTATCTAAGTTCTGTTATACCAGTAGAACTACACTACTGGCCTTTTAAAATTGCTACACCAAGAAGAAACGCAGCTGATAAACAGGTATTCATTGGACAAATATATCATTCTATAACTGACATGTGATTACATTTTCACGCAATTTGGGTGTATAGATCCTGAGAAATCAGTACCCAGAACAACCACCTCTGGCCGTAATAACGGCCTTGATACGCCTGGGCATTGGATCGAACAGAGCTTGGATAGCGTGTACAGGTACAGCTGCCCACTCAGTTTCAACAGTATACCACAGTTCATCAACAGTAGTGACTGGCGTATTGTGACGAGCCAGTTGCTCGGCCACCATTGACCAGATGTTTTTAATTGGTGAGAGATCTGGAAATGTGCAGGCCAGGGCAGCAGTCGAACATTTTCTGTGTCCAGAAAGGCCCGTACAGGACCTGCAACATGCGGTCGTGCATTATCCTGCTGAAATGTAGGGTTTCGCAGGGATAGAATGAAGGGTCGTACCACATATGAAATGTATCGTCCACTGTTCAAAGTGCCGTGACTGCGAACAAGAGGTGATCGAGACGTGTAACCAATGGCACCCCATACCATCACGTCGCGTGATACGCCAGTATGGCGATGACGAATACACGCTTCAAATTCGCGTTCACCGCGATGTCGCCATACACGGATATGACCATCATGATGCTGTGAACAGAACCTGGATTCATCCGAAAAAATAACATGTTGCCATTCGTGCACCCAGGTTCGTCGTTGAGTACACCATCGCAGGCGCTCCTGTCTGTGATGCAGCGTCAAGGGTAACCACAGCCATGGTCTCCGAGCTGATAGTCCATGCTGCTGCAAACGTCGTCGAACTGTTCTTGCAGATGGTTGTTGTCTTGCAAACGTCCTCATCTGTTGACTCAGGGATCGAGACGTGGCTGCACGATCCGTTACAGCCATGCGGATAAGATGCCTGTCATCTCGACTGCTAGTGATACGAAGCCGTTGGGATCCAGCACGGCGTTCCGTATTACCCTCCTGAACCCACCGATTCCATATTCTGCTAATAGTCACTAGATCTCGACCAACGCGAGCAGCAATGTCGCGATACGATAAACCGCAATCGCGATAAGCTACAATCCGATCTTTAAGTCGGAAACGTGATGGTACGCATTTCTCCTTCTTACACGAGGCACCACAACAACGTTTCACCAGGCAACGCCGGTCAACTGCTGTTTGTGTATGAGAAATCGGTTGGAAACTTTACTTATGTCAGCACGGTGTAGGTGTCGCCACCGGCGCCAACCTTGTGTGAATGCTCTGGAAAGCTAATCATTTGCATATCACAGCATCTTCTTCCTGTCGGTTAAATTTTGCGTCTGTAGCATGTCATCTTCGTGGTTTAGCAATTTTAATGGTCAGTAGTGTATTTATAGAACTAACAATAGCGATCTCGGAATTCTCTGTCTACTAAGCAAGCAACCACTTGTATTAATACAAATACATCACAGCTAATACCAATACCAACAAAACTTCACAAAATTATTAGCTGAAATCAAGCTCTCAAATCTAAGGTGTATCGCAACAACCCTTATAGTCTTCAAGAACTGCAGCAGAACATTTCGGATGAGACTCCAGCAATTTCAGAAGTCCACCTTTGGCAACTTGGTGACCAGGCCCGAAGAGGGCCAAGAGATGAATGGTGGTCACTTTCAGCATCTGCTACAGTCAATTTAGTAGTGTATTTCCTTTCATCTGCTGTGTTTCTTTGTACCCTGTTGCTGGGCCACTTTTATTCACCTCTCCTGGTACATACATACACATATACATACACAGTACATATTCATACAGCTACTATTACAAGCAGCTTTTCCTGTGTGGTTTGGCCCATGTGTAAATACGCTACATATATTTCACACATGTATGTCTGATTCTCTGCTCTTTTATATGACACGACGCCACAGAGAATGTTGAATTCTTCTGTGGTTCAAAAATGGTTCAAATGGCTCTGAGCACAATGGGACTTAACGTCTGAGATCATCAGTCCCCTAGAACGTAGAACTACTTAAACGTAACTAACCTAAGGACATCACAGACATTCACGCCCGGGGCAGGATTCGAACCTGCGACCGTAGTGGTCGCGCAGTTCGAGACTGTAGTTGCTAGAACCGCTCGGTCACCCCGGCCGGATCATCTGTGGTATTCAGATCTTTGTTGTGCTGTTTGCTCATTCTAGTATCTTAGCTGAAACACTGAACAAATAGCAGTTCCTATTTTTAGCGTATTCCATCCGAGATAAATATTGGATGGGAATGCCAATAGATTGTTTTACAACATTTTTACATGCCAATCCATTCTCAAACTAAACCCATCCCTAGGATGTATAGGATATATCACACTCACACTACCTTTGTACTAAAGTGAGTCATGTATACACACAATGTTATTGACACGCATTCATGGAAATAATAAGGAAAATTTTAGATCTCACTGCCAATGTACCTTCCACATTCTATTCCTCTCTCTCTCTTCTTTCACTTTACTTGATCACACACTATCCCACTTCCACCTGTTTACTCACGTTCTACACTTCTTCCACCTCCTCCCTCAACCTGCCCCTATTCCACTTCCGCCACTATTCTCCTCCAACTTCCAGCTGCCTTACACCCTCTCCCCACACCACCTGGCTCTTCACATTATCTTCGTTTTAAACTTACTCAATATCTCTCTCCATCTTTCACGTGCCTCCTATACCTTCCCCTTCTCCCCCCCCCCTCCCCCCCCCCCCCCCGTCTATCTCCTCATTTCTCTGTCCATCGATCTGCCAGTCGCAAGATTTCATCCCCACACCCACCCCACAGGAAGGTGCTTATTCCCAGATAGTGAAGAATGAGGTACCAGATTTGGTTGAAATTGATCCTGTCATTTGGGCGGTGATATGGGACGTACAGGCACTGAATTGCACATATACAGGTGCGGGCAGCACTGCGTAGACAAGCTATGAATGGTCAATACAGTAGCAGAACTGTCTTTGTACTCAGGTGATTGATGTGAAAAAGTTTTGGACGTGACTACGGCCGCACGATGGAAATTAAAATACGTTGAACGTGGAAATGTAATTGAAGCTAGATGTATGAGACAGTCCGTTTCGGAAATTCTTAGGGAATTTAATATTCCGAGATCCACAGTGTCAAAAGTGTGCTTAGAATATCCAATTTCAGGCATTACCTCTCACCACTAACAACCCAGTGGCTGACAGCCTTCCCTTAACGATCGAGAATAACGGCGGTCGTGTAAAGGTGTCAGCGCTAACACACAAGTAACACTGCGTGAAATAACCTCAGAAATCAATTTGGGACGTACGAGGAACGTGTCCGTTAGGCCAGCGTGACGAAAATTTGGTTAATAAGCTGTGGCACCACACGACTGACGTGAATACCTTTGTTGACAGCAATTACGTAGCTGACATCGAATCGTGCGTTGTAAGGAGGAGCAGAAGTGATTATATCGGTCGGACCCTAGACGAGTGGAAAACCATGACCTGGTCAGATGAGTCCCAATTTCAGTCGGTAAGAGCTGATGGTAGGACTCAAGTGTGCGCAGACACTACTGAGCCATGGGCCCAAGCTGTCAACAAGGCATTGTGCAAGCTAGTGGTGGATCCATATGGTGTGGGCTATGTTTACATGGAATAGTCTGGGTCCTCTGAATATTCGGCAGCTCAGAGACCAATCATGAACTGTTGTCTTGCACGAATAGTCCAAGTAAGTTAATTCCCAAAATGCGCTCGTACGGGTAGTCAGAATCTGTACTAGTTACGCAAAGATCAGGATAAGGTTGATGAAATAAGATTTTAATGGTCCGAAATACAAGTTTCCAGCTTGTTCGGTAATTGTGATTGTTTGCCTAAACACGAGGGTGTGCTGAAAAGTAATGCGTCCGAATTTTTAATGTGAAACTTCTTGAAACTGTTTTAAATGAAACGAACGTCCATAACATTCTATATCTCTATTCTTCAAGCCTACACATTTTAGCGCTCTGCCGCTAAAGGGTTCCAAATTCTAGCGTGTAACATATCGGTGTGTAACGTAACTATGTCCTTGTATACGAAACACCGTGCTCTTTTCGGGTTTAGAATGCGGAGAATTCGTCCCCACATGAAGCTCTCTATCCTTCAGCATCACAATGGCAGACTTCACACTAGAGCTTCATACCCAACAGTCCGACGCCTTGGGTTCACTGTCATCGATCATCCTGAGTACAGTCCTGAATTGACCCGTCCGATTTTCACCTGTTTCCAAAACCTAAAGAACACCTTTGATGACTTCACCTTGATAGTCATGAAGCGGTGCAATCTGAAGTGAGTTTATGGCTCCGTCAACAATCTCAAATATTCTACAGCGATGGTCAACAAACCGATCTCTCGTTAAAGTGTTTGTCGCAAGGGTGACTAAGTTGCGAAATAAATATGTAGACATGAAGAATAAAAATGTAGAATGTTGATAACGTTTACTTGCTTTAATAAGCTTTGAGACTGTTGGTGTAAAAAATTCGGAGGCATTTCTTTCTAGCACGCCCTCATACTATATGGAACTTATCTCGGAGATTTTTTCTCTATCACTGAATCTACATAGCACTACACGCGAAATTCATTTCTGAAATCGAAGGGTTTCAAATGGTAGTAATAAGTAAAAGTTCCGACGCAAATAATACGTAAGTCCTCGAGCCGAACTCACTTATACTCCGCCTTACAACGCACTATTCCATAACTGTAATTTGCAAACTGTAATTTGTAAACTCCTTGGAATAGTGAGAAACACGTACATTTTACTATTACTGTGGCGTAGCTACAATTTCAAGAGTTTTCTGTCAACGTAAATCTTGCTGACACTACATAGCGCAGCATGATTCTGTGTTCTGAAGGAATTTAAATTCTAACATTAGCCGCAGTCGGGCACTGAAATAAATTCATTGACAACTGAAAATTTTTGCCGGACGGGGAATCGAACCAGGAATTCCCGTTTCAAGCTCGCAATCGCCTGAGTCGCTTCGGTTATCCGAGCCTAACGTCCAACCCAAATTCTCAATTTGTCGCACAGTACATGCGTAGCGCCCTCTGTCCATTATCCACAGGCAAAACCGTATTTACCGAAATAACATATACTGGTAAGTCACTTCGGGATTATATATATACGTATAACAAAATGTACATCACATGTATGTGTATAATTACGACATGATTTAGATGCTACTTGGGAAAATACTCTCCTTTCTGTGTGGATTGTTTGAAAATGCTCATCAATTAAATAAAAGATGCAACTTCGACTGTGTAGATGAGCTTTTTTTTTTGCGCTTGGCTATGGTAAATCTTCGATTTAGTAGCATCTCATATAATTATTTTCAGAAATGCCAGAGAATTCTACAATGAAGACCTGTTTATTAAGTTTCTACATTTTGTTTCTTTCTTAATAGTGACTTCCACAGCACACAGTCCACGCTGCAATAATACAGCGGATGGAGCTTTACATTCCTGGCGCTGAAGCTAGCGCTTTATTACCATGCAAATCGATGGCCAATTGTTCCATACACGACTAACACATTGTCTCTGTGTCTCCTTTCGTGATTCAGAATAGTACATCAAATGGCCATTTGCAATTTGATGCAACCGAAGGACTACACAACAACCGATGCTATTCACATATGCATTACGTGCTGGCTCATTGCGTGGCCATTACATCGGCTTTGCAAGTCTCGAATTACTACGATGCTTCACTACGGTAGTAAATAAAGATCGTATTTTGTCGCTCAAGATGACTTCGACTGTAAAACCAAATGTTTTACTTGCATGTTGTGTACCGCCGTTTGATGCGAACAAACTATATGTAGTTTTTAACTGGAAGCCCTTTCCGCTTAGGTAGGCACTGAATGCATGAAAGATATGAAGAGTGAGATAATCACATTGAAGAATACAGCGACTCAATGGCTAAAATGTGTGAGATTACAAACTGTCTTCCATTTCATTATTTTTTCTTTATTCTATGATCTGCAACTTCATCACAAAATGATGAGTAAGTGTTCCTAAACAAGTAAAGTATAAAAGTATTGTAGTAGCCAAGATAGGTACAATCAAAAGATTAAAAACGCGATAGTATTGCGCATAATTGATACAACTTTCTTACTGTTTGTTTACATGTTTATGATGTGTGCATCAGATGATGAAGTAATAGATGTAAACTGCTCATTAAACATAGGAAAACTTTTGCAGTCGAAGACTTTTTTAAATTTCACAGAGAAGAAGTTATACTCAAACTTACCAGAAAACAGTAATTGATAAAGCGAAGTCTAAACATCAAAATGTTTCTTTAAAACTGGGAAATGTTAAAATTACACATTCCAGGAAGATATTTGTGTAATATTTTAATGCGGATATGGCAAAACTTTTGAAATGATCGTTTTGGAAACAAACATCGTGTTATATGCACCGCGGAACACAATTAGGCCACTTTTTTGAAACCCTTTAAGTACCTCCGAGTTTGGCATAAAAGTGCCTACAACATTCCTCTCTATGGTGCCAAAGCGTGGATCACTGCAACATCATTCTCGGGCTCGAAGACGCTTCAGATAGCAATGTGTCGACCCATGCGAGAAAGAAACCGCAGTTCAGAAGTTCATGTGATGTGTAAGGTGGATTCATGACATGTAATTGGCACCAAATTTCACTGCAACTCTACCTGGCACCATCGCGGGGGTGTCACACGATGAGAAGTTCATCAAAAATGGTTCAAATGGCCCTAAGCACTATGGGGCTTAACATCTTAGGATATCAGTCCCCTAGACTTAGAACTTCTTAAACCTAACTAACCTAAGGACATCACACACATCCATGCCCGAGGCAGGATTCGAACCTGCGACCGTAGTGGTCGCGCGGTTCCAGACTGTAGCGCATAGAACCGCTCGGCCACAGCGGCCGGCAGCAGTTCATCCAACCCACTCTTCCCCACATTTTAACCCTTCTTTTGATGCCTCTGCGATGGAGATCAGAATCGCAACGTTCAGCGTTGAAATCATGCGGTTTTCTTACGGGTTGCCAAGGAAAATATTTGAGACACACCTCCTCATGACATGACAGCGCCCCAAGTGGGAACTTCAGATGGCCAAGCGTTTACGAAATAAAAGGAGTTTTGATACGGATCTGTCACCATGTGCACCTTATCAATTGTCCCTGGGACAATATGTTTACGAAGCTGTGTTTTGCCTAGCATACCAGCACGGTAGCTCAGCGTGTTCAGTCAGAGGGTTAGTTACCCGCTGTAATAAAAAAAACTGAGTTAATAAATGAACGATGATCTTGAACAAGCGTCATGGGATGACCGCCCCGAACAAATAGAAGGAACAATAACGAACAAAATGAGATTAATAAAAAAAGTTGAGAGAACGGATTAGTATTGAAAGGGTCACGAGTTCGACTGCACCCAGCGGCAAATATTTCTGTGCTCGTTGGCAAATATACGACAAACTGTTCCAAGATGAAGACGGATTTCCAGCGTTGCAGTATCAAAGTAATTTCCCCCAAATGTACGCCACTAGCGCAACCTTGCAATGTATATTTTTATCGTAGGTAAAAAACCTAATAAAAATTATCCACCACCAGCTATCCTCGCACGCACTCAGCGATATGCTGCGTTACGCGTGGTTTTCTGCTGGACTGTGAGGTGAAACAAGCTGCTTTCAGAATGTCAATCAAGATTGTTTTTCTATGGAGACATTTAGAAAAAACCATGTCACTGCAAAAAGGCGGCGTTTATAACGTGCGCAAGATGCGCTCAAAATTATTACTTCACCTGCTTCTTAGATGAATATCACCCCGGTACATGTAATTGATAAGTTGCAAAAGAATGGAAGCATAGATTTACATACACGACGTTCTTATGTACGCGTTAACTATAATCCCTTTTTAAATCTTAGGAGTCACGCATTTCACCCAATTCCTATACTTTTTGTGCTTATATAAATTAATAAAATAACCTATATAATTTTGCGGTTAATTTTGATATCAGTGGTGTACGCATTGCCAAGGGGCACAAAAATATTTACCACGAGGCGGAGTCGAACCTGCGACCCTTTCAATGCAAATTTGATCTCTTGCTGCTTTTTTTTGTTTTATATATATATATATATATATATATATATATATATATATATATATATATATATATATATATATATATATATATATATAGTTGTCGTGCGACTTGTAGTTAAAGACCAGTTCTTACAGGAGCGCCTAAAGTGTCTCCGCCTACAGCAGGCCAGCTCGTCCAAACGTGTCTTCTCAATGCGTAGACGTGGGTTCTGGGTAGCAGATCTATTCAGTTCGGTTCGGTTAATACAGTTTTCAGCTTCTCAGGGCTCGGACGTTCCAGCTACGAGGTGGGTCATCGAAGGTGCTACGTAAGAAACTGGAAAACTATTGCTTATAGCGTGGGTTGCGTATCAGGACGCAGTGTCGTTCGTTGAGATAAGTCCAATATCCTACCGTAGACGTGTCGCCAGAAGTAAAAAGATAGTGGATCGTGTGGCCACAGACCCAATTCACAGAGTGAGTTTTGGCGGAGGGGTAGAAAGTCTTATCGGGGTACAAAAGCATGTGGACGTCGATCTGAGCTGGTGTCTGTCAAGTAAGAAACGCCAAAATTCGCCGCGCAAGTGTCCAGACGTCGAACGCTGTGCCACAGTGGAACCGGTGGACATCCTTGTCATCCACTCCACAGTGGGTGCAGAGGGATGAATCGGCGAGATGGATGCGGTGCAGACGTTCTCGGTTAACTTGTTTGCCATTCACGGTGATGTACCACGCTGACTGAACGTCTGATTCGAGAAAACGCTCATGGATCGCCTTCCATATGTGTCGCCACACGTACTGTGGATACTTACGTTCGATGGGGTTGGACGGGCGGCACTGTTGCAACAATTCGGAAACTGTTTTCGTGAGGTACAAACGTGTACGTGGAAAGGGCCGGTAGACATAACTGAACTCCAGGGAAAATCGTTGGATGTAATAAAATGGGGTTGGAATGGTCGATACCAGTACTGGGGCGGACAAGGAGGCCGGCGCAAAGTTGTGAAGCAGGAGGCTAGTAAGGCTCTGCGGGCAACGATGCCAAAATTTTAATTGGAAGCTTACGTAAAGTGCCTTGACACGAGTCGGCACGTGGATGAGGCCCACCCCGTCACGATCTCGTGGCAGTGCAAGGGATTCATATTGCACCTTGAATAACATCCCCGAGCTGACGAAGGAGCCGAAGCCATCAACAGTCGTCGGGCCAGGAGATCTGGGACTAGTAGTACTTGAGCCACGTGTGGTATACGGGAAGCATGATACATGTTCACGTATTGCGCCCGTTGGATAACGTCGAGAGCTCGTAGCCGGTGATCTGCGAGATTTGCTCCGACTGTCTGTAGCAAGCGTCTACCATTGATAGTCGCTGAGCGGCGCAGATCCGCTGCGAAATCAAGTCAAAGACATCATATGGTGGCGGCGACACTAGGGGGGGCAACGCATCTCTCCGGAAAGCCCTCACCAATGAGCAGGACCTTTGATTTTGACACGTTGAGGCAGCTCCCCGACGCTTCGCCGTAAGTCGCCACCCATGTCAGTTCTGCTCGTACTTCATCTTCACTGCGCAGATATAGTACTATGTCGTCTGCGTAGGCTGTACAACAAAAACGGTGGCCATACACAGCCATACCTTCCAAACGTTGGCACATGCCCTGGAGCAGGGATTCCAAGGCGAAAGCATACAAACTCGTGGAAAGAGGACAGCCTTGTCGTACAGATCGTGCGATGACCAGGGGCGGTGTGAGGCGACCATTGCACATGATTTTAGAGGTTGCACTACTCAACAGGCGCATAACCACTGTGACAATACCGCCAGGAAATCCCATATGCTGAAGAACTGTCCGTAAATAGAAGTGGTCAACACGGTCGAAAGCCTGGCTAAAGTCCAGTGAAGCCAAGGCGCCAGGGAGACTTTGATAACGCGCCAATGTTATCATGTCTCTGTAACGGCAAAGGGCCGTACGGATGTTGTTGTCGCCTCCGAGGGAAGTCTGGTCGCAGGATGTGACGTAACGTGCGACCTTCTTGAGTCGCGATGCCAATAGGCGTGTGAATATTTTCATGTCGCTGTTGAGCAAAGTAATTGGTCGATAGTCCTGGACCCTCCATAACCAGTGCGGTTTATGTACGGGGATAATAATGCCATCTAGAAAGGCGCTCGGGACCACTGTCATCGGTGACATCAGCTCTTGTGCGATTGCCGTCCACGTGGAAGCCAACAAATAGTGAAAACTTTTATAAAATTCGATGGGTATACCGTCAGGTCCAGGAGATCTGTTATCGGAACCCGCCCTGATAGCACCTACCACTTCATCTGTGGTTACGTCGTCTTGGAGGTCATGCACTGCATCCTCCGGAAGAGTGTTCGTAGTAAGCTGAGCGACTTCTGTGATCAGTGCTGCAGAATGCGGTACGGCTGTGTATAGCCCGGCAAAATGAGCATGGAGAGCACGACCGATGCTTTGTTGGGTGTCGTGCCGGCGCCCTTCCACATCAGTGAGAACTTTGATCAGAGCTCGTCGTCGTCGTTGTCGTTTCTGAAGGAGGTGGTACATCGACGGACGTTCTTGAGGGATACGATTAGAAGTACGAGAACGGACTACAGTTCCTTCCAAGTAACGCCGCATGATCAAGGAGATCTGCGCCTTCGTGCGATGGACCATCGACTGCCGGGCTGGCGAGAAGGGCATCGTCGCATAATCACGTAGTATGGTGTAGTAGAAATGCAAGGTATTAGTTTGCCACGCCTTAAATTCCTTCCCATAACTCATCAGTGTCTTCCTGAGGGTCGGCTTTGCACAGGAGAACCACCATGATAAGGTGGAGTCATAGGCTTCTCGACGATGGCGGCAACGTGCCCACGCTTCTTCGACCATACGGCGATAGTCTGAGGAGGTCAGGTGAGCGACATTGAGTTTCCACAAACCACGACTATGCCACACTCGCTGTCGGACGAGAGTGACGTCACAGAGGTACGCGTCATGGTCTGAAAAGGCCAAAGGCCAGACTTCCGCATGACGTGTGCCATCAGCAAGGGAGCGAGTAACGTAGATGTGATCTATACGGCTTGACGAGTGAGAGGTGTAGAGTGTATAGCCCGGTTGAATTCCGTGGAGCTTCTTCCAAGTGTCAACAAGTCGTAGACGGTCGATGACCACTGAGAGAGAAGCACAAGGGGAATGTCGCGGGAGTTGGTCCGCGGGCTCTTGTGTCGTGTTAAAATCCCCACCGAGTACCAAATCGTCCTGCGGACCTGTGAAGAGGGGTGCGACGCTTTCGGCAAAAGATGTTTGTCGGTCATGACGGCGGCCAGTTCCGGACGGAGAGTAGATATTAATAATACGCACGCCGAACAGTGTGAGGGCCATACCCCGCGCAGTGGGGAGTCAGCCACAAACACCTCTTGTACGAGTGTTATATCAACATCCGCAGAGTATATAGCGTCACGAAACATTGCCAGTTTATGGGGCGCACGAATGGTGGCAAGATTCATTGTGGCGATACGATATTGCTGTGGACGACCATCCTCAGTATTTGCCGAAAGTGCGGTAGACGTAGCCGGCTGGTGGAGACCCTTCCGGTGGTGCCGCAGTGGTTATAATTACTGGCGGGGCGCCAGCCCCAGTGTCGCCGTGGTGGACTCCTGTGCAGACACGCTGGCAGTCTGTTCCACTTCTTCTTCGACGTCATCGGCCCAGGAAGCTGACGACGTGGACATGTGACGGTCACGTACTTTCGGAACGGGTGTTGTGGATTCCTCAGCATGAGTGGCAGAGGGACTGCCGTCATCATTCGTTGACAACGGCGAGGACACGTCCCGAACCGGGAGAGGAGGCGTCACAGGAGGGGCGCCTGTTGCTGCTGCATCGCGTGACTGGACGCAATGTGGGAGATCACCGTCAGACATCAGGTCGACATCTCGCGGGGCCGTCTGAGAAAGGCCGTCATCGGAAGGCGTTCGTCGTCGTTTCCTGTGTTTGCGAGGCGCCCGCTGTTTTCTGGTGTGGCCTTCTGAATCAGAATGTGGTCGCCCGTCGTCTGACGCCGAACCTGTCTGGACAAAGGCAGACGTCTGCACGACACCGAGGTCGACGTCCATGGTTCCAACAGGAACCTCGGTTTCGGTCTGCTACCCGGACGGTCCTGAAGCGAGCACTGGGGACGACGCCGTGCTGGTGTCGTCGGCGCGTTGTGCTGCGGCGGGTGGCGTTGACGATGATGCTGGCACAATCGCGACTGGCACGACCGGGTCCTGTGCAAACTTGGCGTAGGTGATGGGTAAGGACGTGACCGTCGTAGCCTGGGTCTCTTCACGTAACGGCGTCTGTATTAAACGGCGGTGTAAGCATTCGGAACGTACATGTCTCTCCTGGCCACATCCTGCACACGTTCGTGGCTGTCCATCGTACATGACGATGGCCCTCACACCGCCAATCAGCAGGTACGATGGGACATTTTCGTCAGCTCAATTTTTATTTGCCGGACGCCATTTAATACGGGGTAGGTGTAAATGTTTGCCACTTCTCCGCGACGTGACCCAAGACGGTGCCATATGGTTGGAAAGCGGCAATGACCACATCCTGAGGCACCTCGAACGGGAGCTCAAACGCCTGCTATGTCCGGAGACCGAATCCAGCATGGGTGACTGTCACAGCACCCATATGGCCATCCGAGTGTTTAAATTGTAGTCCGGTGGCATGACGGTTAATTATGTCAGTGCAAATTTCCTCCGTCGATCTTTTGATGTAGACAACACTTCCAGTGATGGAAAAGTGTTTGCCGATTACGTCCTTGGGGTTCAAACGTAGATCCTCTCGGATGAACTGTTCGAAATCTCTGGGACGTGGATGTTTGGCCTGAAACGTTACTTTGATCGTTGCACGGCGGTACGAGTGCGCCATGGAGTACGTTAGTACTGGACTCGATAGACACAAACACCGCGACGCGGAAGTAAACACCACCGAGAGCGGAGCGTCGGACGGCGCGCGGAGAACCTCCGCACGCTAACACGGCTGTGAGCCGACTGTCTGCTGAGCCAAACACTACTTCCTAAACGCACTGTCTCTGGGACATGCTGATAGATCAGTATCAAAATTCGTTTTATTTCCTAAACGCTTGGCCATCTGGAATTTCCACTAATGGCACTTTCTTGTCTCACCACGCCCTCATGTACCATACATTTGGAAGAATTCGGTGATCATGAGTAGGCGTCCTCTCCTTGTCAGGAAAATTGCTTGAATTCTACGTAAATTCCTGCTCTCTACCTCGTCAAAAAATGGAGGGAAAGAGCTAATGTTACTTCATCCATCGGTTATTAATTTTCACTTTCGATAACTTTCGATGTCAGCCATCATTGGTCGTGTGGTAGCCTTAGTGTTTACAGTGTGTTTGTGTTTATCTCTCACTCACTCACTCACTCTCTCTCTCTCTCTCTCTCTCTCTCTCTCTCTCTCTCTCTCTGTGTGTGTGTGTGTGTGTGTGTGTGTGTGTGTGTAGTATCTTTTTTGACAACTTTAAACAAAGCTGTGTGCAGCAACCGTGAAAAATATTTTTTGTAGTTAAGGCAGACCACTGGTTGCAATGGATTTAAACTAAGGGAGTCTTCATCAGAATTTACATTACATACGTAAAAAGTTGAGCATAACAGCTCTCGTCATGCAATTTTAACACCAAAAAGGCCACGTCACATAATAAAACATTCTTCGTAAAACTTTAACAGTCATTTCTAGTTAAAAATGCCACCTGTTTGAGTATACACAAGCAGCCCTTAGCGGCAATCTTTAATTTTTAACTAGAAATGACAGTAAAACTTTTACATAGGACGTTTTGTTATGTGACGTGGCCTTTTTGGTGTTAAAATTGCATGACGAGAGCTGTTATGCTCGACTTTTTACTATGTAATATAAATTCTGATGAAGACTCCCTTAGTTTAGGAGTCGAAACCATGGCCAATTCGACCATAAAATCCATTGCAACCAGTGGTCTGTCTTTACTACAAAAAATATCTTTTTTGAATTGTTCTCTATACTAAGATTTTGAATTATGTTGCACATGACTTTTTTTGCTGCAGTTTTGCCTCGAAAATGACAATGTGTTCACCTGTCGAAATATCGTAAGTTTTCGATGATGTCACCTGGGCTGTATTCTCATAAGATACACTGATGAACCAAAACATTATGACCCCCTACTTACACGCATGTTGGCCCACTTCTGCAACGCAGTTAAGTAGTGATTCTGCGTGTTGTGGGTTCGACAAGTACTTAAAGTTTGCCGGAGGTTTGTGGCACCAGATGACTACGCACAGGCGTAATTTAGGGGTGGTTGGTTTGTCGGCGTGGACCTGGTGCCCAATAGCGTCCCAGTTGGGTTTCATCGGATTCAGATAATCCTAATTCCACAGCCTGTACATCAACGTCAGTTCACTATTATACTACTCAAACCGTTGCAGCTCGATTCTGGCCTTGCGACACGGACAGATATCCTGCTGGAAGATGCCACCGCTGTTTAGGAAGACATCAAGCATATGGTTACAGGTGATGCCTCATAATATTCACGTTGTCCACAGATGTCATGGTGCCTTCGATTACTACCGCAAGTCCCATGGAAGCCCAGGTTGATATCCCCCATAACATATTACTACTCCCACCGACCTGTGTCAATGGAGCGTTATATGTTTCGAGCAACCATTCGTCTGGATTACGGCATATCTGGACATGACCATCGACCTGATTTAGCAATAAACGGGACTCATCCGACAAGGTGACACGATTACATTGACCCGCGGTCCTAGCTCGATGATCTTGTGCCCACTGTAGTCAAACTGACGATGTTGTCTGGTCAAAATGGGAACACATAGGGGTCCTCTGCTGCGGAACACCATGTTCATCTCTGTGCTCTGTACTCTGTGGTCGGATCTGCTTTAGAGAGCGGGCAAGCCTCCGATCCCTACGCTCTGTCACGAGTTATGGAAGTCCTAGATCTTGTCGCCTACTTGTTGTTTCAGCATCCTTTAAGTACTTCCCATATATGCTCACAACAGTAGCACGCGAACAGCTGACAAGGTTCGCCGTTTCCGAGATGCTCGCTCCCAGGCAGCGGGTCACAACAATCTGGCTGTTGCGAAAGTCGTTTAAGTCGACGGATTTCCGTATTTGCGCCACTTGTCGTCGCTAGAATGATTCCCCATTCGTCTCTGATCCGCTCATATACTTCTCTTACCACGTCATGTGCCACCAGGCAGCTTATAACTTCGCTATAGGCAATGGTCATAATGTTTTGGCTCACCAGTGTGTTTGAACAGTTCATGTGCCAGGAGACCCTCGAGTCTGTTTCATCCTTATTCAACATGTGGTATCTCCTTATTTTGATACGAAATTACGAAGTTCCACTTAATGCAACCGCGTGTTACATATTCAAGACGGTAAATCCTAAGTTTAAATGTATTATTCACTGCTATCTTCTTGTAGAACTGTGACACTAGGAACAACAAAAAATTTTATCATTTCTTTTGAGAAAGTGAAATTGTTGCCGATATCTCTGTAATTAATATTGCTATGCCGGCCGCGGTGGCCGAGCGGTCCTAGGCGCTTCAGTCTTGAACCGCTCTGCTGCTACGGTCGCAGATTCGAATCCTGCCTCGGGCATGGATGTGTGTGATGTCCTTAGCTTAGTTAGGTTCAATTAGTTGTAAGTATACCGGACTGATGACCTCAGATGTTAAGTACCATAGTGCTTAGAGCCATTTGAACCACTTTGAAAAGAGATTATATGGTGTTATGTTAGGACTTTCTCGCAGTTTATCTGTATGAATACAGAATTACATCTTAAACTGTCCTGGTAGTTTATGAGCTGAACATCTTTGTTGCCTCACCCTGTGCTATCATAAGCTATGGTTTTATTCAGTAATTCGTGTTGCAAGCACACTCCAGTAATCATTTCAAGCTGAGGCTTTTAATGTAACTGATACGAATTCTGAGAACTAAAGTACCTGATAAAAAGTAGCCGGAAAAATAATCGTATTAATACACATGAATGGGTGAGGGGGGCAGGGAGGGGGTCCGCCCATCGCCCTTATGACGACTACAGCTCTACTACTAGGGACGCTAAACCCCACCTCCCTTTTTAATTGCGACTCCGCCTCTCCTGTTATCTAGTGATCAGCTCCGCATTAATAGTGGTGTCCGGGCACTTTCCATCACACGGTAAAAGCACCGAATTGTGTAGCTGACTCTGTTCTCTCGTTAATTTGCGACGACCGAAGTCAGAAACCGATAATTAGGCGACGTGCCTGGTCGCTTATAACGACGTTATCTCCTAACAGGATAAGAAATTAGTGTACTGTGACCAGTTTTATTACTCTCAGCTGTTACTGTTCAGTCTTAACAGTATTACAGTAATCAGATGAAACTGGAACAGACACACAAAAGTTTTCTGTCACAGGTAATGGGTAAGTAGTATTAGTAATAAAAATACTGTAGATGAAAAAAGTTTCCGCGCACAACTGTAAATTGTTGGGTATCAATGCTCTATATAAACTTGAAAAAGCAAGACACCTAAGCAATTGCGAATTTTCTGAGCTATCTGAATTTCTTCCAAATGAACTTAGGTGCTGTAATGTTGAAATTGCTAGTTTTCTCATTTAGTACCATTGCTGTGGAACAATAGTCTTGTTACACTGCACGACTGTCATTATGGAAATGAAAGCTCTGTGATTCAACAGTGAATTTCAAGCTTAACTGTCCCTTGAGTAAGAGATTTCAGAGCACGTAAATTACGTTACTTTTAGCGGCATTTGTGGGATGGTACTTACGGAAGAATGGAAAAACTGGTAGAAGCCGACCTCGGGGAAGATCTGTTTAGATGCCGTAGAAATGCTGGAACACGCGAGGCATGTCTACCCAAAGACTTCTCATAATCGAACGAAAGATAAACCTACGTTTATAGCATTTGTAGATTTAGAGAAAACTTTTGACTGGAATACTCTCTTTCAATTTCTGAAGGTGGCATGGGTAAAATACAGGGAGTGACAACTATTTACAGTTTGTACAGAAACCAGAAGGCAGTTTTAAGAGTCGAGGGGCAAGAAAGGAAAGCAGTGCTTCAGAAGGCAGTGAGACAGTGTTGTATCATACCCCCAGTGTTATTCAATCTGTATATTGAGCAAGCAGTAAAGGAAACAAGAGAAAAATTTGGAGTAGGAATTAAAGTCCAGGGAAAATAAATAAAAGCTTTGAGATATGTCGATGACATTGTAGTTCTGTCAGAGACAGCAAAGGAGTTGGAAGAGCAGTTGAACGGGATGCAGAGTGTCTTGAAAGGAGGACATAATATGAACATCAACAGAAGCAAAATTAGGATAATGGAATGTAGTCGGATTAAATCAAGTTTAGCATTCTCCAATTCCCTTTTTAAATTTCTCCGATCTGTAGAACGCCAGTTATGTTTCTCCTGATAACAACGTCCTCCTGAGTATTATACGCTCGGAGATCCGAATGGGGGGCTACTTTACCTCAGGAATATTTTACCCAAGAGGACTCCATCATTCAACCATACAGTATGCTGCGTTCCCTCAGGAAAAATTACAGCTGTAGTTTCCCCTTGCTTTCGGCCGTTCGCAGTACCAGCAGAGCAAGGCTGTTTTCGCTGATGTTATAAGGCCAGATCAGTCAGTCATCCAGACTGTTGCCCCTGCAACTACTTAAGAGGCTGTTGCCCCTCTTCAGGAACCACACGTTTGTCTGGCCTCTCTCCATATACCCCTCCGTTTTGGTTGCACCTAAGGTACGTCTTTCCGTCTCGCTGAGAGACGCAAGCTTCCCCATCAACGACAATGTCCATGGTTCATGGGGAGGCTTAATCCTATTAATATGACAACGCATCTTCTGTACTGAAAGACGGTTGTTTCAAAAAATGCGACTGCAGTTCTCTTTACCGTTGATAGCGGTTATTATTGGGACCATATTCAGAACTCTTGGGTCGTCTGGAATTGTATTCGTATTGCTCTACGTCACATTCATAGCTCTGTAAGCTCATGAAATTTAATTAGGTTCAATTTACACAACTGGCCCAGTGACTTAAGTAATCTTGTTACTATGCCTAACGAATAACTACGATGGACCTGACTTACTCTACAACACTCACGCGATGGGAGAGGGAAAGTAAAACTAAAAGCAGTAAGTGACTTTCAAATACACAATTGCTACTTAATCATTGCCTTTTTCTCAATTTTATAATCTCAATTCCCTGTCGTGAATAGTAACGTCATGGGATGCGGACTGGAAACTAAGGTGGTGCAATTGCTATTATCTTCTGGTCAGTATGGTCCAAAAATATTTAAATGATTTTGCTCTAAACTTGATGAGTTTGTTTTTCTATACATTCGAAATTCCTTCAACCTCAATCTTTTGAAAAAAATACTTTATCTGTCTTTCTGTAAGTTAAATTGTAACACTTGTGTTTCTCTGGTCAGTATGACCCCTGGGCTCTAAAGATTCACAAAATGTACAAATATCATAGCCATGTTTTGTTTATACATATATGAGGTACATGAATAACGATTTTTTATGGCAAAGTAAATATCTGGTTCCTTACTGTTGAAGGTCGTTTATTGCGTTCAAATTATTAAAGAACATTACCGCTAACAGTTACATTTTATCAGCTGTTGTGTGCAGACGCAGTTATGTATCTATCGTAGTCATTTCCCTGTGACTATCGTGACGAAATGAGTTCTTTCCGATGAGCAATTGGAAGCATTAGTAAATGCATCTGACAGCGAGGAGAATCTTTCTGAAGAATAAAATCGTACCAGTGATGACAATACTCATGATTCATCTGATTCAGAACACATTTCAGATATTGATACTTCAGACAACAATGTGAAAGCTGTTTAACAGATTCAGTCTAAAGACTTTTATTACTGCCAGCTGTATATCCATCACCTAGTGACTCAACAAAGAGTCTGTGGAATAGAGAAAGAGATCGAGCCATCTTTCCTACAGTTTGTCGCTGATACGGTTCCGTTGCATCTCACATGTGTTACGTTTCGATGATAAGTCTGATAGAAGAGTAAATGACAAGTTGGCACCTACAAGAGTCCTGTGGGATAAGTGGGTGGAAATAATTTCGAAAATATGTAATCCCAGCACAAATGTATCCATATTATATGCTGTCCGACGATAATTTTCTAGAATTTTATTGATACTTCTGCCTACAATGCTTTTGTGTTGTGGAGAGAGATAAATCCAGGATGAAAAAAATTGTTCTTTACAGTTGGTGGATTTCTGAAAACGTTGTCCAGTCAAACAATATATACCAAGAACACCCTCAAAATATGGGGTACGGACAGTGCTACTTCTTATGTTTTGAAGGCACAAACGTATACAGCAAAACCGAGCGAGGTGCTGCAGTGGACTCGCATTCGAGAAGACGGTTCAAAATCCCTGTCCGGTCTTCCTGACTTAGGTTTCCGTGATTTCCCTAAATCGTTTCAGGCAAATGCCGGGATGGTTCCTTTGAAACGGCATGGCCGACTTCCTTCCTCCTCCTTCCCTAATCCGATGGGACCGATGAACTCCCTGCTTAGTCCCCTCCCCCGAATCAACCAACCAAGCTGTACAGAAAAATTACATGGACAAACATCTGGATATGACACATGAGTTAAAAGGACAAAATGTCACATGTGACAATTTCTTGACATCGTATGCATTAGGCCAAATACTTCTCAAAAGTCAGCTTATAATGAATGCTTGGGACAGTGAGAAAACATAAGCCTGATCTCCCGAATAACATATAAAGATAAGAAAATACTCGCACTTCAAATTTCCTTTTACGAAAGATACCACTGTAGTTGGTTGGTTGGTTTGTTGGGGGAAGGAGACCAGACAGCGAGGTCAACGGTCTCATTAGATTAGGGAAGGATGGGGAAGGAAGTCGGCCGTGCCCTTTGCAAGGAACCATCCCGGCATTTGCCTGGAGCGATTCAGGGAAATCACGGAAAACCTAAATCAGGATGGCCGGACGCGGCATTGAACCGTCGTCCTCCCGAATGCGAGTCCAGTGTCTAACCACTGCGCCACCTCGCTCGGTACCACTGTAGTATATTGCGTTCCCAGGAAGAACAAATAGGTTGTCCTAAAGAGTAAAACACACAAAAGTGAGAAAATAAGCAATAGAGAGGACAAGAAACCCAAAATGACATTAGACTACAATGCATGTAAGGGAGCAATTGGCACATTATATCAGCTTATTGGGATCTACGCACGGAAGAGGAAAGCCCATTGCTGGCCAATGATAATCTTCTACAATTTTATTGATACTTCCGCATAAAACGCTTTTATGCTGCGGTTAGAGATAAATCCAGGATGAAAAAAAAATCTTCTTTTCAAAAGAAGAATGTTTCTCAGTGAATTAGGAAGACTCCCACTTCCTGCTTATATTGAAGCTAGAGAAATGCTGCGACTACGTGAATAGTCACTGGCCACTGATGAAAGAATACAAATAGGAAAAGCACCAGCACTAAGCTCGAGCAACATTGCAAAGTATCAGAGGCAAAATATGTCCTTCAAATTGTGTCAAAAAACACCATTGGATTTTTCAAATTGTAACAAACTAGTTTGTAAGACTCACGTGAGATACCATTTTCCAAATTATGGAATTCCAAGTAATAGACTATTTTAATTTTTCCCGTGAATGACAGTTTATATTTATACGCTAACTAAAGCTGTATTGCGCAACAGCTCATTGAGGGCCAGAGCTTATATCATTGTAGGGACTGTTGGCATCTAATATTGTAAAATTTGATTATATTGCAACAAATAAACCAACATTTAAAATTAAAATAATTTTAACAATTTGTTATCATCATGCCCTTTAAATACCATACTTGGTCGTTATGACGCGAAAGACCATACTTGTTCAGCTTTTTTAAGTACATTAGCAATGTTTTGAATAGAGCGAGGTCTGAAAGTCCGATATTAATTTATTATGTTCCGAAGCGTTTCTCCACATGTTTGCCGTATTATATTGAAAGGGCTAAAATGTATCGTGATTAACATTTATTTGCATTGTATGGTCAAACTTTCCATAAGCTGTACCTTGAAAACCATTGCTTAAAGTAAATCGATAAAATAAATGAGGGCACAAAAACTATCATAACCTGGCTTTAAGAAATGGGAAAAGCATAATCACGGTAATGGAGAACACTCAAGTCATTCACTTGTGAATGCATACAGAAGTTTAGTAATGTTTACTCCATAATCTACTGTTATTAAATTGAGCACAAAGGGATTAAAAGTGTCAGAGACCCACGTCGGACTTGAGGAGTTGTCTCCATGGTCAGTGCGAAAAAGGGGTTAAATATATGTACCTACATCAGCGACTGGAAGGATATTTCTATACTTACAGGTAGTTGTTTTAATTAGGATGACGTGCTTCGCAAGGTGATAGGGCACACAGATCCGAAATTTTGGGACTTAATACACAACTTGGGCTGAAGGCCAAGATTTACACCATCTCCTAGGGATTAAATGAAATAGATTGTATAAATATTCTTACAGTATACTGCTCGATGAAAGAGGCATGGGTTTAGAGTATGCAAATGTAGCACAACTACATAGAAATATTTTTTAAGAAAGAAGAGAGCGATGCGGCATTGTTGCGTAAAACAGTAAACTAAGTCGGCAAGTTGACACACAGTAAGAAGATGCGGTGAAAAGAATTATACACTCCTGGAAATGGAAATAAGAACACCGTGAATTCTTTGTCCCAGGAAGGGGAAACTTTATTGACACATTCCTGGGGTCAGATACATCACATGATCACACTGACAGAACCACAGGCACATAGACACAGGCAACAGAACATGCACAATGTCGGCACAAGTACAGTGTATATCCACCTTTCGCAGCAATGCAGGCTGCTATTCTCCCATGGAGACGATCGTAGAGATGCTGGATGTAGTCCTGTGGAACGGCTCGCCATGCCGTTTCCACCTGGCGCCTCAGTTGGACCAGCGTTCGTGCTGGACGTGCAGACCGCGTGAGGCGACGCTTCATCCAGTCCCAAACATGCTCAATGGGGGACAGATCCGGAGATCTTGCTGGCCAGGGTAGTTGACTTACACCTTCTAGAGCACGTTGGGTGGCACGGGATACATGCGGACGTGCATTGTCCTGTTGGAACAGCAAGTTCCCTTGCCGGTCTAGGAATGGTAGAACGATGGGTTCGATGACGGTTTGGATGTACCGTGCACTATTCAGTGTCCCCTCGACGATCACCAGTGGTGTACGGCCACTGTAGGAGATCGCTCCCCACACCATGATGCCGGGTGTTGGCCCTGTGTGCCTCGGTCGTATGCAGTCCTGATTGTGGCGCTCACTTGCACGGCGCCAAACACGCATACGACCATCATTGGCACCAAGGCAGAAGCGACTCTCATCGCTGAAGACGACACGTCTCCATTCGTCCCTCCATTCACGCCTGTCGCGACACCACTGGAGGCGGGTTGTACGATGTTGGGGCGTGAGCGGAAGACGGCCTAACGGTGTGCGGGACCGTAGCCCAGCTTCATGGAGACGGTTGCGAATGGTCCTCGCCGATACCCCAGGAGCAACAGTGTCCCTAATTTGTTGGGAAGTGGCGGTGCGGTCCCCTACGGCACTGCGTAGGATCCTACGGTCTTGACGTGCATCCGTGCGTCGCTGCGGTCCGGTCCCAGGTCGACGGGCACGTGCACCTTCCGCCGACCACTGGCAACAACATCGATGTACTGTGGAGACCTCACGCCCCACGTGTTGAGCAATTCGGCGGTACGTCCACCCGGCCTCCCGCATGCCCACTATACGCCCTCGCTCAAAGTCCGTCAACTGCACATACGGTTCACGTCCACGCTGTCGCGGCATGCTACCAGTGTTAAAGACTGCGATGGAGCTCCGTATGCCACGGCAAACTGGCTGACACTGACGGCAGTGGTGCACAAATGCTGCGCAGCTAGCGCCATTCGACGGCCAACACCGCGGTTCCTGGTGTGTCCGCTGTGCCGTGCGTGTAATCATTGCTTGTACAGCCCTCTCGCAGTGTCCGGAGCAAGTATGGTGGGTCGGACACACCGGTGTCAATGTGTTCTTTTTTCCATTTCCAGGAGTGTACAACACAACAATTAAACAGAAACTTGCTTTAATTTTTAATGAAACTATGCACCGGGACATGAATTAGGAGGTACGTAAGCTGGAACACTTATTTTAAAATTTTTCTGTGCAGGAACACTTAAACTAAAAGAGGACCAACAATTATCAAGAGCATACACTGCAGCTCAAAACACAATTGTTTTACAATCATAAAACTGGCATATAATTCTGCTGTCATGAGCAGGAACCTTGGTATAAAGGAAGACAAAACTTAGAATCTTAATAAAATTACGTTTACCGGGAATTTTAGGCATATTTGATGAATGCTTTCTGGCAGTAACTATATTTTATCCGTGGTGTCCTGTCATCTACGTCTTATATATTTACGTTTTCAGTTTACACTTTTGAGTATAATAGCTCAGAATAGCACCACGCACGATTATTTATAATGTCCATTTCTCATCGTACTTCCAGGTAATCTGATGATCCCCTGCCGTGGTGAAGCATGTCGTTTTTGAATCAACAAAGAGCACCGTGCAATCTAGAGCTGACTTTTCTATCTACGTGATAAAGTTGTAGTAGCAACTGAAGAAGATTGGCTGTAACTATTAACAGCAGTACAAATACGTAATTACTCTGTAACCAGCCACTGGAGACCACGTGTCCCTTATACCCAAATACTCAGAAAATTTTCCTAAACCATCTTAGAAATTTTGTCGGTACAGTTAGGGTTCACTCAGCAAATGGGGGTAATACAAAAACAGGGCATAATAACTGTTGCGGATCAGTAAACCCAAAGACGCACAATTCACCGAAATTATGGGTTAGGCTTTGGTTGATTACCGAGCGAGGTGGCACAGCGGTTAGCACACTGAATCTCGTTCGGGTGGATGATGGCTCGAACCCGTGTCCGGTCATCCAGATTTATGTTTTCCGTGATTTCCCTAAATCCCTCCAGGCAAATGGTTCCTATGGAAGGGGACGGGCGATTTCTTTCCACATCTTTGACACAATCCGAGCTTGCGCTCCATCTCTAATGACGTTGATGTCGACGGGACGTTAAACCCAATCTTCCTTCCTTTCTCACTTGATCTCATAGTCTCAACGGAAAATCGTAGTATGAGGCGCAGGGTTGCTTGTTGTGCTCTCACGATTCGTTTTATTGGAGTACACAGACGCACGGCTGTAGCTGTACGTATCCACCAAGGTCGCAACTAGTCTAACGACTGCGTCGTTACCGTGTGGTGAGCCCGCCGTTATCTGGAGGCAGCGCATTTTCGGAGGGCTCAGAGCAGTTCCCCACGCCGCCGGAGGGCCTAATTGCTGGCCTGACCCTCCGCCCCCTCCCACGCTGGCCTCGACCTGCTATCTCGACTACACGTATTGGGTGGGACACTGGGCACTGCGGAACTCCCGCTGGACATGTCGTAACTGCAGCCTGAAGCTGTCCTGCAACACGCGCCAATTATGGAACAAGTCCCGCGATTGCCGGACAGGCTGCTCGGCTCGATTCGTATCTCAGGACTGAGGTCACTGTCATCCAGATGGATTGCGAAGTTGATGTACGTGTTAGCCGCATAAACACTGAGTGACGTCTAACAGACCAGTAACTATTCGCTCTTTCGTTCGAAACCATGATATTCATACACCGTAAGCTCTTTTTGTTAATTGATGTACTTCCAGAATGTACTTCTTTAATTACTGTATGTTAATGTACATACCATGAAGGTGAACACGGTTCCACATAGTCCCACTATAATTTTAAAAAACCATAACATGGAAACTACTAGAGATGGAACTCCATGGTTTGTTATGAAACGTGTATCCGCTCTCAAATTTTCCTTTTCTTTTTTTAAAATTTTTAGCACGAAGGGTTGCAATGCCGCTGACAGGTGTTGTGTACACGTGATCTTTGACACAACCAGACAAAATGGAAGTGTAATAGTTTGACACCGGGAGAACGCAGAAGCGGTGCGATGGGACCACCGGAACCCGTCCCACCTCTTACAAAATGTGTCATTCAGCACATCCCGCACGTTCAAACTATATTGTGGGGTGCACCATCATGCTGGAAGACCATGGACGGCTGTAGCTCTTCGACTTCTGGTAACACAAACTGTTACAGGATGTCCAAGCAATCATTAACCGCCGGCCGAAGTGGCCGAGCGGTTCTAGGAGCTACAGACTGGAACCGCACGACCGCTTCGGTCGCAGGTTCGAATCCTGCCTCGGGCATGGATATGTGTGGTGTCCTTAGGTTAGTTATGTTTAAGTAGTTCTTAGTTCTACGGGACTGATGACCTCGACAATTAAGTCCCATAGTGCTCACAGCCATTTGAACCAATCATTAACCGTTATGGTTTTCACCGCGAGGAAAACTGGATCTCTCAATCCGTACGCATTGTGCCACACCAAAACTTAAGCTCAGGGCTCTCATAGGTGGCTTCAGCTGTGCTGAGTGGGTTTTAGGAGTCCCAAATCTTAATGTCGTGGCGATTCGTATGTTCAGAAATGTGGAACTTTTCCTCATCTGAAAACAGGCACTTTTGCAGATGGTCGTTGTCAGCATCTATAGAGGCCAACATGAAAACACGAATTCATGTCGCAGTGAACGAACGTTTCGCTTCAGTGCTTGGACAATTAGCACTTTGCGCACAAAAACGCGTAACTGCATATGTAAAAACTTTATGAACAGTTAGCTTTTCTTTCTAACCTTTCCATGTTGTGCGATTAATTGACTTCTGGATGCTGTGATGAAAGGCAACTTGTATTCTGCCAACACTTACTTGAGACAGAATTGGACATCCACTTCGAGGAAAGTCTTTCAAACTGGCCATCTTCTTATAGTTTCTGAACCGCCTCATTAAGGTCTTTTTTGCTGGCGGTGATCTCTAATACTCGCGTCGATAATTACACACTACCGAACTAGGATTCCGCATACTAGGTGACACTTTCCAACTTTTCCTGGTCTGTCCCCATTTGCATACACTTCAAGTCAAATCATATCTACAGCACAGGAAAAAGGGGGAAAAACTTGTCCTGCTGGTAAACCTTTTAAATCAACCACGATTCTCTAATAATTTCCAACGATTTTTTGAGTTACCTTATGGATTTCTTGTAGATACATACAGAGCATACAGAGTAAATCACAATTGGGCACCTTTCGTTTCATCAGCAATTCAAGACATCGGAATGGAGTTTTCAGCATATGACATCAGGCAGAGCAGCGCATAATTTTGTTACATTGCTAATATTCTGAATTTTGTATCAAAAAAGATAAGATATTGAAGTAAGGTATTTTCCCTTTAGTAAAACGACGTATTTTTAACGGCATTCGAGAGCTCTTGAAACAGCCAGTACAAAATTATAAAGAGAGTTGATATTTACGATGAAACATCCGCAAAATTGTCGGAGAAATGTGCTGAAGCTGAAAGCAAGGTAGGTCGGAAACGGCTATTGTGGTTAAACGCCAGCACGTGGATCAGTCTCGCTAGGAAGGCGTACGCTTTCTTTTTTTCCGCCCTTTTGTGTGTGTGTGTTTATTTTCCATGTGTTTGTAGTTACGGCGTTCTGCATTCGTTGGTAGGAAAAAATATTAAGATAGTTCAGCAAGGACGCGGAATGTGACAATTTTCGAATCTGTCGTCAAAAATATTCCCTAAATCGCCGATGATCGACAGACGACTCATATATGCGGTTCAAAAACTAATAAAACAATTTTTTTCTCTCAAAGTTTTCTTCGAATGTGGTAGCTATACCTTTTGTCGTAAGACAAGAAAGGAATGTCTCTCCTGGCTCCAGAGTGAAATACAAATTATAATTTCATCTCCTGATAACAACTAACATCCGTTTCCTCCACAAAATTGAACGTATTCAACCTACAATAATAATTTATTTGCAATTTGAGCTTTTTGCATCATAATTAACAAGCCAATTTGCCAAAATGCTTACAGTATCATAAATTGCCAACTAGGATGAAACGGTGCCAATATGTGAGCGCTGGCGTGGCTCATGGTGCTTTACGTTTTGTGACCGGATACTTGACAGCACGGCCCTTCAAAGGCGCTACACATTCTCCAGTGATCTCCCGTTACAGAAAAAATAGTTAAGTCACATAAGACATATACATATATTTCAAAATGTAATAAAAACTTGAAAAGTGCGTCACAAACATACAATAAGTCGACGACTGCGAAAAACGCATGTGAAAAATCAGTTCGTGACTCTACAGGACCTACTTTATACTACATGGGTACTGGCTGAGTATGAGTGTAATAAATGGAACTTCACTAATCGCCGAAAAAACGTGAAGCAACCAGAAGGGCAGAAGGAAACAAAATGAAAGTTCACAAGTTGAGAGCATGTGATGTTATTTCAGTAACTAGCTATAGGTCAGTGCTTAGTAAGGAACGTTCTTTGCATACTGTCGCGTTCTAGGGTTCTTGAACTGTGCCCTCCTGCCCTGTCCATTCAGTGGAATTTATAAGTTCAATTTTCGCTTAACATGATGTAACGTTGTACCATACTTTGGTATTAATGATGGTATTATCAAACAGTAATTACACTCTACCCAGCTGTAATCAGACGCAGCACATACACCAGAAAAAATAAATACTTTATTTATAATACGCGCAAGAGCAGCTGCTGAACTTCACACTTTCCAAAAGGTATGGATTTAGCTGAATAGTCTTAACCTATTGTTTCTTGTTATTCGTTTCGTTAGAACTGTACATTCATAATTCGTTTCGCTTATTAATATCCAAACAGAAATATCACTACAGAATCAAACGCATCTAAAAAATGACGTCTACTCGACGAATGATTAATCCAAGTAAAAATCACAGTAACGTTTACCAGTTATTAATAGCTCATAGTGAAACATTCAACAGTTTTGCCCACTTCAAAAACCACGTGAAAACTAAGATCAATCAGCGTAGTCCATAGTCAGAGTACCGAACGGGTTTGAATTACCACTTCGTAAGTCATTAATCTCTATTGCTAACATACAAAGAACTTGAAATTACTTATCTGTTAACTCTATATCTTGTTAAAACCAACATCTCCTTGTAGAGAACTGATTTTCTTTCAAAATATAAAATTAAGCATCTTGAATACTTCACAAATCAGCTCAGCATCTGTGAATGAAAATTATGACTTTGCTTTTTGTTGACATCAGCGATGTTAATAGAATATTTCACTACTTCTGTTTATTTATACCAATAATATCTCTGAATTCTGAGGATGTTATTTAAAATTTATCAGATATTCAATTCATTTCTTTTAAAAACATTTGGTCTCGTACTTCTCAAGCTATTCGATTTCCTACATGAGAGTCCGTTAGTCGTAATTAAGGAAGTCTCGCAAATTTTGGCAATTCTTTGCATTGTGTCACTTTACTTCTGACGCACGCGAAAGATAACACTGTAACTTTCTTAAAACATATAGGTTGAAATAAGAAACACTGATTTGGGGTTTTTGATGTCTATAAGGTCTTTTTTTTATTTGTGTTCCTTTTTGTCAATTAACTTCACTATTTTACACCTTTTATGAAAGGTAGTGACAGAATGCCTGCGAATCAATGTAATTTCCTGTAACGGAGTAGAAAGACCAACAAAAATAAGAATAAAAACCTAAGTGTCACTACCACTTTATACTACCCATTATATACTTCGTAGACTAACCTTGGCCACTTGAGTAGCTGACACATCGCGAATCCCACTAATGAACTCCATGTGAAGTACGACCATTCACCACTCCATTGGTTGTCGAATTGCAGCACAGACACATCCAGTTTCCTAATATGGTTCCAAATTTCAAGGGAACTTTGTTGTCACAGCTATACCTTTATTCAAAGTTTTCTGTAGTCTTTCCGTCATAAAGTTTCTTTATTTACTCATTGCTAAGGATAGCTGTACAGGTATCAAACACGATAACCACCTACAAACCACAAGAAGTCACCTTGCTCGAGAATTTCCAAACCACCAACAACCATTAAATTAAAAGAAAACTCACAATAAATTTCCTTTGAGTGGGCCAATAGATCAACTAATTCTTCTTTAAAGGAAACAAATCGAATCCTCCGCAAGACCAAATCCACAATACAAATCAAAATTCCAAAAACAGTGAAATCTAATAAGAACTATTCATCTGATTATTCGCATTATCGCTTAAAGAGATCTTCCTTGCTATAGCATGAGCTATCATGCATTAACTTTCCCGATTATAAATAAAACGGCCCTGTCCTCTTGGAATCAGAGTAAATTTACAACAGGCCTAGAGTGCGAACCGTAACCTTCACAAACTTAGTTACACCTAACACTCCTGAACTTGAAATTCTTGAACCCAGTACTCTCCACAGGTCGATCTGCAATGTGTAATGGTCAAGAAAGAACTCTCTCTTAATGTTGATTACGTAAGTAACCATACTTTTAGACAAACAGTATCGATACTACAATTTTGCAACAATCAGTTACTTGTATTAGATGGCTGTCGGTATATCCTGTAGCGGCCAGATCGCAGAGCCAGTAGATGATATCTGGACTCCGCAGGTGCAGCCTCACACGCTTTCTCTTTGTTACGTCGGATTTTTAGAAGCAGCTATCCCACTACCGGATTTCTATAATAGATTTTAGTACAAATATATAAGCAATCATCATGATAAATTTTGAATTAATTTGATTCATAATTTATGATTATTTACGTAAGTCTGCAAACATGTGGAGGCGACAAGCAGACCAGAAACCCATGTCAAACATTTTGACACCGTACGCTCTGTACCTCTACCGGTACAAACTAATTCCTATCGTAGCCAAGAAGTCAAATATAAATGAAACCTATAGAAATAAGCAAAGCAATTCCGTTAAATTTTTAATACATTAAGCCCGATCAATAAATCTGTAAATCCTAGCAAAGTACGTCCACTGTCTGTCTGTGTGCATAAAGATAGGGTTTCGGAGCTTAATTCTGACATTGACGTAAACTTCTGAAAATACTTCTGTCACTGAGAGAAAAAAACTAAAAGCGCAGTCTGTTGGTTCGAAGTGTATTACGCCGTGGTGATAAAACATCCGATGCAATATGACGTCGTGAGTAACATAGCAATAATGGGACCTCTCTCCAAGTCGGCGCCATACTGTAGGTGATGGTCATCCAAGATAGTGAAGAACGTGACACATCGCTGACCGCAATGCAATGTCATTTATCAGTAGTCCATGTTTCAGGGTCATGGCACCACTACAAATGCAGCCGTTTGTTTTTGGTGTTATTGGCAGCCTACTGTAGACTATTAAGAGAACCCTTGCGAAGAGAACATGATATGAACACAGTGAATAGATCATTCTCCATAAATTCACGTGGAATGTTAATACAGAGTTGCACAATGGAGACTATTAAACACCTTGATTTAAACAGGGGTTGAACAGATATGAAGACGCCTTGCACAGAAGGGTGGAATGGAAAATTGAATGATACAATCAGGAACAGCAATATCATTACAGGTAAACCACCAGTGATTGCTTAATTAGTTAACATAGTAAAGGAAAGACCATGAAAAGTTCACAAAAACACCAGTTCCCCTACCTAAACCATGTTGAATTCAGCTGGCTGGCAACATGAATTATTTCAGAACAGCAAAACTCGAACTTGAAATAAACAACTTCGTGAGCCTCTTGTCATGATGTAGACAATGTAGACAAATGCATCTCGCACCTACCATTACTCTAAAGTGCCGCTACAGAGTGTGGTTGCAGTGATAGCTGAGAGTTACAGGTTCCGCCCTGACCTCTATCAACAGGAGTAGGACTAAGTCATCCCTCTTTGCAGTTGTAAGCCAAAGGCATCTCTCCCTCTGACGGTACAAAACGAAGTATTTGTAGACTCTCCTATTCAAATTCTTGCTTGTTCTGCCAGCACCGAATTCTGGAAAGCCAATTACTGTAGCCCTTCTGAGTTTTGACCAACGAAATCATCATTTTCTGGGGCCTTTGTCCCACTTCAGCGCGCGGTGTGCCCTGTCACTAAGGATTGTTAGTGTCAGAGGGTGGTCGGATGCCCTTCCTGTCGCCACCCCATACCCCCCAGCATGGAAGTAGTGTACCCCAGGTGTCAGAGTCTAGTGTAAGCCAGGAAATAGTGTGAACGTTTGTAAAAGTCTGCGAGTCTTGTAACTGAGACGGGACATGGGGACCATCCCAGTATTCACCTAGTGGGATGTAGAAAACCGTCTTGATTGCAAATTTATTTTATTATTCATATGACCGGTTTCGGTTCATTCAGAACCATCTTCAGATCTGTAAAAATAATTATACTAATTTACTATTTCACGAAAGCAAATCTTTTTCATCCTATCTTATCAACATCAAATGTACCAGAACGTACCTGATATTTAAGTTACAGGAGTAACCCGTCCAATTCAGCAACTTTCACATGCTACGTCACATAAAATTGGTTGGCAGAGTGCACGTCATTTATATTAATTATGACACTATTACCGACAGGTGGCGTCTGGTACATTTGTTACATTCCATTTGCACATACTGTATTCAGTAGATCTTTTTTATATTAAAAATATGTAATTAAAATATGTAGATGTCAAAGCTAAAATCTGTACTTGTCAGGATTAAAAAAACAGTAAAATTATCATTTTTATACGATCTAACAGGCATAGGGCGATTTATATATCTATGGTGCTGGTGTGAACTTGTTTTCTTCTACGGTCTGCTTCCGTGGTTCCCGCCACTTTGGTGTTGTGCCGCGGTCCGCTCAGTCGTCTGCTGTCCATCGCCGCGGGAAAGAGGGCCGCACAGGAGGGCCCCGTCAACGACGCCAGGCGTTGCACGCGTCTTCCGGCTTCTCCACCGCGCACCATCTCTCATCCCTTGGCCTGGATCTCCATACGCAACAGTTGTCATCTTAGTAGGTCGTCATAAATGCTAAAATAGGCGTTATGATTGAATTCGCTTTGTTCGTTGAGGATTAAATCCGGATCTTTATTTTCATGGGTGTATATTTCGATCTCTTCTAAAATGTTAATGAACCGTCCCTTGTGAGCTCTATGCAGGATGTCTAAGTTGTTTTCAATATTCGTGACTGAGTGCTTTGTCGCAGCCATATGCGCCCCAAAAGCTGTTTTGTTTTGAGAGTAGGTGTGCTCCCTGAATCTGGTTTCAAAGTTCCTACCAGTCTGCCCTATATATTGTTTACAGCAGTCATTACATTTGATTTTATATACACCTGAATCCTGAAATTTATTCCTACTATTACATATTCTATGCCGGAGCTTCAATTTTAACGTGTTATTTGTTCGGAACCCTATTTTAACGTCGGATTTACGAAAGCATCTTTCAATTTTGTCTGCAATTCTTCCATTGTAAGTGAGAGCTACATATTTTTTCTTGTTGTTCCTCTTAACTGCTACTTGCCTTCCTTCTGTTTGTTCCATTTGCCTCTTCTTTATCTTCCTATAAATATTCATCACCTGCTTACACGTATATCCGTTCGCTACGGCCACTTGTTTTAAAATACTTAACTCCTTTTCTACTTCGTGTTGGCTTAGTGGCAATCTTAGTAGCCTGTATACCATCGAAGTAAAATATGCCCATTTGTATCGCGGTGGGTGACAAGAGCGCTCGTTGATAACTAGATCTGTACACGTAGGTTTTCTGAATATGCTAAATTCATGCTTCCCATTTTTCTTTATTAGTGTTAAATCTAAGTAATCTATACGGTTGTTTTCTTGAAATTCCATGGTGAATCTAATTTTCGGGTGTTGAGAGCTCATTTTTTGTGCTAAGTTTTCGATATCATTTTTATCTCCTTTGTATAATAAAATGGAGTCGTCCACATATCTCCTGTAATATACAATTTTCTCAGCCATATTAGGATTTTCATCAAAGAATTTGTTTTCTGACTGACATTTTTGTAAATCACTTAGAAAACAAATTCTTTGATGAAAATCCTAATATCGCTGAGAAAATTGTATATTACAGGAGATATGTGGACGACTCCATTTTATTATACAAAGGAGATAGAAATGATATCGAGAACTTAGCACAAAAAATGAGCTCTCAACACCCGAAAATTAGATTCACCATGGAATTTCAAGAAAACAACCGTATAGATTACTTAGATTTAACACTAATAAAGAAAAATGGGAAGCATGAATTTAGCATATTCAGAAAACCTACGTGTACAGATCTAGTTATCAACGAGCGCTCTTGTCACCCACCGCGATACAAATGGGCATATTTTACTTCGATGGTATACAGGCTACTAAGATTGCCACTAAGCCAACACGAAGTAGAAAAGGAGTTAAGTATTTTAAAACAAGTGGCCGTAGCGAACGGATATACGTGTAAGCAGGTGATGAATATTTATAGGAAGATAAAGAAGAGGCAAATGGAACAAACAGAAGGAAGGCAAGTAGCAGTTAAGAGGAACAACAAGAAAAAATATGTAGCTCTCACTTACAATGGAAGAATTGCAGACAAAATTGAAAGATGCTTTCGTAAATCCGACGTTAAAATAGGGTTCCGAACAAATAACACGTTAAAATTGAAGCTCCGGCATAGAATATGTAATAGTAGGAATAAATTTCAGGATTCAGGTGTATATAAAATCAAATGTAATGACTGCTGTAAACAATATATAGGGCAGACTGGTAGGAACTTTGAAACCAGATTCAGGGAGCACACCTACTCTCAAAACAAAACAGCTTTTGGTTCGCATATGGCTGCGACAAAGCACTCAGTCACGAATATTGAAAACAACTTAGACATCCTGCATAGAGCTCACAAGGGACGGTTCCTTAACATTTTAGAAGAGATCGAAATATACACCCATAAAAATAAAGATCCGGATTTAATCCTCAACGAACAAAGCGAATTCAATCATAACGCCTATTTTAGCATTTATGACGACCTACTAAGATGACAACTGTTGCGTATGGAGATCCAGGCCAAGGGATGAGAGATGGTGCGCGGTGGAGAAGCCGGAAGACGCGTGCAACGCCTGGCGTCGTTGACGGGGCCCTCCTGTGCGGCCCTCTTTCCCGCGGCGATGGACAGCAGACGACTGAGCGGACCGCGGCACAACACCAAAGTGGCGGGAACCACGGAAGCAGACCGTAGAAGAAAACAAGTTCACACCAGCACCATAGATATATAAATCGCCCTATGCCTGTTAGATCGTATAAAAATGATAATTTTACTGTTTTTTTAATCCTGACAAGTACAGAATAAGCTTTGACATCTACATATTTTAATTACATATTTTTAATATAAAAAAGATCTACTGAATACAGTATGTGCAAATGGAATGTAACAAATGTACCAGACGCCACCTGTCGGTAATAGTGTCATAATTAATATAAATGACGTGCACTCTGCCAACCAATTTTATGTGACGTAGCATGTGAAAGTTGCTGAATTGGACGGGTTACTCCTGTAACTTAAATATCAGGTACGTTCTGGTACATTTGATGTTGATAAGATAGGATGAAAAAGATTTGCTTTCGTGAAATAGTAAATTAGTATAATTATTTTTACAGATCTGAAGATGGTTCTGAATGAACCGAAACCGGTCATATGAATAATAAAATAAATTTGCAATCAAGACGGATTTAAAGTAACATTATAAAATCACTGATTGCTGTTATCCCATAAGACATTATGTCTGTTTTTGCAAAAAATGTAGAAAACCGCCTGAAAACCATATCCAGGCTGGCCAGCACACTGGCCTTCGTCGTTAATCTGCGAGGCGGATTAGATCTGGGTCCAGCGCGCCTACCTGATTCCAGGAAGCCGTGCATTAGCGCTCTCGGTTAAACTTACAGGTATTCTGACCAATGAAATAATCATAAAAATTAGCATCAGCGTGCCTTGTAAGGAAATTGCTGTTATTAACCAGTAATACACATATCTCTCTTAAAACATGCGAGGAAACAGTCGTTGTCTCCTTATCTGAGGGCGGTTTCACATTTAGACCAATGATATGGGCTGCATGCAAGCTCTCGTGACCCTTCATCCCTGGTACAAAACAATTTTGGTGAATCAATCCTGGGTTTCCTTACAAAATGATAACATATATTTCTGGTGGTCTGCTTCAGGTCCAATACATTCTACTCACTTTGAGCGCCCAGTGTTTTCCTATCCCCTTGCAAATTTATGTCCTTTCACAAAGTAATCTTTACACTGCTTCTCAAATGGAAGTTCACAGCCTGTCCGTTTAGTGTATATCTGACCAGGATTATGCCTTCCACTGAGGAGACTTTTCATGACTCGCTTGCGGTTGTGCCCTGGTGGTACTCACGCCCTCCACAGTCAGCAAGTCGACCCAGCTTACAGCAGAACATTACAAGTATATTTCAAAGTATATAAATGAGATAAAGAAGTACTTACCAAATTCGTAATCATTATTGTTTGCTACAGTTACATTCACACTTTCATGAATTGCAAGTAATTTGAATTGGTTTTGTAGTCTAGTTTTAATAATGGGTTATTTATTAGGTTACGGGGCAGTTCTGGAAGAAAAATGTCTCCCAAGTAAGTCATATGCCTAGGGGGTATCGTCTCATTTGTGATTCGTGATTTCTTGTCGAAAAGATCACAGTTCACAGTAACTGACAGAAAGCCACCGTGCGAAACCCAAATGATATCTGGCGTTCCCCAAGGAAGTGTTACAGACCCTTTGCTGTTCCTGATCTATGTAAACTATTTAGGAGACAATCTGAGCAGTCATCTTAGATAATTTGCTGATGACACTGTCTTATCGTCTAGAAAAGTCATCACGGGATCAAAACCAATTGCAATACGATTTAGACAATATATCTGTGTGGTTCTAAAAGTGTCAGTGGACTCTAAATAATGAAAAGTGTCAGGTCATCCACGTAAGTATGGAAAGGAATCCATTCAATTTCGGTTGCACACAAATCTAAAGGACGCCAATTCAACAAAATACCTAGGAATTGTAATTACGATCAGCTTAAACTGGAATGATCATATAGCTAATGTTGTGGGGATGGCAAACCAAAGACTGCGTTCTATAGCAGAACAATTAGAAGCTGTAACAGGTCTACTAAAGGGACTGCCTACACTACGCTTTTCCGTCCTTCGGTAGCGTTGTGCTGTACTGTGTGGGATCCTTACCAAATTGAGTTGACGGAACACATCGAGAGAGATCAAGGAAGGGTAGCTCATTTTGTATTACCGCGAAATAGGGTAAAGAGAGTCACGGATATGATACGCAAGTTGGGGTAGCAGTCATTAAAACTGAGGCGTTTTCCATTGCAGTGAGATCTTCTCATGTAATTTCAATCTCCTACGTCATCGTCCGAATGTGAAAAATTTTTCTTGGCACCCATCTGCATAGCGAGAAACGATCATCTCACGGAAAGTTCAAAAATGGTTCAAATGGCTCTGAGCACTATGGGACTTAACTTCTGAGGTCATCAGTCCCCTAGAACTTAGAACTACTTAAACCTAACTAACCTAAGGACATCACACACATCCATGCCCGAGGCAGGATTCGAACCTGCGACCGTAGCGGTCACGCGGCTCCAGATTATAGCGCCTAGAACCGCACGGCCACTCCGGCCGGCTCTCACGGAAAGTCTTAAGTTTCATTTTCCCGCTCGCTCTTAGAGAGTGGATCGGAGGAGAACAGTGTGAAAGTGGTTCGTTTAATTCTGTCCAAGGCACATAACTGTGAACTGCAGGGTAATCTCGTAGATGTAGATGTATATACACTATGCATGGGACGCTAATTCGCTAGTCCGACTGCCGTTAGCGTTCAGCCAATGGTGCGGGATGACAAATACTGTTTACAAATTCCATTACTTGTTCTCCGATGACACGTGTAGAATGGAAGGAGTTACAATGTATTTTGTGTATAATACGGCGACCCACCGTTGTGGGGGTCAGATTTGTTAGACGGAAATCTTTTCGACGTGTGGTACCTCTCACGACTATGCGGCATCTGTGTGTCCTTCACAGTGATACTCAACATTTATCGCCTTTCACATCCTATGCATACTATACCAAGCCTACGGATAACATTAGAAACGAATACACTATCAAACTATGTTGGCCTTTCTACCTGTCACAGAGATATGCAACTCTTAAAACTCATACTTGTCACGTTGACATCCTACCATGTCTTCTGGGTGCCTCAGTTTTTTTTTTTTTTTTTTTTTTTTTTTTTTTTTTTTTTTTTTTTTTTTTTTTTTTTTCAGGGAGCCTATACACTTACTTCTATCCTATTAGAAAGTGCTTAGGAAAAGTATTTCAAAAGTGAGTACATACTTACGTTTAAGTGGAAACATGTAAACTGGCGAAAAACTTGTCATTACGGTGGATCCTGGTAAGACATCCAAAATTGTCGGTATTTTCACAGCAACAGCCGATTAGCTTGCCTTTCCCTTCAGCTTGACCACATCCCTGGAATACTGTCGCAAAGCGTTTCAACAACAAAATTCGCAAGCGTCATGTCACTGCACTTTTGTTTCCAACAGCTTTCGAATGAGGTTAAAATACATATATTCCACACTGTTGCCTTAAAAAGTAATCCTGTTTGAATAATTGGTAGTAGTATTCATGCAGCAAAATTATATGCATCTCTCCCTACAACAGTTTGCTGGATATCTCGCTTCTATATCTTAACCCTTTCCGAAGCAAAGGGGTGTCAGTTTTAGGCGATTTACTCTCAACAGTAACACATATCAGGATCATCATCTGCACACGAAATACTAATGGGAAACACACACAGTTATTTTAGGATAACCAGGAAGAAAGTAACAGTAAAAACATATTGATTAGTTTTGTAATAAGAAAGAGTCATGTGACATTCTTGACCAAAGGACGGGCTAGTTGCGCCCACCGAAGTGGAAATGCTTTATTCAAACGCATACAACGGCTCATTTTATCACGATACGTGAAATGTAGCTGATTTTAAATTATGTTAAAGCGGTAGGGAATATGATGTGTCGACATAAGTGCCGACACAGTGTGGTGGCGCTCGGTCTGCTATCACTGAAAGTGGCGACACGCGGGTCCGACATGTACTAACGGGCCGCGGCCGATTTAAAGCTACCACCTAGCAAGTGTGGTGTCTGGCGGTGACACAACATTCCTCCCCCTCAAATCGGCGAACGGTCGTGTTACAAGGCTTCCGCCCGCCGTGGGGAGGACCCCATGTTGACGTATGCGATGAGGTGGGGAGCCTAACAACAGGCGAGGCTGTGCCACCCGCACCCGGCCATTCGGTCCGAGGGGAGCTAGGAAACGTCTGAAAACCTAGTCCAGGGTGCACGTCAACATGACGATACAGGAGGGGCCGAAAGGTCGACCTCCATTGCGTCGGGGCACCCGACGGGCGAAGACGACATCTGGTCCGGAGCGGGCAAAAGTTCCATGGCGGAGGACATCTGGTCACGGGAAGCGATCGGCGGCGCGTGACCCAGGGGGGCGCCAGGCGGTTACAGCGACGCGTCCACTGCGGGCGGCGCCGGCGGGAGAACAGGCGGCGGTGGCGGCGGCGCGTCGCCATGGGGCAAAATGGAAGGCAGCGTCGGTAACACCTGGGGATGAGGCGAGCCTGTAGATGGGTCCCCAGGGCGCTGACCGGACGGCACCGCCGCTGAAAGCAGACGGGGAACGGCAGAACCCGTGCGACAACAGAGGCGCAGCTGATCGAGATGCCGACGCACCTCACCAGAGGCCCCCAAAACCAAATACATCGCGCGGCCGAGGCAGTGAAGAATGCGCCCTGCGAGCCAACGCCGTGAACCGCGATAGTTGCGATAGAATACAACGTCGCCTGGAGCAAAAGCAGGAGTCTGCCGCTGCACAGGAACCTGATGCGGCGGATGCAGCAAAGACATCAAGGTTCGATGAGGACAACCGTGGAGCAACTCAGCCGTCGAGCGACCATCCCGGGGCTGAGAGCGATACGAAGACAAAAAGAGCAACAACGTGTCCTCCCAAGAATGTGACTCTTTCAACTTCAACATCTGTGACTTGAAAGTCCGGACCAATCTTTCAGCGGCACCGTTTGACTGAGGCGGAAACGGCGCGGATGTCAGATGTTGAATACCATTGGCCTGGCAGAATGACTGAAATTCTGCAGACATGAATTGTGGGCCATTGTCGGAAACAATAGTCTGTGGAATACCTTCTATGCAAAAGATAGTAGATAACGCTTGGATGGTGGCAGATGACGTCGTGGAAGACATCCGGACAACAAAAGGGAAATTACTGAAAGAATCGACCACAACCAACCATCGAGCATTCCAGAATGGACCAGCAAAATCGATGTGCAAGCGTTGCCAAGGGGAAGTGGCTTGCGGCCATGCAAAGAATTTCCGCGGTGGTGCGGAATGTTGTTCGGCACACGCCATACAAGAAGAGCACATATTCGTAATCGCAGCATCGATGCCGAACCAAGTACAGTGCTGACGAGCAAGTTGTTTCTTTCGCACTATACCCCAATGTCCTTGGTGAAGAAGCCGTAAGACAGAGGACTGTAACGAACGTGGGACCATGACTCTGGACTGATCATTATCAGAACTCAACAGCAAAACACCACGTCGTACAAGAAGTCTCTCCTTGTGAGCAAAAAATCGGCGAACCAACGGATCCTCGATCCGTGACTTTGACAAGGGCCATTGCGTAGCAACAAAACGCAAAACGGTAGCAAAGACAGGGTCTGCAGCTGTGGCTGTAGCTACACGACGAAAATCAGTCGGAAACGGTTCGACCACGTCATCGGTTTCTGCATCAATGAACATGCAAGCAAGTTCGGAAGAATCGAATGCTTTATCCTCAGCAACAGGCAAACGGGACAACGCATCGGCGTTGTGGCGTGGTGGCGCTCGGTCTGCTATCACTGAAAGTGGCGACACGCGGGTCCGACATGTACTAATGGACCCCGGCCGATTTAAAGCTACCACCTAGCAAGTGTGGTGTCTGGCGGTGACACCACAGAATACACACAGAGGCTGCTGTCCTGGAGTATAATTCGGGGAGCTGGCGCTACAGAGTTACGCTACACATTGCTTTCAAGCCGGTGCCCCATGTTATCAGCCCGTAAAAAAATTAACGGACTGCTGTTTGTAGTTACTTCTTGTTCTTAATTTCTGTCGTGTCCACGTAACAGTTGTTTTAAAAAATAAATGTCACAGAGCTTTCGTGAATAACACAGTGCAGTGTCAGAAACGCATTTACAGATGTTTTTCTGGACATAATGACATATTTAAACCAGTAACACGACGCATTCGGCCTCATGAATCAATTTTTTTACACGTTTTGAATCTCCAAGAAGTGAAGTATGAGATGTGAAATGGACGTTTTCGTAGCCCAGCATTTTCCTAAATATGGTAAGACGAAACTTATGTTCTGTCTATGTCCTCTTCCCGAAAACGCTGATAACATACTTTTCTGTGTCTGCACCGTTTGCAATTTCTCCTTCTCTCGGCGGAAATAAAGGAAGCAGCACAACAAAAATTCATACACATAAAAGAAAATATCGCTTTCACAAGTCCGCTTACTAACAAAATGTGTTTCCTTTCGACTTTAGACCATAACTTTATAACTAGTACATCTGTAAAAGAAGCAATCTGGCATTTCTTGTTTCAAAATACACAGAATCTAATGTTTGGGATTAGTAACATTTCCTACGTAGGATTTACGCTTGTGATGTCATGACAACTTCCCATATTATACCTCCATGGCTGCAGCACTTTGCTTAGCGCTCCTTGCTGTTGCAAGCCGTACTGTTAGATGCCACATTCTATGTAGTCATTCCGCAGCTGAGTTGGAAGTGGGAGAGTTTATGTTTGTTTTTGACTTGAATATGAGTGTTCGCTCATCGATCGAACTTCCTCGAGTGACAAAATATCGTAAGATTTGAGTCGCTAATAAGTACTAGACTAATAATAAGTAAGCAGGGGTTGTGCCTCTAACGGATATATCAGTTCTGTACTTGTTTGTAGCGCAGTGTTGTTCTGCTTGCAACGTCATCATACCACTGTATATGCATGCGCGTGATTCTTACGGATTACCTTTGTGTGAAGTTTTAACTAGTGTAGCATGGAAACGCCTTTAGCTAGGACACTGATTCGGGTGTCATTCTGAAGAGCTTCCGCAGCGTTATTACAATCCAAAATGAGACAATAAAAGTAGGAAATTTGTGCTAAGGTCCTGTGGGAGCAAACTGCTGAGGTCATCCGTCCCTAAGCTTGCGCACTACTTAACCTAACTTATACTAACAAGGGAACCTCCCCATCGCACCTCCCTCAGATTTAGTTATAAGTTGGCCCAGTGGATAGGCCTTGAAAAACTGAACACAGATCAATCGAGAAAACAGGAAGAAGTTGTGTGGAACTATGAAAAACATAAGCAAAATATGCAAACTGGGTAGTCCATGTCCAAGATATGCAACATCAAGGACAGTGTGAGACCAGGTGCGTCGTGGTCCCGTGGTTAGCGTGGGGAGTGTAGAACGAGAGGTCCTTGGTTCAAGTCTCCCCTCGAGTGAAAAGTTTAATTTTTTATTTTCAGACAATTATTATCTGTCCGTCCGATGCTAGGTAACTGCGTCGTAGTGTGGGGACGTTGTATGAAAACGACAAAAACATATGTTTTGACAGAGCACAGGGAAAACTGTGCGACTGTGAAACTGTTGCATTCATTTGTTGCAGTTTATGTGACTAACTCTTATGTTTTCATCACTTTTTTGGGAGTGATTATCACATCCACAAGAAGACCTAAATCGGGCAATGTAGAAGAATCTTTTTACCCATTCGCCAAGTGTACAAACTAGGTGGGTCGACACATATTCCTGGCATGTGACGCACATGCCGTCACCAGTGTCGTATAGAATATATCAGACGTGTTTTCCTGTGGAGGAATCGGTTGACCTATGACCTTGCGATCAAGTGTTTTTGGTCCCCATTGCAGAGGCACGTCCTTTCGTCTACTAGTCGCACGGTTTTGCGGCGCGGTCGCAAAACACAGACACTAAACTTATTACAGTGAACAGAGACGTCAATGAACGAACGGACGGATCATAACTTCGCGAAAATAAAGAAAGTAAATTTTTCACTCGACGGAAGACTTGAACCAAGGACCTCTCGTTCCGCAGCTTCTCACGCTAACCACGGGACCAATGCGCTCCTGAGCTCACCCTCTCATTGATGTTGCATATCTTGCGCATGGACTACTAAGTTTGTATATTTTGCTTATTTTTTTCATAGTTCCACACAACTTCTTCCTGTTCTCTCGATTGATCTGCGTTCAGTTTATCAAGGCCCAACCACTGTGCCAACTTATAACTAAATCTGAGGGGGGTGCGATGGGGAGGCTCCCTTGTAAGCACAACACACACACCGATGCCCGAGGGAGGACTCTCAACTCCGACGGGGGGAGCCGCGACAGTAGTAGTATTCGGCGGAGTAAATTAATACAAAGGGTTGCAAGCCAAAAAAATAAATCTACAGTAATGAAATTTCGGGAAGACATTTGTCTAAGTAAAATATTTCAGTAATTAACGCTGCAAGATCACAGGTTGATGTAAGCGCGAGATGAACCGTTGCGAATGTGAAATAGTAGTACATTGCCGGCAGCGGTGGCCGAGCTGTTCTAGGTGCTTCAGTCTGGAACCGCGCGACTGCTACGGTAGCAGGTTCGAATCCTGCCTCGGGCATGGATGAGTGTGTTGTCCTTAGGTTAGTAAGGTTTAAGTAGTTCTAAGTTATAGGGGACTGATGACCTCAGATATTAAGCCCCATAGTGCTCAGAGCCATTTCAACTATTTGAACTGGTACATTAATAACCGGTGTAACCGCTAGAATGTTGAACGTGAGCATGCAATCGTACATGAATTGTGTCATACAGGTGCTGGGTGAAGGGTTTCAGTTTGTGGGATGGAGCTCCATACTGTTGCACTTGGTCGATCAGTAAGGGACGGTAAAGGCTGATTGTGGATTTGTGGATGAAGCTGGAGCTATCATCCGATGATGTCCCATATGTGCTCGATTGGAGACAGATCTGGTGATCGAGCAGGCAAGACAACATGTTGACTCGCTGCGCGGCATGTTGGATTAAAACACCGGTATGTAGGCTAGTGTTATATTGTTGGAAAACACCCCCCTGGAATGCTGTGCATGAATGCCAGTATAACAGATCAAATCACTAGACTGACGTACAAATTTGCCATCTGGATGCAAGGGATAACCACAAGAGTGCTCCTGCTGTCATACGAAAAATCGCACCGCACCGCAGACCATAACTCTCAGCTGTACGTCCAGTGTGTCTACCACGCAGACAGGCTGATTGCAGACTCTCAACTGGACCTCTCCTATTCAGCACACGATCATCACTGGGTATGAGGCAGAACAGCCCTTTATCAGAAAACATAACAGACCTCTACCAAGACCGCTAATGAGCTCGCATTTGACATTACTGGAGTTGTAAACGGTCGTGGTTTATGATTAGTGAAATGCACACTACGGAGCGTCTGGCTCTGATCTGTCCTCGAAGTAATCGATTTTTAACAGTTCCTTATGTCAACGTGGTGCCAAATGCTGCTCAGATTGCTGCTGCAGAGGCAGTACGATGCGCCAGAGCCATACGCCGAGTATGATGGTCTTTCCTCTCTGTAGGGTCACGTGGCCGTCCGGAGATCGGACTTCTTCCTACTACGCATTCTCGTGACCATTGCTACCACCAATCGTGTCCAGTGGATACATTCCCACCTAGTCTTTTTGCAGTATCGTAGAAGGAACATCCAGCTTCCCGCAGCCCTACTATACGACCTCGTTCAAAATCAGTTTGGTGTTGATAATGGCTTCTTTGTCGCCTTAAAGGAATTCTTGACTAATGTCAACTCACCACGTCTAATCTCGAAGGTAACTAACATTCACGACAGTTACAGCGTGTATTTGAAAAAAATGGAAATTTGTGGCAAGGTCTTATGGGACCACACTGCTGAGGTCATCGGTCCGTAAGGCTTACACACTACTTAATCTAATTTAAACTAATTTACGCTAAGGAAAATACACACACCCATGCCAGAGGGAGGACTCGAAACCTCCGACGGGGAGGGGGGGGGGGGGGGACGAGACGTGCGGACCGTGACAAGACGCCCTAGACCGCGCGGCGCGGCGTATACTTGAAACAAACTTTACTTTCATCCTCATACTGGCGTTACTAGCGCAAATCTTATGCGAAATCATCTTTCAGATGTAGAAACAAGCCTACCAACATCGTTTATGTCGGACAGTTCCTTGTTGTTGCTGTTATGTTTTCCGTCAGTGTCTGTATGAAAAACTGTATTAAGTTGAAAGACATCGTCCGCTATGACTCGTAAATACGTTCGTAACTATAAATAACGTAAATCAGTGTCGAGAGAAAGTGAGAGCTACGGTCACAAAGAAAATGAAACGAACGAGTGGCGCATAGTGATTACCTAACTGGCCTTTCGGGCGTACTGCGACCTAACGGCAGACCACCCTCGTGATTCATTGTGAGCCATAGAACTACTGTTTTTGAAATCGTTGAAGTCGAGGGTTAAGCTTGAAAAACACGCACACAAGCTGATGCACATTGTAATCAGTGCCCACAGCGAGATAGAATGCCGCCTCTTAGTGTTCGGGGCACATGACGCGATAAGGAAAGTATACATGGGGTCACTAACAGTCTGAAAAGCTTGTATGGGTAATAAAGGCTATGATGTGCTGAGAAATAATTATTAAGAAAAAAAAATCGATACGTAGGGCCGTTTCAGGGTTAATTGGCATTGAAGTTAACCAACCAGGCCGTCACGTGCGCTGACTCAAATAACCTGCTATATACAATTAGTGTCAGTTATTCTCGTAGCGTAGATGCTAGCACCGAAGATTGGTGAGCCTTTAGCTCGGGTTTGATCCTCACTACCGCCCAATGTCCAGTTTTTGTATCGCTCTCTTGTTCGGCTTTAGGAAATCAAATCAAGAACACGTACGGCGACACAGTCTTTGGCGGGCTTGAATTTGCGCCAGCGACGCCGTGATTGGTTAACTTCAATGGTAATTACCTCGGAAACGGCGCAACGTACCAGACTGTTTTCTTCATTATTTCTCTGCAAAATCCACCCTACGACGCTCTTACAGGCTTTTCAAACTGTTCCTGAGCACCATATATATGCGGAGCAGATAATAATGGGTAAACATTATAGGAGCCGGCCGCTGTGGCCTAGCACTTCTAGGCGCTTCAGTCCAGAACCGCGCTACTGCGACGGTCGCAGATTCGAATCCTGCCTCGGGCATAGATGTGTGTGATGTCCTTAGGTTAGTTAGGTTTACGTTGTTCTAAGTCTAGGGGACTGATGACCTCAGATGTTAAGTCCCATAGTGCTCAGAGCCATTTGAACCATTTTTGACAATAAGCGCCGAGAATGACGAAATACACTGATATGAGCGACTCTGACAAACATCGTGTTGTTATTGCCTGGCGTGGAAACGAAGGTTTCAGAAACACCGAAGCTGCGCGGCTGTTCGTGCCCTGTTTTCGTGAGCAGCAATGGCAAGTCGTTTAAGGACGGCAGGCTGTCCGACGTCCACGCGTCAGTGCATATTAACAATGCTAATGATGCCATTTATACGTTGAAGGTTTCGTTTGAAAATCAACGTGAAATGAAATATTGCGTTAGCAGTTCTGTTTGTATTGTTAAAAGATACTTCAGTACACGCTCATTTGAAGTGTGAGCTGCCGCTTTGACAGAAAAACTATTGCATCAGTGGGTAATACAGTAGACGAGGCTATTTAGAGCACAGGAATATTGATCACATGGATGGAGTCTTACTACTGTATAACTGTCCGGAAATAAACGAGTACTGTTCACTATTAGGTCATTCTTACGCAGTATATGTTTATAGTACGTCCAAATAACTTCACACAATTTGTTAATAACGTCTTGCTAACCTTCACACCTCTGCATAACTTACACTCAAGCTCATAAATTAAGGATTATGCTAATACACGGTGAAACAACGCTCTGGGGGGGGGGGGGAGCGGGGTGTTGTTTGCGGGTTTAAATCACCTCGGGGTATGATCATGCGTTGCGTTTGTCGCACGGTGGCGCAGGCAGCAGTCCACATACGCAGAGGTATGTTGGTGCATGTCAGAGTACGGTGCAGCGAGTAAGTTTGCAGACGTTTTCAGAAGTGCTAATGGTGACTGTGTGTTGAAAATGGCTCAAAGAACACATATTGATGACGTTATGAGGGGTAGAATACTAGGGCGACTGGACGCTGGTTAAACACAGCAGGTCGTAGCACGGGCCCACCGTGTGCCACAAAGTGTGATCTCAACATTATGGCAACGATTCCAGCAGACAGGAAACGTGTCCAGGTGCTACAGTACGCGACGTCCACAGTGTACAACACCACAAGAAGACCAATATCTCACCATCAGTGTCCGCAGACGGCCACGAAGTACTGCAGGTAGCCTTGCTCGGGGCCTTACCGCAGCCACTGGAACAGCTGTCTCCAGGCACACAGTCTACAGACGACTGAACCAACGTGGTTTATTCACCCGGAGACTGTCAAATTGCATTCCACTGACCCCTGGTCACAGGAGAGCCCGTAAAGCCTGGTGTCAAAAACACAGTATATCATCATTGGAACAGCAGTCCCAGGTTATGTTCACGGACGAGTCCAGGTGTAGTCCGAACAGTGCTTCTGGCTGGGTTTTCATCTGGCGTGAACCAGGAACCAGCTACCATCCCCGTAATGTCTTTGAAAGGAACCTGTATGGAGGTCGTGGTTTGATGGTGTAAGGTGGGATTATGATTGGTGCACGTACACCCCTGTATGTGTTTGACAGAGGAGCTGTAAAAGGTCAGGTGTATCGGGACGTCATTTTGCACCTTTTCAGGGGTGCAGTGGTTCCCACCTTCCTCCTGATGGGTGATAACGCACAGCCCCACCGAGCTGCCATCTTGGAGGAGTACCTTGAAACAGAAGATATCAGGTGAATGGAGCGGCCTGCCTGTTCTACAGGCCTAAACTCCATCGAGCACGTCGAGCACTGGTGCAAGAATGGGAGGCTATACCACAACAGCTGCTCGACCATCTGATCCAGAATATGCCAACGCGTTGTGCGGCCTGTGCACGTGCGCATGGTGATCATATGCCATATTGATGTCGGGGTAAATGCGCACGAAACAGTGGCGTTTTGTAGCAAATGTGTTTCGGGAATGTTTTCTCAACCAATACCGTGGACGTACAGATCTGCGTCGTGTGTGTTACCTATGTGCCTATGCTATTATCGGCAGTTTTATGTATTGACACTTTTGTGTGGCACCACATTCTGCAATTATCCTTAATTTATGAGCATGAGTGTATTATCCATGTTTAATAACAGTAGTGCTGTTGGAATATGAAAAGCAAATAAAGACTTAATCAGAAGAAAGAATGTTAATAAAGCTGAGGAAATGGTGCTAGAGCAGACTGCAGCCTCTCCGAGGCGTGTGTGGCGGTGTTAATAGCCTTTCTTGTACGAAGTGGTGCAAACAAACGGAGCTCTCGTGGGCCTGTTTGTAGCGCGGGCGAAAGCTCCTCTAAGAGCTCTCCGGGAAGTACTTCACCGCCTGTGCGCCGAAATCCCTTGTTACGGCACTAAGCACATACCGGGAGACCGAATAGTTGAGGCGGTAATAGGTTTTCCTAGGGACGAGCTAGCACCCTGTTCAGTAGCGTAGTGAACTCGAGACTTGGCTTAACTCTGTTCCAGCAGATGCTTCCTTTAACTCACTAAACTATAAAGTTGACAACACTGCACTGCATCTACTGTGCAGTCTACTACTGCAGGAACGACATGACTACCCTGAAGTTCACACGTAAGTGTTTGGCAAAGGGTTCACTGAACGAATTGAAACGGCCCCGTTGAACAATTTATACACGACTGTGTTTAACCTGACACACAATATTTTTAGCGCAACGCAATCTGACTTTCAAAGATCCCTACAAAAAAAATGGCCCTGACTAACATTAACCTATGCGTTTCACAAATCGCTTACCTCACAAAAATCTTAGTTACTCGAACTACTGCAATACAGCGAGCGCCACTACTGCCAGCTAAATAAAAGATTCAAACTACGGAAGGGACTAACTACTGATAGGAATAGTTAGCAAATTAAAGATATTAATAGAGAACAAACAATGTATTTACCTTAATGTCATCATATATATAGCAGTTCATGACAAATTTCAAAACTCCGACATCTCTCTCCCCACATCCACCACTGCTGGCGGCTCACCTCCAACTGCGCAACGCTATGCGCTGTTCGCATCCAGCTGCCTAACACTACAATGGAGAGTATTACAACAATGCAAAGCAGCCACAGACTGCACACAGCACAGCCAGTGATTTTCATACAGAGGTGGTGTTACCAATAAAAAAAACCTAAACAGCCTACTTACATAGCCCCCATGCTCCCCACAAAAAATTTTACAAATTGTTTTGGGCAGTGGCCAATAATGATTTTATAAAATTTTTCATAATTACAATAACAAAGATATCAAATGCACACACTTATTGATACAATGTTGGTCAAAAGCTAAAATTTTCCCGTTGTTGTTGTTGTGGTCTTCAGTCCTGAGACTGGTTTGATGCAGCTCTCCATGCCACTCTATCCTGTGCAAGCTTTTTCATCTCCCACTACTTACTGCAACCTACATCCTTCTGAATCTGCTTAGTGTATTCATCTCTTGGTCTCCCTCTACGATTTTTACCCTCCACGCTGCCCTCCAATACTAAATTGGTGATCCCTTGATGCCTCAGAACATGTCCTACCAACCGATCCCTTCTTCTGGTCAAGTTGTGCCACAAACTTCTCTTCTCCCCAATCCTATTCAATACTTCCTCATTAGTTATGTGATCTACCCATCTAATCTTCAGCATTCTTCTGTAGCACCACATTTCGAAAGCTTCTATTCTCTTCTTGTCCAAACTATTTATCGTCCATGTTTCACTTCCATACATGGCTACACTCCATACGAATACTTTCAGAAATGACTTCCTGGCACTTAAATCAATACTGGATGTTAACAAATTTCTCTTCTTCAGAAACGCTTTCCTTGCCATTGCCAGCCTACATTTTATATCCTCTCTACTTCGACCATCATCAGTTATTTTGCTCCCCAAATAGCAAAACTCCTTTACTACTTTAAGTGCCTCATTTCCTAATCTAATTCCCTCAGCATCACCTGACTTAATTAGACTACATTCCATTATCCTTGTTTTGCTTTTGTTGATGTTCATCTTATATCCTCCTTTCAAGACACTGTCCATTCCATTCAACTGCTCTTGCAAGTCCTTTGCTGTCTCTGACAGAATTACAATGTCATCGGCGAACCTCAAAGTTTTTATTTCTTCTCCATGAATTTTCCCACAGTCCATAAAGACAGTCCTGATCATTCATCACAGTAAATTGCAGTTTTTTTTTCTCAAAGTCTGAGCAGTAAAAGAAAACGCACTCGGAAGTAGTGGATTTCCATGCAGGCTTGAAGAAGTATTGTTGTCCATCCAACGGAAAGACAGTGCTGACTCTTGACATACAGACAGGTAATGGGCCACAACAGAGCAAACCCACACCAGAGTCAGTTGGTAGGTAGGTCATCACAGAGCAGACCCATTGTAGTCCTGGTAGAGATTACGGTATTGGTGGGCCACCAGAGGTGCAGACCCACTGCAGTCCTTGTAGAAATGGTATTGGTGGGTCATCAAAGATGCAGACCCACTGTAGTCCTTGTAGAGATCGCCAGCAGCCATCTGTTGTGACTGTGCAGGTGCACAATCACCATAATGTAGCAAGTCCATAACCACCACTTGTGCACTCACAAAGTTTTTGGAACTGTCCTCAGAACCAGCAATGCTGTTACCCAGTCCCTTGGTGAATTATTAACACACGTGCAAACACTAACAGTCCCTACTTCTCACATATTGTCCAAATACTATGACCAACAGAAACGTGTGCAGTGAAATGGAACTTACAAGTTACTTAATTTGATGAACTGGTGTCTATTACAATTTTATAACATAAGAATGCAATTACAAAGGTACAAAATACATCATTAAAGAACATAACAATACAGATAACATTTGTAGTAACACAGGCTTTACAAAAGAATAGAAATAACATATACATCAGTGTTACAGGAATTATGACTTAAGTTCATACATAAAGGATCAGAATAACTTTCGAAACATCAACTTCACACATGAGCATTTAAAACAAAACAGAATAAATAATGTCTAAACATCTTTACAAAGTAAATAACATGGTATTAGAAAAATTCTACAATATAACGACATCAGCTAAACACACAAAGACAGGAAAAACACAAATACACAAGGGAACACAAACACATAGTGGGATAACACAAGGGAAGAACAGGTTTTGTTTTATTGCAGTATTTTGCAAACAAAACTTTCTTTGCTTCTTGGAGATCTCCCTTCATTCATCATTATTCCCGAAAAGTTCTATCTAATCCTCCTTCCTGTATTCTATTCATATTTCTTTCAAAATAATTATTTCTCAGTGTACAATACTAATTTTGGCCCAAATCTTTTTCATATAACTTCTCAATGCATTTTTTCCCTACTGTCCATAGTTTCTTATATAGTCTACCCCTCTTAAGCTAACTTAAATCTACTGATCTCAGACTGACACACAATATTTTTAGCGCAACGCAATCTGACTTTCAAAAATTCCTATAAAAGAATGGCCCTGACTAACATTAACATATACGTTTCACAAATCACTTACCTCACAAAAATCTTGGTTACTCGAACTACTGCAATACAGCGAGCACCACTACTGCCAGCTAAATAAAAGATTCAAACTACGGAAGGCACTACCTACTGATAGGGATAGTTAGCAAATTAAAGATATTAATAGAGAACAAACAATGTGTTTACCTTAATATCATCATATATATAGCAGTTCATGACAAATTTCAAAACTCTGCCATCTCTCTCCCCACATCCACCACTGCTGGCGGCTCACCTCCAACTGCACAACGCTACGCGCTGTTCGCATCCAGCTGCCTAACACTACAATGGAGAGTATTACAACAATGCAAAGCAGCCACAGACTGCACACAGCACAGCCAGTGATTTTCATACAGAGGTGGCGTTACCAATAAAAAAACCTAAACAGCCTACTTACAGAATTTCAGACTATTTCTCGGCCGTTTCACTCTCTAGTAGCAAGTGTGGAAACCTAAAACCTAAACCTCTTATCTTTCTTATTTTATTACGACGTTCACTCGTCCCTACGTAGGTGGGAATCAATAAAATACTTTCACATTAGAAGGAGAACGTTGGTGATTGAAATTTCTTAAAAAGATTTCGCAGCAACGAAAACCACTTGTGTTAATGATTGCCATCCCAACTAGCTCGTGATATCTGTGCCGACATCCAGGCATAATACGAAAGAGCTATGATTCTTCGAAATTTTTCGATGTCTTCCATCGATTCTATCGTAGAATCTCATACCATGCAGCATTAACCCACTGGCAGACTGTTTAGTAGATTTGTTGCATCCTGCAAGAGATCTGCCAATAAAAGGCAGTCTTTGATTCACCTTCAGCGCAATAATTTCCAAATGATAGTTCCAATTTTAAGTTTTTCACAATTCAAATCCCTATATATCCCACTGATTAGATAATATTTACATATCTGTGATTTTCCTTTAAACCTAAGTTTATCTCATTTTACTTAGTACTCGCGTACAGGACGTCACATATCTTTATTGCTTAGGGTCAATTGTGTATTTTGCACAGTTGAGACATTTTGTCTGAATCATTTTGCAGTTGGTTTTGATCTTCCAACGACTTTACCACATTGTAAAGTACATGATCATCTGTAAAGAATCTGAAGGCTGCTCACATCGTCTCTTAAATAGTTTGTGAAGTTTATGAATAGCAGAGTATTCCAAACATCACATGTATTTAATTCGATGACTTCTCATCAATTATTACGATCTTTGACCTGACTGGATACCACGAGCTCAATCTCACAACTGTGACGGTATTCCACAGGCACATTATCTGATTGGAAGCTATTTGTTAGTAACAGTATCAAAAGCGTTTTGAAAATCTAGAAATGTGGAATCAGCTTGAGATGCCTGTCGGTAACGTTCATTACGCCGTGTGAACAAAGGGCCAGTTGTATATCACAACACGTATACTCCTGAATCTATGCTAGTCGTGTGGCAGCTGATCATTTCCTTGAGGCTTTTCCTGATGGCCGAACACAGTCGTTGTTCGTTGTTGTAGTCTTATGTCTGACGACTGATCTGATCCATTTCTCCATGTTAGTCTACCCTGTGCAAGACTCTTCATCTCCGCATAACTGTCCCATTGTACATAGATTTCAAACTGCTTGCTGTAGTGAAGTTTCGGTTTCCCACTGCAATTACCAATCCCATCCCCTCCTCCCCCACCCCCACACCCCTCACACACACGTACACGCACACACTTATTTCCATTACCAAGGTCACAATTCCTTGATGCCTCAGGATGTATCCTATTAACCGATCTCTCCTTTTAGTCAATTTTTGCCATTTATTTTTCCCTGGTTCCAGTCGGTATCACCACATCAATTATTTCATCTACCTATCTAACTTTCAGCATTTTTCTGTAGCACCACATAGAAAGAGCTTTATTCTGTTCTTGTGTGAACTGCCTATCGTCCACGTTAAGCCCCCATACTAGTCTACAGTCTAGAAATATACCGTCAGAAAAGACTAACACTTACTGCTACATTAGATGTTAAAAATGCGCTTCTCCATAAATTTTTTTCTTGGTAATGCCAGTATCTTTTTTAAATCTTCTCTACTTCAGCCATCATTAGTTATTTTACTGCACAAATGGAACAACTCATCTACTGCTTTTAGTATGTCATTTCCTAATATAATTCCCCCACGAATTGGCTGATGTAATTCCACTAGATTCTGTTGTCCTTGTTTTGCTTTTATTGATGTTGACCTTATAATTTCTTTTCAAGAGACTACTCATTGCATTCAACGGTTCTTCCACGTCCTTCGCTGTCTCTTCCTGAACGACAGTGTCATCGGTAAACACCAAAGTTCTTTTTTGTGCTCTCTGAACATTACTTTCTTCTCCAAATATCTCTCTCGCTTTCGTGACCGCTTTCTCAATGAAAATATTAATAATTTCGGTGACAGGCTACAATCTTTCTCACGCATTCTCGAAGACTGCTACCATTTCATGCCCTTCGACTCTTATAATTGCCGCCTAGCTCCTGTACAAGTTGTAAATCTTTTGGTTCCTGCAATTTATCCTTACTATCTTCCAAATATCGAAGAATATAGTAGTCAAAGGTTTCTCTCAACCTGCAAATTCTATAAGCATTGGTTTGCCTTTCTTCAACCTGTATTCTAACATAAATCGAAGGATCAGTATTACTTTGTAGGTCCCTATATATCTGTGGACGAAGGTCCCAAGGTCCATCTCTATCAGTCTCTTCTCTAGATAATTCGTGTCAGTATTTTGCAAAGTGACGTATTCAACCGATGGTTCACTTGTCAGCATCTGCCTTTTTTGAAATTGAAATTATTATATTGTTTCTCGAATCTGACCGTATTTGGCCTGTCTTGTATACTTTGCACGCCAGGTGGTTTGCTCTCTGAAGGATCTTAATAATTCTGAGGGAATGTCGTCTTCTTCATGGGCCTTGTTTACGCATAGGGCTTTCAGGGCTCTGTCAGTTTCTTGAGTGTTGCTCGAGTGTTTGGGATCCTTACTAGGTCGGATTAAACAAATACATTGAAGCAATGCAAGGACAGGCTGCCATACTACTGGATTTATTACCGGTACGTTGTATCAACAATAGCGTACTGAGACGATGCCTCGTGAAGTCAAGTGAGAATCCCTGGACGGAAGTCGACGTTTCTTTCGCGGAACACTATCGATAAGCGTAGAGAACCGGAATTTGATGGTAACCGTAATTTGAAGCTAACTGCGAACTGATTCTGTTGCTGCCAACGTATAAATCACATAAGGTTCACTAAGACAGGGTTAGAAAATTAGGGCTTTTACTGAGGTATATAGATAGTCGTTTCTCGCTCGCCCGATCTGTGAGTGTAACAGGAGGGAAAAAGCTAGTAGTAGTAGAATGTACCCTCCGCCATGCACAATATGTCGCATAGAATGTAAGCAGATGTATAGATATTCCTGTAGCAGTATATCAACACCCATGCCATCTTCAGCTACTTCCACTTCTCTTTCTATAATATTGCCCAACTTTTGTCCCTCTTGCGTACTCTGAGGTGACAGAAGTTATAGGATAGCGATATGTACGTATACAGACGGCGGCAGTATCGCGTACACAAGGTATAAAAGAGCAGTGCATTGTCAGACCTGTCACTTGTGCTAAGGTGATTCATGTGCAGAGATTTCTGACGTTATTATGGCCGCACGATGAGCATTAACAGACTTGAACGCGGAATGGTGGTTGGATTTACACGCAGGGGCCGTTCCATTTTGGAAATCGTTAGGGAATTCAGTATTCCGAGATCCACATCGTCACGAGTGTGTCGCGGATGCCTCATTTCAGTCATTACCACTGACCAAGGACAGCGCCAGCATTTGCGTAGTGCTAAAAGCGCTAACAGGCAAACAACAATTTGTGAAATGGCCAAAGAAATCAATGTGGGACGCAGGATGAACGTATCCGTTAGGGGAGTGCGATGGATTTTGACGTCAGTGGCCTATGGCAGCAGACAACCGATACAAGCGCCTTTCGTAATAGCACGACACCGCGAGCAGCGCCTCACCCACGCTCGAGACCTTATCCGTTGGACCCTAGTAGACTGGAGACCCCTAGCCTTGTCAGATGAGTCTCGATTTGAATTAGTAATAGCTGATGATAGGGTTCGAGTGCGACGCAGACATCACGAAGCCATGGCTCCTTCTTGTCAACAAGGCACTGTGCAAGACGATCGTGACTCCATAAAGGTGTGGGCTGTGATTCCATGGAATGAACTGGGTCCGCTGGTCCAACTAAATCGGTCATTGACTGGAAATGAACACTCTCGACTACATGGGGACATTTGGAGCCATTCGCGAACTTCATGTTCCCGAGCAAGGTTGTCATGTCAGCGGGCCACAATTGTTCGCGATTGATTTGAATAAAATTCTAGACAATTCGAGCGAATGATTTGGCCACCCAGACTGCCAGACATGAATCCACTGCACATTTATGTAACATGATTGAGAGGTCAGTTGGTGCACAAAATCCTGCACGGGTAACAATTTCGCAATTATGGATGGCTGTAGAGGCAACATGGCTCAATATTTCTGCAGGGGAATTGTTGAATCCATGCCTCGTTGAGTTGCTTCTTTAAGCCGGGCAAAAGGATGTCCTCCACAATATTAGGAGTATCCCGATACTTTTGTTTCCTCAGTATGTAATCAATCTGAAAGCTTCCAGCGTTACATGTCTCTTCTACGTATACAACCTTCTTACACGTATTTTAAACCGCTACTGACGATAAAATTATGCTTCGTATAAAACGCTGCTAGACGACTTCCTATTTCATTCCTTCCCTGGCCCGTGTCCTCCCACAGTTTTTCGAATGGCTCTGAGCACTATAAGACTTAACTTCTAGGGTCATCAGTCCCCTAGAACTTAGAACTACTTAAACCTAACTAACCTAAGGACAGCACACAACACCCAGTCATCACTAGGCAGAGAAAATCCCTGACCCGGCCGGGAATCGAACCCGGGAACCCGGGCGTGGGAAGCGAGAACGCTACCGCACGACCACGAGCTGCGGACTGTTGGATGTCTATCTTAGTTAAGATACTGTGTTCACTGTGCTCTTCATAGTAGGGTACCTGTATTCCTGTTTTTTTTTTTGTTTGTTTGTTTTTTTACATTAATAGATATGTTCCTGAATTACCACTGTCTGACTTTTGAATTAATAATTGTTTACTGACTCGACCAGACTGTTGTCACATTTCAGTAATTTCTACTATAACTTCAGCCTGTGTGTTTCCATTTTTAAATTCTCTAATTTAACTTGTCGATTAAGGGAAGTAACGTTTGACGCCCCAACCCATGGAATGCCAAGCACGTTTCTCCTGAAGATGACATCTTTTGAAGTAGGCCCCGTCAAGAGTTCCGGATGGAGAACATCTTACGTCCAGAATATTTTATCTAAGAGAACGTTATCTTTGTTTAGCCTTATAGAAGAGCCGCATACTGCAGCGGAATATAACAGCTGTAGCCTCCCCTTGTTTTCTGCCATTTACGGTACCAGTATAACACGGAGCGAAGTGAGACAGTGATTAGCACACTTAACTCTCATTCAGGAGGACGACGGCTGAAATTGCCATCAAGTCACGCAGATTTAGGTTTTCCATTACTTCCCTAACTCGCTCCAGTAAAAAACCGAGAACGTTCCTTTGAAAAGGTTACGGCCAATTTCCTTTCCCATCTCTTGGAAACGAAAGCTTGTGCTCCGTTTCTAAAGGTCTCGCTATGACGGGTCGTTAACCTCTAATCTACCTTCCTTTCTTCCTTTAGTACCAGCACAGGAAGGCTGTATTGGCTACTGTTACAAGTTCATTTTAGTCAATCATCCAGATTGTTGCCTCACTGCAGATGCCCTGCGATTGTTGTTACACGACAGTACGGCTATGTGTATAGTTGAGGCACGCAAGCTATAACATCTCGGCAAGGAGCATTTTTTATGAGGAGGGGAACTCAGTAATGTTTCAAAATGTTTCACTGACTTTTTCGCGGAAAATTAGAGTACTTATAACAAAAAAATGGCTCTGAGCACTATGGAACTTAACTGCTGAGGTCGTCAGTCCCCTAGAACTTAGAACTACTTAAACCTAACTACCGTACGGACATCACACACATCCATGCCCGAGGCAGGATTCGAACCTGCGACCGTAGCCGTCTACGGTTCCAGACTGTAGCGCCAAGAACCGCTCGGCCACTCAGGCTGGCGTACATATAACAGCCGGTAATTTTTGTGCAACACATATCGGAGATTTCCGCAATGAATCTTTCCTCTCCAGTAGAGTATACGCTATTTTGAAACTTCCTTGCCCATTAAATCTACGTATCGAACGGGTTACGCAAAACTGGAACCTTGCCTTTGGCAGGCATTTTTCTTTTCTTATGAGCTATTCAAGTGAAAGTCACGACCCATCCCCTCACCGTCAATAGAAATGACTGAAATGAGGTCTGGAAGTGAGTCATATGTGGATACTTCAGCAGGTAAGACTGCGAAAGGCAAGGATCCGAGTGCAAGTCCCCATCCGGCACACAGATTTCATATGAAAGGAGGTTTCAAAGCAGTACACCCTCTGTAAGCTGCCTCATCTGTTGAAACTACACACTTGTGTTCGTACAAAATTATAAATTCACTGTGTGCCCTAACATATACCACCAAAGGGTTAGTATGACGCTTTGGTAACACGATATGAATTTTGAATAGCAACAGGAGATGACAAAGTTCACATAAAACGCAACTTAATGCGGGGAAGTTACTTGGAAGTTAGACTGTTGAATACTGAATATGTGCATGTACTACAAACTACATAGCCTGAAAGGATAATTAATCACATCTTACAAGTCCTATTTGTGCAGGGACAAATATTTTTGCCTTCTATTACCACAGCGCCTAATAACCAGAAAACTTGTGTGGTGGATGCGATGATTGGCAATTAAGTCTCCTAAACCGTGGGCCCTCCCCCCATGATCCATGGACCTTGCCGTTGGTGGGGAGGCTTGCGTGCCTCAACGATACAGATAGCCGTACCGTAGGTGCAACCACAACGGAGGGACATCTGTTGAGAGGCCAGACAAACATGTGGTTCCTGAAGAGGGGCAGCAGCCTTTTCAGTAGTTGCAGGGGCAACAGTCTGGATGATTGACTGATCTGGCCTTGTAACATTAACCAAAACGGCCTTGCTGTTGTGGTACTGCGAACGACTGGAAGCAAGGGGAAACTACAGCCGTAATTTTTCCCGAGGGCATGCAGCTTTACTGTATGGTTAAATGATGGCATCCTCTTGGGTAAAATATTCCGCAGGTAAAATAGTCCCCCATTCGGATCTCCGGGCGGGGACTACTCAAGAGGACGTCGTTATCAGGAGAAAGAAAACTGGCATTCTACGGATCGGAGCTTGGATTGTCAGATCCCTTAATAGGGCAGGCAGGTTAGAAAATTTAAAAAGGGAAATGGATAGGTTAAAGTTAGATATAGTGGGAATTAGTGAAGTTCGGTGGCAGGAGGAACAAGACTTTTGGTCAGGTGAATACAGGGTTATAAATACAAAATCAAATAGGGGTAATGAAGGAGTAGGTTTAATAATGAATAAAAAAATAGGAGTGCGGGTAAGCTACTACAAACAGCATAGTGAACGTATTATAGTGGCCAAGATAGACACGAAGCCCATGCCTACTACAGTACTACAAGTTTATATGCCAACTAGCTCTGCAGATGACGAAGAAATTGAAGAAATGTATGATGAGATAAAAGAAATTATTCAGGTAGTGAAGGGAGACGAAAATTTAACAGTCATGGGTGACTGGAATTCGACAGTACGAAAAGGGAGAGAAGGAAACATAGAAGGGTGAATATGGATTGGGGCTAAGAAATTAAAGAGGAAGCCGTCTGTTAGAATTTTGCTCAGAGCATAACTTAATCATAGCTAACACTTGGTTCAAGAATCATAAAAAAAGGTTGTATACATGGAAGAATCTTGGAGATACTAAAAGGTATCAGACAGATTATATAATGGTAAGACAGAGATTTAGGAACCATGTTTTAAACTGTAAGACATTTCCAGGGGCAGATGTGGACTCTGACCACAATCTATTGGTTATGAACTGTAGATTAAAACCGAAGAAATTGCTAATAGGTGGGAATTTAAGGAGATGGGACCTGGATAAACTGACTAAACCAGAGATTGTACAGAGATTCAGGGACAGCATAAGGGAACAGTTGACAGGAATGGGGGAAAGAAATACAGTAGAAGACGAATGGGTAGCTCTGAGGGATGAAGTAGTGAAGGCAGCAGAGGATCAAGTAGGTAAAAAGACGAGGGCTAATAGAAATCCTTGGGTAACAGAAGAAATATTGAATTTAATTAATGGAAGGAGAAAATATAAAAATGCAGCAAGTGAAGCAAGCAAAAAGGAATACAAACATCTCAAAAATGAGATCGACAGGAAGTGCAAAATGGCTAAGCAGGGATGGCTAGAGGACAAATGTAAGGATGTCGAGGCATATCTCACTAGGAGTAAGATAGATACAGCCTACAGGAAAATTAGAGGCCTTTGGAGAAAAGAGAGCCACTTGTATGAGTATCAAGAGCTCAGATGGAAACCCAGTTCAAAGGAAAGAGGGGAAAGCAGAAAGGTGGAAGGAGTATATAAAGGGTCTATACAAGGGCGATGTCCTTGAGGACAATATTATGGAAATGGAAGAGGATGTAGATTAAGATGAAATGGGAGATACGATACTGCGTGAAGAGTTTGACAGAGCACTGAAAGACCTGAGTCGAAACAAGGCCCCAGGAGTAGACAACATTCCATTAGAACTACTGACGGCCTTGGGAGAGCCAGTCCTGACAAAACTCTACCATCTGGTGAGCAAGTTGTACGAGACAGGAGAAATATCCTCAGACTTCAAGAAGAATATAATAATTCCGATCCCAAAGAAAGCAGGTGTTGACAGATGTGAAAATTACCGAACTATCAGTTTAATAAGTCACAGCTGCAAAATACTAACACGAATTATTTACAGACGAATGGAAAAACTGGTAGAAGCCGACCTCGGGGAAGATCAGTTTGGATTCCGTAGAAATGTTGGAACACGTGAGGCAATACTGACCTTACGCCTTATCTTAGGAGAAAGATTAAGGAGAGGCAAAATTACGTTTCTAGCATTTGTAGACTTAGAGAAAGCTTTTGACAATGTTGATTGGAATACTCTCTTTCAAATTCTAAAGGTGGCAGGGGTAAAATACAGGGAGAGAAACGCTATTTACAATTTGTACAGAAACCAGATGGCAGTTATAAGAGTCGAGGGACATGAAAAGGAAGCAGCGGTTGGGAAGGGAGTGAGACAGGGTTGTAGCCTCTCCCCGATGTTATTCAATCTTTATGTTGAGCAAGCAGTAAAGGAAACAAAAGAAAAATTCGGAGTAGGTATTAAAATCCATAGAGAAGAAATAAAAGCTGAGGTTCGCCGATGACATTGTAATTCTGTCAGAGACAGCAAAGGACTTGGAAGAGCAGTTGAACAGAATGGACAGTGTCTTGAAAGGAGGATATAAGATGAACATCAACAAAAGCAAAACGAGGATAATGGAATGTAGTCGAATTAAGTCGGGTGATGCTGAGGGAATTAGATTAGGAAATGAGACACTTAAAGTAGTAAAGGAGTTTTGCTATTTGGGGAGCAAAATAACTGATGATGGACGAAGTAGAGAGGATATAAAATGTAGACTGGCAATGGCAAGGAAAGCGTTTCTGAAGAAGAGAAACTTGTTAACATCGAGTATAGATTTAAGTGTCAGGAAGTCGTTTCTGAAAGTATTTGTATGGAGTGTAGCCATGTATGGAAGTAAAACATGGACAATAAATAGTTTGGACAAGAAGAGAATAGAAGCTTTCGAAATGTGGTGCTACAGAAGAATGTTGGAGATTAGGTGGGTAGATCACGTAACTAATGAGGAGGTATTGAATAGGACTGAGGAGACGAGAAGTCTGCGGCACAACTTGACTAGAAGAAGGGATCGGTTGGTATGACATGTCCTGAGCATCAAGGTATCACAAATTTAGCATTGGAGGGCAGCGTGGAGGGTAAAAATCGCAGAGGGAGACCAAGAGATGAATACACTAATTAGATTCAGAAGGATGTAGGTTGCAGTAGGTACTGGGAGATGAAGGATCTTGCACAGGATAGATTAGCATGGAGAGCTGCATCAAACCAGTCTCAGGACTGAAGACCACAACAACAACAACAAAATCGTGGGCTACCTCGGACTATCAGTGTCAATTTTATCAGGATTGATGAAGATGTCATACAAGAAAAAAAATCTAGTGGGGCACCCATGCGTATTGTAACCCCGAGAAAATGTAACATTCGTGTAAGTAACACATTGCCCCTTAAAGCTAAGTTTAAAGATTCAAAAATGAAGGCAAGAACAAGAGTTGGAATTGATAGTTCCCGGAATTAGGCCTAGATGTCGAAGTCGAAACGTATGTGGTTGGTAGGTTGTTTGGTTGGTTGGTCTGTTGATGGCACGGGTCCAAGCAAGCTACCATCCGATTAGGGAAGGATGGGGAAGGAAGTCGCCGTTCCCTTCCTAAGGAACCATCCTGGCATTTGCGTAAAGTGATTTAGGGAAATAACGGAAAATCTAAATCAGGATGGACGTAAGTGGGTTTGAACCTTCTTTCTCCCGAATGAGAGTCCAATGCGCTGACCACTGCGTCACCAACATAATTTACGATCAGAATAGATAGCAGTTTATTCATGGTGTCTGCGAAACAACGTCGACTCAAAATATCTGACATCCCTTCCATACAACATCTCAGAATTACAGAATCACTTGAAAACATAATCGCGACTGAGAGAAGCAGTTCGTTATTCGCTTGAATTTACAACCACGTGTTCTTAAGCAAATCAGATTATAGCAAAGACCCAGTATTTTGGACGTGAAGTCCACATGTAAAAGACAACGTGCAAAAGGCACGATTTAACTAATTTGAGTGTTATTATGAATCCTAATAATGAATATGCAACTAATATGAATGCAACTGAAATTGTCGCTGTTTACTGCGCTTTCATGATAACATCGAATTTCTGGTCGAACACTACGTGCTGGACGTTCTTATAAGATAAACGCACTTATAAGATAAACCAGCGTTTCCCTGTATTGACAAAGACGTGCAGTTTTCGTGCAAAAAGGAGACTCGTGACTGATGGTCTGTGGTCAACAAGTGACTTCCGCTCAGCACGGTGCAGTTCTGCGACGTATGAAAGGCCTTCGTTAAGAAATAGCCACCTTTTAACTACACTCCTGGAAATGGAAAAAAGAACACATTGACACCGGTGTGTCAGACCCACCATACTTGCTCCGGACACTGCGAGAGGGCTGTACAAGCAATGATCACACGCACGGCACAGCGGACACACCAGGAACCGCGGTGTTGGCCGTCGAATGGCGCTAGCTGCGCAGCATTTGTGCACCGCCGCCGTCAGTGTCAGCCAATATGCCGTGGGATACGGAGCTCCATCGCAGTCTTTAACACTGGTAGCATGCCGCGACAGCGTGGACGTGAACCGTATGTGCAGTTGACGGACTTTGAGCGAGGGCGTATAGTGGGCATGCGGGAGGCCGGGTGGACGTACCGCCGAATTGCTCAACACGTGGGGCGTGAGGTCTCCACAGTACATCGATGTTGTCGCCAGTGGTCGGCGGAAGGTGCACGTGCCCGTCGACCTGGGACCGGACCGCAGCGACGCACGGATGCACGCCAAGACCGTAGGATCCTACGCAGTGCCGTAGGGGACCGCACCGCCACTTCCCAGCAAATTAGGGACACTGTTGCTCCTGGGGTATCGGCGAGGACCATTCGCAACCGTCTCCATGAAGCTGGGCTACGGTCCCGCACACCGTTAGGCCGTCTTCCGCTCACGCCCCAACATCGTGCAGCCCGCCTCCAGTGGTGTCGCGACAGGCGTGAATGGAGGGACGAATGGAGACGTGTCGTCTTCAGCGATGAGAGTCGCTTCTGCCTTGGTGCCAATGATGGTCGTATGCGTGTTTGGCGCCGTGCAGGTGAGCGCCACAATCAGGACTGCATACGACCGAGGCACACAGGGCCAACACCCAGCATCGTGGTGTGGGGAGCGATCTCCTACACTGGCCGTACACCACTGGTGATCGTCGAGGGGACACTGAATAGTGCACGGTACATCCAAACCGTCATCGAACCCATCGTTCTACCATTCTTAGACCGGCAAGGGAACTTGCTGTTCCAACAGGACAATGCACGTCCGCATGTATCCCGTGCCACCCAACGTGCTCTAGAAGGTGTAAGTCAACTACCCTGGCCAGCAAGCTCTCCGGATCTGTCCCCCATTGAGCATGTTTGGGACTGGATGAAGCGTCGTCTCACGCGGTCTGCACGTCCAGCACGAACGCTGGTCCAACTGAGGCGCCAGGTGGAAATGGCATGGCAAGCCGTTCCACAGGACTACATCCAGCATCTCTACGATCGTCTCCATGGGAGAATAGCAGCCTGCATTGCTGCGAAAGGTGGATATACACTGTACTAGTGCCGACATTGTGCATGCTCTGTTGCCTGTGTCTATGTGCCTGTGGTTCTGTCAGTGTGATCATGTGATGTATCTGACCCCAGGAATGTGTCAATAAAGTTTCCCCTTCCTGGGACAATGAATTCACGGTGTTCTTATTTCAATTTCCAGGAGTGTATGTTGCAGCAAGAGAGATTGACTGTAGAAGCAGACTCCAGACTCCTAGGATGTAGCTAAACCACTTATCTTCAGTAACCTTTCTTCCAGGAGCTCCGCTCTAGCATCGTACGCAGAGACCTTCTACGAAACCTGAGAAGTCTGAGGAAACTTCCTGGCAGATTAAAACTGTGTGCCCGACCGAGACTCGAACTCGGTCGGGCACACAGTTTTAATCTGCCAGGAAGTTTCAATTCTCGAACTGGCAGAAGTAAAGCTGTGAGGGCCGGGCGTGAGTCGTGCTTCGGTAGCTCAGTTGGTAGAGCACTTGCCCGCGAAAGGCAAAGGTCCCGAGTTCGAGTCTCGATCGGGCACACAGTTTTAATCTGCCAGGATGGTTCATATCAGCGCACACTCCGCTGCAAAGTGAAAATCTCGTTCAAGTCTGAGAAATATATAGCAGTGAGATACTGTCAGAAATGGAACACTGAGTGTCAGTCGCGAGTCGTGCTCGGGTGGTTCAGTTGGTATGTAGGTACAGAGATGTTTGCGTACAGTCTGGTTAAGATTAACCATGAATACGCGCTCATCTGGAGATAGAGTCGAAAGTTGAACGAAGGGTAGCGGTTTGAAAGGGCAGAGGAAGAAAGTGCCAAGGCAAGAGCCAAGGGAAAAAAAGTCTCTGTGATAGTTGGGTCTAGTTGTTAGAGCAATAGCGGTTTCCTTCCTCTCTGCGACAAGTCATGCAAGAATAGGCTAGTGGGTATCAGGCAGTGATACCTTTGACGTTGTGCGGTAGTGTTAATCGGCGTCTGCTGCTACGTAACGTTGTTGGCTTCTCGGTCGGCGTCATCAAACCTGTAACAGTTAGGTTCATCATTTTGTGTCCGATAGGTTATATATCGGATTCACAGTGTACGGTAGTGTTGGCTGGTTGTTTGTGCGTTAGTGTGTGAATTTGTCGGTTTTTCTTCTGTTTCCTGTTGGTCGACTTTAATAGCAGCTGACGTATCCAGTCAATACTCCTGATTGGCAGGGTTTTTCCGATGCTGTCGCTTGTGGGTGTATGTTGGCTCGCCATAGGTGGTTATGCCTCAGCTAGTAGAGTCCTTGACCGCTTATGCTTTACCTGTGGTATTGACCATAGTTTCCTAGAGTAAGGCCGGCCGCTGTGACCGAGCGGTACTAGGCGCTACAGTCTGGAACCGCGCGACCGCTACGGTCGCAGGTTCGAATCCTGCCTCGGGCATGGATGTGTGTGGTGTCCTTAGGTTAGTTAGGTTTAAGCAGTTCTAAGTTCTAGGGGACTGATGACCTCAGAAGTTAAGTCCCATAGTGCTCAGAGCCATTTGAACCGTTTGAACCTAGAGTAAGGATGAAAGGATTGTTCGAGTGTCTCGAGTTACTGTATAGTCGTGTGGCGTGTTTTTTTAATACTTTCTTGAGGGTTTCAAGGCCGTATTCATTATTAAGATCCACGGTGCGTGTGTAATGTGGAGCGTTGGAAATAATGCGTACCACTTTGTTTCGTATGACCTGCAGGCGCCTCAGGCGTGTACGAGTTGCGTATCCCCAGACGGGAGGGCGTACGTCTTCAGAGGCCTAATCAGTGTCCTGTATATGGACCTCGAAACTCTCCTATTCAGTGTACTTTCCCCGTTGAGCATTGGGTAGGGCTGTTTGAGCCACGGGTGCGGTCTGTTGGTAAGTTTCCGGTCCAGCCCGACACTAAAATATCTGACTTTCTCTCGGTAACGTATTGGGCGTGCATGTTGCGTTACCTGTCGACAGTGTTGATGTTTGAGCAATAGCTTTGGTCTCCGTGTGAAAAGAAATGCTTCGCACTTGCCGATGTTTACTTTTATACGCCATCGTTCCAACCAAGCCTCGTCAGTTCTGAGTGCCGTCTGTATTCTTCAATTTATGGGGCTCTGAGGACTATTGGACTTAACTGCTGAGGTCATCAGTCCCCTAGAACTTAGAAATACTTAAACCTAACTAACCTAAGGACATCACACACATCCATGCCCGAGGCAGGATTCGAACCTGCGACCGTAGCGCTCGCGCGGTTTCAGACTGTAGCGCCTAGAACCGCTCGGCCACCCGGGCCGGTCCTTGGATACCGTATTGTATCGCTTGTTTGCCCTGTACGTCAGCGTTAAAACATTTGTTCGTGAGATATGAGTGTATGATACGTACGAGTCCGTCGGGGAAACAGGCATCGCTCGGTTTGCGTTAAGGCCGTTGTGCCAGAGACGGTCGAAAGCATTTTCGATGTCCAGGCACACGGACCCTGCGGCTTTGTTCTTGTTGTAGCACAGTATTATATATTCTACTGCGCGGAGATGATGATGTTTTGTTGAGCGGTTATTCATAAAGCCGAGCTGCTCCCGTCCTTGGCGGCCATTCGCGATGCCGTGCTTAGTGATGCGTTTTAGTATTACTTTCTCAACAATCTTGCTGAGTGAACACAACAGACTGATAGGTCGGTAATTTTGTGGGAGGATGTGGTCTTCACCTGGCTTCCTGTACAGCAGAACCTTGGCCGCCTTCCAGAAGTAAGGGAAGTATTGGTGTTTTAAAATGACATTCGTTATGTGTGCAAGGTATTCTACGGCTCTATTGATGACCTCCTGGGGGACACGGTTTTGAATGCCATCAGGCCCAGGGGCTTTCCTAGCATTAGTATGTTTGATAGCCCAAGTAATTTCGTTTGCACTAGTACGTCTGATTTCGTCGTGCGTGGGCTGGGCTACAAGCCGTGTAACGCCCTGGACGGTTTCAAGTGGGGATACTGCATCTGAAGGATCGAGATTCTGCACGAAAGACGCTACAAGTGTTGTCGCCACATGCTCTGCCTTGTCCTTCGCGGAGTATTCTGGGCTGTGGTAACAGTAGCAGTGTCGGTCTGGGCGGGGGGAGGGGGGGGGGGGGGGCGCAGACAATTTGGTCTTTGTGGCAATGTGGAAACGGAGCGATTTATTTGACGTCGTAAAGGGTATGGAAATTTATTTTTGGGCTAAGGGGGAAGCATTTCCGAAACAGCTAAGTTTTGAGCTCTTCGCGTGCTGCTATGTGAAAGTATACTGTACATGGCAAAACTGCGCTATCCAAAACCGGCACCGAGGCAACTAAGGTGCGTCACAGGCCATTAGATGACATGGGAGAGCGACGGCTGTGGGCTGTGTACAGCCGAACAGACGTGCAACTGTTGAGCAACTGATGCATATGAACCAAGAGGCTACCAACAGTGTTTCCTCAACGACCGTTTATCGGCGGAACAATCGTCTCGTTCATGCACACATACTGAGTACTGTTCATCGGCGACGAATCCTGGAATCTACACGCCAGTATCACGACTGGACGTCCATTGAGTGGTCTTTTCAGATGAAACACATTTAATGGTCCATAAGACAGACAGCCGTTGGTGTGCACGGCGTGCGACGTATGAAATCAAACACACAATGGAGCGTTCTGGTCTGGAGAATATTTTCTTGGCGTTACATGGGTAACATAGTCATTCCGGAAGTAACAGTGAATCAACACAAGTATGCAACTATGCTTGGGGACCATGTCCTCCAATACATGCAGCTTGATTTTCCTCAACACGATGGCATATACCAGCAGCACAATGCAACCTTTCACATAGTTCGCAGTGTATGTTTGGCTTGAAGAGCACCATGATGGGTTTATCCTACTCACCTGGTCACCGAACTCCCCGGATTTAAGCCCATCGAGAATTTGTGGGACCACCTCGATCGGGGTGTTAGCGCCATCGTCCTCAGCCATGAGTAGAGTCAGTGTCGTCGTAACTGCTGTCTGCTTCACGTCTGCTGTGCAGCGAGCTACCTTAATTTAAGTATTAACTGTATTTTTCTTACTTGTCACTTCTTCTTCCGTGTGTATTTGCTTTTAGGAAGCTTTAATTGTCGGGTGCTATTAATAGTGTTCCATAGATTTCGTGTTTGTTTTGAATACAGTCAGAGAGAGTCCCTTTAGTCAGCCATAGTGCCAGTAGAGTCAGTGTCGTCGTAACTGCTGTCTGCTTCACGTCTGCTGTGCAGCGAGCTACCTTAATTTAAGTATTAACTGTATTTTTCTTACTTGTCACTTCTTCTTCCGTGTGTATTTGCTTTTAGGAAGCTTTAATTGTCGAGTGCTATTAATAGTTCCACAGATTTCGTGTTTGTTTTGAACAGTCAGAGAGTCCCTTTAGTCAACCATAGTGCCAGTAGTGCTAGTGTTTGTTTTCAATACAGTCCAGAGACAGGTAGTGCTATTTTCATTGTTTTCTACAAGAAGTGCCTAGCAACCACAGTTTAGTGAATAAACAGCCGCCTTTAGTGAATTAGCAGTCTAGTTAAAGGTTGATTAACTCTCTTCAGTAAATTGATTCCTTAGGATGGATAGGATGTGTGACTGCTGTGTACGGACGCAGGAGGAGCTGGCCACTGTTCGCGAACAGCTGAGCGTGTTGATGGCCGCGGTCAGCCGTCTTAAGGCTGCTGCCTCGGAGTGTAGCGGCAGTGGGGAGTCTGGTGCGTCGCAAGGTACACCCCAGGTGTTACATGCTTCACTCACTGTCCCTGCTGTCGAGACATCTTCGCGTGTACTGGGCGCGGTTGGGCCACCCTCTCCCCAAGGGGAGTGGCGGGTTCAGCGGCGTTCGCGGCGCACGAGGCGGAGGGTCAATGTGGAGGCTGGCCGTGTGGCATCGCCCGCTCTGCCTGTGAGTGGACATGTGGCTGCTCCTTCAGCAAGGTCCGAGCAGGCACACGGGGGGAGGGGTTTATTAGTTATTGGGAGCTCCAACGTTAGGCGGGTGATGGAGTCCCTTAGGGAAATAGCGGGAAGGTCGGGGAAGAAGGCCAGTGTTCACTCTGTCTGCTTGCCGGGGGGTCTCATCCGAGATGTGGAGGAGGCCCTACCGGCGGCGATAGAGAGCACTGGGTGCACCCGACTGCAAATTGTAGCTCATGTCGGCACCAATGACTCCTGCCGTCTGGGTTCAGAGGTCATCCTCAGTTCGTACAGGCGGTTGGCGGAATTGGTGAAGGCGGAAAGCCTCGCTCGCGGGGTGAAATCAGAGCTAACTATTTGTAGTATCGTTCCCAGAACCGATTGCGGTCCTCTGGTTTGGAGCCGAGTGGAAGGCTTAAACCAGAGGCTCAGACGATTCTGCGGAGATCTGGGGTGCAAATTTCTCGACCTCCGCTATCGGGTGGAGAAATGTAGGGTCCCCCTGAATAGGTCAGGCGTGCACTACATACCGGAAGCGGCTACAAGGGTAGCGGAGTACGTGAGGAATGCACATGGGGGTTTTTTAGGTTAGATACTTCCCTCCCTAGGCCCGACAAGACGCCTCCTGAGACGCGGCAAGGTAGGAGTAGGCAAAATGCAACAGGGAATAACAATATTAATGTGCTAATAGTAAACTGCAGGAGCGTCTATAGAAAGGTCCCAGAACTGCTCTCATTAATAAAGGGGCACAACGCCCATATAGTACTAGGGACAGAAAGTTGGCTGAAACCAGACGTAAACAGTAATGAAATCCTAAACTCAGATTGGAATGTATACCGCAGAGACAGGCTGGACAGTGAAGGGGGAGGCGTGTTTATAGCGATAAGAAGTGCAATAGTATCGAAGGAAATTGACGGAGATCCGAAATGTGAAATGATTTGGGTGTAGGTCACGGTTAAAGCAGGCTCAGACATGGTAATTGGATGTCTCTATAGGCCCCCTGGCTCAGCAGCTGTTGTGGCTGAGCACCTGAAGGATAACTTGGAAAATATTTCGAGTAGATTTCCCCACCATGTTATAGTTCTGGGTGGAGATTTTAATTTGCCGGATATAGACTGGGAGACTCAGATGTTCATAACGGGTAGCAGGGACAAAGAATCCAGAGAAATTTTTTTAAGTGCTTTATCTGAAAACTACCTTGAGCAGTTAAACAGAGAACTGACTCGTGGCGATGACATATTAGACCTTCTGGTGACAAACAGACCCGAACTATTTGAAAAAGTTAACGCAGAACAGGGAATCAGCGATCATAAAGCGGTTACGGCATCGATGATTGCAGCCGTAAATAGGAATATTAAAAAGGGTAGGAAGATTTTTCTGTTTAGAAAAAGTGACAAAAAGCAGATTTCAGAGTACCTGTTGGCTCAACACAAATGTTTTGTCTCAAGTACAGATAGTGTTGAGGATCAGTGGACAAAGTTCAAAACCGTCGTACATAATGCGTTAGATGAGTATGTGCCAAGCAAGATCGTAAGAGATGGAAAAGAGCCACCGTGGTACAACAACCGAGTTAGAAAACTGCTGCGGAAGCAAAGGGGAACTTCACAGCAAACATAAACATAGCCAAAGCCTTGCAGACAAACAAAAATTACGCGAAGCGAAATGTAGTGTGAGGAGGGCTATGCGAGAGGCGTTCAGTGAATTCGAAAGTAAAGTTCTATGTACTGACTTGGCAGAAAATCCTAAGAAATTTTGGTCTGATGTCAAAGCGGTAGGTGGGTCAAAACAAAATGTCCAGACACACTGTGACCAAAATGATACTGAAACAGAGGATGACAGCCTAAGGCCGAAATACTAAATGTCTTTTTCCAAAGTTGTTTCACAGAGGAAGATTGCACTGTAGTTCCTTCTCTAGATTGTCGCACAGATGACAAAATGGTAGATATCGAAATAGACGACAGAGGGATAGAGAAACAATTAAAATCGCTCAAAAGAGGAAAGGCCTCTGGACCTTATGTGATACCAGTTCATTTTTACACAGAGTACGCGAAGGAACTTGCCCCCCTTCTTGCAGCGGTGTACCGTAGGTCTCTAGAAGAGCGTAGCGTTCCAAAGGATTGGAAAAGGGCACAGGTCATCCCCGTTTTCGAGAAGGGACGCCGAGCAGATGTGCAGAACTATAGACCTATATCTCTAACGTCGATCAGTTGTAGAATTTTGGAACACGTATTGTGTTCGAGTGTAATGACTTTTCTGGAGACAAGAAATCTACTCTGTAGGAATCAACATGGGTTTCGAAAAAGACGGTCATGTGAAACCCAGCTCGCGCTATTCGTCCACGAGACTCAGAGGGCCATAGACACGGGTTCACAGGTAGATGCCGTGTTTCTTGACTTCCGCAAGGCGTTCGATACAGTTCCCCACAGTCGTTTAATGAACAAAGTAAGAGCATATGGACTATCAGACCAATTGTGTGATTGGATTGAGGAGTTCCTAGATAACAGGACGCAGCATGTCATTCTCAATGGAGAGAAGTCTTCCGAAGTAAGAGTGATTTCAGGTGTGCCGCAGGGGAGTGTCATAGGACCGTTGCTATTCACAATATACATAAATGACCTTGTGGATGACATCGGAAGTTCACTGAGGCTTTTTGCGGATGATGCTGTGGTGTATCGAGAGGTTGTAACAATGGAAAATTGTACTGAAGTGCAGGAGGATCTGCAGCGAATTGACGCATGGTGCAGGGAATGGCAATTGAATCTCAATGTAGACAAGTGTAATGTGCTGCGAATACACAGAAAGATAGATCCTTTATCATTTAGCTACAAAATAGCAGGTCAGCAACTGGAAGCAGTTAATACCATAAATTATCTGGGAGTACGCATTAGGAGTGATTTAAAATGGAATGATCATATAATGTTGATCGTCGGTAAAGCAGATGCCAGACTGAGATTCATTGGAAGAATCCTAAGGAAATGCAATCCGAAAACAAAGGAAGTAGCTTACAGTACGCTTGTTCGCCCACTGCTTGAATACTGCTCAGCAGTGTGGGATCCGTACCAGATAAGGTTGATAGAAGATATAGAGAAGATCCAACGGAGAGCAGCGCGCTTCGTTAGAGGATCATTTAGTAATCGCGAAAGCGTTACGGAGATGATGGATAAACTCCAGTGGAAGACTCTGCAGGAGAGACGCTCAGTAGCTCGGTACGGGCTTTTGTCAAAGTTTCGAGAACATACCTTCACCGAAGATTCAAGCAGTATATTGCTCCCTCCTACGTATATCTCGCGAAGAGACCATGAGGATAAAATCAGAGAGATTAGAGCCCACACAGAGGCATACCGACAATCCTTCTTTCCACGAACAATACGAGACTGGAATAGAAGGGAGAACCGATAGAGGTACTCAAGGTACCCTCCGCCACACACCGTCAGGTGGCTTGCGGAGTATGGATGTAGATGTAGATGTAGAAACCTAGTGCAGCCTACCACGGCACTGGAGTTGACAAGGTCGTACATCCCTGTCGGTACCTTCCTGAACCCCATTGACGCTGTAGATTTTATGTTATCCACAGTATCGTCTTGTAGATTTTTCTTAGCTTTTGAACGAATTTTATGAGTTTGTGATCGCATATCTGGTCACACTGATACAGAATCAATGTACTGTGATGGGTGTCATTACCATTTTTTTACTTTAGCTCCATGCAATAACGGCCATACAAAACCAACAGTGGTAAATCTATAAATCTACAGAGTTATTATAAGACGGAGTAAGTTTGCTCACAGAAGAAGCTCAGTATTGTGGAGCGTTCAATATAAGCATATTAAGACTATTTGATTATCCTTATCATAATATTACGCAAAAATCTATTCTTGGAATGGTTTCAATTGAAGTATCTCATTCAACGTACTTTGAGCCTCATATACAAATATAATTTTCTTTTCATTTCTGAGGTACGACTCTGTCTTCACCACCACATATGAAAAAAGTAACGATAGTTCAAATGTAAGTTATCCCAATGTAAAGAATACTCAGTTCTATGCAAAACAACCACGAATTTGAATAATATTTCTTGTACAGAATTACTTTTATTGAATTTATCAGTTTCATGGAGAAGCTTTTTTACATTTTAGGACCCCTCTGGATCACATGTTTAGTTTCTATGGTGGCGGAATTAACTATGAATTCCACTTTTTAACTTACGTGTGGTTTTATTTGATTATCTGTGGAGGAGTTTTCTTCTTTTACGTAGTTTTCAGTTTTTCTCGTCTCCATCTTGAATTCTTTACGCTGGTTATCCTTGTGATCCGTGATCGAAATGTAATCATTGTAGAAGTAAGGGCCGCAATTTAGCTTCAAGTCAGTACTACTTCATATATTTAATGTGTGAAGCTAAGCACAATACTAAATTCTAATTATCAATGAAAATTTTTGTACAAATATCCCATTTCATCTTTTTAAATTTTCTTTTTAAATAAGCGTGTACAAAGGTGTGTAAGCTTGCTACTCTCACGATCTCCAATCAGTCATGCTGCGTATTGCTAATTTCATCTTATCTTCTGTTCATTTTTGATCGTACGGAAGAGCTTAGAAATGGGTAAATGGATTCTCTGCCGAGTAGGAAAACAAGCTGTTATATATCATGGAATTTAGAACTTATCCCATCTCATTAAAGGGAGTTTACGCAGGTTCCGTCTTACCCTCATCCATCGTGTGTGGAGTGCCGACAGATGACGATTTGTAAGGAATCATGATCTCAAACAGAGCAACTGTATCGTGCCTGTGATGAGATCTGAGTTCACGGTGACATGGATTGCTTCACATACACGAGAAACTCCATTAATTGTCATAGTGAAGCTCTCCATTTACCCTTTGAGGGAAACAATGACAAGAAATGGGAACGTGTGAGGTGAGGTGGAGTATTTAAAAAAAGTTGTTGTCGTGGTTCACACCAAACTTCAGATATGTATTAAGTAATAGTGAATCAGAAGTGGAATTGCAGCTCCATTCCTGTAGAATGGTTATGTTTCGATAAAAGATTACAGCGGAAACCAGCGTATGGGATTCAAGGGTTAAAACAAGAAAAACTGGAAACTATATAAAAGGAGGAAAACGGTAGATATTAAAATAAAACGAAGCGTGACTTAAGAAGTGGAGCTGACAACTCTATCACCATTGAAACTACACGAGTCAGCTAGAGAGGTCAGTACCACTTCATATATTTAATGTGTGAATTTATATACGACAGTAAATTCCCATAAAATTGATAAATTCCATAACCATCATTCTATTCAAGAAATATTGAAATTGGGGGTTTATTTGCGTCGACTACGTATTTCACACACTGGTATAACTTACGCTTGAAATGTCATTACTTTATTCTCTCACGGTGGTGAAACCGAGCAGAGTCATGTCTCCAAAATGGAAAAAACAAACACAAAATTGCGCAGTCTGATTCACGTAAGTGCATGGAAAAATTACGAGCGATACTTGAAGGTAATTACTAGAATATAAATATGCAATCTGAATACTACTTTCCATATGTGGTTCGTCTCAAGGAAATCTGTCTGGTCAGGGTGCAGGAAATGAATTAAATCAATATCGTTATTCTTGCTAATTTAAGAGGACACATCATTCCTAAGCAGAACACGGTTGGCATTGTATCAAAGAGAGACCAGTGCTGAAAGCACATGGCTATTCTTGATAGGTACACAAGCAGAGTATCAGTTCAAGCATTACGCATGAAAATTAACTGAAAAACTCAACCAAATGAAACAATAAATCACTCCTGAAAATTCCATGAATAAGTGAAATGACTTCTTCGTAAATGGCAAAAACTATTCACACTAACCGCAGTAAGAACCATAGCAAGTCGTGTTCCAAGGAACATTAATCATTACCAGGATTGCGTAAGAATCCAGAGTGCCCCCTCGAAAAGGCCAGCAGAAGCGGTTGCCTCGAAAGTACGTTTATTTTATGTGGTGGGCGAGGGACATTAACGTTTGGCGAGAAAAAGTGGAAGCACTGATACGTAAAGAAGCAGCTTTGCTAGACTTCTATGGGAAAAGCTACCGATATCGGTACTGCACAGCCCAGAGCACGCAAAAAATCTCTGCTTCCCTCACGGATCCACAGAATCATATTTTGCTTTGATTATTCCGGGAAACGGAGGAGATATGGATAGGACGTTAACTGCCAAAAAACACAAATATAGTCGTACCCTCAGTATTCTCTTACCAAGGGAGTAAAACACGCAGAAAAATTGTCCGACAGTGAAAATGAAAGTTGTCATCTACAGTGACTCTTCAGGTGCAATGCGTTATTCAAACGAAACTTGTCTTCATAAGAATACTTGAACCAAGTGGGCTAATAATATAAAGTAAATGTGTGTATCAGTCTTAAGTATTCCAGTATCAAGTAGCACTTATTTACGTCGAACATGCCCAGTGATCAAGTAACTTCAACCAACTTCGTGTATAGTATTTACTGTGCTTCCATGTACTTCGTGTGTGCCATCATTATATGATTCAGATCCTGTTCACAGCTTCCCGAAAGAACAATATCCATTCATTGCAGATATGCAGATTAACATCTGTTTTCCAGCGCCAACTAATGATATGTGCTGGAAATCTTGAACACTGAAAGGTGCTGAGTAACTCCCGCATGCTGACGTTCCTCTCCCCTCATTGAACTATACTGCGCGCTCTCTCACCCACCTGGGCGATTGCGCACCAGTAATGCATCACCCTATGCTCCGTAACGTCCTTCTGAACAGGTGTGTTAACGTCGCTGGCGGCTGCCTCCCGGGACTTCATTGCACATAAAAGTGAATTGTGATGCGTAACTGCTAAGACGCCGGCTGTTTTCGGCTAACTGTAGGAATGTTTCACTGGCGTGAGCTGTTAACAGCTATTGCGCTCGTATTTCACATTTAACGGGGACAGACGAGTACCGTAATGTGGAATTATGCTGTAAAAACCATGAAAATCCACCTTACATCACTTTGCTCTTACGAATGTCATATAAATTACACAGTGATTTTAGCGACTCAACATGGCTTACACGTTATATCTGCATCTATACTCTGCAAACCACTTAATCGTGCGCGCCGGAATACTTTTTGTATGTGTGCCATTCCGCCTTTTCGTGTTCCAGTCGCGAATGGTCCTCGGGTGGAACGATTCTTTGTAATGTTACCTCCATCGTCTTTTGCAAGATATAGATAGGCTTACTCTCGTACGGGCTTATACGCTAGTAAATTCGAGAGTAAACCAAATCTTCATGCAGAACATCTCTCTTCTAGTGTCTGCCACTGCAGTTGGTTGAGCATTTTCGCACAATTTTCTTGCTTACTAAATGAAACCGTAACGAAATGTGCTGCTGCTCTTTGGATTATCTCTACTTCCTCTATCAGTCCTACCCGTTGCGTATCCGACTGACGAGCAATATTATCGTACTCACCAAACGAGAGTTTTAAACTATATGCTTTGTTAGTAATCTACACTTCCTGATACATCTTCCAACAAATTTCGGTCTGGAATCTGCCTTACTTGCGATTACTTTTTGTGTGATCGTTCTACTTAAAATCACTCTGTAGCGAACCCCTAGATATTTGATAGATGTGATGCTTCCAATGATAATCCTGGAAGAGCATAATCATACAACTGTAGGTCCTAATGCCTGTGTATACGCAGTACGTAACATGTGTTTATCTTGAGGATTAAGTGCCAATACTGTACCAGGATTCCAGACTAGCCCCCACCCCCTATTTGTGTCTCTGTGAGATAAGTGTAATAGTGGGGTGGGGATAATAAAGAGGAAAAGATTGAATACCTAACGAAAGCGTAGCATTCTACGAGTCGGAGCATCGAATGTCGAAAGCTCCAATAGCTATAAAATCTTGAAAAGGGAGATACAAAAGCTCAATCTGGATACAGCGGGCTGAAATTCAAAGGCTCAATCTGGATACAGCGGGGTCAGAGAAGTGAAATAGAAACAATATAAGGATTCCAGAAAGAATTTTTCACTCTGCGGCGAGTGTGCGCTACATGTAAGTTTCTGGCACATTAAAACAGTCTGTCGGATCAGGCTCGAATCCTAAAACACTGCCTACTGTGGGCAAGTGCTCTGCCAACTGAACTGCACAAGCACGGCTAACGAGCCGTCCTCACCGCATTGCTTTTACCAGTACATCTCCTACCTTCCAAACTTCACAGTTGTTCTCCTGTGAATCTTGCAGAACTAGCCCTCCAGGCTGCGTCTGAGTCGTGTCTTTGCAATTTCCTTTTTTCCATGAGTGCTAGTCCGATAAATTTCGCAGGAGAACTTCTGGAAGTTTGGATGATAGGAGTTGAGATGCTGGCGGAGGTAAAGCTATGAGGATTCGTTATGAGTTGTGTTTGGGTAGCGCAGTCAGTAGAGCACATTGTAAAAAATTGTGAGTTCGACTCCCGGTTGTCACAATTTTAATCTAAGAAGAGGTTTAATACAAAAATTTCTCATCAGAAGAACATGGGTAATATCAATGGCAGCTGCAGCAGAAAATGGTATAACTGGAGTGCGATTCGTTATAAATAACGAGGTAGGTCAATGAGTCAGTTACTGCGAGTAATTCAGTGAAAGAATTATCCTTTCCAGAGTCGAGAATAAACCTACCCTGACAATAATAATTCAGATACACATGCTGACGACAAACGGAGAAGATAAGCAGATAAAAGATACATGAGGGCACAGACTGAATAACGCATTGTGTAAAGGAGGTACAAATCTAATAATCAGATGTGAACACTGTAGCAGCGAAAGGATTATTAGACAGGGTTACGGAAAAATATGATTTAGATAGTAGAAACAGTAGAGGAGAAAAACTGAGTTCTGCAATAAATTACAGCTAGTAATAGTGAACACACTGTTCAAAACTCACAAGAGGAACAAGTATATTTGGAAAGGGATCGTAAACGCGGAAAGATTGTAGGAGGATTACATCATGGTCAAACAGAGATTCCGGAATCATAAGAGTTTGTAAAGCATACTCAGGAGCTGGTATAGGGTCAAATGAAAATTTATTAATGATGATCAGACTTAAGTTCAAGAGAATCGTCTGGAAAAATCGGTTTAGTATGAATGGGGGTACTGAAGTAGTGAGAAATAACGAACGATTGATGTTCTTAGTGATGAATAATAGACGCCGTTTGCTGTTCTCTGAGGATGTAGATAGTACGGTAATGAGTATCATAGTGCGAATGGGAAGGATAAGGAAGCCACCGAGAAATGGCTAAAGGAGGACCTGTATTTTTCTGCAATTTTCTAGTGTTGCGACTTCTCTCTATACAACAGCATCATTCTTAGACATGCCGTTGTAACTTTTGAAACTACTCACGCGGCCAGTTATACATGCCCTAAATATTCCCTTGTGGGACGCCCGAATTTCGTTTTACATGTGGCGATTTCTCACCGTTAAGAACGATATACGGTTTTCTGTTTTTCAGGAACCCTGCCATCTAATTAATACAGCTCACTCTCTTTACTGCATCTCTTTTAATGCAGATTTAAGTGTTAACCCTTTACAGATAGAGGTTAGGCGAATAGTCTGCAAAGTTCTTCCTGTTACTAGAATGTCCAGGCTGAGCAACAGATAACACTTAATACAGCTGCACATCTACAGTGATGTACATCATTCTTCCATGACGTAATCCTCATTGCTAGACTGGAATTCGATATGCGATCTGCGGCGTTAAAATCTCTGTTCAGCAGTGTAGATTTAGACTTCGCTTGGTTTCGCTAAATGATTTAATGAATGCTGGGATGTTTCCTTCCATGAAGGCACTGCAGATGAGATGAAATCGATGAAAGTGCAGCACATGGAATGATACCAGTGACAACCATTCAGAAATTTTGAACCTACAGTATAATGTGTACTCTTACATGGCGACCATTTAAAATATGTTAAAGCCTGGGAATCGAACAGAGGTTTTCAACAGTTGGTTAGTTCTTAAAATATTTTCAGAGTTTATTGTACTGCATTCGCGATCTTGAACATTGTACAAGTCAATCCATAGAAAATCTAAAGGTTAATACTGACACAAAATAATGACAGTTATTAATGGACTCAACAGACAACCACCATTAATCATATCTGACACCTCGCAAAAAGAGATGGGATAATTTTAAGGAGAAATACATCGAAGGTAGGCTCATATACTTCGTCATTTCTCACTTCATGGAACACATTTTATTGCTTAACAATTAGTATGATTAAAAAATTATGAACCTTGTGAATAAATGAATAACAAGGCTCACAATCATTTAAAGGAATTTAACAGATCAATTCATTCATAGAAAACTAACTACTTGTACCATTAAGATCAGGGCTTAAAACCAGTACTGTACATAAGTCGCCAAATACAAATAAGAAGTCACACCAACTAGGTGTGACTGCAAGCTGTTTCAACAAACTGAGTTTCACCAATAAAATGAATTACAAATGACTGCCATTAAAATACTTACTATTCCCAAGCACAGATAAAACTTTAAACAAATAGACAACGAGTACCCAAAATACAAAAATGATAACAAATCTCGACACTGACGGTGGCTGTTGGAAAGCCCTTAAAATTTATAAACCTCCTTAAAATCCCTTAGCAATAAAGATCACAATACCCCAAAGTGTAAGAACAGCTGGAAAGGGAATTTGAACGTGGCTCCCAGCTGGTACACACCAGCAGAAACATTGACAATTGTCCTTAAACAAATATACAGTCTTCCAAAATAATATAAAAGCTGGGAGAACATACAATTAAAATTTCAATCCCAACTGGTACACACCAGCTGCAACATTAATAATGACCTTTAAATGAGCATACGCTCCCTCAAAATACAAGAAAGGTGCCAAATTACAGCAACCATTTATTACATGAAGTTGGCAGGAACCAGACAAGTTTAAGAATGAATGAAGTTAAGTCATGACTGGATAAAAAAGGAAACAGTTCATACTGATAACTAAAAACCATTAAAACTCAACACGCTCCAGAACTAGCAAAATAGAGCCTGCAAATTTAAACAAGTTGTTAAAACAGCAAATATACGGTCAAGAAACTTTGACTTGCTGAAGACACCTTAAGGCTTGTGTACTTGCTCAGTTCTCAGTATTTGAGTAGATCAAGGGTTCTGGACAAAAACAAAAATAAATAAATAAATACAATAAAATAAAATTAAATTAAATTAATACGACACCAAAACACACACACACACACACACACACACACACACACACACACACACACGCACATTCACATACACACACACATACACAAACGCATACACAAATGCATACATGAACAGACCACAGATACTTCAATAGCTACACTCATAAGTTTGGCAGTAATATTCGATCTCTGGCAAAAACATTTGACAGTCGGCAACAGATACCAAAACATTGGATTAAAACAAGCGTTTAGTGCATAGTGCTGTGGAATGCGGAAAAAACAGCAAATTGGCGCTCATAGGAAGAAGAACAACACCAAAAATGCAACAGGAGCGTAATATGTAAGAAACTGTCTACGCAACCTGTAAGTACAGTTCAAAACATTACTACTTAATAGGAAATACCAACCACCAGAACTGTTTATAACCTATAGGCACAGTGACAAAAATGTAAATGAAATAGCTAACATATGTACATATTCCAGGCCACTGATGATGCCTTGCAGAAAATAAAGGCGAAACGCATATGGCACTAAAATTGTGTTTTATTCAGTTGCTGTCAGACGGTCCAAAAGTGAAAAATATCAATAAACCGTAGTATTACGCACAACTGAGGAGGACAGGACCACAAAAGTTGAAGATGTCAGATGCCAAAGCTGGCCGAGGTTAACCATACAGATGTATAAAAGCAAATTAATTGCTTGTATTTTCACAGCTTGTAGTAGTCTTAGATGTATAAAAGCAAATTAATTGCTTGTATTTTCACAGCTTGTAGTAGTCTTAGGTCCGATTTCTGACTGACACAACTTTTAAAGGAAGTAGCATGATGTACTAAAATTACTACGAGGTATAAAATACGTAAATATGGATTAAAAGCAGTAGTGCTTAAGATGTAATCACTTGTTATAGTGTCATTTCGGCCATCATTTTTTCGTTTTTTCTATTCATTTCAAAATTTATGTTATTTAAAGATAAAATTTATCAGACATATGGTTATTAACAGACATTTAGTTGTCATTTTTATGAAACAAGTACGGCTTCTTGTATATAATTACGTACAACAAACAAAAATCCAGTTTTCATTGGAAATATAAATTCTTAATTATTCATCTTTTATAAAAGATTGTTCAAATTTTAGAAAAATACAATTATCTATTTCATCGTTATATATTTAATACTTCATGGTATAGTTCATGTGACATACACGTGTCTTTCAAGTGATACCATGGCTGGGTATCTAACCAACTCCATATGCATTTGTTAGGCAACCATTCTACCACAGAGGCCCAACAGCCATCGAGAAGATGACCATGCTACAGGGTATGACGGACACTCAGAAAACTTCATAGTTGCTTTTCTCGAGAATTTTTTAGAGCTGCATTGAACAGCTTTGGCCTATTTCTATTTCAGTTCTGACCTACATGTGCCATAAATACAAAACGGCCACAAAAATCCGGTTGACATGTAGTTTCGATAGGTGTGTTGGAGACAATTCTCTCTGCAGCTCTGCCTCAAGAGCTGGGAAAAGTGTCATATCCAGCATCCCTAAGCGACGTGTGTCCTGAGTTTTCTCCTCATAACTTAGCTTGTTGCCAGTGTAGGAATCTTGATGGCCACAAGACAGGTTTTCAGTCATGATCAATCAGAAACCCTACATGTCCGCGTGCATGTAAACTCGCTCCTTTTACCAAAAAGTTTCTATGAATCAATCAGAAAATCCAACTAGAATCTCAATATATATTCCAACAAAGTGCGACAAAGCTCAGTGGCTGCTCTCAGGCTAGGAAGTATCTAGTTTTCACCTGGTCTTCAGATTCTTTTTTAACTAGAAAGGATTATTTTCTGCTTCTCGCACAATGCTGTTTTCAGGTCAGCTTAAGTGCCTCTTCGACGCTCCTGCTGGGGGGACACAGCACAATCCCACCCCCCGGTTCTGTACCCATGTGGAAAAAGAATTTCAGTGCTAAACAACTTCATGACTCTTCTTTGAACCAGCCGAACCCAGCTAAATGTTGCTGAAAGTTGTCGAGGAAAGAAGAAAAAGAAATAATTAGAGTGCAGTCTCTAGCAGTAATGAATGTTGTTTGCAGCAGAAATGATTTCAGTTTACTGACAATTGGGACTCGCATTTAATTTTAAAACGGGGTATGCGTAAGTTTGAGCATATACTGTCATGTAAAAGTACGTCCAAGTATCTAACTGGAATGCCTTTTCAAGCACGATTTACCCATTCCTTACTGTATGTGATAATGAGTGTCTTAATGTTGTTTCATGTATGTGTTGTATGATGAGAGATGAGAGATGAGAGAGGAGGAAACTCAGTGCCAGAAAGAGATATTTTTTAGGTGCTGACAAGCCAGCCACTAATTCATCTTCCGTACTCAAATTATTCGTCTCAGAGTGCCACTTGCACCCATGTTATTCGTTTTATATTTGCCAATATCTGTCTTCCCCTACAGTTTATAACCTCTGCAGCTCCCAAGTATGATGGACGTTATTCCTAGATGTTTAACACATGTCCTATCGTGCTGTTAATATTTTGCACGTGTTCCTCTCCTCGCCAATTTTGTGGAGCAACCCTTGATTTCTTATCTTGTCAGTCCACCTCATTTTCTACATCCTTCTGTATCACCACATCTCAAGCGCTCTTCTTTTCCCGTTCTCCCGCAGTCCATTAGTCACTTCCATACAGTGGTGTGTTCCCTTACAAGATACATCCTCAAATTAAGACACATGTTTGACACAAGAAGACTTCTTATGACCAGGTATGTCCTTTGTACTGTGCTACACTGCTTTTTATAACCTTCGTGCTTCGTATGTCATGTGTTATTTAGCGTCCACGGCAGCAGAGGTCCTCCACTTCATATACTTTGTGGTTCCCTATTTTGATGTTAAGTTAATTGCTTATCTCATTTCTGCTACTTTCGTCTTTCTTCGATTTCTTTCAATTCATGGTGCGTACAAATTAGTCTGTTCATTCCATTAAAACAGTTCCTGCATTTTGCTCTTCCACTGAGGATAGCAATATCATAGCGAACATTTCCACTATTGCGATTTAAACCATAATTTCAGTCTTGTACCGTCGTTTAATTTCCAACATTGCTTCTTCGATGTACTGATTGAAGAACACGGGTATGCCATCTAACCTCAGCGCATCGTTTCTTTCCCCTAATTCTTGTACATACTGTAGATTACCTGTGTTTGCCTATGAATTACACACGTTATCGTTAGAATTTAAAAGATCTTGCACCATTTTTAAATTTTATATAGTCAAACGTTTTTGGTGGCCCGACAAAGCCTACGCATGAGTGTTGGCCTTTTCATTAAGTCTTGCTTTGATTGTGAACCCTAACGTCTGAACCTCCTCTGAGGTACCTTTACCTTTCCAAAAGCAAAACTATTCGACGTCTAAAAGGTCCTTAATTTTCTTCTCAATTCTTCTGTGTATTATTCTTGTCAAAACCTTGGATGGACGAGCTGCTAATCTGATTGTGGAATGGTTACTTCACTTTCTGTCTTCTGTGCTGTTTGCATGTTATTTTCCTCAAAGTTTCATCGTACATCACCACATTCATACATTCTACAAACCAGTATGAATAGTCATTTTGTTGATACTTCGTCTATTAACGTACAAGTTCTACAGGAACGTTATTTATGCCTCCCACCTTTTTTAATCAGGCGTCGTCCAAAGCTGTGTTAAACTCTGCCTCTAATACTGGATCACCCGTGTCTTCCATATGGATTCCATTTGGTCTTCTACCACGTCATCAGACAGTTCCTCTCCCTCGGAAAAGGCCTTCAGTGTACTCATTCCGCCTATCCGCTGTGTCTTCTGCGTTATCCTCTTGCGCTCTTAATACTAACACCTTTCGTTTTAATTTCAGAGAATACTGTTTTCATTTTTATGTATTCTGAATCAGGTTATTACCTCTTGGTGTTTTTCCTGCTGGCATTTCTTATTGGTTTTCCTGAACTTGCCTGTTTGCTTGTATTTGATCCATAAACAAGTTTATTGCTGTATTCCGTCCTTTTCATCAACATTTTAGTGCTTCTTTCTTTGTTTATTGACTGAAGTATTTCTTCTGTTAGCGCAGGTTTCTTCACAATTACCTTCCCTGTAACTACGTTTGCCTAACTTCCGTTATTTTGTATTCCCTGTGTGGTTTTGATGTAATACACCTGGACTCTCTCCGCGTCTCCAGGTCCTTTCTAATTATACCTCTGCCTCCTGCAATTTTTGATCAGTCTGTTCTGTATTACTAGCTGAAATTTATTGAAGAACTCAGCTAGCTTTTCTCCTCTCTCGTTCCTACTACTGAGCTCATATTCTCCCAGAACCCTGCCTTCTGTTCCCTCCTATACAACGACGTTCTCTCACCTGACAGTACTAGATATTTTTCTCCTTTTACATACTCTATTACCCATACAGAGTCCTCATACACCATCTCTGTGTCTTCATCTTTTGCTTGTGTCGACGGTATGCACATCTGAATTATTATTGTTGGCACTGATTTGTTCTCTGTTCTGAAAAGAATAAACCTTTCACTTAGCTGTTCACATTACCACACTCTCTGACCTATCTTCCACTTCATAACGGTTCCTACTCCCGTTATACCATTTGTGATGTTGTTGATATTATCCCGTATCCAACTGACCAAAAATCCTTATATTTTTTCTGATCACTTCACCAACGCTACTATATCAAGAGTGAGTTTTTGCGTCTCCATTTTCAAATTTTCTAGTTTTCGTATCGTGTTCAGACTACTGATATTCCACGTTCCGACCGTAGCTACCGACATTCCACGCTCCAACCTGTAGTGTATTACCCTTTCTATGGTTAATCAATGTTTGTCTCATTATTATCTCCCTTTGGGAGTCTCCTTCCGAAAATCCAAATGGGCTACTCCACGAAGCGGTAGACATGGGAGATGAAGCCACAATGACTCACAGAAATTACTAAATATGAAAAAATTAGCAACAGCATCTTGATGTTATGTTACTTTCTTGGAGTTTTACAACAAGAACTGGATAATATTTTCTTTTGCAGCACACAGGCTATTACCTAGTTTTCCACTAGGATAATGGTGTGATTTACTTTATTTGCAGTGGTAAATATTTCATACTATGAATCAATTTTTTTAAAAAAAGGTGCTGTGTGGCTACATTTTATTTCACTGGACTTGTTTTGGGCTTTTCTCATCATCAGCGGTATCTGTGTTACACAAAAGACATACTTCTTATAATAAGTTTCTCATAGCGTGTATTGTAATGTTTTATATCTGTGTGATTTTTAAATTCATTGCAATTTGACTTTCATTAAATTTGCTAACACCCCAATCACAATGACATATATTTCACAATGTTCACGTAACTACACAATTACACGTTTTGTATATACGTATATGTAATCATATTAAGGTATGTTGCACTAAATGTTCGCAGTTGTTGTTCGCAATTGCTGTAAATGCAAAGTTACTTTTGGTTATATTACAGAATATATATAGTAGTTCTTCTAGTTTCTATTATCTTTGTTAGCAGAACAAAGAAAGTGTTTTCAGTAATGCATATTGCCGAAATTTTCGACAAATTTTTTGTTGTTTAGACCGATCTCCTCATTGAAAATGTTAGACCTTTTCGCTATATATGTGAAAATTTTAATTTCTTGCCAAATATTTGGTAAGCTACCTATTTTTTGGCAATATGAAGACTGATTGGAATTGTATCATATCACCAGCCTTGTGTACTAAGTGCAGACAGGTTCGTCCCAGATGTCCTAGAAATCATGTTTTGAAATTTCATCCACTGTGAAAATATTGTCACAGTTACTGAATTTTAACTTATAAACACCTCAACGTGCAAATTCAGCGTGTTCTAAGTTACGACAAATTTTTGCCTGCATTGTGTTCTTTTGTCGGAATGAAGCACCTTAAATCACTTAATAAAAGCAAGTCTTCCGGTCCAAGTTGTATACCAATTAGGTTCCTTTCATTGTATGCTGATGCAATAGCTCCATACTTAACAATCGTTTACAATCGTTCGCTCGACGGAAGATCCGTACCCAAGGAGTAGAACGTTGTACAGTCACACCAACATTCAAGAAAGGTAGTGGAGTAATCCACTAAACTACAGGCCTATATCATTAACGTCGATATGCAGTAGGATTTTGGAACATAAATAGTGTTCGAACACTATGAAATACCTCGAAGAAAACGGTCTATTGACACACAGTCAACACGGATTTAGTAAACGTCGTTCTTGTGACACACAACTAGATCTTTACTCGCATTCAAATTGATTCCATATGTCTGAATTTCCGGAAGGCTTTTGACACTCTACCAGACAAGCGGCTTGTAGTGAAATTGCGTCCTTATGAAATATCGTCTCAAATTTGTGACTGGATTCGTGATTTCCTGTCAGAGGGATGACAGTTCGTAGTAACTGGCGGAAAGTCATCAAGTAAAACGTAAGTGATTTCTGGCGTTCCCCAGGGTAGTGTTATAGGCCCATTGCTGTCCCATATCTATATAAACGATTTGGGAGACAATTTGAGCAGCCATCTTAGGAGTTTGCAGATGATGCTGTCGATTATCGATTAGTAGTAAAGTCATTAGAAGATAAAAAAAATTGCAAAACGATTCAGAAGAGATATCTTCATGGTGCGAAAATTGGTAATTGACCCTAAATAACGAAAAGCGTGAGGTCATCTACATGAGTGCTAAAACGAATCCGTTGAACTTCGGTTACACGATAAATCAGTCAAATCTAAAGGCCTTAAATTCAACTAAATACCTTGGAATAACAATTACGAACAACTTAAACTGGAAGTAACACATAGAAAATGTTGCGGGGTAGGCTAACCAAAGACTGCGTTTTACTCGCAGAACACTTAGAAAATGTAACATATCTCCTAAGGAGACTTCCTGCACTACGTTTGTCCGTCCTCTTTTAAAACACTGCTGCGCGGTGTGTGATCCTTACCAGACAGGACTGACGGAGTACATCGAAAAAATTCAGAGAAGGGAAGCACGTTTTGTATTATCGCGAAATAGGGGAGAGGGTGTCACTGAAATGATACAGGATTTGGGATGGACATCATTAAAGCAAAGGCGTTTTTCGTTACGGAGCAATCTTCTCACGAAATTGTGATCACCAAATTTCTCCTTCGAATGCGAAAATATTTTGTTGACGCCGACTTTCGTAGGGAGAAACGATCACCATGATAAAATAAGGGAAATCAGAGCTCGTAGGGAAAGATATAGGTCTTCTCTCTTTCCGCGCACTATACGAGATTGGAATAATAGAGAATTGTGAAGGTAGTTCCATGAACCCTCTGCCAGAAACTTAAATATGATTTGCGAAGTGTCTATGTACATGTAGATGAAACTTATACATCTCACGGCGCTGGAAAGCTTCTACCGTATGAGCACTTCTCCAGGCCTAACTCTCTGTCACTGATGTCCCGTACTACTACTTTAGGACACTACATCCAGATGTTGTTCCGGAACTATTGTGGAAAGGGATTTGGTAGAGGGCTATCGCAAATAACATTTTATCCAGACACAAAATAAAAATTGTTGACCAGCTTGTAGAATTCACGGTTGTCTGAGAAAGTGACATCGAAACTACTCCAAAGTATTTTTTCAGACAGACTTGTTGCCATCTGAATGACTGATGTTCCGCTCTTGTTCTCGCCCTATATGTGCTGGCCGTTGTCCCCTCCACCACTCCTCTGGTATTGCCATCCGCAAGACCAAGGCGGGAGATGGTAGCGGTGGTGGGGTTAGCGGCGCCCGGCTCCGAACTCCTTGTCTCGAGAACACCCGCAATCGCTGTCGGGTGAGGACATCACTGTAATGGAATTCTTTCCTTCTCTACGCACAGTGCAGGGTTCTGCGCTTGACTCAATTGTTGGTCACTGTCTTTATACAGAAAAATCGGCAGGACCTAGGAGCGACATAAAGTTAAACGTGTATTTCTTCCACCCCCTAAAACATCGACTGCTCTAGGCTCAGTAGAGAAGGATGATGTAGGTCTTCGTAAACCAGAGTCTCCCAGATCCCTTGCCAGCTCAGCAAAGCATACATTGGGGGAACTGTAAGGTAGAGGACAGGTGCAGTGGACATAGACACTACGCTGAATCACGCCAGGCCAGCTAACCAACCGTAATCGACCATAGTACAAAAATTGGCCATGCTATTCACTACAACAACACTAAAGTACTTAAACAATCTTCCTCCTTCTTAGTTTGCCTGGTAAAAGAGGCCATTCTAATCAGGGTCCAATACGGTCTAATTAACTAACATAGCGGTCTACAGCGGAATCAGGTGTAGAAACTTGCACTGAACCTTGAAAGGGGAGAACGTTCCTGTACAGTAAGGTCCGCATCCGAGAACGATAGCGGGGACACAGGAGTCCAGCGTTTGGAACCGTGCACCACTACCTCCACTACCCACCATGCACCGCGGAAGCTGCTTGGATAGTAGTACGAGTGCAGTGGTGGAACGGGTAAGGGCCAGAGTTTACAGGAAGCCGACAGGAGCTGAGCAGCTGGTCATAAGGGGCCATCTTAAGATGATAACAAGCCTGTCTGCCAAAATATCGTGGAGTAATTACGAAGTGTCTCGGCTGGACACCTGCCAATTCTACAAGGCAGAAATACGCCGTGGAAACATCAGATCACATGTTGTATGAACCAAAGGAATTTAGCTGACAAGGGTAAATTAACCAGCGTGATTGACTGTCGTGTAATTTTGTACAATACGAAGGTATGAAGAGTGATACGTCCTGGTTTTAAATAGTGTAATGTGGGTGCTTATTCTAGAATTGAAAACAACTGTGTAAGTTGAAATGACAAGTTTAATGTCGCAAATTTTAGCACAAAAATTACACCCTTTACACAGTTGTCATCTCAACGACATAAAAGCAGTGCAATGGATAACGCGTATCACCATCATCAAAAAGTTAAATAATCCTATACCCAACACTATTAAATATTAACTCTCTGAAAGAACGTTAATCCTAAGCACAATAACATGAAAGTTTAGCTGGAAGTTTCTTTACAAAATTGCTCCTACACATACGTTATGATGTTGGTCAGCACTACGAAACTCGATTCCAGTTCAAATTTCGGTACTATTTAGGATGACAATCAAATCTACGGTGGATGGTTAGTTATGTGACAAATTTGAGCGTAAGATTACCCAAGGCTACCCTAGTTTACAGTGGACACAAGCTGGTGAACCAACTAATCAAGCCTTTGCTTAAATTTCCAACAAAAACTTCCCTAGGTTATGTGAGAAAACATGTACTCAGCCCTAGTCTTAGTATGTGGCGATGTACACACGCACATTATAGTGCCCTCTCAGTTCTCACAAGAACAGTTAACTAATTTGGCTGGTTCATTTCTCCACAGTTGGATCTAAACGTTGCTACTACAGCTAATCTCTAGCTGGATTGCATCTGCTGTCTACGAGGTGCCCACACAAATTTCTTCTCTACATCGTTCTGCACTAAACGCCAATTCAGAGAAGAGTCGCGGAAAATTTTTCTCTTGTCCTACTCATGGTAGAACTTCCTCCCCCTCTTGGGGTCGTTCGTTCTTCACGTCATGGCCTTTTTCGAACAATAGGAGCGTTCCTCTTATTTTTTGGAAACTCTATGTACCAATCGCAAAGTTCCTTCTATCAAACTGCGTCGAAACTTCAGTATTTTTCTACTTCCTAGGGCGTTTCCTCCTCTTGGACGTTTCGTGCCCGCTCTAGACGTCTAAAGTACATTGACCTTCCCGTGTGTTGCACTCGCTGGACACATCAAAATACGTTACCAGTTTTTGTTCGTATCCCATTGGAATTCCGAAACGCAGCTTTAAAAAGCTTTTTCTCTGTCCCTCGTGCAGATGTGCCGCTACACGCAGTCCTCCCTCCTAAATCACCTGGTCGGGGTCGCTGACCTTCCTCCTGCCCCCCCCCCCCCACCCCGCTTCAAGTAGTTTCCATCGTAACCCCTGCAGCGCGCCTTCGCTACGCCGTTGCCTCCATGGCTTTCCAGACTAAAAACGACTCCCGTTGCCTGTTCCACCTCCCTCTCAAAGACATGTATTGTATGGGAAAGGTGTGTTAATTATCGTCGATTGACTGTCATCAATTTTTGAATTACATACTGATAGGCAAATGTTCTCATAACCGCCGAATTACGTTAGGTGTCATATTCATCTTCTCGTTGCGATCTATGAAGCTGTCATGTAAGGTGCGAATTTGACCATTTATTCTACCGCCTTACAATAGTACCATAAATTTTTTATTCGGTAATCCATTTCCTTTGCTTAACACCTGTTAAAAACCTATCACTGCCTGCCACTCTCTGTATGGAGTCATTTGGATGCGGTATGGAGGGGCAAGGTGCCAATAAACGGCCGTTATCAGATTTCTTCATCTGGGACATGCTATATATTCACGTAGCGCTGAAGTTTACCTTACGTGGCTGAGTGTGTCCCATTACCCGTAAGTAAAGTGGCTTAATCAGGGGGTCTGTGTAAGAGCCAGACATGTTGGGGGATACATTCAGGGTGAAACAGAAGACAACTGACAACAAAGTTTCGAAGCTGTTAATATGAATCAAAATAAGGAAAAAAATTATTTGCTAAATATTGGCTCTAAAATGCATACCTTAAGGCTATGGGCACTTGCTCATCTTTTACTGCAAGCCGCTTGCTTTCCGAAATTCAGGGGGAGGTAGATTCACACTGTACGTATAGTTAACTATTTATTTTCAGATATTGCCCTGATGCTAATGTCTTTATCTTTTGGGACTAGCTTGGTTGTAGCGCATAAAGCGCTTCATGTTCGTCTCATACAAATGTATCTTTTATTAACGGTCTGAAAAAATTACAGAACTCGAACGTTATGTGCTGCATTCCTGTAGACGAGAAGAGCCGCGGTCCTTCCTTATCGGCAATCAGACGCTCTGCGTCACGCAACACACTTCAGGGCTGTGAGAGGCATCAGCTGTCGAAGTTTACGTAACTAGAAGCTGCATCTCAAAGGAAAACAAACGGCGCAAAGGTGGTGCCTCCAATCACGCCATTCTTCGCCACTCGCTCTAGATTATCGGCTTTGTTTGCATACCGAATGGTTTCCTGGCAGCATTCTAGGGAATAAATTGACAAACGGCGTACGAGAAGCGAAATTACATGGTAGGCGACAAATAAAAGTTTTAAAGAAAGCAAGTTCGAAATAAAATTTGTTTGTTACAAGTTGCTACTGACGCAGATTTCCACTTTACCAACACAGAGAGGGGAGCCAAGATGTGGCAAGTCAGTATTTTGACTTGTAAAAATATTAATATTGTACATTAAGTAGGAATGTGGGCGAACGGTATTCATTGCACTAAAATAGTCTACTCAGACTATATAGGTCGTGAGCTTGATGTAGTTAACTTTCAATTTGGGTTCGTTAATAAATGTAACCAGATTATTGTAGTCACTGCAATTCAAGATTGAACTGCAGCGCAGTAGAACCGTAATTTTTGCTCTGGCGTACAGGATGAAATCATCACAGACCATTCAAAACAATGGAACGAAATTTGAACGCCATCTGGAACAGCAAAGGGTCCCTATGCTTTTTAAGTGTTCCTGCTTCACCCTTCTATGGCTTGATCACTGAGTGGTGGGACATTGACACATGCGTGTAGAAAAATTCGGTGAAATTCGGTAAAACCGTCGGTGACACACAAACGTGCTGATGGAGTATTTTACAAATTTTCCTTAACTGAGAAAACCTACGAAATACTCCTAGGCGTCTGCAGACAGGCAACTGGTCTCAGAAGTGTGTCAAGTGGTTGGCTGCCTGCGATCACCTCTGGCTACTTTGCGCTTCTCTCTGCAAAAGGTGCAATTTTTAATCTGAGCAGGTGTCACCGAGGGTTTCGCTGAACGTGGGGGAGAAGGTAGGGTGAGTAATGGGAAGAGGGGTGTGAGAACGGTGAGGTGGGGGGGGGGGGATTAGAAGTACTCTTTGACATTTTTTACTTTATTCTCGCATTTATAAATGTCGAACCCCGCCTTGATCACGCCACAAGAGGACGTGAAACAGAGGTATTGAAACGTGTGAGGACCCTTTGCTGCTTTCGATCACGTTCAAATTTCGTCGTATGGTTAGGACGGTCCAGAGCAAAATTTGCGGTACCTCTGCACTTCAAAGTGGAGACTTCACGTTCATTGGGATAGCGGCCCCTTTATGTTCATCTAGAAGAGTCAAATTGCTCAGGAGATGTAAACAGCGCCAAAAGTTGTCAAGAACTTCGGCCTTTTGCTCGTCGCACTGCGAACTGTCGTTTTTGACCACGAAATATCTGAGAATTAACGCCCCAAGGAAATGGTTGGTTTAATTGACGACATTCATGCCACCCTTAGACATTTTATTTATGGTTCTGAGCGACGGCGTTTAAAAAAGGTTTTTCTCGACCACTCATAAGAATACCGCGTGATGTCAACGCTGGACGTCCATTGTAGAGGTGTCAAAAGAAAAAGGTGTGAAATGTCGATAAGAGGCGGTGTGACGACCTCTCTATCGTGCGACATGTCCACGGTGGTGTTGGGCAGAATTGTGGGGAAATTTGGTCCCAATGTGACATTATTAACCTACTTCAAACGTCACGTGAATTTCTGACCTCTGGCTTTTTTCCCGCATACGTTAACACCCAGTTTGAAACATCGCCCAGCCCTAGGACGTTGTAATCAACTTTGACTCAAGTTCAAAAGTATGTGTCTGAATAGGAGACAATTAGAGATTTGGAAAGAGTGGTCTTTCAACTCCGTTTCACATTGTATTTCAGGAAAGCTGGGATCTTTCTATTGACAAATTTACATTCTCTTTCTTTCTCAAATCGAATTTGCACGCCCTTATCTTTGCTGGAAGAATTAATGGTATGAAAAGATTGAAAGAGAAAGTGCAAATCATTTTCGTTTTCAAGAAGATTCGTCGTCCTTTAGGCTGTGCTTTCGACGTCAGTGCTACAACCATCATTTTAGTCTTGTTTAACAGAGAAAGTTTAAATCCCAGATCTGCACAGCATATTGCAGTCCCTCTTGTTTTAGGCGTGATGTAGGCTACGTGTCTATACAACAGTACATCCAAAAAGTCGTTTATGACATTGAAGCAAATTGCCCTAGTTTTGGGCAACCAAGTAGTCTCTCTAAGTCCTTCCATTTGAACTCCATATTTCCTATTAAGACATTTAGTCTATCTTCGATACAAACAAGCACCATAAATCCAGAATTGCATATCCTTTATTTAACAGAAAACACTAACACACATGATGACTACGCATATGTTTCATGTTACCGTAATGTCATATTAACCTCCTTGGTATGAATCCAGCATTGTATGCACAAGAGCTGATGCTGAACTAGGGATTCTTATATCTGCATCAATGCACGTGGTCTGTAGTCTTCCTACAATACTTCACTAACGGTACATTTTAGTCCAGTTCCATTCAATTATCGATCAAGAGAAAACTGACTTTCTGTATGCCTCCATATGCATCCTCAACTCTCTGTTTTGTTCTGTCCCCTTACAAGGTATATGATGGTGGCATGATAAGAGTCAAACAGTAGTCTTAGAACACAGATTCTTGAAATTTACTCTACAGGAGCGCCACTTAAGTACCTCTACCTAATGTCCTGCCCATATTTCTAAGGAACCCGTTGTTCTACGTTATAAGGCTAGAGAAAAGTTGTAAAATGTTTTGTCTCATCAAACATTTACGTCATTAGCTAGTTGTACATCTTAAGAGAAATATTACTTTTATTTTTTCGTAAAAGTTACCTCGCCCTCTCTCATTCTGCGAAAACCATATGGTTAATGTAATAATTATACTCACAGCAACAACTGTACTCCAGCTTCGCCCTGAAGTAGTCACTGAAGCATACGCAACTATTTTCGTGTGAGAGGATTAGAGAAGTGGATAAGCTGGTATCTCAAAAAGCCTGTTTCCATCAAACCAGGACCTATCACTTAAAAAGTACTTTCAGTAAGGTGTTCGCTGGTTACCACCACACACATGTCATGCTTGGGCCGTGCCTCCAATATCTTGACTTGCATTAAAGTGAGCGAAATAAACCACATGATATTTTTAGAAACAATTTTTGAAGTCTGCAGCAAGTACCAGTCAACAGAAAGCGTGTTTGCCACAGTATTCCGCCGTACCCGTGAACAAAGCAAAGTGGGCTCAACCTGGATGAACAACTGTTCCTCACAGTTGTTCCACAGCGATCGATGGTCCCCTGAGAAAGCTAAATTCGAACGAAGCAGCCTTTCACTTTGCTCGGCACGACTATTCCTTTATTATGCCTAATTAACCTTGTGCTGAAAGAGTGAGCCACTTCTCCAGATTTATTACCGCTTCCTACTCAAGCTCTGACACGGAAGAGGATACGAAACCAAGGCAGTTTAATTAAAAATATAGGTACAGTGCAAGACTGAGAATGGAGCGTTCCGAGAGACTGAATTATCAGCCTATCTTATATCCATAAACCTTCCCTTATCCTGACACTTTCAAATTATTTCCTAGTGGCGGTCCGCCCAGGCTTGGCACGAGCAGCACAAAGTATCGACGCCTTGACAACTTGGCTGGTATAGCGGTAACAATTTACATACAAAAACCTCCCTCACGAATCAGTTTATCTAGTAATGAAAATCGTACCAAAATCCCTAAAACACTTCCTGAGATTAGCTTCCACATACAGACTGAAAAGTGCGGCCGGGTAATGTAATTTATAGTATGTGTAGAAGATATGTACAAATGAAGAAATTGTAGACAATATTCGCTGCACTCTAGAGTTCAGGAGACTGTTGAGAGTACTGTTTTTGCTAACACATCAATCCTTCTCTGAAAGGGAGACTATCTCATATCTCATCGCTGTCATGAGAAATAACTTTTTGTGGTGGTAAGTTTCTATGGGACCAAACTGCTGAGGTCATCGGTCTCTAGGCTCACACACACACACACACACACACACATACGTGCCCGAGGGAGGACTCGAACCTCCGACGGGCAAGGCGCCTAGGACCAACGCCAATTAAATGTTACATACATTACACACTCACCACTACAAAAATTTAAAGTACTAGCCTAGCGCTCTCTGATTCGGTCTCTTTGACTTTGTGGACTGCACATATCATTTCTTTGTTTTCCCTTAAGCGAATTTTTATGTTGTTGACAAACTGCAATGCTTCTAAGCTTTTCAAACTAATGGAGGCAATTGAAGCGTCGTCTTTTCCGAATGAACTTCCTACCAGAACCGACTCTGGCGGCAAGAGCCGGAGGTCTTTATTAATCCTGCCTTTTGAATTGTTGGGGTGATATTTGCATAGGAACTTTGATATTCTAACACATATTTCTTTAGAAGTGTAATGTACATTTCCGTACATTCAGCATGAAAAATGTTTTAATACTAGAAACATTTTCATAGATTTTTTATCGTCAGTTTAATTCCATAGGAGTTCAGTTTGCAAATGAAACTTAAAAACCTTTTTATTCCAACAATGACGTCAAATACAAATTTTCAGAAATTTAGTTTGAAAAATCCTTTCGTTATTGAATACTTCCATAAAAATTTTCATCACCTGTTTTTCCCTTCTTAGTGGTTGTATTTCCAAAAACACTGGAACACCTATGTTTTTATATGTAAGTGAGATTTCATATACCAATTTTCATAGATGTAGCTTTTAAAAGGCTTCATTAGTACTTTAACAATAAATTCACTTAAAAAAATTTCCCGCTCTTCTTTACGCTCTTAATGGCTGTATTTCCAAAAATGCTGAAGCACGTATTTTTTAATCTTTGGCTGAGGAACGAATAAAATGAAGCCATAGTTCTACGACAAGAAACGACCGTATCCCTAGTCGGTTCGCCTGTGGTTTAATACACTAACATACAGAAAACGATAGACATTTGGGTGCAAGAGTACGGAAGACCATTACAACTCGAAGTGTAACATATAAAGCATTCATTACAAGAACCTTTGTCCAGTGTCAAAACTTCGTATTTATAGATGAACTGCTGAACTGAACTTTTATTTTCCTCTCTTTCTGTAACTCCCTTGGTGTACTGCTCTGCAGAGAATTTGAGAGGAAAATATCCTCTCCTTAAGCACAGTGAGCACTGATCTCTAGAGCACAAGAATACTTACTGTGATTGGAAAAGATCACATATTACTCCAATCTGCAAGAAAAGGATTCATGACTATTAAACTGACCACAGTCCCATACCAATCACGTTTATTTTTTACTGAATCCTAGAACACATACTTATTTGAAGCATTGTTATCTATATGTAGAAAATAATTTCCTCCGTGGACACCAACATGAGTTCCGAAGACATTAACCATGCGAAACTGACGGCGTGTTCTGTACAAACGATGACTTCAGTGTTATGGATAGTAGTTGATTCGGTGTTTCTAAACTTTCAATAAGCTTTACGTTCAATACTACGTAAATAAATAAATACCTTAAAAGCGAAATTTTTCAAAAATGTACTCATCCCCTATCTCATCCCTTTAGAGGTGGACTTTCGAACAATCCCTTACCAAACGATGTCTACGCTACAAGATCAATGCAGTCTCCAAATTTCAAGTTCCTGTCCCCAGCAGTTTCATAGTATTAAAACATTTTTGAAGCTAAATGTACGGAAACCTGTATTAGACTTCTAAAGAAATATGTGTTACAATATGAAAGTTTCTCTGCAATTATCAGCCGAAGAATTCAAAAGGCAATTACGTACTAAACGATGCCTTATCACAATACTCACAGCTGATCCTGAGATTAACGTTTTCATACAGACAGGAAAGGCGTTAAGGGGCTTTAATTTACATTCCGTATATATTTTCTGGGGAGCAAAATGCGTCTTCAGAATGTCTATTGTTTTGATACAGTTCTTCATGTTAATTTATCCTCCGAAAGACTCTTCCTTTCTGCGTGACTACTACAGCCTAAGTCCTCTTGACCCTGCTGACCCCAACAAGCACTGGTATTCCTTCTCAAGTCTTACAGCCCTCCCACACTTCCCACCATTACCAAATTAACTATTAAGACACAAAGGAATTACAGACATTGACTGCAAGTGGGCCTTGATTGAATTCAATGCACAGACTATCCTACCACGTCTCCTGTCAGCCTGTGATTCTCAGCTTGTCCACACAATACTAATTTAGATGATTTAGTGTCCCTTGCCGATGAACCTCATTACTCGCTGCATTTGCCGATTCCGTAAGATGTAGATCCTGGTGTGCATCTGCACAGAAGCAGTCATTGCCGGTCCTCGCCTTGATTACATATATGTGGCGTCTGTTCTTCCAGTCTGACGGGAGGCGTCCTGGAGTAGTCCGTGCAGCTGCAGTGACCACTGCGTCCGGATGGCTCAGTAGTCAGAGCATCTGTGTGGTAAGCGGTATGTCCCCGTTCAAATCACAATGCAGCACAAATGTTCAACTTTTGCCATTGATTTCAATCAATTCCCGCTTGCAGTCTGTGTCTTAATTCATAATGGCGGCTGGGGTCGGACATGTCCGAAAGAACAGACATCACCTATACATAAAATTAAGCATTCCCTGGTGACTCAGGTTTTCTCTTACCTACAAGTCAGAACCCACACATACCGTCCGACGGGATGACACGTTTCTTTTGATCCACACTACCATATGCGTAATCAAGTTCTCACTCAAATTGTGCATGACGATACCAGTTGGTCAGCATGGGAACACGTAGTGCACAGTCCGATGATCAACAATATACGAGCATCGTACTTCGAAACACTTGTGCCTACGCCAGCATTGTATTCTATCGTCAGATATGGCACCAGCCTTATAGAGCGGGCAAGTTTCTGACTTCCACATTCTGTAATGAGGGACGGATGTCAAACACCTTGTTATCTACACATTATTTCACAACTCTTTTCCGAACTTTCACAGATCTCATGACAGAAGCACACGAACGTCTGACCATCTTTACCATCTCCGAGATGCTCCTTCCCAATGACTGGCCAACAGTGGCGAAGTCACTTACATCAGTAGATGTACCTATTTGCGACCATGACCTCAGTATAATGATTCCCCATCCGTCTCTGTTTCGTTTATACGGAGTGATTCGGCGATTATGTTAAATACTTTCGCAAAAGATGGAGAAAGGTAAACGTAGCAGTTTGAGGTACGGGATGATGATCTGGAAACGACCGAGTTGAAAGCTGCACACTTCTGACAGTGGAATCCTTCTCCTGCAAGCTCTTCTCTTTCTGCATTCAGGGAGGAGGTACTATGGACCAAATCAAGTAAATAATCTCTAGTAAACATGGACTGTAAAATGCATATCTAGAAAGATAAGAGGACTTGTTCAGTAGAAGAGAGGGCTCTCACGATAGTAATGATGAATAAGTGTTCATAGCCCTTCAGGTATGCACTTTAGAACTCACGTTTGATTGACATTTTCTGTTTTTTTTTTTTTTTTTTGTACATACTGCCAGTTTTCGAAATATGAAAAGCAAAGAACCTGCATTAGAAGATGTCCACTACGAGGCGACGAGAACGATTTTTGTTTGTAACTTCAGACTTCGTAGCCTACAGGCCACGGTCCCTTACATCTAATTTTTACGTTTACTTTTATACATCATCCCTGAAACCTTAAAACACAATCATGTTTTAACATTGCATACAAAGTAAACAAAATATAAGGACTGGTCAAAAAGTTTCCATTCGAAGGCCGTACAATCCATAACAGGTATGCCAATAAGGCAAAAACACCCTGAGCTTTGAGGCATTCATTCTACCAGCGCACCAGGTTGTGGATACTTGTTTGGTAAAACACTGTGCCCTGTGGCGTTAAGAAGTCCTTAACTGCATGTTGCACATCATCGTCCGACAGCAATTTCAGGCCCTTCATCGTCGTTATAAGGGGCCAAAGACGTGATTATCGCCTGGCGAGAGATCGGGACCGTAGTGCAGGAGCCCGAGTGGCTCCGAGTTGTCCGTAACGGATGAAGCTGATCCCCGGATCGATCGCCGTCTTGGGTCGAATCGCGACCAGCATGGAACTTAGCACATCAGTACACAACAGGGATTTTCGACAGACATGCTGTCCCTGCACATTGTTCAGTCTCCAATGGTTGTTTACTGGCAATTGTCCTTTGGCAGCAAAGAAAAGAATAACAACATGCTGGTCCTCTTTGGACGCGTTTGGTAATAACGTCGTCATTCCGCATTTGCCACACGAAAGTCGGAAAGAAACGAATGCCCCACTAACTCCTTTCCTACTGTCGATGCTTATATACCCGCACTCAAGCCGAACGATGTTTCAGATACACTGCAGTAACACCCTGAAACGGGGAAATTATCAAATGGTTCAAATGGCTCTGAGCACTATGCGACTTAACTTCTGAGGTCATCAGTCGCCTAGAACTTAGAGCAAATTAAACCTAACTAACCTAAGGACATCGCACACATCCATGCCCGAGGCACGATTCGAACCTGCGACCGTAGCGCCTAGAACCGCTCGGCGACACCGGCCGGCCCGCAAAGTATTTCAAGCACCTTACTGTAGGCACCCACCTTATGCACCTGGGGCAAATGCTGTAAATGAGGATGTCTTTCCTATGGTGCTTGAAATATATTGAGCGCCGGTTTTATTTCACACACATTGTACTTTTATTACTGCGTCTAATGCGGTATGCAGTCTCACGGTGCGCAAAGGTCATAATTCCCTTGCGAGTCAGTACATGAAAGTAAATTCTGATAAGATAGTGGTGGGCGCCGGGCCTAGAGGAAATTCTCCGCGGAGTGTCTCCTAAGGCGTTCTTCAAGAAAGTCGGCCAAGTTGTGAGCCGCGGTCGGCGGCGCGCGTCACCTGCTGCAGACGCCGGCAGCACCGCGCCTCACAGTAGAGCCGCGGCTGCGGTTGCGGCTTCGTCTGCTGCTGACAGCTGCGGGAGCCGGCAGGCAGGCAGCCGTGACGCCGTCGCTCGCCCACCCTCTTCCTCACCCAGCTGCACAGCTGTGGCGAAGGCTGGCGAAGCGTCCCCCACCTCTGCGTGTCAAGGCGACGCACTGCAGCAAATTCAACTTAGTTGTTACTGCCAGCGTCTCTGCTCATGAGTACGTACTTGAGCGTGGCTATATGTTGTCTTTCACGTCATCAGCTTCTCCACACTTACACGAAGCTGGCTAAATCATCAATGAATACAGCACCGTTCCAAATCAAGTGGTAACTGTAATCGACAGACTGATTCCGTGATAATGTTACCAAATTTTCAGGGATGGTGGAGAACAGTAAATGTATCAAGGACCAAATCTAAAGCTAAAAGTGAAAATCTTTCTGATGCCATCTGCATTGGTACTGCTGTTACTACGAGGGTCACTCAAAAAGAAATGCACACTATTTTTATAAAAATACAGTTTTCATTCTGCATGTGTGAAAGTTTTACAGTGTGTAGATACATCCTTCCCGCTTCTTTTTAAACGTGGTTCAACCTGCTCCCGTGAGTGGTGCCGTCACAGCATGTCTTCAGATGGCTGCTACACTTGATGTTCAGAAGCAACGTGCTGTCATAGAATTCCTGTGCTGTGAAAAGGAGACAGTGGGAAACCTCCACAAGAGGTTGAAAAAGGTGTATGGAGATGCTGCTGTCGACAGGCCTACTTCACACACTCCAGACAAGGAGCAGAGAGTTAACGAATTGATGACTGCTGACAGACGCATCACAGTGAACGAATTGTCACGCTACGCTGGGATAGGGGAAGGAATTGTTTCCAGAATACTGAAAGTTTTGGCGCTAAAAAAAGTTTGTGCATGTGGGTTTCCAGGATGTAGAGAGTGGCTCACAAAGAAACAAGAAAAACGGTATGCAGCGAACTTTTGGAACAGTACGAGAATGGTGGATATGAATTTCTTGGAAGTATTGTCACAGGTGATGAGACATGACTCCATCATTTTTCACCAGAGACGAAGAGGCACTCAGTGGAGCGGCATCATGCAAAATCACCCAACAAAAACAAAAAAAAAAAAAAAAATTCAAAACCACACCTTCTGCTGGAAAAGTGATGGCTACGGTGTTTTTAGATTCCGAAGGACTCTTGCTTGTGGACATCATGCCAAGTGGAACCACCATAAATTCTGATGCATATGTGACGACACTGAAGAAACTTCAATCTCGACTGAGTCGTCTTCGACCACATCGGCAAAAGCAGGAGTTTTTGCTGTTGCACGACAATGCACGGCCACATGTCAGTCAAAAACCCATGGAAGCGATCACAAAACTCGGATGGACAACACTTAAACACCCGCCTTGCAGTCATGGCCTGGCTCCTTGTGACTATCATCTCTTTGGGAAACTGAAAGACTCTCATCGTGGAACAAGGTTTGAAGATGATGACTCCCTCGTGCACGCTGCCAAACAGTGGCTCCAACAGTTTGGTCCAGAATTTTACCGTCCGGGTATACAGGCGCTGGTTCCAAGATGACGTAAGGCAGTTGAGAGGGATGGAAATTATGTGGAGAAATGAAAATATTGTTCCTAAAGGCTGTATATACACACTGTAAGACTTTCAAACATGTAGAATGAAACATGATTTGAAAAAAGAAGTTGTGTGCATTTCTTTTGGAGTCACCCACGTACTATTTTCGGTTGTATAGACCAAACTAAGACAAACCGTGCACTGAATATGGCCTCTAAGGCGCATACCCTAACATTAATGAGCTTGTTGATCTTCACAACCGAGAAACACATATCGTCTAAAGAATAAACGCTCGTAGCTCTTAAGGTATGCATTTTATAGCCAATACTTTCTTGATATTTTTCTCTCGTTGTGTACCATAAAACTTTCCCTAAATATACTGTATGAAAACCAAAGAGCGTCCTATAGATGAGATGTATTTTACAGTACCGAAGAAAAACAAGCCGTCGTAGCTCATAAGGTATGCATTTTAGAGTTTTTCTTTACTAGACTTTCTTTCCTGTTTGGTCCACTCAACCACCTCTGACAATTATATATCCTACAATATCAGGAACAACAGTATAAATACGTGCACTCCACTGTCAAAGATATCAGATCGATTTTGCTCACAACTTTCAACTCAGTCGCTTCTGGACCACGGTCCGTTATCTCAAACTGATCCATTTACCCTTCGGCATCATCTCTTAAAGATTGTAACATCATCAAGAAATCACCAGCCGGCCAATGTGGCCGAGCGGTTCTAGGCACTTCAGTCTGGAACCGCGCGACCGCTACGGTCGCAGGTTCGAATCCTGCCTTGGGCATGGATGTGTGTGATGTCCTTAGGTTAGTTAGGTTTAAGTAGTTCTCAGTTCTAGGGCACTGATGACCTCAGATGTTAAGTCCTATAGCGCTCAGAACCATGTTAACCTTTTTCTGAAGAAATCACCTTGTGTATCTATAATAATGCCCACAGTGGTCAGAAAAAGTCTCAGAAACTTGTTCGCAGGGTATACTGTGCTGAGGATAACAGTTAAGAAAAAATGCGATACGTTGTGCGCCGTTTCAGAGTTAATTGACATTGTAGTCAGCCAGTCAGGCCCTTTCGTATGCAAATTCAAGCGGCAGGCTGGAGACGTTGTCGCCAAACGTGTTCTTCGTTTACTTTTCTGAAACGGAACGAGAGACCACTACAAAAACAGGGCATGGCACGGCAAAGGATCGAACTCGAGTAGAGGGCTCTCTCTTATTTCTCTCTCTCTCTCTCTCTCTCTCTCTCTCTCTCTATATATATATATATATATATATATATATATATATATATATATATATATATATATATAGTTCAACCATTCATGTTAAGCTACTTTGGTTCCCAATCAATTCTCCATTTGTAACAACAGCAAACAAAGATCCAGGTACGTCATTCAAATACGTTGGAACTGATTTACGATCAGAGTGACTTCCGTATTCTACCTCTTCACGAACTGATGATTCAGAAAATCAGTTCATATCCTTTCCATACAGGACAAAAACGATAAATTATGTATATGATAAAGTTTTGTTTCTGTATAACGTACAAAACACTTTAAATAACCTTAAAATAAAGAAAAACAAATCTGTCTTATTCGTTCATATTCTGTACGATTTATTATAATTTCGAGTTCCATACCTTCAAAGTGGATGAAGTGGCAGAGACGAGACGAAATTTTCGTTCTACTCAGTTCGCAGGGATGCCCCATATTAGGACGTATATCCAATCCTCATATATATTTAGCAGTTGCTAAATAACGTCGGGTTCGCTAGAACAATATAAACAAATTAAAAAGTGCATAAGAATTTCACCATTAGGCTTTACTACGTAGAGTGAAGAAGTTGACGCTCTTTATGTCAAAGCATCGAGTCCCATCTTCCCGAGAGCAATATTTGTCGACTGATGGAAGTTAATCGATGTCATGATACTTTCATACCATGAAGCACGGTAAACATTTATCGATGATTGATTTAAATAAACTAATTACCGAGTACTAAAGCAATCTTTTAGAAACAATAAAAGAAATAAACAAATAGCAGCAGACAGTCTACACATCTGGTCCTAGGTTTGGGAAACTGTTGTATCTAGAATATAGAGTAGCTATAAACATACACATAAGTTAGTGTTTTGTGCTACATTTGTGAAAATATGAGTGGTGTAAAATATAATAAAGCTATTAGCACGATAATTTTCTTCCATAGTTACAGAGTGCTATGGTGGGTAAAATTTTGTATATTTTTAAAACTAGTTGCATAATGTATGGCAGAGAGAAAGAGAAGCGAGAAGCAGATGGACCGGGAGAGGGAAAGATAGATAGAGAGAAGGGGGAGTAGGAGCTTATTAGGAAGAGGGGATGGATGATATAGACAGAGAGAGGGCGGGGTGTAGGTGTAGGAGGCGGCTGAAAGATGGAGAGCACATTGGGCAGGTAGGAAAGGAAGAGAGGGGAGTAGGAGATGGGCGGTGAGAGAGGTGAAGTGCGAGGTGGATAGTGAGAGGAGGGAGCAGAAAATGGACAGAGAGAGGGGCAGGAGGAGATGGACTGGGAGAGTTGGAGGAAGTGATAGACAGAGAGAGGGGGCAATATATGTGCCATACGCATGTACAGCAGGTAAAATGGGGAGGAGTTGGTATGAGAGTTGGAGGAGGAGGACATGGACTAAGAGAAGATTGGAATAAATAAATACCAAATCAATGCCTACTAGTCAGTCAGTATTCATAAAATACGCTATTGGCCATTAAAATTGCTACACCAAGAATAAATGCAGATGATAAGCAGGTATTCATTGGACAAATGCATTATACTATAACTGACATGTGATTACGTTTCACCCTATTTGGGTGCATAGATCCTGAGAAATCAGTACCCAGAACAGCCACTTCTAACCGTAATAACCGTCTTGATACGCCTGGGCATTGAGTCAAACAGAGCTTGGATGGCGTGTACAGGTAGAGCTGTCCATGCAGCTCCAACACGATACCACAGTTCATCAAGAGTAGTGTCTGGCGTATTGTGACGAGCCAGTTGCTCGGCCACCATTGACCAGACGACTTCAGTTAGTGAGAGATCTGGTTAATGTGCTGGCCAGGGTAGCAGTCGAACATTTTCTGTATGCAGAAAGGCCAGTACCTGCAACATGCGGCCGTGCACTATCCTGCTAAAATGTAGGGTTTCGCGGGGATCGAAAGAAGGGTAGAGCCACGTGTCGTAACACATCTGAAATGTAACGTCCACTGTTCAAAGTGCCGTCAATGTGAACAAGAGTAGACCGAGACGTGTAACCAATGGCACCCCATACCATCACGCCGGGTGATACGCCAGTATGGCGATGACGAATACACGCTTCCAATGTGCGTTCACCGCGATGACGCAAACACGGATGCGGCAATCATGATGCTGTAAACAGAACCTGGATCAACAGAAAAAATGACGTTTTGCCATTCGTGCACCCAGGTTCGGCGATGAGTACACCATCGCAGGCGCTCCTGTCTGTAATGCAGCGTTAGGGGTAACCGCAGCCATGGTCTCCGAGCTGATAGTCCATGCTGCTGCAAACATCGTCGAACTGTTCGTGCAGATGGTTGTTGTCTTGCAAACGTCTCCATCTGTTGACTCAGGGATCGAGACGTGGCTGCACGATCCGTTACAACCATGCGGATAAGATGCCCGTCACCTCGACTGCTAGTGATACGAGGCTGTTGGGATCCAGCACGGCGTTCCGTATTACCCTCCAGAACCCACCGATTCCATATCCTGCTTACAGTCATTGGATCTCGACCAACGCGAGTAGCAATGTCGCGATACGATAAACCGCAATCGCGATAGGCTACAATCCGACCTTTATCAAAGTCGGAAACGTGATTGTACGCTTTTCTCCTCCTTACACGAGGCATCACAACTACGTTTCACCAGGCAACGCCGGTAAACTGCTGTTTGTGTACGAGGAATCGGTTGGAAACTTTCCTCATGTCAGCACGTTGTAGGTGTCTCTACCGGCGCCAGCCTTGTGCGAATGCTCTGAAAAGCTAATCATTTGCATATCACAGTATCTTTTTCCTGTCGGTTAAATTTCACGTCTGTAGCACTTCATCTTCATGGTATAGCAATTTTAATGGCCAGTGGTGTATAAATCTCCCTCTAATTTTATATCTGAATTTATTACTTCGTATAATTCAGTGCGCTAATGACTGGTAATTTAGGACTCGCTTTTGCTCCATGGTTAATAAAATAGTTTTTCTAGTCATTAGAGCTCTGCCTCTTCTCACTGATGAGAGGGAAGAGTGATGCCTGCTGTGTGGTAGCTCCTTTTAGGATAAAAACATCTCACCATTTGTAGAATGCGCCTGCTATGAAGTGTACCTTTCTTTGGCGATAAGACAGATCCTCCGCCCACTCCCCCCTCAGTTTCTTGCCACTCAACCCCCCCCCCCCCCCCATCCCACACACACACACACACACACACTACGACACCGGCCGCTAGCGAGAGATTCCTGTTTAATGGAAAATGTTGCGATCTCGTTACCTTACAATTAGCAAATACAGCCAACTAAAATCGTTAATATTAAACAAGATTAGAGGGCTTAACAAAATCTTTCAGATTCTATACTGTCATCTGAGTTAGTTCCCATGACTTCAACAAAATTATTTACCCAGTGATTGAGGGAAAGCGCAATCACACGCGTCTACACGTAGGAAGCAGAAGTTATCCGCAAAACCACCGTATAACCTCATTGCTGGTAATCTACTGCAAAGTCCTAGAACATTCGATGAGCTAAAATATGACGAACTATCCGGAAAGGAATGACATCCACCATATATGGTTCAAATGGCTCCGAGCACTATGGGACTCAACTGCTGAGGTCATTAGTCCCCTAGAACTTAGAACTAGTTAAACCTAACTAACCTAAGGACATCACAAACATCCATGCCCGAGGCAGGATTCGAACCTGCGACCGTAGCGGTCTTGCGGTTCCAGACTGCAGCGCCTTTAACCGCACGGCCACTTCGGCTGGCCCACCATATATGCCAGCATTAATATCGAAAATATCGATCCTACTAAAATCAACTTGTGATGGTAATCTATCATTCAGGAGATTCACCTTATTTTTGACTTACCAAAAAGCATGTGACTCAATAGCATTTCTACGTTTATTACCCAAAGTATAATTATATGGCATATCAAACAAAATTTGTGACTGGATGGAGGAGCTATGGGTAGGAAGGACGCATGATGTTATCTTGGATGAAGAGTCATCAACAGATATAAAAATGAGTGGACGCGCGCTCCAGAGAAGTGTGTTGGCCCCTTTGTCGTTCATGATTTGTACGAGGAGCTTCTCATATTTATTTTTGCCGACCAGTCATGGTGCGTCATTTGATTTATCATTACGGTTGCAACTATGTAGTAGTTTGGTCTAATCGCAGGTGGCATTACGATCAGTAGAAGTGTAATCCATGCACACTTAAGCCAGATTTCTCAGTTACTGTCGATACGTAGATGTGGGGGATGGCCATCAAGGGCAGCGCTGGACGACTTGTTTTCCATGGAAGGTGGGTGTAAACGATGCGTATATTCCCAGGCGATTAGTAGCACTTGGTGTGGAGTGGATTCTGTCTTGATAGAACTCCTGTAACACGACTACGCTCGTATCCATACGATTCGGAAAACAACGTCTTCCATCGCTGACCTGGTGTTCCCAGTGCTACCACAGGCCCGCTCTGATTACCACCTGTTCGTCGCTACGAGGAAACCTCTACGCGGACATCATTTCACTGACTTCCACGAAATGCGAGCAGCTGTCCTGTGGTTGGTGGGGCAGACTCCAAAGAAGTGATGCGCAAAAACCTACGGCAGTTGATGGGACCACCTGAGAAGAATACGGTAGGTTTGGAACTGCCTCGAACCCCATTTCAGCGATGGCAGCAGTGATTTTTCCCCTTGTATGGCAATGAGCGTTATCTTCCTGGAAAAGCACTTTTTCCAAACGCTGCACACTCTCCTCACACTGCCAGCCACGCAGTTCTCCCACCCTCCTTTCAAAGAAACGACGTCTAGCGCTGTCTTTGATGATCACACCCGTTGTCGTATGTCCACGTAATGATAGCAGTTGGGGAAATGGGCTGTACTGTGCACGGATTACACTTCTAACGATTATACTGCGACCCACAGTTAGACGAAGAGCTACATACTTGCAGCTGTAATAATGAGTCGAACGGCAGAACATGACTAATGAGAAAATATAAACTATAAATAAATATCGAACGCCATTCCTATTAGTGCCACCTGGCATACAGTATAATCAACCGCAACGTCAGACTTTCCACATAACATGAAGTTATCTATAACGAATTTGCACTAATATTCCGTAAGATCGCGATAACATTTCAAAGTGGTACAAAAATTGGCAAATTGTTTTAAATTTCAAAAATAGATAAATGTGCACTTCAGAAAACGCAAAAAGGTAGAATGTTATGACTGCGACCTTAATGAGCCACATTTGGGAACGGTGAACAAGTGCCTGGGGACACATCTTAGAGAGATATTAAATGGAATAATTACATATCCTCAGTCCTGTGCAAGGCTGGTGGCAGACTTTGGTTCATTAGTAGGCTACTGAGAACCCCATCTTAGAATACTGTGTGACACCCGTACCAAAAATGACTAACGGGAGACACATCTGTAGATAGCAAAAGTGGGTTCGTGACATTCAATAACAACAATGAATCCTCCCTATTCAACTTGAGAGGCAATTGTACACTTAGAAGAGGAAAGTCATGGGGTAGCGATATAAACGCACACAGATGCCGGTAGTATCGCGTACAGCAGATATAAAAGAGCAGTGCATTGGCGGACTTGTAATCATGTGAGTAATGTGGAAACGTTTCCGACGTGATTATGGCGCCACGATGGGAATCAACAGACTTTGAACCCGGAATGGTAGTTGGGCCTAAAAAATGCTACATTGCATTTGGATATCGTTAGATGGTTAAATATTCCGAGACTCACACTGTCCATGGTGTGCCGATTATAGCAAATTTCAGGGCTTACCTCTTCCCACGGACCACGCAGTGGCCAAGGCTTTCACGTAACGACCGAGGCCGCGGCGTTTCCGTAGAGTTATCAGTGCTAACAGACAAGTAACACTGTGTGAAATAACAGTATATATATATTGATATATCGATACGACGAACGTATCCATTAGAACAGTGCGGCAAAATTTAGAGTTAATAGACTATGGCAGCGAACTACCGACGCGAGTGTCTATGTTAACAGTACGACATCGCCTGCAGCGCTTCTCCTGGACTCGAGACCAGAGCCGTTGGACCCTTAACAACTGGAATAGCGTGGCCTAGTCAGATGAGTCACGATTTCACTTTGTAACAGCTGATGGTAGTGTTCGAGAATGGCGCACACCCCACAAGGCCTTGCACCCTAACTGTAATTGAGGCACTGTGCAAGCTGTTGGTGGCTCCATAATGGCGTGCGGTGTGGCTACAAGAAATTGGTCGAACTGCATCGACCATTGACTGGAAATGGTGATGTTCGGCTATTAGGAGACTATTTGCAGCCGTTCATAGACTTCTTGTTACCAGATACACTCTCCGTCTTCAGGCCACGAGTGGCCTACCGGGACCATCCGACCGTCGTGTCATCCCCAGTATGGGATGTGGATAGGAGGGGCGTGGGGTCAGTGCACCACTCTCACAGTCGTTATGATAGTATTCTTGACCGAAGCCGCTACTATTCGGTCGAGTAGCTCCTCAGTTGGCATCACGAGTCTGAGGGCATCCCGCTGCGTCAACTAGAGCTGAGCAGCCGGCTGCCCGGGAGTGTGTCCCGGGGGCCTGCGCTCGTGTTCCCAGTCAAAGATAAATTTTTTCATGGACGACTATGCGCCATGTGACCAGGCCACAACTGTTCGCGATTGATTTGAAGAACATTCTGGACAATTCTAGGGACTGAACTGGCCGCTCAAATCGCTCGAAATGAATCCCGACGAACATCTAAGGTCAGTTCGTGCTCTAAATCCTACACCGCCAACACGTTCGCAATTGTGGAAGGCAATAGCTTGGCTCAATACCTCTGCAAATGCTTCCAACGATTTTTTGAGTGCATAGCACGTCGAGTTTCTGCACTACACGTGGCAAAAGCTGGCCCGTCACGATATTAGGACGTATCCCATGATTTTTTTCACCCCAGTGTATGTAGACCTAATGCATCACTTAGGAAAAAGCGTTTTGCTAAAGCGAATTTTTGTAACAACAGCTTAAGATGTCCCGTGCATGGACAGAAACTAGTAGCAAGCGTTTTTATAAACCCGAAGCAGGTTGCTGCTATGGAGTGCCACCCCGGATAAAAATTATATTTTGTCGTTGATATTCCGTACTACGACGTATGCTCACATCGCGGTGTCTGCAAGTCTGTGGTATCCTAAATTCCAGAAGCACTAAATCGTCCGTCGGCTATCCTCGTTTGCGTCTTTTCACGGCAGTAGCCATGCACGCGCGCATCACGCTCTGAGCCGCCTGTCCTTCTCCTCAGTTGGCAGACGTGAGCCTGCGCCACTGTGCGCTCGGAGGAAGGCGGCCGCTCTGACGGAGCACCGTACAAAGAGGGGGCTAGGGGAGGGATATAAGGGAGACGAGGCAACTCGTTACGGCGATGGTAGCCCGCCCGCTTCCGATATATTCCGACGCAGCCCGCACGCCGCCTGTTGCGCGGGAAGCCGCCTACACGGGCAGCCGCTGTATTGACTGCCGGCGGAACAGCGCGCAGCGTGAAGGCTGTTGAGCCTCTGGCGGTACAACAGGCACACGATGGGTGACCGCAGCTGGCTCAGCCGAGACTGCTATCGATAAACATTCCTTGCAGCTGTGATCACTCTACGGAAATAACCTGAAGTCCATACATCAAGAAAATCTAGACGGTTTCCCTAAAGTATTTTACCGCGAGAGGGGCTTAAATACAGATGCTAGCCACGATTTCAATTTGCGTTTGACCACGAATGATACCTATGCAATTCTCTCAAGTGTCTGACGCAATCGACCTGGCGGCTGAGGTCTGCAGCTCAGCCCTGCACAAGTACGTGGTTAGCATCGTGGCATCGTGGTGCCTTTGACAACCTGTGGTGGCCCTCGCTCTTCTCCCGCTTGCGTGAGAAGGAGTGTCAAAGGCCCTTTTGGGACGTTAATATAGAACCGCTACTGGAGAATGGACGCCGAACAGATGTGCAGAACTATAGACCTATATCTCTAACGTCAATCAGTTGTAGAATTTTGGAACACGTATTATGTTCGAGTATAATGACTTTTCTGGAGACTAGAAATCTACTCTGTAGGAATCAGCATGGGTTTCGAAAAAGACGATCGTGTGAAACCCAGCTCGCGCTATTCGTCCACGAGACTCAGAGGGCCATATACACGGGTTCACAGGTAGATGCCGTGTTTCTTGACTTCCGCAAGGCGTTCGGTACAGTTCCCCAAAGTCGTTTAATGAACAAAGTAAGAGCATATGGACTATCCGACCAATTCTGTGATTGGATTGAAGAGTTCCTAGATAACAGAACGCATCATGTCATTCTCAATGGAGAGATGTCTTCCGAAGTAAGAGTGATTTCAGGTGTGCCGCAGGGGAGTGTCGTAGGACCGTTGCTATTCACAATATACATAAATGACCTTGTGGATGACATCGGAAGTTCACTGAGGCTTTTTGCCGATGATTCTGTGGTATATAAAAATGGAAAATTGTACTGAAGTGCAGGAGGATCTGCAAAAAATTGCAGGGAATCGCAATTGAATCTCAATTTAGACAAGTGTAATGTGCTGCGAATGCATAGAAAGAAAGATCCCTTATCATTTAGCTCCAATATAGCAGGTCAGCTACTGGAAGCAGTTAATTCCATAAATTATCTGGGAGTACACATGAGGAGTGATTTAAAATGGAATGATCATATAAAGTTGATCGCCGGTAAAGCAGATGCCAGACTGAGATTCATTGGAACAATCCTAAGGAAATGCAATCCGAAAACAAAGGACGTAGGTTACAGTACGCTTGTTCGCCCACTGCTTGAATACTGCTCAGCAGTGTGGGATCCGTACCAGCTACGGTTGATAGAAGAGATAGAGAAGATCCAACGGAGAGCAGCGCGCTTCGTTACAGGACCATTTAGTAATCGCGAAAGCGTTACGGAGATGATAGATAAACTCCAGTGGAAGACTCTGCAGGAGAGACGCTCAGTAGCTCGGTACGGCCTTTTGTTGAAGTTTCGAGAACATACCTTCACCGAGGAGTCAAGCAGTATATTGCGCCCTCCTACGTGTATCTCGCGAAGAGACAATGACGATAAAATCAGAGAGATTAAAGCCCACACAGAGGCATACCGGCAATCCTTCTTTCCACGAACGATACGAGACTTGAATAGAAGGTAGAACCGATAGAGGTACTCAAGGTACCCTCCGCCACACACCGTTATGTGGCTTGCGGAGTATGGATGTAGACGTAGAAATTAGAACTCAGTGAGGAAGTGCTAGACGTGATAGCCTACGCTGACGACCTCCTCCTAATGGTTGGCGGTCGTAGCCGAGAGGATCTCGAACCGAAAGCAGAACATGCAATAGCGCTATTCACTGAGTGGTGCCAAGAAGCCAAGATGAAGGTTGCACCGCGGAAATCTACACATCTTTTACTGAAAGACAGTCGGATCAGGAATCGCACAGGTAGAATGAAAGGAACACCAGTTCTTCGGCGCCGCGAGGCACGATATCTAGGAGTCGTTATTGGCGAAAAATGGAACTACACATCCCACATATAAATCACAACACAACAAGCCCTAGAAGTCTTAAATAATCTAATCAACATAGGACACAAGAGATTTCATCTGCCACCCGCATTAATCAAGCTTTAACATTAAAACATCTTGTCGTCAATAGTAGGACATGCGTGCGGGGTCTGGGCATACAGGCTCACGAGGTTGATGCCTGCCATGACTGTGAGAAGGGTGCGGCGAAACATATTACGATCAGTTAGGGCATACAGAACAACTCCTGGGGGGCTCTATTGGTGCTAATGGGGTTATGTCCAGTAGACATAAAGGTACGAGAACAGGCAGCATGGTAGTGGGTTTCCAAAGGAAACATAGACAGGACTTCTGACATCTTGGGGGTGCAGGTAGGTGACATGATTGCTGCTGAAAGAAGGGTGGAGGAGTTGTGGTAACAATCCTGGGAAAATGAAGATACGGGCAGAAGGGTCTTCCAACTGTTACCCAAGATTAAGGTAGAGGATTTCTGCACTTTCTCACAAGACATGGGCCATCAGTTTGGGAAACGAGCTACACCATCGTGTGACTGTGGTGCTCAAGATGGTACACCTGAACACATCATCTACGACTGCTTGTTATATGATGATGTGGCGCATGATTGAAGAATTCAATTGGCGAACAAGACTACGCCCTAATACGACGAGCCGACACCTTCAATGTCCTCAACATTCTGGCAAACGAGGTACGGTATCACAGAAGATCTTGAGGGATTTCATTAGTAACCAAAATGGTTAACAGCAAAACCGAAATAGACTGAGGTACACCCGCCCATACCGCCGGGTGCGGAACTGGCCAGTCGCTCCTACGACTGGAATCCACCGCGCTACTGTATTAGGCCAGCGAGTGCATCACCTCACAAGCAAAAACAATTTGCACTCTTACTTTAAGTACTAGGAATTAGTAGTAGTATTAGGTAGAGTTAGAACACTTACAACACTAACCAAGTAGGGACTGCAGCGACTAAACCAACTTGGCCAGCCCAGTGCCAGGGACACGCTCACTGGGATTAGCTCGATGACCAGGCCACAACAGTAGGTTTATATGTGAACTGTCACATCTGTAATCGCTGCAGAGTAGATTAGATTAGAATTGGAATAGATTAATAAAATAGATTAACCTTGCTCATAGGTACGCCAGTATTTGAAAGTTTATTGTAACAATGCTGCTGCTTCATGTTGTATCATATACGGGGTGTTACAAAAAGGTACATCCAAACTTGCAGGAAACATTCCTCACACACAAATAAAGAAAAGATGTTATGTGGTCATGTGTCCGGTAACGCTTAGTTTCCATGTTAGAGCTCATTTTAGTTTCGTGAGTATGTACTGTACTTCCTCGATTCACTGCCATGATTTCATACGGGATACTCTACCTGTGCTGCTAGAACATGTGCCTTTACAAGTACGACACAACATATGGTTCATGCACGATGGAACTCCTGCACATTTCAGTCGAAGTGTTCGTACGCTTCTCAACAACAGATTCGGTGTCCGATGGATTGATAGAGGCGGACCAATTCCATGGCCTCCACGCTCTCCTGACCTCAACCCTCTTGACTTTCATTTATGGGGGCATTTGAAAGCTCTTGTCTAAGCACCGCCGGTACCAAATGTAGAGACTCTTCGTGCTCGTATTGTGGACGGCTGTGATACAATACGCCATTCTCCAGGGCTGCATCAGCGCATCAGGGATTCCATGCTACGGAGGGTGGATGCATGTATCCTCGCTAACGGAGGACGTTTTGAACATTTCCTGTAACAAAAGTGTTTGAAGTCACGCTGGTACGTTCTGTTGCTGTGTGTTTCCATTCCATGATTAATGTGATTTGAAGAGAAGTAATAAAATGAGCTCTAACATGGAAAGTAAGCGTTTCCGGACACATGTCCACATAACATAATTTCTTTCTTTGTGTGTGAGGAATGTTTCCTGAAAGTTTGGACGTACCTTTTTGTAACACTCTGTATAGACCCACTAATTAGTTCAGGTGGTGGTTTTTGTTGTTTCATTACATTGGGTTGTATTGTGTTAATAAATTTTTTTTTAAAGTGTCAGTCGCAGTCAGACCACTGTTGTGTGTAGTCGTGACTGCATTATGTCGGAGCTAAGTGAATCCGAACGTTGGCAAATTGTTGGTTGGCCTATGGTGGGTGCCGCCGGAACCAATGGCGGTGAAGCGTTTGGAGTTTCAAGAGACACCGTATCGGAGTTAAGTCACTTCGCGGATAATATTTTGTGTTGAGTGATCGTAACAGACGGCTAATGGTGTGGATTGTAACGAAAAATAATAGGACAACAGGTGCAAAAGTAACTGCAGAATGTGTCGCACTCGGCAACCCTGTCAAAAATAAAAAGGGCTCTCCATAAGCAGGCAGCAGGGTATTGCAGGGTGAGCTGGAATTTCAAAACCACTTATGAGTCTTGTGCAACAGGAAAACGTGGTGCTGTAGCTGTGGAAGCATCACGTTATACAAGAAAGAAGAAAAATGAAATAAGCGTATGGCATCGTTGGCCGGGAGTCCCCGTCCGGAGAAGTTCGGCCGCCAAATGCAAGGCTTATTTCAGTCGACGCCACATTGGGCGACTTGTGCGCTGGTGATGAGGATGAAATAATGATGAGGACAACACAACACCCAGTCCCGAACAGATAAAGTAGGGCGTGTTTTAAGGAATGTGTTGGCCCAGTCTTCACCTGCAATTTCATTTTTAAATCTATGACCAATGCCATTTTTTTTACAGCCAACTGATAAGCTAGGTTACGCAAGTCTTTGATTGTTATGCCGACTAACCTAGCCTCCATACTTTTTAAGTACTTAACGAGCTCAAGTTCCTCTTCTTCCGTACATACGTTCTTAAACTTTCCAGCCATTTTATCAATTTTGTAGTCAGGGTTTTCCCTTCTTTTTTAATGTATATTTCCAGAGTAGCCTGGGGAACGTCAAATTGGTTTGAAGCCTTCCAGTACCCACAATGGCCAGAAATAACTGCCTCCACAGTAGTGTTCATGGCCTCAGTAGACAATGACTGTCTATTTGTTTTTCTCTTATATACTCTAACCATCTGAAATCGAAAGCAATATAAATTATCGGCCTAATAAAAGCGACCTCCATGTTAAAAATGTAGCGGGGCAGAATGGGGTACTTCCCCATACCGCACCAGGTACATGGGTTAGGTTATGGGGGTAAGGCCACTAAACAAAGATATGAAAACAAACATTTAACCCCATGAAACTAAAGATTATTAAACATATTTTAAGCATCTACTAACAATAGGCGTATTGTAAATAAATAGGTATACTTTTCTTGCTTCCAATTCGCCAGAAGTTACAAGGCAGGAGCAAAAATTAGCACAACGAAAACTTCACGATCCAAGGCTTACGACATCCAAACAAACATGGCTGCCGAGGTTGAGCAGTGACTGTTCGAACTAGTTCTACTTACCGCCGATCGTTGGCAGCACCTCCTTTACCAGAACATTCGTGCATCTTCATTCTGCCCCGGTACCCCGTTCTACCCCGGGTTCTCTTACACCCAGTTTGCCGTGTCTCTTAATGAGAATGCTCACCAAATTGTGCTCAAGTACAGGTTCGTTGGTTCTGTAATCGTCACAGCACAACTGTTTGTTATCCTGACGACATGACACATGAACAGGAAAGTACACTTGCCATAGTGATTTATAGATACTTTCGGTGATGAACATTGATGCAAACTACTATAGTGAAGGTTTTATCCGTTTTAGGCAACAGAACAATTAGTGTTCCGTAAACCACCAGTCCGGCAATACATCTCACGCAAAAGTCTCTACCAAACATTCTCTCCTCTCCCGAAGAAAAGAACTATCGTGTCTGAGGCGGGCAGCAATATAACAATCTGCGAACAAGTTCCTGATCACCAGACTTGGCGTCAATGTCCTGGATAAAATTCCGCCCATCTCCACATTGCTTCTTTGAGTGAGAGCTGTCGGACAGTATTTCCCACAAAAAATGTAACTTTGCTCCAAAACATCCTATTTTCATTACCGAAAAATTACGTATATTTTTACTGCAAAGTACTAGAAATCATTACCGCAAATATAAAGTGTACACCAGCTTACTTTTCTAACTTTAAGCGTAGCACACTGCTTACCCTGGTGAAACAGTTTTCCTAGAGTGGGATAGGTTGGAACCGATATGCAATCCGTCTTACGCACTCAACTAATTATAATTCACAAAGTTTATATTTTTCCCACTATTCAGCAGCGAAACGATGATTTTCAAGGTAACATCTATTTACTTTTCTTTTCATTCTGCCCAGTCTGATTGTGACCACCTGTTAAAGGCCTGATAAACCGCCTTTTGCAGCGCAGACCTTTTGCGTGTAGGAAGAAAGTCAGTGAAGTTCTGACAGGTACAAGCACGGATGTGGATCCATACTAACTCCAGTGCTGTGGGCAACTGCGGGAGGTTTCTTGGCTGAGGACTCACTGCGCGAACAGCCCGATCGAGATGGCCCTACATATTCTTGACTGGATTTAAATCCGGGAGTCTGGTGGCCAGGGGAGTAAGGTACACTCATCCCGGTGCACTTCGAACCACTACGTCCGCTGCGAGCTGTGTCACACGTTGCATTGTCCTGCTGGTAGATGTCATCGTACGGAGGAAAAACAAACTGCATGTAGGGGTTGACATGGTCCCCAAGTTACAAGCTTGCGTTGATCCACTGTGCGTTCCAGAATGGTGAGACTGCTGTGAAAACACGCTCTGCCATAACTCTTCTTCCTCCGGCCTGGATACTAGAAGTTTCAAGTCGTACATGCCAACGGCCACTTGTCCGATGGAGTACTCCGTTTTTATACTGTTTGCGTGTCGTCGTGGCTAAGGTACTGTGTACAGTGCATGGCGAAACGGCGCTATCTAAAATCTGCTCCGAGACAACTACGGTGCAACAGGGCAGTGGATGACACAGGTGAACGACAGATACGGAGGTGCGTACAGGCAAATAGACGTGGTACAGCCCAGGTGAAGCAATGGCCTACCAATGGTTTCTCCTCGACTGCCGTTCAGTGAACGTTGTTGTGTATAGGTCTCCACAGCAGGAACCTGCTTTACACACGCATGTGGACTGCGGCAGCTGGAAATTGCACACCAATACCACGACTCGACGTCCACTGAGGGGCGACAGGTGGCCTTTCAGACGAATCACGTTGCATGTGGTCTGCAATGGTGAAGAGCTGCCAATGTCCCCCACATTACTGCCACAGGTGAATGTCCCCTACAGCATAATATGGACCCAACCGTCGGGGAATGTGGTGCATTACACCTTTTCATCTGAATGATGGCGTATCCGATCACCGCTATCAACCTGGTGTAACAAGAAACATTATTCATCCGACCAAGGCTCACGTTTCTACTGGCCCACGGTCCAGTCTCGATGGTCCCGTGTCCACTGTAACCATAACTGATGATGTCGTCTGGCCAACATCGGAAGGATCGTCTTTAATCGTTTGTCTCTCTCTCTCTCTTATTTAATGGCTGAGGCGTTTTAAATAAAAGTTTTCTACTATAATCATTTGTATCAGTGGATTTCACCATGAGCGGTCGATATCCCCCATCTGGCCCTGCCCCCATACATGCTTTCCTTGCCATCCCACGTGCCCGCAGCACATCATTAAATCTAGTTGTGAAGGGTGGTCATAACGATTTCCTCATCTGTGTATTTCATGTCAAGAGAGAGCATTAAGAAAACGTTTGAAATGTAAAAACATGTCTGTAGGGAAAACATCTTTCGTTATTTGACTAGAATAGGACAGCAAATTTGCTACCAGAGAAAACGCAGCTAGATGCGTCAACAAACAGTCTCTGTGTTTGGCTTGACTGCCCACTTCTATAACGGGTCTATCGCAGACGGTGAGAGGAAAAATAAAATGTGTAGGTGCAGTGGTGAGAGTGAACGTGTTGCGGTGCCTAAACACTTCAGAATACGTGAGTGTGTGTGTGTGTGTGTGTGTGTGTGTGTGTGTGTGTGTGTGTAGGTGCGTGCTGTGTGCGCCTTGCAGGGCGCAATCCGGCTTATCTGGCGCGCGTGTAGTGCTGGCCAAACAGAGAGGGCCAAATGGAACCAGATGCCAGCCCACTGCCGCGCCGCCACCTCTCTGCGAGGCCTCCACAAACAGGAGGCGAGCGGGGGCGGTGGGGGCGGTACGACTGACGGAACCCGAGACCAGAGGGCGGGGGCGGCCCCATACCACCCGGTGGCGCAATCCGCCCCCCTGCCCTTCCTGTCTACTTAGAGTTCCAGCACGGCCTCCTGTTACTGACCCTCACTTCTTCACTGCTACACTGCTGGCCATTAAAAGTGCCCCTCCAGGAAAGGTAACAAATAACAAAACTTCACTTACTGCGCGTGTGCAGCACAGTAGGAAGAGTACAGCATTAAGTATGAAGGTGTACTAAATGTACACAGTGTGCAACATTCAGTACACAGAGCTTTCACACCGACTATAATGTGGCTAGGCGAAGAAATGACAGATACGAGTACGTCATTCCATGCCTGCTCTCCTCTAAACTGAGGTGAGAAAAGGGATGGGACAGCGATAGACACATATACAGATGACTCCAGTATCGCGGACACGAGATATAAAAGGGAAGTGCATTGGAGGAGCTGTCTCTTGCATTCAGATGATTCATTCAAAAATACACTCCTGGAAATTGAAATAAGAACACCGTGAATTCATTGTCCCAGGAAGGGGAAACTTTATTGACACATTCCTGGGGTCAGATACATCACATGATCACACTGACAGAACCACAGGCACATAGACACAGGCAACAGAGCATGCACAATGTCGGCACTAGTACAGTGTATATCCACCTTTCGCAGCAATGCAGGCTGCTATTCTCCCATGGAGACGATCGTAGAGATGCTGGATGTAGTCCTGTGGAACGGCTTGCCGTGCCATTTCCACCTGGCGCCTCAGTTGGACCAGCGTTCGTGCTGGACGTGCAGACCGCGAGACGACGCTTCATCCAGTCCCAAACATGCTCAATGGGGGACAGATCCGGAGATCTTGCTGGCCAGGGTAGTTGACTTACACCTTCTAGAGCACGTTGGGTGGCACGGGATACATGCGGACGTGCATTGTCCTGTTGGAACAGCAAGTTCCCTTGCCGGTCTAGGAATGGTACAACGATGGGTTCGATGACGGTTTGGATGTACCGTGCACTATTCAGTGTCCCCTTGACGATCACCAGTGGTGTACGGCCAGTGTAGGAGATCGCTCCCCACACCATGATGCCGGGTGTTGGCCCTGTGTGCCTCGGTCGTATGCAGTCCTGATTGTGGCGCTCACCTGCACGGCGCCAAACACGCATACGACCATCATTGGCACCAAGGCAGAAGCGACTCTCATCGCTGAAGACGACACGTCTCCATTCGTCCCTCCATTCACGCCTGTCGCGACCACACTGGAGGCGGGCTGCACGATGTTGGGGCGTGAGCAGAAGACGGCCTAACGGTGTGCGGGACCGTAGCCCAGCTTCATGGAGACGGTTGCGAACGGTCCTCGCCGATACCCCAGGAGCAACAGTGTCCCTAATTTGCTGGGAAGTGGCGGTGCGGTCCCCTACGGCACTGTGTAGGATCCTACGGTCTTGGCGTGCATCCGTGCGTCGCTGCGGTCCGGTACCAGGTCGACGGGCACGTGCACCTTCCGCCGACCACTGGCGACAACATCGATGTACTGTGGAGACCTCACGCCCCACGTGTTGAGCAATTCGGCGGTACGTCCACCCGGCCTCCCGCATGCCCACTATACGCCCTCGCTCAAAGTCCGTCAACTGCACATACGGTTCACGTCCACGCTGTCGCGGCATGCTACCAGTGTTAAAGACTGCGATGGAGCTCCGTATGCCACGGCAAACTGGCTGACACTGACGGCGGCGGTGCACAAATGCTGCGCAGCTAGCGCCATTCGACAGCCAACACCGCGGTTCCTGGTGTGACCGCTGTGCCGTGCGTGTGATCATTGCTTGTACAGCCCTCTCGCAGTGTCCGGAGCAAGTATGGTGGGTCTGACACACCGGTGTCAATGTGTTCTTTTTTCCATTTCCAGGAGTGTATATCCTACGTGATTATGGTCACACGACAGTAATTAATAGACTTTGAACGCGGAATGTCAGTTGGTTCTAGACGCATGGAACAGGGGAATTCAGTTTTCCGAGATCCACAGTGTCAATAGTGTGCCGAGAATACCACATTTCAGACATTACCTCTCATCTCGGTCAGCCTTCATATACCGACCGAGAGCAGTGGAGACTGAGTAGAGTTGTCAGTAGAGTTGTCAGTGCTAACAAACAAGCAACACTGAGTGAAATAACCACAGAAATTAATGAGTGACGTACGAGGAGCGTATCCGTTAAGACAGTGCAGCGAAATTTGGCGTTGATGGCCTATGGCAGTAGACGACCGATTCGAGTGCCTTCATTAACAGTTCGACATCGCCTGCAGCACCTCTCCTGGGCTGGTGACCATATCGGTTGAACTCTAGACGACTGGAAAATCGTGGAGTATTCATATGAGTCCCGATGTCAGTTGGTAAGAGCTGATGGTAGGTTTCGAGTGTGACGCAGAGTCTACGAAGCAATTGATCTAAGTCGTCAAGAAGGCGCTATGCAAACTGGTGGTAGTGTGAGCTGGGTTTACATCGAATGGGGTTGGTCCTCTGGTCAAATGAACCGATATTGACGGTAAATGGCTACGTTTGGCTATTTGGAGACAATTTGCAGCCATTCATGGTCTTCATGTTACCAAACAACGAGAAATTTTTTTTATGGATGACATTGCACCGTATCAGTGGGCCACAATTCTTCGCGATTTGTTGGAAGAACGTTCTGGATAATTCGAGTGAATGATCTGGCCACTCAGATCACCCGACATGAATACCATCGAACATTTACAGAACATAAATGAGGGGTCAGTTAGTGCATAAAATCCTGTACGGGCAACATTTTCACAATTATGGACGGCTAGAGAGGCAGTATGTCTCAACATTTGTGCAAGGGACTTCCAACGACTTTTGTGTCCATGGGACGCCGAGTTGCTGCACTACACTGCTTAAAAAGAGGTCCTACAAGATATTGGGGGCCATTCCATGAATTTTCTCACCTCATTGTACGCCAGAGTAGATGACTCGCAGCGCTTGACCTGTAGTGACGTTCCAGTCTCACATCACTCTACTACCTTGTGTGTCCAGAGAATAAGAGATCTGGAGAAGGTGCCAGTAAGAACAATAAACTGAGCCTTTTCTACAGAAGTAGGACAGAAAATAAAGGCGCAGTTTTTCATTATACTGTTAAAAGATGACGTCGCGGAGACCCTGAAGATAAGGCATAGCCAACTGCCTTAACCTGTGAGAAGTCAAACACATACTACGCAAATTACAGGCTGTGCGAAGGCGATCGTGTTGTGTACTCATGGCACTCTGTACTATCATACTATCTGCTGGAAAGTATGACGGTGACTAACGCAATCTGATAACGTCGGGTCTCTTTGGAGTTTCTAGGCACAAATACGACCGTCATACTGCTGTAAACCTCTAAATCTACATCTACATAATACTCCGCAAGGCACCGTACCCTGTGTGCTGGAGAGTAGGTTGTTCCACTGCTAGTCATTTACCTTCATCTTACACTCTCAAATAGAGCGAAGTGAAGCAACTGTCTATATGCTTCATACGAGCCCAACGTTATGTTCGTGGCCCTTATTCTAAATGTGCGTTGGCGGCAGTAATATTGTTCTACAGAGATTCCAATTTGATTTGTACTACACACAGGAAACGACAACAGTGGTAACGAGAGCTGTGTGGGGGACTCGGCGGTCTTTTAGGTTAGATGATCTCGGCAAACAGCAGAGAGTGAGTCAGTCTGAAAGGGTGCAGGAGAAACACAAAAAGGTAGACCTGGCAACAGATAGTATAGCTGTAAACTGTCGTAGCTGAAACGGAAAGGAGCCAGAGCTCCAAGCGCTGCTAGAAAGTGGTCAAGCTCAAATCGTATACGTACGGACAGCTGACTAAGTCCGCAGATAAGGAAGGCCGAAATTTTTACGAAGGACCTAACAGTGTTCAGAGCAAATAAATTAAATACGACTGGTGGTGAAATGTCTATTGCTGTCAAAAGTAGTTTACACTGTAGTGAAATTGAGGTACACAGTTCATGTGAGTTAGTATGGGTAGAAGTTACACTTGCCTACAGGAAAAATTAATAACTGGTTTCTATTACCGACATCCAGACTAAAGTGATACAGTTGCCGAACAGTTCAAAGAAAATTTGTGTGTCATTTCCAAATAGATACTCCACTCATACAATTACAGTTGGTGGCGACTACAATCTGAAATCGATATGTTGACGAAAATATAAGTTTAAAGTCGGAGTCAAGCATAAAACTTCATCCGAAATTTTACTGAATGCGGTCTCAGGAAATTATTATGAACTGTAAACGGTTGCTTAATATACTTGACTCTTAGCAACAAATAATACTGCACAAATAGGGAGCATCGTAGCGGATACAGGGATTAGTGACCACAAGGTTGTTGAAGTGAGACTGAGAACCGCAAAATCCAAACCTACCAAAAACAAACACAAAATTCAGAGAAATAGTATCAACGGCAATATTGAGGGTCATATACCAAATAAAGTAGTAAGAGATGATGCTGATCCTCCGTGGTACACAATACAGCTCAGAACGCTGCAGAAGCAAGGGAATTAGCATTCCAAATTTAAAAGAACGTAAAACCCACAAGACTGGCAAAGTTTTGCAGAAGCTTGAAATTTTGCCCTAAGTTCAATGCAGTTTTTAAAGTATTTACAACGAAGCTCTGTCTCGAAATCTGGCAGGAAACCCAAAGAGATTCTGGCCATATGTGAAGTACACAAATGGCAAGGTACATTAAATGCCTCCACCACGCGAAAACAATTGTGATGTTACTGATGACGTGTCACTTAAGCAGAGTTACTAAACCCAGTTTCCCGAAGTTCCGTCACCAAAGAAGACAAAGTAAATATTTGAGAATTCGCATCAATAACAGTCGCGAGCAACTTAGAAGTAATCCTCAGTGTAGTAAAGTAGCCCAAATCACCTTATAAAGGCAAGACCTCCGGTCCAAACTGTATACTAGTCAGGTTGCCTACAGAGTATGCTGAACAATGGCTCCGCACTTAGCAGTCACATACAATCGCTCGCAAATCGAAAAATACTTACTTAAGTTCCGTAAAGTTGCACAAGTCGCATCAATGCACAAGGAACGAAACAGGAATAATTCGCTGAATTATACACCCATATCGACAAATACTTAGGGATTGCAACTACGAATAACTTCAACTGGAACAACCTGATAGATAATGTTGTGCGGAAAGATAACCAAAGACTCCGATTTACGGGCGGAACACTTAGAAAATGCAACAGGTCCGCTAAAGAGACTGCTTACACTACGCTTTACCTGCCTTCTTCTGGAGTATTGCTGTGCGATGTCAGATCAGCATCAATTAGGATTTACGGTGGAAATCGAAGAGGCCCAGAGAAGCGCAGCTCGTTTTGTGTTATTGTGAAACAGGGAGAGTGTACCACGGTTATGCCGCGCGGTATTAGCCGAGCGGTCTGGGGCGCTGGAGTCATGGACTGTGCGGCTGGTCCCGGCGGAGGTTCGAGTCCTCCCTCGGGCATGGGTGTGTGTGTTTGTCCTTAGGATAAGTTAGGTTAAATAGTGTGTAAGTTTAGGTACTGATGATCTTAGCAGTTAAGTCCCATAAGATTTCACACACATTTGAACATTTTTGAACCACGGTTGTGATTCACGAACTGTGGTGGAACTCACTAAAACAAAAGTGCCATTCATTGAGGTAGGATCTTGCAAAGCAATTTCAATGAGGAACCTTCTCTTCAGAGTGCGAAAATATTTTTAGGTGCCCATCTACACAGGCAGAAATGGTCAGCGTAATAAGATAGGTCGCTCGGAAGAATTTAAGCGCTAGTTTTTGCCGCTCGCCGTTCGAGATTGGAACGATAGAGAAATAGCTTGAGGATTCTTCATTAAACCCTCCCCCATGTGCTTATTTGTAATTGCTGAGTAATCATGAGATGTAGATACAGATGCAGGAAGCATCTCTGTAAAGCTTGCATGTTGATCGTAGCTACCGGTATCAAATCTGACATACCGCCTCTGAATTGTTTCGATATCTTCCTTCAATAGATTCCAAATACTCGAGGAGTTCACAAGAATGAGTTCGAGTGGTGCTATATATGTGGTCTTTTTTGCAGGTGAATCACACTTTCCTAAAAGTCTAATACGCACCAAATTCGACCATTCGCCTGTCCTCACTAAAATCCCTACATGCTCGTTCCATTTCATGTCGCTTTGCAATGTTACTTATAGATATTTAATCGACTTGTCTGTGTCAGATAGTACACTACTAATGCTGTATTCTGACGTTACGGGATTATTTTTCCGACTCATTTAGGGAAATTAACGTTCTGGACAGCTCCACGTCAGACGTGACGTGCTTGTTAGGAGTGCTGAAAACAGCAGGAGAAATGTTCCGAACACGTACAGCACTGCTGCGTTTGGAAACAAAAGCGCAAGTGTTCGTGCACAAGCACGTACGTGGTTTCTCGTTGCTCATTTGTCATAGCGGGAACTGCGACGTCAGAGGGAAGCCGGTCCCGTCAACTTCGTGGATGTCCTCTGCAATTTACTAATGGACGTCAGCTGTCTGCCCAGAAATTAAACGCGCGTCGCCTAGTATCAAGTGGACGCCAACGCTGAACAGCACTTCACAGTTGAGCTATTAGTCAGCTTGGAAAGTAGATGATGTGACGAATTACTTGTTTTTATCGTCGATAAAGCAGTTCCAAATACATTTGCCACTGCAGCTGGGGCACAGACTTTCTTCGAGAATACCATATGATTCAGCGTCAAGTTCTGATACGACCATCCAGGTCAACGTTACATTTTTTTCACAGATCCCCAAAACACGTTCACGTGGATACTGCGATGGTCCCTTGAACATGAAAACAGGCAATTCCTTCCGCCTTCCTTTTCTATGTGCACCGTTCCTACAAACCTGCACTTCAAAGCAACCGCTAATTCTTACCTACCACTCTTCTTCATTTTCAGATTTTTTCCAAACACTCCTAATACTATGCTGTAGTTTTGCCTTAGCATCAGCCTCCTGACTCGCTCTGTAGACACTGCACGTGCCCCATTACCCATAGGCTTTCAGCCACTATGCGCACAAGAATTAGTCATGTCCACTTTTTCGTGTTACAGCAGTCTGAGGGTAGTTATCCACCGGTATACTGTAGATTTCCGCTGGTACGTTCTCCCATTGTTATGCCCACTTCGTGAGCATTTCTGTCCATCTGATGTCACCATGTTCTTTCTTGTTGTCTCTAGCTACCAACCGGCGCTGCATTAATTTCAAGAAATACTCAGCTAAACTGAGGTGAGGTAGATTTTCCAAAGGAGGGCATAAAAGCAATAAAAAATTTCTTTTTTTTCTCGGAGGATGAAAGGATTGTGGACCTAAAAGGAAACTGCAGTTGAGAATAATTCAATGTTGATTTGTCGTTTCGTCTGATAGTGTTATTCGAAACAAAAGAAAATAAATTATAACTATAATGTTGATAAATATTAGTAGTTGCTAACGATAGAAAGGTGAGAGGGATAACTGCGCTCTGCTCACAAATGATTACATTCAGGAGGTATTGGTTCTACCTTCAGTAAACAAATATCTACTAAAAACTACTTTAAATATTACATTTTTTCTGCTCTTAGAAGAACGAGGTAATGTGCACAAAACTATTCATCAACTGTGTAAATTGTGAAGTGCTGCTGTAAATTTACATTATCAGCGATGACTTTAAGTAGCATGGATCTCTTCCAAACACATTATCTGGCCCAGAAGGTGTGTCACTTAACGTAAGATTACCAGTGTTGTTCCTTTAGAACTGAGCTACACGTCAGTGCAGAACGTCGTAAGTAACAATACTTACTGCTTCAGATTAAAAGTAGTAATCACACTCTGATTAAACAACATAGGTCCAATGTAGGTGTTAAGTTCCAGGTAAATTTAGCAATAAAATTGCCATTAAATAAAATATATCTTTCATGGCTGTGTTGAAATTTGTCATGTTTGGGTTAAATCTGCAAAGAAAGAAATGTACTTAAGAGGAGGTACGCTCACATCATGAACTGCCACATATTCTAGGACAATAAGCATTGAAACCTGCAGTTCACGTCTTCTGCGAGTAGTCTGTGGTAGTTTTAGTTTCTTGTACTACTGTATATTCTACAGATTAGTACAATTAAATATCCTTTCTAAAAATATTCTCATATGTGACCAAAGGGATTTTCATTAAAATGTAGAAATAGTTCAGAGGAACCCACTAAAAACCTTATGTAATGTATCCTATGAAATAAATAACAATGCTAACGCATAACAATGTCAGTTTTCGATGTTATAGGAAAAAGTAAATCCACAAGACTTCTTACAGTTGACAGGACATTATAAGCATCTTTGCTCAGATTACATTTTATGTTCCACTGCAATCTGTTACGTAAATTCAAGCTGTAATTTGATTAACACTGAGAGCTAACATAATTTGTCATATAATAAATGACGTTCTGCACAGAAAATCGCTTAAATGTGCACGTTTCCACAAAAGAATTACATGAAAGTCATTATAATTACTACATCGCCATTAATTAACTAGTAGTTATGTGTCCATCTAAATTAGCGAATAAGGAGACTATTTAAAATCTATGTACCGAAGCGGACACAGTTTGTAGCACTTATAGCGCGAGACTTTCTGAACATAGATCAAATGCTCCTTATAAACAGTTGTTTAAAAATTTTTAGGGTACAGTCACTGATCATTCAATCGTAACATCTAATTCGACATGCGCACTTCAAGTTGTTAAGTAGTTTCACAAGAAAAAGGCTTAGTCACATGCCTCGCGCTGTGCTGTTACCACGTTGTGGGGGGATTATTTTCTCCAGTTGCATTACACTCTGCTGTACTCGTTGTTAGGGAGATTAAAATTATTGTGATATTGTTACACATAGTTCAGTCCATAGGTCACCTTCGGATTTCAGGTTAGGGAAAATATGCCCGTTTAATTCTGCTCTTCTGTTCACTTTTATTATGCAAACGTTCTGTTCAGCTCAATATGAACCGACATAATAAAATTCTGAAGAAAAACTTCTTCTTCAACGTATGTTTCGAACAGTCGTAAGTCATAGGCATTGTTATTACCTTTCAGTATGTTGTTAATGATCATAGCGATAATAATAATAATTATAACAATCATAATAATCATTAATACACAGAACTTCACGAAAGAAAATTTATTATTTTAATATTCATGCAGGCTATATTAGGAACAAAAGACATTTCCACAAAAAAGTCGTTCGGAACAACTATCTGTCCGTCTGCCCATATCACTTTCTTTCCTTCTTACTCACTGCAGCTTGGACACAAGTTGGTGACGTGTGTTTTGCATACACGTTTATTACGTTCCCGCACAACATGTTTGTTTTATTGTCATTGCTTGAAGGAGAGAACTTACAGCGTGCACATTTAGTAGGGATACTTGTTGTTCCTGATTTAGCCGCAACTGCCACTCCTTCGGGATCTTGGTTTCTCCTGACCATTCTCAAAGAATATTCTGTCCTTGGAAAATGCTTCCTTGATGAAAAGTGCTCTGCAACCAGTGACGTTCCAAATTCCTCCAAAAATATTCTCCTTGTAGTCAATTTTCATGCATTCCATTCATTCGAAGTCCCAAGACATATGTATCATAAGCAGCAACATCAATAATATTATAGAAAACTACGATCTGCCTTCTATAGATTTTTCGTTTGCATGTATATGCACCTGTGAGATGAAAGGTATGTATACAGCCCCTTTGGTTGAATAGTAGTCTACAATTATTTTTAGCTTTCACTTTTTACCCCACCATGGTGGAGAGTGCTCATTAGTAGAACATTCTTATTTCCCTTAGGAAAATAATTGACCACTGTAGTGTCATTTGTCAAGTAATGTGAAGGGCTATGAACCTCTTTGGGGGTCATATTCTGTGGAAGTTCTGGCTTATTCCTAAGATCGTCAGTTTCTTTTTCAGGAGCAACTGTCCCAAAATTTGTGGCTTAAATAAATTCTCACATTTTACGTTCTGACATCGCAAGTCAGAAGTAAGGTCAGCAACTACTCTCATTCCCTGATTTTTTTTTTTCTGGTGCCGTTCCAGTCTCCCTCCCAGTATAAATTTGGGTATTCAGTACAAATGAAGAATTGCTGTTACACAGAGTCTGTATCTCGATCCCATATTTTGCCAGTGTGCTTCGGATGTACTGCTTTAATAGACAGCGGCCTCTAAATGCTACCAGTTGCTCGTCGACGGTCACATTTTCCCCTAGACTATAGAATTTTGGAAGACCTTCTAACCACTTCTCCCAGATACTGCGAACGGCAGAGAGTTTATCAGTACGTCGTCTTTCCTCTCTTGTGGGTTTCTTATGAAATCCTAAGACGCCCGATGTTTTACAGAATGTTTTTATGGACGAGGCTGCCCGAAATATGTTCCGCCCAGTATCCCACAAACATTTTGTAAATTCCCCATGTGAGCGACATACACCTGTTCATTGTTTATCATAAACACGTTGCCGCTCAATATTTGTCATCTCTATAATTTCATTCTGAAACGCAGTTGAAAGTAATACCTCAAATGAAGTTTTTACATCACTTATTCTGCTGCTTGCATACCTAGTATCTCCTGATGTACTGCTGATGACGTTCGAAGCAGATAGGCGGTCGTGTTGTCCTGGTGGTTGCAACTGCCATTATATGTTCCCGTTTGCAGAAATAGAAGTCTGTAGACTACTTTGAGCAAGCTGTGGACTGTCGTCAATGTGATTAGAACACTCGCTTTCAGATGCATTACGACATGATCTGCGAACCCGAAAAGTGATCCATCTGTTGTGTTATTTACTAATTCTTCCAATTCAGAGTCATTCAGTGATGTAATCACCATGATGTCACAATTCAGACTGATCATAAACGACAGCGAACACAAACTGAGCAGAAACAATGGATAATTTGAAGTGCTGACAAGTCGTAATGAGAAATCCATTGTTGTAAACGCGGCGCCTTCGTTGACTTGTTGAATGCTGAGAATAAGTATGAACAATGAAAGTCATTAGTACTATAAAATATGAGATGACAAAAAAATATTCGGCTTTAGAGTAAAAATATTAATACTGGGTCACATTGACTCGAACATTATGTATGAAATTCTTAAGGTTTATGAGCAGATGACTTTTTGACCACAAGCTGGCCTTGCCTTTCCAGACAATGTCCCCGAAGTTATTTTGACATTTAAATAATAAGAAACAAAATATGTAACCATTTCGTTTCATATAGACTCCAACAGAACAGCAGGGTTAAGTAAGGTCAGCTGACTTCGTCCAATCTCTTCGACGCCATCTGACTGCCGTAAAGTACAACGTTGTTCGAGATTTCACAAGATACTGTTCAATTTCTGCAGGGTACTTAAGAGTAATTCATTTCGCATCATCGTCGTAGGTGGTAAGTGTTGAGTTTCTCAGTATCTGATTTACAGCCTCCTGGTAATTCAGTGATTCCAAATGCGATAGACCCCCAATAAATGACGTCAATTTAAGCGTTAATGCCAGTCCCTAGCAACTGTTTGTTGCGCAAAATGGTTCAAATGGCTCTGAGGTCTATGGGACTTAACATCTGAGGTCATCAGTCCCCTAGACTTAGAACTACTTAAACCTAATTAACCTAAAGACATCACACACATCCACGCCCGAGGCAGGATTCGAACCTGCGAGCGTAGCAGCAGCGCGGTTCTGGACTGAAGTGCCTAGAACCGCACGGCATATTGTGAGTCTGATATCGCTACATGTCGACATCGTCGACAAATTCGTGTGAATAGGTGCCTTGGTTAACTGAAACATGTGCGGCAGTGAGTAAGAAAATGAACTTGCGGTCAAGAAAAGGACAGTTCAGATTCCTTATTGGCAATACAGATTGAAGTTTTGCGTGATTTCCCACGCAGTTTACAAAAGAGTTCCTTCCAGCACTGCTGCAACTAATTTCGTTCCTCTTCCATTTCAATATGAGGATTTCTTTCGTTCTGCGTGCTGCGCATGGTTTTGTATCTCTGCTGTTTGCCTTATTTTTGAACGTGATTGCTCAAAACGCGTGACTTCATATCTACACAGTTTTCTTCATTTTTGAACGTGATTGCTGAACACTGTTCTCACCTTAGCGAATGGAGATGTCGAATGGCTAGTACCAATAACAATAACTCGTTCAGTTTTTTTCATTGGCCTCTGGGTATAAGAGTCAAGTCAGTTGAAACTTATAGTGCTAACATTTCACAAGTTGCTAAATAATTGAAAACACAAATTTCGTTAGTAATAGCATTAGTACTTTAATAAGTATATTGGCCAAAAGTCTCTGAATCCTAGGTTAATCAGCTAGTTTCTAAATGTGCTGCACACACACACACACACACACACACACACACACACACACACACACACACACACACACAATTTCTCGATTATATTTTAATTTAACTATTTAAGAAGAATTCCATGACCAATTTAAAATTTCAGAGAAACTTTAGATTTCAATTCTTATGAATAGGGGGAGTGTGTAAGTAGTTTGTAGGTCTGTGATAATGTGGAATTATTAAAGAAACGAGGTACTGAATAGGAGCTGCGTCCCCTTTTTAAACGTTTTTATAAATTTATCTAACGGGTGAAGTTGTAAAATTTGCTAAATGGTTACTCTTTTCTGAGATGTAGACATATATGAATATACAGAGAGAGGATTATACTGCGTTAATAAATCTTGACTTCTACCGTTTGCCGCCGACACACTTATGAGCTAAAATCTGCTCGGTAACGTCAACATTGTTTTGAAAATGCTGCTCGTCAAACTTTAAAATTAACGTCGTTATCCCATTCATATGAAGGTACTTCCAGTTTTAAATGATAAAGATTTTTGCTCTAAAAGAACTGAGAAGTGACCAGCTACAACAGAGGTATAACGTTCAACCGCGAATTAGTGACTCGAGTCACTGCACTATTCCAGAAATAGATGATACAAAGTTAAGCAGTTAGTCATTCACTGTGGTTTCCTTCTGTCTTACGGCTCACCATTATTATTTGTTTAAAGTTAAGAACTTTTCGGAAGTACGCGCCAAATTAGCCGGAGTTTCTAAGATTATTGATGTAAAACAAATTCTATGCCTTATGTGAGCCAGTGCTTTTATTATTGTGGACGACATGTTTCGAGAGCTCGCCTTCTGTTTCTGAGACGTATATACTGCACTACGTTCGTATTTTTTCCAGTGTTTAGTTTCTGTATTAACTACTAAATTACATGTATCCAACGCGATTTTCTTTCTGTATGTGAATGATAATCTCAGGAACTCCAGTAGGCTTTGGATGTTTTATCTAATTCATGGAATGATTCACGAGGAAGCTTTGCGTGTATTACTTATAAATATTTCGCGCGAATTGGCTGAATTATGGTGAGTTACAGTTCCTCCCCAGCTTTTTCTGTCTGTATCTGACGGCTAATATCAGAAAGTATTGTAGATATATTGATCCGGTTTCACTACTAGATACACTGATGCACGAGGACGGTTTATGTGAATAACTTATTACCGTTAAACCAGACGAATAGTACCGCTGTAGATACTTAGCACTACTCATGTGAAGCTGAGACGTGTGGCTCGTTGCATTTTACTTTTTAGTTGTTTCAGCAAGATGCATATTACAGAACATTACCATACGCACATTTTATACCAGTCACTGCGGACAAACATGCAATTTGTATGCAGGCAGTGGTATAATGTATGTATATGGTAATGCCTTGCAGTATACATTGTTCTGGAAGCCTTTCAAAATAAAAGGCAAAGCAGACGACTGGCTGCACCAAGAAAAAAGTAATGCTTTATCCACCAGAGCACTAGGATGCAAACCATCGAAATACGTGGTGGATTTAATAAAGACCACCTTTCTAATTTTCAAAAACGTTTTATTGACCTATGATATTATTGTTGTTTTAAGAATTTTCATTAGTTTTCATTAAAACAAGTGCTGTTAAAGGATTGGTAGAGTAATTTGTTTATAATGAGTATTTAAAGAAACGGTGTTGTGAAAGATAGATTCACAAGAAGACCCTCAGCTCTTAGACGTCACCGGATGCAGATACGGAAGGGCATGTTCTCAGTTCTCAGCACACCACCCGACCCACCGTTGTCAGTTTTCTTGAGCGCTGCTGCTAGTTCTCAGTCACGTATTTCCTCAATTGGCCTCACAACGGCTGAATGAACCTCGCTTGCCAACAGTACCCGGCTGAACCAGACTGCGACCCGTCTAAGTTATAGCCAAGCCCGACAGCACTTAACTTCGGTGATCTCACGGGAAGCGGTGTTACCGCTGCAGCAAGGCCATGCGCTTATACATCACACGAAGGTCATTTAAAAGGGACGACTTCCAAACTGTGAAAAAATCTGTTCCTGATAGATTACATAAAGTTAGGTCTAACTTCGAAAATAGGCATGCATCTTATTCATGATGTAACTAAATGGTCAAAAAATTCGACGAAGACTTGCCCAGTACCTAAAAAACATAGTAACAGTAGACGGAACTTGGATGTGAAGCAGGAACTAATCATCTATAAACTGTTTGGCTGTTCCAAGAGAAACTGAAATCGAGAAAAGTGCTTGGAACGAGAAGAACTTCCACGAAAATTATCTCCTAGTGCTATATTAACGTCCTCCACGTCGCAATCAATGACAGGACCGATGAACAGTAAATGCTGAATGGTATACAAATATTTGGCACAAGTCATCCATAAAATCGGCATTAGCCGGCCGAAGTGGCCGTGCGGTTAAAGGCGCTGCAGTCTGGAACCGCAAGACCGCTACGGTCGCAGGTTCGAATCCTGCCTCGGGCATGGATGTTTGTGATGTCCTTAGGTTAGTTAGGTTTAACTAGTTCTAAGTTCTAGGGGACTAATGACCTCCGCAGTTGAGTCCCATAGTGCTCAGAGCCATTTGAACCATCACTTCCATAAAATCGGCAAAAACATCCCGAAACGTCGCAGCATTCTTCATCGTCACAATTAAGTTCTGTATCGCTGCTGGCAAACAGTTCATTATATAACAGAGAAAAATATCAGATTACTGTCTCATTGCATCCAGTCACTTGATCCGTCAGTCACGGCACCAACCACCATCCATCAGTTGTCAACCCTTATACTGAACGAGTGGAACGCCCTACCATGAGCTGGCCGCTGATAACAGCGCAGTTGAGTGCCCCACAAACCAAACATCATCATCACTCCCTGCCACACGTGACCAGCATAGGAGCAGTTCTTTCTATGTATAGTGCGAGTTTCATCGATCCATGTAACTTGGCAGTGAGACATCATACAAAAGTAACTCTCGTCCTTAAATTTTGCAGCCCTGTGTAGTTGGAGAAAGTCTTCAAAAAATCGCACCAAATTATGAAATAATTTTTTTTATTTAAGACATAAGAAGACTCTTTCATCTTTTATCGTATCTGGCGACAGCAAATGTGCCCCTGCCGGAATCACCGAAGGAGTGCCCAACGCTCCCCCCCCCCCTCCCTCCTCCCGAAACCAATCAGGACTGCGTGAGCCACTATGCAGTTATCAGTTAGCACATGGCCTAATCCATGTTAGTGATAGATGTATGTCGGATAGTATTCTTTTCTTTACGGTACTATTTCGACGAAATGACACGCTACAAATCTCTTTGCTACAAAAGCGTGCGTCGTAGACCGAGAGGAAGGTTCCTTCTCGTAGACACAACACAGGAACACGAAGCGCAAGAGACCTCACGTACGCCTCTCGGTTAATTATTAAACCGTCTTTCTTTCTTGATGTTCTTTCCGGATTCTCTTCTTCGAGCACTTCTGTGCCTGTACTATTCGTGGGGGGCCTATTCCCCAACCGCTCGCCGTAACGCGAAACGCCTTTGTTTTAATTATGTCCACCTCAAATCTTGTATCATGTTGTGACACTCTGTATTTCTCGATATAACAAATCGTGCTGCTCTTCTTTGAACTTTCGCAGCGTACTGCGTTAATCCTATGAGGCAAAAATCCCACAGAAGTACTCTAAAAGAGCACGGATAAGCGTAGTGCACCCCGCCTGTGTAGTAGATATGTTACATCTTCTAAATGTTCTGCCAGTAAAACGTAGCGTTTGTTTCGCCTTCCTCAAAACATTTTCTATGTGTTCTTCCCAACTTAAGTTGATCGTAATTGTATTTCCTAGATATTTAGTTTAATTTACCGCCATAAGATCTGATTAATTTATTGTGTACCCGAAATTTAGCGGATTCCTTTTAGCACTCATGTGGACGACCTCACACTTTTCATTGTTTATCGTCAATTGCCAACTTTCGCACTATACAGGTATCATTTACAAATCGTTTTGCAGTTTTCTCTGCTCTTCTGATGACTTTCCTCGACGGAAAACGACAGAATCATCAGCAAACTACTTAAGACGGCTGCTCAGTTTGTCTCCCAAATCGTTTCAATATATAACAAACACCAGGGGACCTATAACACCACCATGAGGAACGCCAGACTTCACTTCTGATTTACTGGATGACTTTCCGTCAGTTACCAAAATGTAAACTTTCACGGCCGGAAATATCATGTCCATTATAATTATCCGGGCTGTTACGCCGTGGTCGGTTGATGACTTCTGTGGTGATTCCCAACGTTTCGTCTCCGACTGCGGGAGACATCTTCAAGAGGGTCCGTAGCTTGATGGAAGGTCCAACACACCCACTGACTCGCTACTGGCTGCCGCTAAATTCCGTGTCCGCGCGCCCCCGCGCCGCGGCGTGACGTCACGAGTTTTGAAAACGTCAGTGCAATTGGCCTCTGTCCGTCGCCGTCGATCGCCGTTGCCATCACCCAGTAGTGGACGAGTGGTACACATCTTCTTTAACACCGGCATCCATATACCGTTTAATTTGACGCCCTCCTTTCGGTTGAAATTATTTGGGTGTTTAGCGATTTCGATTGCCTCCCTGTAGAGCCTTTCGTAATATCCGCTCGTGGCCGCTAGTACTTGCGTCTCCTCGAAACGAATATTGTGGTTCCCTGGCTGGAAAGCATGCTCCGCAACAGCTGATCGTTCCGTTTCCCCTCTTCTACAATTTCCCTTGTGCTCTTCCAAACGTTTAGAAACAGTTCTTTTTGTGGTACCCACATAAACATCACCACAGCTGCATGGGATAAGCGATTTAAGTTGTTTCAATACCCCGAGGAAATCTTCTTCTAAGTTACTCATGTTAGCAGCTGTTCTTGATTCGAATTCTGGAATATTTGTTTCACCTTCTTTGGCGAAGAAATTTCGGAAGGCTGTGTTTAGTAACTCTGCTTCAGCAACACTTTTATCGATGGTATTTCAGTTGCTGTCGCGCATAGTAGGCGTTGATCGTGTCTTGCCGGTAGCGTACTCTTATAGCATTCGATTCAAAGTTTCATTGTGGAAACTATTATGAGCATCTCGCATTGAGGTCCGGCTTAAATTTCGAGCTTCTGTAAGAGATCACCAATCTTGAAGGTTTTGCGTTCGCTTAAATTTGGCATACTCTCTTCGTTGTTTCTGCAATAGTATTTTGTGTCCCAAGGGGAATCAGCTCCGTTGTTTGTTGATTTATTTCCCATAAATCGCTCAACTGCTGTCGATATTGTTTCTTTGAATTCTAGCCATATCTGGACTACACTTGCATTTTTAAGTTGGAAGTAGTGGAGACTGCGTCTCAGAGAGGCGTCAAGTCAGTTTTATCTGCTCTCTTCAATAGGTATATTTTTCGTTTATTATTTGAGGACTTGTGGGTTTCGATATTCACTCTCGCTACGACAACCCTCTGTTCACTAACACCTGTGTCCGATTTGATGGTCGTTAATAGCTCAGGATTATCTGTTGCTAAGATTTACTATTCGAGTGGGCTCATGCACTAACTGCTCGAATTAATTTTCAGAGAACGCGTTTAGCTCAGTTTAGGATGACGTTTTATGCGTAGCTGTTGATTTAAACATGTATTTTCGCCAACTCATCTAGGGTAAATTGATGTCACTACCAACTATAATTGTGTGAGTCAGGTACGTGTTTGAAATTAGACTCTAGTTGGCTTTGAACCTTTCAGCAAATGTATTATCTGAAATGGAAGGTCGTCAAGAGGATCTAATTATTATTTCTTTCCGGTTACCAAGAATGATCTCTACCCATACTAATTTACAAAAACAATCTACATCGATTTCGCAACAGAACAACTTCTAACAATAACAAACACGCCGCCGTCAACTCTATGTAGTCTGTCCTTTCTGAACACCGTTAGAAGCTTCGCAAAAATTTAAGCTGAACTTATCTCCGGCTGTAGCCGGCTTTGAGTGCCTGTTGCAATTTGAGCACCAGCGCTTTCAGTTAGCGCTTTGAGCTCTGATACTTTCCCAACACATCCACGGCTATTTACAACTGTTATTCCGATGTTCCCTAGATCTACGTTCTTCCTGTATTCAACCTGCACCGTTTGAGGTTGAAGCCTTTTGTGTGTTCCCCGAGACCATCTAACTTAAAAATCCGTCAAGTTCACGCCACATCCAGTCCACGCCATACAGCCCCTGTTACACGTATTGCCGCCCCTGTGTTTAGTAGACTTCTGACCTCTTTAGCAGAACCCGAAATCCCACTATTCGGTGGCACAGTCGACGAATCTGAAGCCTATACGCTTGCACAATTGTCGGAGTCTCTGATTCAGATACTCCACTCGGCTCTGCACCAGAGGTCCGCAATCGGTCCTGTAGACTGTGCTGAAAATGGTGAGCTATGCTTTCATCTCGCAAACACGACTGTCAGCCTTTACCACTCCTGATAGCCGCTCGAAACCAGAGAGAATCTCACCCTTTCGAAACGACACACATCATTGGCACCGACGTGAGCAACCACCTGCAGTTGGCTGCATCCTCTGCTCTTCATGGCATTTCTAAGGACTCGTTCCACGTCTGGTACGACTCCACTCGGTATACATACGTAATGCACACTGGCTTTCTTCCTCTCCTTCGTAGTCATGTCCCTAAGGAGCCTCATAACGAGCCTGACATCGGAGCCCCCAACAACCAATAATCCCACGATCTGTTACTTATCACATCATGTGGAGTCAGAAGTTTCCTCTGAAACAGGAATAACGACTGCTTCTGTCTGTGAAACCATGTCATCCACAGACAGCACCTGGAACCTGTTTGTCGGACTAACTGGGGAGGTCCTACATTGGCTTCTCAGGAAGTCCTTCGCAGCCTGCCTCACCCAGGAGCGACCACCCACTCGACCAGTGCGAGAAATTACTGGGTTGGCCATCGGTGTGGACCAAATGGAGGATTCGTGGGTCGGGCTGGACATCTGTTGGATCCTCTTTCCATTCTTATTCCGAAACTGCTATTAAAATTTGACCAGTGTTCTGCACTATTGATGTCTACAGATACAGACGAAATGAACATTTATCAGTTAATATTTTGGTCGCTGTATTTCGCCACCAAATAGTGCGCCATTAAGAGCTTTATCTTTTTTAGGCCATACGACATGGTATGCAATGACGACTGAGTTACAGACATGGAACTTACATATAGCATTTTTGATAACGGAACAGCATGCGTACTTTTAGGATGTATGAATGTTTTCAAATATATCTCTGTTATCAAATTCGTAATACTAATATTTTGTCGTTGTAAGTTGCCAGAACCTAATTTTCTACGTTTCTATTAACTTTTCTTCAGATTTCAAATGTAATTACATAGTGTAGTTTATTCTATATACTGAAGATTAATTGAATACGAAGGTAAATCATATAGTATAGTGAGCAATCGACATTCGTTGTGTAATAATAAATTAACTGAAATTTCTCTCAATTTTAATTTCTGCGTCGGTGGTTTGTCAAGATAATGACAGTTATAAAGTTATATATGTTTCTACAGCTGTGCTACAAGTGATAAAGTGATGTATATTATATTGAGCTCGCTTATCGATTCAAACATGCCACAACACTTTTTACATATCTTGAGGTGTAAACTGTATACGTAAACCTCTGATTTACTTTACCTATAGCTGAATGTGCATGATAGTTCCGCTCCATATCTCATACATTGTTACTCAGATTTGCTACCAACTTGTTACAAACATCTCTTGTGACTCAAGAACATGATATTTATACCGCTCTTCATTAAGACCTATGTGTGAGACATTTCATCGGGTTTACACACTGTACAGATCGAAATGAATAGAAATAAAACTTTTGTTTATGCCTACTTTGTGACAGTTTCGTGTATGTGAGCTAGATATGTGGTGACATTGTCTTTTTTTTCAGAGGTATCATACGAATTTTAACCAGTGTCATTACATCTTTGTATTTGAAAATCACGATTTTAAGAACAGCTGTATGTCATTTTATTATAAGGAACCAGTCTGAGTCATGCAAGTGACATCCTCTTGTACGTACATAGAAGGAAAAACATCAATTAAACACAATGATCACAAACAAAAAGAATCAATATATTCTATACAACATTATTCACACAATCTGTGCTTACAAAACAGTTATGGAATATCTGTCAGAGATGGTAACTAATTGTATTTACAATAATGCTGAAGATCGGCTTCATTAAAACCATAGAATTATCACTGATATATATAGAAGTTTTCAAGATCTGATACACGTTGTAATTACACAACATGTATGAATCTTGTAAGCATAGATTACACCACCCGACCAAAAACTTCCGATTCCTGGCGTATGCCGTGGTCCTTTGTCTGGCTGAAATTAGTTGTTTGTAATAAGTGATATTCTATTATTGCGAAAGTAACGAATGTTCTAAATTACTAAGAAGATCTAAACCATAGCCTCCTTAAACTTAAATATAGGTCTGTTTTGATGCGTGTATGTTTTCTTGTTTTTAAACTCAGATATATAAAGATGGGAGTGGTGCTCTTGCTATTGCAGGAAGTACTGCACATATTTAGAAATTTCAGGACCCGTTCCTTGTTTCAGAAGGCGGCTTCTAAGGATGGCGAGGGAGTCGTCCTTCGACGCAGCTGCATCACCTGCTTCACCTGTTCGCCGGCTGGAGTGAAGCGTCCCCCATGACGCTTAAAGAAGACAATTACGAGGACCTGCGCAGGCTCTCCAATCGCTGACACCAGTGCGGGTGGAGAATTACATTTTTATTGGCACGCGGTTTGTTTTAGCACTGCGGCCTTCCAGCTTCTTGGCCCGTTCCCGAAACACTGTAGTGTGCCATTTGCCGCCTCGAGTAGCCATTTCGAGGAGACTTGATGGCAAATTGTTCGGCTGCTCCACGCTTGAGCGCGGACCTTTTGATTGTTTCTGCTTTATGGGTGCTACAAAGGTTGTAAAATTTAGTGCTCACTGGAACGCCGCACTTGCAGCTTTACCACGGTAGTTTCGAATACTTTTTCGGAAGCGCCATCAGGCGTTTACTGAGGTGCGAAACGCAACCGACCGCGAAACTCTGCTGGTTACGGCCCGCTGCGCTCGTCAAATATTCGCTCGATTACAGAGGGCGCAGAAGGGGCCACAGCTCCTTTATTCTCGTCTACGTGATTACGCTCTTTGACCCGTCACGGATTCTCACTTTTGGTAGACTCTGAACCATTGGCAGTAGTGGACTTCAGAGACATTCCTCGCCACATACCTTCTCAGTCACAGGGAGTCAAGCACATTTTCTATTGTGCAGAATTCCTTACGAACTGAACAGTAAATTTTGCTTCCAGCCCACTTAGCTACATTTTCTCATTGTACATGTTTGTCTGTCGCGAAACTACTGACACTGCGTAATGGTGTTTCTTGATGTCTTAGGTGTATCCCAATTTTCTCTGCAGTGATTTCCTATGAGTCACTTTCGAGTGTGTAAAGTGGTACCACGTGTGGGGCCCCACCTCTCAGTTGTGAAGCGTCATCTGCTCGACGTCATTGTTCTCCGGGCAGCCACGCACCGGCCGGAACAGAGCCCTCAGACATTTTTCCGACTCGTCTGCTTTCGGCTGCCCGTAACGTATTTTTTTCCTATCTCGATGTGAATGTAACCAGTGTTCCAAAACATTTGTATTGACCAAATTACTCTGCCAAAGCCTGTAATATTGCGTTGCTATAAATGGAAAACTCGATGTAACTATTTTAATGTAATCTATTTTAATAAATCTGTAAAACAACTCTGTTTATATCATCCATGTATAGACGTCACAAAAGCAGCTGTTGCCCATAAAATACCAAACGTTTATGGTACAATACTATCTTACTTATTTATTTATCGAACCTGATCTGATTAAGGCCATCAGGCCTTCTCTTACATCGGGTTAAGGTTATCGCACATCCAATACTCTTTTCACATCATGGTTGCCTAAGGAATAAGAAGTAGTATTCAAATGGTTTGAGTGTCTATAGTGACAATGTAAGTAAATAATATTTTCTATAATTTGCTAAAGTTAATACTGACAATTTTTGAACTACTGATACTGCTACCATTAATTGTGACACAGTAGTAACAATAAATAATAGTAATAAAGACGATAACAATAATGATAGTGACAGACATGATAATTTATAGATGTACAAAAAAGATGTCATCTGATGTAGGAAGTTCTGAGGAAAAGATATTTAAAGAGGCTGCACCAGTTAAGAATACTGAGAAATGACGGACTTTGGTTGGAAAGAGGTATGTATAAGGGTAACGAGCGCACAAAGGGTCACTGGTAACCATTATTGTTAGTTTAGTTGATATGTCATGAACTCTCTTGTGAAGATGGAAATGTTATTCATTTCTCGACTATAACGCTGGTAACCATTATTGTTAGTTTAGTTGATATGTCATGAACTCTCTTGTGAAGATGGAAATGTTATTCATTTCTCTACTATAACGCTGGAAGTTATTCCAGAGTTGAATTACTGCTAGTGAGAAAGACTTCGAGGAAATGGCTGAACGATGGACCGGGACAGAAAGATCTCTCATGCGAACGGACATTTCTGCCATGTTGTTCAGACAAGAGTGTTAACGTCGATTAGAGATATGGGGGACAGTTACCGTCTATAAGACATAGGGTATAGCAACCTCCGCTCTTGTCTGTACACATCTGGGATAGCCGTGCACATCATGGTGAAATATGATAAAGGTGTCGAACATGACAGATGTAACGAACACCGTCAGTTCCAGGTGCCGTGGCCTTTCCTGAGAGAGGCCTGCGGGATAACATCGCTGTAATCAGTAATTGGAAGTATAAGTGTTTGTACATGCTTCTTTTCCAGGTCAAGAGGAAACATTTATGTAGGGAATGGAGAGATGATGCTGCCTTCTTGACCAATGCAGTTACGTACTGAATCCAGTTTAGTTATTCGTCTGTTATTACCCGTAGACTCTCTGCTGAAGAAATGAAATTGATATTTGTCCTATTTATGGTTTACAAAGGGTAGTTCGTGCTCATGAACCTAGAGTGGCCAACTATCTTCTCTAGACCATTCGAGTACATGTAAATATGCTGATGTAAATGGAACATGTTATACCATAAACTCCTCTAGCCGACCCTTTCAAATTCATACTCCAATATTTCCATGCCTACTAGATATGTTGATAAAAATTTGATCCTTATACGAGAACTTTTTCAGTACAGAAAACTGCTGCTCTTACAGATGGGGACTGGTGTTAGTTCAGTGGCTTCCACAGCTTATGTCTCGGTTCCGATGGAAGCATGTATACTTTTATGCTAGCCTCCTAGCAGCAGTCTGCGTGACTTAACACGGCATGTGTTTCATAATTGTCACACAGAATGGCATTCAGAAGCTGCTTCTATACCACAACGAGTATTTCAATTAGGGGTCACAGCTCAGACTGATTTTGATTCTGTTCTTGAGCGGGATGAAAGTTTAATCATTTAATACCCATTATGTGATGAATATCTCCACAGAGCTTGGTGAATATCAGACTGCTGCCTCACGACGCAACACTTATTTCCTTCTTCGTACGAAGCAACAGAAATTCTACACAAACTCAACAGATCATTTACGATAAACAAAGAAAATAAAGCTTCTGAAATATAAATTAACCATATCAACCGAATTATGACCAGAAATAAAATGGAACGCCAATCATGTTTCACATTTTATGGGTCTACGAGATCTGCAAACGTAAGTACGAAATTTATATTTATTTTTTGATTTCAGAGAGGTTAGTTCACATGGCCACACCTCATTACTCGAACTGTTCAAAAGCATAGCAGTGCCTCAAAAAACGATACCAAATCATAAGTGTATTAACAATGTAGTTCTGACGGTCTTTTCCAAAGTACACAAGCAAACGACGTATTACATTAATCCTCCATAACTACAGAATGAAAATGAACATGGCGAATGTGGTAAGGGAATACCAATCAAGTATAAGTACATTTTGCACGATTTTGGTAATGATAATGTAGTTTCTTGGTTGACTACGTTGGCAGGATAATTTGTATGTGTGGCATTTTTCAATTAGCCACTCGGTAACATAACTACCAACATCGAATTAGTCATTGCAAGTTCATGGTGCACACAGCAAAATAACATCTAAGTTTTCACGGATAAAATTAATGAACGATCAGTCACCTAAGGAGAAGAAGAAACCCTTCCGACATCAACCCATCTACTATTTGAAAATCAACAGCTTACAATGAAATCGTTATGACTGATAAAGATTTTTAGGATGAGAAAATGTATGTACCTCGTGATACGCTTGTCACTTGGCAAGAAAGGCAATGTCCAGCATTGACAATGTTTTGAGAAGTAGAGGCGTAACTTAACAACAAACATCTGTATAATAAGGGCAACAGTCTCTCCAGTTGTGATGTACGGATATGGTTGAACAGCTTATACGACACCTTTGAATTATATTTGAGTTCAGAGTACGTTCTAAGATTCTAAATCAAATGGATGTCAAGGATACTGCAGTTTTGTTGATGATTTTTGCTGCCCTTCTATACTTGTGTACCCTGTGATTTCATACAACCACAGGGCACGATACATTGTAGTTACTTGTCTCACTTCTAATCTTAACAATTTTCGCCGTCTGCTTCACACCCCCAATGAACTTTGTGCTATTTATAGTAAACTAGGCAAAACAACTATTTTACTCCATTTTCCAGCACATCAAGTAACCGTATGATTCCTGCTTGCAGACATCATTGTGACCTCGATGACGCAATTTTTCACTACAGGGAGGTGGTGTGTGTCGGACACCTATGGTGGCTTTAGGAACTGTGGGGCCAGATAGAGTGAGAGTCCAATCCAAACAGATGTGACTTGTTTTTATTTACCTTTGTGCGCAGTAGTTTAATTCACTACTTTCTCGTGTGCTTACATGCCTCGTGGACACAGTTACATGTGTTAATAATTACCCAGTGTACGTTTCCGCCATTTTTAGTATGGTTAGGGGCTGTGATTTCTGTGATGAAATGCAGGCAGACTTTGTGACCTTTCACTCATAGTTCCAGACGGTGCCGGCTTCTGTTACACTGCCTATTTCCAGTGGGCATCATTGTGGGGGGCAGGTCTTGGTGATCCAAGGGATGTCCAGAAAATTCCATGTGTCCTCTCATCGCCCTGATTGACATGCGTACTGCCCGCTCTAAACTTGACCACTCACTCATAATCAAACGGTAGGTAACTTCGAGGTGTGACAGGCAGCGAAAGGCTTTTGGTTGGTCTGATAGTAAGCCCTCCCCAATTTTTCTGACAAACTGTTGACCGGTGCCTTGTTCATTCCGATCCCGCTAAGTCTGCGTTTTTGGCAGTGGACGCTTCTTCGTGCGGAATCGGAGCTGTGCTCTTGCACAGATTTCGTTCACAGGGCAAGCGGATCGATTTCACTTCCAAATTATTGACCAAGACTCAATGTAACAATTTCTAAATCGGAAAGGAAGCGCTCGCTTTTACCTATGGCGTGACAAAGTTTCACAGTTATTTGTTTGGTCGGAAACTTAACCAGGTGACGGACCAAGAGCGCTTCAGTCTTCGTTTCATCCGTCCAAATCCGTTCCGCCGCGCAACGTTGGACTCTTGTTATTGGCACAGTACCAATACGAAATACCGTACCGGCCCACCTCGAAGCATGCAAATACTGACGTCCTTTCTCGCCTTCCTTTTGGTCCCGATTCTGAATATGATGCTACTGTCGCACCTGGACTTCTATACACTTTCCCATTGTACTATAGGAAAACTGATCAGGTCACAGAAACAGACCCTGACTTGAAGCTTTTGTTGCATTACATCCGCTCTGTTTGGCCTCGTTCATCGAAAAACATTCCGAATTCTTTTGTGCGCCAATATGTCTGCGGCTGATAAAGATCCAACGCCAGATACAGTCACTTGTCCTCTTTCAGAAGAAGCCTCTCAGCCCTCAACATGCAGGGAATCATGGAAGGATTACTGGTACTTACGAGCTCCAGTGTTGGGTGCGTGCTGGAGCCCCTTAGGGATATGCCTGTCAAGGAGGAGAAGCAGTCCACTATGCAGTCTGTGTGTATACGGGGAACTGTCATACTAAATGTGGAAATCTCCCTTCCGGATGCCACGAAAAACATAGGGAGTAATCCACTGCGAGTGGTGACTCATGTTGGTACTAATAATCTATACCGTTCTGAACTGGAAGTGACTCGGTATGGTTTCAGACTACTCTCTGAATTGATAAAGATGCCGGTTTTGCTTTCAAGGTGAAGGCAGAGTTCCCCACCTATAGCGTTGTCGACAGGACCATTTGCATCGGATCCCATTCAATGGGTCAGGGACCCATTACACACAGGAGGCGGCTACACAGGTAGTGGGGGCTGCGTGAAGTGGACCGGTCGGTTTTCTTTTCGATTAGATGGCCTCTGGAAAGAACGAAAATGGCTTCAGTCTTAAAGGAAGCAGGTCAGACACAGGACAAGGGCAGACCTAAGGACCTTAGATATTACAGTAAAAAACTGTCGTAGCTGTATTGGGGAAGAACCAGAGCTCCAAGCTCATATCGTTACAGGTATTGAAAGATGGCTACAGCTGGTGATAAGCTCGGCCGAAATTAATGCAAGGCAACTAACGATGTTTCGAAAGGATATATTAAATATAGTTGGTGGCGACATCTTTGTTGCTGTTAGACGTAGTTTATCTTATAGCGAAGTTCAAATCGATAGTTGCTGTGAATTAGAATGGTTAAAGGGCATACTTGACAATCGTAATAAATTAATGACTGGTACCTTTTAGCAACCCCTGATTCAGGTCGTGCAGTTGCTGAAACTTTCTAGGAAGACTTGAGTAATATCTCAAATAGTTACCTCAGTTATTCAGTTATAGTTAGTTATGGCTTTAATCTACCCTCGATATGTTGCCGAAGATATATGTTTAAAGTCGGTGGTAGGAAAAATATACCGACCTTTATGGTACCAAATGCTTTCGTCGAAAAAAATTTTGAGCAATTAGTTCAGGAGCTCTCTCGAAGTGTAAATGGTTGCGAAAACATACTTAGCCTCTTATCAACAAATAACACCGAATAAACAGGTAGCAACATGACGTATGCAGGGATTAATGACCACCAGATAGTTGTAGCGAGAGTAAATTCCATGACAAACAAATCTACCAAAAATACACGCAAAATAATTCTATTCGATAAATCAGATAAAAATTCGCTCGACGCCGTCCTAAGCGACAGCCTTCATACCTTTCAAACTAACTGTGAAACTGCAGACAAGAACTGGCTTCAACGTAGAGGAATAGTGTCGATAACAATGGAGATATTTACACCTAATAAATTTAAAATAGATGGAACTGCCTCCGCCCCCAAGATCAAGGAAACTTATAGGAACACTGTTGTAGAAGGAACGAGAAAAGCATGCCAAATTTCAAAGACCACAAAATCCCAAGATACGCGAGCTTTTACAGAAGTTCGAAATTTAGGGCGGACTTCAATACGAGACGTTTTTATAGTTACTACAACATTACTGTCTCGAAATCTGGCAAAAAACTCCGAAGAGATTCTGGTCATAAGTGAAGTACACTAGCGGCAAGAAACAATAAATACCTTGACTGGACGATACCAGTGCTAATCTTACCAATGACAGTGCTGTTAAAGCAGAGTTACTAAATACAGTATCCGAAATTCCTTCACGAAAGGACATGAAAAAGTATTGCACAATTCGAAACAAGAACTACTACTAACATGAATAACTTAGAAGTAGCTATCCACGATATGACAAAGTAGTTTAAGTAATTAATAAAAATATGTCCCCTGGTCGAGAATGCGGACCAATTAGATTCCTTTCAGGGTATGGTGATATAATAGCTCCATACTTAGTAATAATATACAACCTCTGTCTAGACAGGAGATCCGTATCTGAAGACCATCTGCCGTTCCTAACCTATATTAATACAATGCGACACAATCTGAGCAGCCCTCTTAGATTGCTTGCAGATGATGCTGTTATTTACCATCTAGTAAAGTCATCACACGACCATAACCAATTGCAAAATGATTTATACAAAATATCTGTGTGGTGCTAAAAGTGGAAATCAACTCTAAACAATGAAAAATGTAAAGTCATCTACATGAGTACTAAAACGAATCAATTACATTTCGGTTACACGAGAAATTGTAAAAATCTGAAGGTTGTCATACAATTAAATACTTAAGGTTTACAACTATGAACATCTTGAACTGGAACAGTCACATAGATAATCTTGTGGGGATCGCGAACCAAATACTCGTTTTATTTTGATAGAGGGTCAAAATGGTGCAACAAATCCACGGAAGATATCGAAAAAGTTCAAAGAAGGCAGCAGCTCGTTTTGTACTTTCATGAAATACTCGCAGTAGGGGAGACATTGTCACAGATATGAAACGCAACCTCGGATGGCATTCTTTAAAACAAATGCGTATTTCGGAAAAACGATAATCGCAATAAAATAAGATAAATCAGAGCTTTCATGTAGAGGTTTAGGTGTTCGTTCATCCCGGGCGCTGTTCGTAAATGGAACGGTAGACAAACAGTTTGGAGGTGGTTCGATGAATTCTCTTCCAAGCACTTAATTGGGAATTGCAGATTAGTCATGTAAATATAATTGCCTAGATATCTTAGTGCCATTGTACACCTACATACATACCGTCGCTGGTTCGCTGTATTTCGTATGGGCATTGATTGAAATCAGTGCGAAAAGTTGAAAATTTGTGCCAGACCAGTATTCGAACCTAGCTTTCCTGCTTACTAGGCAGATGCTCTGACCTGTAAGCCATCCGGACACAGTGGCCATTGCAACTGCATGGACTACCCTAGCACTCCTCCCGACACACAGAAAGTCTCAACTTACCCACAAACTAATAATGTAGTGCCCCTAGTCCATTATACTCATTACTCTCGGCTTTTCACCGATTGGTCAGCTATGGAACGTCTATAAGGAACGTAAAGCCAAGAGAGAGGTCTGTGCCGAGTTTAGGTTAAATAAAAGAAACCCTGCGTGAAACTTCCTTGCCTATGTGAATACCATCTGACACTCATCTACTCTAATGACTGGTACACTGCGTGAGTACGCCATCACTCATTGAGAGGTCTTGCAAGATCTGCGGTATCTGGTGCACTTCAGTTCTTTATCTGAGGTACTACGTTTCTTTCTGTACTAGGTCTCAACGATAAACTGACATATTGAGGAAACGATTGCTGTGACGACTACCAGCAAAGAAGAAACATGATCTACAAAAATTAACTTAAAAATGAAAATAAAAGAAATTCACTGCCATAGAATTACACAATGACACAAATGTTTAACATCTCTTTGAAATAACGTGGAGTTAAAAAAAGTATTTGAACATAGTCACATTTTATCTCTAGAATACTGCAGTGAACTTATTCTTAAATTCAACTCAGTAACCTAGCAATACGAGGAGTTCAACCAGTACGAATGAATAAAAATTACATTTATTTTAACTAACATGAAGAATTACCGTTTACTTTATAGGTAAATTGCGAGTCTATGAAGTATCTGTTCGGTTACGAAAGAGGTAAGTATCCGTTCTTCAAAACCATCAAAACTTGAATGAAAAAAAAAATGTAGCGCAGAAACAGCAGGTAATCCGCATCAGTACGAAAAGGACTAACGTAAATGAAAAGATCGTAAGCTATTCATTTTAGTGAGTAGTTTGCCACTTTATCGGTTCTTTTTCGTACGAGTTTGCTTCATGCACGAAGGAACTAGAAGTTTTTAATGAAGACAGCATTGAAAGAGTTCCACTGTACAAGGATTTGATCTATGAATTGTTGGAGGAGTGTCCCATTATTCTCCCGAAATTAATTAGTAGAACTATCATTTAGAACAGCTAAATCGTTATTAATGAACAACAGATGCTTGCTCCAATTGCGAATTATTCACGAAGTGTGTCAACTATTCGTGTATACAGGGAATCTAATTTAGTTCACATCAATGTAGAATACGATTCTTCAGTTGTTTTCATGGGATCACAAGATGTTTAGTCCCATCGCTCAGTATTGTGAGCAGCTACTATCGGCTCATCCGTAGTGGTGATTCCACCATTTCATAGAGGGTAGAAGACACAAAGGTGGTACAAAGCACTACGACTTCTGGGAAAATAAATAGGTAGTGACAGATTCAAATTTCGAAGTAATTAAGATAACTATGTGAAATTTATTTACTCCGTTCAAAATCACTGCAAAAGGTACTTCTACGGCTCGTACATTCATTTACACGATTGGAAAACACAAACTCTTTTTCACAAAACCGATACAAATATACAAACCGTTAAAAATATTTATTTCAAACGACCTAGCACAAATGACTACTAAAGTCAGCGCGTACTGCAATGGCTACTGGAATGTCTCCTTTTTTTACGTTTTAAGTGTGTTTGTTTCTTGTCATGCACTGCCGTACACTGTTATTTCAAACCCAGATTCAGTAGTGTTGGTCTAATATTAAACGATCTTTCTTTCTATTGAAAATTTCAGTTTTGCATATAGTGCAAATTATTTCCTCTGTTTCTATTTGGCAAGAATTGACAGGATTATTTTTTGTCTATAATTCCAAGAGACATATGTAAAACTTCTATCCACCATACTGGACAAGGAAGATTAAGGTATAGGTAATTATAAACGGAGTACACACTCAAAATGGACAAGAAATCTTCCTCGTTCTAAACAGTAAGATGAGTAATGGAACTTCAGCCCTCACTCCAATAACTTAACATTCATATTAATAGTAATATAAAATCATATGTTAAAACAGAAAGTCTAATGAGTGATTTTCTTTCTTTGCTTAAAGATGCCTCACAGAAAACATAGAATTGTAATTAAAATTTAGACAATATCAGCTGGAAATGAACGAAGAATGCAGACTGCGTAAATGAGGTTTTAAAGAAGAGCAGCTGGCTATGTAGTAGCGTAAGGTGGTAAAACTGCGATCATTTCGGACAAATGTTATTGTAAGTGGAAATATATTGAGAAAAGAAACAGTTTTAACTATGGCACTTGTTCTTGGATTTTTAATGAATATGTAACACAAATATTACACAGTTACAAATGTGCAAATGTTGGTATAAACATAAAGAAAGGTTACATAATTGAGATAAATCAATTTAAACGTACCACACTAGGTACAATTGTAATCTCTTCCTGGTACAATTTTGATCACTGGCATCTTCCACATAAAAAGCACTTTTTCCCTCGGACACAAACCCATACTTCGTGGTACCAAACATTGCATTTTTGGCAGCGTATATAGTCACCCTTAGCTACTGATTCTGCACTACAATAATTCAATAAACAAACCCACAATTATTCCCGTTGTTTGCTAGGATTTGAGGCTTGGTACACATCTTTCATAATTACTCGCAGACGTACATTTCTGTTTATTGTTCTTGTTGCACTTGTTCATTGCTTTCTTTTTGCACAATTGAAAAAGTTTTCTCTTGCTGCGGAATTTTTCCAGGTTTCCATCTGAAGTGAGTCTAGTTGATGTCTGTGTTTTCCTCTTCCGAGACGATAATTTTTTCTCTGGACGTGGCAAAATGTCGTTGGAAGCATCGTGCTGAGAAATGGTACTGGACTCTGGCGTTACGGATTTGCCCTGTTCTTCAGTTAAATATTTTGAAGATAAGGGTTCTTCTTCCATAACGCTTTTAGTAGCCTGACTGGTCGAGATTAAAGGATCAAGCGCCTCGAATAACGTTGAAGGTGCAAATTTCTCCTCGGGAACAATGTCTTTGCAAAAGGGAATTATTCCTGTACATTTGAACCCTTTGACTGCTCACCCAACGGAAACAGTTTTGCTCCAGGCATAACAGAAAATAGTACAGAATCGTTGTTTTGTAATGCTTTCATTGGGATTGCGTTGAATCCAGTCAGTTGCATTTCTGTGATATTGAGCCTTTAGGGACTTGAAGAAAGTTCTATCTAAAGGTTGCAGTGCATGTGTACTGTGCGGAGGCAATCCCAAAAGTTCTGTCCCATTTTCCCGGCAACATTCTATAGCATCTAAGCTGGTACGGCTGCCACGGTTGTCAATAATAAGAAGTGTAATAGGGCTACCCATTGTTTTGTATTTCTTGAAGTGTCGAAGCCAGACCATGAACAATTCTTCATCAATGTATCCCGATTCACTCATCTCCGTAATGGAACGAGGAGGTAAGCCATCTTGAAATTCAGGGCGTTTCCTCACTCGTTTAAAAATTACTATTGGTGGTAGATACGTACCACTGGCATTCATGCATCCAGCAACAGTCATGTTTTGTCCTCTTTCCACGTTTGTTAGTGAAACAGCTTCTCTCTTTCCTTTACGACTTACTATTTTTGTGGGTCAGTTGTCAAGAGGAAAGTCGCATTCATCCATATTATAAATACACTCTGGTTTACCAAACTAATCATATTCCTTTAAGGTTTCTTCTAAATTCTGAAAATATTTACTTAAATCAGCTTTATTTGGGCCTTCTGCTCTGGCTCGTAAAAGACCCTCGGGTTTTCTCAGGCTAAAGTGAGTGTATCTCTTAACAAATGCTCTAAACCAATCGATTCCAGCAATCTTGCTTTCTAAGTTCCATGGATGTTCCAAATTATTTTTCTCAGGTAACCGAAATGCAGCTTTTCTTAACTAGAGTGGCAACAGACCCAGTCTCCGTTGTTCTAGAAATAAAGCTCTCTGGACCAAAGCATCTTCCATTTCAGAACTGAGTACCGCTGGATGACCAATTCTGTTTTCTTTAGCCCTAATTAGAGTTAATTCAGCTTGCATTTTCATTTTAATTTAATTTGTACTTTACCATGTAAAGTGCTGAAAGGAATGTCATATAATTCTGAAGCAGCTCAAGGAGTTTTCTGATTTCAGCTTCTTGATCAACGGGCACCTTCTCTGGCAGACTTCACTTGGGCGTTTTTCTAGATGACTTAACTCAGATGCACAGAAAAGATATTGGTACAGAGTCAGTAACTCATTTTGCAGCTACTTCAGACGCCACCTGCAGATTAATATGGTGAGATACAGCCGCAACTAGCAAAGGAAACTGTAGCAAATGGCGAGCGATTTTTACCAAGTGTTAGTAATTTTAATTGTTCTTCTGAAGACTACTTGCAGTTAAAGGTTCAATATGCTTTCAACTCCGCCCGTAGATAGATTCAGAAGCATGCTCTTCTGTAGCACCTTCTGTCTTTTTACACTTACCCTACGGCAATCACAATATGACTTACGTGAATAGAATTGTTTACTCAGATTCACCTTCTAATAGGATCACATACCATATCTCTTGTCCAGGCTTGCCAAGGTATGAACTTGTCGTTGTTGATGAATGTGAAACCAAAGATTAGCAAGCACTTTGCCACTCGCAACCACCTACAGCTGGAAGAAGGACAAAGAAGAAGAACAAATAAATCAATGAAGAACTGCAGTAACCAGGTATTAACAAAAAATATATTGACAGGAGAAGTATAGCAACCGACTAGATGCTCAGAGACCGCTCCTCCAGCTGTTTTGAGCGCATCGTCATGAGGAGGAGGGGTGCGTTCACTCTACAGAATGAGATTTTCACTCTGCAGCGGAGTGTGCGCTGATGTGAAACTTCCTGACAGATTAAAACTGTGTGCCGAACTGAGCCTCGAACTCGGGACCTTTGCCTTTCGCTGGCAAGTGCTCTACGATCTGAGCTACCCAAGCACGACTCACACCCCCTCCTCACAGCCTTACTTCTGCCAGTACCGCGTCTCCTACCTTCGAAACTTTACAGAAGCTCTCCTGCTAAGCTTACAGAACTAACACTCCTGAAAGAAAGGATACTGAGGAGACATGGCTTAGCCACAGTCTGGGGGATGTTTTCAGAATGAGATTTTCACTCTGCAGCGGAGAGTGCGCTGATGTGAAACTTCCTGGCAGATTAAAACTGTGTGCCGGACCGAGACTCGGTAGAGCACTTGTGCGCGAAAGGCAGAGGTCCCGAGTTCGAGTCTCGGTCTTGCGTTCACTGTAGTCGTACCGGAATTCGACTTTGACAAATGTGAGGTTATACTTGTGGAAACGTATGTACAAAATAACGATACTTATTTTTCTTCTACAGTATTTCTTGGAACGTATGTTGTGGTTTCAGGCTGATCTCTAGCATATTCCTTGGTGTGTATTCAGCTTGGATGTGACAGTTTAGTTGTGAGCTGGCAAGACCGTCAAATGTGATATCTTGACGATGATTAGAATCAATTTTATGGAGTATTTTTTAAAGTACACTGTATTTCGTTTAACGTTTAATGTTCGAAGTTTTGATAATGTGATGGGTCGTAGCAGGCGGGTTGTATCGGTCGGTTCAGTATTTGAAGGAGCAGTGACTTCACGTCGTTGCTGGAGGCAGCATGCCACGCACCCTGCACGTCTCACTGCTGTTGGTTTTACGTGGCTGAGACCTTAGCTTAGAGTACCTGAGCCCGGCGGAAGCAGCACTAAAACGGCCACTGGCCAGGCTGCGAAATGGCAGCCCATCCCGGACGGTAACCCAGGGGCCACGCGGCACGCAACCCGTCATCCAGTGGCCAAGCACCTAAGAGGATTCCCACCGCCGTCCGAATGCGCTACAGCACACGAGAGTTTTACGGTAACAGCTGGCACCGAGGCCACGGTGCTATTGACTCTGGCTGACTAACACTAAATGCAGGGACAGTGAAGAGCTTGTAACACTGTATTTTTCGGATCTAAGGTACAAAATTAAGCTATCGTCATGCCTTTGATGTGTTTACTTTTGCTTATAGCTCGTATCGAGGCCTCCGAGTTTTATTGTTTCCTGGTGTGGAATAATGACCGCAGCCAAAATGGAACCCAACGCTGCCCTAGATTTATCGAAATGCAAGGGCATGTAGTAAGAGTGCTGCAGTTCATGTCGTTTTGAAAAGAAACCGTTTAAATCAGAAAACCCAAGTACCCAAGGTTGGTCGAGGTAAAGTCAAAGATTTTCAATGAGCCCTAAGAACACGGTGCATTTCCATAATAAACTGCACACAAACGACAGAGTAGTGGCACAGGAATAAGTGCATGACTGTGTCTGGCTTCAGACACTGTCACATTAGATATGTGAAACGGAAAAAGGTGACTCTTTAAAACAGATTGCTCTTCTACATAATATACTTACGAACACAAGGACATCTGCTTGAAAATCTTAAGCCGGCCGCGGTAGCCGTGCGGTTCTAGGCGCTGCAGTCTGGAACCGCGGGACTGCTACTGTCACAGGTTCGAATCCTGCCTCGGGCATGGATGTGTGTGATGTCCGTAGGTTAATTAGGTTTAAGTAGTTCTAAGTTCTAGGGGACTGATAACCTAAGATGTTAATTCCCATAGTGCTCAGAGCCATTTGAACCATTTTTTTGAAAATCTTATTTACTCTATTGTAAAATTAATATTAAATACAGTCACAATTTTCAGAGGTGAAGTTTTTGATAAGTAGATCTCTTAATTATTTTAACGTGAGCTCATATGACTTAAAAGTTATGACCACTTTTAGCCACTCTTGCTGGAGAAGAATTTCGTGTCGTTTTGAAAAGAAACCGTTTAAATCAGAAATTCCAAGTAACCAAGGTTGGTTGAGGTAAAGTTAAAGACCTAAAACACGGTGCATTTTCATAATAAATTGCACAACAAACGATAGAGTAGTGGCACAGGGATAAGTGCATGACTGTGTCTGGCTTCAGACACTGTCACATTAGATACGTGAAACGGAAAAAGGTGACTCTTTAAAACAGATTGGTCTTCTACATAATTTACGTACGAACAGAAGCACCTCTGCCTGAAAATCTTATTTACTCTATTGCAAAATTAATATGAAATACAATTTTCAGTGGTGACGTTTTTGATAAGTAGATTACTTAATTATTTTATCGTGAGCTGATATGACTTAAAAGTTATGACCACTTTCAGTCACTCTTGCTGGAGAAGAATTTCTTTTGGCAAAATAATCTTATGTGTGTCAGAAACGAGGTGATTCACTAAGGTTCACACTGCGACGCTACAGGGTGTGGCTGATGAAAATGTACCGAATAACATTGTGTCAGCATTTACATCATTTTCTGACTAATAATTGTAGCTATTACAAGTCTTGTGTTTCTAGATTGGTTAGTACCTCATGTGTCAACAGCAAGCCATTAAAACTGGTTTCCTCCTGGGCTGCAGGTCCAGTGTTTAAGTGTGGACACATGGACCCAAAAGGGTTACTCTATAGGGACAGGTGTGGTCTATGAAACTCCCTGACAGATTAAAACTGTGTGCCGGACCGACACTCGAACTCGGGACCTTTGCCTTTCGCGGGCAAATGCTCTGCCAAATGAGCTACCCAAGCACGACTCACGACCCGTCCTCACAACTTTAATCTCGCCAGTACCTTCTAAACTTCACAGAACCTCTCCTGTGAAACTTGCAGAACTAGCAAAACCTGGAAGAAAGGATATTGCGTAGATATGGCTTGCCACAAACTGGCGGATGTTTCCAGGATGAAATTTTCACTCCGCTTTGGAGTATGAGCTGATATAACTCTTCCTGGCAGATTAAAACTGTGTACCGGACCGAGACTCGAACTCGGGACCTTTGTCTCGGTCGAACAAACAGTTTTAATTTGCCAGGAAGTTTCATATTAGCCCACACTCCGATGCAGAGTGAAAATAATATTCTGGAGGTGTAGTCTACATAGGGATGTGGTTATGGCCATGCAGAAAACATCAGGTCGTAAATATTGTGATGTGTTTGTGGGAACAATATTCGTCACACGAAAAAAACAACCAACACACTGATGTATTTACCTATTAAGATACCACCTATAAAAATATTTGCCCTGATACCCGTTACACCCTGTGTAAGTCACGCATTCATATGCATCCCAAATGACAACTTTTTCTGATAAATTACACTTGAAACAAAGGAGAAAATAACCTCTTAAAATGTCAGTTTGAAATACCAAAATATTTTCATAATTAACTCATTTGCAGACAAACGAAAATTCTTGAGAGAGAGAAAGATAGAGAGAGAGAGAGAGAGAGCTAACTTCGCAAAATGTTACTTACCAGCAATGGAGTTCAGTGCAATATCGACGTCCACAACGAAGTTTATGCTCGCACATTGATAAGTAACTCTCACGCAACATAATCACTGACCTTTTAGGCATTGTTAAGTCAGGTAATGAAGCCGCCTATCATGCCAACAAAGACGAAGACATTACACAGGTATGCAGCCAACCACCCCTACATTACCTAGGTTTGTACCACAGAAGGTTTCTGGCCACAGCCTTTACTTTAACTGTGAATGATTCCATCCGTATCTCTGTCGACTTCTACTGCCTGACTAACCATAGTGTCGTTGAGGCTCGGAGGAGGACTTAGACCACATGATTTGCACCTACCTATTCGATGATACACCACAGCTGATTTCCATCAATGTTTAGTGCTTGTCAATAGCAACTTCCCAAAAGAATGAAGACGCTCCTCACAACACATGTGTCAATCTATATAAACACACACCGATGTTCAAAATTTAAGGACGAAAGTAACTGCCAACTAATACAGTTCGGTGAACCTTGGATAAGACATGAAAGGAACTGCTTCAGAGTAGTACATTAGATATCTGACAGAAATACGCAGTGACACGATCGAAAAGACTCTAGCACAAATGACAGGATTTTTCGAATATGGACTTTCAATAATAGACAGTAGTAACGCCAATTTGCTTCTATTAAAATTTAAAAAATAGTAACACATTTTATAGAAAGAATGGTATCCACAGTTTACACGGAGTGAAAGAGGAGCAAGGACTCCGATTGATCATGGACTAAGTAATGATCAAATGAAGAATAGTATGAAAGATACACATGCTTATATAGGAAGCGATATCAGTAGCGACTGTTTATATTAGGCAGTAAGATAGTGTTTGCACCGAAATAGAAGAAAACAAAGTAACTGGAAAAGAGGCCACATCGTGAGTTCCACGAAGTACATCTCCTGTACCTGTGTACTATCAGAAAATGTTACCGTCACTGACGCCAAGAAGGGGTTGTTTCACGGTCACCATCAGCTGCGCCAAAGGTACTGTCGTGCATGGGTTTCAATCACCTGCCTATTCTCTCACGATTTACTCTTTATTTGTGCCTATACGACTTTTGTTTGTTTCCTCCAGTACTCTCTCCACTTTTCTGGGCACATGTCAGTCTCTCAAAGCATCTTATGGTTCTTGGTACGTGGGTTTCATTTTTTACAAATCGGTCCGACTACATCTATGTATTTAATGGTTTTACACTGACCATAAAACTTCAGTTAATTAGGGAAGCAACGGATAAAGCTTACTTTACCTCTACATTATTCACGCCCCTACCTAACTTTTATTAATTTTATTCCATTAATGCTTTAACTACTTTCTCAGCAAGTTCTTAGTTTACTTTCAAACTATTCTTCATAGTGGATTTCCAGTGAATGACAAAAGGTAGTGGTAATTTTATTATATCGATAGCAAATCGTGATTCGTTACGACTAACTACTTTCATTATTCTTAAAATAACTTTCAAACGGGGTTATATAATTTAGATTCTTGGTGTCACAGCTAGCGTTATGGCTCTAAATAATTAAACAGTTAAGATTTTGTTTCGGTCTTCCGACGTACAAAATAATTTTGCTTCAAAATGGCTCTGAGCACTATGGGACTTAACGGCTATGGTCATCAGTCCCCTAGAACTTAGAACTACTTAAACCTAACTAACCTAAGGACAGCACACAACACCCAGTCATCACGAGGCAGAGAAAATCCGTCCCCGCCGGGAATCGAACCCGGGAACCCGGGCGTGGGAAGCGAGAAATTTTGCTTCCACTATAGGATAGGAGCATGATTTACTTTCATCATCGTGCAGTATATCAGCGTGCAACACGACATTCACACAAGGGCACACAAAAACAAGAGGAAGGAGGGAGGGGAGTGGTAAATATTTAAGACTAGTAGCACCAGCCTACATTGTTAGAAAACGAAGCAAACCGGATTTTCCTGAGAAGACTTACGCAACTGCACAATGACTGACACTCGAACTATATTTTTTCACCATTAGGATCGGCTATGGTATCTGATTTCGTTCCTATAAAGACAGAGGGTTGCCTTGGATTCACAAATAAAGTCTTACGTGAAATTCGAGGTCTGAAGTATGTTAATGGATTTGGTTTTGACTGGTCATTATTTCATGACAAGGAACTGAAACAGACAATTTGAATAAGCACGGAAGAAAGTAAAACACACGTGGCGGGAACACATGGGGTCCGTTGGTGCTCACAAAGACAAATAACCGAGAAATACCAATTTGTTTCGTAACATGCGGCTGAAGGCTTTCAAAATCATTATATGACACCGTAAGCCTTTAAGTAACATCCACGTTACTGTCGATTCAGCTACTACATGAAGTATTGTTACATTACGTAGTCAGGTCTTACTTACAAAGCAACATGTTAAAATCGAACGAAAATTCTCACAGCAGAAGTCTCAGATTCCTCCGAATGACTTTCAGAAACAATGCACAACACTACGGGGACTTAGAATAGATTTCAGACTGACACACACGTGGTAAACCATGTGGCTTCAGTACAAGTCACGAAGAAACCACCCAAAGTACACAAAATGACTGAATAAAAATATTCTTTCCACATATCTATTACCTTTAGAAAATAATCAACATGGCTAAACGCACAAAAACTTTCAATTACTATTAGTTAAACGCTTGTCCCACAAACTAGGGCTAACATGTGCACACTCCCTCCTTACAAAGAACCTGCAAAAAATCAACTTTATCCCACAAAAACTATGGTTAAACTACAACATCATCAAACATTCTTTCAAATGAATTAATTACCTGTAAATATTCACAAAACAGAGTGAAGAACTGATGGAAAACATTCAGTCTCAATGGTCACAACCGCAACTACTCCTATCAATTAAATCATCAAAATTATCACAATAAACTGTCTCCTAACACTTCCTTGACATTTTTTAAAGACATCAGTCTCATCACTGGTTTGATGCGACCCGCCGTGAATTCCTCTCCTGTGCCAACCTCTTCATCTCAGAGTAGCACTTGCAACCAACGTCCTCAATTATTTTCTGGAAGTATTCTAATCTCTGTTTTCCTCTACAGTTTGTACTCTCTACACCTCACTCTTAAAAAATGTCCTTCCATCTTTTTTCTCTATTCTTGTCAATGATTTCCGCATATTCCATCATGGCCTATTCTCTGGAGAACCTCCTCATTCCTTTCTTCTGAAGTACCACATCTTAAATGCTTCATTTCTCTTCTTCCCCACAGTCCATGTTTCACTACCATACTATGCTGTGCTCCAAACATACATTCACAGAAATTTATTCCTCAAATTGAGGCCTACTTTTTATACTAGTACACTTCTCTTGGCCAGGAAGGCTCTTTTTGACACTAGCCTGCTTTTTATGTCGACTTTACTTCGTCCGTCATGGGTTATTTTGCTGCATAGGTAGCAGAATTCTCAAACTTCATTTACCTCGCAATCACCAATCCTGATGTTTAGCTCCTCGCTATTATCATTTCTGTTACGTCTCACTATTGTCGTATTTCTTCGATTTATTCTCTATCCATATTCTGTACCGATTAGACTGTCCACTCCATTCAGCACATCCTCTAATTCTCCTTCACTTTCACCCAAGATAGCAATGTCATCAGCGAATCTTATCATTGACAGTTTTTCACCTTGAATTTGAATTCCACTCTTGACTCTTTCTTTTATTTCCGTCATTGCTTCTTCGATGTATAGACTGAATAGTAGGGCAAAACCTACATCCTTGTCTTATACTCTTTTCAATCTTAGCACTCCATTCTTGGTCCTACACTCTTATTGTTCCCTCTCAACTCCTGTATGTATTGTACATTACCTGTCGTTAACATAGCGTGCCCCTATTTTTCTCATAATTTCGAACATCTTGAACCATTTGACACTGTCGAACGCTTTTTTCAGTTCCACTGAACTGATGAACGTGTCTTTATCTTTTCCTTAGCCTTGCTTGCATTATCAGTGGAAACTTCAGAAATCTCCATTGTAACTTTACCTTTCCTAAAGCCAAACTGATCGTCATCCAACACATTCTCAATATCCTTTCCATTATTCTGTATGTTATTCTTGTCAGAAACTTGGATGCATGAAGCTTATTGTGCGATAATTCACGCACTTGTCGGGTCTCTCAGTCTCTGTTGATGCTTTTTATGTGTGTGAAATCTTATGAAACTTAACTGCTAAGGTCGTCAGTCCCTAAGCTTACACACTACTTAACCTAAATTATCCTAAGGACAAACACACACACGCATGCCCGAGGGAGGACTCGAACCTCCGCCGGGACCAGCCGCACTGCAGCGCATTAGAACGCTCGGCTAATCCCGCGCGGCTTGATGTTTTTCCGAAAGTCAAATGGTATATGGCTATATTCATAAATTCTATGTACCGACGTAAATTGACGTTTTGTTACAACTTGCCTCCACGATTTTACAAATTCTGATGGCATGTTATCGATCCCTTCTGCAGTATTAGATCTTAAGTATTTCACAGTTCTTTTAAATTCCGATTCTATTATTGGATTCCCTATCTCTTCTATACTCACTTCTATTTCTTTTTCTGTCATGTCATCAGACAAATCTTCCCAATTCATAGAGGTCTTCAATGTACTCTTTCCATTTATCTACTCTCTCCTCTGCATTGAAAAGTGGAATTTCCATTGCACTCATGTTAACGTTAACATCCTTGCTTTTAATTTCACCGAAGCTTATTTTGGCTCATCTGTCTGCTGAGTGCACGCCTGACCTATTGAGGGGGACCCTACCCTGTCGATTCTAATGATAATAAACCTGTCACAGTAACTCTTCTCCGCACTACCTTTCTATTCATAACTAATCCTTTGCCTGCTGTTGATGTTACCCTATAGTCATATAATCAGAAATCCTTTTCTTATTTCAATTTCATTTCACTGAGACCGACTATATTGAGAATCAGCCTTCCCTAATTACAATGACTGTAAACGACACATATCGAACGCTATCAACGATGTTATAACTCATTTTGATATCTTTTTTTTTTCACAATATCAGCAAAAGCTACACAACAGCTCCCGCACCTCAGCCAGTCAGTCTAACGGGACCGAAAACACGGCGGATTTCCGGAGACCACGTCTTCTTGTTCAGACTCCAGGGAGGCCAATGTCTCCTGTTCGCTTTGGCCATCTGACATCCTCTAACACTGCCTCATCACTATCAAACTGAATTCCTCGAAGGTGTTCTTTAAGATCTGAAAACAGGTGAAAATCGGATGCAGCCATGTTCGGGCTGTATGGAGAGTGAACGATGGCAGTGAAACGAAGGCGTCGGATTTTTGCAGATGTTGTAACCCTCGTGTATGATCTGTCATAGTCACGCTGAAAGGGGGGGGGGGGTGGAGGGGGGGAATTCCATGTGTGGATGAACTCCTCCAGTTGAAAACCCAATTACAGCACAGTTTACTCAACCTCTGACGTAATTACGCTACACACCGCCATGTTACCTGCTTCATTTCGGGACTCTCTAGCGACAGAGGAGTGCAAATAAGTAAACACGAAGAATAAAGATACAGAATATTAATAACGGATGTTTTATTTAAAAAGCTTAGAGAATTTTCACACAAAAATGAGAGGCAACACTTTTCAGCGCGCTCTCGTTTGTTATTACTAACTGAGATCTCTTCGCCGGCCGAAGTGGCCGTGCGGTTAAAGGCGCTGCAGTCTGGAACCGCAAGACCGCTACGGTCGCAGGTTCGAATCCTGCCTCGGGCATGGATGTTTGTGATGTCCTTAGGTTAGTTAGGTTTAACTAGTTCTAAGTTCTAGGGGACTAATGACCTCAGCAGTTGAGTCTCATAGTGCTCAGAGCCATTTGAACCATTTTTGAGATCTCTTGATTCCGCGCTCGCCCTGCTAATGGCAGAAGCAATCCACCGTCTTGCACGCGCCATTCTAGAGCACTACCGACCATTCTGGCTTTCAATAGTGTTATAAGCTTTCTGTATTTAACTACACAAAAAGTACTACTGCAACTATTGATGATGATGCTGTCGATGTTGATGATATGTTAGTGTTATTGTCTCCAGACCAAAGACTAGATAATTGCAGTTCGCGACACAGCGGTATATTCATTGTAATTTCAACACGGAAGAAAACATTGTGGTATGTGGTCCTCCACGTTTTTTGGTGCCACCGTCACTGTCAAATTACGGCACAAGCTGCTATACATTTCTGCTTGTAACTCGCGCCACAACATGATCATTCAAATGCGATTTCTGGACAAAAATTCCGATGCATAATATTTTCTTATCTGTAGAAAGTAGCTGTTGTGGTTGATCAGTAATGCAAATCATTTTATTTCCACTACAAAATTTCCGGACTCCTTTTGATTAATTTTTCAGTAATTTTAGTATTTATTTATTAAACCTGATTAGATTAGCTCCGCCCTTTCGTATATCTGACGAGGATTTCACAACTATAGTATTTTTCATATCACGTATTAGAGAGACTGTGATTAAAAACACTGGCAAAGAAGTAATAAATTTAAGAGTAGCGATACTACTACTCCTGTTTCTACTCATGCCACTATAATAGTTGTCTCAACAATAATGATAGTGATATTGCCAAAAACAAAAATTATTTATGGGAACATGATGGCTGTTACCGGCATAGCGAATTCTGAGGGAAAGAATTTTAGGTAGGCAGCGCCAGCTGAAAGCATTGCGAAATGAGGGAGATCCAATTGGAAGGAAGTATGCAATGAGGTAATGAAAGTGTATGGGGACAGAGGTAGGCATTATTGTTGCTTCAGTAGATATGGCATTTAATGTCTGTTTAAGCTGTTCTAATGTAACGATGGGGGTCATTCCAGAGTTTGCTTCCTGCTATCGGTAAGGTCGCCGAGCAAGTGGCTGAGAGATGGAGTAGGAAATGGAAATGAATATTTCCTGCTGTGTTGTTTAGACAAGTGCGTTAAGGACAAGGAGAGATATGAGGGACAGTGTCCAGTCATAAGACACAGAGCGACAGAAGGCATAGAAAAAACTGCACTTGTATCCACATAGCAGCGACAGCTCTGGCAAATCCGAGAAAAACGCAAGAGACGTTTTACTCGTTTGTGATGTAACTGACGTATCTGTGCATAGGTCCGGACGTTACAGCTCATGGTGGTCGACGGGAGTCGGTACGGTAGCTCAGCGTTTTCGGTCAGAGGTTAGCCACTCTCTGTCATAAAAAATAAATAAATAAATAATTAATTAAAAAACTGAGAAAATAGATCGACGATGAACTTGAACAAGCGACTTGGAACGTCCGTCCCGGACAAATAGAACGAACAACACAAACAAAATGACTTTTTTAGAAAAAAAGGAGTTAGCGTTTTAGCTTCGAAAGACTAACGTGTTCGAGAAGACGGTTCGACTCCCGCGCAGACCTTTATTTTTGTCGTACAAATGTGAATTCTGCGATACTAAAAAAGTTTTCATCTACACTATTTGTTCTTGCTACATTAGCAACGTCTCACCGATACGCAGGTTAACCGTCAAATGGGTCCCGCCTGTGTGTCTGCAGCTCGAAGCATGAGGGTTCAAAGTCGTTCCAGGTACTTTACCAGATTGCATATATAAGGGATTTCACAAATTGTGACGGGTATAAATTTTCAGGAAAACTCTATAGTTTCTTCATTTATTTGTAGATAGTTATAAATATACTTGTTCTAATAACTAAATTTAATTAAAAATAGTAAATAGACAAATAGTTTGAAATTCACTGAAACTTGATGCGATACACGCAGTGTTTTAAAATATATTACCTCTCAAGTATCATATAAATTAAATGACTAGTAATGAAAAAAAATATAGGTTAAAACTTAAGTCGAACCATCGCTTCATACGCGTTCATCTTACGAAACTCGAACGATAACCACTTGCTGACCAAGAACTCTCGAACGCTAACTACATGATCACCAAGAACTCTAACATCCGGCATCTATGTAGTTACATAACAGACGCGTAAAACTTCTCTTGCGATTTTCTCGGAATTGCCACAGTAGAGCATGTTGTTTTAATAGTCTACTATAGGTGTACAATGTTTGAATTAAATCCGTGGCCCCAGCGCCGTGACATCCACTTGTCAGTGAATATACGACTTGCAATAATATTTCTTCAACATAAAACCCTGCCCGCTAAATATCCATTACGAAACCAACAACGGACTACGAATACTAAAAATACTTACTGAGTAAAAGTGGCGATTCCATCTCTCCACTAATTACCACACCTAAAAAACCTTGATGAGAGCAATTCTCTTCTATGTGACGTTCCACAATCTTCCGCTCCACCAATCATTCCTTCCAAATCCTTGAAGACATGGACTCCATCTCGCTTAACGCTTCCTTTTTACCTTCTCCGACAGGGATTCTGTACCACATAATCAAATTCCTACCTCTTCTCAATCACAATCCATAAACTCGACCAATAATACTATTATCTACTCCCCAATTCCCAATCCTTGGACGCTGCTGCGCCTCTACCGACACATTCCACCAAACATGCACTGCATACACTCTATATTCTCTGCAAACGAAATTTCAAATGACTTCTCTCTCACACAACCAACTTCATCTAGACATTCATTCATTCTATCCCAATCGATATAACGGCACCAGCGCCACCCTCAATTCGCTCTCCATCTTTTCCTACTCCTCTTCAAACTACGGTCCTGCCTCCACATCACATTCCTCTGTTTCTGTCTTCCCCCATCCACCCCAACGACTAACTTTCATTCCAATTCAGATCTATAGGGAGCATTATTTGGTTCAAAATGGTTCAAATGGCTCTGAGCACTATGGGACTTAACATCTGTGGTCATCAGTCCCCTATAACTTAGAACTACTTTATTGGCGACGAGGATGGGATACGAACCCACGCGTGCAAAGCACATTGGATTGTACCGCTTCAAAAGACTGCCATTCGGGTGTGCATCCGCCCCTGCCTTGTTTCAGCAATATTTACAAACTATTTGTGCGTCGGTCCCTACTGCAGCAAACTATCTGGACGATATAGTGATCTCCGGACAGACAGAAGAAGATCATCTTGCGAATTTACGAACATTATTTCAGGTCTTGCGGCAAAATGGTCTTCGCTTGAGGAAGGACAAATGTGTGTTTTTTGCTCGTGACTTACCATACCTGGGACATGTCATTAATGCCCAAGGCATACATCCAAGTCCAGAGCACCTCCGTGCCATACAAGAATTGCCTTCCCCTCAAAATGTGAAACAGCTACAGAGTGTGTTGGGTAAAATTAATTATTACCATAAATATGTGCGCAATGCCTCTTCCATTTCAGCTCCGCTTCATCGCTTACGCCGTAAAGGTGTTCCGTTCGTCTGGACGACGGAATGCGAACGCGCCTTTCGCCAGTTGAAATCGGCGTTGCTTTCTAATACTTGCCTTACGCCATTCGATCCCCAGAAACCCCTTTTGTTGATGGTAGATGCATCGGATTTCGGGATCGGTGCTGTGCTTGCGCACAAAGTTGGCTCCCATGATCGCCCTATTGCCTTTGCGTCCAAATTGCTCTCGTCTGCGCAAAGAAATTATTCACAGATAGAGAAAGAAGCTTTGGCTCTCGTGTTTGGTGTTACTAAGTTCCATGATTTCTTGTATGGTCGTCACTTTACCATCATCACAGACCACAAACCTTTGACATCGCTTTTTCATCCGACCAAGCCTGTACCTCCACGTACAGCGCAGAAATTCATTCGCTGGTCTATTTTCCTCTCGCAGTACCGCTACGATATCTTGTATCGGTCCACTGCTAAGCACGGAAACGCCGATGCGTTGTCCCGTTTGCCTGTTGCTGAGGATAAAGCATTCGATTCTTCCGAACTTGCTTGCATGTTCATTGATTCGGAAACCGATGAAGTGGTCGAATCGTTTCCGATTGATTTTCGTCGTGTCGCTACAGCCACAGCTGCTGACCCTGTCCTTGCTACTGTTTTACGTTTTGTTGCTACGCAATGGCCTTTGTCAAAGTCTCGGATCGAGGATCCGTTGGTTCGCCGATTTTTTGCTCACAAGGAGAGACTTTTTGTTCGTCGTGGTGTTTTGTTGTTGCGTTCTGATAATGATCAGTCCAGAGTCGTGGTCCCACGTTCGTTACAGTCCTCTGTTTTACGGCTTCTTCACCAAGGACATTGGGGTATAGTGCGAACGAAACAACTTGCTCGTCAGCACTGTACTTGGTTCGGAATCGATGCTGCGATTACGAATATGTGTTCTTCGTGCCCGGCGTGTGCCGAACAACAATCCGCACCGCCGCGGAAAGTCTTTGCATGGCCAAAAGCCACTTCCCCTTGGCAACGCTTGCACATTGATTTTGCTGGTCCATTCTGGAATGCTCGATGGTTGGTTCTGGTCGACGCCTTCAGTAATTTTCCTTTTGTTGTCCGGATGTCTTCCACGACGTCCTCCGCCACCATCCAAGCGTTGTCTGCTATCTTTTGCATTGAAGGTCTGCCGCAGACTATTGTTTCCGACAATGGCCCACAATTCATGTCCGCAGAATTTCAGTCATTCTGCCAGGCCAATGGTATTCAACATCTGACATCCGCGCCGTTTTCGCCTCAGTCCAACGGTGCCGCTGAACGATTGGTCCGGACTTTCAAGTCACAGATGTTGAAATTGAAAGAGTCGCATTCTCGGGAGGACGCATTGTTGCTCTTTTTGTCTTCGTATCGCTCTCAGCCCCGAGATGGTCGCTCGCCGGCTGAGTTGCTCCACGGTCGTCCTCATCGCACCTTGATGTCTTTGCTGCATCCGCCGCATCAGGTTTCTGTGCAGCGGCAGACTCCTGCTTTTGCTCCAGGCGACGTTGTATTTTATCGCAACTATCGAGGTTCACGGCGTTGGCTCGCAGGGCGCATTCTTCGCTGCCTCGGCCGCGCGATGTATTTGGTTTTGGGGGCCTCTGGTGAGGTGCGTCGGCATCTCAATCAGCTGCGCCTCTGTCGTCGCTCGGGTTCTGCCGCTCCCCGTCTGCTTTCAGCGACGGTGCCGTCCAGTCAGCGCCCTGGGGACCCATCTACTGGCTCGCCTCATCCCCAGGTGTTACCGACGATGCCTTCCATTTTGCCCCATGGCGACGCGCCGCCGCAGCAGCAGCAGCAGCCGCCGCCGCCGCCGCCTGTTCTCCCGCCGGCGTCGCCCGCATTAGACGCTTCGCTGCAGCCGCCAAGCGCCTCCCAGGGTCACGCGCCGCCGATCGCTTCCCGTGACCAGCTGCCCTCCGCCATGGAACTCCCGCCCGCTCCGGACCACATGACGTCATCGCGCGTCGGCTACCCCGACGCAATGGAGGTCGACCCTTCGGTACCTCCTGTCTCTTTACGGGCGCATACACCGCATGTTGACGTGCACCCTGGACTAGTTTTTCCGGCGTTTCCTAGCTCCCCTCGGACCGGATGGCCGGGTGCGGGTGGCACAGCCTCGCCTGTTGTTAGGCTCCCCACCTCATCGCATACGTCAACATGTGGTCCTCCCCACGGCGGGCGGAAGCCTTATCACACGACCGTTCGCCGATTTGCTGGGGATGAATGTGGTGTCACCGCCAGACACCACACTTGCTAGGTGGTAGCTTAAATCGGCCGCGGTCCATTTAGTACATGTCGGACCCGCGTGTCGCCACTGTGTAATCGCAGACCTAGCGCCACCACCAAGGCAGGTCTCGTGATACGAGAGAGCACTCGCCCCAGTTGTACGAGAACCTAGCTACCGCCCAGTTGTACGAGAACCTAGCTACCGCCCAGTTGTACGAGAACCTAGCTACCGCCCAGTTGTATGAAGCCTTTCTCTCTCATTAGCCGAGAGACAGAATAGCCATCAGCTAAGTTAATGGCAACGAACTAGCCAGGCGCCAGTTGTATCAGTGCCTATAGCTTACGAGTATTCAAGAGAGATGTATTCCAAGAATAATTAAAAGATAAGTAAAAAGCATCTACCTACTTTTCTTCTTATTCATTTATAAGTTCTCATGTTCCAGACTTCACGCCCGTCTGCTTTATGCCGTGCGTGCACTATCAGCTACAGCGTTAGTTTAGCATTCCTTTTCAGCAATCAACTCCACGGTGTCGGTCCAGCTACCGACACAACAACATACATATTTTGCATCTTGTGCCATGCATCTATGAGAGCAACACTGAGACATACGCATCACATATGTTTAAATATCTCATGAAAATGCCTTCTCCGTGTTACTGGAAGCTCGCTCAGTACACAACAATTTTTTCGTTACTAACTTTGCAACAATAAATTAACTTGGCAATACAAAACAGCAAGCCGCGTCGGCAGTCGCGCGATCTAAGGCGCTTTGACCCGGTTCGCGCGGATCCCCCCGTCGGAGGTTCGAGTCGTCCCTCAGGCATGGGTGTGTGTGTTGTCCTTAGCGTTAAGTTACTTTAAGTTAGATTAAGTAGTGTGTAAGCCTAGGAACCGATGACATCAGTAGTTTGGTCCCATAGGAACTTGCCACCTCTAAAGAAACAGCAATTTAATGGCTACATCACTGCCGTAGTGCCTACAAATTATTATTACTCTTATTATTATTATTAGTGGCAGTGGCCAAACACAGTGCACTGTCAGCCTTAAGTTTTCCCGTTTCCGTCATTTAAGAAGATAGGAGTCCAAGCAATCAAATCATTTACATAGAGTTATCATAATGAACACAGTTTAACACGGTTGATTTTAAATAAGGGTGCAGGAATAAGATGAAGACAGTCTCGCTAGGGAGAGAAGTGTTGCAGTAGGAGACTATTTGTAACAAGTGTCTACCATCAATGTTAACAGTTTGCCTCTGTTTCTAAAATGTAACTGCCAGTAACGCTTCTGATGCACTCAGAATTGCTTAATCATTGTGTAGGGTATCAGTGGATGTGACTCCCTTTGGAGGGCTGAGGACAGTCAAACCGGGAGGCGGTGGTGAGGCGTCAATGAGGCAGCACAAACTAAAATCTGTTTCCAGAAAGAAATCTATTTATTGCTGAGAGTTTCGCAGTGATTCAGTCTCCTCCTCAGGATGACCTGGTAACAGCCGTGCTGCATCTGTATCGCACGTATGCGCTGAGTTGCGCCTCAGCGTATGGTACATCATGCAGTTTGCAGTCGTACCCCTTATGTTGCCCGTGGCCAGTCCAAGACCTCGTGCAGTGCGGAGTGGCAGTCAAAGTGCCCCCATCGGCTAAACTGACTGTGGGTGCTCACTATGGCCGCAGCGCTCTTGTTGAGACTAGCTGCCCTTAGATTTTCCACCCAGGTAAGTGGATACCCCTGATGACGGCTGGCTTGATGCCATGCAGGTGGAATTCCCAACAGCAACATTGAGGGCACCCCAAGGGGTGGTCCCTAAGTACAGCTGGTAAGGTGGTACATGCATTGCCAAGACGGCAGTACCTGGTACCCTGCAGGTGGGCAGATTAGTTCTTCACCTATGGAAGATTTGCAGCTCCATATCTTCAATCAGTCACCATTGTGATCTGCAGGAATATCAGCTCACAGTTAGATGGCTGTGGACTCGTTGAAGCAGACCTGAAACTGGCAGCTGCTGGTACCACTTCATAATATGGCAACAGGTGAAACTACATCTGTTCGAGCTGGCGTTCCGTCGTTATCAGGGATGCAGTCGGAATGACCACACTCCAGGTTCTGAGTGGAAGGCAAGGGACGATAATATAGTAGTCCATAATATAATTCCCCTGGGCAGGTGCTCCAGTTCTTCAAAGGTAAACATTCCATGCTGGAGTAATGTATAATTTCAGAGAGTTCTTTCTTTCGCCTTCTCTCTTGGTACTGCTGGATGTGTTGCCACACCTTTTCTACGCAAATCTGCCAGTTTTGCGATGCTATAATTTTCTATAACGAGTGAGGGATATCCAAATTTAAGGTATTCTTCAAAAGATTAAGTTTTCGGCTGGTATTATCTCTAAGAGGTTTTCTGGCCAAACAGACAGAGTGTTTGTCAATTCAATTGTCATTCCTATAATCGTGCATTGAAGGCGGAAGGTTCCTGCTACTGTATCACAAACCGTACTATTCATTAGAATTCCACTGTCCCTTAGTTATATCACAATCGCACCCTGATTCCAACCCTTTCCGTAACAGTTCACGATAATAACCTATGGAGTGAATACTGAACACATATTGACCAGCCAGAACATTATGACTACCTACCCAATAGGCGGTATGCCCAAACCTGGTACGCTTAAAAGCAGCGACGCGTTATGTCTTGGAAGCAATGAGGCCTTGGCACGTTGCTAGAGGGACCTGGCACCATATCTGCACATGCCATAAATTCCGGGAAGGGAGACGATGATCTCTGACGTCACGTTCAATCACATCCACCACGTGTTCGATTAGGTTCAGATCTGGCGTGTTGCTGGGGGGGGGGGGGGGGCAGCATATCGACTCGCCACGATGTTCTTCGAACCACTCATTCACACACCTGGCCTTGTGACATGGAGCATTATGTAGCTGAAAAATTCGACTGCCGTCAGGAGACATGATTATCATGAAGGGATGTACGTGGTCTGCAACCAGCGTACGATATTCCCTGGCCATCATGGTGCCTTGCACGAGCTACACTGGACCTATGGAAGCCCACGTTAGTGTCGTGCATAAAGAAGCCGCGCCAGCTTGTCTCCGACCTGCAGTAAGGCTGTCATGGAGCTCTTCCCTTCGAAGAAGACGTATTCGCGCACTCTCATCAGCATGATGGAAGAGGTATCAGGGTTCATCAGACCACGCAACGCTCTGCTGCAGCGCCAACGTCCAGTGCAGATGGTCATGTGCAATTCTATTCGTAGTTACCGAATGGCACATGCATGGCTTGTCGGTTTCAGAGGCCGATCTGTAGGAGTGTTTGGTGCACTGTGTGTTCTGACACACTTGTACTCTGCCTGCCTGTTGTTAGTTCCACCACAGTTCGTCTCCTTTTCTGTTTTACAAGTCTTCCCAGCCTACGACGTCCGACATTTGTAATGAGGGGTGGCAGCCAAGCCCAGCGACGTCAGGACGTAGTTTAACCTGGGTTTCGCCACATGTTGAAGACACTCACCAAAGTTCTCCTCGAACGTCCAACAAGTCGCTGCTGTTTCCGAAATGCTCGTGCAGATCCTCCGTGTTATCACAATCTGCCCCACATCTACATCTACATTTATACTCTGCAAGCCACCCAACGGTGTGTGGCGGAGGGCACTTTACGTGCCACTGTCATTACCTCCCTTTCCTGTTCCAGTCGCGTATGGTTCGCGGGAAGAACGACTGCAGGAAAGCCTCCGTGCGCGCTCGAATCTCTCTAGTTTTACATTCGTGATCTCCTGGGAAGGTATAAGTAGGGGGAAGCAATATATTCATACCGCATCCAGAAACGCACCCTCTCGAAACCTGACAGCAAGCTACACCGCGATGCAGTGCGCTTCTCTTGCAGAGTCTGCCACTTGAGTTTGCTAAACATCTCCGTAACGCTATCACGCTTACCGAATAACGCTATGACGAAACGCGCCGCTCTTCCCTGGATCTTCTCTATCTCCTCTGTCAACCCGACCTGGTACGGATCCCACACTGATGAGCAATACTCAAGTATAGGTCGAACTAGTGTTTTGTAAGCCACCTCCTATGTTGATGGACTACATTTTCTACGGACTCTCCCAATGAATCTCAACCTTGCACCCGCCTTACCAACAATTAATTTTATATGATCATTTCACTTCAAATCGTTCCCTACGCATACCCCCAGATATTTTACAGAAGTACCTGCTACCAGTGTTTGTTCCGCTATCATATAATCACACAATAAAGGATAATTCTTTCTACATATTCGCAATACATTACATTTGTCTATGTTAAGGGTCAGTTGCCAGTCCTTGCACCAGGTGCCTATCCGCTGCAGATCTTCCTGCATTCCGCTACAATTTTCTAATGCTGCAACTTCTCTGTATACTACAGCATCATCCGCGAAAAGCTGTATGGAACTTCCGACACTATCTGCTAGGTCATTTATATGGTCCCATAACACTCCCTTGTTGCACGCCAGAGGTTACTTTAACGTCTGTAGACGTCTCTCCATTGATAACAACATGCTGTGTTCTGTTTGCTAAAAACTCTTCAATCCAGCCACACAGCTGGTCTGATATTCCGTAGGCTCTTACTTTGTTTATCAGGAGACAGTGCGGAACTGTATCGAACACCTTCCGGAAGTCAAGGAAAATGGCATCTACCTGGGAGCTTGTATCTAATATTTTCTGGGTCTCATGATCAAATAAAGTGAGTTGGGTCTCACACGATCATTGTTTCCGGAACCCATGTTGATTCCTACGGAGTAGAAACTGGGTTTCCAGGAATGACATGATACGCGAGCAAAAAACATGTTCTAAAATTCTACAAGAGATCGATGTCAGAGATATAGGCCTATAGTTTTGCGCATCTGCTGGAACTGCTTGTGCTCTTTTCGAAACGTTTGAAACCTTCCGTTCCTCTAGAGACTTGCGGTACACGGCTGTTAGAAGGGGGGCATTTTCTTCCGCGTACTCTGTGTAGAATCGAATTGGTATCCCGTCAGATCCAGTGATTTCAGTTGCTTTTCTATTCCTTGGACACTTATTTCGATGTCAGCCATTTTTTCGTTCGTGCGAGGATTTAGAGAAGGAACTGCAGTGCGGTCTTCCTCTGTAAAACAGCTTTGGAAAAAGGTGTTTAGTATTTCAGCTTTACGCGTGTCATCCTCTGTTTCAATGCCATTATCATCCCAGAGTGTCTAGATATGCTGTTTCATTCCACTTACTGATTTGACGTAAGACCAGAACTTCCTAGGATTTTCTGTCAAGTCGGTACATAGAATTTTACTTTCGAATTCACTGAACGCTTCACGCATACCCTCCTTACGCTAACTTTGACATCGTTTAGCTTCTGTTTGTCTGAGAGGTTTTGGCTGCGTTTAAACTTGCAGTGAAGCTCTCTTTGCTTTCGCAGTAGTTTCCTATCTTTGTTGTGAACCACGGTGGGTTTTTCCCGTCCCTCACAGTTTTACTCGGCACGTACCTGTCTAAAACGCATTTTACGATTGCCTTGAACTATTTCCATAAACACTCAACATTGTCAGTGTCGGAACAGAAATTTTCTTTTTGATCTGTTAGGTGGACTGAAATCTGCCTCCTATTACTCTTACTAAACAGATAAACCTTCCTCCCTTTTTTTATATTCCTATTTACTTCCATATTCAGGGATGCTGCAACAGCCTTAGGATCACTGATTCCCCTTTTCTGCACTTACAGGGTTGAAAAGTTCGGGTCTTTTTGTTATCAGTAGGTCCAAGATGTTATCTCCACGAGTTGGTTCTCTGTTTAATTGCTCGAGGTAATTTTCGGATAGTGCACTCAGTATAATTTCACTCGATGCTCTGTCCCTGCCACCCGTCCTAAACATCTGAGTGTCCCAGTCTATATCTGGTAAATTGAAATCTCCACCTAAGACTATAACACGCTGAGAAAATTTATGTGAAATGTGTTACAGATTTTCTCTCAGTTGTTCTACCACTAACGTTGCTGAGTCGGGAGGTTGGTAAAAGGAGCCAATTATTAACCTAGCTCGGTTGTTGAGTGCAACCTGCACCCATAATAATTCACAGGAACTATCCACTTGAATTTCACTATAGGATAAACTACTACTAACGACGACAAACACGCCACCACCGGCTGCATGCACTCTATCCTTTCTAATCACTGTGTCTTTGTAAAAATTTCGGCAGAATTTATCTCTGGCTTCAACCAGCTTTCCATACCTATAACGATTTCAGCTTCGGTGCTTCCTATCAGCGCTTGAAGTTCCGGTACTTTACCAAAGCAGCTTCGACAGTTTATAATTACAATACCATTTGCTGCTTGGTCAACGCATGTCGTGACTTTTGACCTGCACCCTCTGAGGCTGTCAAATTCAGATACATCGCGCGCCTTCCCCATTCTACGCACGAACAGCACCTCCATGATAACACCCGCACCATGCGTGTGCCTGACCACCAGTCATTCCTCGGCAATTGACGATTCCATAATCTGGAAGGGCTTATATCGATATTAGACCAGTGGTTGTTATCTTCTTCCTGATCAGTGTATGAAATGTGCACCCAACCGCTAAACATGCGTGTAGGGAGTTAGCTCTTCCCTCCAACAATCTGTTGCTTCAGATTTCCATAAGAATGACTGCACGTCACATACCTGTGTGCTAGTCCAGACCACTTTGGGTGGCTAGACCATGATACTTTCTTGCTGGCAACCCTGTAGCTCTTCCAAGGACCCTGGGGCATACGTTTCCCTGCTTTCCAAGTTAATTACACTACTGGCCATTAAAATTTCTACACCATGAAGATGACGTGCTACATACGCGAAATTTAACCGACAGAAAGAAGATGGTGTGATATGCAAATGATTAGCTTTTCAGATCATTCACACAAGGTTAGCGCCGGTGGTGACACCTACAACGTGCTGACATGAGGAAAGTTTCCAGCCAATTTCTCATACACAGACAGCAGTTGACCGGCGTTGCCTGGTGAAACGTTGTTCTGATGCCTCGTGTAAGGAGGAGAAATGCGTACCATCACGTTTCCAACTTTGATAAAGGTCGCATTGTAGCCTATAGCGATTGCGCTTTATCGCATCGCGACATTGCTGCTCGCGTTGGTCGAGATCCAATGATTGTTAGCAGAATATGGAATCAATGGGTTCAGGAGGGTAATAGGGAACGCGGTGCTGGATCCCATCGGCCTCGTATCTCTAGCAGTCGAGATAACAGGCATCTTATCCGCATGGCTGTAACGGATCGTGCAGCCACGTCTCGATTTCTTAGTCAACGGATGGGGACGTTTGCAAGACAAAAACCATCTGCACGAACAGTTCGACGAAGTTTGCAGCAGCATGGACTATCAGCTTGGAGAAACCCTACATTTCAGAAGGATAATGCACGACAGCATGTTGCAGGTCCTGTACGAGCCTTTCTGGATACAGAAAATGTTCGACTGCTGCCCTGGCCAGCACATTCTCCAGATCTCTCACCAACTGAAAACGTCTGGTCAATGGTGGCCGAGCAACTGGCTCGTCACAATACGCCAGTCACTACTCTTGATGAACTGTGGTATCGTGTTGAAGCTGCATGGGCAGCTGTACCTGTACACGCCATCCAAGCTCTGTTTGACTCAATGCCCAGGCGTATCAAGGGCGTTACTAAGGCCAGTGCTACTTGTTTTGGGTACTGATTTCTCACGATCTGTGCAGCCAAATTGCGTGAAAATGTAATCACATGTCAGTTCTAGTATAATATATTTGTCCAATGAATACCCGTTTATCATCTACATTTCTTCTTGGTGTAGCAATTTTAATGGCCAGTAGTGTAGCACTTTGTTCTTTAGTACCTGTACCCACTTTCCTACTGCTCACCATTTCATTGCGTGAGGGTGTACAATAAAACTTTGTACTGGGTATTCAAGTCTATTGCTGGAAAACATATCGACGAGTGTAATCTTGCACCATTCGTGTTGGCTTCGATTGCTGACTTGTCATGAAAAAAATGCCCAGCGTCCTTCAGTTGGAACGGTACGCGTCCCGTAAATGTCACAGTTCTCTTGTGCTATCCGCAGGCCTGCTAGGAACTGCTCCGGTGACAATAGTATGGTACTTAGTGGCCCATATATGGCGTGGAAAACAGCTTCCTGTAACGTATTTCCTTATAACTTTGCATCTTTTTTACTGTCCGTCAAAACCCTTGGTAATGTGGTTACAGCTATTCGTTCATCTCGCCTGTTCACATGGTTCTATACTCCTCAAGATCAGTATTTATGGTCCTCTTGCCGTTTTGTGCATACTGTGTCAACTTTGTTGCTAATTCTCGTATCATCCTCGTCTTACAGTATGCCCTACTCTATATTGTGCAGTTGGGTGGGATGCCATTCTACCTTGCCCCCCCCCCCCCCCCCTCGCGACTAGCTCCCGTTGCAGTAGCCCATATTTCTTCCTCTCTTTCACATGTCAGGAACTTTTCCATCGGATGCAGTTACGTCCATGCCGACTTGCCTAGTGCCAGAAACCCTAGGGCACGTGATGTTTAGCGGCTAATGATGAGAAATCATACTCGGAATGTTGTGGAAAGCCGATATCCTACGATGGCAAGGCCCGTGGTTTGGCGTTCTCTGCACCATGTCCTCCGCGACACGAGCGCTCGTGCGACCTGGTATCTGGTCGTTAGTGGGAAATACATGACACAACTTCCTCTACACGCCATAAAAATGATAGTTTCGCCACTGTGCCCTCCTTGTAACCTGCTTGATACGGAAAAAAAACGACTTCTACATAGATGTGGCAGCTGCTTCATAAGATGCTTGCCTTTCTTCTACGTACGGTTACCCATGCCATTACACAGTAATCACTTCTGTTCCCAGATGAGACCTATTTCCCACGTACGAAGACCTAAGCTGTGATCCGGATAAAAGGCCTCTCGATCTCTTATTTGTTACATGAAGGCGAAAAGGGTGTCCTTGGTTTTTAGACGTTCCTGCAAGATAACTTTACTTCTCTCGTGCACAACCCACGATACCATCAGTAATATGCCAACTTTTTGGGTAGTGCCTTCTTTGATCTCCCCTGCAGCTGGGGTGTTCCGGGTATGAGCAGGTGATTTCAGCATGATTAATTCTAGGGCTCGGTCCAATGTACCGGCAAAATGGAATACTCTTCGTGAAGACGTGCTTGGAACATGCCTGACTGCCTCGGGATTCAGTGTGCGTCTGCCGACAAGTTGGCGGGACGCAGATGCTATTTTGTTTCTTCTGCCAGGAGGCCGTTTTCTTTAACTGTTTTTATGTATGTTTGTTATTTATGATAATTACACATCATTATTTTTCTCCTGGAGGGCGTCCTATATGATCCAACAACGAGAAAAAAAATTATAAAGTTCATCAAAGCATTTTCTCGCGACACGTATTGGTTCCAGGTTCATAAAAAAAAAGCCTCGGTCCGACGCACAGTTTTAATCTGTCAGGAAGTTTCACAACAGCGCACACTCCGCTGCAGGGTGAAGATTTCATTCTGTTTACTACATTGTTTGTCACTTTGCTTGTTTACTGGTCCCAAATCGCTATCACTGCTATGAACCGAGGAAAGTGGTCCATTACTGATAGAATATATTTCCATCTGCTGTCCTATCAAATGGTCCAAGGATATGTAAGTAGGCTGCTTATGTTTCCTTATTGGCAACGTTACGTAGCGCTCTGTATGAAATCACTGGCTGTGCTGTGTGCAGTCTGTGGCTAGTTTGCATTGTTGTCTGCCATTGTAGTGTTGGGCAGCTGGATGTGAACAGCGTGTAGCGTTGCGCAGTTGGAGGTGAGCCGCCAGCAGTGGTGGATGTGGGGAGAGAGATGGCGGAGTTTTGAAATTTGTAAGACTGGATGTCATGAACCGCTATATACATTATGACTTTTGAACACTATTGAGGTAAATACATTGTTTGTTCTCTGTCAAAATCTTTCATTTGCTAACTATGCCTATTAGTAGTTAGTGCCTTCAGTAGTTTGAATCTTTTATTTAGCTGGCAGTAGTGGCGCTCGCTGTATTGCAGTAGTTGGAGTAACGAAGATTTTTGGTGCGGTATGTGATTTGTGAAAGGTATAGGTTAATGTTAGTCAGGGCCATTCTTTTGTAAGGATTTTTGAAAGTCAGATTGCGTTGCGCTAAAAGTATTGTGTGTCAGGATAAGCACAGTCTTGTATAAGTTTTTCTAAGGGGACGTTTCAGAAGGCAACCTCGGGAAAAATTGCAGTATTCTTTACATTCAGAAAGTCGCCTTTGAAAACTTCATCACCACATCTTTAAAGGTCATTGCTCATGAACAGGATAAAGATCCGATTTGGAAAGGCATCAAGAGCAAATGGCATGAAAAGACACACACACAGATTCGGCATTATTATCTGGTTAGAAACAACATACTGTTCAAACGCTGCACTGTTAATGACAAGCTATGGGTACTTTGCATTCCAGACGATTTTGTTAATAAACTCATTTGGTACATTCATTTCAGCTATGCACATTTTGGCACACGAAAATGTTATCATATTCTTCGAACGATTTGTTATTTTACCAATATGGAAAAGAGAATTCGAAGAGTCTTGTCTATTTGTAAACTTTATCAAAAGGCAAAACCATCTACTATCTCCCATCGTGCTCCGCTGTTGCCTATCATTCCTTCTAAATTAAAAGAATTTGCTGCTTTTGATCTCTTGGGACCGCTTCTCAGAACATCTAATGGATTTTCCTACGTTCTAGTCGCTGTTGAACTTACTTCAAAATTTGTTTCTTTCACACCGTTACGTAAAGCCACTGGACGGTCTGTACCCAACGCCTTTGTTAAAAATTTCTTACGTGAAGTTGGACACGTTAGTAAAGTCATTTCAGATAACGGAGCGCAATTCAGATCTGCTGTTTGGTCACGCATGCTTCGGAATCATAAAATCAAACCTGTTTTTATTTCATTGTACTCACCACATTGTAAACCCTCCGAACGAATTATGAAAGAAATCAATAAGCTTTGCAGACTTTATTGTCACAGAAAGCATCAGCATTGGGACAGATATTTACACTTATTTCAAAACCTGCTGAATGAAATGCCTCATGCCTCCACTGCTTTACCACCTACTCTTGTACTGAAGAATGAAGAACCACCGAACAGAATCAGAGAGCTTGTACCTTTCCCGAATACACATAAACTTCGACACAAAGACATAATTGATTTGGCTATTATAAATATAAAATCTGCAGCAGGCAAAAGGAAAAAACTACACGGTAAAGCAAATGCAAAGAAATTATATATTGGTCCGAAAGTTCTCATTAAATCTCATTCATTGTCACATAAGAAGAAACACTTGAGTCACAAATTCTTTCTACTTTACAATGGAACATACAGAATCCGACGTATACCACATGATAGTTGCGTTGAAGTTGAATCTCTGCGTACTAGGAAGAGTACAGGTTTACACCACATTTCACATGTAAAACCGTTTATTGAAAGATAATCTGCTTTTTAACTTTGTCTTTGCCATATAACTTTTCGCTTTACATTGCTAGTATGCTTTGTCAGACTTAGAATTTGTTAACATGCAACAATGGTTGAAGTTAAATATCCAGTCAAGAACCAAGAGAACTTTTTTAAACACAAATTACGAATGCACTGTTATTGCTAACAGACGACACAGTGTTATTGTGTGTGTTCATTCTTGCTTGTTAGTTGCACGATTACGTAACGACTATAAGGCTCACATACTTATAACATTTACCAGTACTGCTAATGAGATTTTAATGCAACATTTTGGTTTACTTGAAAATACATTCTGGATTTAAAGTACTTTCTGTGAGATACCAGATGACACAGTGGTTAGTTTATGTGACAGCTACACGATTTTATCAGGACGCTGCTAATCAGTGACAATTTACAATGTTGCTTTTGCGGTGTATCTGTTTTATATCTACACAGTTTTCCTGAATCCTTCTGTAAAGTAAAACATGTTTTAGTAGTAACTTTTGTGGTATAGCAACAAGGAGACAGCCTTTTCCGTAGGACAACAATACGTTACAGCACAGTATTTTCTTCATCACGGCAATAAGTGTAATAACTAAGATACCTATACACAAAGAATTTCACTTTTGTGTATCATGAGGTAAGTATATTGACTCCTGCAGAACTTAGCTTTCGGAGGACGATAACTACGACAGAGATTATCTTACAACAAGACGCACAGTTTAGCGCTACAGTACACGTATTTGAATGATTAATTTTGTACTTAAAACATTTATTTTTAAAGATATTTGAAGTACAATGATACAAAGCCTTTCCGTGATACATTTCATTCCGTTGTTGTAATCAGTAACACCTGAGGGTATAATTACATTAATCCTCAGGGGGGTACACACTTACTTCGTGTACCATGTGTTTGGCAATCACAAGGAGCCCTAGCTAGTATGCAATTTGCTTATACGACTTTACACATCGGTACCATATTGCTCTAACACATAAATTACACAGCTATCTGACCATTTAACTGAGAGACAAAAATTTTTTTTTACTACATCAGTGACACATGTTTACACAATTACACAGTTGGGTAACTTCACACTTATGAACTTGTATTTTGTCTGTACTTTGTGAACTGTTCATATTTTTTCGGAACCATTGTGATACTATGAGAGCTTAGAATGATGTCTTTGGTAAGGGAGCATGAATTTAAAATACGTTTGAGGTAGATGACACTATTGAAATGAGCAGAGAATTTTTTTTTTTAGGTTTTGACATTATTGCAGAAAGCTACGACGTTTTTGACATTTGACTGAGGTGTTCTAATGTTATTTTTACGACGACTATGTGTATTATGCTGTTGAGGTATGTTTATGATCAATAAGCTGATGTTATATGAAGAATTTGATTGTGCTATGTATTTGTTAAGATGAAATATTGAAGAAGTGTCGACAAATATGTATATGTGTAATAAGGTAAGGAGTAATGAATAGTGGTTAGGGACTCTGACTTGTGAAAAAGGATGTTGGAAACCAAGAACCGCACTAAGAGTTATGAAATGTGTGTAAATGCGTGAATGTATCACAATGCCAGCGAAAATTTTGTGGACACTGTTATATTCATAAGATTTTGTTTATACACATTTGCATAGCAAATTCTCGATCCATGAAATTTTGTGTACGGGACTGCCACTGTAGTGCAAACTGGTGTTGTAAATATTTTGGTAAGAAAGGAAAGTGACCTTCACGTAATGCGTCATGGGCATTACGCATTACGTGGGCAGCTGCGCGACAGTCGCCTGGAAAAAAGCCATTAGTGTGTGCCTTTCACAGGCACAGGTGGAGAAAAAAGGAGGCCATTATCCTCGCTATTGACATTCCATTCTAGAAAGAATCCCAAATACGACACGCTCATTATATGGAAACAAACCGTACCTTGTGCTACTTACTGAAATGCTTATGAATGGATGGGAAATATTCTTACATCTGCAAACCTGATTATGACAAGTGTCTTTCTACGAGAGTTGCGAGCTACTGACTTACGAAATGTCACATAGCTATTAAATGATGTTTTTGTGCCTTGGTTTGCATAGTTGCTTATTTCCTTTTATATCTGGTTTCCAACTGTCTTGCAGCATTGGTTTCATAAAATAAAATTAAATGCATTTGCTAATGTGAACACTTTCTGTCAACAGATCTATTAAATAATTATTTTCTGATCCACATTCTTCCAAAAAGGAGCTCTTGGAATGGAAAGAACAATAAGAAGGGACTAATAACAGTAACTGCATATATAATTTTCTTTTCAAGTACTTGGTAATTTTTTTGTAGAATTAGTTTTTGTGGAGCACCACTTTAATTACATAGACATTAAGATGTGAATATACATTTCCCTTATCTGAATTGTTGTCTTTAGTGTACTATTTTCTCTGCTTGAGCTTTGTCATGTTTAGATATTAGTTATTGCATTTGCTGCTTCTATTTGCCAGGCATTGTGCTACTAAATTTCACTTTACCTTACTCTGTTAAGCCAGTTTTACTACTGATTTATTTTCCTTGTTGCTGCACATTAGCTCATATTAGTTGTAATTTTGCATTTTATCTGTTAATTTAGATTTACTGCTGCTTGCTTTATAATTTGCATTTTTTATCATTGCTGTTTGTGTTAATTGTTTTGCGCTGCTGCATTACCTCGTCCCTTAGTTTACTATCTGAGCTCAGTAGATTTAAGTTAGCTTAAAATGGGGTAGGCTACATAAGAGAACGAGTTGTGATGAATGGAAAGAAATGCATTGAGAAGCTATAAGAAAATGGTTGGCCAAAAAAGTATTTAAAAGAGGATATGAACAAAAAAGTTGGGTTTAGGGACAAAAGGTTTAGGTAGGATTTTCTTGGAAATAAATGATAAGGTAAGATAATGGAAAATAAATAATGAGGTAAGAAATATGTGAACATACAAATACAGAAAGCATGCTTGGATAGGATTTTTTTGGTGTAAACAAATGTTGAAATAAGACGAAATATCTATGGAATGAAGTTTTGGGTTGGACTGCAGCACCAAATGTTACCCTGAAAACGAACCCTGTCTTTCCTTTCACATTATTCCGCTATGTGTTTATGTATCCTTGTGTATTTGTCTTTTTCCTGTCTTTATGTGTTTAGCTAATAAGATTTATGTTGTAGAATTTTTCAAATAGTATGTTATTTTCTTTGTACAGATGTTTAGACATTATTTATTCTGTTCTGTTTTAATGCTCATGTGTGAAATTAATGTTTCGAAAACTATTCTCATTATTTTATATATTCACTTATGTCATAATTCCTGTAGCACTGATGTATATGTTATTTCGATTCTTTTGTAAAGCCTGTACTACAAATGTTATCTGTATTGTTATGTTCTTTAATGATGTATTTTGTACCTTTGTAATTGTATTCTTACGTTATAAAACTGTAATTGACACCAGTTCATCATATTATTAACTTGTAAGTTCCATTTCACTGCACACGTTTCTGTTGGTCATAATATATGGACAATATGTGAGAAGTAGGGACTCTTAGTGTTTGCACATGTGTTAATCATTGAGCAAGGGACTGGATAACAGCATTGCCGGTTCTAAGGACAATTCCAAAAACTTTGTGAGTGCACAGGTGGTGGTTATGGACTTGCTATATTATCCGCAAGACTCTTCAATGGTGATTGTGCACCTGCACAGTCACAACAGATGGCTGCTGGCCATCTTTACAAGGACTTCAGTGGGTCTGCATCTTTGATGACCCAACAATACCATTATTTCTACAAGGACTACAGTGGGTCTACACCTTTGCTGACTCAACAATACCATTATTTCTACAAGGACTGCAGTGGGTCTGCACCTCTGGTGGTCCACCAATACCACAATCTCTACCAGGACTGCAGTGGGTCTGCACCTCTGATGGCCCACCAATACTGTAATCTCTACCAGGACTACAGTAGGTCTACTCTGTGATGACCTACCTACCAATATTCTTCAAACCTTCGAATGACTCTGCTGTGGGTTTGCTCTGTTGTGGCCCATTACCTGTCTGCATGTCAAGAGTCAGCACTGTCCTTCCGTTGGAAGGACAACACTACTTCTACAAGACTGCATGGAAATCCACTACTCCTGTGTGCATTTTCTTTTACTGCTCAGACTTTGAGAAAAACACTGCAATTTTTCTGTGATGAATGATCAGGACTGTCTTTATGGACTGTGAGAAAATTTCAAGCTTTTGACCAACAATGTCTTAATAAGTGTGTGCAATTGATATCTTTGTTACTGTAGTTATGAAAAATTATATCAAATTATTACTGGCCAGGGCCCAAAACAATTTGTAAAATTTTTTGTGGGGAGCATGGGGGCTATGTAAGTAGGCTGTTTTTTTTTCTTATTGGCAACGTTACGTAGCGCTCTGTATGAAAATCACTGGCTGTGCTGTGTGCAGTCTGTGGCTAGTTTGCATTGTTGTCTGCCATTGTAGTGTTGGGCAGCTGGATGTGAACAGCGCGTAGCGTTGCACAGTTGGAGGTGAGCCGCCAGCAGTGGTGGATGTGGAGAGAGATGGCGGAGTTTCGAAATTTGTAAGACTGGAAGTCATGAACCGCTATATACATTATGACTTTTGAACACTATTGAGGTAAATACATTGTTTGTTCTCTATCAAAATCTTTCATTTGCTAACTATGCCTATTAGTAGTTAGTGCCTTCAGTAGTTTGAATCTTTTATTTAGCTGGCAGTAGTGGCGCTCGCTGTATTACAGTAGTTCGAGTAACGAAGATTTTTGGTGAGGTAAGTGATTTGTGAGAGGTATAGGTTAATGTTAGTCAGGGCCATTCTTTTGTAATGATTTTTGAAAGTCAGATTGCGTTGCGCTAAAAGTATTGTGTGTCACTTTAGTGAATGATTATACGCTTGTCCCTGTGGTCATTAGTCGACATATCAATGTCATCTTCTTCTAAGACATTCAAACTAATAACCGTTAGTTCCTTTGGTGGAGTAACCTCGTCCACGACAAAATTGTCCCATAAATCCTGCAAATGCATTCATAACTCATACTATTCTCCTGCACACCAAACATAGTGAGATACTCTTATTCCTCGTTGTAATCCAATGGTATTACCATACACAACAATTCCCTTGGTAGGTCAAGATCTTTCCTGTACCTCTTGCAATGTTATCTTGTTATCTTGTGGATTAACGTTTAGTGTACTTTTATGCAGCTTAGCTGGCAGCACTATGACAGGCACACCATGCGACAATATTCCACTAGCAGCTCTCTTCACCGACGGATAAAAGTCCCACCAAGCTCGATCATACACGGCGAAATTTCAACTGTAGCGCGATATTCGCGTAGAAAATCAAGCTTGAGAAATGCACAATACCCATCACGAACGTGTGGCAACACTTCCAGACGTTCCTTAAGACTCTTAGCCCCAACATTAAAGGTGAGCAGTGTTGTTTCCAACGATTTCATTTCATTGTTATGCCACGTAACCTAAACCGTAGAGACTGAAGTCTCTTCCTACCCAAGAGGTCCAAGCTAACAACAGACACATGTGCCCAAATGTGGACGAATTTATATTTCTCACGATTTTTCATTCTCATCCACTGCGAACTATCAGCCCAAATATCCTTTCCGAATACGTCCACGACACTACTCTCTGCTTCTCGCAAAAGAACTCTACCTGTCTCTGTACTGCGTCAGTTCATAATTCTGCTATTTCACTTTAAGAATTCCGTCAGAGATTGCCTATAGCGACTTATTGTGTTTCTGAGGGAAACTAATGAGTTTTTACCTGAAAAATCTGGCACTACTCTGCTTACAATATCGCTGGACAAGCCCTTCAGCCAGTTGGTCAAATGTTTGTGCCTTAGTGAGGATTTCATGCTATATGACATACGTTTTAGAGTCACCCACTAATCATAACTTAGCCGTCCATAGAAAAGTTTCCCCAGACTATCTCCTTTTATTACCTACTACCATGATATCATCAACAAAGTATCAACGGATGGAACAGGTATATCCACTATGGTCTTGGTGTCCCCTCTCTGTGATTGCGTCTGCACGGTCGCGATTTGTAACGCTGCCAGTTATTTCTGCACGTCCTCATTAACTCCTTTATGTTTTACAGTATCCTGGAATAACGCGGTTACTTGACTTCAGAATTTTATTGGCTTCACTTAAAATAGCTGCACTCCTTTCTGAACGTCGTGTAATATCCGTTCTGAAGTATAGCATACAACCAAATGAAAACCCAGTACACTGGCACAATATCAGTAAGCAAATCATTGCTCGATGGGGCTGAGTACAATGCGTATCCAAACCTCCTAAAAATATAACAAGTTTCGCCACTGTAATAGCACAAGGTAATTTTTGACCTTGCAAATTGCAATACTAGTACCTAGAAAGCCGTAAACATTACTCCCTACAGTTACTCCAAAACTGTAATAGACCAGACGATTTCTCTGCTCTAAACAATGTTACTCTTCAAGTAATATAAATAGCCTTTTGACCTAACATGGCCCAAAATGAAAAGAAAAAAGGCGAACAAAAAGTGGTCACTCACCGCATCGCGCAATGACAGATGATGATGGCTGTTGTGCTGACGTGGTTCCTTTATGGCGGTGGCAGCCGGCGTAAGCACTTCTGATTGCAGTGTGTAGCGTCTCGCTGGATGTGACCCCTACGAAGGTTCAGGACAATCGAGGTAGTGAGGGCCTGTGTAACGTCCAACGCCTGAATGAGAGAACATTAAACTGACTTCCACTTATTGCTGAGAATAATTAATAATTGGCAACCAATGATGTACAATCGCAATAAAGTCATGAGATGTTCATTTGACTCTTTTATTAGAACATGGTACGCGTTTCGGGATTACACCCATCTTCCGACATCACAATCTTCAACTCCTTCTTAACCAATCAGGTGTGCAGCCTTGACAACTCAAAAAAAGTGTCCAATAACATATGACTATAACTGCGAAACAAGCAGTCGTGAAACAGAAGTAACGTGGTATCGATGTCATGGCCACATCCACTATTCCACTGTAGTATAATTTCTATTCTGTTCTAATGTAATCTAAGTCATAGCATTTGCGATGTGTGTGGTTAATGTTTTTCATTTATATTCGACTCCGTTACCTAGTCGTGTTACAAATGCAGGTTTAACGTTCCTATTTAATGTACAGCCTGGCTCGATTATTGCTAGCTGCAGTATAAAAATGTTATTTCTTGGTGTCTTCCGGTGGCCAATATCAAAGCCGAGCACGGGAGGGACCTTAGAAAACCTCACGTTTTTTCATGATTTCCCTTTAAAATATTTACATCACGTTCATTTATGCGGTTACTGTATCACTTGTGTAGACATAGTGGAGATCTTGACCTTTCTACAATTGATAGAAAATACCGAAAATTTCATTTTGAACAGAGCAGAGCACTACCGTACTAGCATTTGCGAGTAAGAACGGTCCTTTGAGGGCCGAATGATCTTCATCGGGCAGTGATTCTACCCGTTATCAGTGTGACGTTGTATGCTTCATTTCTTTTCCACTGCGTTTCTTAATAGTTATAAATTGCCATTGTCAGACCCTGTGTGTTTCCGTTCTGTTCTGTGTCGGTAAACTTACCGAGGCTCAGGTTTATCTCGGATGATCGGCTGTCTGTTTCATCCGCAGAACCTTGTTTCTATATATTCTTATAGCATACGTGGTGTGGTGTCAGCGGCTCTGTTCATGTCCTACCATTTGCCTTGGGGTCATAGTATCGTAGCTACCATCATGTGTGAAACTTACTTGTCAGGTCCGCATATGTAGCGGGGGACGTAGAAATTTCACTATTCTGCCACGTCATGAACATGACTTTCGAACACAAATGGATGGCTGCAAAATCAGTTGCAGCCACGTCCATCCCAGATAGCCCAAAAGCATTTCCTTGATTTCTTTTTTTTAAGTTCATAATGCAGATGGGTGGTAAACCTATTGTTTGCTTCCAAAATGAATCTTTTACTCGCCGACTAATTGTGCTCTGATTCGGAAACTGTGTGCCAGTCCGGAGTTCGAACCCGGGCCCTTCGCCCAGTACCGGGAACGTGCTGTCCGACTGAGCTATCGAAGCACGACTCGCGACTGGCTCTCACCATTTCTGTTCCACCAGTACCTCTCTGCTCCCAATCCTCTGCCGTGGCAGAGACCAGCGTAGTGCGAGTTGAGAGCAGTCTTTTTACCAGCGTGTTCCGCGCGGAGCAGTGTTTGGTGTGTAAATACGACACCGCACAAATTTCATCCTCTCCACATTTGCTCCGCTGCTCTCATGTAGAACGCAGCCGCGAGCCCATTCTGAATTCCTTGTGTTCTCGGAACGAGAACAGCGATAAATCGTTATCGTCAGTAGCTGCGGAAATACGGTCTCCGCCAGCTGTCCCTGAAAAGCGTCAGCACGTTCCGCATTTTCGCATGCCGCTTGTTTTTCTTTCAAAAGACAACAGCTACGATTTTAACGTCGTTTAAGGACTCACTTTGCTGCCTCAACAACAACTAATTTTGGGATATCGTATTTCACTACACTGAAAGAGTCCGCCCTGGTAGCTGAGTGGTCAGCGTGACAGACTGTCAATCCTAAAGGCCCGGGTTCGATTCCCGGCTGGGTCGGAAATTTTCTCCGCTCAAGTACTGGGTGTTGTGTTGTCCTAATTATCATCATTTCATCCCCATCGACGCGCAGGTCGCCGAAGTGGCGTCAAATCGAATGACTTGCACCAGGCGAACGGTCTACCCGACGGGAGGCCCTAGCCACACGACATTTCTACACTACACTGAAGGGCCAAAGAAATATATATGCATGCGTATTGAAATACAGATATATGTAAACAGGTAGAATACGGCACTGCGGTCACCAAAGCCAATAGGACAACAACCGTCTTACGCAGTTGACAGATCGGTTACTGCTACTACAATGGAACTTTATCAAGATGTATGTGTGTTTGAACGTGGTGTTATACTCGGCGCACGAGCGATGGGACGGAGCATCTCCGAGGAAGCAATGAAGAGGGGATTTTCCTGTACAACCATTTCACGAAGGTACTGTGAATAACAGGACTCGTGTAAAACATCAAATCTCCGACATCGCTGAGGCCGCAAAACGATCCTGCAAGGACGGGGCCAACGACGCCTGAAGAGAATCGTTCAACGTGACAGAAGTGCAAGTTTTCCGCAGATTTCTGTCACCGTGGGAACCTTTCAAGAAACATCATCGGAATTGGCTTTCGTAGCCGATGGCCCATTCATGTACTCTTGATGACTTCACGACCCAAAACCTTACGCCTCGCTTGGGCCCGTCAACACCGACATTAGACTGTTGATGACTGGAAACATGTTGCCTGTTCGGACGAGTCTCGTTTCGTGTTCTATGGAGCAGATGGACGTATGCAGGTATCGAGACTACCTCATGAATGTAGGACCCCGCATGTCAGCAGGGAAATATTTAAGTTGGTGGAAGCTCTGTAATGGTGTGGGCCGTGCGCAGTTGGAGTGATAAGGGACACCTGATTCGTCTAGATACCAATCTGACAGCTGACACGTACGTAAGCATCATATCCGATCACCTGCGTCCATTAATGTCCATTGTGTATTCCGACGGACTTGAACAATTTCTGCAGGACAATGCGACACCCCAGACGTCCGGTATTGCTACAGAATCACTCATCTAAATTTAAACACTAGCGTTGGCCTCCAAACTCCCTAGACATGAACATTATTGAACATATCTGGGATACCTTACAACGTGCTGTTTACAAAAGCTCTCCACCTCCTCGTACTCTTACGGATTTATGGACAACCCTGCAAGACTGATAGTGTCAGTTCCCTCCAGCGCTACTTCAGACTTAGAGTCCATACCACGTCATGCTGCAGCACTTTCGCGAACTCGCGAGGGCCCTATACGAAATTAGGCAGGTGCACCAGTTTCTTTGGCTCTTCAGTGTACAAATGGCTATCGAAACGTTTCCGTTCTAAGACTATACAGTCCAGAATCTGTATACCAATCAGGCAAAATTGCCGTGAGCGCTGAAGCAATCACTCCACCGACGCACGAGATTTGGTAAAACACTGTGTGCTGCTGTGTACAGAATTCCGTAAGTTATCGTTGCACATCCATGTCTGATAAGAATCATCCACCCTTCAAGGGGCTGAATATGTGATAGTCGGATGGGGATGCATCAGCACTAGAGTAGCGATGCTCAAGTGTCTCACGCTTGAATACGTGTAACTTCTAAGTTACAACATTTGCTGTGTGGAGCAGTACCATCTCTTGGCTGAGAAGGTAAATAAAGAGCTACCACGAAGGAAAACTTCTTTACACAATCTTAGCTGAGTAACTGGGCTTCCCTGTTTCTTGTAAACCAAATCAATCCTTCGGTTCTTTAACGCTGCATTCTTGTGATGGATGTCTTCATAGAGAACGTTTTTATTTATTGCTCTAGACGCTATTTCCGAATTGAAATATTCCTATTCCTGAATTGAGAGATTCGCTAAAGAAGAAAGCTCCTCTTCTGAAACTGGATTCCTCAAGTAGGTCTGTGTACGCTCCAGGCAAGAAAAGCTTAGTTCCAAAGAGGTTGTAGTAGAAGATATGGACAGAAAAAGGAACGATTTATAAGTATCCGTAAAAATGTCCTTATCCCCATTAAATATTTATGACACCTTTCCAGTGGAAACCTTTCTGGACCTCTTATGGTCATACAAAATAGAGGGCTCGTGTCTTAACTGTTGTATCTTGTGCAATACAGGCCGAAAACAATCTTACAAATTTACAAGTTACTAGAAGGAAAACGGCAAGGCAAACAAAATGAATTTTTCACAATCGCCAAACCTCTCATCGACTTTCATTATTATGTGATAAAAGATTTCGTAATACAATGCTCGATACAACATGAAAGGGGTATCTTTAACAAAATATACACTATAGCATAAGCAGGATTTATATTTTGAACACACAACAGTACGAAACGCACTACAGATGGAAGTGCAATCAACGCGCGCAACAACCACTGCTTTATAGTAATGAAAAGGAAGTAGCAGGGAATAAAATTTCCATCTACCTCACCGCTCACCCCTCCACAGACAAAATCAGGCAGCCACATATCACAGTCGAGTACGAGAAAAACCCTCGGTAGCCCCACGTGTCTTACATAAATTCCGTTTAAAGGTTTACAGCCCGTTCTTTAATCTGGTTACTTGAATCACTTTTCTCGATATATTGGAGACCTGGATCTATCCACAAATGATAGAAAATGCCGAAAACTTCATTGCTGAATAGGACAGAGAACTACAGCACTGGCATTTGTGTATCAGAACGTTTCTCATACGGGCCGAATGACCTGCAGCTTCGGCCGTAAAGTGCTGCGGATTTCAAGCTGTCCTGTCCTGAAACAGGATAGAGGTAAGACACACGGTTTGAGATGAGTCTGCAATTTCCCAGCGGTGAGGAGGAAATGAAGAAAGACAAATTTCCAGTGAAGGCTGATTAATGACTAGGATCTCCGCCAAACACTGTCACAAGGCACTTATGATTCTGTGACTCGTCAGGATGCTTACAGCAGGAGACTCAAGGAATTCAGGGGGCTAATTAACTCTATTTATTTGCAATCAGACTAACTACTACACTGAAGGCTAATTCTAAACATTAGAAAAAGCACATATTAGCAAAAGCAAATTTGTTGCACAACAGAAGTCAGTGTCTGAAACCACGTGTGTGGGTGGCAACAGAAGTTGCAAACACTAGTAGAACGTTAAGTAAAAACTTGAGAGGAGCACCCCAAGTCAGAAAGATAGACAAGTCGGAGCTTACCGACGCTGACCACAGACTACAAAGAGTCGGTGCCCTAGAGATCTGACTGAGAACTCCCTCTAAACACGAAGATATGGGTTTTCAAACAATGGTGGCGATGCACTATTTCTCCCTTCCTATAATCCACCCACCAATCCACCGACACCCAACAAGCTTCTGTCAATCTGGCGGATCATTCTGCATCTCCAAGCTGTCTCTGGCAAACAGCAGTTAGATTTTCCACCTACTCCTGCTCAGTAGGTAGGGTTGTTTCTGGACTTTACATCTAACAAACTCCAAGTTTTAGTAGCAACAGCATTTAGCTGAAAGACAAACGTCGCTGCCACTCTTATTATGGCCAGCAACAACATTGTTTTACTTCTCTGGGCCCCACCCTCCATCCTTTTGTGAGGGGAGCAGCTGTGGTAGAACTGTAGCACAGTAGGCTATATAAACCCACTGACGTTGCAGTTCTCAGGGGCAACTATGAAGTTTGCTGCCTGTTCGTGACCATCTTCTACTGTGACGCCTTACAGCAGCGTCTGGGCCGTGGATGAAGTTACCCGTTAATTATCTGAGATGAAAGTTCTCACCTGCAATTTGCAGGGTTCTAGTGCTATACTATAGATCCGGTAACCGAAACGTTACCACTTTTGCCTACTCTCTGCATTGGTCTCTGATTCCTTATCTTTGAGTGCCTTTAGTGACTCGAACAGCCTTAAGCGTAACAAGGCACAAGTAACTGAATCGTCAATATATGACAACGTTGCACCACTGGCTTACAAGGTCGTCTGATCTCACTATATTTCTTTTTAAAACAAGAGTTACAAACTTCCTGTTTGCTTTTATTTTATTCATTTCTTGAATTTGACTTGTGTCGGTATCGTAATACAAAACTGCCGAGCTAAAATCTAGCATCGTCATTGATCATTGGGGCCGATGATGATCCCGGATTTCTATTGATCAGCTTGGCTGTATACATGAATGAGCGCTTGAAAATGGGCTAACAATTCCCGAAGTAGTTGTGAAGAAATAAAATGCAAATAAACCAAGCCGTAAACAAAAATTGGTTCCACTACCGACACGAGAGGCCAGATAGGCATCCGCAGTCAGACCTACCTAGGTCTATACAGGCTCCATATCACTACCACACTGCTTAACCGCAGCACCATGAAACCTCGATTAATGGCTTCTCAATTCTGTGGCAGACTCTGCCCCCTGCGTACTAGTTACTGTGTTGATGAATCACAGGCAGAGTTGTTGTGCTCTTAAAGGAACTCAATGGTCTGGTTCCATGAAGATAGCTAAACATTTTCTACATGTAATAGTTAACACAGTCTTCTTATATCTAGGTTCAGGTTTATTGGATTAGTGACTACTTTAGCATTACATCATTGTAATTTTTACCAGATATTACAATACCGATAATTAAACAGTTTACGCCTCTCCCCTTCAAAGTACTGATTTATATGCAAATGCGAAACCCAAACATAGGCTACATCTTAACATTCTTAATATTTAGAGAGACGATATAACACCAAGCTCTTGAACAAGTGACAAGTGGTCAAACTAAACTTAGTCAACAACAAAAGCACAGAGTAAATATGAAGCGTAATCAACCCACAGAAATTGAAAGAAAATGTAATCGAGGTAGTGACGCTAATGGTTTTGGTCATTATCACAAACAATTTAAATAAACATAGACACGTATGTCACACACACTGACTTTCACACAAACAAAATTTCTCTCTCAGGCAAATTCGTGGATGTCAGCATTCGACTACACTGAAGTATGACAATTTCAGCTGCAAGCGTTTGCTGACGGTTGGAAGAGTAATTATGTTCCGAAATTTTCGTGAAAGAGGAAAAAATTGCGAAGTACATGATTAATGTTTCTCATTTTCTATATATGCACGTAACCACACTCATGCATGCAATTTTCTACTTTTCTTATCATGGAATGTGTATTCGCAGATGTACTCGAAGTCATGTATGTTGTATTGTAAATAGAGAAGAAGTGTTTGTTGATAGAATATAGCTATGAATAGAAATGTCTTTTTGTATATAAATGAATGTATAACTCTAAGGAAATTTAAAATAAAATATGTATTCTTAGGAACGCTAGACAGAAACAGATAATTACATTTATGGAATGGAAGTAACTAATAAAATGTATTTTAAGACTTGCTCAAAGGGAAGAAAAATAAAGAAAACACAGTAAATATTTTCTTCTTTTAACATTAACATTAATTAGATTCTTCTCTTTTAACTTTAAATTTGCTTTCGTGGCATAGCTTAACATTTAATATTATAAGATGACCTTATATAGATACATTTCCTTGACATAAAGTGCCTTCCAGGTTACGTATTATTTCTCTTTTTATCACCAATAATACTTAATGAAAGGAAAGTTAGGGACATAATGGATTTAGGTAATCTATACCATGGGCAAACAGGAAGCCCTTAGGCTGGAGAAAGATCAAATTGATTGAAGTTAACCTTCACTCCACATTGTGTGCCTTAGAAATTTAGTTTTTGATCGATCGTATGGATTTAGATTTTTTCTGTGCTGTGATGTTAGTAATTTTGAAGAAGTAAAATAAAATCTTTATAGGTTGATGGTATGTCCTTAGATTTCCTACCTGTTTGCGATCATGGCTGCGAAGTAATAAGGTGGGTATTGATGAATGAAGCATGTTGACAGAAGAAATACGAAAATGGAGTAAAGATGTTATTTTGTAGTGATCAAATGAGTGCGAAAACGTTGGTTACTCCATTTGTGTCTGCAATTTGTTTTACTCTTAACTTTACCTAACTCCTCTTTCATTTGTGTTTTGAGTATATTTAAACAAGAAATGATGAAGGTGAGGCAACAAAATAGGTCATTTATAACATTACTTAATCAGTCAGATAAGTTCACTTTGGACTACCAGTTAAATTTATCTTTTTGTCATTTTATTTGGTAGTGTAGGATGACACATAAAAATTTTTTTTTATGACTGATTGATGACTATTGACTTTCTAAGAGAATATTTCTTACAGTTAATTCCCTGAATGCAGTCAGTAACTTTCACTTTAGTTAACCCAACCAAGGTAATTCCCTGATCTCATCTGTATTTGTAGTCTATTCATTTCCAGTCCTCACATATGTTTGTAGTTACCGCCCATAGGTGTGTTCATAGTGCGATAACGGTGGTTTGTATTGTGTGTATAGTTGGATAAAATAGTGAAATACCATAGTTGTATGCACACAAATACTATTTCTTTTTCCATCATTCTTACTGTTAGTTTATTTTTACCATTTGTAACCCTTGTCCACAGTACGAGCAGCCCTTAGCGGCTCACCATCTGACAAGTGTTCATGACTTCGCCTTTCCGGATGAGATCTTTTTTAATATGTGACTTGTCAGTACTGCTTCTTTTCGACTCAGTACAAACTTTAATTTTATTAACGTACTATATACCTAATGTTTTAGTACAGTTAGTCTAATTCTGAAGACGACGCTCATAGTAGCGGCGAAACCAGGTCAATTTTTGACTTAATATTTGTGACCGAGGGCTTATTTGTTACAATATAATTCTGACACAGTCACTGAACCTTAGCAGCTATGTTCAGAGTTTTTAATTTTGACGTTAACTGCTATCGATATTTTCTTTGGATAACTGTTTTGTAATTTGAAATGTTTTACCTTTACAGTTATTAGGAATATCATGTTTGAGTTTGCTCATTTCTATATGCGAGACCTCACTGCATTTGCTGTTTTCCATTAATACCTAATGAATAATTACTATGATAAACTTTCCTATTTATACTAAGTTTTTATGAGAACATTGGAGATATATATATATATATATATATGTTATCATTCATGTCTTTTTCATATCCCAACAACTTTCCTTTTGCTTATATGATTAAGTGTATCATATATTGTAGCGTCTCTTCTATTATGTTTCATGTTAGCTTTGCTTACTTGCCGGTGAGATTTTAATTACTGCTACAGCTCACACATACCTGTGGTGAAGGAGATGAAAAAAGGTTAATTGTAATCTGCTGCCGCTGCTACAAATGACTAGACAATGTGCTATCAAATATAGAAACATTATGACCTGTGCGGTCACCAGAAAGGACCTAAACATCCATGGTATTATAAACCGCAGTATTGATGGTGGTACAAATGAGCCATTAACAGACACATCACTAAAATGGATTTGAGAGATGTCACTTATCACCACATTCGACCTGTCTTGCTGAGTCTGCACCTAATGGAAGTATGTGTTGTTTCATCCAACAACACTAGATTTGATGTGCCAATGACTGTTTTTCAAGGAAGATTCTTGGTGGGATACCAGTCACGTGCTTATCATATAACTGCTTTCCTGAGTCTGACTTCTAGTCCCCTACATATGTACTGTTTCGACATTTTCTACCGATTTCAATATCATAAAGAAATTTTAGAATCTTGATGTGTAGCGGTGTGATACGTTTGTGACAAAAGATTTTCAAGCAGTGTTGTTGCTGCATTGCTTGCCTGTGCGTAATTTATGAGGTATTTGGAAAATGATAAGTTTTAGTGGAATTTTTCTTGTTTGTTTCACGTTCTTTGGTTCTCATTATCCAGATGAGAATAATGAAAGTTATTGGTTCACATGGTTTGTAGTCAGAAGTTATACATTTACCACTCCTATACTATTTCAATAACTAGTTTCAAGGCAGAGTAATATTTGTTATATAAGAAGGTGAGTTTTGGAAAGATGATTGCAATTTTTGGGATGTCAGAGATTGAGAATAGTTTTTGAATGCTAGTCTCTCTTCAGCCATTTACTAGACCTGATATATTCCACCATATCCTCATGAAAATTTAGTTCTGTAAGAATCTGTATCGCTGTTTGGCATTTCATGTAACATAGTGGTTAAAACAGAAGCATGAAGTGCTTAGAATACTAGCACGTTCTTGCATTGCACTACACAAGGCTTTCTTTCATTTTAGATAGTTTGCTGCTGTGCAGCATTATTTTATGTTCATCATTTTGAGCGATACCAAGTTTCCATTGTTGCATGTCGCCCATGAAAATTTATTAGAGCCAGTTGCATTATAGTCAAAACAAAAAATCATTCATAGTTAGGTGTTGCATTCAAAATTAACATTACGTTCAGTTTAGGTAAAGTTGAGTTTAAAGTATATTTCTCATCAGGCAGTCTCGTTCTCACAGAGCAGTGCAACATTCCCACGTGTATCACTTAATGTTTGTAATTTTATTTAGTGAGTTGCTCATGAAGAATAACAGGGCATTTTTAAAAATATATTTGGTGATTTATTCTTTCAATATTGATTTTGTAATGTAATGAAGGATTTTTATTCAGTTAGTTAGTTGTGTTGAAACTACAAGTCTTGTTAGTGTGATGTCACACGTTTTGGTACTGTTCATTGTACTGCACAATACAGAATTTCACAGGGTATTTTTTTAGCATTCAGTTTTAGGTTCTCTTATCATTTTGGAAACGTTAATTCAAATACACTTATAGAGTTTGAGATAGTTTTGAAGACTCGTTTCTATCGCATACGGTTTCCATAGTAACATTACTTGCATTGTTCAGCTTTACGTCACAAAAAAATTAAACATAGAAAACCAGTTCATTGTACCACATTTTTATAACTCACAATATATTAAATTATAAAACACTTCAGCCTGGATAACATGTAAATAACAGTTATTCGCTAATTCATTATATGCCTGCATTTTACTGATGGCTCAATGCACTCTGTGATGGATATTGTTTTAATTATAAGCGTAAGAAACATTTATATAAAGAATGGAAAGTCCAGGATGGAATGTAACAATATTATATAAAGAGTAGTTGCTACTCACCTTATAGCAAAGATGCTGAGTCATAGGTGGCAACAACGAAAAGACCTTTTCTAATATAGAAACACTTACTGCTGTTGCGTGAAAGCATGCAGAAGTTCTCTGTATAGTAATTATGTAAAAGACAATATTCATCTGACCGTGATACAAAAACTGTACTTCTGGAACTGAATAGCACTTTAATTCCGTCGGCTAGAATGCCATCTCTCAGCCACTTAGTAGCATTAGGCGAGCAGTACAGTGATAACAAAGCCACATTCTGCACACACTGCATACAGCATGTCTGTAACTGTCAAAGGGTTAACATCCAGCAAGGTTGGTATCAGCTTCTAGCTAAGTTCTACTAATTGGACAATCCCTCCCTCTGTACCAAAGCACGGTGTCTGGTAAAATTCATGTGACTGGATAATAAGATTTTGAAGCCACGGCAAAGAATTTTTCCACAATGGAATAGCAGGGCTTTGTCGACCAGCTGTGTCCGTACTGGAGATGAATTCGTCCACACAGTTATACTATGAGGTCTTGTCGGCAGTTCCTTTCGAAGGAGAGAACCTCATTTACAGCCAAAGCAGAAGGCCAGAACCTTACTGCAAACGCTTCTGTATAAACAGTGGTTATGAAACGTTCTTCTTTTCACTGACGCCTTTGTGACAGATATCCTGAGGTCAAGCCAGAACTGCTAGGCAGCTCCTTGGTTCGGTCGCCTCACACAAAGACAAACAGAAATCCTTCTCCAGAGCTAGTTTTGTGCTTTCCTGAAACATATCCAAAACTTAGAAATAAAACGAGTGAACATCGCATAGTGGTATGTGACTGCAGTGTCGCATCACCCCATCACTTATCCTTGTGATCATGCTTATGAAACCACTGTGTGTGATTCCTGCCTTGTGACGCGAACAGTTATCCTAGTGGCTGGTGGCAATGGGGAAAAGCATGAAAGGTGTACAAATGGTATGCAGATCGTTAATGTAGTCCACAGATGTTGTGGCTGTCTTCGATTACTACCATAGGTCCTGTGGAAGTCCAGGTGAACGTCCTTCATAGCATAATACTGCCTGCGACTGTTGCATGGTGCATGTTTCGAGCAGTCGTTTGCAAGAAATGTTATTAATCCGATGAGACGACATTGAGCTATGTTGGGCTGATGTATGTGTTGGTTTAAACCTTGGTTGTTATTAATCATTTGGGGTTGAAGCTCTTTTTTCTGTGTTTGCTTTAACATTACATATGTTTTTGGATAGTGTCCACCTTTAGCAAAACACAATTTAACCTATTCTGTGTTTGGCTTCCCGCGATTATTGCGATTATGCTGTTGTTCGCTCTCTCCATGAGAGGCAGCAGCGGTGTATATCGATATTCGCACCTTGTACTATCTTTGGTCTGGTGCTTATAGCTTCTGGCTGTGCTGGGAGAGTCGAATAGGTCGGTTTGCGTGGAGCAGAGAGGAAATCTTTGCGGGGCGTAGTTTGGCCGGGCCCACTGGTGGTCTCTATGCAGTGTCGGAGTGTGTGGGGCTGTTCCCGTTGCTACGAGGTCCGTGTGTCACCGGCCCTGGACCCGAAAGTTGAGTTGGGATTTACTTTACCAGAAAGTCAAAACCATTCACATTGTGCCATTTCATTCTCGTTGTTGGCTGTTGTGACATTCCCGCAAGTAACAATTGTGTATTTGAGTTGGCGAAGGTTTAGCCACTGTCTGGTGGAGTCTAACTGTATTTGGTTATTTGCCATTGAAGTGCACCAGCGGAATTTTCTGCCTTGTGGTGATTGACGTTCCAGTTACCTGCCCTGGCCATTGACGTAAATTTAGGCGATGTCCTATCTTCACCGTGTTGTCGCTGTCCAGCATGGTGTAGTTTGACAGCTTAATGAATGCTTGGTTGTGGGCATCCATGCCTTTTAAGTTTCCATTGAACTCCCGGTTGTGTTTTGGTCGAGTGGAGTGCAAGTTACCTTGTCGGTGGGTCCGTTGACTGTCTGTTGGTTGGGCTGTCGTCAGACTGAAAATGGTTGGGCCGACTGCCTGTCTCATATAAATGAACGTTAGTATTTCAAGTGCTGGCCGACCCCCAAAACTACCGAACGCCGTTAGCTGCACCGCCTTTTCTTATTTTCTGTTGTGTCTATTTGTATGGCTCATAGACGATGGTTTTTAATTAAAATTCAATTATTGTAGTGGTGTTTTAAGTCATGGGCCTTCAGGCACTTTAAAATTAAAGTTCCTCGCTTTTCAAATGTTAGATTGTTTAGGCCTTCAGCCTGATTAAAATGTTGTTTCAAGATAAAGCCTTGGGCCTTCTGTCTACTGAAAATTATTTTAGTTGTGTTTTGAGTCATGGGCCTTCAGCCGTTTTAAAATTTAAAGTTTCTTGCTTGTCAGGTGTTAGATAGTTTGGGTCTTCAGCCTGATTAAAATATTGTTTAAAGATAAAGCCTTGGCCCCTCTGCCTACTAAAATTTATTTTAGTTGTGTTTTAAGTCATGGGCCTCCAGCCATTTTAAAATTAAAATTCCTTAATTTCAAGTGTTAGATTGGGCCTTCAGCCTGATTAATATTTTGTTTAAAGATAAAGTCTAGGTCCTTCTGCCTAATAAGAATTATTTTAGTTGTGTTTTAAGTCATGGGCCTTCAGCCATTTTAAAATTAAAGTTCGTTGCTTGTCAAGTGTTAGATTGTTTGGGGCCTTCAGCCTAACTTACGATAAGGCCATCTGCCTTGTGTTTTTCTATTTAATTTTGCCTTGAGTCTTAAATCATCAGTCTTCAACCATCTTTAAATTAAGATTGTTGCTTCTCAAATGTTAGATTTTTGGACCTTCAGCCAAATTATAGAAGTTACTTGACGTGAGGCCTTCTGCCTTATAAATATTCTTTTTGGCGTCTGAATTCTGAGTTAATGGCTTTTAGCCGTTTTGTTTAAATTAAAGTGATTGTGCCCTTAAGGCGTAAGATAGTGTGACGTATTCAGCCGATAACTAAGTTCAAGAATTTTTACTGTAATGTTTGGTCAAATAAGTAAAGTTATATCTGTTTGAGAGTGACAGCCGCTCATTTTGGCCCCTCTCCACAATTCCAACTACTTGTCCTGTCCTGCGGGTTTAGCAGAGCGTTTCAGACATGTTTTCACTGATCGAGGGTCCATTCTTGATTATGCCGTGCCTACTGCAATCGTAATTGATGACGTCGTTTGGTCAGTGCTGTGGAGCTCCGTCTTGAACAATCTGCGTTTAACTGTGTGCTCCGAAATATTTGTTCTTTAACCCGATGTTCGGCATTTGCAGCCCGTATCATCTATATTGGTCTCTGATCTCCTCGTATCATTCCTTAACGTCACAATTGACATTCAGTCTCGCGACGGGAAATAGCCAAATAGTACGATACTAAACTTTAATATGTATGTTAACATTAACATTTCTTTATTTCACATTACCAGTGAACTGGATTGAGCTGGACTTTTGTAATGAATCCTGAAGCTACAGTGCTGCGATTCTCATCTTCCTTGTAAATTGCTTTCAGTGTCAGGGGATGGGTTGTGTGTTTCAGGGAAACTGAGGGCTATGTCAGCGTCAGCGTAGCTACCAGTAGGCCCATCCAACTCGGAAAAGCTTCGACAGCGGAACCAGACTAAGTATGTCCCATTTCACAGGGCACAGAGGCCTCTAAAGGTGCTGGGGAGCCAATTTTAGTAGGGGAATAAACCCTAAAACCTACAGATCCTCCAGAATTTAGGTTGGGTGTGGCGCCAATAACTCTACATTGCAAAATAAAACATATTAAGGAACCATAACAAGAGCCTGAGACAACGTCTTTGAAATACAGAACACGACTTCGTTAGAGGAAGCAGACTAAAGATTTGTCTATAGTAATTTGGGATGTACAACAAATGTTGAAGGAAAAAATGATATAGCTGAAGAGGTAATGGCCTTCAAGTACAATACTGCGGCACTGCAACAGAGGGACAACAAATGCTAGGACAGGTAGGTATGCCCCAGTACTTCTTGCTGTATAGTGAAAGAAGAACAGGTGTATCTGGAACGGGATTTATAATAATGAAAAGACTAAGGAGAAATCTATTGTAATTTCAGCCTAAAAGCGAAATACTCAGCACACTGAGAACAAAAGGGAAATTCAGGAGAAAAGCGATAATAATAGCATACGTAACAACAGAAGAAGCAGATGAAGGAATAAAAGAACAGTTTTATGATCACATTGAAAGTAGCCGTATTAAAATATAAAGATACGACCTATCGCTAATTTTGGAAGACTTTAATGCTGAAGGTTAGATCAAATGAAAGTGGGGGAGTAATGTGAAGACACACTGTGATGAGAATAAAGCTATGCTATGTCACTTCGCTGTTAGAAACAATTAACAAATTAAGAGTACCTGTTTTACACTTAATGGAATATATATTGGTTAATGGAAATCGAGTTTTAATTGAGTAATGAATGAAACAGGCCATACATTAGTATGCTTCGCCATTCATAGATGCATGGAGTGGCAGCAGTACGAACTGTTATTCAGACCATTATTATGTAAAAGCAGTAGGGAGAGAGAAGTTAAATAGAATTGAAATGGTAAAGAGAACAAGATGAATAAAATTAAATGCTTCTAAAATTTTAATAACGTACCTATTAAACATTATAGATGCTGTTATAGGGGACGAAGAAATTATATTTGACCGAGATAAGTGGAAAACGATTCAGAAAGCGGTGAGAGACACAGCAGAAGAAAGAATCGGGATAAGGAGAAGTGAAAGAAACGAGTAGTTTGAAGATGAACGTAGACTAGCAATGGAAGAGAGAAATGCAGCATGACAGAATGCTGCAGATAGATGAGAAGAAATCTGGAGGGGAGTAAATGAGGTATGTAGGGAACAGAAAAAGGAATGCTGAGAACAAAACTTCAAAAGATACGAGACCTAAAGCGATAAAATTTATCAGGCGTCAATACTAAATGCTTGTAAGAACAGAATTGATGATATATTAGAGAGAAGCAAGGCTATTAAAGAGGTGAACAGAATATTTGGAAGGTAAACTAAACACCAGTTTAGACCAAGTATCTAGATATTAATAAGCATAGGACGAAAACAGAGGAAAGAGAACAGAAAAGCAAAAACCCTGCCAATGCAAGATGTGGAGTCCGTGACACAAAAAACGAAAGACAGCCATGCGCACTTGACGAAGACTTAATAGTGTCAGAATTTATAAAATTTGACAGTTAACAGCGAAAACATTAAATGCATGCATCTATAAATAACTTATAGGAAAATGGAAGAATGACAGGGGACTGGCAAACTGGAATAATATATCCTTCACTTAAGAAAGAAGAAAAGTTCGCGTGACGAAATTACAGAGGCATAATTTTCTCAAACATCTCTCACAATATGGATAGGCAGAAACTGTCACATTCCTCGATCAAAACTATCCCCGGACCTAATCTCTTTAGATTTTTGGCTATGGGAATGCTTGAAAGGCGAACTCTACAATGAAAATGTGATCATACGAATCGAATTAATTGCTCGGATCAAGAGACTACTCAACAAATGCATAAAAAAGTGCGTGAAAATACCTTCGGAGAATACTAATGTGCTGTCTGGCCAATGCGAACACTTATGACCAATTGTTGGTTATGAAACAAATTATGCTAAAACTTTACGAATATGAGACATTGATGTCCACTTTTTGATAGGTAATTTTAACTAAGTTTTAATATTGCTAATGAGTCACGTTGCATAACACAGTAAAGGAATTAGGGATTTGTGGGAAGATATGGAGGTTAATTGCGCGAATCATGAAGTACATGAAGGCGAAAATTAAAGTTCGAAACGAAATGGCCGAGAGGACTAACTTGACAAATGGGTGATACAGGGTGATGGTCACTCTACGGACCTGTTTAACTTAGCATGGCATATTATGATAGAAAAAATAGCAAGAGAAGTACAATAATACTACAATTCAACCAGGTAAGTGCATTCTCAGTTGTGGCAAATGGTATAAACATTGTTAAGAAATACACGAAATAACGGAAGCAGATCGAGCAAATACTGGACTGATTATAATCTAAAACAAAATACATGATAATTACTAATCCTAAATTTAGAAGAATACCACATGACCTGAAGGCCTCTAATAAATGTTTTTAATGTATTAATTACTATTAAAAACAGTCTTGATCACAATTTATTTTATAAGGTGACCGGTTTCGACCACTGCTGTGGTCATCTTCAGACCTACAAGATGTATACAAAGCATTAATTAGAGGGCTACATGCATTAATGAAAATACATAGAGTTATACGGCTATAAAACGTTGAATTACCATTGAGTGGAAACCCCTTTCTGTTGGAGAATCACAACTGGAGAAACCAGTGCACGTCTTACTTTATATAATGGAGGCTCCACCCACTTCTGACTGCATGATGTCATTATTAACCAATGAGTTATAAGTCGAATTACAATTTAAAATTTCTTAGTTAAAAGAACATAGTCAAGAATTAGAAATAAGTATACATTAAACTTTGCTTATTTAACAGCTATTGTCAATTAAAAAGCGTTAAAAATATTTAAAAATGTAGGAAAATGAACTTCAGTTTGGCAGTACATGGGTTGCCCTCACGTGGCCTGTCAGTGAACCATTTGAAACCACTGGTTGCTATGGTGAAGTTAGACGCCGTTACAAAGATGAAGGAGCAAGCTTTTTCCACTGAAGTTGTTGTAGAGTCGATAGTTGAACTAGTGGTTGCCATGGTGAGGACAAACGCCAATTCAAAGATGTGGCAGCAGGCTTCTTTCCAATGAAGTTGTGGCGTCAGACGATGTATTATTGAGCAGCAACTTGTCTTTATTGAAACGAAAAGAGTAAGCTACAATAATCTGTAGCTGATATATATAACTCATGCTGCACAAATACGCTATGAAGTAGTTGACTGTATATATAAAATATTATCTATGAAGTTAGTATGTAGATTACCAGTGCCATTTTTTTTTTATAAGGCATTGCTATTCTTCAAGTTACATACCAGTCATATAAGCAAATAAAATTGAAAGAATTTAAAATTATAAAATTATTAAATTATGAGCCATTGTCAATAATAAAATAAAACGATGTGAATTAGCAGTCTAAAAGCATAAAAGCAATAATTCTAAAACAGGTAGTCAATCATAAAATAATGTTTGGTAAAATACAATTACAATGTAAAGATAAAATTATTTGCTAAAAGTCTTAATAATTAGAAAGACCTTTTTTTAAAACAAATACAGAAGAGTAGGCATTCTAAAGCAGATCATCGAAAAGCTCAAAGAAATGTTTGTCTTTGAACTGAAGTTGTTCGTTTAAAACAGATAATGGATTACTTTTGTGAAGTGAAAAAATTTCAATTTCTTCTAAGGTATTTAGCAGTGGTCCTTTTGGCACAGTATATAATATTTTCAAATTCCTAGAAATGCAACCCTCAGAATGATTGTATTCATCAAGATGTTGACCGAATATTGATTTGATACGTGCAGCACCAGTAGTATGTTCTCTGAAACGTGTTAAAAAGTTTCGGCCAGTTTGGCCAATATACTGTTTCTCACAGTCATTACATATTATTTTATAAACACCTGACTTTTGGTATCTATTTGAGTTTCCAATTGTGTGTTTCAGTTTCATCTGTAGGGGGTTATTAGTTTTAAATGCTATTGCCACGCTTGTGTTCTTAAATAATTTATTTATTTTATCTGAGATAGGTCCCATGTATGTCATTTGTGTAAATCTCTTCTTGGAATTTATAACGGCATCATTTTTTTCTTGTAATTTTTTATATAACAGATCAACCTGATGGGAATTATAATTGTTAGCAACTGCTATCTGTTTTAATGTATCAATTTCCTTTTGGATAGCATCATGTTGGAGAGGTAATTTCAGTATCCTATGTATCATAGTTTTAAAAAATGCCATTTTGTATCTTAATGGATGGCATGATGTAGCATTTATTATTACGTCTGTTGATGTGGGTTTTCTATAAATAGAAATATTATGTCTTCCATTCTGTTTTGTAATTGTGAGGTCAAGGAAATTAATACTATTGTTACTTTCATGTTCTACTGTAAATACAAGTTTTGGATGTAAATTATTTAAGTTGTTAGCGAAAGCATCAATTTCTTCCTTAGAGCCGTTATATAATAGCAGTGTGTCGTCAACATATCTTTTGTAGTATATAATTTTATTTGTTATTTCTGGATTATTTTTGAAAAATTGGATTTCAACATAGTTGACGAAGATATCTGCTATAGTGCTAGCCAGGGAATTTCCCATTGCAAGTCCATCTTCTTGTATGTATATTTTATTATTAAATGAAAAATAATTAAAATCTAGAGTAATTCTTAACAGTTCAATGAATTCTACTATTTCTTTGGGGCTCATGATTTTGTGATGCGTTAGGTTATCATTAATAATAGAGATAGTCTCTTGAATAGGTATATTTGTGTAAAGATTTGTGATGTCTAACGATGCAAACCTTGCGTTTTTTGGAATATCCACATCATAAATTGACTTAGTTAATTCGAAACTGTTTTTAATACTATAATTTTCTTCATAAACATAGAAGGATTTTAAGATTTGATTGAGCTTTTTGTTTAAGTTATAAGAGGGACAGTTGGTATTATTAACAATTGGACGAATTGGTAAGTTTTGTTTGTGTAATTTGATTTGCGATCTCAACTTAGGTAAAGTGGGGTTCATAACTTTAAGTGTTATTTTATCTTTAGGTGAAAGTAAAGAGTCATTATCATCAATCAGTTTTCTAATTTTTGTTTGAAATCTTGAAGTCGGGTCTTTATTAACCTCAGTTATTCCATTAGCGTTAAAAAATTGTAAAGTTTTAGAAACATAATCCTCTTCGCTAACAATGACTAGAGTATTCCCTTTATCTGCCTTGATTGCAATAGCTTTATTAGTTATTAACTTCTGGTTGATTTGCTTTACAAGTTTTAATTCATTATTATATTTATTTTTATCTTTTTCATTAGTAATAACATTCTTAGTTTTACGTGCAATGTCACATATTTCAGACCTACTAAATTGTGCATGTTTTGCAGCAATCTTTACATCAGCAATCACACGTTTAATATTTGCATTGCTCAATTGTGGAGCTAAATTATATTTTAGGCCTTTGTTTAAAAGTGTTGTCTCGGCAGAAGTAAAAGAAATTTTGGTTAGATTGGTTACTCTTGGATGAAAGTGATGTACATTTGGTGAAACATCTTGTGAACACATATTTTGATGACTAACAAGGGCTGCAATTTTTTTATTATGCTTATTAAAAATAGTTTCTCGCACTGCATTAATTTTCTCATCTGTAAAGTTAAGTAGCTGTGAAAATATTAATGGTAACAACTGACTGCTAATTTTTAAATGTAAATTGTACATTTCAAGATTTAATGTATCTTTTTCTTTATATGCATCTCTAATTTCAGATCTGATCCACAGAATGCTACTCTTCTGTCGTAGAAACTTTTCTATATTTGATCTGGTATTAAAACTAATTTTTACATAATTAGGAATCACATTATTCATCAGGCATTGTTTGTTAAAAGATATTTTGGTATTAAGTTTCATAATTTTAGTGCGTAACCCTCTAAACTTCTTGTAATCTCCCAATACCTGACTAGGCAATAATTGTATTACTTTTGAATGCATTATGGGAACAGCAGTGATCAATAAAATTGTAAATAATTACTATTAAAAACAGTCTTGATCACAATTTATTTTATAAGGTGACCGGTTTCGACCACTGCTGTGGTCATCTTCAGACCTACAAGATGTATACAAAGCATTAATTAGAGGGCTACATGCATTAATGAAAATACATAGAGTTATACGGCTATAAAACGTTGAATTACCATTGAGTGGAAACCCCTTTCTGTTGGAGAATCACAACTGGAGAAACCAGTGCACGTCTTACTTTATATAATGGAGGCTCCACCCACTTCTGACTGCATGATGTCATTATTAACCAATGAGTTATAAGTCGAATTACAATTTAAAATTTCTTAGTTAAAAGAACATAGTCAAGAATTAGAAATAAGTATACATTAAACTTTGCTTATTTAACAGCTATTGTCAATTAAAAAGCGTTAAAAATATTTAAAAATGTAGGAAAATGAACTTCAGTTTGGCAGTACATGGGTTGCCCTCACGTGGCCTGTCAGTGAACCATTTGAAACCACTGGTTGCTATGGTGAAGTTAGACGCCGTTACAAAGATGAAGGAGCAAGCTTTTTCCACTGAAGTTGTTGTGAGAAACAGTATATTGGCCAAACTGGCCGAAACTTTTTAACACGTTTCAGAGAACATACTACTGGTGCTGCACGTATCAAATCAATATTCGGTCAACATCTTGATGAATACAATCATTCTGAGGGTTGCATTTCCAGCAATTTGAAAATATTACATACTGTGCCAAAAGGACCACTGCTAAATACCTTAGAAGAAATTGAAATTTTTTCACTTCACAAAAGTAATCCATTATCTGTTTTAAACGAACAACTTCAGTTCAAAGACAAACATTTCTTTGAGCTTTTCGATGATCTGCTTTAGAATGTTTACTCTTCTGTATTTGTTTTAAAAAAAGGTCTTTCTAATTATTAAGACTTTTAGCAAATAATTTTATCTTTACATTGTAATTGTATTTTACCAAACATTATTTTATGATTGACTACCTGTTTTAGAATTATTGCTTTTATGCTTTTAGACTGCTAATTCACATCGTTTTATTTTATTATTGACAATGGCTCATAATTTAATAATTTTATAATTTTAAATTCTTTCAATTTTATTTGCTTATATGACTGGTATGTAACTTGAAGAATAGCAATGCCTTATAAAAAAAAATGGCACTGGTAATCTACATACTAACTTCATAGATAATATTTTATATATACAGTCAACTACTTCATAGCGTATTTGTGCAGCATGAGTTATATATATCAGCTACAGATTATTGTAGCTTACTCTTTTCGTTTCAATAAAGACAAGTTGCTGCTCAATAATACATCGTCTGATGCCACAACTTCATTGGAAAGAAGCCTGCTGCCACATCTTTGCATTGGCGTTTGTCCTCACCATGGCAACCACTAGTTCAACTATCGACTCTACAACAACTTCAGTGGAAAAAGCTTGCTCCTTCATCTTTGTAACGGCGTCTAACTTCACCATAGCAACCAGTGGTTTCAAATGGTTCACTGACAGGCCACATGAGGGCAACCCATGTACTGCCAAACTGAAGTTCATTTTCCTACATTTTTAAATATTTTAACGCTTTTTAATTGACAATAGCTGTTAAATAAGCAAAGTTTAATGTATACTTATTTCTAATTCTTGACTATGTTCTTTTAACTAAGAAATTTTAAATTGTAATTCGACTTATAACTCATTGGTTAATAATGACATCATGCAGTCAGAAGTGGGTGGAGCCTCCATTATATAAAGTAAGACGTGCACTGGTTTCTACAGTTGTGATTCTCCAACAGAAAGGGGTTTCCACTCAATGGTAATTCAACGTTTTATAGCCGTATAACTCTATGTATTTTCATTAATGCATGTAGCCCTCTAATTAATGCTTTGTATACATCTTGTAGGTCTGAAGATGACCACAGCAGTGGTCGAAACCGGTCACCTTATAAAATAAATTGTGATCAAGACTGTTTTTAATAGTAATTATTTACAATTTTATTGATCACTGCTGTTCCCATAATGCATTCAAAAGTAATACAATTATTGCCTAGTCAGGTATTGGGAGATTACAAGAAGTTTAGAGGGTTACGCACTAAAATTATGAAACTTAATACCAAAATATCTTTTAACAAACAATGCCTGATGAATAATGTGATTCCTAATTATGTAAAAATTAGTTTTAATACCAGATCAAATATAGAAAAGTTTCTACGACAGAAGAGTAGCATTCTGTGGATCAGATCTGAAATTAGAGATGCATATAAAGAAAAAGATACATTATATCTTGAAATGTACAATTTACATTTAAAAATTAGCAGTCAGTTGTCACCATTAATATTTTCACAGCTACTTAACTTTACAGATGAGAAAATTAATGCAGTGCGAGAAACTATTTTTAATAAGCATAATAAAAAAATTGCAGCCCTTGTTAGTCATCAAAATATGTGTTCACAAGATGTTTCACCAAATGTACATCACTTTCATCCAAGAGTAACCAATCTAACCAAAATTTCTTTTACTTCTGCCGAGACAACACTTTTAAACAAAGGCCTAAAATATAATTTAGCTCCACAATTGAGCAATGCAAATATTAAACGTGTGATTGCTGATGTAAAGATTGCTGCAAAACATGCACAATTTAGTAGGTCTGAAATATGTGACATTGCACGTAAAACTAAGAATGTTATTACTAATGAAAAAGATAAAAATAAATATAATAATGAATTAAAACTTGTAAAGCAAATCAACCAGAAGTTAATAACTAATAAAGCTATTGCAATCAAGGCAGATAAAGGGAATACTCTAGTCATTGTTAGCGAAGAGGATTATGTTTCTAAAACTTTACAATTTTTTAACGCTAATGGAATAACTGAGGTTAATAAAGACCCGACTTCAAGATTTCAAACAAAAATTAGAAAACTGATTGATGATAATGACTCTTTACTTTCACCTAAAGATAAAATAACACTTAAAGTTATGAACCCCACTTTATCTAAGTTGAGATCGCAAATCAAATTACACAAACAAAACTTACCAATTCGTCCAATTGTTAATAATACCAACTGTCCCTCTTATAACTTAAACAAAAAGCTCAATCAAATCTTAAAATCCTTCTATGTTTATGAAGAAAATTATAGTATTAAAAACAGTTTCGAATTAACTAAGTTAATTTATGATGTGGATATTCCAAAAAACGCAAGGTTTGCATCGTTAGACATCACAAATCTTTACACAAATATACCTATTCAAGAGACTATCTCTATTATTAATGATAACCTAACGCATCACAAAATCATGAGCCCCAAAGAAATAGAATTCATTGAACTGTTAAGAATTACTCTAGATTTTAATTATTTTTCATTTAATAATAAAATATACATACAAGAAGATGGACTTGCAATGGGAAATTCCCTGGCTAGCACTATAGCAGATATCTTCGTCAACTATGTTGAAATCCAATTTTTCAAAAATAATCCAGAAATAACAAATAAAATTATATACTACAAAAGATATGTTGACGACACACTGCTATTATATAACGGCTCTAAGGAAGAAATTGATGCTTTCGCTAACAACTTAAATAATTTACATCCAAAACTTGTATTTACAGTAGAACATGAAAGTAAAAATAGTATTAATTTCCTTGACCTCACAATTACAAAACAGAATGGAAGACATAATATTTCTATTTATAGAAAACCCACATCAACCGACGTAATAATAAATGCTACATCATGCCATCCATTAAGATACAAAATGGCATTTTTTAAAACTATGATACATAGGATACTGAAATTACCTCTCCAACATGATGCTATCCAAAAGGAAATTGATACATTAAAACAGATAGCAGTTGCTAACAATTATAATTCCCATCAGGTTGATCTGTTATATAAAAAATTACAAGAAAAAAATGATGCCGTTATAAATTCCAAGAAGAGATTTACACAAATGACATACATGGGACCTATCTCAGATAAAATAAATAAATTATTTAAGAACACAAGCGTGGCAATAGCATTTAAAACTAATAACCCCCTACAGATGAAACTGAAACACACAATTGGAGACTCAAATAGATACCAAAAGTCAGGTGTTTAGAAAATAATATGTAATGACTGTGAGAAACAGTATATTGGCCAAACTGGCCGAAACTTTTTAACACGTTTCAGAGAACATACTACTGGTGCTGCACGTATCAAATCAATATTCGGTCAACATCTTGATGAATACAATCATTCTGAGGGTTGCATTTCTAGGAATTTGAAAATATTACATACTGTGCCAAAAGGACCACTGCTAAATACCTTAGAAGAAATTGAAATTTTTTCACTTCACAAAAGTAATCCATTATCTGTTTTAAACGAACAACTTCAGTTCAAAGACAAACATTTCTTTGAGCTTTTCGATGATCTGCTTTAGAATGTCTACTCTTCTGTATTTGTTTTAAAAAAAGGTCTTTCTAATTATTAAGACTTTAAGCAAATAATTTTATCTTTACATTGTAATTGTATTTTACCAAACATTATTTTATGATTGACTACCTGTTTTAGAATTATTGCTTTTATGCTTTTAGACTGCTAATTCACATCGTTTTATTTTATTATTGACAATGGCTCATAATTTAATAATTTTATAATTTTAAATTCTTTCAATTTTATTTGCTTATATGACTGGTATGTAACTTGAAGAATAGCAATGCCTTATAAAAAAAAAAAATGGCACTGGTAATCTACATACTAACTTCATAGATAATATTTTATATATACAGTCAACTACTTCATAGCGTATTTGTGCAGCATGAGTTATATATATCAGCTACAGATTATTGTAGCTTACTCTTTTCGTTTCAATAAAGACAAGTTGCTGCTCAATAATACATCGTCTGACGCCACAACTTCATTGGAAAGAAGCCTGCTGCCACATCTTTGCATTGGCGTTTGTCCTCACCATGGCAACCACTAGTTCAACTATCGACTCTACAACAACTTCAGTGGAAAAAGCTTGCTCCTTCATCTTTGTAACGGCGTCTAACTTCACCATAGCAACCAGTGGTTTCAAATGGTTCACTGACAGGCCACGTGAGGGCAACCCATGTACTGCCAAACTGAAGTTCATTTTCCTACATTTTTAAATATTTTTAACGCTTTTTAATTGACAATAGCTGTTAAATAAGCAAAGTTTAATGTATACTTATTTCTAATTCTTGACTATGTTCTTTTAACTAAGAAATTTTAAATTGTAATTCGACTTATAACTCATTGGTTAATAATGACATCATGCAGTCAGAAGTGGGTGGAGCCTCCATTATATAAAGTAAGACGTGCACTGGTTTCTCCAGTTGTGATTCTCCAACAGAAAGGGGTTTCCACTCAATGGTAATTCAACGTTTTATAGCCGTATAACTCTATGTATTTTCATTAATGCATGTAGCCCTCTAATTAATGCTTTGTATACATCTTGTAGGTCTGAAGATGACCACAGCAGTGGTCGAAACCGGTCACCTTATAAAATAAATTGTGATCAAGACTGTTTTTAATAGTAATTATTTACAATTTTATTGATCACTGCTGTTCCCATAATGCATTCAAAAGTAATTTAATGTATTAGCTGCATTTAGTATCAAGGATCCTTTTAATCCATGATAAAGTGATAATGATATAAAAAGAGAAAGGATACATGCAGGAAACAGAGCCATTTATGTGAACTGACTGCTGTTTGAGAACTCTGTAATTACGAAAACAACCAAGTTAATATTGTATGAACAAGTGCTGGATTCGGGATGCAAATGTGAACAGTTACAGGAGCAGATCAGATGGTATTTGAAATACGAGTATATGGGCCTGTGGTAGAGGCTAGTTTTGGAGCATACGATACTCGTACAAACATGAAATACAATAGGTTATAGAAATAAGAGATATAAGAAAATGTATAGTATCTCAGAGAATACATATGGAAAGAACAGCAGATGACAAATGGCCAAAGGAATAATTAAAAACGATTTTATTCCGCCAGAAGTAAGAGACTATTGACAACAGTGTATCGGTTTCCCTAACATTTCTCGGAAGAAGGATGGGCAGAAACGGTCACTTCTTTGAAATACTGAATGGTCTTGATCGCACACTTATTTATTAATCGTTCCGCATTCAAAATTTCATAATCAGGCAGAAGCTGTGGAACGAAGTGTACAAAGGAATTAACTATGACATATATAGACATACTGACATTAGCGTGCATATTAGTGATCTATATATATAGAATTTTCAGTTGCTATCATACTTGCATTTAACCCAAACTTTAGTAAAGGGCTAACCAAAATGAGGATATAGACTGAATAAAATGCAGATCTCATTTCATATTAGCACATTTGATAGCGCGGCTGTCCACTGGGAGAGAAAAAATGGTAAACAGACTGGTGATTAAGCTACCTAATAAGTAAACACGATGACAGATCACAAAATAATATAAAATCATCACAAGCTAAAATGTTATTCGTGTATGACCAAATGTAGTCCTATTACAACAGTTGATCATATTTGTGATACGACAGAGCCAATTAAGTAAGCCTTGATGAGTGGCAACAACTTGAAATAAAAAATAAGCTAATATTACAATTTGAAAGATTTTTTCAAAAGTGTATTGGTATAATGGTGGACCATAATAACAGTCTAGCTGTTACAAATCCACAACCATTAAATGTTACATTAGTATGATAAACAGTATTCATATTATAGAAATCGAACATAATTGATGAGATATAATAGAACCACTTAGGTAAGCCTAAATGACTGACACAGCAATTTGAATTGAAGTGGAAGCTATTACTACAGTTAAAAAGATTTAAATAATTGTTATATTAAAGCATGTAATGGTATAATATTGGACGGTATAACAGTCAAGCTGGGAATAGATGTGTGACGACACCAAAACATATTCGTGCATATCACAGTTGAGTCTGCAGAGTTGAGATCATACGTTCTCATAATTTGATGCCTATTGGCCATACTATTTCGGAAGTAATGGATACCGTTTGTACATCTTATATGTACTGTAATGCGAACGTATATAACAGAATGTAAATGCAGTATCAGATGTAGCAAGAATGAATTCTTGAAAATGGCAGTGAACACCAAAAATGTAATGTACATGTAACTACATTGAAGGCAAGAGGTTAGATTCATAGTTACCATAAAGTGAAACACAGAGTGGGTACGTACACGTGTTGCGACGAAACCATAAAGGAAGTCAAATCAGTAGTGTGAAGTACTCATGTTATCGAAACGCTAAGTACCGATGCGATACGCAACGCCAGTAATTAACGAAGCTGCAAAGGGAGGCAGGTAAACTGCGGTGTCGGCCTGCGAGAACAGTTCCTCCATTCCTTGTGGCGGTGTGAACGTACAGAGGAAGCTTGGCGAGGCAGCCACATCGGAACAGATCATGAAAATGACGGCATCATGTAACACGGCGGTAAATAACTAACGAACATTTAGCTGCCATGGATGCAGCGTTTATAGCTCAGAAAGACTATGAGATTACAGCTAATCTAGGCATTGGTAAGACAATTGGGTCGAGTCCGACTACGCATTTCGCATAGCGGTTTCAAATAAATCTAAGATGCAGGTCCTATTGAAGTACTCCTGCTCATTAAGTAACCGATGAGATTGACAAACGCTATGTACGTATATTCTGACTTCTTATAAAATGTCAAATGGGCAACGTGCAAAACCTCAAGATCGTCAGCTATCGGCAACAAGCTATGCATCTTCGCTTTTAAATTGCTGTCCCAGTTCAGCAGCGGTACTAGGATATGAATGCTCTCTATATCTAGTAATGAAATATCTCCTCCTCCTACCAATATACAAAATAAACACTATCACTACACTTAATCTTAAATATACCAGGTTTACTAAAATACTTCCTGTTTTCTGTCCTATGTCCTGCCTTTATCGCATGTTTAAGCTACCTTTGGTTGTAGCCTTCTTCATAGTGGGGACCATTGTAGGTTAGACTAACAAGTGACCTTTTTTATCCTCTTTTTCTACTATTTTAAATTTCTTCTTCTGCATAAAGTAAAACAATTTACGAATACTTTTAACTATATACCCGTTTGCTACTCCTAATTGAACAATCTTCTACAACTTCTTACAGTTGCCTCCTGACATCTCAAAATTCTATGAATCGTAGGGCGAAAATACGCCCATTTCTAGGAGCTCGGATGACATGAATCTTCATTAATTGTAACATTAGTGCAAGTAGATTTACGAAATACTTTGAAAAAAAAAGACTACTTTCTTTCCAAGTAATAGAGAGATCTAAATAATTTAATGAATCGTTCACTTTCACTTTAAAAGTCAATTTAATGTTAGAATGAATGGAGGTGACGTGGGCACATGAATTGTAAATTCGCTCATCACATACTACGTACAATAATATGTCATCTACGTAGCGATAATATAATTTTTGGGACGAACTCAGAATATATACTCCACGTGACTAAAAAATATCGCTCCCTGGATACCGGCAAGTGAATTACCCTTACCTAAGCCATTTGGCTAAGAGTAGAATTCGTCATTAAAGGTAAAGGCATTGAAAGCCAAAGACAATTCTGATAATTAAATCCAAAACCTCACCATAGGAAAGCGTGTTATGTGCTAATAAATTCTCTCTAATTATATAAAGAGTTTCGTTAATTGGTATACAGGAGTACGAGTTGACAATACCCAGTGAAGCTGAATGGGTACCATCTGAGACATGAAGAGCATTGGAATTCATAGGAATTTTTTTACACAAAAGTTTCTCGAAAGGTATAAGCTTCTATTAACTTTTTGTTTAAAGTTTATTTAGTTAATAATTCGGGCTGAAACAATTCTTAACAATCGGCCTTATAGGCAAAAGTTTCAAAGATTTTGTATTTTTGGGTTTCTTTGCAAAATCGGGTCGAAACAAGAGATTAAGTTTTTGACAAATGCCTTTTGGCCATCGTGAAACATTCACCAGGTTGCGTTTGATATCAACCACTCCTGTGTTCTTGAACAAACTTTAAGTATTTGTTACGTAATCGGTGCCAAAAAGAGAAGCAACAGAGTTAGTGTTATTTCGTGACAGTAACTTGCTCGTCATGGAGGTTTCAATTAAACTGTTAGAGAATCTACATCTACATTTATACTCCGCAAGCCACCCAACGGTGTGTGGCGGAGGGCACTTTACGTCCCACTGTCATTACCTCCCTTTTCTGTTCCAGTCGCGTATGGTTCGCGGGAAAAACGACTGTCTGAAAGCCTCCGTGCGCGCTCGAATCTCTCTAATTTTACATTCGTGATCACCTCGGAAGGTGTAAGTAGGGGGAAGCAATATATTCCATACCTCATCCAGAAACGCACCCTCTCGAAACCTGGCGAGCAAGCTACACCGCGATGCAGAGCGCCTCTTTTGCAGAGTCTGCCACTTGAGTTTGCTAAACATCTCCGTAACGCTAACATGGTTACCAAATAACACTCTGACGAAACGCGCCTCTCTTCTTTGGATCTTCTCTATCTCCTCCGTCAACCCGATCTGGTACGGATCCCACACTGATGAGCAATACTCAAGTATAGGTCGAACGAGTGTTTTGTAAGCCACCTCCTTTGTTGATGGACTACATTTTCTAAGGACTCTCCCAATGAATCTCAACCTGGTACCCGCCTTACCAACAAATAATTTTTTATGATCATTCCACTTCAAATCGTTCCGCACGCATACTCCCAGCTATTTTACAGAAGTAACTGCTACCAGTGTTTGTTCCGCTATCATATAATCATACAATAAAGGATCCTTCTTTCTATGTATTCACAATACATTACATTTGTCTATGTTAAGGGTCAGTTGCCACTCCCTGCAGCAAGTGCCTATCCGCTGCAGATCTTCCTGCATTTCGCTACAATTTTCTAATGCTGCAACTTCTCTGTATACTACAGCATCATCCACGAAAAGCCGCATGGAACTTCCGAGACTATCTACTAGGTAATTTGTATATATTGTGAAAAGAGATGGTCCCATAACACACCCCTGTGGCACGCCAGACGTTACTTTAACGTCTGTAGACGTCTCTCCATTGACAACAACATGCTGTGTTCTGTTTGCTAAAAACTCTTCAATCCAGCCACACAGCTGGTCTGATATTCCGTAGGCTCTTACTTTGTTTATCAGGCGACAGACAGTGCGGAACTGTATCGAACGTCTTCCATAAGTCAAGGAAAATAGCATCTACCTGGGAGACTGTATCTAATATTTTCTGGGTCTCATGAACAAATAAAGCGAGTTGGGTCTCACACGATTGCTGTTTCCGGAATCCATGTTGATTCCTATAGAGTAGATTCTGGGTTTCCTAAAACGACATGATACACGAGCAAAAAACATGTTCTAAAATTCTACAACAGATCGACGTCAGAGATATAGGCCCATAGTTTTGCGCATCTGCTCGACGACCCTTCTTGAAGACTGGGAATACCTGTGCTCTTTTCCAATCATTTGGAACCTTCCGTTCCTCTAGAGACTTGCGGTACACGGCTGTCAGAAGGGGGGGCAACTTCTTTCGCGTACTCTGTGTAGAATCTAATTGCTATCCCGTCAGGTCCAGTGGACTTTCCTCTGTTGAGTGATTCCTTGGACACTTATTTCGATGTCAGCCATTTTTTCGTTCGTGCGAGGATTTAGAGAAAGAACCGCAGTGCGGTCTTCCTGTGTGAAACAGCTTTGGAGAAAGGTGTTTAGTATTTCAGCTTTACGCGTGTCATCCTCTGTTTCAATGCCATCGTCATCCCGGAGTGTCTGGATATGCTGTTTCGAGCCACTTACTGATTTAACGTAAGACCAGAACTTCCTAGGATTTTCTGTCAAGTCGGTACATAGAATTTTACTTTCGAATTCACTGAACGCTTCACGCATAGCCCTCCTTACGCTAACTTTGACATCGTTTAGCTTCTGTTTGTCTGAGGGGTTTAGGCTGCGTTTAAACTTGCAGTGAAGCTCTCTTTGCTTTCGCAGTAGTTTCTTAACTTTGTTGTTGAACCACGGTGGATTTTTCCCGTACCTCACAGAATTAGTCGGCACGTACCTGTCTAAGACGCATTTTACGATTGCCTGAAACTTTTTCCATAAACACTCAACATTGTCAGTGTCGGAACAGATATTTTCTTTTTGATCTGTTAGGTAGTCTGAAATCTATTACTCTTGCTAATCAGATAAACCTTCTTCCCTTTTTTTATATTCCTATTAATTTCCATATTCAGGGATGCTGCAACTGCCTTATGATCACTGATTCCCTGTTCTGTACATACAGATTCGAAAAGTTCGGGTCTGTTTGTTATCAGTAGGTCCAAGATGTTATCTCCACGAGTCGGTTCTCTCTTTAATTGCTCGAGGTAATTTTCGGATAGTGCACTCAGTACAATGTCGCTCGATGCTCTGTCCCTACCACCCGTCCTAAACATCTGAGTGTCCCATTTATGTGAAATGTATTCCAAATTTTCTCTCAGTTTTTCTGCCACTAATGCTGCTGAGTCGGGAGGTCGGTAAAAGGAGCCAATTATTAACCTAGCTCGGTTGTTGAGTGCAACCTGCAGCCATAATAATTCACAGGAACTATCCACTTCTACTTCACTACAGGATAATCTACTACTAACAGCGACAAACACACCACCACCGGTTGCATGCAATCTATCCTTTTTAAACACCGTCTGTGCCTTTGTAAAAATTTCGGCAGAATTTATCTCTGGTTTCAGCCAGCTTTCTGTACCTATAACGATTTCAGCTTCGGTGCTTTCTATCAGCGCTTGAAGTTCCGGTACTTTACCAATGCAGCTTTGACGGTTTACCATTACAATACCGTTGCTGCTTGGTCCCCGCATGTCCTGACTTTGCCCCACACCCTTTGAGGCTGTTGCCCTTTCTGTACTTGCTCGATGCCATCTAACCTAAAAAACCGTCCAGTCGACGCCACACAACCCCTGCTACCCGTGTAGCCGCTTGCTGCGTGTAGTGGACTCCTGACCTATCCAGCGGAACCTCAAACCCTACCACCCCATGGCGCAAGTCGAGGAATCTGCAGCCCACACGGTCGCAGAACCGTCTCAGCCTCTGATTCAGACCCTCCACTCGGCACTGTACCAAAGGTCCGCAGTCAGTCCTGTCGACGATGCTGCAGATGGTGAGCTCTGCTTCCATCCCGCTAGCGAGACTGGCAGTCTTCCCCAAATCAGATAGCCGCCGGAAGCCAGAGAGGATGTCCTCAGATCCAAAGCGACACACCTCATTGGTGCCGACATGAGCGACAACCTGCAGATGGGTGCACCCTGTACCCTTCATGGCATCCGGATGGACCCTTTCCACATCTGGAATGACTCCCCCCGGTATGCACACGGAGTGCACATTAGTTTTCTTCCCCTCTCTTGCTGCCATAATAGGACTGCAGCCTATAAAATTGTTGAGTAAAGTATTGAAGCCTCTGAGTGCCATATTTGTCACTATCGCAACTTGATCTTATTGACACTACGAAAGCTTAGCATACTGATGTACTGTTTTAATCTCTGCAATTTAGTTTTTTTCAAGCTGTTTATTCAGGTCAGAAGCAAGGCTATGCTTGACACGTTTGTTCAAGATATTTAATTCATCTGAAGAAAATCTGACGTTAGAAAGTTTAACCACACGCTCTGCAAATTTATGAAAGTTCGTACGTTGGCTAACATTAAATGTGTAAATCACACAATCTGGAGAGTTTACGTTCCTGTCTACGAAAATCTTATCATTTTGATACCCAATAGCATCAGAAAAAAATGACTAACGTTAGATTAGTCTTACTGATGAGTCACCTGCTCTAAAAAACAATGAAGATCGAACGCCTTCCGAATCGTGATGACTTGTATCCTGTAACCACCACGAAGCTCACTTTACAGAAGAGCCATTTCAAACCTATATGAAAATTTGCTGAACGACGTTTACAATTAATTTTTGCATAGTGAGGTGTAACACTGCCAGATGAACAAATCCTATTAAAACACATTTTTATGAAGCCCTCATAGCCCTCAGACTAGAACGATACCACCGCTTCACCTCATTTATTGCCCGACGAGGCACAAATTCCATTGACTCATGGAGAAGTACACCCATGGTGGAGGTACGTTACCATTCAGTTTTGGCACAACTATGAAATACGGGAAAGTCTTCATCGCACAGTTCTTTATTAAGCGTTACGCGTTTCAAAATTTCATCATCAGACAGAAGCTAGTTGCAAATATGTCTTCTGTATAGATTATTTCTCTGTTACGCCGTCCACGATGTTACCTTACGATGCACATTTCATTTTAAGAAAAAACTTTATCCACGTCAATATGAGTTTCGTCTCTGTATAAGTAGCTCAAATGTATCCTCCCCAAGTTTTTCACGATGTTCAGACACGTAATTCGTCGCTATGTACGGTATCTTTGAAAAATTACTAAGATATCATTTCTACGGTCAATGCTAGCGCCACCTACCGGTCATTATTTACTTCTTAGAGTGCTTAATGGCCACATTCAGTTTGCCACTGGTTTTCCTCGAAAAGACAATGGCACTGTCAAATATGCCTACATGAAATGAGATCTGTATTATGTTCAGTCTATGTGTTCACTTTCGTGAGCCTTTTACTAAAGTTTGGTATATATGTACGTGTGATATTAACTGAAAATTCAGTATATGGATCATTAATATGCCTACATTTATCACTAAGTATATATTTGCTATGGTTAATTCGTCTGTGCACTTTATCCCACAGCTTCCGTCTGATGATGAAATTCTGAAACGCGTAACGCTTAACAAAGAATTGTGCGAACAAGACCTTTCTATACTTCAGAGTTGTGCCAAATCGAAATGGTCGCCTGCCTCTACCATGGGTGTACACTGAGCTGTCAGAAGTCATGCGATAGCGATACACACATATACAGATGGCGCTAGTACCGCGTATACCAGGTATGAAAGGGCAGTGCACTGGTGTAGCTGTCATTTTTACTTAGGTATATCATGTGGAAACGTTTCAGATGTGATTGTGGCTGTATGATGGTAATTAATAACCATTAACGTGGGATGATAGTTGAAGCTAGACGCTTGGGGCATTCCATTTCGGAAATCTTTGGGGGATTCAATATTCAGAGATCATAAATTTTAAGTGTGTGCCGAGAATACCAAATGTTCAGACATTACCTACCACCACTGACAACGAAATGGTCTGCAGCCTTTTCTTAACGACCGAGAGAAGGGGCTTCGGTGTAGAGTTGTCGGTGCTAACAGACAAGCAACAACAAACGAAATAACCGTAAAAATCAATCTGCGACATACAACGAACGTATCTGTTTGCACAGTGCTGGGAAATTTGGCAGTATTGGGCTGTAGCAGCACGACACCGAGAGAAACGCCTCTCCTGGACATGTGACCATGCCGGTTGCCCCCTAGAAGACTGGAAATCCGTGCCCTTGTGCTTCCATTTTGTAAGACCTGATTATGGGTTTAGATTGTGACTCAGACGTTACGAAGCTATGGGTCCTTGTTGTCGATAAAGCACTGTGCAGGATGGTTGTATGGTTGTGGCTCCATAATGATGTGGGCTGTGTTTACATGTAATGGATTGGGCTCACTGGTCAAACTGCACCTATTGTTGATTATAAATGGCTATGTTCGGCTACCTGGAGACCTTTTGCAACCATCCATTGCCTTCATGTTCCCAAACAACGACGGAATTTTAAGGGATGACAATGCACCATGTCACCAGACCGCAATTGTTCACGATTGTATGGAAGAACATTCTGAACAATTCGAACGAATGATTTGGCCACACAGATCGGCCTACATGAATCCCATCGAACATTATGGGACATAGTCGAGAGGTCAGTTCGTGCACAAAATGCTGTACCGGCAACACATTCGCAGTTATGAACGGCTATAGAGGCAGCAGAGCTCAGTATTCCTGCGGGGGGATTTCAACGAATTTTTGAGTCCATTCCACTTCGAGTTGCTGCTCTACGCCGGGCAAAGAGAGGTCCCACATTATTAGGACGTACCCTAAGAATTTTATCACCCCATTGTATTTCTCCATCAAGAAATAAAAATGCTCATGTTTCTCGGCCACCAAAGTTCCCAGACACCCTTTTATATTTTTGGTCGTGGGAATGGTTCTTAGGCCCACGAATAGTTGAAAAGCGAAGTCTACAAATAAAATGTGAACACACGGATAGAACTACTGATCCTTAAGTGTACGATTCTTCCTGTCCTCATAAAAGAACCACAAGACATTCTCAGAAGAGCTTCACCTGGTGTTCTCACGAGAATTCGAAAGTTGAGGTGAAAATTTTGAAAATCAATTTTCATTTCAATCACAAGCTTTTGCTTAGCAACTTCTATGAGTGCACAGTACATGGTCTATTGGCTAGCATTGCTACCTCTGGATCATGGGGTCCAGGGTCTGATTCCTGGGGATGAGTGTTTGTATTGTTCTCGTCGTTTCATCATCATCCTCATCATTCGTGAGTGTCGTTAGGTTTGACTCTGAAAAAAATTGGATTATGAAAAAATTGGGACTTTGTACGGGTGCTGATGACCTCGCTTTTGAACCCCCACAAACCAAACAAACATCGTCATCATCAACTTCTGTGAGTATTCGTGTGATTTACTGTCTAATACCCATTCCTATAACCAATTGAAAATTTTCGCATGTTGCATGCTATGATCTTTTCGAATCGGTACCACCAGCGTGAAGTGTTCATTACATGTCTGTCACAGTTGTGGCCTGAGACTGCCTTAAGAGTGTCCGATCTTAATGACAAGCATCCAAACTCGGCAATAAGTGCATCACACAGGGATGGTACATAAATCTCACAACATACATATATGCTCACTCTCCAAGTCAGAATCAGCTTCAGTATGACTCTCCGTGAAATAAAAGCGTTGCTCGCCTACATCGACAAAATGTAGGAACTGCGCACTACTTTTAGCTCCTAAAACATCCTGTTTGTGGATAGTGGCGGGTAGCGAGCGTACGTTGTGAAATCTCAAAAACATTTCACCATTCACTGTGAAATTAAAGTGAGTTGCTTCCCCTCCTCTCCCTTACCCCCTCCCCCCCCCCCCTGCGTGCGTTTCTTAAATGGACGCACTTCAAGTCGTTCTTAATGGAATATTATCCCTTTGAGATGCATTTCCACTGCTCATTTCCTTACTAACCCGCCCATAGATAGAAAATTTCAGAGAAATATCATCATAATTTTGAGACTTGTCATCTCTCTTATTGACCCCAACATGTTTTGGTATTTAGGAAAAGAACGTCAGATTTAAACGGCAACTATCACCATCCGAAACAAATATGGAAATAGTTATGAAAATTACAAAATTTAAGGATACCATAGTTTGTCGTTTCCACCAAGCTTTCTTCCAAGAGATACAGCTAAACCTAAATGGAACGTAAGTTCAAATAAAAAAGTGGCTCTGAAAGGCAATTATCTGCTCAGTTACCCCTGTGGGTTCTTTTCATATTGAATTTTTTGCTACATTGCACAGTGTGCGATGATTTTAAACCTCCTGGCAGGTTGAACTGTGCGCCAGAGAGTAACTGGAAACAGGAACCGTTGCTTCACGGGGGAAATGCTCCACCGACTGAATCATGAAAGCACGACTCATAATCTACGCTCATAGCATGCGTTTCTACCAGTAGTGCCAGTCGCCAAAGGACTGCAGCACAACGTCTGTGAAGTTAGGAACGTCTGAGAGAGGTGCTGGCGAAAGTAAAGTTGCGAGGGTGGGTCATGTCCATTTTATATGCTCATATAGTAAACAATTTTCCCTCGAAAGGTAAAGGTTCCGGGTTCGAGTCCCGGCTCGACGCACAGTTTTCATCTGCCAGGAAGTTTGACAACATAAATCATCTCCTCCAAGACAAAAACCCATCACTGATAGCCGCGCGGGGTATCAACGCTGTCTAAGGAGGTTCGAGTCTTCCCTCGGGCATGGGTGTATGTGTCGTCCTCAGAATAAGTTACTTTAAATGTCCCGAGTTCAAGTCTCGGTCCGGCACACAGTTTTTATGGTGTCACTGCCAGACACTACACTTACTAGGTGGTAGCCTTTAAATCCGCCGCGGTCCGTTAGTATACATCGGACCCGCGTGTCGCCACTATCAGTGATAGCAGACCGAGCGCCGCCACACGGCAGGTCTAGAGACACTCCCTAGCACTCGCCCCAGTTGGACAGCCGACTTTGCTAGCGATGGTTCACTGTCTACATAAGCTCTCATTTGCCAAGACGACAGGTTAGCATAGCCTTCAGCTACGTCATTTGCTACGACCTAGCAAGGCGCCATATTCAGCTACTATTCTGAACAGATAATATTGTGAATCATGTACCGTCAAGAGCGACGTTATCGTTAATGGATTAAAGTTAAGTATCAAACTAATTACGTCCGCTTTCTGAATTCTAATTCCTTGTCATGTTCCAGACCTCACGTCAGTATAGTTCTTCCCTCCTCACGCCAGCCTGCGTGAGTTAAAACGCGTGCATTTCGGCCTCCCGTAGTAACACGGTGTTGGTTCTTCTGCCAACACAACAGTTTTAATCTGCCAGGAAGTTTCACATCAGCGCACACACCGCTGCGGAGTGAAAATCTCATTCAAGTTACTTTAAGTTAGATTAAGTAGTGTGTAAGCTTAGGGACTGATAACCCCAGCAGTTTGGTCCCATAAGAATTTACTACAAATTTCCAAATTTCCGATCACTAATAAAGGACTTGTCAAGACGTAAAAGGCCTGTGTTCGTTACTTCAGAAATTTCTCAGAGCACACCAAACAATATAATAGTTTTAACGACCTGACAAAATTTTTTACACCTAATAGTAATGAGTTTGGCATCGGGACTGCTCGAAAGTAACAAATAAAACTCATGATTGATAGCACCAAACTTTTTACGTTAAAAATGATTATTTTTGTATTTCGGCAGATGATTGCACCACGTGAGGCTTTCGCTATATTATTGTCTGTTATTCGTCTACGATACACACTTACATTTTTTTTTGTTAATTCTGTCTCAGCTGATACTGCGTAGGTGTTTCATGGAAATCGCGACCGGATTTCTGTCCCAGCCCTGTTCATCTCGGTTTGTGCTCTGCTTCCAATTACGTCGACTCGAAAGGGGCGTTAAATCGTAACAGTCATTTCCCGAAATCCTGTAGTTCAATGCGCCATAAAACAAGTCGTTTCTGCGGATGTGATCACGCAGACTGAAGCACCGCGAGAAAAAGAGTCGTTCGATGCGCAACGAAGATAGGAACAATCCGTCCTGTGCTCGATCGTTGGCAGCGGACGTGCCGATGAATCGTGCTGATGAACCGTGTGTGTGTGTGTGTGTGTGTGTGTGTGTGTGTGTGTGTGTGTGTGTGCGTGTGTGTGTATGTGTGTGTGTGTGTGTGTGTGTGTGTGTGTGCGTGTGTGTGTGTATGTGTGTGTTTTTGTGTGGTGGGAAGGGGGCGGGAGGGGGAATGGAGCTATGCCAGGCGAAAGCTCTTCGAGATTAAATCCGCCACACGTGCAGAAAGGAAGATTCATTATGCAGTCAGACCTTTAGGTCACTCATCGATTGCATTAGATTGCGAAATTATCTTAAAGCATTAAAGTAGCAAAGATAAGAATTTATAAAAAGAGATGCTGAAAACTAATCCGTTCCCATTTCTATGTGAAAATTCTGAAGGCTTTTAATATAAAATGGACTTTATTATCATTCTACATCTCCATTTTTATGCCTACATATTTATTTTCTGACAGTCATTCTCACGACAAAGACGATTTTTTGTATTTCCCTCCTTTTGGCAGGAGATCTGTGGGACGACGACAGTTTACTATTGTGAGACAATAAAACAGCTACAGCCGTCCTTATCATTTTACTTATTTTGTTGCAACCAGTGTCGGCGCTTCAATGTGCCATCTTCAGGTTGTAGCTGATGCGGAAGGGGTTGATACGATCCCTATATATATCGCATCAGTGGCCAGCATAACTGGATACGCAGGTAGCCTGAAAACTTCGGTGTCAGCACTCTAACCATCGACTGCCAACTGACTGTCAGCTGCAACGCCTTCTGAAGACTGAAAGTGTCTGGCGCAGTCTTTAGATCGGTTACTGCTGCAGGCTACCAAGATTTAAGTAAGTCTTAACGTCGTGTTATAATTGGCGCACGAGCAATGAGATACAGCATCTCTGAGGTAGCGATGAAGTGAAGTTTTTCCCATACGACCATTTCACGAGTATACCGTGAATATCAGGAATCTGGTAAAGTATCAAAACTCTGACATCGCTGCGGCCGGAAAAAGATCCTGCAAGAAGGGAACAAGCGATGACTGAAGATAATCGTTCAAAGTGATGGAAATACAACCCTTCCACAAATTGCTGCAGATTTCAATTCTAGGCGACTCTGGCAAGTAACATGTACGTAAGCATCCTGTCTGATCACCTGCGTCCATTCACGTCCACTGTGCATTCAGACGGACTTGGGCATTTCCAACAGGACAATGTGACACACCACACATACATAATTGCTACAGAGCGGCTTCAGGAACACTCTGGTCGCCAAAGTCCCCAGACACGAACATTACTGAGCATATCTAGGATGCCTTGCAATGTGCTGCTGAGATCTCCTCCACTTCGTACTCTTACGGATTTATGGGCAAAGAGGCCCTACACGATATTAGGCAGTTTTACCATTTCTTTCGCTCTTCAATGTATGTTGATGAACATAATGGAATGACGGTTCCAATCACAATGTAAGCATGTGTGTGGTTTAATATTAAAGACATAAACGCGTGGCCACGTATGACAAAAAATCTATGGCCCTTGAACCCCCTACAATGATAATTATGAGAAGGTATTGAAAACACATCGAGAATTGGTGCAAGAAAATGTAACGAACGAGAAGAGGATATATGAACGTCCATTTGTGCCGGAACACGTATAAAAATACCAAATTGTCATAATACACGGCAAGCTTCAGAGAAACCAATTAAGCTAACTTTTGCGACTGTAATACGGCCAGCAACGTGACTTCAGTTTTATCGGATACGTATACGAGTAGTGGATATTTTTTACCCACAGTTCGCAGCTTACCTCATCCGCAGATAAATCGTCCCTCTCTCGTGGTCACTAAGTAAAACTCACAGCAAAGGTATACTTAATTCTGTGTACCACCAGAGAAGACCGTTGTATAGTTGCATCGTTATATTCGCTGCTCAAGCTCGCACGTGTTCTGGTTCCCTAAGACTTTCCTGCTTCAGGAACATCGATACTTAGACGAAAACTTTGCTTCAGCAGGTACTTCGTCTTCTGAAGGCTGACAAAGTACTAAAACCCTGATGAAAGTTAGCGTGGTGCACGTTTACTATCTTACGTACGTGCACCACAGCTAGCTTTCTATATACACTTAAATAAAACATTTTAAACAGGAAAACGGTGATGCTGGCACAGTGTCGCTCTTGACTGTATGACGATAAATGATATAATTGTTTCCTCTGAACAATATGAGCCGCGACGAGCTGGCGCCAGTCTTATTTTCTTCATGTATCGTTGAGATCGATTGTGGTTGAGGTAAGCTATCTTTGCTTTTCACGTGTCTTATCTTGCGGCTTCGCAGGCGAAGGGAGTTGTTTGTTAGCCTTCGACGGGAACCCTCGAGATCTCGTGTCATTCGCGCGGGAGACGAGTGTCAACAGCTACCGAACGAGTGTGACGCAATCTGACTGCTATACAGTGGCAACATGGCTTCAAATAATTAGCACAAAAGAATAGCCCTGTATTGCACGAAATCCTAACAATATTCCATAGTTTTTCATAAGTCACTTACCTCACAAAAAATCTTCACAACACGAACTACAGCAATTACAGCAAACAGCAGCTACGGCCAGCTAAATTAACGATTCTAACTACTATAGATTCTAACTACAAGGAGGCATATGGTTAGCAAAAGATTCTTTTGAAGAGCAAACAACGTATTTAGAAAGTTTTACTTATTCAAGGAAGTTCCAAAAATTATATACGAGGGTTGACTGAAAAGTAATGCCTCCACCTTCTTAACTTTTCAACAGTTGGCATCATTGGTATGCGTCAAGTACTGGCTTGTTCCCAAGCCTCTTCTCTACAGCTCCAGTTGGCGGGAAGCCTTAGCATTGAACGGTTGTGTTGTTACAGCGTAAAGTATGGAACCCTGCGGAGACGGTCGGTCAGTGCGATTTAAATGGCTTGGTTCAAATGGCTCTGAGCACTATGCGACTTAACTTCTCAGGTCATCAGTCGCCTAGAACTTAGAACTAATGAAACCTAACCAACCTAAGGACATCATACACATCCATGCCCGAGGCAGGATTCGAACTTGCGACCGTAGCGGTCGCTCGGTTCCAGTGCGATTTAAGCAACGTGTAGTCACTGAATTCTTGTCAGGAGGTGTCACCCCAAAGGAGATTCATCAGTGAATGAAAGCAGCTTATGGCGACTGTGTTTATGTGAATACTGTGCGTCGTTGGGCGAGTAAGTTTAAAGATGTTGAGGAGGGAACATCTAACCTGCGTAACAGACAAATCCTCTCCCTCATAGAGGCTTTCAATGTGTTCTTTCCACCTATCTGCTCTCTCCTTTGCATTTAACAGTGGAATTCCCGTTGCACTCTTATTGTTACCACCGTTCCTTTTAATGTCACCAAATGTTGTTTTCACTTTCCTGTATGCTGAGTCTGTCCTTCCGACAATCATATCTTTTTCGATGTCTTCACACTTTTCCTGCAGCCATTTCGCCTTAGCTTCCCTGCACTTCCTATTTATTTCATTCCCCAGCGACTTGTATTTCTGTATTCCTGATTTTCCCGGAACATGTTTGTACTTCCTCCTTTCATGAATCAACTGAAGTATTTCTTCTGTTACCCATGGTTTCTTCGCAGCTACCTTCTTTGTACCTATGTTTTCCTTCCCAACTTCTGTGATGGCCCTTTTTAGAGATGTCCATTCCTCTTCAACTGTACTGCCTACTGCGCTATTCCTTATTTCTGTATCTATAGCGTTAGAGAACTTCAAACGTACGAGTATCTCGTCATTCCTTAGTACTTCCGTATCCCACTTCTTTGCGTATTGATTCTTCCTGACTAATGTCTTGAACTTCAGCCTACTCTTCATCACTACTATATTGTGATCTGAGTCTATATCTGCTCCTGGATACGCCTTACAATCCAGTATCTGATTTCGGAGTCTCTGTCTGACCATGATGTAATCTAATTGAAATCTTCCCGTATCTCCCGGCCAAGTATACCTCCTCCTCTTGTGATTCTTGAACAGGGTATTCGATATTACTAGCTGAAACTTGTTACAGAACTCAATTAGTCTTTCTCCTCTTTCATTCCTAGTCCCAAGCCCATATTCTCCTGTAACCTTTTCTTCTACTCCTTCCCCTACAACTGCATTCCAGTCGCCCATGACTATTAGATTTTCGTCCCCCTTTACATACTGCATTACCCTTTCAATATCCTCATACACTTTCTCTCTCTGTTCATCTTCAGCTTGCGACGTCGGCATGTATACCTGAACTATCGTTGTCGGTGTTGGTCTGCTGTCTATTCTGATTAGAACAACCCGGTCACTGAACTGTTCACAGTAACACACCCTCTGCCATACCTTCCTATTCATAACGAATCCTACACCTGTTATACCATTTTCTGCTGCTGTTGATATTACCCGATACTCATCTGACCAGAAATCCTTGTCTTCCTTCCACTTCACTTCACTGACCCCTACTATACCTAGATTGAGCCTTTGCATTTCCCTTTTCAGATTTTCTAGTTTCCCTACCACGTTCAAGCTTCTGACATTCCACGCCCCGACTCGTAGAACGTTATCCTTTCGTAGAGTATTCAATCTTTTTTTCTATAGCTCTGCCAACATACAAAGGGGCTACTTACAATTTGTGTGGCCATATTGCCTTACAGTTGTCGTGGGTATTTTTGTTCTGTCGTTGCAACTGCAAAAATGCGTCTTTTTTCCATCATAAAGCAAATCAAAATGTAAATAACTTCATTACAGACCACTGATGATGCTTTACCTCGATAAAGCGAAACATGACTGGTGAAAAAACACACATTTTTGTAGCTGCAACGACAGATAAATACTTCGAAATATTTAAAGATTACTGCGGACTCCCTGCATCCAATTCCACGACAAAAATGACATTTTCCAACAAGATAGCTGTTCATTTGACAAAACCACAATCGCGCTACAGTGGTTTTAGGAGCGTGAAAGGGAACTCACGGTACAGTCTTTGACACCAAATTCAACTTATCAAAGCCCAATGGAAAAACCGGATGTCATCTCCACGCCCTCAAGTAACCGGACGATAATTGATGGGAAGTGAGTGACCTGTGCGTGAACGTACCACCAGAAACCTACCAAGTGTCTGACGAGTCCATGCTACGTAGAATCGTTACTGTACAACGTGTTGATGGTTGGATAAGATGCCATTAAGCTGATGGCTCAGATGTCTCTGAGCACTATGGGACAACGTCTGAGGTCATCAGTCCACTAGACTTAGAACTACTTAAGCCTAATTAACCTAGGGACGTCACACACATCCATGCCCGAGGCAGGATTCGTATCTGCGACCGTAGCAGCAGCGCGGTTCCGGACTGAAGCGCCTAGATCCGCTCGGCCACAGCTAATCCAGTGGTCATGATGTTGTGCGTCACTAATGTATTTACCATACGCAATATTTTACTCTTTCTTAAAGAAATGTTCTGTGAATACTGTGAGTCTTGCTTTAAATACTTTGGATAACCTGTGGCAAAGAGCTGCCTAATTAACTGCATTGGTGATAGTGCTTCCAAAACTGACGGAGGGCGTTGTTCTTCCTGAAAGTACAATAGGCGTCCAAATTTAACTGAGATTCCCTTCCTGTCGGAGCGTGGAAACCAATAACGAATTCTCCTGCCGAGTGTCTTCAATGTACGCCTTTGAAAGACATGTCAGTGATTCGTATGACAGAGCCATTACTTTGGATTTTACAGTTCAGTCTGACTGCGTACGGTGATGCAAGCGACCGGCAGGCCCACACCTTTCAGTCAGACAATAACATCACTGAAAGTCACGGACACCGACATCACCTGATCCTCATGACATATGGTCGACAGTTTATTATGGTACACATTCGCAGACTAGAAGGCAGGAACTGACTGTTCCACAGTTGTAGAGGGAAATACATTTCGAGTTTCTTCTCACGTGACTTCCTTTCTCTATTTTCAGTTGCGAGAAGTCCGTTGTGAAATGAAAGTCAACTGTTACAAGTCCTACTCAGATAATCATCATAGGAGCTTCTGATCTGCTTCTGGTAGGTCTAAGGTAACTATTATAATTTTGACTGAAATCAACTTGGTAAGAGTAAGGCTGTTACTTTGTTAACGATACTTACCTCTAGAGAATGACTGAAACGATTACACACAAGTCGAAGTATCTAACGGAGAAGGTGAAATATAACAAATTTAGAACAAGATGTTATGATTTTAAAAGTAATCCTGAGCCAGTGGAAGCTTTGAAACGTCAGCAACAACAAGAACCATCAATACACATGCGCCTTAAGTTCAACAAAGTTAATGTACTGCTTTCTCAACAGTTTTGTACATTGTATAACGCATTCAAAGTGGAGATTACCATATTCAATAGAAAATTATACAATATTCAGGCGCTCTCTACCAAGTGTACCATAAATCGCATGAACCTCATCAAACGCTGTAAGTTTCCTGACGAGAGATGTTTCTTTCGTTGGAAAATGAGGAGAGCTAAAATCAAGTGAGTAATGTAGCCACACAATTGGAATTCGCCTTCGTTCCAACGTCAATGGCTTTCCACCAGTGATTACATCGATCCTGTCAGATCACCGAAATTAAGCGTTGTGGGGCTTGCCTAGCGCCTGGATGAGTGATCGTCCAGGACTGCCGCGTGCTGTCGGCAATTGGGGCTTACTCAGCCCATGTGAGGCCAGCTGAGGAGTTACTTGACTGAGAAGGGGCGCCTCTGGTCATGAAAGCTAATGATACACAGGTGAGTGGTGTGCTATTCATATTACCCTCCATATCTGCATCCAGTGACACTTGTCGACTGAGGATGACACGGCGGTCGGTACCGTTGGATCTTCAGAGGCTTTCCAGGAAAAGTTTAGTTCCAACGGTTCGGATATGGAGCAGTCAGAACACCACGTACTCTCACAGAAGAATGTACTGGTGCACCTTCTCTTTTCATCCATAGCTGATGATACATAGTAAGTAATATGTAGTCTAACAGTAACTGTACTTTCGGTACGTGCGTGGTGATTTTCTTTGTTCTTCCTAACACGCCAAGGCTTTCACTGGCTCAGGATTTCTTCGAAGACCAAAAATTCCGGTTCCAAAGTTGCTGTATTTCGGCTCTTCTGTCACCTCTTTTAAAACGTGTGCAATATTTTCAATCATTTCGTCTTGGAATGGAAGTAATTCTTTTAAAGTCTATCGTGTTAGTTCCAGCCTCGGACACTGCGTTTCTGCCCAAACCTGGACCGAGGATCAGTGAGCGCATATACAATTTATCTGCAGTTATTGACAGATTGCTGGTTTCAAGTAAATCAAAAGGGACTAAAGAGAGAATTAAAAATGCTATGAATGGTGTATCAGCTGGAAAATTTAGGATTAGGGAAGCTGCACGGCACTTTACTTTCAGTAACAGTTCATTACGAGAACGTGTTGCTGCCCTTGCAGCCTTCTACAATAGCGCCTTCTTGGTACAGATTGAGAAACACTTGCACCTTGTTTGTCCCTAAGAAATATGATTTATACAATTAGTTTATCATTTTGCCAAACTTATGACGCAAGAAGATAATGCACATTCAGAAAGAAAATTATGTATTCAAAGGATGTCAAAACCAAATTATGTGTAAAATTAAAAAGTACCATGGAAATCCAATGATAAGATTTAAAAATATTGACAATATTACGGCAAAAATTGTAAGACCCATAAAAGTTAAGAGTTACGTTGGAAACATAAAATACCAATGTACTTCTTACACATATTTTGATTTTTTCATTTTTGTGGAATGGAATGGGTAATTGCGCTGATGAACTTGCTAGAATGAAAGGATTAAGTCGATTAGAAAATTACTTTCAGTATTTACATGTTTTAAAAGTCACTTAAGGTTAACAACGCACAGTTACGCACCTTTTAATAATTTATAATATTCACTATATAATTCAAAGTTCGTACTCCATATTTTTTAAAGTTAAAAGCACTACACATGTATGAGTTAAACTATTTAATATGTTACCAAAGTGATACACTGTTTATGAGGCGACTACTTCTGGTAACTGGATATTATTCTAGATGTATGATATATATTCGATGACACGTTAGGATCTGTATCACTACGATAAAGCAAATACCGGTAGTAGTAAGGGAAACAGTAATGGACATGTTTACTACATTTAATGTTATGTGAAATACCTCTTGTTAAGTACAATCGGTTAGTCATTAGACTCTGTGATTTGTCCCCTAAATGAACTGGAGAACAAAGATATTGATTTTGGAAAATCTCAAACGAAATGTTCAGAGTTTACTGTCATAAACGGTAAATCCCTTCCTTAACTATCAAACTGTAGTGGTCGCAGGTGGGTTCCACAAGCAAAACATAGTTCCCAGGTAGGCATAAAACGAAATCACCTTTAATATTTTCTTTCTATATGTATCCAAAGCCTCTAAATATTTTAAAAATTAAAACATGATATGTTGTAGGCTGTATATTTAATTTGTGGAATTTTGGAAAATTTTTCAAATAAAAAATATACTTGCTTAACATAAAGTCCACTGCCTGAATCCACTTGTCTGATTAGAGACCAATAATATCTTCCGAAAGTATAGAAATTCTCTCTTCAGTTTTTGGCTAACTGACAAATCTGTAAGTTACACATTCAGTGCAGGCCACGATCAATGTTGAGTGAAATTAGAATATATTAATAGAACAGATGCAGCACAAGTAAACGGCTGTTCATTAATCACAAGCTCAAAGCACAGTAGACTGGCTGAATCCATACAGGTCAAGTTCTAGAGGCGGATCGTCGTTATTGACTGACGGTTGCTGATTGTTGGGGTGAAGCCATATAATTCTGGTAGAGGCAGTGACTGCAGCTAGCTTGCTCTGGTTGCACAGCGGCCTAAATATTGCAGTGTCGGTGGACATAGCATATGATGCAACGGAGGCAAGTAGTGCTGTGTTCACCGGACCTTCTACTGGTTATTGGGGTGCTGTCTGTAGGGAAATGCAGTAGAAATGGACCACCACTTGTCGTGGTAGTGGCTGTCGGAGGCGCCCATGAAAACTGGTGTTGTTGTCGTCGGGGAATGGCTAGTGCCCCCGGAAGATGCATCCAGACAGGCCTGCGCTTCGCCAACCCACGGAACTAACTTGCTATGTTGAAGTATTGCATGTCCCAATAGAGCATTCCTCCCCCTCAATGGGAAGAGATGGTTGATAACAGCAACATCTCGCAGTCGACGGAAAAGCGACAACTTCCGTTGAAGGTGGCGACTCTCGACCCTCGCTGCCCATATCTAGCAGGATGGGAGCTCCTGTTGCAGCAGTCACCTTGTGCTGGCGTTACGTTGACCCGCAAACTCCCACTGCTAAATCTGTAGCTGTTTCGGCAGTGAACGGACTCACTCGAAGAGGAAGTTGGATCTCTGGAACCAGAAAACTCGTCTAATCGCTGGAAGAGGCATCCAAGTCCTCGTGAGGAAGATCTGGAAGCTGTACTGCTACCATGACTTGGCCCAGGATATAAGTGACTCACGCTAGGCTGCACCTAGACATACGCAATGTCATAACCGACAACCCCACTTTGTCGTAATGGTGATGTCATTGTCGCAACAGCCCTGCTGGAGTGTCTTTGTGGGCCACTGGCCTGGCTATGAAAAGCTTGGCTACAAAAGTGGCTTGGACAGGGAAAATGTGACTGACCATGAAGATACAGGTTCCATAGGAACCGCAAACAGTCCAGTCGGTAGTCGAGAAAGTGCATCCGCTATAGAATGCATTATCATGGAGTGATCCAGACCAGACAATATTTAGGGGGAATCGCGAGTATCCAAAACCAAGATCCAATCCAAAATGTTCTTGGCCTGTTTTATACCAACAACTAATAGGTTAAGCATAAAGGGCGATCCTTGTGCTGCTATATTGTCGAGATAAATCATCCTAATACAGCAATATCACTGTTAATCTATCTCTTCAAATTTTTTGCAAGTGGCTGAAATGTCAGCAGCCTGGCTGCTTGTAGTTAGGCACACTGGTGGTCATTGTGGAAGAATCTGTGTCGACCTGGAACGTGACGAGAATGGTAACTATCACTTTCAGTGTCAATTTACAGGTCGATCGTGGTATTGCCGCCACAGCTTGGAGCACCAGCCAACTCTCTTTCAGAGTCTGTAGCTCGATAGAGAGTGCTATTAAGCTGATCTGGTGTGCAGGGGTACAGAGTAGGTGCAGGGGTACACAAGACGTGCAGATGTGTCCCGACATTTCGTAAAATGTATATTTCGGGTTTCGAAAATAGCACTGTTGTTATTGGTGACTGATAATATAATTTCAATACCAGCGAAACTTCCTGGAAATTCAGGTACTGGAACTTGTGGTAGACGAGGGGGAAGGGGGGAAGGGAGGGGAGGGTAGTTGAGTCCTTAGAAGCTATGGTTCCTGAACATCGAAGGCTGTCCCGTTCCCCACACGCTAATGGGTTGAAAATATCTGCCAGGGTCTGAAGTGCTGCTGAGGATCACATTGTTGTTCTAATACTCAAATGAGCGGAAGAATAGCCGACGACGAGTTCCAGTAAGTCGAGTCGTTCCAAAGTCCCTTGCCTGGTGAATGTGTGAGGATCACGTCGCTAACCAATCAATACCATAGGATTGTTTACACTTCGAAAGGGTGCACCGGCAACGACAGACCCAAGAGAGACCTTGTACTTGTACTACCAATTCTTCCTACGTTTTGCCATTCTTTTTGTGACAGTTAAATGATTTCTGTTAGGCAGTTGCCACATGTGTCACCACTATCCTGATCATACCATAAATCGCGGAGTTCGACCTCTGGGTTCAACTCTTGAATGCGTCAATTAATTTCGACATTTGAAAAACAGGCTAATATCAAGGTCTGTTACGGTTATCACTTGAGGCTCCATGTGTTATGAAATTCTGTTTCAGGCATGCAATGTTATTGGCCCACGGTTCCATCTACTTATCAAAAGCTGGGAAGACACTGCCTGAAACACTTTCACCATCGAGTAGTTTCGTGGAAGTCGGTTTTCTCCAGCATTCGAATATGTGCTGCATTGTTTTCTGTAATGAAAGGAATTCAGTAGTAACGTCAAAGGAAAAAGTGTGTTATGACGCTAGTTACATGATAAGAAAACTAATGGCCATAGGGATCTTACACGGGTTCAACAAACAAAATAAACATAAAACTTTTTCTCCATATGTAAATCCGCTGATGTTCCTAATTCTCTGAACGATGACCACAGAATTCTTCTGAAAGTACATTAACTGTTTCTTGAGTTTATGGCCAACTGACAAATCTAGATGTCAGATATGAAATGCAGGCAACTACCACTTTCGAATTAGAATTCAAGATACAGGCGGACCACGAGGGAACGTCTGTCTGTTAATCACAAGTATTAAACTCAATAAACCCTGGATACCAAGTCCTAACACCTGAGTCCACATAGGCCAAGTCTCATAAAGTAGAGGCTCGTTGCTGACTGACGGCTGCACGTTTTCGTGGAGAAAGCAAATGGTACCGGTTGAGGTGGCGACTGGAACTGGTTTGCCATGGCCGTATTCCGCCCTAAATAGTAGTGGATGGATACAGCACAGCATACTTACTGGCATGTGATGCAGCAGATGCACGTTGTGCTGTGTTCGCCGCACCTGCCAGTAGTGATAGGGGTGCTACCTGTTCGCCCATCTTTGACGGTGGCTCTTGGAGTGGCCCATGGAGACAGCTTGGTGTTGTTGTCATCCTCTGAGAAGGTCTCTAACCGGCTCCAGAAGACACACTGCCAGCAGCACAGCAAGTCATGTTGGTGGACCACGTGCCCTGATTCAGTATAACGCTAAAATTTTAATTAATTAATAATTAATATTAGTTGTGCAGATCACGCTGGAACTGCGTTGGCTTCGTGTACATGGCCAAGGACGAATTACATAATCATAACCACAGCGTTACTGGAAAGTTATTCTCAGAATTTAACAGATAAGTATACTATGTATCCCACCACAAGTGTAGAACGCTACACCAAGAAAACTTCATTCAAATCCCGAAGTAATTATGCTGAGTCTGTATGACAGTTTTCGTTCCCAAACCTTACCCTCACATGTTACTATGTTGGAGACACGCTTTCGGTGCAACCGTACGTCGCTGTGGTCATCCAGTATAGAAATTGCTGGCGTTTCCATCATCGCACAACCACTGCAAAACCCATACCCGTTATAGTAGATGCGTCAGTCAACATGTAACGCATTCATGTACAGCAACAGTTCTAACTTGCTTAAACACCCCTGTCAACATTGTGCAAGTGTCTACACGACGTCGGGAAGGGTAACTAATAACTGACGGCACACATACTCAGCTGCCTACGACTACTTCCCAGTCCCCAAAATCGCATGGATCTTCAGATGCTACCTGAAATGCTCTCACCATAACCACCAGACTATTCCCCGTAACCACCTTCACCGCCAGTGCCACGCCAGTTGGGTTTTCTACCTCAGGGTCCCGGGCATCATCATTATGGCATTCAGTCTATCGACAGGTTGGATGCCGTCTCTGGCACGAGAGGTTCATCGAAATGGCGCGCTCCCAGACCCTCCTGCCGATGGGATTTTTCAGACGTTAGTCAAGAAGATTCTTTCTCTGTCTCCCAAAGCCACTTTACCACACAGCCCATATCATCTTCAGTACCTTAAAAAACCATCGCCGCTTGGCATTAAGAGCTAGCATGCCATCGGAAAAAACTATTTGGTTTCTCATACATCCCCTGGAAGATGCCAAGACACAGCCACCTGGAATTTTACACATATAGCCTACACAACAATTATTTACGATCATTCTGACGTCTGGCAGATATGAGCAGATTTAGGATCCTTCATGAATTTTGGACGCGGAAGACAGCAGCGGCAGACATATCTAAAACATGATTTCAAGCAGATACCATCGTCCACCTTCGAGGATATCACGTATACAGACGAGGCAGGAGGACTTGCCATCTTCATCAATAATGATCTGTATCACACACCATTCGATAGCTTTCAAGTGACAGTGTTCAGACTCTCGTCTCCAGTCGGATGAATAACCATTGTGATCATCTACTGCCGACCGCAATCGTATATACCTCTCGAAGAGTGGTATGCTTTGGTATAGTAGCTTGAACCCTATATCCTATTTGTGGGTATTTTAACAGACGTAACAGGCTATGGGGCTTTGCGTTTAATCTTAGATTTGGTGCTGGGATTCTGGAGACTCCCGACGAGTTTAATCTAATCGTCGTCAATGATGGTTTCCCTACATTACTTCCGTTACCAGGTCAGCTACACTTACCCATCGATTTGACCTTTCGTACGACACCTATTTCCTCGCTTTTTGCGTAGACTGTTTCTTATCACATGACATCTATTCACTACGCTTTTCTTATATCAAAGTTGTCAGACCTCTGTCGTGATCTATAGAAGACTTCGTAAATCGGATGTCATGAAGGTGGCTTGGTCCTGGTACTTCCCAACCACGACGTCCCGCGAAAGAGGTACATTATTTTTCGAAATCGTCTCAATGTAGCAGCATCGCTTTCTATTCCACAGAAGAAGGTGATCATGTTCAAATGGTTCAAATGGCCCTGAACACTGTGGGACTTAACTTCTAAGGTCATCAGTCCCCTAGAACTTAGAACTACTTAAACCTAACTAACCCATCACACACATCCATGCTCGAGGCAGGATTCGAACCTGCAACCGTAGCGGTCGCGCGGTTCCAGACTGTAGCGCCTAGAACCGCTCGGCCACCCCGGCCGGCGGTGATCATGTGTTGGGATCTGTGATCACCTGATGGGACTGGGAATGTCCTCGTTAGGTGGCTCAAAGAAGACTAGCTTGTGGTCTACAAACGGCATACCACGTGGGTGAACTACGATGTTTATAAATGGACGGATGGAGCTACCAAACGCTTCCTCAAAGCCTGCAAAAAAGGACTGGAGAAAATTTTGCCAACGATTCTGGACGAACATTCCCGTTGGGCGGATCTGGGCAACCGCTTCCTCGCTCATATGGAAACTAGTGCCACCCAAACGGTTGCAGACCTAGACAGACAAGTTTACCGCACTCCATTGCCAGCACGCATTGTCCTCTCGGCGACCGGTACCGCTGATCATCGACGAGGTGGCTTCACCTCATCATTCTCTTTCACTGAACACAGGATTCTGAGGCACTCTACGGACATATCACCCAGATGTGACCATATCCGTTATTAAATGGTCAGCAAATTGTCCGAGAGCACAAAAATAGTTCTTTTCAGCATCTTAACTGGTATCGGTACGACGAGAACATTCCAGGTGCCTATAGTGAAACCTTGGAAGACGTCGTACCACTCTACTACCCTGTCGTTATGTATGTAAGAACTTTGAGCGTCAAGTTCCGTTTATAAAGGTGCTCAGAAAGTCAAGAAGTAATCCCTCGGACGCAACACGACTTTCGTAAAGGCAGAAGTACTGTTCACAATATCACACGTCTTGAGTTGGACTTTGAAAAAACCTTGCTGCCTGTTGGGTACCTGGTGGCTTTATATCTTGACTTGTCGAGGAATTATGACGATGTTATGATGACTGTGCTCATCAACAAATTAAATCTGCTACACCTCCTGGTATCGTTTTTGCGAATTATCTATTGTTTGCTCGCTGTCGTACTATGTCCGCCCACAGGGCAGTGTGTTATACTGGGCTCTCATAGTGTCGTGCAGCCTTCCACAGGCCACACACCCTTTATGTCGCCGAACTTGAGAATCTATTTAGTTCTTCCGTATGCGGATGACATACGTAGATACCACCATTCGTCGCGCTTTTGGGAGACAAAATTATAGCTACACGACGGCTGTGACAAGCTGGCCACATGGTAGTTTGGAAACAGTCTACCCTGTCGCTCGAAAAATATGCAGTGGTGTTATTCATAAGAAAACTCTGCAGTTTCTTCTAGCGTGAATTTCAGCTTGTCCGGTGCTACCTTCCTGTTCAGTCACATGCTAGGCTACTTAAGTCTACTTTGATTTCAAACTGACATAGCCACGTCATGTTGCTTACCTCATAGACAAGGTGAAGCACGCTGCAAATATACTGCGGATGCTCGCTAGAGTTTAGTTGGGAGCGAAAGCAACACTTCTCTCTTTGCAAGGTCTTCATCCGCTTTGAATACGGCAGCATCATCTATAGCAACGCGGTGAATTCGACTTTGCGTATACTCGATGTTTTCCATTGAAAGGCACTTCGTCTTATTCTTGGAACCATGAAAATAACGCTAACCAACGCACTGTTAGCGATGCCGTTCAACAAAATTGAGTATATGTTGTTCAAATAACTTCCTCATTAGTCGGTATTACACATTTGGTTATGGTTCCAGTAAGGAAATGGTTAAATTCTGGGGCCTCACACTGGCCCCTAATAGACGAGGGACGAGTCATACTTCCTCACAATTCACACTATAAGAAATGGGGACACCTTTAACCGCTAGTCCTGCGAGACTCTAAATTCCCTTGCTTTCGCTTCCGTTTGGTACCTTCTTCGCTGTAGCCCCGGTGTTGTACGTGCCATCCGATTTCAGAACGGGGGCGAACATTACTCACAACCTGGGGCACTTCCTTAACCTGCAATGGCCACACTAAGCTTGCATCTATACGGATGGCTCTAAAACTAAGGCGGGCGTGGGATACGCCTTCCTGAGCCTCTCTAGTGACGCATACCAAATGTTTGCACTGCCGCCTGGATCGTCTGTCTACAGGGTGGAGTTACCGTCTTTCGGGGAGGCTATTTATTATTGTATGCAGACGTTCTTAGTGGTCGTCACTGACTGCCAAGGTATGTTGCAGAAACTACAATATCCGGCGTTTGATAAACAGACTGTCAGATATGTCTTGGATATCTCGGAGGCCAGAATAGACAAGCGAATACTGGACACTGACGTCCACTTACCTCTGATAAAAGTGAACCATGGCACACTCCACAAAGAAACTGAAGACAGCCTCGCGAAGAGGAGCGTTGTAGAAGGACGGTTCCTAGCAACACCGACCGCTTATACGGATTTCGACTCGACAGTCAAGAAACCTGCTCATCACGACTATAATTGTGAATGGCACATTTGCCAGCTGTACAAGGTCGGTCACCTGGCGGCCAAACAACAGCACCTCGCTTCTCAGCCACCCTTCGCCTCGGTGAAGCTTACTAGACGTCGTGTGACCTCTCTGATCCGCATGAAGCTGGGACACGGGTGTTACCCTACCCACCTGTTGGAAATGATCGCTTCTGGACACTGTGATCAGGACTCAACAGCAATGGTGGATCTGAACCATGTCACATTTCCATGTACCAAGTACTCGGCTCATAGGCGGTCTTGCACAAGAAACTGATTGCAAGAGGCTACTCCTCCCTACAAGTGTGACATCTTAATTTCGTCGGATCGATATATACTAGTATTAGTTGCTCATGAACTATTTAAAAAACGCCAGCATCCAGATTTGAGCTGAGGTTGTGGATCTTGTCCTCCGGTGTAACCAGCCCGGTTAGAAAATTGTGACGTGTGTTTGTGTTTTCCCTTTGCATTAAGAACTTATCTTCGTAGACAACACCGATACCTGCTTTCAATTATAAGTTCCTGTGGTATACCTTTCATATGTAATCGACCCGGTTCGACATCTGGGTCGTAATTTTGAGTGTTTTATTTATGTCACGCTCTTATCTTTATATTTCACGTTACTATCATTGTTCTATTGCGAAAACTGTGCTAATATTAATTTAGCACTACTGTAACTACGGCTGGCTGTGCGGTGTTCGTCTTTTAGGGTTTTTATTTTACATTAATAACTTATGTCTGTGCGTCTTTTTATTGTTCTACTGTGGAAATTGCAGTTATATTAGCACGGCACTTTCGTAACTACTGCTAGCTGTATAGTGGTTGCTGCTCAAAGCCAAAAATAAACAAACAGAAAACATTCTGTTATCTGAACTACGTGTACACTACAAATATCATAACTTCTGAATCAAGTGAATTTATGAATAAAAGACTTACTAGGGTCAAAAGCCCAGTGTTAAATATCATTTAATTAGCAACGTTTGAAAGAAATATGAACCCGCATACTGTAAGCTTGCTACCAATGAGAATACTGACCTGTAACAATCCACGAAGCGTCACTATACATAATCATTTGTTGTGTCCGCCCTAGGTATGTGCGTGGTCAGCCCGACAGACTGTCAATCCTAAGCACCCGGGTTCTATTCCCAGCTGGGTAGGAGATTTTCTCCGCTCAGGGAATGGGTGTTGTGTTGCCCTAATCATCATCATTTCGTCTCCATCGACGCAAGTCACCGAAGTGGCGTCAGATCGAAAGACTTGCATCGGCGAACGGTCTACCCGGCAGGAGGTCCTAGTCACACAACGACATTTGTTGTTACTAAGTGCAGTAAAGTAAACTAAACAAATCCGTTTTAAATCACTGACGGATTACTTTTTCAGCACTTTCAACAACACCATAAGACAAAACAAAGCTCAAATATTGCCCTCTGACCATTGGATAATATACGTTGTACAACTACAGTATTATTATAATTGTATTAACTGAAATTCAGTAAAATTATTTGTGTATTTATTTCTTTTCAATTTTAAATTTAATTAATTTTGAAGTCAAAAGTATTCGAGTAATAATCTGAATTCAATACAAAACTTTATTACTGTACAGCGAAATTTTATTAAGACTTTAATGAGCACTTTCTGTGTTTCTAAATTCATAATAATTCTCAGAGTTTAAAATAGGACAGTAAGAAGCAGGATGTCATCCCTGTTTAAGTGCTAATGTATAGTTAGACAAGATTATAATATGAAATTAAATCAGATTAAAAAATTATTAGAGTGGCTAACAACATTGTGTAACACCTATCTAAGTTCTTGTTTTCACGGAAATGATGCCAGCGGTGATGACAATATGGGGAGGATGTCTGCGCGTGATAAAGTGGCTTCTCTGAAAACAGCAGCATTGCAACTGCGCGGTTCTTTTACACTGACAACCATGCCCTCTCCTACCACAGAATGACAGATATATGACAGCTGGAACATTCCATGTTTGATATGAACACATTGCCTGCAGTGGCTAGCGTGAAGGTTGCATAGACTGCGCCCAGAGATGAGTCCCCATTTGAGCAAACGGCCTTGCCCACAGAAAGTTCTACAGAGCAATTAGTTTGATGTTATCATATTCCTAACAGCAACAACTTCTATAACACAGCAGGTTTTCATTATGTGGGCAGCGATGCTCTTTCCAGATCAATGTACATGTTTTCAGAGACCAAAAGAAAAACAATTTTTCTATGTCATTACAAATATTATTACCAAATAACCTGAGGTGTTATCTCTACACTATCAAATGATTACATAGAAAAATATGAGTGTTCTTAGAAACTGATTAACTATGATGACGGAGGACTAACTTTCGTGAAGACTGGTATTCGTTTTGGAGGTTTCTGAGCCGGTAATTTTAGAGAACAATGTGATAACATGTTGTTTTGTGTACTGTTAAAGGGATCAGCATCGTATACCGTCACCGTTGTAACTCCGGGAACGTCGGGTCCACGTTGAATACTAAAATGTGCTGGATGGGTATTTTTAACAGGGCTACAGAGAAAAATTAATTGATTAATTGTCTGATAGGCGCTAGTCTTCACCATTATTAATCAAAAAAAAATCTCCTCTTCACAGGATGTAAAAATAAAAATAGGACATAATGACAAGGGGAATCCGCCATTGCTCGCTCTCTGACACAGACGAAACTTCACAGGGTGAAGGGAGGGTGAAAATAAATGGACACCTGTTGACTAAGTTTCCAAGAATATAACGGTTACCTCTTCAATGCGACTCCATCAGTCTTCTCTCGCAGGACAAGAGCAATCGAATTTCTAGCCTAGTTGGTATGAACACAAACTCGTGTTTTGGGGCTCTGCACTCAAATGCTATCGTATTTTTTCTTTCTTTGTTGTATGTTGTCACGGAAATATGTAGCATTAATATAATTTACTTACAATGAAAACATTCACGACCGAATTTCATAGCTATTGATGAGTCTTCCGGGATGTATGGCCGCGCTCGAAGTAACGTTTTGGTTCCTGACGTTTCGTCCATGGCTGTGTGGACATCCTCGGAGATGCTCTTGAACCTTGCCGACTGACGAATCCGACGTCGGAGACCGACACAATGACAAACTATTTTCCATGTCTATATAGAGAGACCAATGAATTGCATAAGCATAGTGATAATTTTAACAGAAAGAAGGAAGCCACGAAACTCAATGATAGGTGGACAGTAGCTTTGCAGAATCGATAGAGAGTTATTACCCTTGACAGAAGACTTAAGTTTTATCTCTGACAAGTACAATCTCTGCCAATCACGTATAAACTCCGACCACGCCCGCTTTACGCAGCATTTATGTCGCTTTCCGAGATCCGATTCGTCAGTCGGCAAGAAAAAAATGGTTCAAATGGCTCTGAGCGCTATCAGACTTAACATCTGAGGCCATCAGTCGCCTAGAACATAGAACTACTTAAACCTAACTAACCTAAGGACATCACTGACATCCATACCCGAGGCAGCATTCGAACCTGCGACCGTAGCAGTCCCACGGCTCCGGACTGCAGCGCCTACAACCGCACGGCCACCGCGGCCGGCAGTCGGCAAGACTCCTCGTCGCCAGCAGCACTTCCGAAGATGTCTAGCGTATCTATGGACGAAACGTCAAGGAGCGGAAAGTTTCATCGACCGCGGCCATACAGACCGGAAAACTCATAAGCAACTATTAATATTTTTGTGACGTGAAATACAACTACTGACGAAAGAAATAATCATTTCAGATCTTATTAAATCAGGTTAAAGACAGTAGTTAAAAACGAAAAATATATAAATTCTAGACTTTCAACTACCTTATACAAAGGACTGTTTGACGATGAAATCGCAATACTGACGCTTTTATTAAAGCTAATTGCGCAAAGGTGTACAATGTTCTCTCAACTCTACATTGCATATTTCTATCGACAGGTGAAGAATTACATTTCCTCCAATTACAGAAGTTACCTATTCGCATTGCACAGCAAAGGGATACCGCAAATAGGAACGATTCATTTAAAATATACACCATGATACCTGATCAGTTCCAGATTTCAGATTTCCAGAAAACGACTTTATATGTGAGCTTGTCCCGAAATTATCACCAAGTCTCGAGGTATTTCCCGTTGTTAACGACATTGCTTTCCCCTTGCTACAGTATTTAAGAATCTTTTCTAAGCATTGCTGGTGAATTAAATAAAAGTTTAGTTTCTACAGGAAATCATATAACTTTCTTGGCAAATTCCTTTCCGAGATTGATGTCTGAAATACTCCTCTGTGATACAGACAAGAGGGAGACTGAGTCAATAATCAAATCACTGAAGACTAAAGACTCTCATGGCTATGATGGAGTGTCTAGCAGAATATTAAAATACTGTGCTGGACATGTTAGCCCTGTATTTAACCATATCTGTAATTTTTCCTTTAGGAATCGTCAGTTTCCTGGGCGATCAAAGTACTCAGTAGTAAAGCCGCTTTTTAAAAAGGCCAAAGGGATAACGTAGATAATTCTAGACCTGTTTCTATGCCATCAGTGTTAGCAAAAGTTATGGAAAGGCTATGTATGCAAGGATAATCGATCATTTTAAATCACACGATTTGCTATCAAATGTACAGTTCGGCTTTAGAAGTCGTTAACAACTGAAAATGCTATATTATCTTTTCTCTGTGAGGTACTGGATGGGTTAAACAAAAGGTTTCGAACGCTTCGCATATTTTTTGATTTAACTAAGGCATTTGATTGTGTTGATCACATAATATTGCTCCAGAAGTTGGACCATTACGGAATACGGGGAGTAGCTCACAATTGGTTCACCTCTTACTTTAGCAACAGGCAGCAAAAGGTCATTATTCACAATGTTGATGACGGCTGTGATGTGGGTTCTGAGTGGGGTACTGTCAAGTGGGGGGTGCTCCAGGGATCAGTGTTGGGGCCACTCCTGTTTCTTATATGTATAAATGATATGCCTTGTAGTATTACAGGTAACTCAAAAATATTTCTGTTTGCTGATGACACTAGCTTGGTAGTAAAGGATGTTGCGTGCAACATTGGCTCGGTTTCAAATAGTGCAGTATATGACCACAGTTCATGGCTTGTAGAAAATAAACTAACGCTAAATCACAGTAAGATTCAGTTTTTACAGTTTCTAACACACAATTAAACAAAACCTGACGTTTTAATTTTACAGAATGGGCATATGATTAGTGAAACTGAACAGTTCAAATTTCTAGGTGTTCAGATAGACAGTAAGCTTTCGTGGAAGGCCGACGTTCAGGATCGTGTTCAAAGACTTAATATTGCCATTTTTACTATTCGAACGGTATTAGAAGTGAGTGATCGTTCGACACGAAAATTAGTCTAGTTTGCTTATTTCCATTCGCTATTGTCGTATGGTATTATATTTTGGGGTAACTCTTCTCACTCTAAAAGGATATTTTTGGCTCAAAAACGGATGGTTCGGGCAATAAGTTGTGTTAGTTCACGAACCTCATGTCGACCTCTGTTCATGAGTCTGGTTATTTTGACATTGGCCTCTCAATACGTATATTCCTTATTGTCGTTTCTTGTTACCAGTATTAGTTTATTCCGAAGAATAAGAAGCTTTCACTCGGTTAATAGTTGGCAAAAATCAAACCTGCATTTGGATCGGACTTCCTTAACTCTTGTGCAAAAAGGTGTGCAGTATACTGCTGCATCCATTTTCATTAAACTGCCACTCGAATTCAAAAATTTTAGCAGTAATCCACTCGCTTTAAAGTTGAAACTGAAGAGTTTCCTAATAGGACACTCCTTCTATTCTGTCGAGGAGTTCCTTGAAAAATTAAGCTGATTTTTATTGTATTGTTGATAGCGTTTACTTTAACTTATCGACTGACCTTTTTAAGGTTCATGAACATTTATTTTTATGTGTTATTACGTTTATGTTGTAATTTCATGTACTGACACGTTCCAAGACCTTGGAGATTTGCTCCTCAATTTGGTCCTACGGAACTTGACGAGTAAATAAAATAAAATAAAATAATGATAGTCGCACTAAAAAATGTGACTGCGGCATATATGATTGTGGTGCTATACATGTTTGTACTTTGAATGTTTTTGTGATAGATGTCGCCAGGTTGAGTGAACTGGTTCTGTCGAAGTACAAAAGAAAAAATCAAAGAAAAAACTGAAATACCAGATTTTACATGATTTTCAGTTGTTGATAATTATATAAAATATGCCATGATAAAATCTATTTTAATTTCTTTATCAATAATTCCATTGTAGTGCATGATGTTAATGTGCTTCCGCCACAGTAAAGTATAAAGAAAAAAGAAATATAAGATGATATTAGAACACGTTAAATTAAAACACTGAACCATTCTCCAACCCACTATGCTATCGAAGCGCTATATTTGACGTTGCGTGAGTGGACTGATAACCGGCGCCTAAATAGGACTGCAATTTTTTTGAAAAGTACAGGGTGCTCTCACCTAAGCCGAAATAGGTGTCCCATTGTCTTCACCTTTCATCTGTGAATTTCGACGTATGTTGCGTACCTCCTGTGAGAGGTAACATAGTAATATGAAAACAATTTATTAAAAAGAAACAAAAATATAAGAATTCTCATAAGAAGGGTATCAGGGTGCACGTCCTGGGTAATCACGGCAAGAGTGAGTTCCCTGAGAAGCTGGCTAGTCATTTAGATCTCACCTAAGTCTTCAGTCGCTTGTCGGCAGTGCAGAGTTGGCTGTTGGAGGCAGTAGCATCTGACGTAAGTCATGAGTTGTTACCTTGGCCTTCGTCTCTGCTAGTGAGCAGCATGTAGTGGATGATTGACAGCTGAGAGAATTAGCGCCACGGTTCACAGTATGGACTACACGGCAGGAGCATACGATACGCTATTCTGGTAATCGTGTTAGGAGGGGTCGGTTCTCCGAGCGATGTGAAGTTTAGAAGGCGGCACCCAAAGTATCCGATTGTATCGGTGGATGATGGTTACGAGAACGACTCATTGGCAGCAGAGTCAAAATGGCGATCAGTGTTCGAATCAGACTGCAAAATCAGCATCATGTGCGAGACTAAAGATTATCCACAGTAAGGAAAACAAAATCGAATAAATGTGAGAATGAGCATCAGACTTTAATGAAACCCAGCAAAAACTGAAACTGGAATTACAACAACGTGGAGTACACCGAAATCACGAGACCATATCTCCACCTAGGGCAGGAATATATCACGTCGTGCTTAGCAAGTCTTGAGATGAAGTTCAAGCAAGAAGTCTCGCAGAAGAGTCAACACGAAGTCTCATTTATCAATGAGCGTCTCCACCGAAGAAGTTCAACGAATCTCACCACGAATCACTTCACTCTACTGAAAGTCTCTTCACTCTCCTCGCTGGTTTCTGATCCAGATCTTCCCACTCTTGCGATTCCACACCACTCTTATTTTGTCCTTACTTCAACATCTACATTGATACCCCGCAAGCCACATCACGGTGTGTGGCGGACTTAGTGGGGAGAATGATTGTCGGTAAATCTCTGCATTGGCCCTAGTTTCAGGAATTTTCTCTTTGTGATTATTCCGTGCGACGTATGTGGGACAAAGAAATGAGTTGTCCGACTCTTCCCGTAACGTATTATTTTGTAATTTTCGAGTACTAAATCGCTACGTGATGCACATCGCCTCTTTTGTAGCGTCTGCCGGTGAAATTTGTTGAACACCTCCGTAACGCTCTCCCGGCAACTAAAGGACCGTGTGGCGAAACGCACAAAGTGACGAGTGATGCTCAAAAATTGGTCCAAAAAGTGTTGTTTAAGCCTCTTCTTTCGTGGATGAGTTATATTTCCTAAATATTCTTCCTACGAGTCTGAGGCTAGCATCGCATTTTCTACCATTTGTTTCACGTGTTCATTCCATATAAGTTAGCTCCAGATGGTTACCGGGAGATATTTTACAGTAAATAGTGTTACCTGCAACAACGGTGTAGTTTTACAGTACTGGATTTCTTCTCCTGCGTTTGCACAATATATTACGTTCGGGGTTAACTGACAGTCGCTGCACCATTCATCAAGCCTCTGCAGGCCATTCTGAAAATCGAGACCGCCTTTTGGCGTTTCTACCCTCTTATAGTCAACCATATTTTCTGCTAACAGCTTCCGACGCTTTCTATTAGATTGTTTACATATAGTGTAAACAGAGACGGTCTTATCACACTCCTTGAAATCCTCCTGAAATCACTTTTATGTCTGACGATTTAGATCCTTTAAGAGGGACGTGTTGAGTTCCCTCTGTAAGGAAATCTTTAATTCAGTCACGAATCTGGTCCGGTACTCGGTAATGTCGTATTTCTTTCACAGTTCGGCACACTGTCAAATGCCGTCCTGAAGTCTGGGAACATGGCACTAACATGAGCAATGGTACGTATCTCATCGAGCTACAGAGCGAGCTGGGTTTCGCTAGATTTCGGTTTGTGGAATCGATGTTGACTTTTATCGAGGAGAGTTTCGTTTCTCCAGAATCGTCATAATTCTTGCGCATAAAACATTTTCCATAATTCCACATCACACTGACGTCAGTTATACAGGCCTCTAATTATGTGCATCCATCCTACGACCATTCTTGACTTTAACTTGCACTTTCTTCCAGTCCCTATTTACCCTTCGTTGTTCTAGCATCATTGGCTGGCGATATATCTGTGCCAGCCAATCACTGTTCCTCCTTGGCAGTTCTCCTCCTCTTGACTCCTTGCTTCAGGTAGTAAACTTCCTGAAGAACTACCCCCAAAACTCCTTGAAATAGGTAAACTCGGGCCGTTTTGGATGACGGGTTTCCAAATTGCAGACTATCTGAAAAGTCAACAGCAAATATTCAGTGTTGATGACGAAGATGTGAAATAAATGGAAAAAAATGCAAAATATTTTTCAGTATCTTCCGAGGAATGTATTAAGTGACGGGAAACACCCACCGTCGTTTAATAGAAATATAATATAACTGGTATGTAAGCAAAGATAGCTTCATCACAGATTCAAGAGAACCCTAAACGTAGCACACAAACAAAAGATGACTCAAGTGAAAATGAGTGTAAGGAGAGCAATTCGGGAAGCTCATTGGGCTCTGTAACGGATTTACGAGACAGTCTTTAATGTTGCTGACTATATACTGCGTTAGGGATGCGGTCACACACCTGTCGTTCTCCTAAGCTCCCAAGTTCAGTGCCTATAAATGGCTACTGAGGTGCAAGAAGGAAGGGGCTGGCAGAAATAATTTACTCCTACTCAGCAAAAATTTAGGAAATAAAAGTAATTAATGTTATTGTCCTTAAGTAGTCATGCTTTGGGAAAATATAATGGTTAACAACGATTTACAAGTCGTGGGATCTTGTATCGATAGTTTCTTAATGGTTGCTTCACATGTATGTATCTCAAAAACACATTGATCAGCCACAAAATTATCACCACCTATCTACTAGCCATTAAGTACACCTTTGGTAAGGATAACAACGACTACACGTCATGCCATGGACGTAATGAGGTCTTCGTAGGTCGCTAGAGGGAGTTGGCACCACATCTGCACACCGTAGTCACCTAATTCCCGTAAATTCTGGGAGGCAGGCGATGAGCTATGACGCCACGTGACTCACATCCCACATGTGTTCGATGAAGTTCAGATCTGGCGAGTTGGGAGGTCAACACGTCATTTGGAACTCGCACTGTGTTCCTCGAATCACTCCATCACACTCCTGGCCATGTGATTTGCATCATTAGGCTCATTATCTTGATGTAAAATGCCATTGCCGTCCGGAAACCTGGTCGTCATGAGTGGATGTTTTTTTTTGGTCATCAGTCTCCTGACTGGTTTGATGCGGCCCGCCACGAATTCCTTTCCTGTGCTAACCTCTTCATCTCAGAGTAGCACTTGCAACCTACGTCCTCAATTATTTGCTTGACGTATTCCAATCTCTGTCTTCCTCTACAGTTTTTGCCCTCTACAGCTCCCTCTAGTACCATGGAAGTCATTCCCTCATGTCTTAGCAGATGTCCTATCATCCTGTCCCTTCTCCTTATCAGTGTTTTCCACATATTCCTTTCCTCTCCGATTCTGCGTAGAACCTCCTCATTCCTTACCTTATCAGTCCACCTAATTTTCAACATTCGCCTATAGCACCACATCTCAAATGCTTCGATTCTCTTCTGTTCCGGTTTTCCCACAGTCCATGTTTCACTACCATACAATGCTGTACTCCAGACGTACATCCTCAGAAACTTCTTCCTCAAATTAAGGCCGTTATTTGATATTAGTAGAATTCTCTTGGACAGAAATGCGTTTTTTACCATAGCGAGTCAGCTTTTGATGTCCTCCTTGCTCTGTCCGTCATTGGTTATTTTACTGCCTAGGTAGCAGAATTCCTTAACTTCATTGATTTCGTGACCATCAATCCTGATGTTAATTTTCTCGTTGTTCTCACTTCTACTACTTCTCATTACCTTCGTCTTTCTCCGATTTACTCTCAAACCATACTGTGTACTCATTAGACTGTTCATTCCTTCCAGCAAATCATTTAATTCTTCTTCACTTTCACTCAGGATAGCAATGTCATCAGCGAATCGTATCTTTGATATCCTTTCACCTTGTATTTTAATTCCACTCCTGAACTTTTCCTTTATTTCCATCATTGCTTCCGCGATGTACAGATTGAAGAGTAGGGGCGAAAGGCTACAGCCTTGTCTTACACCCTTCTTAATACGAGCACTTCGTTCTTGATCGTCCACTCTTATTATTCCCTCTTGGTTGTTGTACATATTGCATATGATCCGTCTCTCCTTATAGCTTACCCCTACTTTTTTTCAGAATCTCGAACAGCTTGCACCATTTTATATCGTCGAACGCTTTTTCCAGGTCGACAAATCCTATGAAAGTGTCTTGATTTTTCTTTAGCCTTGCTTCCATTATTAGCCGTAACGTCAGAATTGCCTCTCTGGTCCCTTTAGTTTTCCTAAAGCCAAACTGGTCGTCACCTAGCGCATTCTATATTTTCTTTTCCATTCTTCTGTATATTATTCTTGTAAGCAGCTTCGATGCATGAGCTGTTAAGCTGATTGTGCGATAATTCTCGCACTTGTCAGCTCTTGCCGTCTTCGGAATTGTGTGGATGACGCTTTTCCGGAAGTCAGATGGTATATCGCCAGACTCATATATTCTACACACCAACGTGAATAGTCGTTTTTTTGCCACTTCCCCCAGTTATTTTAGAAATTCTGATGGAATGTTATCTATCCCTTCTGCCTTATTTGACTGTAAGTCCTCCAAAGCTCTTTTAAATTCCGATTCTAATACTGGATCCCCTATCTCTTCTAACTCGACTCCTGTTTCTTCTTCTATCACATCAGACAAATCTTCACCCTCATAGAGGCTTTCAATGTATTCTTTCCACCTATCTGCTCTCTCCTCTGCATTTAACAGTGGAATTCCCGTTGCACTCTTAACGTTACCACCGTTGCTTTTAATGTCACCAAAGGTTGTTTTGACTTTGCTGTATGCTGAGTCTGTCCTTCCGACAATCATATCTTTTTCGAAGTCTAAACATTTTTCCTGCAGCCATTTCGTCTTAGCTTCCCTGCACTTCCTATTTATTTCATTCCTCAGCGACTTGTATTTCTGTATTCCTGATTTTCCCGGAACATGTTTGTACTTCCTCCTTTCATCAATCAACTGAAGTATTTCTTCTGTTACCCATGGTTTCTTCGCAGCTACCTTCTTTGTACCTATGTTTTCCTTGCCAAATTCTGTGATGGCCCTTTTTAGAGATGTCCATTCCTCTTCAACTGTACTGCCTTCTGCGCTATTCCTTATTGCTGTATCTATAGCGCTAGAGAACTTCAAACGAATCTCGTCATTCCTTAGTACTTCCGTATCCGACTTCTTTGCGTATTGATTCTTCCTGACTAATGTCTTGAACTTCAACCTACTCTTCATCACTACTATATTTTGATCTGAGTCTATATCTGCTCCTGGGTACGCCTTACAATCCAGTATCTGATTTCGGAATCTCTGTCTGACCATGATGTAATCTAATTGAAATCTTCCCGCATCTCCCGGCCTTTTCCAAGTATACCTCCTCCTCTTGTGATTCTTGAACAGGGTATTCGCTATTACTAGCTGGATGTAGGTGGCCTGTAACCAGTGTACGATACTCTTTGGGCGTCATCGTGCTTTGCCCGAGGTTACACTGGACCCATGGATGCCCATGCGGTTGTTCCGCAGTGCATAATGGAGCCACTGCCAGCTAGTCTCCGTCATGCAGTACAGGTGTCTATGAGCTGTTCCCCCCGACAACGGATTCGAGCCCTCCCATGGTCAAGATGAAGAAGGTACAGGGATTCATCAGACCATGCAACGCTCAGCCAATGCGCCTACCTCCAGTACCGATGGTCACGTGCCCATTTCGGTCGTAGTTGCCGATGTCGTGGTGTTCACATTGGCATGTGCGTGGGTCGTCAGCTACAGAGACTCATCATTAGGAGTGTTTGGTGCATGGTGTGTTCAGACACACTTGTACTTCGCCCAGCATTAAAGTCTCATGGTAGTCACCGAGTGAGATGGCTCAGTGGTTAGCATCCTGGGCTCGCGTTCTGGAGGACGAAGACTCAAACCTGATTTAGATTTTCCGTGATTTCCGTAAACCGCTGCAGGCAAATGCCAAGATGGTTCCTTTAAAAGGGCACCGCAGTCTTTCTTCCCCATCCTTCCCTAATTCGATGCGACCGATGACCTGACCGTCTGGTCACCTCCCACAAATCAACCAACTAACTTAACTTTGGTTACTCCACAGTTCGCATCCTGCTCTGTTTTACCAGTCTGCTCAGTCTACGACTACCGATGTCTGTAATGAAGAGTGGCCGCCCAACCCCACGACGTAGGGACGTTATTTCACTTTGAAATGATAATTAAATCAAAACCTTAAGCTATCGACAGGCGTTGATATACATCAAAGGGGACAGGTTGAAAATGTGTGCTCTGCCCAAGACTCGAACCCGGGATCTCCTGTTCACATGGCAAATGCTCTGTCCACCGGAGCCTCAGAAGGCACAGAGGATAGTGTGACTGCAGGGATTTATCCCTTGCACGCTCCCCGTGAGACCGACACTCCCAGCTTAATGTCCACACACTACATTCGTAGTGCCCCTGCCCATTACACTTATTACACGTGGCAGGCGATCTTTCCGAGTCCCGTAAGAGTTCGGGCACTGAGTATGCATCCAGCACAAAAGAAGAAGGTCAATGGCCCGTTAGCTTTAACTATATGAGGATGGTATCTGTTCTTTCGGACATTTGCGAAGGAACAGATACCATCTTCATATGGTTTCACTTTGGTTTCACTACGTGTTGAAGACACCACAGCACTCCTGTAATACCCGAAATGTCGTGCAGTTTCCGAAATGCTCGTTCCGAGCCTCCGGGCCATCGCAATGTGCCCTCGGTCAAACGTCCCCTTTTCATACACGGACAGCACGCACCCTGATACTACATGCACCGTGCACGCGTCTGACTGGCAGTGAATCCTCAACAGGTGACTGCTACCGCCTCAACGGTTTTATATAGATAGTAGCTCTATGGTTATAACGTTCTGGCTGGTCAGCGTAAATGGAGGTCCATTTGAATCCTTAGCAAAATGGTGAAAGACCTCAGTTTCAGGTTAATTAGAAATCCGTTAACTGCTCCGCTATTCAGAGTATGCAAGTTACAAGTGACGATCAAAAAGTTTTCGTTTGAGAGTGTTTCTGCAACGTAATTGCAACGTAGCGCGACTCCAATGTGGGTATATAAGAACCAGCATGTAGCCAAGGGATCAGTGTTGCATTGGTGTGTTTACGAAATGGGTGAGGCATGTCCTGAAACGCGAACTGTTGCCAAATGCGTCTAAATATTACCAACCTGTTGTTATTCTTTTCTTGGCAGCTGAAGAACAGACATCGGTATACAGTCAACGAAGACTGAAGAATTTGTATGATTCAACATGTCTATCGAAAACGAGAACTGTGGAAGGTGCTACAAGGCATAAATCTCCTTCGTGATGACGTGCATCCCCATATCGCAAACGTCGTATCGCAGAGGTTGCGCCAACGTAACTAGGAGGTACTGGAGCATCCGCCTTATAGTTCTGATTAGTCCCCATTCGGTTATCACGCCTTCTATCCCTTACAAAAAGCCGTAAAGTGACGGGGACTCCTGTCGGACGAGATTGTGTAGCAGGCATTTACAGACATCTCCACGCAGCAGGACAGGGTGTTTTGCCAAAGTCGATCTTCAACTGGTACATCGGTGAAATGATTGCCTTAATTCCTCTTTAACATACCAGTTCTGAACTCTACGAACCGAAACTTTTTGATCGTCTCTTAAAATGATGTAAACCTATTACTCAAAATTCTTTCCGTTCCCATAGACTTCAGACTCAGAAAAATTTCAACCACTTAGATCTTTTTTCTGTCTCAGCTCCACATGACGCTCATACATAGTAGTTTACTTAAAGAACTCTATGGTTTGTTGCCGTAAAGTAATTAATTTGTCGTTTATTTACAGTGTAATCTCTAATGTAATCTACGATAACGTTGGAAGCTGAAGAAGTGAATTAAAATTTGTTCGTTGGCTGGGACTCGAACCAGGGTCCTCTTGTTTACTATGGCGGATATGCTGACCATTACATCACCACAGCATTATGGCCAATATAGCTGTACGAACTAGCCGAGTACCCTCCCCAACACAAACTCCAATTCACATCTCCCCTTATATTGTCACTTAAAGGTCTCAGGGAAAATTTAATTTAAGATCTATACGATCACATGTAGTACAGCACTTCCCCATCACGCCCAATGCTGGAGTGCTCACGTCGGAGACTCCTGGAAATAGTGACAATATAGGGGGAGATGTGGAGTTTGTGTTGTTGTGTTGGGGAGGCTATTTGACTTGAGTAGTTCGTGCAGCTGTAGTGACCCTAAAAAAAAAGCTGTGGTGGTGTAATGGTAAGCATATCTGCCTAGTAAGCAAAAATACCTTGGATCGAGTCCGGCCGCAGAACAAATTTTAATTCACTACTTCAGCTTCCAACGTTATCGTAGATAAATTAAAGACTTAAATGTCTCAGGGAAATTTTAAGACCTAAGCATTCAAATGACAAATTAGATAGGCTCTTGTGTGCTTATGTATATCATAGACAGCAATTATCCTGCCTTTTTGTCAGTGCTTCGCTGTTAAATCCAGTACTTTCGCAACTTCCACTCCGCATGCATAGATTTATGAAACAAAACTATACTAATTAGCACTCCTACAACAGATCTTATATACGAAACTATACGTGATTCTCTCCACCTATCACGTGATGTTTCCAGAATTTTTGCGAGACAAATAGTTCACACATTAGGTATTATCTGTATCGACAATAACAAAAAAATGCTTATGTTCGAAACTAATAATTTAAAGTAATCATACGAATGTTTTTTGGATAGGGTCCGCCTTTAGCAAAACACAATTTTATACGAATTCATAATTTATGTGTTTTTTCAAATATCTGCAACTACGATTTATAAACTAATAGTTACATGTATACAAACAGTAAAGGACAGTCTTTATCTTTAACATATGAGAAATAAAAGCCAACTGAAGATACAACTGCAGTGAAACATGTTTGGGTTAAAAAACAAAATTATGTTTTGCCTAAGGTGGACACTATCCAAAAAAACATACGTATTGTTGAAGCAAACACGGAGAAAAGAGCTTCAACCTCGAGATGATTAAAGTAATCATGTTAACTAATCTACTGTCTGATATGTAAATCCTTTACTGTATACTACCGTCGACGTCTACCGTTCGCTTGGTTCACAGCTCTTCTCACCAACTTTTCCATCCCAAAATTTTCTGAAAACGCTGTTCCTCCAATGACTCTCTTCACTTGCTGTGCAGGTGACTTCGGCACAAGTGCTACATTTTTATACAACTGTCGCTCTGTCGCTTATTGACTTTTTTTTGCCGGCCGGGGTGGCCGGGCGGTTCTAGGTGCTACAGTCTGGAACCACGGTTGCAGGATGTGTGTGATGTCCTTAGGTTAGTTGGGTTTAAGTAGTTCTAAGTTCTAGGGGACTGATGACCTCAGAATTCCCATAGTGCTCTGTATTTTGAAGAAACCAACGAGATTTTTTTGATACCTTGATTCAACAACCGCCCGTTTTGAATATTTTAGTAATATTTACATATTAAAAAGTTATGTTTGTAAATTTTATTAACCTCTCTCTGCTGGAAAGAGTCAATGAACTGCTGTCAGTCTGCCTTCCTCCTAACAGGAAAAGAACTGAAGTAACGATACATAAAAAAGGTGACAATTAAAAGTCCTTCAAAACATTGTAGAGTCTAAAACAAGAATTACGGAAATTAAATTCCATGTGAAGCCGCTAAAACCAGAATATCAACAGAGCTTAAACTCGAGTTGGGGAATAATTTATTGTTTGTCTTGTCAAGGAAATAGTAATAAAAAGTATTATTAACACGACGTAACATCTTTGTTACGTCGACAATGTCAGCATTAAAACACAATGCCTCCAGATTAGAAACGACGTGTTAAGCTCTGCTCCATCACGCGAAGATTATTCCAACGAAAATCAATCATCTGGTAGTAGAGGAACCAATGAAAGTACTCGGACAAACAAACAAAAAAAGCCACCAGCAGTTTTGTTCTCCGCAGTAAATGGATTAGTGGCGGAAACTTCCTTGGCAAGCAGTCAGCGGTATACATGAGAACGGTGGGGATCTGGGAGGGGGGGACAGCTGCGACGCAAAAAAGTTATGAAGATATAAATTTCCCAACTTAGTGACCATAAAATGAAGCCATAGTTCTACTGCAAGAAACGACCGTATCCCTAGTCTGTCCGCCTGTGGCTTAATACACTTAAATACAGAAAACGTCAACCATTTGGATGTAACATATAAAGCATTAATTACAGTAGTCTCTGTTCTTTGTCAGAACTTCATATTTATAGATAAACTGCTGAATTCCAGTTTTCTTACATCCCCTGTGTTAAATCCTGTGGTGTACTGCTCTGTAAATAATTTGAGAGGAAAATATCCCCCTCTTAAACGCAATTAGCATTTATCTCTAGAGCAGTGATTGGAAAAGATCATAAATCACTCCGATCGACAAGAAAAGGAATCACGAATGTTCCACTGACCACAGTCCCATACCAATCACATTTATTTGTAAATGAATCCTAGAACATATACTGAGCTAAAACATTGTTATCTATATGTGCAAAATAATTTCCTCCGTGGACACCAGCTTTTCAGAAGACATCGATCACGTGAAACTCAAATCGTGTTCTGTACAAACGACGTCTTTAATGTTATAGGTAGAGGAGTCCAAATTGATTCGGTGGTTCTAAACTTTCGATAAGCTTTAGATGCAATACTACGTCAACAGTTTCAAAGTAATATATTGTCAATAGGATATTCGGCAGATTTGAGACGAAACAGAAAGTCTCCCCATACTCAGAACGCAACACATCATAGATAGACCTCACAGAGAGTGATGTAATACCTGGTGTATCCCAAAGGGTTGTAATGAGACTCGGAAATGGAGTGAGAGAAAAACTAAGGACATATACGCTTTCCTAATTTCTTTTAGCTTGTTTTCGCCGTCCTTAGTCGAAATGTGCGTTGGTGACAGCAGTCCGCAGCAAACACTAGTTTCCTATATTTTCTAAATTCTATTGTGAGAAACGAAAGCCGTTTTCACTCCAGGGATTCCCTTTTGAGTTCACAGATCATTTCCGTAATACTCGTGTGTAGATCGAATGTGTCAGTAACAAATCTAGCACCACGTCTAAGAAATGCTTCAGAGGCTTCCTTCACCACAACCGGTTGAGAATTTAAACCACTCGAACAGAGTAGGGGAACTGTACCGCTATGAGGACCAAATTCAGTGTCACGGTATAATCTGATACCCTACCCACGATTCTCCGACAATTGTGTGTGGTACATTCAAGGTCATGGGGGATCCCTTCCCATCCACCTTCTGCTGCCCACGTTTGTCAGGATCTCGCGTGTGGTACATTGAAGGCCGGGGTTACCCAATCCCCCCCCCCCCCTTCCGCCACCAGAGTTTGTCTGGAAACTGGAAATGCTTGATACCTGTCTCAGGGTCGATTACTGTGGATTCTGGGACAGATAGTGAAATAAGAGATGTCATCCTGCCACCTTGACCTTTTACAGTAGGATAGTTTAAAACAGGTAGGAAGCTCCTCCCCCACCCCTTTTGCCTCTAGACCAAAACAACAGGTTCCCACCACCACAACCACCCCTTATTATTATTTCAGTCATGCAAGTTTTTTCATTCAGGGTCTGTACGCTATAGCGAAAGGACCATGAATAGCAGGGATCAACGACCACCACCAACATAATAAAAAGAAGAGGAAGGATGACTCATCTGATAGTAAATCTTTGTCCTTCCATCTCCCTGTTATTATTAATTAATTAAAATACAAGATGTTCGGAAATTCCGGCTACAGACTTCTAGGGCTTGTAGCGGGCAGAGAGCGCACAATATTTTGAATAGGAACCCATGTCTGAAAACGCACCGTTTCCATTCTACGACGGTTTCAAATGGCTCTGAGCACTATGGGACTTAACAGCTATGGTCATCAGTCCCCCAGAACTTAGAACTACTTAAACCTAACTGACCTAAGGACATCACACACATCCATGTCCGAGGCAGGATTCGAACCTGCGACCGTAGCAGTCACACGGTTCCGGACTGCGCGCCTAGAACCGCTAGACCACCGCGGCCGGCACGACGGTTTCAGTTTAGATGTTTATCTCATCCACTTCTGCTTAAGTAATAGAATTAGGCGTGATACATTACAATTATTAAGTAATAATTCGAAAAGAAACATAACGAAGCACCCGTTGATTACGTAAGCAAATTTGTCTGCTTTAACACCTAAACATTGCGTGTTTGCATTGTTCCAAAACAAAAGAGAATCGAGGACACTGTACATACAGAACAGCACTGATGCAATACAACTGAGGGACCATGTGATGACCACCAACGTTTCTATAGACATTGTTCACCCCATCCTGTCTACCCTGCTGCATGGGACAAGCAGTTCTGAGACTTTTCTCTTGCTCTCAGCAGACGTGGACGCGTCAAACATCTGAACCGAAGCGGCCGTAGAACAGAAAAGGTACGTTTCCCCAGTTCAAAATACTATGTACTCAAACCCCTCTACACGTTCTAGACGTTTGTAATGCGAATTTCCGGACACCTGGTATTCGTTTATACTTATGATTTGTTATTTTTCCAACAGTGCAATGCGCCCCTCACGTAATTTTAACTGAAATGCTGGACCATGAAACGCCTTTTTCTAAGTTTATGTTGTCTGCCCCATCACAGCGACAGCCCATAATAGTCGTTCCAGATTCATGAATTTTCTATGTGAGTATCACGCGCTCCCACAACCACAGTGGCAGCAGCAGCTGTTGGAACTTTCTGAACCTACCGAGTTTCAGTTGAGTTGGTACAGAATACCAGTGCTTATATCATTCATGGCAGCCAGCAGATCAAAACATGAAATTAGGCCTAGCACCTGATACGACTTTGATGTAATAATCCGTAATCCTCAATTTTTTGTAGGAGGATGTCTAGCCATTTCCATGAGCCTTGAAGATTAAATCGCATCTACATTTGGTTTTATATAGTTCAGTTCTAACATTTCAATACTCACTTTCATGTGGGAATACGCTGAGTAGTGGTTTATTCGGTATCGCTCCGTTACCGTCTTCAAATACCTTTCGGAAAATTCATCCGCATAGTAGGTTTGAAAGTTCACAGGGCAACGAGTTGTCCCTGTCTGCACCCGTACAGCTTCTTTCCCAGTTTCTGCTTCTACTGGTAGGATCCAGCGAAATCAGAAATATGTATCAATAGCCATTAAAATATGTTTTGCGTGACAGTTTGTCGAATTCTTGGATAACCATCTCCTTAATTATTATTAATCAGTAATGCATCTTATTCAAATCTCTGAAATAATTATATCATTTCATTTATGAGAACCGTATTTCCTGCTGCACTTGATGCTACGGGCTGTGGTAGAAATTGTATTACTTGCTTGGGGTCATCATAGTACTCTAAAGGTGTGTTGTTCATTTATTTCTACTGAAAGTTAGTTCCTTCATTTGTGCTATGTACACCTAATGACTGATGTCTAATACTATTCCAATATTTCTTTCTGTTTGCGCTTTTTACTGACCTGTTGGGGTGTTGCTTTGTCTGCATGAGTTAATCATACGTAATACTTCAACTTACCCTTATATATTCCCTTTGGCAAATATTTGTCAGTGTTCGGAGTTTTTAGGAATATTAGTTCCCTTAAATCTCGTGTATGTAGAAATTCCTTATCCCCAACCTGTACTACATGCCTGGTTAACTGTATAGGATCCTTTTCCAGCGTATATGGTCGATCTTGGCTCATCTCGTATATCTCATCTGTTTCGCTGACACTCCGATCGTTAGTGAAATCAGTAATAGTATATTCTCCTCCTCATCTGCCTCCATCTGTTGTTTGTGGGAACTATTAGATACTTTTTGCTACCGATTTAACCGTCCCTGGCAGAGAATGGATCACTCGTGCCGTCGTAATTTTAGCAGTCACAGATATCGATGTATTGCTAAACCGACTTTGAAATAGTATTTTTACTGTCTCTCACAAAATTTACACAGGTTCTTCTCTTCATATGTTTAAAACTCTTTCAGTCTTGTCAACCTTCGTATTTACTATATTCATAAACCTCAGATGCGTTGTACTGTCTTCTTCCACATCCTTTCTTTCGTTAATATATACAAGAAGAGTTTTACTGTCTTCTAACGCTTTTCCAATTCTATGGATTTTTACAGTTCCCATTTCCAGAGCATCTCCCAACTTTTGCATTTTAGTAGTAGAACGTTTAGAAGTTTTGTTGATACTTCCAGCTTTCGTAGGACGACTTCTAAGCATTCTTTCCAGTTCTAAGAATTTTCTGTCAACGTGTAAATGAATATTTGGCTTATGCCTCATCTGCATAAAATGAGTGAGTGGCGTGTGCGTATCTGTCCATATTCTAGAATATTCTAACACATTTATGAATTGGTACTTAAACAGAAACTCCTGGAAGTTGCATCTGTACCGCCCATTATTCAGTTTTCTCCGTTTATCAATAACCAGAAAGCTATACTGCTTGTTGTTACAGCAAGAGCCACAGATGACAAAAAATTCATTAAATGTCATGTTGGTTTCTACAAGAATTTGATAAATATCTTTTAAATTCGTATCGTCACGTTTGAAAGCAGTATTGAGGTTTGCATTCAACTGCTTCAGCATCCTGGAGTATGATTGGCTCCAATAAAAGACGCAAGATCCCATACGGTGACAGAAACAGAAATATTTTCCTATTCCATTATAGTTTTCCACTGTAACATAATCAGACATGAATACGCTGGTAGACTTTCCTTTTTTGAGTAGTATACCACTGCTTCCGTGAATGTCTGGTTTGTTACACGTCAATGCTGTGCAAAACCTCCTGTGTTTGGGCTAAAATGGTGTTTCTGAAAATAATAGGTATGCTCAAAGTGGATTCCTTCGGGATGCGTTAACAATGGTGTAACAACATTAGTCTTCCTACAATTGACTGGACCAACAATTGAAGCACGTATATTATTAGGAAAAAGGGATCTATTCTTCTTCTTAATCTTACAATATCATTGCACGGTTGGTTGGTTACTACGAGACTGGTGGGACTGTTATGTTGATGACTATGTGCTGACATTAGCGTGCACAGGATTGTGTAGAGAAATAGAAAACACACACATGTACCTCCTATATATATTTTTTCTTTTACTTTCCGGCTATTAAATATGGATAGGTATATGGACATGCCTAAATAAGAACATAATTTTGTGCCTACAACTGGCACAACTGCGTCACACATATATGCATGTAGAGATGTGCAGCATGAATTATAAAGCTGAGCGATGGTTTCCCCTGATGAATGGAGGATTTGTCATGCTAACTCCAACACATTGCTACATACACTATATGATCAAAAGTCACTGGGCACCCCCAAAAACATACGTTTTTCATATTAGGTACATTGTGCTGCCACCTACTGCTAGGTACTCCACATCAGCGACCTCAGTAGTCATTAGACATCGCGAGAGAGCAGAACGGGGCGTTCCGCGGAACTCGCAGACTTCGAACGTGGTCAGGTGATTGGGAGTCACTTGTGTCATATGTCTGTATGAGAGATTTCCACGCTCCTAAAAATCCCTAGATCTACTGTTTCCGATGTGATAGTGAAGTGGAAACGTGAAGGGACACGTGCAGCACAAAAGCGTACAGGCTGTCCTCGTCTGTTGATTGACAGAGACCGTCGACAGTTGAAGAGGGTCGTAATGTGTAATAGGCAGACATCTGTTCACGCCATGACACAGGAATTCCAAACTGCATCTGGATCCACTGCAAATACTATGGCAGTTAGGCGGGAGGTGAGAAAACTTGGGTTTCATGGTCGAGCGGCTGCTTATAAGCTACACATCACGCCGATAAATGCCAAACGACGCCTCGCTTGGTGTAATGAGCGTAAACACTGGAGGATTGAACCGTGGAAAAACGTTGTGTGGGGTGACGAATCACGGTACACAATGTGCCAGCGTAAGTAGTGCCAACAGTTACATTCGGAGGCGATTGTGTTACGGTGTGGTTGTGTTTTTTGTGGAAGGGGCTTGCACCCCTAGTTGTCTTGCGTAGCACTATCACAGCACAGGCCTATATTGATGTTTTAAGCACCTTCTTGCTTCCCACTGTTGAAGAGCAATTCCGGGATGGCGATTGCATCTGTCAATATGATCGAGCACCTGTCATAATGCACGGCTTGTGGCTGAGTGGTTACACGACAATAACATCTCTGTAATGGACTGGCCTGCACAGTCCTGACCTGAATCCTATAGAACACCTTTAGGATGTTTTGGGACTTCGACTTCGTGCCAGGCCTCATCGACCGACATCGATACCTCTCCTCAGTGCAGCACTACATGAATAATGGGCTGCCAAGAAACCTTCCAGCACCTGGTTGAACGTATGCCTGCCAGAATGGAAGCTGTCATCAAGGCTAAAGGTGGGCTAACACCATATATAATTCCAGCATTACCGATGGAGGGCGCCACGAACTTGTAAGTCATTTTCAGCCAGGTGTCCGGATACTTTTGATCACATAGTGTAATTGATTCTAGTGTTGTGGATTTGTATGGCGAGAAAAATGCGGTGGCAGCCACCACAAAAAGGTTAAGTAGCTACCGTCCATAAGTGAGTGCTATGTTATATGACTTTGTAGGTTACTTGAGCGAGCTTAGTGTTAATATCCGTCAGTTAGCACAATGTATAAATGCCTGTGGTCATTCAATGCCAAAATCTGAAACCATTAATCCCTCAAATATAAAACCTGTGGAAGAGTATACCCATGTATTTTGATGCTCCTATTGGGATTGTGATACAGGATGTGATACATGATGATCATTTTTGGGACGCTCTATGAGACATCAACAGTGTTTCAAGAAGATGTACTAGCAAGGGGGCATCACTTTATGCCCACTCTAAAAAAGATTTTAAAACTTAAAATACAAATTTCGTAAATTGTTACTGATTTTTACCCACAGCATACTTTTGGAAGAGAGACTGATGTGTCAGTAGGGTCCTGAACCTTGGATACTGAATATGGCATTCATTGGACAAAATGACATACACTAATAAGATTTGAACTGTTGAGTTAAGCTTGGCGGAATTTGGTAGAAGAATTCATAAAATTCAATGAACTATTTTTCAAAATTTTGAAATACAAAGCAATTGACAAGATTAGAATATTTTCAAAAGGTGGGCAGCAAATATCTCGACCCCCTTGATAGTGTGAGGGCGAACGTATACAATTAAGAATTATTAGCAAAATGTTGCAGAAAAACATAATGACTCTACTGTTACGTCAATGTATACCATCTACTTATAAAACTTGTATTTTCTACAAAATTGTTTTTGATTTCCACCCCCACCCTATCCCTTTCCTGCCATGTCTCTGTCAGTCAACAGACGAGGTCGGCTTGTACGTTTTTGTGTTGTACGTGTTCCTTCACGTTTCCACTTCACTATCAAATCAGTAACAGTGGACCTATGGATGTCTAGGAGTGTGGAAATCTGGCGTGCAGACATATGACACATGTGACACCCAATCACCTGGCCACATTCGAAGTCCGTGAGTTCCGCGGAGCGCCCCATTCTGCTCACTCACGATGGCTGTTGACTACTGAGGTCGATGATATAGAGTACCTGGCAGTAGGTGGCAGCACAATGCACCTAATACGAAAAACGTATGTTTTTGGGGGTGACCGGATAGCTTTGATCACATAGTGTATACCAACGGAGGAGTGTCCATATATTACTCTGAGTGCTGCATACACGTACATCTCTATATGTAAATGGACGCATTCTCGGTAAAGACGCACATAGCTAGAGGAGTATGAGGCGAGTCGTACCCATCGTCATGTTTCTCTGAAAATACTGCAACACTCTACATACATACAGTCCTACTCCATCAGATAAAACTGGACTCTAACAACAATATGCTGAATACATTCAGTTTCAGTTATTATGTCAAAGTCGCTGTCACGCGACAGGCCTACAAGTGCTTCGAACAGCTCACTGTGTAACGCTACGAATTTGGTATAAAAGGTGGAAGAACGAGTGCGTAGATTACATAGGCGGCAAGTAAAAATCAATAAAGATGGCTCAAGTGCGTCTATGGTGCCATCAATCTTTTCTATTTCAAATGCTGATATTGTTGTAGTCAAAGATCATAGTTCTAAAATAGTAAGCTTGGTGACGCCTGACCGTGTAACTTTCTGCCATTAGTGAAAAAACTTCAGTTTTGCACAAAAATAGCAATGATAATCGGACTTTGTTAAAAAATATAGACTGCAGGCTCGAACATCTACGTAGTAATTTGATCACAACGATTTGCTAATGGCGCACCATCGTTGATCACCGAATCGAACACCTCCAACCAATTTCTGTGAAATACATGAAAGAAATTATATCATCGTATTAGTATTTTACATGTACCACTACTAATTAAAACATGGTGCATGCTAACCATCTCACAGCTATTTGAATATATGACTAAGTTGCCAAAATACGCAGGACCTTCCGATGTGAAAGTACGGAGTGTCATTACAAGAGATAAAACAAGAGAGTTGTACATCGTTTTAACTTTTTGGGCCGGCCGGAGTGGCCGTGCGGTTCTAGGCGCTACTGTCTGGAACCGAGCGACCGCTGCGGTCGCAGGTTCGAATCCTACCTCGGGCATGGATGTGTGTGATGTCCTTAGGTTAGTTAGGTTTAATTAGTTCTAAGTTCTAGGCGACTGATGACCTCAGAAGTTAAGTCGCATAGTGCTCAGAGCCATCATCTAACTTTTTGGTACAACAGGGGATCCAGATCGATAGCTGAATAGCCATCAGAGGTTAACCTCTGAATGCACAGTTAAACGTTTGACATTCAGTGTTAATGACGTGTTAAATGGCTTCCCTGAATGGCGGAGACAAGATTTACAACAGTAATTGGATTCGACATTCAGCTTAAGTTTCAGAAGAGGTTGAATATTCCACAAATCACTAAATCAAAAGAATAGTAGATTACTGACAAATGGAACACAATATGAAATGTAGTTTGAACACAAAGTCTGTTAGTCCTCGTTTCCACAGGGATATAATTTTGACATAACACATGTTTAGTAAAAGTGCTACCGGCAAATTTGAAATGTCTTGTGCAACTAGCGTTCATCTTTAAAGGTTTTCAATTCATGAGATTTACACAGATGCAATGTTCTAAAATATCAGATCATTTGTTAATTAACAGTCGTAGTAGTGTTAACGAACAATAAGAATTTGTGGTTTGTCATTTTTCGCAATGCAACATGACAGAAATTAACAGGTGCTTGATTTTGACGATGGGTTTGTGGTTTTGTTGTCAATAGAGAGACAAGATGGACCCAAAGACACGAGACTGTGCTTTCAGTTGTTTTAAGACTCATAATAGCGATTAGCTATCGGTCAGAGAGGTTAGTGATCGCAACGGTAGGAATGGCGTTAGGGGATGATTAGGCTGAATTTCAGGGCCAGGGAATTGTCGGCCATTATCAGGTTACATATAACAACTTTTATGACGAAATTACTACTAATTGCCGGCAGCTGTGGCCGACCGTTTCTAGGTGCTTCAGTCCGGAACCGCGCTGCTGCTACGGTCTCAGGTTCGAATCCTGCCTCGGTCATGGATGCGTGTGATATCCTTACGTTAGTCAGGTTTAAGTACACTACTGGCCATCAGAATTGCTACACCACGAAGATGACGTGCCACAGACGCGAAATTTAACCGACAGGAAGAAGATGCTGTGATTTGCGAAAGATTAGCTTTTCAGAGATTTCACACAAGGTTGGCGCCGGTGGCGACACCTACAACGTGCTGATATGAGGAAGTTTCCAACAGTTTTCTCATACACAAACAGCAGTTGACCGGCGTTGCCTGGTGAAACGTTGTTGTGATGCCTCGTGTAAGGACGAGAAATGCGTACCATCATGTATCCGACTTTGATAAAGGTCGGATTGTAGCCTATTGCAATTGCGGTTTATCGTATCGCGACATTGCTGCTCGCATTGGTCGATATCCAACGACTGTTAGGAGGGTTCAAGAGGGTAATACGGAACGCTGTGCTGGATTCCAACGGCCTCGTATCACAAGCAGTCGAGATCACAGGCATCTTATCCGCATGGCTGTAACGGATCGTGCAGCCACGTCTCGATCCCTGAGTCAACAGATGGGGACGTTTTCAAGACAACAACCATCTGCACGAACAGTTCGACGACGTTTTCAGCAGCATGGACTATCAGCTCGGAGACCATGGCTGCGGTTACCCTTGACGCTGCATAACAGACAGGAGCGCCTGCGATGGTGTACTCAACGACGAACATGGTTGCACGAATGGCAAAACGCCATTTTTTCGGATGAATCCAGGTTCTGTTTACAGCATCGTGATGGTCACATCCGTGTTTGGCAACATCAGGGTGAACGCACATCGGAAGCGTGTATGCGTCCTCGCCATACTGGCGTATCACCCGGCGTGATGGTATGGGGTGCCATTGGTTACACGTCTCGGTCACTTCTTGTTCGCACTGACGGCACTTTGAACAGTAGAAGTTACATTTTAGATGTGTTACGACCCGTAGCTCTACGCTTCATTCGATCCCTGCGAAACCCTACATTTTAGCAGGATAATGCACGAACGCATGTTGCAGGTTCTGTACGGGCCTTTCTGGATACAGAAAATGTTCTACTGCTGCCCTGGCCAGCAGATTCTCCAGATCTCTCGCCAATTTAAAACGTCTGGTCAATGGTAGCCGAGCAACTGGCTCCTCCCAATACGCCAGTCACTACTCTTGGTGAACTGCGGTATCGTGTTGATCTGCATGGGCAGCTGTACCTGCACACGCTATCAGAGCTCTGTTTGACTCAATGCCCAGGCATATCAAGGCCGTTATTACGGCCGGAGGTGGTTGTTCTGGGTACTGATTTCTCAGGATCTACGCACCCAAATGCGTGAAAATGTAATCACATGTCAGTTCTAGTACAATATATTTGTCCAATGTATACGCGTTTATCATCTGCATTTCTTCTTGGTGTAGCAATTTTAATAGCCATTAGTGTAGTTCTAAGTCTAGGGTACTGATGACCTCATATGTTAAGTCCCATGGTGCTTAGAGCCATTTTTACTACTACTTTATGCACTTTATATAAGAGGCAAAAAAAAAAAAAAAAAGCTTCCGTCTGAGGTCGTTGCTGCTGTGTCTGTGAGACGTAGTGCGATTCCGAAGCGGATGCATAAGCACCGACATGTAGGCAAGGGATTAGTGTGGCGTTCGTCTCGTTTCGGCGTGCGTACGGCTAACGCAGAAACGTGAACTAAGTGATCACTTACTGTCTGGAAAGAATCACTGAGCGTGTAAGAACAACCTACCTGTCAAAGGGGTGGAGAAGAAAAAGTAGTGTAACCCACGACACTCAAGTACCCGTAATTAGTCATCCAGTATTTGAGAACGAGAGCTGATAGTGTCTTGCAACAAACTCTACACATAATCTCAGACCGTTACGAGACTTCTATCGCTGACAGACCCCAGAAAATGATGGAAGGATAATAGTTTATCACTTACCGTATGTTCGATGTTCATGCAGTAAAACTGCGACATGAAGCGTGGTCTTTTAATTTAATATTGACCCAAACTGTATTCTCAAGACTTTTGCGGAAAGTATTCACATACGCTGCTGAATATACCAGCGAAATTATGTCCTTTTACGACGCAGAGGTCTGGAGATATGACATCATAAACCCCTAGATGCATGAATAACTGCCGGATCATACAAGACGTTTTACTTTATCATTTCTTTTCTACTAACTCTATACGCAACACATTTCGTAGACAGTTTCCAGGTGTACCACTGGATGTACCTGCAAAATTGTAGCATTGTACAGCTCATACCTGCAACTATTTCGACTACGTTTGGTGCATACCAGTTACAATCTGGAAAGAAACGAGCAGAGAGTGATAACATGGAGTGAGAAGGATGAAAAGCAGACGGACAGAGGGAGAGGATGAGAGGAGAAGGATAGAGACGGAGAAGGAGGTGGACAAAGAAAGGAAGGAGAAGGAGGGGGAAGAGGTGATGGAGGGGGAAGAAGCTGATGGACAGAGGCTGAGGAGCAAATCGACAGAGAAAGGAAGAAGGGGGAGATGAACTAACAGTGGATTGGAATAAATACATACCCAGATGACGCCAGGTATTCAGTAATAGCACAAATATCTAGGAACCTAATAGCTGCTGATGCAGTTCTCTGGTTAGTGAAATAAAATTGTATTTTTCGTTATGTTCACATTTTATACGGAAGTAAAGTAATACATTTAAAAATGTTGGTTCATATTGTGAAACACGGATCCTGCTGTTGATAGGTGCTGTGGCTCAAAGTGACCTTGAAGTGGCTCCAACTACATTATGGTCAGTACGTCCAAAACAGAGTGAAATTTCAAATACGAGAAATAAATCAGACGCGATCATAGATGTTGTTGATGCCGTTACTCAGAAATTTCCAAATTTCCCATGCACTGCAATTCTGGGATGAGCTAAATTCGGTAGATTGTCTCTTAAATGTGGACGTACCCCAGGACTTTCCAAGCGTGCCGCGTACAGTCATACTATTGCTGGGTGCTCTAAATTATCTTTACTTTTTCGCTTGCACTCCTGTATGGACTGGCATACAGCTAGCGCGAATTTCGGGTATTATCGTTACGAGAACGAGAATTCGTATTTGTAACTAATCGCATAGTGACAGTATAAGAGGGAGTCAGCCATTTGTTCGTATTGTACTGTCGGAATATGTGATTTTCGATTAATGAGAACGGTCAGTATTACGTATAGAATTGCATTTTGGTGAAGATTTAGCTTCCGCTGACGTTGTTTCAGTAATGAATTGTCAATTACCGCAGGCTATCGTCGAAAGAGATTGAATTGATATTAGAAGCGATTCGTTGATGTTCATGTACTCAATGGTAATGAACTTGATGATTGAGCACGGTTTGAATTCTTATTAAACTTGGCGACAGCGATAAATTTACGTTGACATTGAACATCATGTCATTTACTCCGGACAGCTAATTCCATGTCTTGCCTAAAGAAGCAATTAGTGCGAAAGATAGAATTGATGTTTTCGAATTGAGCATGTTTAGGTTCGATTCTTTAGGAACATTATAGGGAGAATAAAATCAAATTAGTGAAATTTAGCTCAGAAACAGTTCTCATTACAAATCTCCCTGTTGTACAGCACAGTATTTTGCTCTGGAATTTTCGAAGTGATGCTATTTGCATAGGGCATGCAGGACACTGTTAGGTGCCAACACCATTACTGGGTGTGAGGCTCTATGCAAATACGTAGCCCAATGCCTAAATCTGATACACTCAACTATTGATGGAGAGCAACTCACTAGTCGTTTGAACTGATTAAACAGCTGCTGAAAAATATCTTTGACGGATATTATACAGCTTCCTTGTTTCTCGAAGTGTGAACCGTTAATGAGTACGTGTTTTGTTTTTCTTGGGTATAAAACAAGAGAAAACTGCATTTTTTTCTAGCACATATATTAATAAATTGAGCTTCTTTTATCATAATGCGTTATATTAAACAAAACCGACAATTATTGTGCAAGAGCGTATACGTAAATTTGTTCTGCAGAGGATATCCCCGTATAGGAATTAACGACCTAATACTATACAAATAAAAAAAATAAAGATACTTGCTTTTCCACACATTTGAAGAAAACTTCGTAGAATACAACGAAAGCCACGTAGCGTATGTTTGAAATGGGTATTTAACTGAATTCAAATCGATTTACCAAACAGGCGGGTTCCTATCTGCGTCCGACCATCCGGATGTAGATTTTTCGTAATTTCACTAAAGCGCTCTAGGCAAATGCCGAGATGGTTCCTTAGAAATGGCACAGTCAGTTTCCTTCCCCATCCCTGAAACAAACCGCGCTTGTGGTTTGTCTCTTACCCCTATGTTGCCTATCCGTTAAACTCTATTCTTCCTTCCTTCCTTCAAACAGATTAGAATATAAATGTACCGAATAATGTAAATCTGAAACCTCATCTTAAGCACCTGATATCTGTTTCAGGCGTTATCGAAAAGTTGTTATATTAATATGAGAATTGATAAAACGGAAGAAAGTATTCCGGTGTTTTTAATGCCCCAAATGGAATGCACGACCAAATCATATTTCATAGTGACACGTTTCCATTGCCTGACAGTTATGGCTTGCCTGAGTGGTAAATATAGGACTCGCTGCTCTAATTAACGGCGTGATATGCATTAGAACACTTAATTAATTTTACCGCAGGTATGCGTGGTACGTGTACCGCACGTCACCATTATTACACTACGTTATTTAACCCTCAAAGAACAGACTCGTGTAAATCCAGTCGAAATCAACAAACGTTCGCCTTACAATTTATATGATAATATTTTATTCATGGTGTTCCATGCATATTTGCGCTTCATTATTACGAACAATAAGTAATACGTTATTGGTTACAAATGTTTGACCAATTTATGTAAATAAATTGTCATCAGAACCATGAGTATCACACAAATCACGTATAGGTCTTTTGTTACTTTAGATACGACTGTATTATTAAATTTTAAGAAGTCGAATGATTAAGTATTGTGTGTCTGTTTACTTTCGTTCCATATAGATCGGTGACCTTCGCGTTCTTTCAGAACAATCACAAAGTTTATATCGGAAGTGATTATTTCCTGCACTCACTCTATAGAAGGCGTCGTGAATATTTTATCTAAACACATAAAACTTCCGTGCGACGAGTGTTCGTTGATCCCTAAGGAAATCGGCTGCCACAGTTTCTGATATTGGCGCTGTGGTAAAAGATTTAAACATGTCATCTCAAGAGACGTAGCATTTTTAAGTGCAGAGTACTTCTGGTACGTTATAAGACGAGGAAGACTGAAAGGCAGTTGTTTGGAGATTGCATACTAGTGTTCAAACTAGCAGCGGAGATGCTTCATCGTACGATACGTTCCATTCACTTTGGGTGATATGGGCCAAACCACCACCGAGATAGAAAGGGACAATGAGTGAAGGTTTTCGAGTGTAATGAAGCTCATCACGTTTCCATCGATGTGTATAGCTAGACACTAAAACATAACCTCCCGAACAGGCCATGAAGGCCCAACGGGACCGACCGGCCGCCGTGTCATCCTCAACCCACAGCCGTCACCGGATGCGGATATGGAGAGGTATGAGGTCAGCACACCGCTCTCCCGGCCGTATGGCAGTATCGGAGACCAGAGCCGCTAATTCTCAGTCAAACTGCTCCTCAGTTTGCCTCACAAGGGCTGAGTGCACCGCGCTTGCCAACAGCGCTCGGCAGACGGGATGGTCACCCATCCAAGTTCGAGCTCAGCCTCACAGCGCTTAACTTAGGTGAACTGATGGGAACCGGCGTCACCACTGCGGGAAGGCCGTTGGCTACAGCTGGACACTGCCGTATGATTTTACTTAAAGTCGTAGAGCTCTCGGAGTGGACAGTACTCTCGACACAGAACGTAAGTCGAAGGACGTAAAGGTCGCACTATAATATCCACTGACTATACCTGCCCGTCTCTAAATACCTTTCAAAACTACACTCGTGGTTTTCACGGATCTTTGAGGTCCACAAAAACACATTGTGTGATGGTAACACTGTCTTCCCTAATTTTGTAAACGACTTAATACAATATTTATGTTGTTCTGGTGTTTTTAGTATGTCTGATGACAAGTTGTAGCTCAACATTATTTAGTTTACATAATATAACAAAGTCATACAAAACAACGCACCACAAAGGAATTATGCGAACGGCACGACACTCGGTAAATGTAGAGACAAACAAATCATTACAGTTCCAGAAAAATTGGATGATATTCAGGATAAAGAGCTTCACAAATTGAGCTAATCAATAACGCGTTGGTCCACCTCTGGCAATTAGGCAAGCAATTATTCGGCTTGACATTGACAGAGAGGTGGTGAATGTCCTGACGGGTATTACACCAAATTCTGTCCAACTGATGGTTGAAGCGCTGTGCCTCTAATGCTCCAAACATCAGTTGGGGAGAGTTCCGGTGACCTTGATAGCGAACGTATGGTTTGCCAAGCACGAAGACAAGCCGTATATACTCTCACCACGAACTGGAGAGAATTATCTTGCTGTAACGTAAACCTAGGATGGCGCTGTAAGGATGCCACTGATGACAGCCAAACATGTGCTGCTATGAAATGAAATGCAGCTGTAGACCATCACTCCTAGTTGTCGGGCCGGATGGCGGACAGTAGTCGGGTTGCTGTCGCACCGCTCTACTTGGCGTCTCCATACACCTCTTCGCTGGTCATCAGATCTGAGTTCGAAGCGGGATTCATCACTGAAGACAATTCTACTGCAGTAAATAAGATTCCAGGTCAAAGAAAAGTCTGCAGACCTAGAACGGAGGTGGAATACCAACCAGAGTATCGCCAGTCATACGGCCCGGCAACCAGGAGTGATGGAAGCATTGGCATTTCTTTTCATAGCAGGATCGCTGTGGTTGACATCAGCGGCGCTCTTACAGCGTAGCGGTAAGTCAACGATATTCTACAGATCGTTTTGTTGCAAGCCGTCCTGGGCTTACATTTAAGCAAGATAGTACCAGTCCGAACTCAGTAAGAGATTCTACGGCTTGTCAGCGTGCTTGCCAAACCCTACCTTGTCCACTGAGGTCTCCGTATCTATCTCCAGTTCTGTGTGCTTGGAGCATTGTGGGAGGAACATCCAAGCACATCAGGATTGCGCAAAATGCCTAAACACGGATGCCTAGATGACAAATGTAAGGATGTAGATGCATATCTAATTAAGGGTAAGATAGATACAGCCTACAGAGAAATTAAAGAGACGTTTGAAGAAACGAGCTTGCATAAATATCAAGAGCTCGGAGGGAAACCCAGTTCTAAGCAAAGAAGGGAAAGCAGAAAGGTGGAAGGAGTATATAGAGGGTCTATACAAGGGCGATGTACTGGAGGATAATATTATGGAAATGCAAGAGGACGAAGACGAAATGGCATATATGATACTGCGTGATGAGTTTGACAGAGCACTGAAAGCCTTGAGTCCAAAGAAGGCCCCGGGTGTAGATAACATTCCATTAGAACTACTGACATCTCAAGAGCAAGATGTACGAGACAGGCGATATACCTTCAGACATCAAGAAGAATATAATAATTCCGATCCCAATGAAAGCAGGTGTTGACAGATGTGAAAATTACCGAACTATAAGTTTCATCAGTCACGGCTGCAAAATACTACCCCGAATTCTTTACAGACGAATGGAAAAACTGGTAGAAGCCGACCTCGGGGAAGATCAGTTTGGATTCCGTAGAAATGTTGGAACACGCGTGTCAGTACTGATCCTACGACTTATCTTAGAAGATGAACTTTTCTCGCATTTATTGACTTAGAGAAACTTTTTGACAATGTTGACTTGAATACTCTCCTTCAAATTCTGAAGGTGGCAGGGGTAAAATACAGGGAGCGAAAGGCTATTTACAATTTTTACAGAAGCCAGATGGCAGTTAAGAGTCGAGGGGCACGAAAGGGAAGCAGTGGTCGGGAAGGGAGTGAGACAGGATTGTAGCCTATCCCCGATGTTACTCAGTCTGTATATTGAGCAAGCAGTAAAGGAAACAAACGAAGAATTCGGAGTAGGTATTGAAATCAATGGAGAAGAAATAAAAGCTTTGAGGTTCGCGGGTGACATTGTAACTTGTAAGACGTATGCATTGCCGGCGATGGACGAGCCATGGCAGAATCTCTGACCAGAGAGTAGTATGTAGTTAGTTGTTGCTTGTCGCTAGTCGGCGCGAGTCGGCGTCAGTCGGTAGTAAACAGTAGTCTTGAGTTGTATGCGTGAGTCGGCGGTCGGCGTGTGCCTGCGCGTGTCGGCAGTCCACTCTGGTCAGGACTCTGGAAGATGAGTATTGTTGTAGAAGGTAAAGAAGCAGCCTTGCGCATATCTAGTAATGTGTATTAATTGTTATTTGATTTCTTTCAAATAATGCCCCAATAATAATTTTTATAGTATAAAGTAACTTTTTTAAAGAAAAGCATTCATTTCAATTTAAAGAATATTTCCAATGCATGATCATTCCTTCCAAGAATCAAAAAAAAATATACGCCAGCATTGCACGAAGCTGTGTCAAAACAAAAATTTCTACATAATAGCAGATATATTTGCAGTTTTTATTGAGGTAAGAATTTTTACTTTTCTATTCAGAATACAGGGCCGAAGGGCAGCGCTGCTGTCCTCATAAAATTTACCAGGTTACTGAAATTTTTTTATTATTCCCGGATTTACGAATTGCATTTTGTGGTTACATTAAATGTGAATGCATATCAGCATAGAGATCATAAATGGGAGACAACTTTGTTCAGAGATTACATTGAAATTAATTTTGTTCAGAGGTTACAATATAAATAAAATTCACTTAATAATTATTATTCTTGTGCGGGGTTACGCTTGGTTTCTGATTCATGGTTCACTTAAATATTTCCGTGGGGAGTTTATACTTGGCTCATGGCTCGTGGTTTTTGGTTTCTCTTATAAAATATTTTCTTGTGCGGAGTTTACGTTTGGTCCATTTTCATTAAAATAATTTTCTGTGGGGAGGTTACAAACTCTGTCAGAGACAGCAAAGGACTTGGAAGAGCAGTTGAACGCAATGGACAGTGTCTTGAAAGGATGATAGAAAATGAACATCAACAAAAGCAAAAAGAGGATGTTGGAATGTAGTCGAATTAAGTCGGCTGATGCTGAGGGAATTAGATTAGGAAATGAGGCACTTAAAGTAGTAAAGGAGTTTTGCTATTTGGGGAGCAAAATAACTGACGATGGTCGAAGTAGAGAGGATATGAAATGTAGACTGGCAATGGCAAGGAAAGCATTTCTGAAGAAGAGAAATTTGTTAACATCGAGTATAGATTTAAGTGTCAGGAAGTCATTTCTGAAAGAATTTGTATGGAGTGTAGCCATGTATGGAAGTGAAACATGGACGATAACTAGTTTGGACAAGAAGAGAATAGAAGCTTTCGAAATGTGGTGCTACAGAAGAATGCTGAAGATTAGATGGGTAGATCACATAACTAATGAGGAAATATTGAATAGAATTGGGAGAAGAGGAGTATGTGGCACAACTTGACTAGAAGAAGGGATCGGTTGGTAGGACATGTTCTGAGGCGTCAAGGGATCACCAATTTGGTACTGGAGGGCAGATGTGGAGGGTAAAAATCGTAGAGGGAGACCGAGAGATGAATACACTAAGCAGATTCAGAAGGATGTAGGCTGCAGTAGGGACTGGGAGATGAAGAAGCTTGCACAGGATAGAGTAGCATGAAGAGCTGCATCAAAGCAGTCTCTGGACTGAAGAGCCACAACAACAATGCGATTGTTGGACGGAATTTGGCACACTATCCCTCAGGATGGCCTCCAATAATTCTGTCAATCAGTGCGAAGCTGGATAATTGCTTTCGTGCAAGCGAGAGGTTGATCATCGCGTTATTGACTTGCTCGATTCATGAAGCCTTTTCTCTCGAATAAATCATCCCATTCGGATAATTCCTTCATGTTGCATCTTTTTTTTCATTTTTTAATTTTTTATTTGGATTAGAGAGTATTTTATTATTGGATTAATTCACACAACTTTTTTACTTTGTTGGTTTTATAGGAGTTGAACATTTATTTGTTACGATTGTAGTTGATCAGCCCTATTGCTACATTCATCTTCATTTGGCTAACTCCATTGTACTTTGTTGTTCGATACTATTTAGTTTCCACTGGCTAATGGCCTTGGGATCCGAAACCGACTGTGCTTTTTAAAACAAAAAGGAAAGTGCACCTGGTGCTGGCATTTTATTTAAAATTAGCAATTCAGTTTCGGAGCTTGCGTCAAGATGTTGCATATGCCATGCAAGAAATAATAGATACGTTGCTACGGTCTTCTGTCTGACAATTGGTTCTATGTGGCTTCTGTGCTGGTCCAACCTCCGTAACAACTCTTTAATCTCTGTTTAATTTAAGCAAGCTAGATCTGGTTTAATTTGCTTACTGTAAGCAAGCTTGGACCTCTACATAATTTTTACCCTAATCCTGCTAAATAAACCACGAAATCCGGAACTTCAATCGATCTCACTTTCCCCTTGTAAATTGTACACCCGGTATCACAGAATTTATTTCAACAATGGCAAGAAGACTGAATAATGCCTGAGGTCATCAGGGGAAGATATTATCTAAAATAGATCCCGAGTGCGTGATGTTCACGTACCCAGTTGGCTGATATCCACTGCCTACTGCATGAGATTCAACAACGGAAGTTTCCCGATCTATCTTCATTGGACTGAAATGATTTCAGCCTCATTTTTGACTCCACGTATACTACAGGAGACGACATCGATCACATCCGCTTTGCTGTGCAAAACGGCAGAGGCACAAACGGTCTTTTCGCAACCATTACATCCCCTGAAAGAAAGTTTCCTACTCGTTCCACCATTTTTTACTTTCTTTAACTAATCCTGCACATGACAAAGTGCTTTTTAAATTACTGTCAGCGGCCAACATATCTTTATAGTAATAAAAATAGCACTGGGAACAAATTTAACAGTCTTTTACATTAATATTTACATTATATGTAGAGTTACTTCAGCTTAGGTAATGGACATTTTGAACGCTTGCATCTCTATTGTTTTTATTCATTTCATGTAATTCATCCAAATTTTGATGCAAGCGCAATTAAATGTACTAAACTATGCGGGCTTTCAAAACAAAATGTGGCCCTCAGACACACAGATGAAACATTAAAAGTTTTGGCTGGTTTCATTGTGTAGGGGGTGGGATATGTAGTTGCCCCTTTACATGCCAAATACTACAGTATGCAATATGAATACACACATGAATCTAATGGTCGAAGGTTCCTATCACGGGGAAATTGCGAATTTTGAATGTAACATAGAAATTTATAAGTGAAAGATTTCAATTAAATAAAATATGCAGGTTCTGTTTTAACGACTTTAATTGATGAGTACGATAGCAGAGGTACTTTTAATAATGCCGTTTATTTCTGCAAAACACTTGATTCCTGCTTCACGTAATTAGTCATGAACAACAACGTAGCTCACGAGATACTCACTTCTAAACGCATACTAAGTCTGCACTGCAGAAGCCACGGAAATCTCACAAGTGCACTACGAAATATTTCTATCTCCCGCGACCACGCGCAAACTTCTCAGTACTCTCCAAGTATTTCATGCGACCCTCCGCCGCGCCTTCCCGTCCAGAACTCTCTCGTGTCCTGTGCGATCCGACGCTCCTCCCCCACTTCTCTACATTCTCTCCATTGACTGCGGTAGTCGCTATCGTAGTAACGAGCGCTATGATTGGTTAGAGCGCTCCCGCGATGTCTCCAAGCCAACGCACACTCACAAACATACTGCAACACATACGAAATACTGGATTTATATTTAAATAAATTGAAATTTAATAAATAGTCCTACAGCTGGACCATAAACACGCTCTAACACACACTATTAAGTACATAAACAAATTAAATAAACGTATATCAAAGAAACAGAAGCAAAAGTAGGTCAGTAGCCTAATGTCTCTGTGCTTCCTAAAACGCAGTAAATATTTGACCAATTTCTTCATGAATAGTATACATCTGATATAAACAAAGACATAGACGAATAAATATATATTTATAAACATGCTGCTACCATTTTTTTGTGCAACTGTGGAGTACTTAGAGCCTGATGCGATCAATAGTAATTGGCCACTTTGACCTCCAGTAACTCATATACTATTCAAGCTACACTCCTGTAATTCATACCAATTTAGTTTTACACTAATAGGTTTCCCAATATATGTCGATAGACAAAATCGGATGAACCGCTTAGATTTTGGAAATTCGTTGCTGGGTGTTACTTGTATAATTTAGTCAGATAATAAACTTTAAACTAATAAGGATATTGAAAATCTGATTACACCATCAGAATCGTCACGCAAATGATGGTAATGTACATGTTTCTTTTTAAGGTATCATGATTCCTCGGGCTGTTATTAATTTCTGCATGAACTGTGAAATGTCTACCATTATGGTTTCACAAAGTCCGCCATCTTTGCCACTCCCGCCATACAAATCTCCTTCATCGACGCAAAGCACAGTCCTCGACACAGTGTCAACATGGATTTCCCAGCCACGCGCTCGGCCTGGACCACATGCTGGTTCTACCCCTCTTGCTCTGGCCAATGTTCGGCAGCACGCGGTTGCTGACGATCCCCGGCTTGCCGAGCGGCCCGTGCGGCTACGCCAACTCCGAACTTAGAATATTTTCAGGGCGCCACAACTCGCCCGTTCCTTCACAACTACTTTGTAAAATATTACACGGCATGGAAATCAATACCGTTATATGTGTATTTTTATGTTTGTTCATATCTGTACCACTACACCACCGTTAACCGTTAATTTTGTTTTATACTTCTCCCACATTTTCCTTCGGTGTACCAACATCTATTGTCAATATTTTCCATCCATGTCAATCAATAGCAGATTTTAATAGCCTTTTTAAAATTTGTGTGTGTATGCTATCACATTTAGTCCTTGTTTTCTACTCTGTGTCAGTTATTGTGCTTTCAGCCGGCAACATGCCCGTTACATACTGGAGCCCAACAGGTTACAGGCTGTTGCAAAAAGGTACGGCCAAACTTTCAGGAAACATTCCTCACACACAAATAAAGAAAAGATGTTATGTGGACATGTGTCCGGAAACGCTTAATTTCCATGTTAGAGCTCATTTTAGTTTCGTCAGTATGTACTGTACTTCCTCGATTCACCGCCAGTTGGCCCAATTGAAGGAAGGTAATGTTGACTTCGGTGCTCGTGTTGACATGCGACTCATTGCTCTATAGTACTAGCATCAAGCACATCAGTACGTAGCATCAACAGGTTAGTGTTCATCACGAACGTGCATTTACAGTCAGTGCAATGTTTACAAATGCGGAGTTGGCAGATGCCCATTTCATGTATGGATTAACACGGAGCAATAGCCATGGCGCGGTACGTTTGTATCGAGACAGATTTCCAGAACGAAGGTGTCCCGACAGGAAGACGTTCGAAGCAATTGATCGGCGTCTTAGGGAGCACGGAACATTCCAGTCTATGACTCGCGACTGGGGAAGACCTAGAACGACGAGGACACCTGAAATGGACGAGGCAATTCTTCGTGCAGTTGACGATAACCCTAATGTCAGCGTTAGAGAAGTTGCTGCTGTACAAGGTAACGTTGACCACGTCACTGTATGGAGAGTGCTACGGGAGAACCAGTTGTTTCCGTACCATGTACAGCGTGTGCAGGCACTATCAGCAGCTGATTGCCCTCCACGGGTACACTTCTGCGAATGGTTTATCCAACAATGTGTCAATCCTCATTTGAGTGCAAGTGTTCTCTTTACGGATGAGGCTTCATTCGAACGTGATCAAATTGTAAATTTTCACAATCAACATGTGTGGGCTGACGAGAATCCGCACGAAATTGTGCAATCACGTCATCAACACAGATTTTCTGTGAACGTTTGGGCAGGCATTGTTGGTGATGTCTTGATTGGGCACCATATTCTTCCACCTACGCTCAATGGAGCACGTTATCATGATTTCATACGGGATACTCTACCTGTGCTGCTAGAACATGGGCCTTTACAAGTACGACATAACATGTGGTTCATGCACGATGGAGCTCCTGCACATTTCAGTTGAAGTGTTCGTACGCTTCTCAGCAACAGATTCAGTGACCGATGGATTGATAGAGGCGGACCAATTCCATGGCCTCCACGCTCTCCTGACCTCAACCCTCTTGACTTTCATTTATGGGGGCATTTGAAAGCTCTTGTCTATGCAACCCCGGTACCAAATGTAGAGACTCTTCGTGCTCGTATTGTGGACGGCTGTGATACAATACGCCATTCTACAGGGCTGCATCAGCGCATCAGGGTTCCATGCGACGGAGGGTGGATGCATGTATCCTCGCTAACGGAGGACATTTTGAACATTTCCTGTAACAAAAGTGTTTGAAGTCACGCTGGTACGTTCTGTTGCTGTGTGTTTCCATTCCATGATTAATGTGATTTGAAGAGAAGTAATAAAATGAGCTCTAACATGGGAAGTAAGCGTTTCCGGACACATGTCCACATAACATATTTTCTTTCTTTGTGCGTGAGGAATGTTTCCTGAAAGTTTGGCAGTACCTTTTTGTAACACCCTGTATATGTAAGTTAATGAACAAGTAATTTCTGTTGCTACAGTTCCCCCCACAACCAGACTGACTAACACTTGATGACTCAGCAAGTATCTTATCAAACTACCACTATTATTGATCAAGTTGTGTCATAAAGGTCTAGTTTCCGTAGCTCAATCAATTCTTCTGTAAAATAGCGCTTCAAATGATTCTAGTCTCTACTTGTCTGTACTGTTTATCGTCCACGTTCCACTTCCACAAAAAACTAGATACTTTCAGTAAAAGTTCCTAAATATCTAAATTTCTATTACATTCGTTCACAAACATCTTATTTAATTTTGCCTACAAAAGATGCACAATTTGTGAATTTAAAAAATATATATGTTAAATGGGTGGAAATGTAAGGCATAGGACCGAACTGGTTCATTTCATAGCGAAACTTACTTGAACATAATGAACTAAACGCCATATACATACGAAAAAACATAAACAGCTAAAATATATTGTAGTAAGACTGTAAACATTGAAGAGTGGTATAAAACCCGATGTATGCATAATCATGCTACAGACAATCATAATATCTATCTAATAAAAAGGTATAGGTTAAAGTAATAAGAGGGACAACTTCTATAAAAATTATGTTGGAATAATTGAAGTTTCCTTAAAGCTTCAAGTAGGTATTCCTGACTGCAAATTCCATTAGATTTTTCGAGGGCATTAGGGTACTTCATCCTTTTATTTCAGAGACAAACGAAATATTGCCTTGTTTCGACTTGTGTCACATTTCCTGCGATATGATATTCAAGATCCGTATGCCTTTCGGACTGCTGCACCCGTCTCTATCCAGCAGCGGACAACTCCTAAAGATAAGTGTTACAGACGAATACTCATCGGGAAGGTGAATGCTCTAGAATGGCATAAGATCTCCATCTCCTCAAGGTGGAACCTGAATCTGCCACCATGCAGCTACATCACCTGCGAATCAACAGTTGCTACATGATATCCACTCTCAGCAACCTTCTGTTTTGTATTAAACTTCGATCACTTTGGTTCCACTGGCTCTGTCTTATGTAATGATTGCTATATGCATTTATGTTTACGAATTATGGTCTACATGGGCGTGAACGTCACGTCAATGTGAGCACACCAGGCGTTTTGTGGTATGTTGTCTTTTATACATATCTTATATGGCTGTGCAACACTGCTTGGACGCACTGTTACTTCACTGATTTTTTGTTCTTCGTACTGTTTTTGGCGCTAATGATGACTACCCTATAGGTGAAATAATTCTTCAATAAAATTCACATTGTTCGTGACTGATCACTATTCTACCTTCTTGAAAATCCAAAGGTTGTTCCATAGCGGGATCTAATGGATTCCAATACATTCTGAATAAGAAGAAATAGTAAAGTAACATGGTTCACCTTAACAAACTACAATGTTATACTTTCGTTTGTAGAAAAACTTAGACAACATTTCCAATTGTTGTGATGAATGGTAGCTCTATTTATATGTGAATAAATGGCAGGTAGTGCCTGTAACAAAGAAGAAAGAACGAAATGGTATCTTACTACAACATCAGTAGGGAACACACCGAGCATATCCTATCGTATACTTATTTTGATGTCAAACGAAGAAATTATACGAAATGGGAAGCGTACAGCCTTTTGGAAAACACAAGGAATCTATAAAAAAACATAATAGAGAAAGAGCTGAGTATGAGCAGCTCTAAGGTATTGTTAGAATGCTTACAAGGTGCAACAAATCCACTAAAGAGACTGTCTACAATACGCTTGTCTGTCCTCTCCGAGAGTACTGCTGCGCAGCACGGCATCGTTAGCAGATAGGACTTACTTAGGACATCATAAAGTTCAAAGAAGGGCTGCTAGGTTTATATTATTCAGTGATAACGGCAGAGTGTCACCGGTAGGATACTGGGGTTGAGGTGACAGTCATTGAAACAACGAGATTTCCTCACGAAATTTCAGAATTTCTGGTCCAACTGCTAAAATATTTTCTGACTCCTCCCAACAAAGGGAAAAAATAATTCCGTCGTAAAATAAGAGAAAAAAATTAAGATGAACGTTGTACCCAAATGCTACTCGAGAATGGAATGCTCGAGAGGTAATTTGAAAGTGGTGAAAGTGGTTCTATGAAACAAATGCCAGGCAGTTCCATGTGTCTTGCAGAGTAACCACGTGGATGTAGTTTTAGATTGTTTCAGTCCTGGGAATCCTGTTTGTAGATGTAGGTTAAAAGCAGTAACTCCAAATCGGCGACGCTATCATGTGGCCGAAGGGATGCTACTGATTCAGTGGACGAAGTAGCAGAGATAGTCAAATCTCGTGACAAACTCAAAATAAGTATGATTCACATGGATACTTCCACAACGTGCAGAGAACCGAAGACTCAAATCGAGTAGCTAACTGTGGATGCCAACTTTAGTTAACACTGGCTGCAACCGTCAGGCGGAATGAGGAAGAGTCTAAGGCCAACAGACAGTCAAGCTCCCATAGGGAACACATGGCCTCACCATATCATTTACTACTGTACACTGTCGGAAAAAGTAGTGCACTTTTTTAGAGGTTTATGATTCACTTAAGATTTACTGTTGTAACAATACATATGAAGTCCGCAGCTCGTGGTCGTGCGGTAGCGTTCTCGCTTCCCACGCCCGGTTCAAATGGTTCAAATGGCTCTGAGCACTATGGGACTCAACTGCTGTGGTCATCAGTCCCCTAGAACTTAGAACTACTTAAACCTAACTAACCTAAGAACATCACACACATCCATGCCCGAGGCAGGATTCGAACCTGCGGCCGTAGCAGTCGCACGGTTCCGGACTGCGCGCCTAGAACGGCGAGACCACCGCGGCCGTCTCCCACGCCCGGGTTCCCGGGTTCGATTCCCGGCGGGGTCAGGGATTTTCTCTGCCTCGTGATGACTGGGTGTTGCGTGCTGTCCTTACGTTAGTTAGGTTTAAGTAGTTCTAAGTTCTAGGGGACTGATGACCATAGATGTTAAGTCCCATAGTGCTCAGAGCCATTTGAACCATTTCTGAATACATATGAAATGCATGAAACGATTGCATTTATATATCAGCAGCACAAGCGATTCTAAGGTAGTGGGTATCGATCCATACTGAAACCCCTACATTACTACGTGGCTTAGCCTCCAATGCAGGCGTTGGCTCTGGCATCCAGTTGATCGTACAGATGGTGGATACTGTCCTGAGTTACGTTATGGCACCCCTACTAGACGTGTTCATATAGCTGTGTAAGAATTATTGACTGACAGGAAGGGCAAGTAACTTCTCATCCATCATATCTGACACTTGTTCGATTGGAGCCAAGTCCGAAGATCGTGCTGGCAGGGAAGCTGCCTCACATCTTACAGAGTTTCTCGGGCAGTGTGTGGGCGAGAATTAACCTGTTGGAACGACCTTTCACCTTCCTGATGCAATACCGACAAAATAACGGGCCTAATTACTTTCTGCACGCACCAAGGGCTAGTTAGAGTCACCTCCAGAAACCCTGAAGGTGAACTAGAGCTGCAGTCTCTCGCACCCAGATCATAAGGTATGTGGTGGAGCCAGTGAGTCTTGGACGAATACACTCTAAGAGGCGCTCACCAGGTCTACATCGTACAAGTAAACAACCATCACTTGCGCGCAGGAAGAATCTGTTTTCATCGATGAAGACTACGTTGCGCCACTTCTTCTTCCACATGATCCTCTGACAGCACCAGTGGAGCCATTGAAGGAGAAACTGTGGCGTAAACGAGCTAGAGGTATGCGTTCCCGTAGTCCCATTGCTAATAACAGTTTAGTGTTGACATGTGTGGCACTCAAGCTCTTATCTGTCCTGTGGTGGTGGCTGATCGATCTGCCACTTCTTCTTCCAAGTGACCTTCTGACAGCGCCAGTGGAGCCATGCACGGAGAAACTGTGGCGTAAACGGGCCAGAGGTATGCGTCCCCGTAGTCCCATTGCTAATAATAGTTTAGTGTTAACATCTGTGGGCACTCAAGCTCTCTTATCTGTCCTGTGGTGGCTGATCGATCTGCCACCGCTGCCCTTACAATATGACAATACCACCGCGTTTTGTACTGTGTGGACGTCCAAAACCTCGTCTACGGCTGTGTGTTCATGTGACCATCAATACCAGCATCGTTCCATAAGTGATCCAATGTGTTCAACTTAGGCCTTAGGTTAGTTAGGGTTAAGTAGTTCTAAGTTCTAGGGGACTGATGACCTCAGAAATTAAGTCCCATAGTGCTCAGAGACATTTGAACCATTTTTGAACTTAAATAAACTACTAAGAGTTTCAAAATACACCTGTGCACCTATAGCAACTTAGGCCTGGTTGCCTGATCGCTTGGCACGTTTGCCCCACACTGAGGCTTCTGGCTGTGAGCTTTCCCTATTAAAGGGTAGACACAGATGGCGCTCTGGTAGCTGAGCGACTATGTTATCTGTTGGCGGACGAAATTCAAAACACTATCAGTACATCTACTATCACCCAGGTGACATATACTATCATCAGAGCAAAATCGGCATTGCCTTTCCTTGTTTTTTTTTTTTTTTTTTTTTTTTTTTGGCAGTGAAATTAGGAAAAAAAATCAGTATACGGTATTGAATAGGTTTATTTTGTATTTCTGCGTCGGAATCCATACTGTTTCGAAACCGGTATGTAAAATTTGTAAAATTAACTTATTCACTAGCCGCATGGTGAATTTATTTTCCTTTTCAATTTAGATCGTAGCTGCATGCAGGACCCATTCTAACGCAACGTGGAAAAGCGTAAAGGTCTGCACTCTGATGCAATTTGGGCGTTCTAGCAGTGGGAGTAGTGATACTTCCTGTGTGCCGGACCGAGACTTTGCCTTTCGCGGGCAAGTGCTCTTGGTCCGGCACACAGTTTTAATCTGCCAGGAAGTTTCATATCAGCACACACTCCGCTGTAGAGTGAAAATTTCATTCTAGAAACATCCCCCAGGCTGTGGCTAAGCCATGTCTCCTCAATATCCTTTCTTCCAGGTGTGCTAGTTCTGCAAAGTGCGCAGGAGAGCTTCTGTGAAGTTTGGAAGGTAGGAGACGAGGTACTGGCGGAAGTAAAGCTGTGAGGAGGGGGGTGAGTCGTGCTTGGGTAGCTCAGTCGGTAGAGCACTTGCCCGCGAAAGACAAAGGTCCCGAGTTCGAGTCTCGGTCCGGCACACAGTTTTAATCCGCCAGGAAGTTTCGTACCAGCGCACACTCCGCTGTAGAGTGAAAATTTCATTCTAGTAGCAGTAGTGTTCATTGACTGACGAGATGCTTAGAGAGGAAGTTCTGAGATTTGGACCGTATTGGCTATGTGTTGTAACCGCTAATAAAAAAAATATGTTTAGTTTTTACAGCTACCAGTCACACCGTTTACTTATGCACTAATAGATTGCTACTCAGTTCGAGTTTGATTTACTCAGCGCTTTTATTGCATGTATATGAAAACGAAAGTTACTTAAATAAACTACTCCCGGCCGGAGTGGCCGAGCGGTTCTAGGCGCTACAGTCTGGAACCGCCCGACCGCTACGGTGGCAGGAAGAATCCTGCCTCGGGCGTGGATGTGTGTGGTGTCCTCAGGTTAGTTAGGGTTAAGTAGTTCTAAGTTCTAGGGGACTGATGACCTCAGTAGTTAAGTCCCATTGTGCTCAGAGACATTTGAACCATTTTTGAACTTAAATAAACTACTAAGAGTTTCAAAATACACCTGTGCACCTATAACAAAAGTCATTTTATTTATGTAGAACGTTATCAGTGGTCTATAATTAAAATATTTACAGTTTTGATTGCTTTCTTGACACAAATCAATTCGTTACAAAAAATATTGAGGTGTGGTTTTAGTTTCAGAATTTTATGTCTGGTTTCCGCTTACATCAGTAAGTGTCATCCACTTGCAAGTCTCTGAGGTATACCTTCGTTTGGCGCTGACGTTTCCGCCTAGTTTCATGTTAGTTTACAGGAAGTTTGACGGGTAAAACAACACAATACAGCATCATTACTGTTTGTTTGCATATTCCAAGGTAATCGTGTCTCTGTGTCCTTCTGTGCGTGTTGCGTCGTCAGCTTGACCACTAGTTATGGTTTACACTTGATTTAATAATGTTCTTTTCATATGTGGTTTTCAAATCGATGTTATGTTAATTCAATTATTTTAAGATGTATTTCTATAATATTCGACATGTAAGTGAAATGAATCATTAGTGTGGAAGTAGGTAGGTAGGGGGAAGTATATTATGTCATTACGTTATATTATGTCGTTACGTTAAGATGTATTTCTTTAATCATTAATATGTAAGTGAAATGACGGATGAGGGTGGAAGTAGGTGGATATGTGGGGGAGGACCGACAACAAAGGTGAGTGAAATCTGTAAGCAGTGAATGAAAAGTAGGAGAATGGAGAGTAAGTTGGTTAAGGGACTGAGAAGAGGTGGAAGAGGTACAGGTGAATGAATGAAGGGTGGATGGTGGAGACAGACAAAGAGAAAGAGAATTTTTTCCTTCTTTTTTTTTCATTCGGTATGTTAAATATTTTGTGTAGAGTGTGGTTTTCAATATTTGTGTGATCAGTATGTTGCTATCTGTTTTATGTTAATGCCTATTGCATTTGGTTGTAATCTTGAAACGCGTGGAGATGTGTGTTTTCACTGATTTGTGTGGTGTCTATATTTTTTTCTACGGTGCTTGACCTATGATATGCCTGTTTCAGATGCTCAGCTGCACATTTGGAGACCACCTTCAGCAGGAAGATCAAACGCTTTTCTCTCCTACTATTTTTATTTTGAACTCCAGCTCGTGAAGATTTATTCTTCGACTCACTGCCTGAAAATGTTGTGTGCATACCAAACATACCGATGACTAAACTAAAAACCCACATTGGATGTTAATGTTATTTGCTGAATTTTTGTCGAAGAACCTGAGGTGATTTCCTTAAGCGTCATGCGGAAATGATTTCGGATACTTACTAGAAGCTCATTAGCGTAGTTTCTGGAACACGTTATTTCTATAAGATGCAGACAAGTTTCATTGTAAAAAATGAGTAGATGCTGACCGAATTTTGTAATATGCACGGACATTCTATCACATCTTCACACTCTTCGTAATAATGTCACTGGAAACACAGACGTTTTGCTGTTTTATTTTTACTCTCATCGAGAATCTACGTGAGTTGAAAGCGTTCAAAAGAGACAAAATTTTTTAATACATTTCTCGTTCCAATTCAGTTTGCTTCCCTTACATCGTCCTGCCTTCTAAAATTTTTTTCCCAAAGCCACTCTGTAAAATTTGCTAACGGAGAAGTTTCTTTCAACAGTTGTGCACGGCTAAGTTCGAAGTTACCGCAACCCCGCCAAAACAAAACTTTACTATTTCGACACTCAGTTAACAGACTAGTAGCTGTCAGTACATTTGCATTTCAGCCAGCGGAAATAATGAATGCCATGAATAACGACAAGTTCTTTCACAACCCACAACTTTGTCAGCTCCGCGTCCATTTTGGGTGCCAGAGTAATTACATTGGTAGCCTCTCCAGCCCTGCTAAAAGAATCTCCCGTACAGTTAGCGCGCGCACTCACTCACACACACACACACACACACACACACACAACACACACACACATACACACACACACAAGTGATCTCAGTATCGGAACAGTTTCAGAGTGGTCCAGTATGTTTCGTACATACACTGTACGACAAAAAAATACTGAAGCTTCTGTAAGGAGAAGAGGACACGATCTGAAAACACGATCTGAAACTTCACTATTTGACATGCTTTCTGATATTATTTCAGTGACTACAACATACAGTGAGATTTACAGAGGACTTTGCAGTACTAACCCACTTATAAGTATGACGTTGCCTGGAAACACGCACTGATTCGATTAGGAAGTGTGTCATAACGCCGTTGCATCACCTCCTGAGACAAGCTGGCTCATCACTACTGAAATTTGTCTTTGATATACTGGTTACTGTCACTGACATGGAGATGACGTCAGAGCTGGTTCCATATTTGTTCTATCAGGGACAGATCTGTGAATGGTGACGTCCGCTGGAGTACCTGAACATCACGCAGGCAGTTCATAAAGACTCGAGGAGGAGGAGGTTAGTGGTTAACCTCCCGTCGACAACGAGATCATTAGAGACGGATCACATGCTCGGATTAGCGAAGGATAGAAAAGCAAATCGGCCGTGCCGTTTCAAAGGAACCATCCCAACATTTGCCTTAAGCGATACAGGAAAATCACAGAAAACCTAAATCAAGGTGGCCAGACGCGGGTTTGAACCGTCGTCCTCTCGAATGCAAGTCCAATGTGCTATTGCGTCACCGCGCTCGTTATAGAGACTCGTGCCTTTGTGGACGGGCATTGTCCAGTTGAAAAATGGAACCACTATAATGACGCATGAGAGGTTACACATGAGAACAGAGGATGTCTGTAATGTACCACTGTTCTTCAGAGTCCCCTCAGACATTACCAGCCGTGCCAGCCGTGACCTGAAGTCATACCACGGCTCCGCATGCTACTGCGCCAGGAGTAACCAAGTGATGCCGCTTCAAAACACTGGAGAATAGGAACTCTCCTCAAATCGTCGCTGTACTCGCCCATAGTGCTCATTCGAGGTAGTGCAGAACAGTGACTCACAGCTGAACATAATGGAACGCTATTAATTAGCAACCCATGTTTTTCAGTCATGGCACCACTCCAAACGCAGTCTTTCTTTGTAGCGGTGTTGACGTCAGCCCATGCATGGCACGGTAGTACATTAGTCTGGCTGCTACTCGTCTGCGACCAATGCTGCGGGATGACACAGAACTTTACACGATTCCTCTACTTAGTCTCGGATGGATGACGCAGAAGCACAGTACGGGGACTCTCCCTTTGGTGGTCATACGTGGTCGACCAGAACCTTGAAAGCGAGTACGCCTGAACCCACGTTCCAAAACATTCCAACATCGGCCCTGTGTCACATCCGAATGCCCCACAAATCTGGATACTGCTCGATTCGACCAGCTGGCCAAATGGAGACCCATAATGACGCCTTTTCAAGTTCTGACAGATGATGATAACGCTGTCTGACACAAGTACATGCATCTCAGAGTACTTCGCAGTGATCATTCAACATCTGACACTGTTCACTCCCCTTATATACCCTACCAGCTCAGGTGATTACGCTAAACAAGAACCTCACTAATGCACTCTGGTGGCCATTCTACCATTCACAAAGAAAAGCATCACACACATACCTGACCGGTGGTGTGTACTAGTATGAAGTTACATTGGCATCCCGCACGTGGTTTTTTTTCTGGCTGTGTATATCAAATCACCCTTGCAGATACCACATTTAAGTGGCTCCACACCACATCACATGTAAATGAAAAGCCAAGAAGCAGATAATATGTCCGTATGTTCGCATATTTCCGAAAAGTTTCTGTACTGTGCAATATTGTAGACTGAAAAGAGATTCGAGATCACCAGTCTGTTCCCATGTAACTGACTCGAAGATTTTTTTAGTAATAGGACGAAGTATGGTATCGTGGATAGTGACGAGTGCGCCAGGGAAATATCATAGGAGAGCTCATCTCCTCTACGAACGTCTGATGACGTTGGTTAGCTGACTGACTGGTTGTCTGCTTGATGGCATGAATGTGGCGCTTAATAGTGAGATCTTCAGCGGCCTTACTAAATTAATTGGCAAAGAATGAGGCTAAAATGTTGTAAATTATATATCAGGCCTCATAATATGAGGTACGAAATATAAATTGTGCAAATCAAGACGTCGTTTTGAGTTACTATGGTAGAATTCAGGATTGCGTGGCACAATTTCCATTCTGACGAAAACGGAAAGTGCTACACCGTAAACGCCGTTACCGAACACTGCTAAACATACTCCAGCATTTCCATGCTTGTGCGATATGCCCGTTAAAATTTCATCCCTACGCTGGCTTATTTTCTTACAGAGAATGGCCATTCCTACAAATGAAGAATGCTGTGAATATATGATCGCTGTCATGTGTGATTTACATGACTGGAGATTTTCAGATCGCAACACAGCATACGCAAAGAGCGTGCAGGTGCAGCTTGCCACCGCCCTTCGAATCAATGGCTTCAGAAACGTGGGAGCAACATACACCAAAGTGTCTGTAGGACAGCAGGAGCAACGGTTATCGACACCAGTACCTCTCCATCTCCTGAAATCATGATGTGCGGAGCTATCGCACATAACAACAGGACTGATTTGACAGTTGCTACAGATGCAACTCTCCTCAAATCGTTGCTGTACTCGCCCACCATGCTCATTCAAGGTAGTACAGAACAGCGATTCATAGCTGAACAAAATTTAACCTGATTAATTAGCAACCTGACTGTTTGCCAGCTTTTGGCAAGACTGGTAAACTTTGACGTCGTACCCTTCATGTCCAGGCGACAACATGAAACTTTCCAAAAGGATAACACAAGACCCTACACTGCAGTTCAGACCACAGGACTGTTGGGGTGTATGACTCAGGCACGCTGTTCCAATTAGTCAAGCGGTATGCTGGCCTTTCGCCGACGTAACTGCGCCACCAGGCGCTAAAAATGCCGCCATAGCGTTATGCCATAAGGCATTCAACTATCACGGCATTCTATTGTCACCTGCGAACGAGACTGCTACGTGCTGTGGATCCTGGCAGCTTTTACACAGCTGGCTACGTTGTGAATACCTAGCTCCTGTCATTAGCAAGCGTGGCTGGAACAATTATACACGATCCACTCACATCAATGTAACCACCGCCTGTGTTCGATGTCAAAGTGCAATAACCTTTCACAGACTACAAGTGGTGGCACTAGCAGTGGAGGAAACATAAAGCGTGTCGTGGGGACGTGGAAAATTGTGCAGCCGTGATCGTAATGAGGGAACGGAGCGATTTATTTGAAGCCCAAAAGGGCATGATCACTGGCTTTCAGACCAAGAGTGGAAGCATTTCCTAAATGACTAAGTTTGTAAACTGTTTGCTTGCCGCAGTGGTTAATACACTCCTGGAAATTGAAATAAGAACACCGTGAATTCATTGTCCCAGAAAGGGGAAACTTTATTGACACATTCCTGGGGTCAGATACATCACATGATCACACTGACAGAACCACAGGCACATAGACACAGGCAACAGAGCATGCACAACGTCGGCACTAATACAGTGTATATCCACCTTTCGCAGCAATGCAGGCTGCTATTCTCCCATGGAGACGATCGTAGAGATGCTGGATGTAGTCCTGTGGAACGGCTTGCCATGCCATTTCCACCTGGCGCCTCAGTTGGACCAGCGTTCGTGCTGGACGTGCAGACCGCGTGAGACGACGCTTCATCCAGTCCCAAACATGCTCAATGGGGGACAGATCCGGAGATCTTGCTGGCCAGGGTAGTTGACTTACACCTTCTAGAGCACGTTGGGTGGCACGCGATACATGCGGACGTGCATTGTCCTGTTGGAACAGCAAGTTCCCTTGCCGGTCTAGGAATGATAGAACGATGGGTTCGATGACGGTTTGGATGTACCGTGCACTATTCAGTGTTCCATCGACGATCACCAGTGGTGTACGGCCAGTGTAGGAGATCGCTCCCCACACCATGATGCCGGGTGTTGGCCCTGTGTGCCTCGGTCGTATGCAGTCCTGATTGTGGCGCTCACCTGCACGGCGCCAAACACGCATACGACCATCATTGGCACCAAGGCAGAAGCGACTCTCATCGTTGAAGACGACACGTCTCCATTCGTCCTTCCATTCACGCCTGTCGCGACACCACTGGAGGCGGGCTGCACGATGTTAGGGCGTGAGCGGAAGACGGCCTAACGGTGTGCGGGACCGTAGCCCAGCTTCATGGAGACGGTTGCGAATGGTCCTCGCCGATACCCCAGGAGCAACAGTGTCCCTAATTTGCTGGGAAGTGGCGGTGCGGTCCCCTACGGCACTGCGTAGGATCCTACGGTCTTGGCGTGCATCCGTGCGTCGCTGCGGTCCGGTCCCAGGTCGACGGGCACGTGCACCTTCCGCCGACCACTGGCGACAACATCGATGTACTGTGGAGACCTCACGCCCCACGTGTTGAGCAATTCGGCGGTACGTCCACCCGGCCTCCCGCATGCCCACTATACACCCTCGCTCAAAGTCCGACAGCTGCACATACGGTTCACGTCCACGCTGTCGCGGCATGCTACCAGTGTTAAAGACTGCGATGGAGCTCCGTATGCCACGGCAAACTGGCTGACACTGACGGCGGCGGTGCACAAATGCTGCGCAGCTAGCGCCATTCGACGGCCAACACCGCGGTTCCTGGTGTGTCCGCTGTGCCGTGCGTGTGATCATTGCTTGTACAGCCCTCTCGCAGTGTCCGGAGCAAGTATGGTGGGTCTGACACACCGGTGTCAATGTGTTCTTTTTTCCATTTCCAGGAGTGTATATACCATGCGTGACAAAATAGCGCTATGCAAAACCGGCGCCTAGCCAACTGTGGTGCAGGTTGGGCCATGTAGAAGTGAACAACGGCTATGGAGACGTGTATAGGAGAATAGAAGTGCAACTGTTGCTCAACTGACCGACAGATGAAGCAAGAGGGCCACCAGCAGTGCCTCCTCAACGACCGTTCAGTGAACGTCACTTGAATGGTTCTCCACCGCAAGTGGCTGGTTCATGAACCCACGATGACTGCTGTTCATCGGTGAATAAGGCTTTAATTTCAAGGCCAATATCGCAAATGGACGTCCACCGTATGGTGACGGGTGGCCTTTCAGAAGAATTTCATGCTCCATCGGACAGATGGCGTTTGCAGTATGAAACACATGAAACCAAACACCCGGAAAAATCGTCGGTTGCAAGAGCGCAGTTGTCAGGGTAATGTTTTCGTAGTATTCCCTGGGTATCTCCATTCTGGAAGGCACAATGGATCAATATAAGTACGCATTTGCTGTTGGGGACCATGTCCACTCCAATTTGTTTTTCCTCAGGACGATGGCACTTACCAGCAAGACAATGAAATGTGTAACACCTCACAGCGTACAGGCATGGTTTGAAGATCACCAGAGTGAGTTTACCATATTTCCCTGGTCACTAGTATTTAAAACGAAACTACAATCTGTGGGACCACCTGGATCGGGCTGTTCGTGCCATCGATCCTCAACTGAGAAACCTACCACAGCTGGTCATGACATTGCAATCGACATGGCTCCACATCCCTGTCGATATCTTCTAGAATCTCATTGACTCTCTTCCTGAAGTATATAGTGGTCGCTTTTGGTAGGTGGTCACGTTAATTTGAACGAAAAGTGTACACTTCCAGGTCAACCACTGTAGAACACCATCAGGGCTGTGCATTTGACAAGCACAGTCTCTGTGTCAGTCATTGGTCGAATATATGGTCAAGCTGCTATAGTCTCATCGAGCAGCGTCACAAACTAGGTGAAGCCTCTAGCGCTGAACTATCAGTTAGGTCTAATGGTTCAGGACTTTGAATGGAACCATCAAGGCGAGGCTGTCCAGCGGGTACCGTTGCCTGACACTCCAGTCTCTGAGAGTTCTGCGTCCAACTCAGGGCACCTGCTCAATCTGGATAAGTGCCTTTGGTCATGTGCAGTGTACGTTAGCCCTGCCACAAAACCACGTGGCGGAGTGACTTGAGTCAGCAAGGATACAATCGACGCGACTGCTATTGTGCTGCCACCTCATTCCCATTCCGCCGCAGACGTCATCAGCTGCTACCAGGCATTACAGTCAACTCCCGGGCCGCAGATGTCGACCTCCTGTGTGGAAGCATCGAATAATAACGACTGTTTTTATTGAGTAATCATTCTTGATTGTGTGCTCGCCACAGTAATGGAAATCTCATCCCACAGCGTCCTACATAAGTAATTCTGGAGCCATAGATGACTATCATGTGGCAATGGTGTCAGCCAGCGGCAACAGTAGGAATCCACAAATAGCCTGCCTCTCAAGGCGTGTCTTTGACGTGACAGGATGACATATATTCTCTTACAATACTGCAACCAGATAAAGCATATGTTTGAGACACGGCAAGTAGTCGAGAGCTAATTTCTTCAAGGCCACAACGAATACAACACAGCTTTCGCTCCAATGGGTCTCGAATCTCTTACTAATGCTCTTCAGTTCCTAATGGGACGGAAGTTTAATCATCCGGTACTAGTTATGTGGCGAACATTTCCAAGAAGTTCGATACATGACGGATCGATGCTTTATGGTTTAATTCCTTCTATTTCCGCCCTGTATTTGGTGCAGTAATGGCAACTTGCGTGCCGTGCGCTTAAACGTACGTTCATGCAGATTCAGAGGATCGACAAAAATACGGAAACACCAAACACACAACACATTCCCATGACTAGTAAGTTGTAGGAAAACCACTGACATTGGAAACGGTTACCATTCCTCGTGGAATGTATACACTCTGGTCTTGTAAGGTCAGTTTAATGTTATACCGTTCTTCCTGCAAAACAGTGGCACGTGCAGGTAGCGATGACGGAGGTGGATAGCGATCACCCACACTCCTCTTCAAAGTAGACTACAAAGTCTCAATAATATTGAGATCTGATGTACATAACTAACAAATCCTAACACGCAACTCAATTTCAACAGACGACAAGTGGTCTGTTGCATGCGCCATCTATCGCCTCTGGCCTAGCACAAATTATAATTAAATGATAAAATTGAGTTGCGGGTTAGGATTTGTTAGTTATGTGCATAAATACTTAGGAAGTATTTGGTTTTTATATGCGCAGATAATTCAAACACCGAGCCAGCAACCGGCGCGGACCTTCGTTGACGCGGCAAGTAGCGGGCCGCCATGGAGCAAACACAGTGAGACTGATGACGTCGCTCCATGGAGGTCCAGAGTCGCGGCGGGATACTCCGAGGCGGTTGTTGGACTTCAGAGGAAAAAAAACGAAGAATTTATAATGAGGAACTTTGTGTATAACAGCGAAAGTAGGAAGAAGCAATTTAACGGCCGGTAACGCAGTAGGCGGTACCTCAACAGCCGACTGTACATAGGTATCAGAAATAAATCGCTGTAACTATTGTAAAAAAGGAGTTCTGAATAAGAGTTATTACGAGAAGCAGTCAGACAGCGTCAGTTACTGGTGAATGATCGCCTTAGGCGACATTTTCTTCATCAGCTGCGCCGTCCCCTCTTTCACTCGACGAATTTAGTCAACATTAAGACAGAGCCGAGCTACGCAAATAACAAAACTCATTAGTGGGGCGGGGACAGCGCAAGTGACGGCTAGGAAAGATGCAGCAGTGGAGGTAGTTAACGCGAACTTCTACGAACATCTACGTACAGTGGCACTATGCTACTGTGCAGCGCAGCCTGTATGTCCTGTTTGGTACAAAACAACACATGTCAAACAGTTGGATATAGCTATAATAACACCTGTAAAAACTTAACAGGTAGCTTAAAATCCACTTACACCTTGCAGAAATTGCACCATCTCAAGTTCGAAGAGAGAAAGAAGCGAATGAGAAGAGAAAGTGGAGCAGGACGGAACACATCGGCTGTATACAGACGAACGTCACCTGCGGCGACTGAAATCAAGGTGGAGTATCTTAGAACATCCATGGTACATATAATCACTGCTGAGAAACCTAGGTTGCAACTATGGAGGGCTACGGCCTAACTTCCTCCAGACTGGAATAGAGTTTCACAAACTTTACTTCCTGGCTATGACGAGAAATGGACGACTTAGGAGTCCTTGAACAGGCTGAGATCTGAAGTCGGCAGAAGATGCAAAAAATGCACTGTAAGTGGCCAAGTTTTTGTCAAAGGTAATATAGGCATAACTGTGCATGTAATATGTGTGGTTCTGATACAAGAATAAATAAACAGGGAATTTTTTAAAGAAAATCAGAATTCGAGTTCCTAATCAGATGCGGAAAGTAAGACATTTTGTTCCACTGCTGTTAGAGAAGATCCTTTCGATGTATATCTTTAAAAATATCTGGTCTTTGAAGTTAAGTGAGTGGGACGAAAGAGCGACTTCATGTAGTTACCTATTACCAGAACCTTTTTGGTAATGTTATTGAATATTATGTATGTACAAATTTTCGTGTTATGTAACAACGAATTCTGTTCTTTCTTTTGGGTTTTTCATATTTTTCTAGCAACCTCTGAAACAAACTACACTGGAAAGTGGAAACATGAGAATGGCCAAACAAACCAATGATAACTTAAATCCAGTCAAGAACACAGGAATATTTTAATAACATTTGAGTATAATAATTTATAAGTCGAAGTATATCGCAACACGGAACTTAAGGCTATCATTGTTTGTACTCCTGTCGTTATGTTTTGCAGTTTTATGTCAGTTGGACAGATCGTTAATGACATATGTCATATTTCTGACTTAGTCTTCAAATTACATTAAATAATTGCGTTGTAGGCGAGATTAGAGACAGCTAGACTTTATGTGTCGCGCATGCAAAATGGAATAGTGCTGCTAGTTTATTTATCCAAATAGTGATTTCCTTGCTGTAAATTCGCTCTTTAAATTGACGCTATATAAATACTGACATGTTAAAGCCAAATTTTAATACATATATGAAAACGATCTTAACCATCTGTCGTGTAGCAAAGATAGACAAAACAGTAAACATGGAATCTGAAGAAATTGTTCGTGTAGACTCTCATGCCGATCATAGCACGTCTATGATGAATATGAATTTTAATCACATACCACACGAACAAGCCATGTAAATGAATGCTTATTTTATAACGGAGCTCAATAAGAAGAAATTCAAATTAAAGAAAGTTTTGAAATTATACACACATCAAAAAAAATCTTGAATCACCCCGGTTTCCAGAACTACTGGGGATAGACGTTGACTGTCGATATTGTATCGTAGGCACAGTCTCTTGACTGTTCAGAAATGTCACTAAACCCGCCCAAAGATGTAAACAACCATGCATGGACAGCGCCAGGGGGGTCGACGGTTGATCATTTCCAGTCATTCCACCAGGAAGGAGGTACACGGCTCGTGTTGTCTGTAGTTCACCCATGCCTAGACGGTCAATACCGCGGCTCTATCACTTCAGCAATGTTATTTTGTGCCAGGAAGGGCTCTCAGCAACGGAAGAGTCCAGGCGTCTCGGAGTGATCCAAAGCGATGTTGTTCGGACATGGATGAGATACAGAGAGACAGGAACTCTCGACGACATGACTTGTTCAGGCCGCCCAAGGGCTACTACTGCAGTGGATGACCGCTACCAACGGATTGTGGCTCGGAGGAACCATGACATCAACGTCACCATGTTCAATAGCGCCTTTCGTGCAGCCACAGGACCTCGTGTTACGATTCAAACTGTGCGTAATAGGCTGCATGATGCGCAACTTCACACCGGACGTCCATGGCGAGGTCCATCTTTGCAATCACGACATCATGCAGCGCGGTACAGATGGGCCCAACAAATGCCGAATGGACCGCTCAGGATTGGCATCATGTTCTCTTCAACCAAATATCGCTGGAGACCTGTTTGAAACCAACTCGGTCAGGCTGAACGCCTTAGACGCACTGTCCAGCTAGTGCAGCAAGGTGGAGGTTCCCTGCTGTTTTGGGGCCGACGTACACCGCTGGTGGTCATGGAAGGCGCCGTAACGGCTGTACGATACGTGAATGCCATCCTCCGAGCGATAGTGCAACCATATCGGCAGCATATTTGTGAGTCATACGTCTTCAAGGACGACAATTGTCGTCCCCAACGTGCACATGAATGACTTCCTTCAGGATAACGACATCGCTCGACTAGAGTGGCCAGCATATTCTCCAGACGTGAACCCTATCTAACATGCCTGGAATAGATCGAAAAGGGCTGCTTATGGACGACGTGACCCACCAACCACTCTGAGGGACCTACATCAAATCGCTGTTGAGGAGTGGAACAATCTGGACCAACAGTGCCTTGATGACCCTGTGGATAGTATGCCAAGACTTATAAAGGCATACATCAATGCAAGAGGACGTGCTAATGCGTATTAGAAGTAGGCAAATAATCATTAGCGACGATGAATTCCTAACGTCGAGGCAGTACACACCGGAACAGTAAAGGCAATCAGTTTACTTTCACGTGTTGTAGAAATGGCACCGCCATTGGTCTAACCCTCGCACACAGTCTGACATCATCTTAGCCTGCGAATTTGTCACTGATCAAAAATGTTTATAATTACCACATAAACACACTTCCTATGCGGCTTAACTTGTAAATACATTATTTCTTTCTAAATAGATTATTTATGCATAAAGATAAAGAATGTTTCTCCATAAATATGGAGCCGTCTTTCAATACATCCCCTCACTTCAGATTCCAACTACAGTCTCCTCGAACAATGGCGTGGCCTCTACACTGTTGCCCTGCCAGGTTAACAATGACGTCACACCACCACCTTTAAGAATTGTTGACGTCTTCTATATTAAATACCTTCTGTCGATAGTTCCAAGTGCAGAGTGATATCTAACTATTATAACCCGTAACTTTAATACGTCCCACCTTCTCTCTGATTTTTTGTGTCACCCTGGACTCGTCATGACTCGTAACTCTGGGAAACAACCCGCAGCGGTACGAGCACATAAGGTTAGTCGTGGCTGGCTGTGGTTTATTGGAGGAGTAGTGGGGAATTGCACCTATAAAAAAACTACGTGCAGAATGCTTGAGCATCTCAATGCATACCTCTCGTGTGTTTGAGATCCCCACCAGAACGATTTAACTCAAGATGCGACAGGATAACGGGAATAGCTCATGAAATTACGGGTATATTTTATGGATATGATGTTATACATCTTTAATGAATGTGAAGAACTGCATTATGTCATACACGGCTGTATTAGTGTATTTTACTAGAGACTATCGATTTCGAACTAGGATCAGACCGTCACTGGGGCCTCTGTACTAAATAAGAAGATAAACATATGTAACAAGGCGTGTAACATTAAAGTACGCAGCTATAACGTGTAAACAGGATTAAATGAGTCAGATCTTATATCATTGTAACTGATGCTATCTACTATATAGTGATACAACTGGGCATTGTATAATGTGATTTTTAACACTAATGGAATCCTTGAATGGAAGACGACGAAACGATACTGAGAGAGTTTAGAGAACCAGGCTTGCCAAAAACGTTCGGACTGTTTACACTGCTTGCAACGATCGCCTTGCCTAGCCAGGGAGATTTTAGCTGAAATACTGTCAAGGATTCAATGATATTTTCCTTTGCTTAGTTCGCAAGTGAAACAATAGGGCACAAAATACGCAGTGCTATGTTCGGAGAATGTATTAAGAAAATTAGGGCGGATTGTTCACGCCAGCACTGTGCCTCCACACTCATAACTAGCTGGTTCAAAACTCGGTGCTGAATGTCGTTTCCAACACCAGTGTTTGATCAGCAATGGAGACGTAGTATTTCTGATCATCAGATCATGTGTATCAGCGGCATGGGTTTATTCACAAATCTCTCCGTAGTGCCTCATGGAGTGATGGCAAATGACGTAGTTCGTGGTGATCCCTCTGTCACCTGGAGACGTCAAATCCGGCGGTATCCTTGGCGCTCTTTGACATACGTATAGAGGTCCACTTCAGCAAGCGAGGAGCGCAACGTAACACACCACGCAGAAAAGCCATCATTCAACAGGCTGAAAAAATACTTTCTCTTTTTCTTTTAAACCAACCGCTGAAATTTAACATTCACAAATGAATGTAAGAAAACAAGCTAAAAGCTTTAGTATTTCCAAATTAATAAAGTTTCAGTTGAGGTTTAGTATCACAACACTACTTACAGTTTATATGTAAAATAAATTACGCATAGAGTGTATTCAGGCTTTACAAACCAGCATCGATGACTATGGCTCAGTTATCTCATTTTTTCCGTGAATTTTGTAGCAACAAACTGCAGATCCAGGTCCATGTACCACAAATCATAGTAAGGTGCTTATTGGGCATGTACGTTGGTGCAGTAGACAGTCACACTGCCACTCCAAATGATAGTACTGGAAAACGCTCATGACCCACCTAACTGCCGGCACTTATGCTTGGATGGCCATCTTGCACGTATCGGTGTAAATGATTGAAAGTGAGCTCATGCGCGTTGCCGTTTAGTCAGCGCCAGAATATGCATGGTTTTGATTGCACATCGAAGCCACGCCCAGGTCAAGCATTCAATTGTAAAAGTCAGACCTATAGAGGCATGGGGGGGGGGAGGAAGTAATCGACTTGATTACCTTCCCGTGCCCTTTTATTGAGCACCGCTGGCCTCACCATCATTATAAGGAGCAGCAACCTTAGACTGATTAACATAATAGATGTGAAGTTTACCCAAATTTCGAAGTACGAGAGTGACCCGGGTGCACAGGCTTGTAATCTGACACGATCCGGCAAAACGCGGCAGCAACTTGGCAGAACTATCTGCTCCCTTGCTCTGAGCCCAAGAATTCTTCAGAAAAACAACTTCACAGATACTTACTGAGGTACGTGACCTACGTTCGTTTTATCTACGGCCCTCTCACCTGTGTGCGAGACGAACGTTATTTGTCGCCTTACTCCAGTTTCTTTTAATGGCCTCATGGTTCAAATGGCTCTGAGCACTATGTGACTTAACTTCTGAGGTCATCAGTCGCCTAGAACTTAGAACTAATTAAACCTAACTAACCTAAGGACATCACACGCATTCATGCCCGAGGCAGGATTCGAATCTGCGACCGTAGCGGTCACGCGGTTCCAGACTGAAGCGCCTAGAACCGCACGGCCACACCGGCCGGCAAGGCCTCGTGGTTTTTTGCACTGTGGACAGGAAGAAAACCCAATGGACAATTTGTTTTTGGATTATTTAGGTGCACTTCAGGCGTACTAATTCGCGGCAATAAGTATATTTGAGCTTTGGTAGATGCTTTTGTCCATTTTTTGAGGCTTATCCTGAGTATGGTTATGACTACGCGGTTGGAACTGGCCGTGGCGTACTGACAATCCTGACATTCAAACATTTGAATTAAGCGATGCCAAGTAAGGTGCTCTTTCATCTTTATAATAGTCTTTAAGGTACCCAAATATCCCGCACGCAAGGAATAATCAAAGTATTTAAGTATCGCCAGGATTAACTCTTTGGGCAGAGAAACCTTTTCAAGATTCGCCTGTAGCGCCACATCTCAAATATCCCCATTCTCTTGTGTTCCGCTCTTCCCACAGTTCTTGTTTCACTACTATAAAATGCTGTGCTCCAGACTTACATTCTCAGAAATTTCTTTCTCAAATAAGACCTATGTTTGATACTAGTAGACTTTTCTTGGCCAGGACTGCCCTTTTTGCCAGTGCCAGTCAACTTTTGATGCCCTCCTTGCTCCGTCCGTCATTGATTATTTTGCTGCCTAGTAGCAGAACTACTTAACTTCATGTACTTCATGACCATCAATCCTGATGTTAAGTTTCTCGCCGTTCTCACCGCCGCAGCTTCTCATTACTTTCGTCTTTCTTCGCTTTACTCGCAATAGATCTTCTGTACTCTTTAGACTCTTCATTCCATTCAGCAGATTTTGTAATTCTACTTCAATTTCAATCAGGATAGCAGTGTCATCAGTGAATCGTATCATTGATATTATTTCACCTTGAATTAATTTCACTCCAAAACTTTATTTTATTTCCACCATTGCTTCGTTGACGTACAGATTGAACAGTAGGGGCGAATGATTACATCTCTGTCTTACACGCCGGCCAGAGTGGCCGTGCGGTTCTAGGCGCTACAGTCTGGAACCGTGCGACCGCTACGGTCGCAGGTTCGAATCCTGCCTTGGGCATGGATGTGTGTGATGTCCTAAGGTTAGTTAGATTTAATTAGTTCTAGGCGACTGATGATCTCAGAAGTTAAGTCGCATAGTGCTCAGAGCCATTTTCCTGTCTTACACCCTTTTTAATCCGAGCACTTCGTCCTTGGTGGAGCACTTTCATTATTCCCTCTTGCCGATCGATTTTTCCAGGTCGATAAATCCTATGAACGTGTCTTGATTTTTCGTTAGTCTTGCTTCCATTTTCAACCGCAGCTTAGATTTGCCTCACTTGTGTCTTTACCTTTCCTAAAGCCAAACTGATCGTCATCTAACGCATCATCAATTTTCTTTTCCATTCTTGTGTATATTATTCTTGGATGCACAAGCTGTTAAGCTGAGTGTGCGATAATTCTCGCAATTGTCAGCTCTTGAAGTCTCCGGAATTGTGTGGGTGATATTTTCCAAAAGTCAGATGGTATATCGCCAGGCTCATACATTCTACACACCAACTCGAATAGTCGTTTTGTTGCCACTGGTCCCAATGGTTTTAGTAATTCTGATGGAATCCATCACATCTGCCTTATTTGATCTTAAGTCTTCCAAAGCTCTCTTAAATTCTGATCTAATACTGCATTCCCTATCTCTTCTAAATCGACTCTTATTCCTTCTTCTATCACATTAGACAAATCTTCCGCCTCATAGAGGCCTTCAGTGTACTCTTTCCATCTATCCGCTCTCTCCTCTGCAGTTAACGGTGGAATTTCCATTAGACTATTTTGTTAGCACCCTTGCTTTTAATTTCACAGTTAATTCGACTTTCCTGTACCCTGAGTCAGTCCTTCCGACAATCATTTATTTTTAGATTTCTTCACATTTTTCATGCAGCCTTTTCGTCTTAGCACCCCTGCACTTCCTGTTTATTTTATTCGTTAGCGACTTGTATTTCTGTATTCCATAAATTCCCTGAACTTTCTCGTTCTTTCTTCTTTCATCGATCATCTGACGTATTTATTCTGCTACTCATAATTTTTTCGCAATTACGTTCTTTCTACCTATTTTTTCTTTCCACCAACTGTGATTTACCTTTTTAGAGATGTCCATTCGTCATCAAGGGTACTGCCTGCTAAGCTATTTCTGATTACTGTGTCTGTAGCCTTAGAGAACTTCAAGCGTATCTCTTCATTCTTTGGTACTTCCTTATACCACTTTTTTGTGTGTTGATTCCTACTGACTAATCTCTTAAACGTCAGCCTACTCTTCATTACTACTACACTGTAATCTACCTCTGCTCCTGTGTACGCCTTACAATCCAATACCAGATTTCGGAATCTCTGTTTGATCGTGATGTAATCTAACTGACATATTCCCGGCCTTTTACTAGTATACCTAAGCCTTTCGTGATTCTTGAACAGAGTATCCGCTATTACGAGCTGAAATTTATTACAGAATTAGTCTTTCTCCTCTCTCATTCCTTGTCGCAAGTTCATATTCTCCTGTAACCTTCCCCTACAACTGCATTCTAGTCCCTCATGATTATTATAGTTTCATCTCCGTACTGTATTATCCTTCCAGTATTCTCACATACTTTCTCCTTCTCCTCATCTTCAGCTTGCGACATCAGCATGTATAACTGAAGTATCATTGTCGGTGATGCTTTGGTGTCGATTCTGATAAGAGCATCCCTATCACTGAACTATTATCAGTATCACAATTTCTGCCCTACCTTCCTATTCATAACGAATCGTACTCCCGTTATACCATTTTCTGCTGCTGTTGCTATTACCGTATACTCACCTGACCTCAAATCCCTGCCTCCTTTCTCTTTCACTTCGCTGACCTCTCCTATATCCAGACAGAGTCTTTGTATTTGCATTTTTTTGATTTTCTAGCTTGCCTACCACGCTCCAGCTTCTGACAATCCACGCCCCGACTCGTAGAACGTTATCTTTAAATCTTTTTCTCATGGCCATCTCCCCCTTGGCAGTCCCCTCCCGGAGACACGAATGAGGGCTATTCCAGATTCTTTTGCCAATGGAGAGATCGTCATGACGCTTTTTCAAACACGGGCCATATTTCCTGTGCATACACGTCTTGTGCCTTTAATACAGTAGTTTCCATTGCCTTCTGCATCCTCATGCCGTTGATCATTTCCTGATTCTTGCACCTTTAGAGTCAGTTTCCTACCCCAAAGACAAGAGAATGCCCTGAACCTCTTTCCGCTCCTTCGCCCTCTTTCACAAGGCCGTTGGCAGAATGAGGGTGGCTTCTTACGCTAGAAGTCTTCGGCCGTTAGTACTGATAATTAATCAAAATTTAATAGGTGGCGGGTTTAAATTACCAATCGGATTGTACACCAAAAATAATTTAAACCTAAAACAATATCCACTGTCACGTCCCCTTTAACTACCTGCGTATTACTGAGGGGAAAAGTTTTTGAGCGACTTATTCTTTAACTTAGCGACCCTCCTTTTCTGAACAGTAAAATTAGTGCTCTCTGTGTCTATACATCTTGATCCATATCAAGGAAACTATTGGGGATATTAGCAAAAACCACCAGCAAATTGTCTCCCAGCTGCATCACGTCAATGATATTACCGACAAACTGAGTTTAGCTTACTTTAACCATAGTGTGAAATTAAGCCTGTCAGATATTCTCAAAATAACTCATAAATGTGCCTTGTTGGCCCTGCATCAGCAAAAAACACTTGTTATTTAATTTATTTCTTAGCCATTCTGACAAACATTTGTTACGATTACTACCACACAAACCACTCAAAATACCCCCATCTCGAATAACCTGTTCAAAAATATTAGCCAACTGCCCATTAGTTAATCAGTAAATGAAGTCAGAAACAACAAGATCATGAATTTTAAGGGCGGTAGCCTGCTGTTTTAATGTAACCGACAAATACAGAAATTCTACGATTTGGTCGCTAGACTCCATTTTAGTAGTCCCTCTAATAATAGTCATAATAGTGTTTCATAAACTATTAAAATGCTTCAGTATCTCATACTTAATACCAACACTACTCAAAAAATATACTTGTGATAAACTTTTACCTTTATCTGATTTTCAGAATTTCCTTTCCACTGCAATAAATTAGCACGATGTTATAGTTTTCTAATTCTGTCTTGCAGTTCTTAAGTTTCTGCGCCCTACTTTACATCAATATTAACCTTACACAAACCTCGTAACCGATTATAAGGTGGCAGTGTGAGAGACAACTATCCAGAAGCAGGTCGCTGTTATGTTGCACACTTCAAACATGAAGCAATAACACCACAAGTTACTAGACAGAGCACGTAACCGATGAACTGCAAGTTAGTAAACTGAATTTGTGATCCACACAGAGATATCTCTTTTTTTACTTTACTTTCTACCACATCCCACAACTGTTGTTGTTGTTGTGGTCTTCAGTCCTGAGACTGGTTTGATGCAGCTTTCCATGCTACTCTATCCTGTGCAAGCTTCTTCATCTCCCAGTACTTACTGCAACCTACATCCTTCTGAATCTGCTTAGTGTATTCATCTCTTGGTCTCCCTCTACGATTTTTACCCTCCACGCTGCCCTCCAATACTAAATTGGTAATCCCTTGATGCCTCACAACATGTCCTACCAACCGATCCCTTCTTCTAGTCAAGTTGTACCACAAACTTCTCTTCTCCCCAATCCTGTTCAACACCTCCTCATTAGTTATGTGATCTACCCATCTAATCTTCAGCATTCTTCTGTAGCACCACATTTCGAAAGCTTCTATTCTCTTCTTGTCCAAACTAGTTATCGTCCATGTTTCACTTCCATACATGGCTACACTCCATACAAATTCTTTCAGAAATGACTTCCTGACACTTAAATCTATACTCGATGTTAACAAATTTCTCTTCTTCAGAAATACTTTCCTTGCCATTGCCAGTCTACATTTTATATCCTCTCTACTTCGACCATCATCAGTTATTTTGCTCCCCAAGTAGCAAAACTCCTTTACTACTTTAAGTGCCTCATTTCCTAATCTAATTCCCTCAGCATCACCCGACTTAATTAGACTACATTCCATTATCCTTGTTTTGCTTTTGTTGATGTTCATCTTATATCCTCCTTTCAAGACACTGTCCATTCCATTCAACTGCTCTTCCAAGTCCTTTGCTGTCTCTGACAGAATTACAATGTCATCAGCGAACCTCAAAGTTTTTATTTCTTCTCCATGGATTTTAATACCTACTCCGAATTTTTCTTTTGTTTCCTTTACTGCTTGCTCAATATACAGATTGAATAACATCGGGGAGAGGCTACAACCCTGTCTTACTCCCTTCCCAACCATTGCTTCCCTTTCATGTCCCTCGACTCTTATAACTGCTATCTGGTTTCTGTACAAATTGTAAATACCCTTTCGCTCCCTGTATTTTACCCCTGCCACCTTCAGAATTTGAAACAGTATATTCCAGTCAACATTGTCAAAAGCTTTCTCTAAGTCTACAAATGCTAGAAACGTAGGTTTGCCTTTCCTTAATCTTTCTTCTAAGATAAGTCGTAAGGTCAGTATTGCCTCACGTGTTCCAGTATTTCTACGGAATCCAAACTGATCTTCCCCGAGGTCGGCTTCTACTAGTTTTTCCATTCGTCTGTAAAGAATTCGTGTTAGTATTTTGCAGCTGTGGCTTATTAAACTGACTGTACGGTAATTTTCACATCTGTCAACACCTGCTTACAACTGCACCTGTACGTAATTCGAGCCTGGTCAAAGAAATACTGAAAGGGATTTTAGAAAGAAATTAATATTCGAATGTAGGATTTTGTATGTTTTTCTTCCATTTATTGTGTGGAGTGGCTCACCAGAGTATTAATTATGTACTTATTCCTTGGGAATTTGAGATGGGACCTGGATAAACTGAAAGAACCAGAGGTTGTAGAGTTTCAGGGAGAGCATAAGGGAACAATTGACAGGAATGGGGGAAAGAAGTACAGCAGAAGAAGAATGGGTAGCTTTGAGGGATGAAGTAGTGAAGGCAGCAGACGATGAAGTAGGTAAAAAGACGAGGGCTAGTAGAACTCCTTGGGTAACAGAAGAAATATTGAACTTAATTGATGAAAGGAGGAAATATAAAAATGCAGTAAATGAAGCAGGCAAAAAGGAATACAGACGTCTCAAAAATGAGATCTACAGGAAGTGCAAAATGGCTATGCAGGGTTGGCTAGAGGACAAATGTAAGCATATAGAGGCTTATCTCACTAGGGGTAAGATAGATACTGCCTACAGGAAAATTAGAGAGACCTTTGGAGAGAAGAGAACCACTTGTATGAATATCAAGAGCTCAGATGGAAACCCAGTTCTAGGCAAAGAAGGGAAAACAGAAAGGCGGACGGAGTATATATAGGGTCTATACAAGGGCAATGTACTTGAGGACAATACTATGGAAATGGAAGAGGAGGTAGATGAAGATGAAATGGGAGATACGATACTGCGTGAAGAGTTTGACAAAGTCGAAACAAGGCCTCGGGAGTAGACAACATTCCATTAGAACTACTGACGGCCTAGGGAGAGCCAGTCCTGACAAAACTCTACTATCTGGTGAGCAAGATGTGTGAGACAGGCGAAATACCCTCAGACTTCAAGAAGAATATAATAATTCCAATCCCAATGAAAACAGGTGTTGACAGATGTGAAAATTACCGAACTATCAGTTTAATAAGTCACAGCTGCAAAATACTAACGCCCTTACAGACGAATGGAAAAACTGGTAGAAGCCGACATCGGGGAAGATCAGTTTGGATTCCGTAGAAATGTTGGAACACGTGAGGCAATACTGACCTCACGACTTAACTTAGAAGAGAGATTAAGGAAAGGCAAACCTACGTTTCTAGCATTTGTAGACTTAGAGAAAGCTTTTGACAATGTTGACTGGAATACTCTCTTTCTAATTCTAAAGGTGGCAGGGGTAAAATACAGGGAGCGGAAGGCTATTTACAATTTGTACGGAAACCAGATGGCAGTTATAAGAGTCGAGGGGCATGAAAGGGAAGCAGTGGTTGGGAAGGGAGTGAGACGGGGTTGTAGCCTCTCCCCGATGTTATTCAATCTGTATATTGAGCAAGCAGTAAAGGAAACAAAAGACAAATTCGGAGTAGGTATTAAAATCCATGGACAAGAAATAGAAACTTTGAGGTTCGCCGATAGCATTGTAATTCTATCAGAGACAGCAAAGGACTTGGAAGAGCAATTGAACGGAATGAACAGTGTCTGGAAAGGAGGATATAAGATGAACATCAACAAAAGCAGTACGAGGATAATGGAATGTAGTCGAATTAAGTCGGGTGATGCTGAGGGAATTAGATTAGGAAATGAGACACTTAAAGTAGTAAAGGAGTTTTGCTGTTTGGGGAGCAAAATAACTAATAATGGTCGAAGTAGAGAGGATATAAAATGTAGACTGACAATGGCAAGGAAACCGTTTCTCAAGAAGAGAAATTTGTTAACATCGAGTATAGATTTAAGTGTCAGGAAGTCGTTTCTGAAAGTATTTGTATGGAGTGTAGCCATGTATGGAAGTGAAACATGGACGATAACTAGTTTGGACAAGAAGAGAATAGAAGCTTTCGAAATGTGGTGCTACAGAAGAATGCTGAAGATTAGATGGGTAGATCACATAACTAATGAGGAAATATTGAATAGAATTGGGGAGAAGAGAAGTTTGTGGCACAACTTGACAAAAAGAAGGGACCGGTTAGTAGGACATGTTCTGAGGCATCAAGTGATCACAACTTTAGCATTGGAGGGCAGCGTGGAGGGTAAAAATCGTAGAGGGAGACCAAGAGATGAACACACTAAGTAAGTACTGGGAGATGAAGAAGCTTGCACAGGATAGGGTAGCATGGAGATCTGCATCAAACAAGTCTCAGGACTGAAGACCGCAACAACAACAACAACCTCTTCGTAAGGTGTATTCAATGCATGTAAAGAAGAAATGTGTCTCATACTGATAAGGAATTTTTTTTGTTTTTGCTCAAAACTAGAAAAAGTCTGTAAACACATGTTTCAAACCAAATGCTTGTTTAAGTGAGAGCCATTTTGTATCTGAGCCATGATGTTGTTGATGTGGTAATAGCAACAGTTACAACTGTCATTAACATCACCTATTTCGTACGTACCATACTCAAGTTGTGCAGAGAGTAAGACAAGTTGAATAATTTCGTGCATCGTGAATAAAAGTATCTCTAACGTCAAAATCCTGTTTTCTATATCTATGACGAGGGGAAGGGCTCACATAAACACAGATCTTCCACCTATAAGAGAGGAGATCGCGTAAGTTTTACTAAGGAAAGCTATTTAGAGCACTTGGAAGAAACACAGTGACAACATGTAGCATAGAAACCAAGACAAGACAAAAGAAGATGAAGTTTAATGTGGCTGTCAGAAAGAAAAAAGAGAAAAAGTTGAGGGAATATAAAGGGAAATTTAGGTAAAAATAAATGAGGATCATCCTAAAGAGTCATCTGAAATCACTGATGGTTTTCGATTAGTCCCAGAGTATCAAGCCGCTGAAAGTGTAAAATACCAACTCAGACACAAAGGAGTGAAGATAGCGAAGGCAGTGATGGCCTTGGCATTACTAATTAACGTACCAAGCGTGAAAGATCTTCTACGATTAATACGGAGAAGAGAAACACTTATGCAATTAAGTAGAGGATAACAGCTCTCGTTTGGTGAAGAAAGATGAAAATGAAGACGACAATATTCCACTGTCTTCACATGTACCTCCAGATATCAAGCTTACCCTCGAAGCTCATAAAATGATATACCTCTTTCAGCTTTCAAAAATATTTTAGGGAAGCTGAAAGTGACGAGAAAGAAATTTTCAAACCACAGAAAAATAGTGAAGAGTTCCTTCCCCTTCTTTTTCTCTGAGAGTCAGTTTCCATTATCTTCGCTCTCTTCTGTACAGTCATCTTTTCTATTCGCTGCTACTGTGGCTTCTTTTTTACACACAATATTCCTAGAATATGGGGAAACACCTGTGCCCAAAATTAGCAGCAAAAGAGACGTGCACGTGGGGTTCTGCATGTGGCAACTTTGCTACGAGTAATTAGGCGCCGCGAGGGACCTGCAGAAGTTTTAATTAAACCGCAAATGAATGGCTGCGGCCACAGCAGAGGCGGCCGCGCAACTACCTGTTCGCTCATGCGTCACCCCGCTGGCACGCACGCTCTTTACGCACTACGCAACGCCCAGGTGTCATTTGTCTCGGCGGCTCGTGCTTCACAGCAGGAAAACATTGTGCTCCTTTATGTAAGTCTGCGGGCGTCCGTGGTCGTAAGTACCACACCATCAGCAGTATAAATACTCAGGGAAATTTTTCCGACGGTGGTCGCATTAGGGAATTAAATTTAATCGACAATAGGAGTTGAAAATTTGTGCTGGACCGTGACTTAAACTCACGTGCTCTGCTTCTCTACAATGGTTGCCTTAGCTGCCTCAACCTTCAGGACACCAACTCGGCCGACCCAAATTCTCAAATCGTCATATTCCAATGCGGCGTCCCTGTCCTGGAATCCCACGCTCGCTTCGCAGACGGTATTTCCGCAAGAGGAAACGAGACCTGCTGTGCATCCGTACTGAAGGAATTATGTTTGGCTGTCAACCCTCTTAAGTTCATATCCATACTAATCCATATCCATACTAATATTATAAATGCGAAATTAACTCTGGCTGTTACGGTTTCACAACTAAACCGCTGAACCGATTTGATGAAATATACAGATAGCTCGGATACTCAGGAAGATAGGCTACCTCACAAAGGATATAACACTTCATATATAACAGGAAGCCATTTACTCATTGACTTTTAAACTTTATATTTGTGAAAAAGGCTTATTGTTCGATATGTTCTACATACGACGATTCAAAGTAATGAATACAATGCCTATACTATCCTCTACATGTTTAATCTACACTTCCACACTAATATCAATCACAAACCCGCTTCATTCTACCCTCTTAGTGTCAAATGCTGTTAAAATTCTAAACCGCGATACAGTTCGACTCTGCAGTTCGTAGTCTTGTGGTTACCGTAGTAATTTCACAGCTGTTGGATCACAGGTTCGATTCACAACCAATTAGTCTTCTTCCGCTTGCCACTGAATGTGTTTCTTCCCCTCACAATCATTTTGTCATCACCTAAGAGCGTGTCGTTGAAATGGTGTCAAATAAACACTAGGACCAAGGGCTCGAACATCCCGACCAATAATGCCATATGCCGCGGGTATCAGCTGATGCAACGCTCAACGTGTTTAGTCCATACTAATCCACGCTTCCAAACGAACGAACGAACACCGCCCGAACAGGCCATGAAGGCTCAACGGTACCGACCGGCCGCCGTGTCACTCTCAGTCCACATGTGTCACCGGATGCGGATATGGGGGGGGGGGGGGGGGGGCATGTGGTCAGCATACCGCTCTTCCTGCCGTATGTTACTTTCCGTGACCGGAGCCGCCAATTCTCAATCAAGTAGCTCCTCAGTTTGCCTCACTAGGGCTGAGTGCACCCCGCTTGCCAACAGCGCTCGGCAGACCGGATGGTCACCCATCCAAGTGCTAGCCCAGCCCGACAGCGCTTAACTTCGGTGATCTGACGGGAACCGGTGTTACCACTGCGGCGAAGCCAAAGTAATATCATAAATGCGAAATAAACTCTGTCTGTTACGGTTTCATGCCTAAACCGCTGAAGTTATTACCATTAGATTTTTGATTTGAAATAGCTTGGATCCTGATGATGAACATAGGCTACTTCACAGGATATTTACTGATTTGAAGAATAATTAGAGAAAAATATTTATCCATTGCCACCGCCTTCGTCCTCTTTTACAGACTGGTCTGATCCTAGAAACATCTGGCTCTTTGTCGCCGTCATCCTGCCGTAATGTTAAGGGTTACGGACATTGCCAGGGTAATAGCTTCGAAATTAAATATGTGCAAAAAGCTGCACAAACATAAATTAAAATACAATACTGAGGAAATGCAATCAGTCTACAGAGAAGATTGTTTACAAATCAGTTGTATGACACATCCTAGAATATTGCAAAGGTCTTGCTCCAAGTGTGTGGGACGCGTACCAAATAGATCTAGCAGGGGATCTTGTACGTAAACAGAGAGGTTTGTTTGACCAGCAAGCGAGTGTTACTGAGATATTGAAAGAACAAAACGGGAAAAATCTTGGAGACAGATGGACAGTATTCCAATACTTTACTGACAGACGGTCAAGAATCGGACTCACATGATAACACTAGGAATGTACTATAACCCACTACATATAGCTCACATAAAGATAGTGAGGAAAAACTATATTAATTACAGCACGCACACAGGCCTTTAAGCAATCATATTTCTCGGGATACTTAGGTGAATGGAACGGGAAAAAAGCCCTAATAACTGGTACCGTGGAATATACTCCGTTGTTTGACAAATAAAAATAATATAATATAATAATAATAATAATAATAATAATTGTTTGGAGTTTGTTTGTTGTTTGGATAAGTAATTGAGAGATTAAAATTTACGCCATGAATTTATCGAGCTTCGCACGTCCGAAGATGTACGGAACGTAGCCAGGGCTCATTATAGATTTTTGTAGACAAAGTCTGATATCTGACCTCAGCTTCAATCATGAAAATGGAGTGACTAAAACTACTAAAACAAAGAAAAGCATACGATTAAATAAAACATATATTCATTTTAACATATACATTACGATATAAATGACACTTACGTAAAATTCTAAGTAAATAATTGCAGATAATTCACAAATGAGAGCGACTTACTAATTCTGCGCCTCTTTTCCGCAAATAAATATCAATGTGGCTAACTGTGGAGCCACACAAATTATTAAGTCCTTCTAGGACAACGAATGACATAAGGGTGTACTGATGCCTACTGGCTGTGACAAGAGAGCGATGTTAATTCCTTTATTTTGCATTCTCTTGTCTTAAAAAATCGATACATATAATCGAAGTTAACTAAATTAAATATTGTCTGTGCTCGAGTGCAAATGGTTTCTTAAAGCTGCCATGCATTTCACTGTGATTCGCAGAGAATATACGTAGATGGTGAAATTTAAGGGAACGAGTTCTTCGCTACCAAGCGTCAAAATATAAAACGGACAGTTCCGCCGATTATTGAGAGCAGTGATAAGATGAAATGAAATGTCGTGTGGCTAGGGCCTCCCGTCGGGTAGACCGTTCGCCTGGTGCACGCCTTTCGAGCTGCGTGTCGATGGGGATGATTAGGACAACACAACACCCAGTCCCTGAGCGGAGAAAATCTCCGACCCAGCCGGAAATCGAACCCGGGACCTTAGGATTGACATTCCGTCACGCTGACCACTCAGCTACCGGGGCCGGACAGTGATAATTTCGTGAGATCTACATAAGAGACTAACAGTTATTTAATAAATAATAATAACAAAAACAAATACCTAATGAATAAGAACCTTGAGCCCTCAGAAATTTTTAATTTGAATGAATAGCTTTATAGTAAATCAGACAATCGACTTCGAGATTCGCGAGTTAATGGAGTCCAATGCACATGCTGTGGTTTCACGCCATTCTATCTCGAGTGCATCGTGTAATTGCGCAACGTGAACCAATGCCACTTAGAAACAAAGCTGCATGTGTACGTCTGAGAGATGTGTAAGGTCACCGTTCCGCGGCTGAACACTACGAGCTCTGATAGACGCGACAGCCTGAAAGCACGGATTCGTAGTGGCTACGTTCGTAACATTTGGAGTGGTAATTTTGTACATCGTGGTTGAAAAACGTGCTTCAGAGTATTACTTGGTGTCTTTTCAAAATGCCACGTAAGTGTTGTATGCTCGGTTATAGGGGAAACAAAGACAATGGTGCTAAAGTTAGTGCGTTTACATTCCCGTCTGACAAAGCCTTAAGAAGATAAACAGTCCGTTGTATCTGCACATTTACCTTGATTAATATGTGGTTATTCTTTTGAATAACGTAATGCTGCAAAACTGAAAATACTAACCAATAGGTCAACTATAACGAAGCATTTCGTAAAGTCACTTTGTGCAGCCTTGTGTTAGGTTTCCTTTGCCAGTTTGTATCTAGATTAACAGGAAGACGTATTCTTCCTATTAGATATATGAGTTGCATTCCAATGGAGATGACATTTTCAGGAGTACCAGCGCTTGTGACCAACAAACTGGCAACCTCCTCACGGTACCTTTCCACCGTCCATGTTTAAGTAAAAGTGTGTGAAAACCTAATTAGTACTTTCTTGTTAGTAGACAATCCTTGTAATCAGTCTAGTAACAAATCGATATTGTAGAATCGATTCCTTAAATTTGTTACGACGTTGATGGTGGCCCCGCACAGACTAGCACATTATAAAAATTGCTATATTAATGTCATATATATCTTTTTATTTCCAGATGCTGTCGCATTAAATTTGCCAGGCTGTCCTGCTTGTTTTCGAAGTACAAATCTGCCCGAGAAGATCGAAATAGTCATCGAGGACGTTTGGGAAAGAGGTCACTCGAGATAGCCATTCAGCAGTGTGTGGAGCTGCATGCAAAAATGATTGAAATGATTTCATTTAGGACAAGATTTTAAACATGACTGAAACAGCAACTGTTGAAATTCTTCACGGTAAATGATAACAGCCAAACAGTTGCAGAATAAAGATTTATTAAAATCCTAGACCACGGTTTCGGTATATCTAAATACACCTTCATCAGAAGCTGCCTTTAGCAAGATTGTTTTATGTATCTCCACTAGCGGATGTGATTTTAGTGTATTTTACTTCTGATGAAGGTATATTTAGATACACCGAAACCGTGGTTAAGGATTTTAATAAATCTTTATCCTGCAACTGTTTGACTGTTATCATTTACCGTGAAAGATTTCATTTAGGAGTTTAGAGAAATACGAAGTTAAATTGTGTGGTTGTGAAAAGCGCAGTTAGTGGGTTGTGAATGGAAAACCGAACAGTTTCCGTCGTTGTATTGTTGAAAGATGACCCTTATCCAAGGGTTGTGAGTAATGTAGCTATAAATTGCGATTTATTGGCTAAGTGCCTTTGTTAATGATGCCAAATTAAAGCATGCTGGAAAGATGAAGTTATCTACGAAAGTAAGTGGAATTCATGCGGTTAGCAACGTTCTGAAAGAAACGTATGAGGTCTGGTGTAGTTGAGGCTACTGCTGTGGCCAGTTTGCCCTCTATTAAAAACATTTTGTATAAGCGGTTGACAAATGCTGCTATTGATACACATGATATCACCGCAAGAGCTTTTAGTCTTAAAGTAAGGAAGCTTAAGTCATAACTAAGAGGAAAATGGAACAATGCTAAGTTATATTTTTTCCGTTGAGCGGCAAAAGCACTGCTTGCCATATGTGCATATCTTACTTTGGGTGAAACACAAATTTAACATTATCAGCGCATAAATAGCTGCTTCAACCATTGACAAGACACTACACGAATTTATTGTAAATAATATGATTCATGGCCCATGTGACTTACAGTGTGTGACTCCTTGCATGAAAGATGGACAACACACGAAAATATTCTCACATAGGCTTGAAAAGGAAACCATACACAATGAAAGCGGATATCATCTGTACCGGTGAAGAGTATCATAAAACGGAGGTCGGACGGCAATGACAAGGATTCGAAACAGCAGTTACGTTAATGTCGATAATAGTTGGATTGTCCTCTATTTTCCAATTTTGTCAATATTGTTTACTGTGCATATCAATCTATAGGTTTGCAGCTAAGTACGTGCTATTAAATATATCTGTAAACACATTAACAAAGACACTCATTAAGCTATTTTCAACTTCAGAAACAAAGATCTGACGGATCCCACAAATGAAGTACACACAGTCCGGCCGTTACGTCAACAGCAACGAAGCCGTGTGGCGTTTTTCATGTTTTCCGCTACATGAAATACATCGCACCGTAACGCACTTAAGTACTCACTTTTTGAATGGTGAAAGAGTGTACCTTAATAAAAATAATTTTCGTGAGTTAATATCAACACCACCAGATAGCAGCACTGACTGCATTTTTGATCTTTGTGCAAAAGACGTTTTCGCAAAAACTTCTGTATACACGGGGTGCCGAGATATTGTACTTGGGTCACATCAAGAAAATACTGGAAACGTCGAGTTCAAGGAATCCCTGTACACAGTTGACCTGGCGTTAAATGTGGAGATCCTTAGTTAGGGTCTGTAGGATGCATGTCAGCAATATGGAATGATATGCTCGAGGACGATGCTACACCATGTGAGGCGTTATTAACATTCAGCATTCATACTGTCATATGAGGCCAAAGGTTTATTAGAAAATCAGTATTTTAAACATAGCTGCACAACAGCAACGGTTCCACGTAATAAAATTATAAAAAGCCGACCAGTTGCAATGGATAAAGAATTCTTTACCTAGGTTTCAACAAATTTAAATTTGTCTTCTTCAGAAGGTGGCCTAAGGACAATGAACATGATAGCTTACATTAGAAAGGTATGAAACTTAAGTCAAGAATAGATGTTAACACAAATTAGAGAGCTCTTGTATTACAAAATATGAGAACGACGACTGGTACTTACAATTTTTTACAGTTTCATACCTTTCTAATGTAAGCTATGATGTTCATTGTCCTTAGGCCACCTTCTGAAGAAGACAAATTTAAATTTGTTGAAACCTAGGTAAAGAATTCTTTATCCATTGCAACTGGTCGGCTGTTTATAATTTTATTACGTGGAACCGTTGCTGTTGTGCAGCTATGTTTAAAATACTGAAATTCCTGCCCGCCGAGGTATCAAAAGCTGCAACCAGATACATGGACATCAAATTAAAAATTGTGAAAGCAGGTATGGCTATCGCCTTTAATCAACAGTGCCTAGATAAAGACATTACCCCTGATTATGTGAAGGTGTACTTAAACTTTAAACAGTGCAACAAAGTGCCTTCTGTTAAAAAGAAATTAGTGCGTTCAGTCAATTCGGATAGCACAGTGAATTTGTACAAGAAAAAAGATGTTCTTAATAGCGAAGCCTACTGTATACACCTATTTTTAACTAAAGCCTTTAAAGATCTTTGTAATTTCCAAATTGACCACCTGTGGAATAGTATTAATGAATGGCTCTTTAATCGTAAAGAAGAAATCAATGCCAGACATGAAAGAAAGTTGTTGAAGTTCAGTAATAGGACTACAAGTAAAAATGTTAATACAGCAGGCAATAGTGTCAAACATCAATTTTACGAAAGAATACTGAATAAAACCAATATTACTTTTACGCAGGCTGAGAATGACTTGTTATGTAAAGGCCTTAAATATAATTTGCCTGCTCAACTCGATAAATATCCAGTTATCTGTAATCTTATTGCAGATCTTAAAATCGGTTTAAAATCCGTGAAATTAGAGAAAACCGAGCAAGTCAAATGTGCCTATGAATGTCATAACATAATAGAAAAATAAATTAAATTATTTCCTAATGGGCAGTCGGGCGAATATAGTATAGTAAAAAGCATTAATCGTAAGGTTAGAGAACACGACGCCTTAATCACTAAGAGTGACAAAGGGAACTCCGCTGTCGTGGCTTATAAAAATGAATATATAGAAAAGACTGTAAAGTTTTTTGAGGAAAATGACATCACTGAGGTTACCGTAGATCCAACCGCGGAATTGGAAAATGAAATCCGGCGTACTTTAGCTAGTTCTGTCAGCCTGTTCAATAACTTCCAAAAGAAAGGGCTTATAAATATGAACCCGAAACCACCCGTGCTCAGAAGTCAGTTTAAACTGCACAAACAAAATCACCCGATTCGCCCTGTAGTGAATGGAATAGGTAGTCCACATCACACACTTGCTAGGCGCCTCTATTTTAAAATTAAAGATGCTTTCACATTTGAAAATAATTTTTCTGTTAAAAATAGTAAGGAATTAATTAACAATATTCAAACTGTAAGATGTACACCTGACACTAGACTGGTGTCCTTTGACATCATCAGTCTTTATACAAATGTCCCGGTTGATGAAACTATAGCCCTTGTAAAAAAGAATCTTCTCAAACATAAAAAACTAAATGAAATTCAGATTGCGGAACTGATTGGTATGCTTAAGGTCGTTTTAAAATACAATTATTTCACGTTTAATGGGAAAATGTATGTGCAACCAGATGGTCTAGCAATGGGTAGCCCCCTCGCCGGTATTTTAGCAGATGTTTTTATCAACGCCCTGGAAATAACGTTCTTCAATTCAAGTTCAGAATTACGCCACAAAATCCGCTATTATGCACGTTATGTTGACGACATTATCATTGCTTTTGATGGTACTGATCATGAGTTAGAGCTTCTCTTCAATACTTTCAATGGTTTACATGAAAAGATTTCCTTCACAAAAGAACTTCAGAATGAAAAAGGTGAACTTAACTTCCTCGATTTAACAATTTCTATACAGGATAGTTCCTTCAATTTCAATATCTTCCGTAAGGAAACGTATTCAGATAATGTCATCCCTGCTGACTCAACTCATCCAAAAGCTCATAAACTGGCGTTTTTTCATTCTGCCATTCACCGAATGGTAACTAGTCCTTTATCACCTGCTGATCAACAAAAGGAATTGAATGTCATCAAAGCGATTGCGGCTAATGATGGGTACAATCAGAATATGATCGATTACTTGTTCAATAAGAAAATTTCCCAAAACTGTTCGACTTTGAGCAACAACCTCCCCACTGATAGCAAAGAAGCTAAAAAATTTATTTCCATTCCTTTCTCAGGTAATATATCGTATAGGATTAAACGTCTTCTAAAGAAAAAATATAACTGTAACGTCTCCTTCTCTACAGATAACAGTTTAAAAAGAAATCTTGTACATTCAGTAGAGATTGCCAGTGATTGGTTTTCCAATTCAGGTGTTTACAAACTAACCTGTAATAACTGCCCTTCATATTATATTGGTCAAACAGGCAGAGCTGTGAAAACAAGATATAAAGAACACCTATTAAGTAAAAAAGGAGCGAATATACACAGCACTACTTTTGCTGAACACCTCTTGATAGCCGGCCATACGCCTAAACAGTTAGAAGACACGGTTACCCTACACAGACAAGTCAAAGAGCGTAGACTAGATCTGTGGGAAGAGTTACAAATTTTTAAACATCTAGAGCTCAAAGACGGTAATATACTGAACGACCAGTTGAACCTTGCTTGTAGACAATTTTTCGAAGGCTTTAAACCTGTACTGTTTACGGTATAACATTAATGCTGGTAACCTCAGTGGTCTATTTTCTCAGGAAGCTATGATGCACTTTCTAATCTTTAAGCTCACTACCCTTTCTGTAATGTGGTTTTCTCACGATGTATGGCTGCCACAACATCGGCCCTTATGTGATTTTGTCTGGCTCTAAAACGTTGGTTCCCTGCGAATCTGTATTAACTGGATTGTGGACCAGGGTTCGTAATTCTGTCTTAAGAGCCATTATTATCAATTTTAAAGTTCTGACATATATACCGTGTGTGGGCTTCACTAATATTGTAATGTAATTTTTATATTTTGGCTGTATATGCCACTGTACGTAACTCTCTCGGCGTAAGCGCCACCTGCCTTTTTGATGTATAACTACATTAATTGTACCAAGGCTCCCATACTGTTATAACGGGAGTGTTAAACGCTTTCCTTCTTTTTATTGTTACTTTATCTAAGGACGTTATTAATACTGATAATTTACACGTTGCTTTTGTACGCCAATCGGCACATGGTTCGCGCCATGAGCGCCACCTGCCCTGGCCGCAGAGTAACTACGCTGGCCGATTACACTCAGTCGGTTGTGAGCTCTGCAACATCCATGTACTAATTTATATTTACGTGACAAACCCTATTTTTAGGACTATATTTTAATTTTGACAAATGGATCTATGCAGACATTTGTAAAAACGGCAATGATACATCAGTCCATACTAATGTAAAATTGTAAGTACCAGTCGTCGTTCTCATATTTTGTAATGCAAGAGCTCTCTAATTTGTGCTAAAATCTATTCTTGACTTATGTTTCATACCTTTCTAATGTAAGCTATGATGTTCATTGTCCTTAGGCCACCTTCTGAAGAAGACAAATTTAAATTTGTTGAAACCTAGGTAAAGAAGTCTTTATCCATTGCAACTGGTCTGCTGTTTATAATTTTATTATTAGAAAATGATAATCGTTTGTATCTAACACTGAAGTATACCGTACAGTGCAGATCAGCGACCGAAGTCAGAAAGCTTTCTGCAGTATTACCAGCACTCTGTGGGCGTTTAATACCATAAGAAATATGGAGAAAATTCAAAATGACATGGCAGACGATACAGTGCACGGATCTGATTCCCTTACTGCTACACACAATGGTTTAAACAAAACTGGGGCTCTCATTAAGGTGGAAGAAGACATAATAATGGTAACTGGAAATGATTCATCGGACTTCGGACGGAGCAGGCCAATTACAACTGAATAAATCAGTAATGATTTACTGCGAGAAATGAGTTATGACATTCTTTCACTGTAACAGCAGCAACGCAATGCATATGTCTCGCAATCGAGTCCAGAACAGATGACAGATTAAACAATTAACTAACTCAGATCGATGAAGTTTTCCTTTATATTCCAGAAGTGCCGACTGCAACAGTAACTGTTTACAAGAGAGTTGAAGCTGGAGTCGCCATCTCTGGAATAGCTGCCACGCTACTGGATGGTGGCCGAACGATGCCTTCTGTACTTAAGCTGTCATTGAATTTTGCTCACGAAGAAACATTTATTCGTACCATCAATAGAAATACCGACCGTGGACGGATATTGCAGCGATGTGAGCAACTGGCTGGGGACAAATGTACATTGGTCCCCCATAAGAGCATCTGAAGCACTAAATCGTACCATGTAACATGTTAAAAGCAACCAAACTCTCATATAAGGGACGTATTATTGCCTGGCGATGTTAGACAGACTTTTCCTGTAGTAACTAAAGCCACACCAGCAGATCAAGAGAATGCATGTTTAAAGGCATCGGAAATATGAGCATACAACTGCTCAATACTGCGCAATATGGACAATATGCAGATGCTCTGCCGAAAATTGGAGAAGAACGTTTTGATAAAGACGCCAACTGCATGATCACATTACATCGTGAATTCTGTAATATTGTTCACAGTACAGGGAGAGTTAAAGACCAAAATTTTTCTTGAAGTGCAAGCAAATAGGGGGAATAAAGATTGGTTATGTAAGAGGACAATTTTGGCGCCGATTTATCAATTTGTAGGACAGATAAACGAAAAAATTATATCACAAATACAAGGAGATATTGTAGAATGTATCCTTGTCGGTAATATTATAAACACTGGTGAAGCCATCTGTTACCCTATACAGTTTCTTAACGCTTTGGATCTGTCCTCTCAATGAGAAATCTTGATGTGAACGGATTGTGTAACGGTACACGCTTGCTTTTTACACATATGGGCAGAAATACTGTTAGGGCTCCTATACTTAGTGGCCTAGCTGAAGGAGAAGGTGCTTGATTCCACGAATACCCATTATACCGACGTATTTGCCTTATCAATTTAAAATATTGCAATTCCCCCCTAAAAATCGGTTTTACAGTGACCAGATATAACGCCCAAGGTCTGACGCTCTAAGTTGTCGGTGTGCATTTAGAAAAAATGTGTTGTTCTCGTGGACAGCTCTATGTGGCACGCTCACGTGTGTACAACCCACAAAAGTTACAGATCCTTGCAAAAGCGAGGAAGACGAAAAACATTGCTCACACAAATGTGTTAAGATCTTGTAATAAATAGTTGATAAGAAAGAACTTTTTAAGTAAGATTCGACATATGGTGAGAGAATGAAAATACTATTCTTATATATCTATATATCAGTACTAGAAACACCTAGAAGACTATGCAACTATGTATTTATACATTCATAGAGTATTTCCTCACCATTAATTATCACAACAGAACTACTGATATGTGAACGCAGCTCCAGGTAACAGCTAGTGCCTCACACAAATGTCTGCGGTGTCTGTTCTGTCGGACATGTCCGTACTATTTTCATTGAGATAGACATGACAAGTATCTACAAGCCATATCACACATCTTCAACTACAGGGTGAGCAAAGTGAAACTCCCTCGGAAAATACTGACACGGGACTGGACTACGGAAACGAACATCATAAAAGATGCTGGAAATGCCGACCATTGGCATCTATGCACAGCTGTGCTCATCTGATACATGTGTAGTGATGTAACAGCTCTGCATGAGGGATAGCAATGTTTTCAATGTTTTCTGTAGCTCTTCCGGTGTGATTACCTGAGAACACCTGAGAGAAAAGACGATCGAAATGGTCAGAGGATTGCACTGCCCCTGCTGATTGTCCACTCTCAGAGAACATCTGATGCACTTGTGACAAAAGTTTGAAGGTGGCTTGTGCAATTGCTCAGCCTTGCCGAAAATGTGCTTACAATCGCTCATCTTCTGTGAATTGACCCACATATTGTTTAAACGGGTTCAGGACATTCCGGTTGCTAAGCGAATACCAGACATTACGTACCAAACACCAACTTTGGAACTGCTCCATAGTTCCTCACAGTACTAGTGCAGATTTTCTAATACGTAATAGAGCTTTTCATGTTAGATCATATTTCCTGAGCGGGCGAACGAGGCCGCAACTGAAGAAATGAAAATTCAGAACTCAGGTTTCCTGGTCCCATTTCACCCAGAAACCACAAGCGAAATTTTCATGTTAGGCAGGGGCTGGACAAAAATATGGGAAACCACACATTGCGATGCCTAATACGGTGTATGTAAATCGTTGGCATTCATACTAGCCTCAGTCATTTCAGAATCGGTAAATACGTGTCCTGTGTGGTTCATCATCAACTCGGCCAAAAGTTGGAAACAGCGTGCAACAAAACTCATTCGAATAAATGACTGTCTTCCATTACTCCATAATCCATGGTTTACGGCTTCGACACCACGTTTTTCTGTTACGGGCATTTTCATCACTGATACTTTCGCTGTAGGCGGTATAAGCCTTCCATACAGTGACTCTTGAAACGCCAAACACTTCGACTCCTTTGGTTACGGAAGTACCCACCACATGAGCACCAGAAATTTTCCCACTTAGCCGCGATATAATGCACTCACAGGTACACGGAACTCTGTTCGGATCACAACTAGCACAATCAACGCATTGAGGAAATACTATAGGTGCCATTCGTTGTCAGAGACAACAGCCCAAGCAGCAGGGTTAGTCAGAATCCACATTTATGCTTGAATATACATTCTCACGTTGTTTACATATTGTTGTCCATCCTCTGTGCACTGCGAGACCACAGAACGAATCTACTGCCGACTACATATATTTCGTGTAGGACCACGTAAGACAGGAGAAATTGGGTGGTGTTGGTATAAGGTATCATCCGCTATACAACATATGGTGGCTTGCGGATATAATATAATACACAGATACAAACATACAAGGACCGATCAAAAAGTTTCCGTTTGAAGACCGTACTGTACATAATCGGTATGCCAATTAGGCAATATCGCTGTGAGCAATGAAGTAATCATTCCAGCGACGCATCGAGTGGAAGAGATCCGTTTGGTAAAACAAAGTGTCCTGCTGCGTGAAGCACGTCCAGAATTTCTTGCTGCACATCCTCATCAGATATGAATCGTCGACCCTCCGAGGCCTTTCTTAGGGGACCAAAACCTTAATAATCACATGGGGAGAGATGTGGATTATAGGGCGGGTAAATTCTGCGCTATATTTGTGACAAGGAGATGTGCGTTATCATGAAGCAGCAGCACTCCTTGGCGCACTGTTCCACTAAATTGTTGTCGACAGACATGCTGCCCCACACACATTCTTCATTCTCCAATAGACGGCTACCGGTGTTTGCCTTTCGGCAGCCAAGAAAAGAATAACAGCAGGTTCGTCCTATTTGGAAGGAATTGGCAATAACGTCGCCATAGTTCACGTTTCCTCTTTTACCTCACGCACGTCTGAAGTACACGCTACCCTAATCCTTTGCCGACATATCGGTGTTTGTATCCAAGCATCGAAGTCGCGCTACATTGTATTTACGGTGCAGCAACGACCTCATACGGAAACTCTTTGATCGATCCTCATAGAAGTGGCCGGTGCACCGAAATCACTGTTCCCAGCATTTTGAGTGATGCGCAGGATCGATTATGCATCAAAGTTCTAGATATTTTTCGGCCAGTTTTATTTCTTGACCCTGTGTAAAAAAGGCTATTAAACGAACGTGTCTAATCTGCTCCAGTTTTCTGAAGAGTCCTTCAGCTACCCGTGTAGTATTTTAGTTACTGTTTCCAAATATTTCTGAGAGTTCAAATAAGTAGTCACTAGGCACTGCGGCACAAGGACCCATTTGTCGTACTGTTACATGATATTCGCAATCTGTCTCTCAGATACGACGGTAATGAAACCAAGACAAAGCATTGGCGAAACTGATTTGTGGAGTTTGACGAAAAGCCCAGAGTCCACAATTCTGTGACTTACTTGGTTCAAATGGTTCTGAGCACTATGGGACGTAACTTCTGAGGCCATCAGTTCCCTAGGAATTAGAACTACTTAAACCTAACTAACCTAAAGACATCACACACATCCATGCCCGAGGCAGGATTCGATCCTGCGACCGTAGGGCCTAGAACCACTCGGCCACCCCTAACTTACTTGTCAAGATAAAATTTACAGGGGAGACAGATAAGACAATGATGAGCTGCACGATCCGTCGCGGTTTCGTTTAGTAGGCGTGAGAGCTTTGCGCAGATGTTCATCGAACTTCAGCGGAAGATCTACAAGAGGGAAGTTTTTCCATCACGGGGTCGCTCTCCATCCTACATCTCACGAAATGTCTGCGACAAGTAAATCAGAGGAATTGCAGTTCAGCTGGAAGCCTGCAACGGACGTTCCTCGTGCACCTGTGTTCGCGTGTGGTCTGGGGAAGGGAGGGGATGCAAGGCTGGCAGTAGTACTAGATGTACCCTCTGTCCCGTACAATAGAGTGATCTACGGAGTATATATATGGATGTCTGATGCACCAGATGGCATAGATTTTTTCCTTGCATACACCGATGACAGTTAAGAAAGTTTTTCAAAAGACATCATATTCACCAATGACCTCAGAAATTATTTATTTTGCTATTGCTGTGTTGGCCTTTGGGTGATTTTAGAACGATAATTTTGCTTCAGCAACACCTGAAAATGGGCCAAAGACCGAAACTGCAATGGTGAAAAAACTAATTTCTACGGTCATTAGGGAATGTGTTGTCCTTTAAAAAAATCTATATTACTGATCCCCGAATATGAGCAGTTAATCAGATAAAGAAGCGGATCGATTTCGCTTATTTCGTAACTTAATGGATAAGTACAGTATCTAATCGAAAGTATCCGATACCTATTAACAGAGATACTCAGTGCAGCTCAGACAGTTTGTTTGGTAAAAATGGAATTGCCAGAAAGTGATGGCGAACAGGATCAACTTCCCCAACTTTAGAAAAATTTCATCAAAAAGCATTCGCGGTGCAAGGCGTGCGTTTCATAAAAATCAGTTGGTACAGTTTGAGCAAGACTTCCAAAAAAATAAGAGACCTAACGTGTATCAAGCCTTCAAGAACAATCTGAATAAATACAGCAAATACAGCCCCCTGAGCGTACAGCTCAAAGATTTCAAAGGAAAACTAATCCACAGTGACGAAGGTAATTACCAGATTCCTACAACTTATTTTGAATATCACCTTAACTGCGTGGCTCCAGGTCCCACATGACAATCCAACAATCCAACTAGATTCGTGTCTACCTACAAAGGAAGAAATCAGAAAGATAATTCAAGCAATGAACAATAAGTCACTGGGTGAAGATATGATTGTTGAACTGTGGAAGCAGGTGAGCCTATTCGTAAACTTATTGCAGTATTCAAGAGATTTCTGAAAAAAAACTTCATAGTGTACAGACGTTTGTCATAATTCATCTGCTACGTAAGGAGGAGGACAGAACAGACGTGAACATTTTCAGTGATCTCTCTCTCCTGCCCATAGCTTACAAGATCCTCTCAAAAGCTCTACAGAAAAGGGCCAAACAACAAATCGATCCATAACTAGGGGAATATTTATGAATTTTAGAACTGCGCAGATCATGAATCTGAATCTCAGGAACAGGGAAATCGGGAAGACGTATGGCTCAATGTATCGAACTACTCCATTTCAAATCTTCGAACCGATCGCCTGAACTAACAAGACGAAAGTGATTACACAGAAAACGCGAGCCAAAAACATTTCCAAAATGAAGTTCAGAAGAGATCACTGATAACTTTGAAATCAGGATAGGAGTAAGACAAGGAAATGGAATACGGCCTCTGCTTTTGAAATGTGGCTTAGGAAAAGTCATCCGAGAATGGTGGAAAGAAATGAAGAGCTCAGCTGTCGGTAAAGGGTAAAGCTAAACGTCATGTATATCAACCTTCAAGTGACTGTCTATCCTTTGCGGATTATGTACTGATCTCTCCAGAATCTACAGATATAGCAGCAGGAAACATAACCAACTGAAGACATAGACAGCGAAGGTTGGGCTTCAGATCTCCTTTAAGACGACGAACAGTCTGACAAACTTAAAATCAGCATCAAGAGAAGTGCAGATCGGACTAGTAAAAATCAAGCAAGTAGAAAAGTTTAAATACCTAGGTGACTATATAGAGGATAAGCTGTTAGAAGAGAAAGAAGCCTTCATGTTAAGTATTAACAAAATAGAAATGACTCATCTGCTGTGTCGGCTACTATGGAAGTCAGTACCGACACAAACAAGGAAGAAGTTGCGGTGGCCGGTGGCAGAAATCCAAAATGGTCTGTACGTAATGCTTTCATATTAATAGCAGACTTACTTCTAAAAAAAAGAAATATAACTTAATTTCTCGTTGTGAAGTGGCTTGATCCGATTTATGTGCTTCCTGTGCAATTACTTTTATGCGCAATAACTACTCGTAGAAGGTAAGCTACGTATAGTCTTCCTGTTGTTCAGTACTGATGCTCTCGAAGTCTGGGACCGAATTGAACCCGACCAGTGATGGGCGGGTGGTTAAGTCAGCGTTGACAGGAGGCGCTGAACACTGTCTTCCTGGAGGTGTGGCGCTACCCGCTCTTTCCATTGGCGTGCGGGTCAGTGCTGCGCTGGTCGGTGTGCAGTCGATGCTTTAGGACTGCACACTAACTTAAGACATCTGCAGTAAAGCTCGATGTCGTTAAACATTATTGTAGACATTACTGCCCTGACATGCGCCAGAGACTCCTACCAATGAACTAGAGTGCCTTAATGGAGAAGCTTCGGTCCAAAGCAATAAATATTCTGAAAAGAAACCTGGCTATAATAAAGAAAATAAGTATACAAGACGCAAAAGCTGCTTTACGGAGGCCTAATTCTTACAGTGTCAATAATAAACATCATATTACCGCTTCAAAGACGCCTAGCACACAGGTGACAGTTTCTGGAAGACAGACGGCTGTGCTCTGATCGTCCATGAGGAGGCAATTCAAGCATCACTGGAGGCCGCTAGCCGCATGGACCTATTCTCTTCCACAAGACACGTGATAGAAAACCCGACTATATACTAGCACCAAGTGTTATACAGGGCAGCGCGTACGTCAGACCACACCAATTCACTCAGTATTCCTGGGCCAAGCACCGATTCTGCTACGACTTCACCAACTGAGACTCTCACACGAGAGCCACCTACAGGGTCTGACTTTGCGACCCCAGGAGCTGCCAGTGTTCGCAGCCTCCTCTCCAAAGAAAACGAGGACTCCGTCGTCGTGACAGTCTTGTGGGCTTGTAAGTCTATTTCTTATTTACTTTCAGATGGGTGAGCTCCGGAATCAGGTAATTTTTCTCGCTATGGGACTTAAAACTTGGTTCATTCAGTTTGTACTTCGACAATGAGCGCCATAAGGACCTTTGGGTTTTATAAAGTGTGTGTTTAATGAACTCTGTGACAATCTAACTGGCCTTCAGCTCCCAGAATTATTATTGTTCTTCGTCAAGGGGTGACTAATTTTATGATGAATTCTTCTCGGGTTATCAGCTGAGTGGCTGCGTCGTCTTGTCGCAACGTTTCGGTAAGTTTCGTACCCATCATCGTCGCCAGAAGACGACGCCAAAACTCGGCTGATAACCCGAGAAGTTCATCATGGGAATAAGCCGAGAAAGACTGCAATCGTATAGACTTATTTTACGTTTTGTTTCAGTCGAAATCAGAGTAGACCAGCGATTAATCTTCTACAGCTTAACTTGCTACCTGGATATTTTAGGTGCCGCCACTGGCATACATATCACAAACCATGAACAGTATAAACACGTAGAGAACGTACTTCACACGATTCGGAGAAGAAGGATTGCCTTTCATGAGCACTAATGAGCACAGGAAGGATACTAACCGACTCTCTTGATAAGAAAACCAAACGGACGAGATTCACAGAAATTGTGAAAGCTCTACAAGAACAGAAAATATCTCTGAGAGATATCCAGGATCGTGATACACTTATAGGAAAATACGAACGTACAATGGTTTCCAGGAAAAACTGAAGATGAACACAGGCAATGCGAGGATCCAAAAGGGAAAAGGACGACATAAGATACGAGTGCTGGAGCCTTGGGCTGCAGTTAAAGCTCGGAAACAGGACAGTTGTACTGCCATGGTCCTCAGTTGGCCGAGGAGAAGGAAGAAGAAGACGAAATCAAGAAGACTTTAACATGGTGTGTGTACACCCTTCGCATTTATAACGACTTGCACACTCTGCTGAGGACACTTCCGCAGAAGTGAATGTCTGCCAGGAATGGTCGCCCATTTTTTTCAGGAGCCGATATCAGAGAAGTCAGTGATGTTCGCTTAGGTTCGGTCTGTGGAGAGGCCAGTTCACTTCAGGAATGTTACCGCCCGTAAACCATTGCCTCACGGATGCTGCTCTATAGCAGAATAAATCGCCATGCTGATACAATTATTCATCATCTCCGAACTGTTCCTGTACGTCGTAGACAATGCTGTAGAATGTATTCGTATGGCTCAGACTTTAGTGGTTTCTAAAAATCACTACGGGGGCCTCACCACCTTACCCAACCATGCAGAAAACTCCTATGCCGTAATGCCACCTGCTCCGTAGTTGACGGTTGACACACTGCATATGATGGGAGGTAGTGATCTGCGGGAACCTGCCAAACTCGTACTGTCCCATTACACTGCCACAGGGCATAGCGCGGTTCATCACTCCGAATCACTCATTTGCAGTCATCCACTCTCCGCAGTGTTGCTCTTTACACCACCTCGAAATGTCACCTAACAGTGACTACAGAAATGTGTGGCTGACGACGAGCTGCTCAACCACTGTATCCTATTCTTTTTAACTCCCTATGGATAGACACTGTACTAGCTGGACTACTGGTAGCACTTTGGAACTCACGAGTGACTCCTTACTCTGATTTCATGGGATTTTTAGAGCAACAGACCCTAATCCATGACATTTCTGATCTTGGTTTAGCTATGGTTGTTACTTCGCGTTTCTATCAGTATGTGAGTAGTCCAAATTCACTACGTCCTGGCTGCCTTGATCAGGTCCTGTTTTGGTCCACCTAGCCGTGCAATCAAGGCTAATTTTACTTCGCTTTGTTTTCATTTTCGAGGGAAAATTGAAAACGTCTCAGGCTGGCAGCAGTTGATCGTGTTTCCAATACATATACACTGAAGCACATACAAATCTGGTATAGGCATGTATATTCAAATCAGAGCTGTGTAAACAGGCGCTGCGGTTGGCAACGTCTATATAAGACAACAACTGTCTGTCAGAATTTTCAGATCAGTTACTGCTGCTACGATGGAAGCATTATCCAGATTTAAGTGCGTTTGAACGTGTGTTATCGTCGGCGCACGAGCGATAGGACATAACATCTCCGAGGTAGCGATGAAGTGGGGATTTTGTCGTACGACCATTTCACGAATGTAGCGTGAATAACAGGATTCCGGTAAAACATCAAATTTTGGTCATCGCTGCGGCCGGAAAAAGATCTTGCAAGAACGGGACTAACGACGAATGGAGAGAATCGTTCAACGACACAGAACTGCAACTCTTCAGCAAAATAATGCAGATTTCAATGATGGAACATAACAAGTCTGAGTGTGCGAACCATTCAACGAAACATCATCTATGTGGGGTTTTGTAGCAGAAGGTCCACTTGTGTATCCTTGATGACTGCATGACACAAAACTTTTCACCTGTTCTGGTCCCATCGACACCGACATTGGACTGATCAGACGAGGTGTCAAATTGTATCTAGCGGACGGCCGTGCACGGATATGGAAACAACCTCATGAATCCATGGACCATGCATGTCAGCAGGGGACTATTCAAGCTAATGAAGATTGTGTAACGGTGTGGGGAGGGTGCAGATTGAGTGATATAAAACCCCTGATACGTCTAGATATGATTGATAGGTGACACGTACGTAAGCATCCTGTCTGGTCATCTGCATCCATTCAATTCCATTGAGCATTCAGACGGACTTGGGCAATTCCAGATGGACAATGCCACCCCACACGTCCAGAATTGCTACAGAGTGGCTCCATGAACACTCTTCTGAGTTTAAACGACGACCACTAAAATCCCCAGACCTGAACATTATTGAGCACATCTGGAATGCATTGCAACGTGCTGTTCAGAAGAGATCTCCAGGCCCTCATATTCTTACATATTTATGGACAACACTGCAGGATTCATGGTGTCAGTTCCCTCCAGCACTACTTCAGACCTTAGTCGAATCCATGCCAAGTCGTGTTGCGTGTTGCGTGCTCTCGGGGGAGGCCTACACGATTTTAGGCAGGTGCACCATTTCTTTGGCTCAACAGTGTATGTAGTATTTGTTCGACGTACTCGATATACTTTGTTCACAGTTTTTACAGTTAGCAGATTCCTTCAACGACTAGAACAGTGCTGAACATCGAGAAATCAGATGGGATGGAGCATACTAAAGCAAGGTATTTCCAGCATAAGAGCACTCCATCGAAACTATTATTACCGCTGTTTTATGTAATAGTTCTATCACATACTAGGTGCAATATTATCGGGTAATATTTCCACAAGCTACGACATACGTCGCGAACTGAACAGTGATCTGAATACAGAATAAATTTCATTTACTTCACGTCTACGATCACAATTTTTTTATCATGAGAGTACCTGTTTCGGTCTATAAGACCATCTTCAGATCTGTTTTATAAAAACGTGTCTTAATATACTGGAGCCATATTATAATATTATAATTTCTTATTCCGTACAGACTGTCTTATTACTGAACGTTTCAAGAAGTTACACAACAGCAGCAGGACAGCGACCGTTGTCAGTACTGCTGCGTGCTCCAGTAGCAAGTGCTGGAGTCACCGACCTGCAGCTAGAAGGGCGGAGCCGGGTCGCACGCAACCGCCTTAGAAGCCGTCACTGAGGCGGGCAGCTCGGCTAAAGGCCGGCGAGTAATTGCTGCCCCAAGTGGAGCTGGCGTAGAGGTACTGAAGGGAAAAGGGATGGGGAAGTGGGGGCGGAGACAGAGAAATAAAGACACGCAGGTGGGTGGAAGCAACAGAGACGCTGAGCGAGTGTCCCAGCCATCGCTGGCTTTGAGTTTGCTACGTTAGACTTAAAAGTCGTCGTTCCCAATTACCAGGTCCGCCAGCCACACACGCGGATCAGTTAATCAGTTCATCGGGATACAGTATTAGCCATCCTCTTAAAATAGAGCGTTGATTAGAGTGCAGTTGATCGTGTACCAGACGGTAACATGGTCGTCCATCGCTGACGTAAGATACGGCAGTGGTGCGGTATAAAGCAAACAATCGGTTTTGCGGTATCAGTTCAGGGAGGTGAAAAACTTTGCTTTAGCCTCTTGTCGTAATTTCCTATTTTGACAACTGGCTGATATTTAGTTAAGATATGAAAAAAGCGGCGCATTTCATGTGTTTTCTGAACAAAGCAAAGAAGTTCTTCTATATCACGCTCGAGAAGGCAATGAAAATGGGTGTGATGCTAGCGTTGTACCGTAACACAATTTCTGCGTATAATGGTCTACTTTACTTACTAAATTTGAATCAGATGAAGTAACTATTAATCATCACTACGTGGTCATATTGCGGCAGAACGTCACACAGATTATTCAGATACTCTTGTTCATCGCCGCTGACAGAACAGACGAGATGACAAACGTGTGAGGCAGCAGTGCTCAAAGCCCGTGGTTCGCACGATTAGAGAGAGGTGTCGCCCACGTCCGTGTGCTGGAACACTGTTCATGTTTCAGTGCCAATTTGAGTGACCAATCCATCGAGACGCCGTCTTTTTTTTTTTTTTTTTTTTTTTTTTGTGGCTTACTTAGTTGAGTCGCATAGCTAGAGCGGCTGACAACAGTCCACATGAAACTGTTCACATGATTACGTTTTTGGAGAGTGACACTGTGTTCACGTTCACGCGGCTGCACTTCACGCTACACGTTCTCCCAACAAACGACACTGAAATGAAGTCACTATTCGCTGTCTCACTGATAAAACTCGGGATGGACGCTTACATCGTGTACGTCGTCGCTGTTAATATGGGGAAAACGATAATCGCCTCGTAGCCGTTCTTGCAATCTTCCAGCAATATCCTCATATTAGTTCACGGAAAGTTCAAACGGATTATCAAAGTCAACAGTTCTCAGAATTGCAAAGCTGCAGAGGTTTCAAGCTGACCGTATCACACTGGCCCAACAACTAACTTTTCGGAAATTCGAAGAATGTCTTGCATTTTGCCACTAGGCTGTACACGAGCATGAGGTGTTCATATCAGTAATGTTCCCAGAGGAAGCCACATTTACAAATACTGTTGAATTAAAAAGGCACAACTGTCATTGCTGGTTGGTTGTCCGTCCACAACGTATAGAGCTGTTCGTAACCAGCATAGTTGGAGCCTTAACCCTCGGTGTCGGATTGTCAATGATTATCTGATTGGTCCTTACTTTTTTTAGTGGTAATGCGAATCAACATAATTTGGAGAGATGTTGGGAGACCATTTACCTAGCTTACTTCCCCAGAAATCTGTCGGCCAAGATTTCAACATGTGTTCGTATTCATGCTCCCCAAACCACTTTAGCTCGGTTTTGGATTCCTGCTGAAAGACGACATTGCCGCTAGGGAAGACATCAAGCATGAAGAGATACAGGTGGTCCACAGCTGTCAGCGTGCCTTCGATCACCGTCATATGTCCCACGCGAAGCAGGAGAATGACTCTCGTAACCTGATACTAATTCCGCCAGCCTGCTTCCAAGGAGCGATGCTTATTTGGAACCGCCATTCGCCTCGATGACTGCGTTTGGGGAGATCATCATCTACCTGGTAAAGCAAGAAACGTGATTTATTCGAAGAGCCTACACTTTTCCGTTGATCCAGAGGCCAATCCCAATGGTCTTGTAGCCACTGAAATCTTAATTGACGATGTCGTTGGATCAGTATGTCTGCTACGGAGTCCCCTGTTAAACAGTGTACGATGAACGGTGCGCTCCGAAAAAATTATGCGTCCACCAGCATTGTGCTCCTTCGGCGGAGATGCCACTGATCGCCATCTATCCCACTTTCCAGAGCACGCAAGCCTCCAAACCGCACGTTCTGTGAAGAGTCATGGACGTCCAAACATTTAGCGGCTAGTGGTAGTTTCACTATACTTCTACCTATTTCCGTGGATGCTCATGAGAGTAGCAGGTGAACATTCAACTTGTTTCTCAGTTTTCGAGATACCCGTTCACAGGCTCTGTGTAATAACATGCTCCTTGGTAAAGTCGCTTATTGCACTGGATTTCTCCATTTGCATCGTATATCTTTGACAGAATGATCACCCATCCGTCTCAGCTGCAGTTACATACTTTTTTCTACTGCGTCATGGTGCCTGCAACACCAGCAGGTGTCATCCAATCCAACGTCGCGGTGGGCAGTGGTCATAATCTTTTGATTCTGCTAAACAAGTTGATTAAAAAAAATTGGTACACATATCACTTACTGTGTGAATAGAACCACTGTGGTGTTAAGAACACCTACTTTCAGAAGGTGTGGCGTCGGTGTCGGTAGTGAAAGAGTGGCGTAGCTCATGACACTGATATAGCCAGAACGTATTCCTCCATTATTTGAGATTGAGAGCACTTACTGACTGTGCAACCAGCTTTATATATGATTTCAAATCCCTACGAGGCTTTTTCTCTCTGGCATCACCCACAAAAAAAAAAAATTATCGCTTACCACCATAGTTTTGTCGTTCATGCAATGTAACTGGCCGCATCACGCGTAACTTTTTAATTTATTATTTCTTTACTACTTATTATATTTATAACACATTTTGCAGACGGTATTTACATACGCAGGTGTCTGTAGCTACAAAAATACTACTGGCCATTAAAATTGCTACACCAAGAAGAAATGCAGATGATAAACGAGTATTCATTGGACAAATATACACTCCTGGAAATGGAAAAAAGAACACATTGACACCGGTGTGTCAGACCCACCATACTTGCTCCGGACACTGCGAGAGGGCTGTACAAGCAATGATCACACGCACGGCACAGCGGACATACCAGGAACCGCGGTGTTGGCCGTCGAATGGCGCTACCTGCGCAGCATTTGTGCACCGCCGCCGTCAGTGTCAGCCAGTTTGCCGTGGCATACGGAGCTCCATCGCAGTCTTTAACACTGGTAGCATGCCGCGACAGCGTGGACGTGAACCGTATGTGCAGTTGACGGACTTTGAGCGAGGGCGTATAGTGGGCATGCGGGAGGCCGGGTGGACATACCGCCGAATTGCTCAACACGTGGGGCGTGAGGTCTCCACAGTACATCGATGTTGTCGCCAGTGGTCGGCGGAAGGTGCACGTGCCCGTCGACCTGGGACCGGACCGCAGCGACGCACGGATGCACGCCAAGACCGTAGGATCCTACGCAGTGCCGTAGGGGACCGCACCGCCACTTCCCAGCAAATTAGGGACACTGTTGCTCCTGGGGTATCGGCGAGGACCATTCGCAACCGTTTCCATGAAGCTGGGCTACGGTCCCGCACACCGTTAGGCCGTCTTCCGCTCACGCCCCAACATCGTGCAGCCCGCCTCCAGTGGTGTCGCGACAGGCGTGAATGGAGGGACGAATGGAGACGTGTCGTCTTCAGCGATGAGAGTCGCTTCTGCCTTGGTGCCAATGATGGTCGTATGCGTGTTTGGCGCCGTGCAGGTGAGCGCCACAATCAGGACTTCATACGACCGAGGCACACAGGGCCAACACCCGGCATCATGGTGTGGGGAGCGATCTCCTACACTGGCCGTACACCACTGGTGATCGTCGAGGGGACACTGAATAGTGCACAGTACATCCAAACCGTCATCGAACCCATCGTTCTACCATTCCTAGACCGGCAAGGGAACTTGCTGTTCCAACATGACAATGCACGTCCGCATGTGCCACCGAATGTGCTCTAGAAGGTGTAAGTCAACTACCCTGGCCGGCAAGATCTCCGGATCTGTCCCCCATTGAGCATGTTTGGGACTGGTTGAAGCGTCGTCTCACGCGGTCTGCACATCCAGCACGAACGCTGGTCCAACTGAGGCGCCAGGTGGAAATGGCATGGCAAGCCGTTCCACAGGACTACATCCAGCATCTCTACGATCGTCTCCATGGGAGAATAGCAGCCTGCATTGCTGCGAAAGGTGGATGTACACTGTACTAGTGCCGACATTGTGCATGCTCTGTTGCCTGTGTCTATGTGCCTGTGGTTCTGTCAGTGTGATCATGTGATGTATCTGACCCCAGGAATGTGTCAATAAAGTTTCCCCTTCCTGGGACAATGAATTCACGGTGTTCTTATTTCAATTTCCAGGAGTGTATTATACTAGAACTGACATGTGATAACATTTTCACGCAATTTGGGTGCATAGATCCGGAGAAATCAGTACCCGGAACAACCACTTCTGGCCGTGATAACGGCCTTGATATGCCTGGGTATTGAGTCAAACAGCTTGGGTGGTGTTTACGGGTACAGGTGCCCACGCAGCTTCAACACGATACCACAGTTCATCAAAAGTAGTGACTGGCGTATTGTGACGAGCCAGTTGCTCGGCCACCATTGATCAGGCGTTTTCAATTGGTGAGAGGTCTGGAGAATGTGTTGGCCAGGACAGCAGTCGAACATTTTCTGTATCCAGAAAGGCCCATAAGGACCTGCAACATGCGGTCGTGCATTATCCTGCTGAAACGTAGGATTTCGCAGGTATCTAACAAAGGGTAGAGCCACGGGTCGTAACACATCTGAAATGTAACGTCCACTGTCCAAAGTGCCGTCAATGTGAACAAGAGGTGACCGCGACGTGTAACCAATGGCACACCATACCATCTCGCATGGTGATACGCCAGTATGGCGATGACGATGGTAGTTGTCTTGCAAACGTCCCCATCTGTTGACTCAGGGATCGAGCCGTGGCTGCACTATCCGTTATAGCCATGAGGATAAGATGCCTGTCATCTCGACTGTTAGTGATACGAGGCCATTGGGATCCAGCACGGCATTCCGTATTACTCTCCTGAACCCACCGTTTCCATATTCTGCTAACAGTCATTGGATCTGGACCAACGCGAGCAGCAGTGTCGCGATACGATAAACCGCAGTCGCGATAGACTACAATCCGACCTTTATCAAAGTCAGAAACGTGATGGTATGCATTTCTCCTCCTTACACGAGGCATCACAACAACGTTTCACCAGGCAACGCCGGTCAACTGCTGTTTGTGTATGAGATATCGGTTGTAAACTTTCCTCATTCAACACGTTGTAGGAGTTGCCACCGGCGCCAACCTTGTGTGAATGCTCTGAAAAGCTAATCACTTGCATATCACAGCATCTACTTCCTGTCGGTTAAATTTCACGTCTATAGCACGTCGAGGTGTAGCAATTTTAATGGCTAGTAGTCTATCATTGCACTACAGATAATTCAGGTGATATAACGTCAAAAACAGTGAGATGCGTCAAAACTGCCGCTTGATGCACGACTAAATTCATTATTCTTTGCTACTAATTTTATTCGTACTGCATGTAACTTCAAAATTATATCATTTAACCACTCACAGTTCAGAAGGTGTGACATCATGAACATTTAGCTGCGTGAAAACGAAACAGTAAGGCGAAATTCGCTACAGACACATTTGAAATACCGATATGCGTTCAAATATGTGTGAAATATGTTAACCATACGTGAAATAGAAGGTGATTATACTTAAACTTTCAAAACGCTATAGAAATAATATCACTGGTCAGAATTACGTCAAATAGCAACGGAATATTGTCGGAGAAGGCGGAAAATTTACGCCAGAAGAAAAAAATAATGTGAAAATTGATCAGCAGATGACACTGTTTCAGAATACGTAAATGAAAACACCAGTCATGCTCACGATCCATTGAAGTTGGTATAAACATGCCGGGTACACGGCATTTCCTCCTTTCCCGTTTGCGACGTTCGCCATGACTGTCTCAATGCAGGATCCCGCTCTGCTTGTGAAGCTGTATTACAAGAATTATGACTGTGCACACGTCGCTCTGCACAAGTTCCGGACACTGAAGGATTTGGAAACAGGCGTTGGTCCGGTGACTAACGTGGGTGTGAAGAGAATGATTCTGAAATTCGAAAAGACGCGTTCTTTTGGCGTACAACCTTGTAGAGGAAGGAAACGAAATGATTCGACGTCAGTGGAAGCAGTGGCCACAGCAATGTAGGAGGAGAGGAGTGGTGGAGTGCAAACATGTAGTGCACAGAGAACTGCCCGAACATTGGACAGATACTTGAGCACGGTGCGCAAAATCATACAAAACATCCTTCCTTGTTATACGTTCAAAATTACTCATGTGCCCAAGTTGCTTCCTGTTGACTTGCCAGCAAGAGAGGCTCTTCCTTTAGAATTTCTTGCTCGTATGGCAGTGGACAATGGTTGGCCGTGGAAGAATTTGTGGACAGACAAAGCCCAATTACTTCCGACAGGTTATGTCAATACACATTATCGAATATAGGCAACGAAAAATCCACACGCAAATCGTGTCACTTCATCCTGAAAAGGTCACTGTGTGGTGCGGGTTTACGGCATCATTTATCATGGGTGCTTCGGTCCTGTTACCTGTACCGTAAGCGCTATGAGAGTATTTTGCACAACCCGTCATTGCGCAACCCCGTCATTCCAGCTCTCCAACGGCGTGGACGTGTGAATGTGATTATTTTTATCCAAGATGGTGCACCTCCGCACATTGCAAATCCACTTATGAGCTGCTGAAGCGCCATTTCGGAAATGAAAACATTATCAGCTACAATTGCCCTACAGCCTGGCCTCCCGATCACCTGATCTTAATCCTTGTAACTTCTGACTATGAGGATGTCTGAAAAATGTTTTCTTCAGTGTTCTCATTGTAATCTTGGCGGCATTGAATGATTCATTGAGCAACACATTTTGAACGTTGTTATGTGTCGTTGGATTTGTTAATTTTGAATGCGGCAAAGAACAACGTTCTGACTGTCTTCTCAAGCCCAGTATGGTAAACAGACGTTCCACATAGCTATTAATTCTGGTCCTATCCCAAAGTAATCAAAATGGTACTGTAACATTCAAAGAATACATAAATTGATATTAATGACAAGGTTGGTATTTAACCTAAAATGATAACACAGTCTCTCCCTTTTCCAAATTACCTTTAATTTACCAAAGCTCTCAAGAATCAAGTTATAATCAACAAGGAAGTTTAATTACTTCTTCTCTCAATAAATCAATTAATATTTAAACACTGACTATGTGAAAATGTTATCAATTGAAACAAGTAAACCTTTAGCAGTGAAAATTACACCTACGTCGTAGCTGTACAATGAACTAAGTATAGCCGAGCGGTCGAAGGCGCCGCAGTCATGGACTGTGCGGCTGGTCCCGGCGGAAGTTCGAGTCCTCCCTCGGGCATGGGTGTGTGTGTTTGTCCTTAGGATACTTTAGGTTAAGTAGCGTGTAAGCTTAGGTAAAGATTACCTCAGTAGTTAAGTCCCAAAAGATTTCACACACATTTGAACATTTTGAACTAGGTTGGGGGAAGATGACTTTATCTAATCTGTTCTCATGTACTCATTGGAAGGCAGGTTAGCAATTAGATCAATTAGCTCAGAGCGTACGCATGTCGCAGTATGCAACTCTCGCAAAATTGGACTCAACATTTAATTTCGCCAAAAGCGCTTCGTACATTACAAAACGGCAACTGCGGCGGCGTTGTCTCCGTATTGGATCTGAAATCGCTAATTCCCTACTCTGACCTTGACTGAAAGTAATCAGTCTCAAACACTGTGCGTACCGTGGAACGTTCAAATTTCCCTCTTCGAAATTAATGGAAACTTCACGCTCGCTCTGGGTTGAAGCGACGTGTGCAAAATTCAGCCAGAAAATATTTCCGCAGGAATATTTAACTATCGCTTTACGTTTGTCGCCACGATACGTGAAGCGTATCGTCCTCACTTCGCAAACGTAGAGTAGAGTCAGAATCGCGCCTTTACCACACGCAGGTTTGTGGCCCGCCGCTAGTCGTGAGCGTCCGTGCTCTCTGTCTCTGTGTCTTAATTGAGTTCTCAAAGTGCTTTTATATGACGTCATCAAGCCCACCTTGATTCTAATACGTCACACGTCTGGCTTCATTCGACCGCTCCCACGTTATAGGTAATTTCTTATTATTCTTGCTCGGGTCTCCACTCGTTAATGTACTCTGGCCACTTATTTGCGATTCGGCGGTGTTTATTCTCATAGGTATTATATTGATTTTTCCTTAGTTCTTTCTGCACTGCACCTGGGCTTTCTTTTGTTGAAGCTAATTGAGTCGTTCTAATGTCATTAGCCACCTGCCCTGTCCGTCTCCAAGCTGCGTTCACTTTGTTATATTACTCAAACCCCTGTCGTTAAAAGGGTGAATATTTGTTATTCCATACATGAGATGGCTCTAATTATTACCTGTTGTCAATAATATCGTTATCTGCTGGGTATTTTATTCGGTATCGTCGTTATGCAGCTTATGTAAGGCCAGAAAATGTGGACACCTTACAACGTGACCCAGCAAATACTTCGATCAGTTATGGAACATGCTGTTTCTCGACTTCAAATTGTTGCAGAAAACGGTGGACATCATATTGAAAATATTTTACGCCAGTCACACGGAAATGAATAATGCGATTTGATTATGATTGATGCTTTTTATGCGATTTTTTGGCCTCCGGACAGTTAAAAATCGATGTGAGTGGGTGCCTTGCATGCGGTTTCTAGCCTCAGGACAATTAAAAACCGATTTTTCCCATCCAATGTTGATATGACCTTGCCATGGTGGATGGGGTTACCTAACTAACACTGTCACATTGTACACCCATGCACACTGAGTAGTAGAGTTTGTTTAACGTCAAACGTACACTTTAGGCATTGTTGTATGATTCACTTGTTATTTGACATTTGTAGTCGACCACTATTAAATTATGATGCTTACAGCGCCATTTATTGCCGCATTTTGTTACTATTCGTTTTTCTTCTGCCATACGTTTTCCCCCTTCTCCGATAATATTCCGTTGCAACTTGACCAGTGGTGTTATTTCTACAGCGGTTTGAAATTTGACTTTAACTACAATCACATGCGAATAATAGGACAAAGCCATGGGTAAATAGGTCCTCCTAAGCCCCTGGATCGATTTCAAACAATCTTGGTACACATACTATTATATTACGTAGTATTGGTAAGAAATACTGTGGGGGTAACAACCAGCAAACACCAATGGCGTGGGGATTGATAAGATGGATAGAGAAAGGAAAGAGGAGGACATGAACAAAGAGAGGATCAGCAGAGGAGATGGGTAGATAGAGAGGAGAAAGTCGTCAAAGAGGGGGGGGGGGGGGGCGATGCAGATGGACAGAGATAAGAAAAAGGAAAGGGAAGACGATGAACAGAGGCAGTGAGAGGAGAATACAGAGTGAGAGGGAGGGAGGAGATGGACAGAGGAGGAGGAGCAGATGGGCAAAGAGAGAGGGGTAGGATGGGACAGACAGAGATCACGGCAGGAGAAGGTGGACAGAGAGTTTCTTTAAGAAAAATTTGCAAAGTATGCTTTCTCTATAAAAGCAAATAATTTTTGCTGATTTCGTTGACCGCTGTTCCAGTCAAAAATTTGTCAGGAGTATCCAGGAAGATGTGTCGACATTAAGGAATATCGGAAGGGTGCTATTGTGTTAGGGCATATCCATGGCCATAGAGTGAATGAAGTTACTCGATTTTTCGATGACTATGGCATATAATTCTCAGCCATCTAACATAACATATGAACAATGCTCGTAAGAAGATCTTAAGCACAGGGAGTGGTGACAAGTGTTACTTCTCATAAAAGACAATAGCTTTTAAGTAGGAAAGCAAATGATGCTGTCATTCATTGTAGATCCACCTGTACACTTTTCTTGTAAAAGTACGATGGGTATGGGCAAGCACTGGACATTTTCAATTAGGTACAGCGCAAAAGGCAATTTCCCAGAACAGCACACAATGCTCCACATCATCAATGAGCCAAAAAACACAGGAACTGGACAGTATCTAACTGAAATGCGGTCCGACAAGTCAGAATTTTCCCTCCATTCCATTGATGCAACCCCGTCCAGTACATCAACGACCCATTGAAGAGTTTAACCAGCAATTTATGATATCTGTTGATCAGGGTGGAGGTAATTTCATTATGTTTGGTGGTGTTTCCCTTAGAATGAGATGGGTCCAACCCTACAGATTACTGTGTATATGAATCGCTGTCCTGTATGCTTAACTTTCATCTGAAATCGAGAACTGATCATTCAAATTAACAATGAAACGTCCTGGCAGATTAGAACTGTGTCCTATCACTGAACTCCTAGGCTGTGACTGCTATATGACATCTTTCCTTCCTAGAGAGCTAGTACAGGAGAGTATGCAGAAGAGCTCCTGTGTAGTCTGCAACGTGAGAGGTACTAGAAGAATCAGAGCAATTCGCTTTTTTTCTAATTTCCAAAACATTTATGTTATTCTTTGTGAGAAAGTTTTGAAACTTGAATGCAAGTCTTTGTAACTCACCTTCGCTTTCAGTCATTACTATCATCTAATCGTTTTCTAATTGTAGCACTATAGTCATGTAAATTTCTGCCCATGATGGATGTGTTAATGTCGATTGTTGGATTATTTGATCTATATGAACAAAAGCATCGACTGATCGTGTACTTGACGAAGTCTTTCATTAATATCCAGAGTGTTTCCGTAAAAGCGTGCAAAAATGTAACAGGACGTAGAGAATGCTCCATTGAAATTATTGGTCATGTGCTACCATCGAAGACATTGTTTGCCTGTGGATCAACATTTTGGACGCCGAATCGGAGATAAGATTTTGATGAGGCACTCTAAAGATAATTCTTCTCTCCTTATCCAGCTGACCAGGCTTCGGAGGCCCAATGGTACCGGCAACCCACCATGTCATCTTCAGCAAACAGGCGTCATCTGATGCAGATATGAGGAGCATGTGTTCAGCACAGCTCTTTCCTGGCTGTTGTCGGTTTTCGTAACCGGTGCCGCTACTTTTCAGTCAAGTAGCTCCTCAATTGGCCTCACAAAGGCTGAGTGCCCCCCCGATTGCCAACAGCACTCGGCAAATCGGATGGTCACCCATCCAAGTACTAGCCAAGCCCGCGGGGCTTAACTATAGTGCTCTTATGAGAACCATTGGAAAGGCCGTTGGTCTAAACATAATAAAGGAAGAATATTTTAAATTATCATCTCCTCTGCTCGATTTTCTTTGGAATTCTGTATGAGAATGCATCAGGAGAGTGTTGTCATCAGGATACAGGTCCTTAATTGGGCAAGGAGGTTACAGAGCTTGAAAAGGGAAATGGATAGGTTGAATTTACATATAGTGAGAATTACTGAAGTTTTGGGGCAGGAAGAACAGGACATTTGTTCAGATTAGTATAGTGTTACCAACATAAAAATAGGAGTAATGCATGGTTACACCAAATAAAGATCAAAGTAGGAATGAGTGTAAGGTACGACAAACAGCATAGCAAATGCATTAATATGGCCAAAATAGGCACGAAGCCAACACTGACGGCAGTAGCAAAAGTTTATAGGCCACCCATTTCTATAGATGATGAAGATACTGAAAGTATGATAAAATAAAGGAAATTTTTCAGTTGGTTTACGGAAACGAAACATTAATTCTGGTGGTTCAAATGGCTCTGAGTACTATGCGACTTAACTTCTGAGGTCATCAGTCCCCCAGAACTTAGAACTACTTAAACCTAACTAACCTAAGGACATCACACACATCCATGCCCGAGACAGGATTCGAACCTGCGACCGTAGCGGTCTCGCGGCTCTAGACTGAAGCGCCTAGAACCACTCGGCCACTACGGCCGGCTATTCTGGTGGATGGCCAGAATTCAAAGCAGGAAAATAAAACGAAAGAAAAATAATAGGAAGACTAGAGTGGAAAAAGGGAACAGAAGAGAATGCACTTGGTAGAATTCAGCACAGAGCACAATTTAATCATCGCTAACGTTTGGTTAAGGAATCATGAAAAGAGGCTGTGTTGTATATGGAACAAACATGGCGACACGAAGGTTTCAGTCGATTACATTATGGTAAAACAGTGGTTTTGAAACCACATTCCACACAGTAAAACGTTTCCGGTGGCACATTTGTACTCTGATTATGATTTAGTTGTTATGAAATGCTGATCAAAACTGAAATTTTTTTTAAAAAAATAGGAATTCAGTGAGATTAGACCTGGATAAATTGTAATAATCAGAGACTGTTGATAGTTTTTCAGGGTGCATTAGGCAAAATGGGACCGAAACATGACAAAGGAAAGGCGAATGAGTAACTTTTAGAGATGAAACTTTGAAGGTAAAAGAAAATTACGCAGGTAAGAGCAAAAAGAGTAGTAGAAATCCTTTGATAATACAGGAGATACTAAATTTAATTGATGAAGGAAGAAAATATGAGTAGTAAGTGCAACAAACAAAGTTGGTGAAAGAATATACAGACGACTAAAAATGAATTTCAAAGGAAGTGCAAAACAGATAAGCATGAAAGCCTAGAAGTAATAAGTGGGTACGTTGATTGCACTAAGCATGTTTCTAATGCACAATCTTTTTTTACGAATTTTATAAATATTTTCTGTACAGTGTACCAAAAATCTCTGCAAAATTCGTAAAAAAAGGTTATGCATTAAAAACATCGCTAGTGCACTCAACATACTCACTTACTACTATATATAAAAATCGAAACCGATTTTGAGTGCACTAGAATGAAATAAAATTTAGTTAGAAATAATGGACATTTTGAGCACACTAGAATTAATTGTAAAATTGGAGTAGATTTCATTCCTTATGAAGAGCCAAAGAAGCTGGTACACCTGCCTAACATTGTGTAGGGACACCGCGAGCACGCAAAAGTGCCGCAACACGACGTGGCATGCACTCGACTAATGTCTGAAGTAGTTCTGGAGGGAATTGACACTACTAAATCCTGCAGGGCTGTCCATAAATCCGTAAGTGTACGAGAGGGCTGATCTCTTTTGAACAAGGCGTTGCAATGTATCCCGGATATACTCAATGATAGTCATGTCTGGGGAGCCTGGCGGTCAGCAGAAGTTTTAAACTCAGAATAATGTTCCTGGAGCCCTTCTGTAGCAATTCAGGACGTATAGGGTGTCGCATTGTCCTACTGGAATTGCTCAAGTCCACTGTAATGCACATTGGACATGAATGGATGCAGGTGATCATACAGGATGTTTACGTACATGTCACCTGTCAGAGTTGTATCTACACAAATCAGGGGTCCCATATCACTCCAACTGCACACCCCCCACTCCATTACAGAGCCTCCACCAATTTGAACAATCCATCGATTCAGAGGTTATCTCCAAATCCATACACGTCCATCCACTCCATATAATTTGAAACGATACTCGTCTGACCAGTAAACGTGTTTCCAGTCATCAACAGCCCAATGTCGGAGCTGACGTGCTCAGGCGAGACGTAAAGCTTTGTGCCGTGCAGTCATCAATTATACATGAGTGGGCCTTCGGCTCCGATAGCCTGTACCGATGACGTTTCATTGAATGGTCGCATGCTGAAACTTGTTGATTGCCCAGCACTGAAATCTGCAGCAGTTTGCGAAAGGGTTGAACTTCTGTCACGTTGAACGACTCTCTTCAGTCGTCGTTGGTCCCGTTCTTGCGGGATCTTTTTCATCTGCAGCGATGTTAGAGATTTAAAAAAAAATGTTCAAATGTGCGTGAAATCTTATGGGACTTAACTGCTAAGGACATCAGTCCCTTAGCTTACATACTAATGAACCTAAATCATCCTAAGGACAAACACACCCACCCATGCCCGAGGGAGGACTCCAAACTCCGCCGGGACCAGCCGCACAGTAGAGATTTGATGTCTTACTGGATTCCTGATATTCACGGTACACACTTGTAATGGTCGTGCGGTAAAATCCCCACTTTATTGCTACCTTGGAGATGCTGTGTCCCATCGCTCGTGCGCCAGCTGTAACACCACGGTCAAACTCACTTAAATCTTGATAACATTCTATTGTAGCAGATGTAACCGATATAACACTTTTTGTCTTATATAGGGGTTACTGACGGAAGCACCGTATTCTGGCTGTTCCGGAGTGGCCGAGCGGTTAAAGGCGCTACAGTCTGGAACCGCACGACCGCTACGGTCGCAGGTTCGAATCCTGCCTCGGGCATGAATGTGTGTGATGTCCTTAGGTTAGTTAGGTTTAAGTAGTTCTAAGGGACTTATGACCACAGCAGCTGAGTCCCATAGTGCTCAGAGCCATTTGAACCAATTCTGGCTGTTTACATATCTCTGTATTTGAATACGTATGCCTATACTATTATTTTTGGCGCTTTAGTAGTGAATGAACTGAAATTTTAGGTGAAAGTAATGGACTAGAATTAATTTTAAAAAGTAATTGAGTCTCAGAATTAGTTATTTCAGTCACCGAAGTTTCAGCAAAGCCTTTCGGTGCCTTTTGAAAATAAACCCTGCAAGTTTTTCTGTTTCACTCTCTTTGTTTTATTTCATCCTACTGGATTTTTTGTTGCACTTGCTGTTGGATTGTGACTTGGACACTAAGCATTGTCCACTCATCTTATTTCTTCTAACTGCCTATTTGTTAGTATACAATAGCATGTATAGAGAAGAGCTCCCGACAGCTGATGTTCTCATCGTCTCCCAGACGGGCTGAAACAATGGAATATGATATGAAATAACAATACTACTGGCTGGCCGAGGCAGTCATATAGCTATCCAACTGTGTGCTGCACTGCGAGGAAATAACGTTCACAAATCGTATATGTAGTTGGTATTTGAGGAACAAAGATGATTCAAGAACAAAAATGAGAGGTTTGTTTGTGGTTTCTTGAATCATCCCTGGCTGTTAAATTCGTCCAAGAAACTGGTTTGATAGTGCAGCGCCAATTTCTGGCCACGCCACATAACGATAAAATTTTCAGTCAGCCACGAGACCCTCTACAGGCAGAAGCTAAGCAAGATCTCACATCCTGCTGAATAGAACGACTTTCATTAATTTCTCAGCCAAATATTGACCGATTAAAAAATTTGAAAAGCTAACATAAGCCAGAAAAGTAATAATGCATAAAACTGGATATTATTGCATACGCAGTTTTCCAGTTTAAAAATTCTCAATAAGTATTCTATGCTGAGACTCCCATGTCAAAATTTTCTGACTTTACATGAGTATATAGAGAACCGTGTCTTTTCGTACCTTATCGTTAAATGTATCCACCAGTTTCATCGTTGTCTTTTGACTTGTAACAAGATTTTTCTATGTGTTATGCTATTCACATATATAGGATAATTTTTTACGAAATTATAGGAATTCATATCGACATCTCCTTTCACTTGAGTAACTCGTTTAAAATCGACAAAAGCATCATAAGTATTCAAATAATCATATGAAGCTTCTAAATTCCATGCTTCTACTTTGTTTCTTCTATTTTTCAAACATAAATTACGCAGCTATGTGATCATATTATGATAAATCAGCCACCTGGTTATTTCGTTAATTAGTATCAAATGTAAAAAAGTAAAATGAGCCATAATAAATTCTAATGAGTTGTACCAATTTAAGAGATTTAGCTTGCATTTTTACATACACCCGCAGCTTCCACAGTTCGTAGTTCACAGAAAGATATTGAGATTTTAGTATGTTTCAGTATATTGTTTCTAGTTAAAGCTCATAATTTGGTTCATTTTTAACAATAGGTACACGAATCTCCATAGATTATACTACAGTTTTACTTCCTTTTCGAGGTGTATCTTTTATTCCAACTCCACCATCATCGTAGTCAGCTTATCTACGAAGTGCAAAAAAATGGTTCAAATGGCTCTGAGCACTATGGGACTTAACGTCTAAGGTCATCAGTCCCCTAGAACTTAGAACTACTTAAACCTAACTAAGGACATCACACACATCCATGCCCGAGGCAGGATTCGAACGTGCGACCGTAGCAGTAGTGTGGTTCCCGACTGAAGCGCCTAGAACAGCTCGGCCACAGCGACCGGCTAAGAAAAAAGAGTAAGTTTCTATCTAGTAAAATATCAAGAATTTATAAAAATGTGTAAAGAAGTTGAAGATAAAAATAATGAGGAGATTACTATATTGATTGAGAACAATGCTGAAATCATACCACTAGATAAATGCCAAGATAACACTTGTAATATTCGATGATTTCCTTCTTGAAAATCAAAGTGTAGTCAGGGAATATTTTATTGGAGGAACACTTAAAGGAATGGATTGTTCTTATTTACTTTCAAAACGCTGTAGAAATATCACTAGTGGTCAGAATGACGCCAAATTTGAACGGAATATTATCGGAGAAGGAGGAAAACGTATGGCAGAAGAAGAAAAACTGTGCGCAAATTGATCAATGGCTGGCGCTGTATGTGTCATAATACGTACATGAAAACACCTGTCATGCGCACGAGCCGTTGAAGGTGGTGTAAACACGCCGAGTACACGGCTTTTCCTCCTTTCGCGTCTGCGACGTTCGCCATGCTTGCAAAGCTGTATTAAAAGAATGATGACTGTGCATACATCGCTCTGCAGAAGTTCTGGACACTGAAGGGTTTGAAAAAAGGCGTTGGTCTGATGACTGCCGTGAGTCTGGAGAAAATGATTTGTAAATTCGAAAAGACGGGTTCTTTTGGTGTTCAAACGAGTAGTGCACGAAGAATTGCCCGAACATTCAACATACCCGTGAACATGTTGCGTAAATTCCTACGAAACATCCTTCTTTACTATCCCTTCAAAAATTACCCATGTGCACGACTTGCTTCCTATTGACTTGCCAGCAAGAGAGATCTATGGAAGTGAACGCTGATTGGCCGTGGAAGATTTTGTGGACAGACGAAAGTCACTTACATGTGACAGGATATGTCAGTACACAGAATTGTCGAATATGGGCAACGGAAAATCCACACGCAAATCAACCAGTACCTCTTCATCCTGAAAAGGTCACTGTGTGGTGAGAGTTTACGGCATCATTTATCATAGGGCCATATCTTTTTGAAGAGACAGTCCTGTTACCTGTACAGTCACTGGTAAACGCTATGAGTGTCTTTTGCGCAATAACCTCTTACCAGCTCTCCAAGAGCGTGGATGTGTGGATGGGATCATTTTTATGTAAGATGGCGCACCTGCTCACATTGCAAATCCAGTTAAGCAGCTGCTGAAGCGCCATTTCGCAAATGCTAGAACTATCAGTCGCCATTTCCCTAGAACCTGGCCGTCCCGATCACCTGATCTTAATCCGTCTGAAACATTTTATGTTCAGTAATCCGACTGCAAACATAGCTGCACTGAAGGCACGCATTGCGCAACACATTCTGAACGTGATCCCGGAAATTCTTCGTTCAGTTGTGGAACATGCTGTTTTTCGATTTCTCCTTGTTGCAGAAAACGGTGGACAGCATACTGAACATATTTTTCGACAGTCACATGTAAATTCCTAATCCAATTTGAATTTGACTGATTATTGTTATGCGGTTATTAAACTCAGGAGAATTAAAAACCGATGTCAGTGATGCTTTTCATGCGGTTTTTGCCCTCAGGACAATTAATAACCGATTTTTCCCATCCGATGTGATATGATCTTGCCGTGGTGGATGGGCTTACGTAACTGACAGTATCACACCAGTACACCCATACACACTGAGTAGTACCGTTTGTTTGACGTCAGTCGTACACTTTAGGCATTGTTGTATGATTCATTTGTCATTTGTAGTCGACCACTATTGAATTATGATGCTTACAGCGCCATTTATCTCTGCATTTTCTTACTATTCGTTTTTCTTCTGCCATACGTTTTCCCCCTTGCGCGAAAATATTCCATTGCAATTTGACGTCATTATAGCCGTTGGTGTTATTTCTATAGCGGTTTGAAAGTTTAACTTTAATTATAATCAACCTCTATTTTGGTACAGACATATAGTATATATCGATAATGGTGAAAATAGTGTAGAAGAAGATTGTATGCCAGAAGAATGCACTGATTAATCAAATGGCCCTAAAAGTTATTGAGAAAAGTGATAAAAATACAGAGAAGAAAATAAAAGAATTCACTTTAAAGTATAATAATATTGAAAAACTGATTGGTGAATCTATGACAAGATTAACTGAGTATGAAGTGGAAGAAAAGATATAACTGGGTTACAACAAATTTATTGATGTAAATACTAAAACTTTAATGAACAAGCAAGTTATGAACCAATTCTCATTTCAGTATGATAAAATAATAGACCTAGAAAATTACGATACAGTACCATACAGATTTTAAATTTTATTAATGAATTTTTGTTCTATATAATTGAAAGCCTTACTCTTCCAATGGCTTCAGTAACACTTCCAAGAATGATAACTGCAAATAATTAGGTGGCCATCCCAACTAAAAAATGCTGACAGAGTGAGGCAGGGGCAGTTCACAAGCTGTGTTTATCAAGCCCTTCTAACTGTTGATTTCTGTTCAAATGACTGGCGATCTATAATGAACTTACAGCTGCCTCACATGTATATTAAAGAACACATTAGAAAGCAATGACATCACAAAAGCTCTGAAAACTCTAAAAAAGTTGAGCCGAGGTAAAAATTGCTGTATTGAAGGGCGCGCCGCGGAGCGTAGTGTGAAGCAGTCGCCCTCCGTTTCTGGCGGTGGCGTCGCTGTGGCAATCGCAGCTTTGGTGTCTCCCTCTGGTGGGAAAGGGGAAAGGTTGCCTGTTCACGTGCATTTAAGGGGCGCTATGAGCTCACCAGGTGGGGAGTCTGGGGTCAGTCTGGGTCAGTCTCTCGTCCCAAGCTTACTGGTCTGTCTCTCGCCCGCAGTTGTGAGGTAGTTAGTGTCCGTCTCTCGTCCGGAATCCTAGTTTGTCTTTCGTTCAGATAAACCTTAAAGCCAGTAAAATGAGACTCTTTCCACTCCGCCAGTAAGAGAACTCAGCGAGTGGTCACTCGGTCGGGGCTTAGTTCCTGCATCTGACTCTGTGCGTTGGGCCGCCAGTCTGCTCGAATTTGCTCAGGCAATGGTCAAGGCGGTTTCATCGATCGATCGGTCGGTCACGCACTGATACACAAGATGACTTGTCCGTCTTGAGTATCGGCGCATGTGAGGTCGCCACGTGAGTCCAGTGGGCCGCGCCATATAGCGAGGGGACCGTGGCTTCGCAGTCGACACGAGAGCAACAGGAGTCAAACCACGACATCGGTCTGGTCGGTGCGAGTAGCGATGCCGTGAGACGGGAGATCGGCGCGCCCTCCTGCGTCCGTTCAAGTGGCTGGCAGCGGACGTTTCGGGAGAGCGATTTGGGGGTGCTGCACCAGGTCTTCTTCAGAAATTGCACTTTATTAAAAGTTAAGTGATTGGTGATATGTTGTTTCATTTAAATAAAATAAATTCTTACGAATATTCTTTGAAAATAAATCACAGTTTATTACTGGTAGCAGAGCGTGGTTAGAGTTCTTGCTACTGCTCTTTGAGTAACTGATGGAATTGTAGTTGTTCTTATTTTATAATTTTGTAATATTTCGCTTTGGCCAAGTGACTGTTTAGCTGCATGTTTCAGGTTGTCATGGCGGCCAGATAATGTCCAGTGTTCGGCCTGTTGCGCAAAAATCAACTCTTATATGAGTTGCGTATTCGTAATATAAACAAACAAGGCACTGTTCCTGAGTTTCTTGTGGACTTAAAAGATGCCTTACTCAATCCGGTCCAAATTTCATCGGAAGTTATTGGTTCCATTCCGACAGCCATGGCAGGGGCGGCAGGAGACGTCGGTGAGTTCCAACAACTTTTAGACTGGTTTTGTGTCGATAAACCGAGTCGCAAGCAGTTAGCTAGACTACGCGCACATTCGATACACTTGTTTAACCGGGTCTCTGATCTAGAAAAAGTTGTTGTAAACGAGGCTGATCGTAAGGAAGTGGTTGAGTTGCAGCGAAAATTGGCTGCGTTGCAGATTAGGTTAACTGGGTCAGAGTCAAGCTTCGGAGTATATAGTGGGCAGGTCCAAGTCGATCCGGCACGAACAGAAAGCGAACTGAATAACCCAAACCGAGGAATTGAACCTAAATTGGAGTTTTTCGCAAAGCTACCTAACCCTATTTCACTTTTGTTAAAGGTTGTAGGAGAATTAAGTGTAGAATCGTTAGCGAAGATACAAGAAATTTTGTGGTTACTGGTTTATTTTGAGCAGCATTCTTTTGCTTTTCTAATATCGCACTCCACCCTGTTAGCTCTGCTGTACCCGTTAGCAAAGGGGAAGTGTAATGAATTAATTTCTAGAGCTCTTTTGGAGGGATTCCAGATACGACGACTTAGACAACTAATACTCACTGAGAGACTCACAGAGGGTTTTAGGAAACATCTAGAATGTCAGTATATTTGGAAGATGGAGGCCGCTAGCGAAGATTTGTCGATGTATGTGGAAAGGGTAAGGGTAGCTTCTCAGGTCTTGCTAAGTGATTTGTCAGAAGAACAATTAATTGCAGTAGTTTTGCAAGGGATGGCGGCTGCTGATAAAATAAATTTTATTTTCAAGTCACCCCCGAAGACCTGGGATGAACTCTCAGTTGTTGTTACTTCTGCATCTGCGCTAAAGTTAAGCGACTACTCTAGGAATGTTAGTGTGTTGGCACACGCGAAGGAAAATTTTGAAGTGGAGAGAGATCTTCCAAGTAGTACACAGGAAATGTTTTCGGTGTGGGGCTAGGACACATTTGGTTAGGAGTTGTCCGGTTTTACGTGAGGCGAGAAGTATTAAGTGACATAAGGGCAGGCGGCACGTTTCCAGGAGTAACTTATTGTTTAGTGAGGGGCGTGCCGTAGTTGCTGTTTCCCGGGTACGTCGACCTTATGTTTGAATCAGGAGCCCCTCTGCGCCTTATTGGATACGGGTAGCACTTATTCCTTGCTTAATGTGGCTTGGTTTCTGGAATTTGGCAATCTTACAAGGCTCAAACCTTGAAAGATCCCGCTTCCGAGATGTCGTATGGCCAATGGTCAGGTGTTTCCTCTGGTGGGGTGGGTTAAGGGTAGGGTCTCGGTAGGACTGTTCTCCTGGCCAATGACCTTTGCTATCGTTGCTAACCTGCCGGTAAATATAGTGCTGGGTTGTGATTTCATTTCTAAAACTCAACTTGTTCTGCATTATTCAGGGGGTAAGGATTTTTTTAATTTGCGTCAAGTCAGAAGTTCGGATTTTGTGAATGTCGAGCAGAGGTGTCATCCATGCCTTCTCCTTTGTTGGTCACTACTATCGATAATGTCAATCTTGATCATATTTCCCCCAATCAGGTTCAACAGGTCCATCAGTTACTGGAGGCTTTTCCTGACTTACTAAGCGATAAACTTGGAGTAACGAATAAATTAGAATATCATATTCGTTTGACTGACAATATTCCGGTTGGGCAGTAACCATATCATCTCTCATCACCTAAGATGAAAGTATTGTGGAGAAGGTAAAGAAGATGTTAAATCAAGGGGTTATCCGTCCCTCGACTTCTCCGTACGCCTCTCCGATATTCTTGGTACCGAAGGACCAGGGTAGCGATTTCAGGGCGGTGGCTAATTACCGTCGTTTGAATGAGAAGGTGGTGTTGGAATCAGTTCCGTTGCCTGAGCTACACAATTCCTTTACATGGTTTTCAGGTGCGTCTTGGTTCACCGTTCTTGACTTAAATCAAGCTTATCAGATTCCGTTGACCGAGGAGTGTAAATATGCTACAGCGTTTTGCACCGATTGGAATCTATTCGAATTTAACTGGGTCTCATTTGGGCAGGCTACCGGAGTTCCTGTGTTGACTCGTTTGTTAGATATTATACTGGGTGAATTTAAATTGCGTTTTGTTTGTAACTATTTGGATGACCTTGTGATATATAGCAAATCGTTTGAAGAGCATTTGAGTCATTTATATCAAGTATTTACTAAGCTTCAGCAGGCTGGTTTAACCATAAAACTGTCGAAGGTCACACTTGTAAAGCCACAGATTTCCTTTCTAGGCCATATTGTTTCAGGCGATGAGGTTCGGATCGATCAAGAGCGCACTAAAGCCTTTCGCGCACTCCACCCCCTACTGATAAGCGAGGAGTCGCGAAGTTTATTGGTATGGCAAATTATTTCAGGAGGTTCGTTCCGAATTCTGCGGCCTTAGCTGCCCCTTTGAATCAGCTTCGTAAAAGTTAAATTTACTTGGGGTCCCACCCAGCAGGCGGCCTTCGAACAGATCAAAAGCCGCCATCCCTAATCCACCGGTGCTTGGGGTGCCTGATTTTGATAAGCCTTTTATAGTTCAGACGGACGCGTTGAATGCGGGTGTGTCAGCCGTCTTATTACAAGAATGGCAAGGTCAACGGAAACCCTTGGCCTATACCTCGTGCCGTTTGAATGATGCTGAGGCAAAATACTCAGTTTACGAATGTGAGGCCTTGGGGGCCCTATTTGCATTAGAAAAATTTCGGTTTTACCTTGAGTACAAACCTTTTTTGCTGGAAACGGATAACCAAGCCTTTAGTTGGGTTTTGGCTAGGCCACGCAAGACCGGTCGAATCGCCCGTTGAGCCGTGAGAATCTCAGCCTTTAAATTTAGGGTTAAGCATATCGGAGGTTCTGAGAATGTGGTGGCTGATGCTCTCATCCATATGTTTGGCCCACCATCTGATGGTTCGGAGGAGCAGCATCAGGGTCCACTTCAGGGTCAACTTTTGGTTTTGAGGGAGGTACCTCAGTTGTTTAGTAATCTTGAAGAAAACCAGGCAGGAACAGGATGAGGAATGGGCTCCCATCAAGCAGCGGATTAGGTCAGGGGAGGTTACTGGAAATTACAGCGTGAGGAAAGGTATCCTATGTAAAGCTGCGGGCCGAGAGCGCCTCCTTCGAATTTGCCTGCCACGAACATTAATCCAGTCAATACTTCAGTATTTTCATTACTCTTCGGTGGGAGTTCACTTAGGGACATATAAAACGATTTACAAAATTAAGCAGTATGTGACTTGGCCTCATCTGGAGCGAGACGTTAAGAAGTTATCAGCCTGTTGTCATCTGTGTCGGGCCGCGAAACATAGTAATGCCATACAGCAAGGCCTGTTGTCTTCGGAACGTGAAATTATCCAATGGATCGTCTTTATATCGATTATGTGGGTCCGTTGCCATGTTCCAGTAGAGGATATACGTATATTTTGGTGTTAATTAATGCCTTTTCTCGCTTTACTTGGCTTATTCCCAGTATAAGTAGTACTACCAACGTAACTATTTCTCACCTTACTAACATCTTTTCTGTCTTTGGGCCACCTAAGAGCTTGGTTAGCAATAATGCCCCTGCTTTTGTGTCAGATAAGTTGAAGGCCTTTTGTTTTGGGAATGGCATCAATTACATAAACACAACACCGTATTATCCTCAGAGGTCCATTGCTGAACGTGTGAATCGCAACTTAAAATCAGCTTTAATAATTGACCATCAAGTCAAACCGAGTAAGTGGGATACTAACTTGCCGTGGATTAATTTCGCGTTTAACACTGCGGTTCATAAGACATTGAAGGCCACTCCGGCCTCTCTCTTATTGACCTATCCTATTAATTCGCCTTTGTCTAACTTATGGCGCATCCAAGACTTACTTCCTGAGTGGGTATCCCCGCGGTTAATTAGATGGAACTGGAATCGGGATCATCGAAATATAGCGGCTGCCCATGGTCGTCGAGCTGTGCGGTACAAACGCAATAGGCGTCCTTATCAGGGAAAACCGGGAAATCAAGTCTATATTAAGAATGTTCAGGGTCGAGGAAGGTTGGGGACCGAATAGGGAAGTTCAAACCCCACCTTATAGGACCATGCACGGTGCTCCATGTGTTGGGGGCCGGTTAACCTGTTAGACAGACATGATCAGACCGGTAGGGAATATCGTTTGAGCCAGGTAAAGTCTCTGAGTTCAGGCGCCTGTTGTAGTTTGAAGGGAGGAGGTTGAGCCATGGTAAAAATTGCTGTTTTAAAGGGTGCCCCGCAGTGCGTAGTGAGAAGCAGTCTCCCTCCGTTTCTGGCGGTGGCGACGCTGTGGCAATCGCAAGGTTGCCTGTTCACGTGCATTCACTGGGCGCTATGAGCTCGCCAGGTGGGGAGTCTTGGGTCAGTCTGGGTCAGTCTCTCGTGCCCAGCTTGGTAGTCTGTCCCTCGTCCGCAGTTGTGAGGTAGTTACTGTCTGTCTGTCGTCCGGAGTTCTCGTTTCTCTTTCGTTCGGATCAACCTTTAAAGCTGGCAAAATGAGAGTCTTTCCACTCCGCCAGTAAGAGAGCGAGTGGTCACTCGGTAGGAGCTTAGTTCCTGTATCTGACTCTGCGCGTTAGGCCGCCAGTCTGCTCGAGTTTGTTCAGGGAATGGTCAAGGCGGTTGCATCGATCGATCGGTCAGTCACGCACTGAGACACAAGATGACTTGAACATCGGCGCACGTGAAGTCGCCACGTGAGTCCAGTGGGCCGTGCCGTATAGCGAGGGGGCAGTGGCTTCGCAGTCGACACGATAGCTACAGAAGTCAACCCACGGCATCGGTCTGGCCCAGGTCTTCTCCAGAAATCGCACTTTATTAGAAGTTAAGTGATTTTTGATATGTTGTTTCATTTACTTGTTAAACTTGTTTTTCTTGGTGAGGTCACCAGCCGTTTTGTTTTGGGGTCGTCCTACCATTCTTCTCCGTTTGCCCACCCGCGGGGAGGTGACCGTTTATGAATTGGGTGGTCCGTTTTTCATTTGTGGAGTAGGGGTGGGTTAGAGCAAACTGCGGTTCGGGTGGTTCGGTAATCTCCCCATCAATCTGCCGTACGGTAGTAGCTGCCTTTGTCATGTTTGTCGGATTTGGTGTGTTAACGAATTTATTGCTTGGAGTGTAACGGCCTAATTCCTGAAATATGTTTTGATCTTGCCTATTATCTTGAGAGGCGGTATCTGTGTACCGTACAACATGTTAACTTGTTTGGCCAACCTTGCATAATTTTTGCACCTTCGGTGGAAAAGTTAATATTTTAATTTTAGTGTTTTGTACCATTTCCATCCCTCCTACAGGGTGCATACTTTGTGTGCTTGTGTGAATTGGAAACACTTTTAGTTTAAAGTAATCTGGTGTGTTGCAGATTTGCACCAGTGTAGTCTTTCAGAGGTTGTTGTGAGCGGTCGTAACTACGGCTGTGTCAAAAGGGAGTGGCAAGGTTCTCAGCCCGAAAGCTCATAAAGTCAAAAATTTGTTTCTTTCTGCCTCTGAATAAATTGTAACTTGATATTTAGAGGGTGCTTTCTGATTATAATTTTAAATCTGTTTCTTTTAAAAAAGGCTTTAGGCACCATTAAAGTGAATAAATTACTATTTGTTAAAAAGGAATTTGCTTATGATTTCATCAGTTACTCCCTGGCAACTACTTCCATTCTTACGTAATGTGATTAAATGTGTTAATGTTCTTGATGAATCGCTAGTAAATAAATTAAATTCTTACGAATATTCTTTGAAAATAAATCACTGTTCAGAAGTGAAAGGCTGACAACTATTAAGGACACAAGGGCAAAGTTACACCATTAGATTAATGCCGAGCAATTTCAGGTTTAATATCTTAACTTAAGCAGTTACTGAACCGTGCTAAGTCTCAGTAAATCTTTAGTAACTCATAGGTTTGCCAGGAAACTTCGGACAGTAACAGAAAACTTTGATACAACGAAAACCCAGTCTAAAGTTACAAATTTTACTTTTTCATACACTCAGTGACTAGTTTTAGGCCGATATCCATTTCCAAATCTTCGTTAAATGGTATTCCCAAAGATGTTGTAAGTAGGCTGTTTATGTTTTCTCTATGCAAGTAGGCTGTTTATGTTTTCTTATTGGCAACGTTACGTAGCGCTCAATATGAAAATCACTGGCTGTGCTGTGTGCAGTCTGTGGCTGCTTTGCATTGTTGTAATACTCGCCATTGTAGTGTTAGGCAGCTGGCTGTGAACAGCGCGTAGCGTTGCGCAGTTGGAGGTGAGCCGCCAGCAGTGGTGGATGTGGGGAGAGAGATGGCGGAGATTTGTAATTTGTCATGAACTGATATATATATTATGACTTGTGATGATATCAAGGTAAATACATTGTTCGTTCTCTATTAATATCTTTCATTTGCTAACTATCCCTATCAGTAGTTAGTGCCTTCCATAGTTTGAATCTTTTATTTAGCTGGCAGTAGTGGCGCTCGCTGTATTGCAGTAGCTTGAGCAGCGAAGATTTTTGTGAGGTAAGTGATTTGTGAAAGGTATAGTTTAATGTTAGTCAGGGCCATTCTTTTGTAGGGAATTTTGAAAGTCAGATTGCGTTGCGCTAAAAAAATTCCTTCTAAATTAAAAGAATTTGCTGCTGTTGATCTCTTGGGACCGCTTGTCAGAACATCTAATGGATTTTCGTACGTTCTAGTCGCTGTTGAACTTACTTCAAAATTTGTTTCTTTCACTCCGTTACGTAAAGCCACTGGACGGTCTGTATCCAACGCCTTTGTTAAAAATTTCTTACGTGAAGTTGGACACGTTAGCAAAGTCATTTCAGATAACGGACCGCAATTCAGATCTGCTGTTTGGTCACGTATGCTTCGCAACCATAAAATCAAACCTGTTTTTATTTCATTGTACTCACCACATTGTAACCCCTCCGAACGGATTATGAAAGAAATCAATAAGCTTTGTAGACTTTATTGTCACAGAAAGCATCAGCATTGGGACAGATATTTACACTTATTTCAAAACGTGCTGAATGAAATGCCTCACGACTCCACTGCTTTACCACCTACTCTTGTACTGAAGAATGAAGAACCACCGAACAGAATCAGAGAGCTTGTACCTTTCCCGAATACACGTAAACTTCGACACAAAGACATAATTGATTTGGCTCTTAAAAATATAAAATCTGCAGCAGACAAAAGGAGAAAACTACACGGTAAAGCAAATGCAAAGAAGTTGTATATTGGTCAGAAAGTTCTCATTAAAGCTCATTCATTGTCACATAAGAAGAAACACTTGAGTCACAAATTCTTTCTAGTTTACAATGGACCTTACAGAATCCGACGTATACCACATGATAATTGCGTTGAAGTTGAAACTCTGCGTACTAGGAAGAGTAAAGGTTTACACCACATTTCTCATGTAAAACCATTTATTGACAGATAATCTGCCTTTTAACTTTGTCTTTGCCATAAAACGTTTCACTTCACGTTACTAGTATGCTTTAGAAACTGTTACCATGCAACAATGTTTGAAGTTCAATATCCAGCCAAGAACCAAGAGAAATTGTTTAAACAGAAATTACGAATGCATTGTTATTGCGAACAGACGACACAGTGTAATTGTGTGTGTACATTCTTGCTTGTTAGTTGTACGATTAGAACATTTACCAGTACTGCTAATGAGATTTTAATGCAACATTTTGGTTTACTTGAAAATACATTCCGGATTTAAAGTACTTTCTGAGAGATACCAGATGACACAGAGTTTAGTTTATGTGAGAGCTACACGATTTTTATCACGACGCTACTAATGAGTGACAATTTACAATGTTGCTTTTGCAGTGTATCTGTTTTATATCCGCACAGTTTTCTGAATTCTTCTAGGAAGAAAAACATGTTTTAGTAGTAACTTTTGTGGTATAGCAACAATGAGACAGCCTTTTTCGTGGCATAACAATACGTTACTGTACAGTACTTTCCTCATCACGGCAATAAGCGTAATAACTAAGATATCTATACGCAAAGCATTTCACTTTTGTGTATCATGAGGTAAGTACATTGACTTTAGCAGAACTTTGCTTACAGAGGACGATAACTACGACAGTTCCACAGAATTATCTTACAGCAAGACGCGCATTTAGCGCTACAGGACACGCATTTGAGTGATTAATCTTATACTTAAAACACTTATTTTCAAAGATTTTTTAATTACAAAGAAAGTTTTCCGTGATACATTTCATTCCATTGCTGTAATTTGTAACACCTGAGGGTATAATTACATTTATCCTCAGGGGGGTACACACTTACTTTGTGTACCATGTGTGTGGCAACCACAAGGAACCCTAGCTAATATGGTATTTGCTTATACAACTTTACACATCGGTACCTTATTTCTCTAACACACAAATTACACAGCTATCTGATTATTTAACTGAGAGAGACAAACATTTATTTTACTGCATCAGTGACACATGTTTACGCAATTACACGGTTGGATAACTTCACACTTATGAAACTGTATTTTGTCTGTACTTTGTAAACTGTTCATATTTTTTCGGAACCATTGTGATACTATGAGAGATTTGAATGATATATTTGGTAAGGGAGCATGATTTTAAAGTACGTTTGAGGTAGATGACACTATTGAAATGAGCAGAGAATTTTTTTTACGTTTTGAAATTTTTGGAGGAAGTTACGACGATTTTAAGATTTGACTGAAGTGTTATGATGTTATTATTACGACGACGATGTGTACTATGCTGTTGAGGTATGTTTATGATAAATAAGCTGATGCTATATGAGGAATCTGATTATGCTATGTAGCTATTATGATGAAATATTGAAGACGTGTTGATGAATATGAATATGTATATGTGTAATAAGGTAAGGAATAAGGAGTAGGGGTTAGGGACTCTGATTTATGAAAAGGTTGTTGGAAACCAAGAATCGTACTTTAAGAATTATGAAATGTGTGTGTATATGCAAGAATGTATCACAATGCCACTGAAAATTTTTTTTGGACACTGTTATATTTATAGGGTTTTGTTTCTACAGATTTGCAACGCTAATTCTTGACCTGTGAAATATTTTTATATGAGACTACCACGGTAGCAGAATCTCCTGTCGTAAATATTTCCGTACGAAAGTTAAGTGACCACCTGCACGTAATGCGTCAGCGGGCACCCAGCTGTGTCAGACGCCTGGAGAAAAAGCCATTATTGCGAGCCCTTTTCAGCGGCACAGGTAGCACAAAAAAAAAAAGGGGAGGCCATTATCCTTGGAAATATTCTTACATCTGCAAACCTGATAATGACAAGTGTCTTTCTACGAGAATTGAGAGCTACTGACTTACGAAATGCCACATAGCTATTGAATGATGTTTTTATGCTTTGGTTTGCGTAATTGCTTATTTCATTTGACATCTGTTTTCCAGCTGTGTTGCAGCATTGGTTTCATAAAATAAAATTAAATGCATTTGCTAATGTGAACACTTTCTGTCAACAGATCTATTAAATAATTATTTTATGATCCACATTCTTTAAAAAAGGAGCACTTGGAAAGGAAAGAACAATAAGAAGGAACTAGTAACTGCATTCATAATTTTCTTTTCAAGTAATTGGTAACTTTTTGGTAGAATAACTTCTTGTGGTGCACCACTTTAATTACATAGATATTAAGATGTGAATATACATTTCCCTTATCTGCATTGTTGTTTTTACTGTATTATTTTTTCTGCTTGAGCTATGTCATGTTTAGATATAAGTTATTGCATTTGCTGTTGCTGTTTGCCAGGCATAGTGCTACTAAATTTCACATTACATTACTCTGTTAAGCCAGTTTTACAACTGATTTTTTTTTTGTTGCTGCTCATTGGCTCATATTAGTTGTAATTTTGCATTTTATCTGTTAATTTAGATTTACTGTAGCTTGCTTTGCAATTTTCCAATTTTTTGGTCATTGCTGTTTGTGTTACTTATTTTGTGCTGCTGCATTGCCTCGTTCCTTAGTTTAGCATCTGAGCTCAGTAGATTTAAGTTAGCTTAAGATGGGGTAGGCTATATGAGAGAACGAGTTGTGATGAATTGGAAGAAATGCATTCAGAAGTTATACGAAAAAAAGTGCAGAAAACAGGTTTAGGTAGGATTTTTTTGCAAATAAATGATGGGGTAAGATAATGGTATTATAAATAATTAGGTAAGAAATATGTGAACATATAAATACAGAAAGCATGCTTAGATAGAATTTTTTTTGGTGGAAACAAAGGATGAAATAAGAGGAAAGACATATGAAGTTTTGGGTTGGACTGCAGTACCACATGTTACACTGAAAACGAACCCTGTCCTTTCCTATTGGTGTTATCCCACTATGTGTTTGTGTACCCTTGTGTATTTGTTTTCTTCCTGTCTCTGTGTAGTTTCATATAATTTTTTCTTCTTTTAATATTAAGCTACATTCACTATGGTGAGGAATACTGTTATCCTCGAATATAATTGGCATTAATAATATGTTATTTACTTTGTAAAGATGTTTAGACATTATTCACTCTGTTTTGTGTTAATGCTAATGTGTGAAGTTGATGTTTCAAAAGTTATTGTGATCTTTTATGTATGTACTCATGTCATAATTCCTGTAACACTGACGTATATGTCTATTTCTATTCTTTTGTAACGCCTGTTTTACTACAAATGTTATCTGTATTGTTATGTTCTTTAATGATGTATTTTGTACCTTTGTAATTGTATTTTCATGTTGTAAATTTATAATGTGTACAGACACCAGTTCTTCAAATTAAGTTACATTTCACTGCACACGTTTCTGTTGGTCATAGTATATGGACAATATGTGAGAAGTAGGGACTGATAGTGTTTGCATGTGTGTTAATGATTCAGCAAGGGACTGGATAACAGCATTGTTCGTTCTAAGGACAATTAAAAGAAAAACTTTCTGAGTGCACAAGTGGTGGTTTATGGACTTGCTATATTCTCTGCAAGAATCTTCGATGGTGATTGTGCACCTGCACAGTCGCAACGGATGGCTGCTGGCCGTCTATACCAGGACTACAGTGGGTCTGCACCTCAGGTGGCCCACCAATACCATTATCTCTACAAGGACTACAGTGGGTCTGCATCTATGATGACCTACCAACGCCATTATTTCTACAAGGACTGCAGTGGGTCTGCACCTCTGGTGGCCCACCAATATCGTAATCTCTACCAGGACTACAGTGGGTCTGTTCTGTGATGACCTACCTACCAATATTCATCGAAACTTCGACTGACTCTGCTGTGGGTTTGCTCTGTTGTGGACCAATACTTGTCTGCATGTCGAGAGTCAGCACTGTCTTTCCGTTGGAAGGACAACACTACTTCTTCAAGACTGCATGGAAATCCACTACTTCTGTGTGCATTTTCTTTTACTGCTCAGACTTTGAGAAAAACACTGCTATTCTCCTGTTATGTACGATTAGGACTGTCTTTATGGACTGTGAGAAAATTTGAGCTTTTGACCAACATAATATCAATAAGTGTGTGCATTTGATTTCTTTGTTATTGTAATTATGAAAAATTTTATCAAATCATTATTGGCCACTGCCCAAAAAAAAATTTGTAAAATTTTTTGTGGGGAGCATGGGGGCTATGTAAGTAGGCTGTTTATGCTTTCTTATTGGCAACGTTACGTAGCGCTCAATATGAAAATCACTGGCTGTGCTGTGTGCAGTCTGTGGCTGCTTTGCATTGTTGTAATACTCGCCATTGTAGTGTTAGGCAGCTGGCTGTGAACAGCGCGTAGCGTTGCGCAGTTGGAGGTGAGCCGCCAGCAGTGGTGGATGTGGGGAGAGAGATGGCGGAGATTTGTAATTTGTCATGAACTGATATATATATTATGACTTGTGATGATATCAAGGTAAATACATTGTTCGTTCTCTATTAATATCTTTCATTTGCTAACTATCCCTATCAGTAGTTAGTGCCTTCCATAGTTTGAATCTTTTATTTAGCTGGCAGTAGTGGCGCTCGCTGTATTGCAGTAGCTTGAGCAGCGAAGATTTTTGTGAGGTAAGTGATTTGTGAAAGGTATAGTTTAATGTTAGTCAGGGCCATTCTTTTGTAGGGAATTTTGAAAGTCAGATTGCGTTGCGCTAAAAATATTGTATGTCAGTTTAAGGACAGTCTTGCAAGAATTGTTCAAAGGGGACGTTTCAATGTGAAACCCGTGTCAATAGTGTGCAACGAACAGTAACAGTTATATGTATGGGCCATGACATTGTTTTCACGTCTTCGGAAATACCGTTTTTGTCTGATGATTTGAAAACGGGTCACAGTCCGAAACTAGTGAATGAGTGAATTTGTAACTTTGGACGGTTTCCTTTGCACTGATTAACAGAAGTTACTGACTCACAGGTGTTCCAGCATGCTGGAAGTTCAGAAATCTGTGGATCACCCAGTCATTTGCTGAAAAGAGATCCTTCAACACTAGCCTAAGACCACCTGACTCCGTTCCTTTTCCGCTCCTATAGCCTGGTACACATTTCTGGTCTCATCACTCTTTTGATTATTTGTCTCAGAAACGTCCACACAGATGTGCTCACGTTCGCCAGTAGGCTCCCTTACAAGCCACAGTGTTTCTTGCTCCTCTCAGGTGAATTTCTCGGTATAATTGTCGTTTGGAAATCACAAATATTCCTTTTAACAGAAAAGTAACTCTTTGCAGCTGCCAGGTCAGAGTCGTTTGGTGTGTGCAAATAATCTAGGAGTTCCCAGAGGTGCTGTGATGTAATAATAACTCGAGGTGTCGCATAGGCTTCATAGCAAATCTGCATTCGAGTCGTGGTCCGGCACATATTTTTGTGTATAGATTTAGGTACTACATCTATATCTATTATAGTTAACATGAATTTCAGGAATAAATTTCTTTGTAAACTGCAGTTCGTCGTCAATTATAAATCTTTGTTCTCGAGACCGTTTGCCATATCATTTGAAAGCGCTACTGTGAACGTGCAGGTGGAACTGACTGATTTGCAGTGTAATTCCTGTTTTAGAGACGAATCCGTTGACTTTAAAACTGTGCAGTACACCCATCTTGATTTTCTCAGGTAGAGTTTTCACATCTCCATAATGTGGTTGCAAAAGTGCTACAATATTTCGAACAACGTATATGTGTGAAAGACCACTTTTCGATTATGAAACTAAGTAAGTCACGATTACATGGCAATTCAGGTGAGAGAAACTGTGTAAATGTCCGTGTCTGTCCATAAGCCGACAGTTTGTACCGGATAAAAAAATGAGGATTTTGTTAACATCTAATATGAATATGAGTGTTATGATTTCTCTTCTGAAAATCTTTGTCTCGACCGTAAATCTTTACAGAAGTGAAGTATGAATGATAAGCGCTCCAGACAAGATGAGAATAGACACTTTTGAAATGTAGTTTTTCAGAATAAATCCGGATATTAGGTGCATAGACTGTATACCCAGTGAGGAGATACTGCATCTAATTGGGTATAAAAGAAATTTATGACACAACTTGAATAACGGAAGGGAACAGTTGATAGATCACATCATGGAGCAGTAAGGTTCAAAAATGGCTCTAAGCAAAATTGGGCTTAACATCTGAGGTCATCAGCCCCGTAGACTTAGAACTACTTAAACCTAACTAACCTAAGGACATCACACACAGCCACGCCCGAGGCAGGATTCGAACCTGCGATCGCAGCAGCACCGCGGTTCCGGGCTGAAGTGCCTACAACCGCTCGGCCACAGTGGCCGGCATGCAGTAAGGAATAGTCAGTTTGGTAAAGGGGTGGGGTGGGAGGGGTGGAGGTTGCGGGATACAAATTGTAGAAGCCAATACAGATATAAAGACAGTATTCAGAATCAAAGGGATATATGATGCAGTGGTTATTCACAGATGTAGAGGCTCGCGCAGTCTAGACTAGTGTGTAGAGCTGAATCAAACCAGTGTTCTTACTGAAGACTACGAAACACCATCAAAAACTTACCTCGAAACAGTATTAAGTGTGAACTGTGTGAACAGTGTAGGAAGAGGGATCAGAATCCCTCCTGCTAGTGGCCAGCGCATCTTACGATAAGCTAGCCAAGGTAGAAGTGTTTTCCAATCGTGAGTAAAGTCACGTCCTTGGGCCCAGGCCGGCTGCGGTGGCAGAGCGGTTCTAGGCGCTTCAGTCCGGAAACGTGCGACTGCTACGGTCGCAGGTTCGAATCCTGCCTCGGGCATGATGTGTGTGACGTCCTTAGGTTAGTTAGGTTTAAGTAGTTCTAAGTTCTACGGGACTGATCACCTCAGATGATAATTATGTAAATTACAGTCTCGTGTTTTCAACTGGCTTCACCGAATGGGATTTTAGAATGGTTTACATTTGTACTACTGCCAGTCTCCATAATTGATTGGTCAGTGTAAGTGACTGCGAAGTGGAAGACCCAGTTTCAATCCACTACGAATTTTCTCTTGGTGATAGGAACGAAACGGGGTGTACTCAGTCTTGTGATGCCAGCTGAGGAGCTACTTGAGAGTGAATTAGCTGCTCCAAGGTCATGGAAGCCGATGACGGCCGGGAGAGCTTCATGCTCCTCCTCATCCAAACGATGCTACTGGCTGAGCATGCCATGGCGGCTGGTCGAATGCAGTTGGTCTCTCTGTAGGGCGGCGAAGGTTTTTGCTTATACTTATACCGTTGACGTACTGCATTTCGTCCTGAGAACCGATATTTCACTTGATGAAGTAGCATGTCAGAATCGAGTGTTTGCCCACAACCAGGAAGTAGCAAAAAATTTGATTCGTTGTTGATTTGGGCCATATGTGCAAACATGGTACTTATCATGTACTCTTTCCTCACTTAAAAGCACCAGTTACCAAGATTTAACTAATTAATCGACTATTCCACTTAGAATTGCAGTAAAGTCTAACACGAAACCAATCGTCTAAAGAAAGTTATTAAAACGTCAAAAAACAATAAAACCCTATATATATTTATGAAAATTTAATCAACATACAAAATTTTACATAGATAGCCTTACACAAAATAAAAAGAACCATCATATTTATTAAAGGCAACTATTTACTGCCACAAGAATTTATGCTTCAGTATTTTGTTTTAAGTTTTCTTGCAATACAAGAAGCACAGCTGAATAGCATTTACACACCCGGAAAAAAATGTAACTTGATGTAAAATCGTGATGTGACTAAAGTACAATTTAGTTTTTTTTTTTTTTTTTTAAAGCATGCGGTAATGTATACATCTCTACTAAATCCTGAGGTCTTTTCTCTCCAAAATTATTTCTTAATTTTGACCAAACAAGCCCACAGGTGGAGAAAGTCCTCTCAATGGATGCAGCGCTGGCAGTGCAATGAATGAGGCGCCAATAAAGTAGTTGTACTAGTGCGTTACTGTTTTGAATAAATTAATTCTTATCAGTTGGGTTGCATTACTGAAAAATACCCGAGTGTTTCCCGACCCTGGTTCCATACTTTAGCACCAGCCAGGTTCAGTTTCATTTAGTAGTTCCACTCCTCTGCCAAACTAGCAACAGTTGATAGGATTAGTGTCGGAGCTCTAGAAAAATGTCTTGACACTTGCACAGCAACGCAGCATCGTTCTCAGGTCTGGTCGAGTCTATTCATTTCTCCTGAAGGGGCGGCCTAGTCGATTTGCTCTCAGCTACTGAGCTTCTTGCTTCCTCCGTCGGAGCAGCTGTCTCAAATTATTATGTGCTGATTTTCTGATTCGGTGAACTAGTCACAGATTGATCTGTGCTGGCACACCTTGCTATTACGATTGTTTGCGGACTCGCTCACTGTAGCTTAAAAGTTCTTCTTGTGGGTAAGATTCAGCTGGTTAAACGAACTTCCCGGAACGCGTGGTGGCTGCATACAACGGAACAGTCACCACTACCATTCCCCCCTCCTCCCACCCTACCACGCCATCTGCAGACGTATGCGCCCAGTTATTTTGTGCATACTCTCTCTTAGACTTTAACGGGGAATTGAGATTGTACCAACAAAACTACCATCGTTAAGTATCGTCTTCTACTGTAGACTACACTGGGTCTGTCCTTATTCTACCATTCCTATTAACTGAAATGGTGAACTCGGCACTACTGTCAGTATTATAAAAATTTATTTCCTTGTCGATCGCAAAGCACTTTTATTAACACATGTCTGGCAATTCCTGTTGTCGCGCGGGGTATCCGTGCGGTCTAGGGCGTCTCGTCACGGTTCGTGCGGCTCCCCCCGTCGGAGATTCGAGTCCTCCCTCTGGCATGGGTGTGTGTGTTGCCCTTAGCGTATGTTAGTTTAAGTTAGATTAAGTAGTGCGTAAGCTTAGGGACCGATGACCTCAGCAGTTTGGTCCCATAGTCCTTAGCACAAATTTACAAATTTCCAATTCCTGATGCACAATCATCAGATGTAAAATGCTTGGCTACGAATAGGACGTCAATAAGAAATGCTGTATGAAAGCTAAGCGGTTTATGTTTTATGATGGTCCATAACGCATTGGAACGCCTCCTCCTCCCTCACCTTCATTCCCTTCACAGCTATAAGGAATGCAGGGGTTAAGACAAGACAGATGAGAGTGCAGATATATTTAAGACTTCATCAGCTGCTGACACTCAAAACAAGCACGCCTTTCCCTACGAAGGAATTCCATTAAGATTCCTGTCCCAGTATGCAGAGGAAATTGCCTTGCAGTCACCGGAAATTTTATCGAGTCTCAGTCGATCACCGAAGGGAATACAGCGAGCGTAAGACTGCACGTGACAGGGTTAGTTGAGAAAATAAGAAGCCACCTATCCCCCCGACCACCACAAATACTTAAGAACTGGCAGAGTTTGTCATTATGAGTATTTTGAAAGTCATTGCTGATACACCGTAGATATGGTGCTTCCGTTTTATAGGATTCTTCATAATCGTCTAAGACCAAACTTGTACAATCGTATAACGAATGACAGTGACAATTGGCACTAAATCATTTAAACTAATTACGACTTCGTGTTGGTGAATATGTTAAAATTCGGTTTTAATCTCTTGTGATCATTCATAAATGAAGTTAGTCATTCGCTGACGAGAATACAGGAACAATGAAAAAGGTAGGTGATGCAGTCACGACACAAAACATACCTACGTGTTCCTCAACTCTCTACGTTTATAAATTACAGGAAATACGAAATAAAGCTGGTGTTTCGGAGAAGTTAGGCAAACTAATTTCAAAGTCATATGCGTCTGGGGATTGGTTACCCATAAGAGTGAATTCAAACTCCACTGATAAAATTTCGGACTTCGTTTAATGATATTATCAGAGTATAAGTGACTTGTGGTCTCCAATTTATCGTTACACAGAAATTACATTTCGTTTGGTTCCTTACCCACATTTATCTTTGTGTCTTTATTACACCGAAAAATATCTGCACAACAATGCAAATGTCGACGGTATGACTTGTTTGATTACAAACTTCTCCCTCGAAGCATCATTCGGTACTACTCAGTTCTGTACCGTTCCACTTTTTTCTTTTTACTTCTTTTCGTTGAATTTGTAGATGCAGAGGTACTGTGACATGGTTCCCGTCGCTGCGTGAACGCATTAGAATAGCATTCTTGTACCGCTCTTCAAATACACTCAGTGAACCCGTACATGTTTGCCAATTCTTCGCCAGTAAACCTACTAGTGTTTCATTATTATTAGGCAGATGTGCTCAAAAGTAATGTCTCTGATTTTTTGTTGTTGTCAACATCGGTCGAGATGTTACATGTTACAGGTATTACTCGGTCAACCCTTGAGCTTCGCTGACATACGTTGTAGCCCCCTGTCGCTAGAGGGTTCCCAATTGTAGCAAGTAAGATGATGGACTGTAAAGTAACTACGTTAGTGCGTGAAAAACACTCTGCTGTAATCGAGTTTCTAACCGCAGAGGAAACTGGACAGCTGTCAACAATTTTTTTTTTTTTGTGCTTTGAGGATGAAAGTGATCGATTCAAAAACAACATTGTGACAAGTGATGAAAGCTGGATCCACCATTTTGACCTCGCAAACGGGAGAGTTCCACCATAAAGGAGCACAGTCACCAAAATGTTGAAGAGAATACTATCAGCAGACAAAGTCATCAGCAGACAAAGTCATGATCAGAGTGTTCTGGGATGTTCAAGGTGCGGTGCATTTGGCAGCCATGCCTAATCGCACCATCATAAGTTCTGCAATGTACTGCGAAACCCTCAGAAAACGGAAATCACGAATTATAAAAGTACGACCACGCATGGAGCATCCTCCACATCAGCAGACAACACACGAGCGCTACGACATCTCCAGTAGTCTTAAGCGTTGGATTTACCGTCACTGATCACACTCCATACAGTTGCAAGTTGGCGTCATCCGAGTTTCATATGTCTCCAGAACTTAAGGGAGTACTTCACTTTGATAGCATGAAGCGGTTCAAGGTGAAGTGCGGTAGCTGTTTCGTCAACAAAGTCAAATATTCTACATTGACGGTATCAACAAACTCGTAACTCTTTGCGAGAAACGTGTTCGTCACGACGGTGACTATGTTGAGAAATAAATACTGTAGGAATGAAGAATAAAAACGTATAATGTCAATTAAGTTTCTGCTTTTTAAAAGTTTTAACGATTTTTACTTAAAATATTCGGTGGCATTACTTTTCAGTAAGCCCTCGTGTTACTGTTATTATACAGGGTGTTTCCGTAAGAGCGTGCAAAAATTTAACAGGGCATAGAAAATGCTCCACTGACCAATTTGAGGTAGGGAACCAGGGATCAGAGAAGTCAGCGTAAGGAGATGATAGGAATAAAATCACATTCTCTGTACTGTTTTATTTACATTATTTGCAGTTAACTGCAAATATCATCATTGACGTAATGAACGTACCATTTGTACTGTATCTTACAAAATGTGCTGAACTGACGGTCATCAACCTCAATGCAACCACGACATCGGCGAACAAGGTTCTGACGCACCATGACAAATACCCCTGGTGTGTTTCGAATCAAATAACAGGTAGCTATAATTCTGGCAATTAATTCCATATGCGTATCCGCTGGAGTCTCATAGACTTTAGGTACCTCCATAGGAAATAATGAAGGAGATTCAGGTCAGGTGACCTCGCTCGCCACGGAATAGGATCTCCCCTTCCAATCTAGCGACCAGAAAATACAGCATTGCGATGGTTGCGGACATCTACTTTCAAGTGCGGCGGTGCCCCGTCACGTTGTATCCACATCCTCTCACAAACAGCCAAGGGTACGTTCTCCAAGAACTCAGGCAGAGCTCTTTGCACGTACCTCAGTTCAGGTGGTCATCTAGACTTCCTGGTAATCAGGCTCGTCCTCCTTGTTTCCTTGCAGAAAATGAGGAATGTAGATGTAAATAAAGGGCACAGTTCGTCTAAAGTTGTACGCATGTTAGTTGTAAATGAGCTGGAAAACAGTTATGCTAGACAAAGCGGTAGAGCAGATATCTTCCGTATCTCCTTAAGCTGGCTTCTTCGATCCCGGGTACCCAACCTCGAATTGTTCAGGGGAGCACCCTCCATGTCCTGTTGCATTTTGGCACGCTCTTCCAGAAGCACAATATATGTACTGCACTGCGTGAGAAAAAAATTAAAGCACCCAAGAAAGGGAGCACGAAACGAAATGATACTTCCTGCGTTCACAGAGTATGTGATGTTTCAATAATTACAAAATCGAGTTAAAATTACAGAGAACTTGGCGGTATAAGCCCACCCATAAATATGACCAATAGCAATTCCTGCTACCTGGAAGCAAGCAGTGATATAGTTGGGAAAGGGTGTCATACATCCGTTGCATCCCGTCCTGAGTCTGGGAGCTGCTAGGCTTCGAGCGAACTTCAGGATGTAACAACGTTGCAGGGGGTACACTTCCTGTTGTTGCATGGCAGGTGCAGTTGTGAACGAGTTACGATGTGCTTGGTGCACAATACCACGATCTTCTCTTGCGGTGATCTCGCGTGTTCGACCGATATCTTGGCGAATATGCCTATACTCACGTTCCCTTGTAGTTTAACATGGACGACTTCCATATTCCACTGCCCCACAAATACTGATATAGTACTATTCGATAGTCGGCCAAATGGAGCCCCAAAATGAGCCCACTTTCAAACTTCGTCATGTGGTATAATGCCGTGTCACAGGGGTATGGACCATTTACAAAAATATCTTGTCCCTCACAGTGATCATTCAACATCTGTCGCTGTTCACGTCTCTTATATACCCTTTTATGTCTGCATTCTGGTAGCCATTCTGCCTGTCACAGGGAAATACAACTCTAAATCATTTACATACCCGCTGATGGTGTGTACGTGTATGAAATTCCGACCATGTTTTCTGGGTGACTTATTTTTCTGTCAGAAAATGCACAAGATACTTAAAAGTAATAGAATAAACATATTTTATACCTTATTATAATGCGCTGCTTATGCCTGAGAGTAATATCAATGTCACATATTACTGTATTAAAACACGTCTGAATAGATTATGAGAATTATGAGACCATACTACTCAGCAAATGAAATAAGTTGAGCAGTACACCATAATCAGCAGATATAATGCCGTGTATCGACTGGGTCACATAATGAAAAAAACCAACTGTTACTTTCGAGACAATTGTAGAAACTAGTTTTGGAGATAAAAAATTTGCATGCAGAAATGTAAGTCCCACGTAAAGGTATAAGTCACAAAAAAGAGAACAGACAAATAGTGCACATGGCATTCAGCTGTTAGAATACAAGTAAGAACTCATTTCATTCAGTGGCTGAAAAAGGTTGTCTGTGTAATAGCTAAATATCACATTTTAGATAGAAAAACCTCAATAAACAATGCCAAATTATAATAGCAAAGGAACTGTTATAAACAGTGGGTCACTGCTCTTAAAACTTAGGTGAAAACTATGAGGCGAGTGACTATCTGCAGATGTCATATCAATATTAAAATAAAGTTCATGGTCAGAACAAAATAACATAATAATTTTACTTCAAGACGGCGGTTGAAAGAAAGTTTCAGCTTCGTGGATAATCAAACAGCTACAGTTTTTCTTTCCTTATTTTTACTATCATTTAAGTTTGAGGATAAAGAAATTTTTCTTTGCAAAGTCGTAGGTCCAGTACCTGGGGCATATCATTAGCTCAGCTTCGTGGATAATCAAACAGCTACAGTTTTTTTTCCTTATTTTTACCATCATTTAAGTTTGAGGATAAAGAAATTTTTCTTTGCAAAGTCGTAGGTCCAGTACCTGGGGCATATCATTAGCTCTTTAACAGAAGGATTTGAGAACTTCCCAGTAACTACTAATGCCAAAAAATACCAAAATTTCCTCATACTCACAAATTATTACTGTAGATTCTTGGCGGACAATGTCATTGACTAAGTTGCTAAGGTACAGTATTTGAGCGGATAGAAGAGTGTGAGTTAACTATGAGGCAGGTCAAAGATATTTTGACAAGTTTTCCACTATTAACATAACCAGATTTTTCAAAGCCTTTTATCTTCTGTAAGGATTCCACAGACTTCATTGTCAGAGCTATCCTCAGTTGCTAATGCAATGGTAAGAAAAGGTTTGTTGGCTATGCTTACCATCAACTAAGTAAGGCAGGGATAAATTACAGCACAAAGCAGAGAGAGTTACTGGCTCGTTTGTTCAGAGTGAACTATTTCAAATGTTATTTGTATGGTAGACAATTCATTACTTTCACTGACCATGTTAAGTTTGAAAGACCCCAGTATTCGCCTAACCCACTGGACCTTAAAATTGCATGAGTATGATTACAAAGAACGTCACAAACCTGGTATACTACATCAGAATGCACCCTGGGAACAGGGTAGCGGTTCCTAAATAACTGCAGTCACGTGTAACAGGTCAGTACAATGACAACAGACAAGCACGCTATAGGGAACGAAGAGTCGCAAATGCGAGAATAGCTATAAGATATTGGTGGAAAATCAGGCAGAGTGATGTTGAGAAACACGAGGGTGTTCAATAACTAAGTCAGCACTTTTTTTTCTGAAAGCATGTTGGTTTTACCCAATTTCCAATACATCATACCAATTCCCACTCTTTTGGCTACAAAATCTAACTTTTTTACACAATCTCAGTTCAATGTGACTGCCTTAGTCCATCTTACTGGGAGGGGCTGTATGCCTGTATGGTACCAATGTACTAGTCGACAACGAAGCCAACGTCTTGCTGCATCAATAACTTTTCCACCGTCCGCGTAGTACTTCCCGCTTAGTGCGCCCATCATTGGATCAAACACAGTCGGAAGGCGTGAGAGTCGGGCTGTAACATAGATGAGAAATAACAGTGCAATCACGTTTTGCGGGCTCCTCTTGGGTGAGAAGACATGTGTGAGGCTTTGCGTTATCATGTAGAAGGAGAAGATCGTTTACATTTTTGTGGTGATTGAGATCTCAGTGGACGCCCAGGATACGACAACAACTTAACGGGCGGGTGATGGTGCAGGCCAGGTTTACACAAAGCCGTTTGTTGCGCACAATATTTAGAACTCTTTCATGTATCGAGATAGAAGTAAAACGTCAGTAACATGTAAATCTGGAGTAACTGTTTGAGAATGATTTCAGGGCAACAAACCAAAAAGACCATAATTATAATAAACATTTCTTATCTCTTTCAGGACAAGTACTGCCTCTTTAAAACAACAAGTTGGTCATTGATAGAAATACAACTCGAAAGTCCTTCAGGCACCCGTAAAATTTCAACCAGGCAAATGTTACTTCTCCACAGTTACAGAAAGAGCATTACCATAATCGGACAGTAAACTTCAAAAAAAGAGGTGGCCCTTATTTAGAAAAATTTTACAGGTTCAGTGTTTCTTGAAAGTGGTGGAGCTCTTTGACATTAGCAGCTTTTCAAACAGGATGGTAACAATATTCAAAGTTTTACAAGTTCAGCATTTGACAATATTTTAAAATTTTTAGTTCCAGGATTACGGCAAAATATTGGGAGCGCCCTTTGACAACTAAAGATTTTGGAACAGAAAGGTGACAAAGATTTTAAAATTTACAGTAATCCGCAATAAAAGGTTGAAAAATCTTCAAATCAAGCAAACGTTAAGGCATCAATAACAAGACAAGGCCATACTGGCGGATGCAAGGCGTTGCTACGATGGTTTAGGGTAGCGGACACTTTGATTTAAACGTAAGTCCGAATGCCTTAAAGATTAAGATCTTTACTTACAGAGAGATGCCGTGGCGAGTGAGGTGGCCGCGCCGCCACAGTGGCTACATCAGACAAGAAATGGCTGGTTCAAATGGCCCTGAACACTATGGGACTCAACATCTGAGGTCATCAGTCCCCTACAACTTAGAACTACTTAAACCTAACTAACCTAAGGACATCACACACATCCATACCCGAGGCAGGATTCGAACCTGCGACCGTAGCGGTCGCGCAGTTCCAGACTGTAGCGCCTAGAACCGCTCTGCCACAGTGGCCGGCCTACAGCAGACAGGAGGCAGAACAGCATGCCGCACACAAGTAGACAGCCGCCGTGGACTAACTGCGCCCCGTGAAGCGGTGGCTAGTGGATAATACGCTACGAACAACTTGGGAAGCCGAGGGCAAACGAGGAGACATACAATGCATACAAGGCTGAGTATCAAATAAAGTAAATTCTTGGGGTCCAACACAGGAACGCAAAAAGGTAAACCCTGCCCCAGACACCGACCAAAATCTACGAGCTAAAATGTCTGCATAATTAAAACAAAGGTGATTAACCGGGTCCGCAGCTCGTGGTCGTGCGGTAGCGTTCTCGCTTCCCACGCCCGGGTTCCCGGGTTCGATTCCCGGTGGGGTCAGGGATTTTCTCTGCCTCGTGATGACTGGGTGTTGTGTGCTGTCCTTAGGTTAGTTAGGTTTAAGTAGTTCTAAGTTCTAGGGGACTGATGACCATAGATGTTAAGTCCCATAGTGCTCAGAGCCATTTGAACCATTTTTGATTAACCGGTTAATCGTTCAACAGTAGTGACAAAACATAATTAATCTGATTAAACAGCCAACTGTTAATAAAACAACACCCAAAAAACAAATTCACTTAAGTAAACTTTAAAAAGCAAGATATACTTGAGTGCTGATACCTAAACACGAGATCTTAGTAGTAATAAAATATGCAACAGTAAACACTAAAGTCCTTTTTTTAAGAGAAGTGGTGGATCTCACCACGACCTTCAAACGCGAGTACAGAAAACGAGCAAACATTCATCGGGCAGCTGACCTTTGCTTACCTCGACCATGCCCGATGTTACAGTTCATATGCAAATCGTGCAAGAAAGAACTTGCCACATTAAAAGTCAGGTTGGATATTCGGCCTGCGTGGTTCCAAACATATGTGATGCCCTCGAACATACACGCATGAAAAAAGATTTGCATCGCCTCGGTTCCTAGAGATCCGGAACCTGTACAGAAAATTGGAATAGAGATCAACATAAACATCATTTTTGAAATTTTTATTGCTCGTGAAAACCATACAGTATATATTGTACCACCATACAGCAAGACCTTCGGAGGTGGTGGTCCAGACTGCTGTAACACCGGTACCTCTCATAGCCAGTAGCACGTCTTCTTGCATTGATGCATGACTGTATTCGCCGTGGCATAATATCCACAAGTTCATCCAGGCACTGTTGATCGAGATTGTCCCACTCCTCAAAGGCGATTCTGCGTAGATCTCTTGGAGTAGTTGGTGCGTCACGTCGGCCATAAACAGCCCTTTTCAATCTATTCCAGGCATGTTCGATTGGGTTCATGTCTGGAGAAATGCTAGACGCTCTAGTCGAGCGATGTCGTTATCCTGGAGGAAGTCATTCACAAGATGTGCACGATAGGGGTGCGAATTGTCGTCCACGAAGACGAATGCCTCGCCAATATGCTGCCGTTGTGGTTGCACTATCGATCGGAGGAAGGCATTCACGTATCGTGCAGCCGTTACGGCGCCTTCCATAACCACGAGCGACGTACGTCGGCCCCACATAATGCCACCCCAAAACTGCAGAAAATCTCCACCTCGCTGCAGTCGCTGGATAGTGTGTCTAAGGCGTTCAGCCTGACTGGGTTGCCTCCAAACACTTCTTCGACGATTGTCTTGTTGAAGGAATATGCGACACTCATCGATGAAGAGAACGTGATGCCAATACTGAACGGTCCATTCGGCACGTTGTTGGGCCCATCTGTGCCACGCTGCATGGGGTCGTGGTTGCAAAGAAGGACCTCGCCACAGACTTCGAGAGTGAAGTTGCGCAACACGCAGCCTATTGCACACAGTTTGAGTCGTAACACGACGTCCTGTGGCTGCACGAAAAGCATTATTCAACACGGTGGCATTGCTGTCAGGGTTGGCTGGCTCTGAGCACTATGGGACTCAACTGCTGTGGTCATCAGTCCCCTAGAACTTAGAACTAATTAAACCTAACTAACCTAAGGACATCACACACATCCATGCCCGAGGCAGGATTCGAACCTGCGACCGTAGCAGCAGTGCGGCTCCGGACTGGAGCGCCTAGAACCGCACGACCACCGCGGCCGGCTGTCAGGGTTCCTCCGAGCCATAATCCGTAGGTAGCGGTCATATACTGCAGTAGCAGCCCTAGGGTGGCCTGAGCGAGGCATGTTATCTACAGTTCCTGCCTCTCTGTATCTCCTTCACTTCGAGACGCCTGGACACTTCCCTTGTTGAGAGCCCTTCCTGGCACAAAATGACAGTGCGGGCGCGATCGAACCGCGGTGTTGACGTCTATGAATGGTTGAACTACATACAACAAGAGCCGTGTGCCTCCTTTTTGGTGGAATGCCTGGAACTGATCAACTGTCTGACCTCCTTCGTCTAATAGGCGGTGCTCATGCATGGTTGTTTACTCTTTTGGGCGGGTTTAGTGATATCTCTGAACAGTCAAAGAGGCTGTGTCTGTGATACAATGTCCACAGTCAACGTCTATCTTCATGGGTTCTGGGAACCGGTGTGATTCAAAACCTTTTTTGATGCATGTATTACAACCAAATTAATTTCACACCAAAACATTAATGACAAAAATCACCGAAATGCAGAACAAATTACAATAAAAAGGAAAGACATTTTAAATACACTCAACTCATCCATGAGCGAGTTCACTCGTGAGGGGGGCGAATGCAGTAGAGTACCGAGTGAAGGAAGACAGCGTGCAAACCAGCCTAATGGAAGCAAATGCAGCACTGCAGCACATGTCCTAAAATTTATAAACAGAAGTATCTTACCGAAAAGTAAGATACTACGGGCGGCTACCAGAGGAAATCAACGTGATCACGACGCCAAATCCATATGAATGAAATAAGAGAACAGTCCACGCGATATTATTTTGCTCACTAATTTAAGTTAAAATGGTGTGCACTGTTCTCTTATTTTATTCTTTAATTTATCTGTAACTATATGTAACTTCTTGTACTGGTTAGTATTGTTATGTTATTACATATTACCACTGTATATAAGACTTGCACCACGCCCTCTTTTTAGTTATCTGTTTCATACTGGTACCGTTGCTGTCTGTAAACAGGGCCTGAAGATGGCGAAATAAAACGCTGAAACTGGTTACCAAATAAAATAAGGTTGAAAATTGACAGCTGAAAGGTATTTAATCTGACATACCCTATTGCTAACCCGGTCACCGACCACTGCATTTGATATTAAACTCTATCCAAACTGTGATTACATAAGAGGAGATCTTCTGGGAACTGTTGAGCTTCACCTATAAATGATTCGGGAGTGAAACCTCAGTGTACAACAACTACTAAATAAGCAGACTTTCCCACGTTTTGGCCTATCCATTATCAGAACATCTTACCACTAGGGAATCAACCTAAGTGATTACTTTCTGAAGCCGTAAGTGTGTTTCTCCCTAGTAACCCTTCTAGGGTATGTCCGCAGCTCGTGGTCGTGCGGTAACGTTCTCGCTTCCCACGCCCGGGTTCCCGGGTTCGATTCCCGGCGGGATCAGGGATTTTCTCTGCCTCGTGATGACTGGGTGTTTTGTGATGTCCTTAGGTTAGTTAGGTTTAAGTAGTTCTAAGTTCTAGGGGACTGATGACCATAGATGTTAAGTCCCATTGTGCTCAGAGCCATTTTGAACCTTCTTGCTATGTGAATTGTGTTCTTCTTTTCCAGTTATATTTTCCTCCTCAGAACACGACCGTCACTAGTACTTTTGAATTTTACCATATAATCCTCAGTTATGGTGAAGTGTTCATGCTGCCAGCAGTAAAAATCGGTGTTTCCTTCTCCTCAGCTCTCTAATGTGTGAGACAGAGAGAAAAATAGGAATATTTTCAGTAAAACTTAGTTAAACCTCTCTTGTCGACATTCTCACTGCACAAATCATAAATATTTCGGTGCAGCATTGGTTAGTGATTTTCAACCACACTCCTGCTAACGTGAAAGTAATGCCAACTTTATCAGGTGATAGAGAATTTCTGATAGCTCAATAAATGGACGACGTTTTCTAGTGGATTGTGGACGGTCCCACCACCCTTCTAATAGGCATGCTTGATCGAGGGACATATTCTTAACAAAACTGATCGTTTCGGTATGTACATTGTGCACAGTCTGTTTGCATTTGGGGAGGAACCAATTCAGGGATCCTATTCTGAAATACCGATATCAGTTCACTAATATTTTGAAAGAAATAATTCGCGTTGGTTGTAGAATATTTTTATTAAAATTTACGACCAGTTTCACGCATCTCCAGGTGATAAAGGTTCTTCTTATTTGGCTATTGCCGTAACGTAATTGTAGCTGCCTTTAGCCACTCCCCATCATTCGCATCATGTTGTAAACAAATAGCGCGTTAAATGCGGTAATCCTTATTTGAAATGGAAGGAATAGCAAAACGGCGTCACAAGCAAGAAGGTGGTTTAACGGCAGGAGACAAGGCAATACTGACTCATTAATAAATCACAAATTACAGTTTTTTGTTACAATAAAATCTATGGATCGATACTCCTTTCATACACGATTTGGTTTCTGGAAACTTTTTTATTCCTTTATATTCTTTAATTAAGCGTCAGAGTGAACGCTATTAGACCCGTTCTTGTGTTGCAATATTGTATTCCTTATCGAGTACGAAAACTTTATTCTTCGAAAGTGAGTTGTAACTTGCAAGAGACACCGTTCCGAGAGCACGGCACAGCTGAGCCAATGCCTACCTTGTGCCTCGCCACGAGCATCGCCGCCGTGCTGTGCGTCTTACGACCATTATACCATCGTTGGAACACTGTCTACCAGACTCACAAAATCTGTGTGTTAATACAACTCACGCTTTCCATTAAGTAAATACGTTACCCTACTGTTCCATAAAAACACGGGAGAACTGCCGGATATCAGTAACGTTCTGCCACGATATTTCGGCGCAGAGTCTTCTGGCCATCTTCAGGTGAATGCCACTGTAGTAGTACTGGCGAGTACGCGGTGAGCTCCGCTATTTAAAGCCTTCTGAGGTGACATTGCGCATGCGCCGCTCAGCGTGCGCGTTCATAACGGCTCCGCGCGCTGCGCCTCGCGCCCTCCACTGTGAAAGCCTGGCGTATCGGTGTCAGGTCGATTTCCATCTTTATGCAGATAACTACGTTGACTACAAAGTTTCTCTATAACAGGATTCCAAGCAGAGTTTAGCTGATAACCCCTATCTCGGTTATCAGAGTTATGAGAGTCTCGTTGTCAGACAATCTTATTTCCACAGATTCATTGATAATCGAGCTCCAAAAGTTTGATGTATGGGCCAAAATTTTTGTGTCGTCGTACTTCATGGAATGGTCTGTGGAAATACAATGTTCGGCGATTGCGGGCTTGGTGGGTTGGAGAAGGCGAGTATGCCGTTGGTGTTCCACAATGCGTTCCTGCACAGTTCGTGTCGTTTGCCCTATATATGATTTGCCGCATTCACACGGAATTTTGTAAACACCTGGTTTACGCAGGCCCAGGTCGTCTTTAACGGATCCCACAAGTGATGAAATTTTGGAAGAACGAAAGATGACTCACACTTGATACTTTCTCAATATTCTGCCTATCTGTGAAGAAATATTCCCAATAAATGGTAGACAAACAGTCGACCCGAAAGCCTCTTCCTCTTCCTTGTTCCGTCGTTTGTAGGTCTTCATCACTCTGTTCACTTGCCTAGGTGAAAAGCCATTCTTCAAAAATACTTTTTGCAGGTGTTCCAGTTCCGCTTGAAGACTGTTGGCGTCAGAGATAGTATGGGCACGGTGGACCAAGGTTTTGAGAACGCCCATTGTTTGTGCTGGATGGTGGCAACTAGTAGCTTGTAGATATAGGTCTGTATGAGTGGGCTTTCTGTACACCGAGTGACCAAGTGTGCCATCACTCTTCCGTCGCACCAAGACGTCTAAAAATGGCAGACAACCATCTTTATCTCCATGGTAAACTTTATGTTTTCATGTATGGAGTTCATGTGAGGCAAAAATTCTTGGAGGCGGTCCAGACCATGAGGCCACACTATAAAAGTGTCGTCAACGTACCGCCAAAATACTGTCGGTTTAAAAGTGGCAGAGTCGAGTGCTCTCTCCTCAAAATCCTCCATAAAATGATTGGCTACCAGGGGAGACAAAGGACTCCCCATGGCGACACCATCAGATTGTTCGTAAAATTCGTTGTTAAATATAAAATATGTAGAAGAGAGAGTGTGCTCAAACAACGCTGTAATGTCTGCACCAAACATATTGCCAATGAGGTGTTGTGAGTCCACCAGAGGCACCTTTGTGAACAGTGAAACCACATCAAGACTGACCAATAAGTCACTACTTTGCAGTTGTAGTGACTGAAGTCGACTGATAAAATCACCAGAATTCTTTATGTGATGTGCACACTTGCCTATCATTGGTTTGAGCAAAGATGCCAAGAATTTTGCTCCAATGTTACTCACAATTGGACGTAATGGCACATTTTCCTTGTAGATCTTAGGCAGTCCATATAGCCTAGGTGGCACTGAACTGTTTGGTTTCAGTCTCTTGATAACTTCCTTCGGTAGAGAACTATTTGATAAAAGTTCTGCTGTTTTTCGCACTACTCGGCTCGTGGGATCCTTATCGATTTTGCGATAGTTGAATCACACAATAAAACATTGATCTTATTAATATAGTCATCCCTTGGCATGAGGACAGTAGCGTTTCCTTTGTCAGATTTTAAGACTACTGTATCCACATCTGCTCGTAAGTTACGGAGGGCTATCCTCTCCATGGGCGAGATGTTATTCTTCATTGGTGCACCCCTGGTCAATACACGGCAAGACTCTCGACGTTACCCTACTACTTTGATACCGGCGTATTGTTCATCTTAAGATACGCATCATCCTCTGGAACGTCAATAAGGCCCATTACATACTCTAGCGTCCTTTCCTTTATCAGGGGTAACTGCACGCTCCCATCTACAACAAAAGAAATTCTTCACCACTAGACAACAACTAAAACACGCACCAGAACAACAACATGGAAGAAATCATCACATACATTGACGGAAAAATTTGAAACACCAAGAAGTAATCAATTTAGAGGAACGAAATTTTGGGAGTACATTTGTTTAGGTGAAATTCTTAAGTGATTAATGTCGTAAGTTGACAGGTTTAATGTAAACACCATAGAAGAATTGCAAATGTAAAATGCTGCTACATTAATAGCCGGTGTAACCGCCAGAATGTTGGTTGCGAGCATGCAGGCTGGCATGCATTGTGTGGTACAGGTGCCGGATGTCAGTTTGTGGGATTGAGTTCCATGTCTGTTGCACTTGCTCGGTCAATACAGGTATGGATAGCGCTGGCTGTGGATGACGCTGCAACTGTCAGCCACTGATGTCACATACGTCCTCGACTGGAGACAGCTCTGGTAATCGAGAAGGCCAAGGCAGCATGTAGACACTTGGTCTACAACAGTGATACGTGGGCGAGCGTTATCCTGTTGGAAAATTACCCCAAAATGCTGTTCCAAGGTCGATCTATCAAATTAACGTACGAAATTAGTGGTTAGGATGCATGGGATATCACTACAATGCTCCTTCTCTCATTTGGAACTGCACCCCAGTCCATAACTCCAGGTGTAGGTCCACTGTGCCTAGCATGCGAAGTGGTTGGCTGCACACCCTCAACTGACCTCCCCATCTCTCCGGGGTCTTCTCCATTCCTGATGAACTCCATTTTCATTTCTCCCTCTTCCCAACCACCTTTGAACGCACTGATACCTCTGACCTGGCACTCGTTCGTAGTTTCCAGTACTTGGATCAATTACCTTCCTCAGACAAACACTCCATCACTGCACATGACATAAAACTAGTCCTCCGCTCCAAACACAACACCGGCCCCTTTTCACGACGGTGTCACCTACCGCCACCTCAAGGAATCCCCCCTCTTCTTCCTGGCTGCTCTTGCTACCCTGTGTAACGTCCTCTCCATCGGCTTTTATCCTGAACACTGGAAGACTTCCCATGTCAGGCTGTCCCTTAACGCAACAAACCCCCTCTGACACCTCTTCCTATCATCCCATTTGCAATGTTCAGTAAGGTCTTAAAGTCCATTCTCTCCTGCCGTATTCATCGTCACCTTAACCAACACCACCTCCTTCCCTTTACCCAGTGTCCAGAACACCTGCCACCATGTCTGACATCCTCGGCTGCTCTTTTAACTACAGACCTATGGTCTACCCACCAAATTCGTTTACCTCATTGCTTCCTTCCTCTCCCATCGTCCGTCCTATGTCAATATCCACATTACCAACTTCCATACTTTCTATCCTCCCGCCTGACCTCCCATGTCAGGCTGTCCCTTAACGCAACAAACCCCCCTCTGATACCTCTTCCTATCATCCCATCTGCCTCACGTCTATGTTCAGTAAGGTCTTCAAGTCCATTCTCTCCTGCCGTATTCATCGTCACCTTAACCAACACCACCTCCTTCCCCTTACCCAGTGTCGCTTTCAGCTCTCCTTCTCAGCTCTTTAACCTTGCCAACCTTCTTTCCCTCCAACTTCCGTCACTCCACTATCTTGGTTTCCCTCTACTTCCAGAACACCTACGACCACGTCTGACATCCTGGGCTGCTCTTTAAACTACAGACCTCTGGTCTACCCATCAATTTCGTTCATCTCATTGCTTCCTTCCTCTCCCATCGTCCCTCCTATGTCAATATCCACAGTACCAACTCCCATACTTTCTATCCTCCCGCCAATGTGCCCTGAGGCTCCGTCCTTTCCTTTCTCCTCTACCTCTTGTATACTGCAGATATGGCCAAACCTTCACCACCTGTTCACCTCCTCCAATTTGCTGGTGCACCGCCTTCCTGGCGCTTTATCCTACTCTTGAATGATCCCAACGTACCCTTCAAACTCACCTCAACCAGTTCACTGCAGGGTGCAATCAGTGGCTCCTTCGTATCAACCCTTCCAAGACCCAGGCAATCATCATAGGTCATACCACCCACTCCTTCCGGCTCCACGATTGTTACCTCACCATTTATAATTGTCCTATCCACCACCTCACTCATACCCTAAAGTACCTTGGCCTCATCCTTGAGCGTCACCTAACCTGGACTCTCCATCTTCTTCCGATTCAACACAAAGTCCACAATAGGCTCCACCTCCTGAAACTCCTATCTGGCTGGACATGGGAACTGCATCCTTCCACCATCCTTCACACCTACAAATCCTTGATCCGCCTCATCCTTTGATATGCCAGCGTGGCTTGGAATTCAATCACAATAAAGAAAAAGAAAGTAGCAAATATACCAAATAACTGTATACCTACGCAAGGTAAGGCGCCTAATTCGTTACCAAACAATATATAGGCACTATGGTGAATAATGTTCAGTTAAAACATTATTTTTATTGCAAGATACGAAATTAAAATGTTTTCTATCGTTACAGTTTTTGCATAGCATTCAGTTAAACATCTTTCAAACATTTACTATATAGCGCACTTCTGTCCACTTATATTTATAAGAAATAAAAGTTTCTTACATTTGTATTTAAAAGACCATGCACCACACTGCAGTATAGGTGAATCATATAGTTAATTACTGAATACTTTTTGTTTAAATGTCGTTCATGCTGAAGTGTTTCGCATATTAAAATCGCCCGTGAGTGTAAATGCAGACTCAAGTATTTCTGCTCATGTGTTGCGTTCCACCATCAGGCCCCTAAAAGTTATGAAGCAGTTGTCAGTTCATTTAGCGTCCTCTGCTCTATTCAAATTAAAAGTTTAATTAATTGTTTCGTATGTTGTGTGATTTTTGCAATATTTTTCTATGAAGTACATCGTATAATAGTAATTACCGAAGAGCTGGTGCATTCGAGAATAACTGTTTCGTACTCTGATGCCTCACGGTCAAACAAGGGTTATTTTCTAATTAGGAAAGACTAATTAAGTAAAGCGAGACAGTAGCTTCGCAACTTGTAGGCGGCGATGCTATCATAACGGTGTCCTTCTATTTCTGTGTGCCACTTTGCGCGCTGATCCGTCACTTGGGCAGTGGCGGAGTGCGGTATATCTACCGATCAAAGAAAATTATATTTTTCCGAACTTTTGCGGTTTCCCGTTAACAGCGACGCTATTACATTGGTGTTTCTATATTTCAGTACAGGTGTACCGTTTTGGCCGTTATTACGTACGCTGTGGTGGAACGTGGCATATAGAGCATTCCTCAAAAGAATTATGTGGACTGTAAATTCGTAAAACAAATTCCTTAGGATAAAACTGAAATGAAAGAATTTAATTAACTGTATGCTTTTTCTTCTTCAACATATTATACAATTATCATCTTGGCATCAATAACAAAATACGAATGAACAAATTACACAGGACCAAAAGTATTCTGTTAAAAACTAAACAGAAGAAAAAGAGCAATGAGATTTTGACCCATGATGTTCTTGGGTTAATACTTGGTTACATAACCCTTTGCGTGCGTGGCTGGCACAGAATGAACTAGTTTGGCCAATAGCTCCACGAAATTTTTCTTTCATTGCTCACACAATTTCTTTGTAGAAAGCCACCTTGCTGTAGAAGGTTTAGTCGGCGAACACATCTGCCCAGCTCTGTCCAAAGATATTCTGTGGGGTTTAAGTCTGGACTTCGGATTGACCATGCAAATACCTTTACTTTGCGCTGCTTCGGAACTTTCTTCACATGGCCAGAAGGGTGCTTCGGATCGTAGTCATTTTGCAATTGCCAATTACGAGGTATATTTTGTCTTCCGTGAGGTATCATACCGTCTGTTAATTTTCACCAAACTTCAGACCATGTTTTATCCCATGAATTTCGATGAGAGGATCTACAACACTTCGTGCGAAACAGTACCGCGCTATGGTACCTTCTCCTCCGTGCTTCATGGTGGATACATTGTACTTTCTGTCATTCCTCTTGTTTTTCGCGTCGAACGTACTCCATCCCGTCTGCGGAGAAGAAATTAGGCCGTGCGGTTTGAGGCGCCATGTAACGGATTACGCGGCCCTCCCGCCGGAGGTTCGCGTTCTCCCTCGGGAATGGGTGGGTGTGTTGTTCTTAGCAGAAGTTAGTTTAGGTAGTGTGTAAGTCTAGGGACCGATGACCTCAGCAGTTTGGTCCCTTAGGAATTCACACACATTTGTTTTCGTCATTCCACTAGTCTTCAGTGGTCCATGACGCATACTTGTTAGCAAACTGCTGTCTGGCCTTCGTACACTGAAGCGCCAGAGAAAGTGGTATAGGCATGCGTATTCAAATGCAGAGATATGTAAACAGGCAGAATATGGCGCTGCGGTCGGAGGAGGAGGTTAGTGTTTAACGTCCCATCGACAACGACATCATTAGAGCACAAGATCGGATAAGGGAAGGACAGGGAGGGAAATCGACCATGCCCTTTCAAAGGAACCATCCCGGTATTTACCTGAAGTGATTTCGGGAAATCACACTGCAGTCGGGACGCCTATATTAGACAACAAGTGTCTGGCGCAGTTGTTAGATCGGTTACTGCTGCTACAATGGCGGGTGTGAACGTTGTGTTACAGTTGGCGCACGTGACACGGCATATCCGAGGTAGATATGAATTGGAGACTTTCCCGTACGACCATTTTATGAGTGTACCGTGAATATCAAGAATCCAGTAAAACGTCAAATCCCCGACATCGCTGCGACCGGGAAAAGATCCTGCAAGAACGTGACCAACGTTGACGTAAGAATTGTTCAACAAGACAGAAGTTCAACATTTCCGCAAATTACTGCCAATTTCAGTGCTGAGCCATCAACAAATATCAGCTTGTGAACCATTCAACGAAACGTCACCGATATGGGCTTTCGGAGCCGAAGTCTCACTCGTATACCCTTGATGTCTGCACGACACAAAGCTTTACCCCTCACCTGAGCCCATCAACACCAACATTGGAGTATTGATAACTGGAGTTGATGGACGTGTACGGGTATGGAGACAACCTCATGAATCCATGGACTCTGCATGTAAGTAGGGGTCTGTAACAGTGTGGGGCGTGTGAAGTTGATGTGGGACCCGTGATACGTGATATTAGGCAGGTGTACCAGTTTTTTTGGCTCTTAAGTGTATTTTAGGCGCTTATCATAGATTTTTGAGAAGTTCACCTGCCATTCAGATCTATAGATACCAAGCGACTTTTAAGTATCCAAGCATGAACCTTCATCCTATGTTTCACCTGTAGATCATCAGATATTGCCCGGGCTGATTTTTAGGTATCCGCCATCGAGTGTCTTCGGATGATTTTTTGGGGCCGACTATGCTGTGCGTGTTCTCCATCCTTCCCCATTTCTCTGAACCGAGGCCTAACGCTCACAAACTATTGTGAGATGTCAAACACATTCGCTATGAAGGACTGATGAAACGCCCTGCTAAACCCGCACTACAGGACAGGTAGTTTAAATTGTGGAAAGGGGCCAAAATAAGCGGCTCACAGTTACACTCGAACATACAACTTTATTTATTTGAACAAACATTACAAGAGCCTAGAAACTTTAAAAAAAAGTACAGCATTAATTTATGGGACTTAATAACCAGCTCAATACGCCATAAAATCTCATGCCTTAAGGGCAAGACCACATCCATTTAAAATCGGCTGAAGGCCAATAACTTAAAACTCAAACGAAAATCAGAAATTTAAAAAGGCCGAAAGCCTTATCTTAAATCAGTTCTTTCAATTAGGCTGAAGGCCAAAACAATCCGTGGGAGCGGACGATTTCTCCTTGTTATTCTTTCACATAATTAGAAACGAACTGCCTTCAGTATTAGTCTATTGTGTATTTTATATAATTACAGAACATAAATTGCAATTTTATATCATCATCATCATCATCATCATTTAAGACTGATTATGGCTTTCAGTCTGGAGCACAGCCCGTCTTATAAAATTCCTCCATGATCCCCTATTCAGTGCTAACATTGATGTCTCTTCTGATGTTAAGTCTGTTACTTCAAAATCATTCTTAACCGAATCCAGGTACCTTCTCCTTGGTCTACCCCGACTCCTCCTACCCTCTACTGCTGAACTCATGAGTCTCTTGGGTAACCTTGCTTCTCCCATGCGTGTAACATGACCCCACCATCTAAGCCTGTTCGCCCTGACTGCTACATCTATAGAGTTCATTCCCAGTTTTTCTTTGATTTCCTCATTATGGACACCCTCCTACCATTGTTCCCATCTATTAGTACCTGCAATCATCCTAGCTCGTAACCTCTACCTTATTGATAAGGTAACCTGAATCCGCCCAGCTTTCGCTCCCACGCAACAAAGTTGGTCGGAAGATTGAACGGTGCACAGATAACTTAGTCTTGGAACTGACTTCCTTCTTGCAGAAGAGAGTAGATCGTAGCTGAGCGCTCACTGTATTAGCTTTGCTACACCTCGCTTCCAGTTCTTTCACTATGTTGCCATCCTGTGAGAATATGCATCCTAAGTACTTTAAAACGTCCACCTGCTCTAACTTTGTTCTTCCTATTTGGCACTCAATCCGTTTATGTCTCTTTCCCACTGACATTACTTTCGTTTTGGAGATGCTAATCTTCATACCATAGTCCTTACATTTCTGATCTAGCTCTGAAATATTACTTTTCAAACTTTCAGTCGAATCTGCCATCACAACTAAGTCATCCGCATATGCGAGACTGCTTATTTTGTGTTCACATATCTTAATCTCATCCAGCCAGTCTATTGTTTTCAACATATGATCCATAAATAATATGAACAACAGTGGAGACAGGTTGCAGCCTTGTCTTATCCCTGAAAACTACTCTGAACCATGAACTCAGTTTACCATCATCTCTAACTGCAATTTTATAAAAAATGAAAATTACTTGATCGCGTAACTTCTCCGCCTTCATGTAACCAAACCAATTACTTTTGATGCAATTGCAATTACATTTCCAAACACACACACACACACACACATATATATATATATATATATATATATATATATATATATATATAATTATTTGTAATTTAAATGCTTTCCAGGCGATCTGTTGACATCTTGGATATTCGGGAATGCAGCCGGATGTTCGCGTCGTTCCGGAACGATATTTCAACAGCGTGCCTCGCTGTCTTCTGCAGGTCTCAGGTATGAGACAGGTATGAGACCGGTCCTTGGGTCGATCGAGTCCAGTATTTATGCCTGGAAGGAGCTGGGCGTTTCCTAATCGGTCCGCTCCGACTCGAGTGTTCCATCTGTAGTCCGCGCCCGCCAGACTCTGGTCGCCGGTGTTCCGACCGCCGTCCGCGCCCGGCCTGTCCGTCAACTGAAGTCGAGTTCTTGACCTGGGGTGTGTCAAATCTGGTCTCTAATGTCCGACACATTTCTCACGGCTGTTCTCTCGGTCTCCACTTCGACTTCTTGTAGAATCCCAGATTATTGTTGTGCTTTTGTGTTCAATAGAACATTCTTCATCATGATTAAAGGCAAATGTTACTGATAAATGTGAAAGTTGTTTATGAATAACAGAAACATGTTCTATATACTTTCGACAAACTATTGAAACGATGTTTGATCCTTTTCTGTTTTGTGCAGTTTTTTTTCTTTATTTTACCTAACTGTTGTGGAAATCTCGTTTTAGAGCGCTCTATACAGGGTGTTACAAAAAGGTACGGCCAAACTTTCAGGAAACATTCCTCACACACAAAGAAAGAAAATATGTTATGTGGACATGTGTCCGGAAACGCTTACTTTCCATGTTAGAGCTCATTTTATTACTTCTCTTCAAATCACATTAATCATGGAACGGAAACACAACAGCAACAGAACGTACCAGCGCGACTTCAAACACTTTGTTACAGGAAATGTTCAAAATGTCCTCCGTTAGCGAGGATACATGCATCCACCCTCCGTCGCATGGAATCCCTGATGCGCTGATGCAGCCCTGGAGAATGGCGTATTGTATCACAGCCGTCCACGAAGAGTCTCTACATTTGGTACCGGGGTTGCGTAGACAAGAGCTTTCAAATGTCCCCATAAATGAAAGTCAAGAGGGTTGAGGTCAGGAGAGCATGGAGGCCATGGAATTGGTCCGCCTCTACCAATCCATCGGTCACCGAATCTGTTGTTGAGAAGCGTACGAACACTTCGACTGAAATGTGCAGGAGCTCCATCGTGCATGAACCACATGTTGTGTCGTACTTGTAAAGGCTCATGTTCTAGCAGCACAGGTAGAGTATCCCGTATGAAATCATGATAACGTGCTCCATTGAGCGTAGGTGGACGAAACTAAAATGAGCTCTAACATGGAAATTAAGCGTTTCCGGATACATGTCCACATAACATCTTTTCTTTATTTGTGTGTGAGGAATGTTTCCTGAAAGTTTGGCCGTACATTTTTGTAACACCCTGTAATAAATTTATATCGACATTTCTTTGTTTTTGCTACAATATCCCAGTCCTGCAAGTTACAAATCAACACTTTTCGAATGAAAGCTGAATCAAACATTGACATTTTTAATTTTGCTATAAATACTGCCTACTTTTAAGGAAAAGACGATAGGATAGCTATGTAGAACAAAAAAATGTTCCGTAAATTACCTGCCTCTTTATATATCCTCACTCAGTTTCTAGACCACCGGATCTGTCGTTTAGGAGAATCTCGTAAGACGTTGACCGCATACACAATGAAAGCGATCTTTATGAGATAACGCCCGATTAGTAGCGGTTACAACCTTATCTGACCAAAGCTACTAAAAGAACTACAGTAGTCTACGGTTGCTTACGATAGTCTACGGCAGTCTACGCTAGCTGTGACTTGTTAGTCGTAGTGATGATGAAGAAAATTTGCTTTCCAGATTAGGTGTATAACTCAGTTTACGTTTTGAATGATTGTCCTTTTACTATGTACAGAGAAGCTCCCATGGGCCCTTGCGTAGAGGAGACTATTTAAAGGTGGAACTTTCACAAATGTATTTAAGGGGAGTCCAGAATTTTAACGCCAGTCTTTAGCGATCTACACAGGCACCATCTAATGAATATTTACCTGAAAAGAACTGTAAAAGTTGTAGGAGAATCCGAATAAATAAAATACGTAGTTTTAGAGTTTGTAGCACTAATGCAGTGGTTTTACGTTGTCTAAAGAAAAAAAGAAAACCAAAAACAGATTGAGGTCGATGTGACACTCTTACATCGTAAAGACCGCCAATAACGTTTCTTATAGTATAATTGACGTAAATAAGGAAGACTTTGTTTGTGAAGTAATAATAACGCTTAATTTCTGGAATTATTCTCGGTGATTAGGGCTGTATAATTAAAGTTAATAAAAATTCTATTCTGATGAGATTTAGTAATCTGTTGAGACTCTACCGCGATGATATAAGCGCCCCTTCCAAAGGAGATTGGTTAATTCTAACTGCCTTAAGATGCAAGACAGTTCTACTGTAGTAGAGGTAAAGTACAAGGAACGTCAAGACAATCAACGCTACGTATCCGTCATAACAAATTGCATACCTGATACAGAGCACATAAAAATATGTGTTTCTTTCCCACTATGCTATGCTGTTGGCAATAAGCAGGTATTTATCCGCCTGTGTCGAACTGTTCTATAATTTTTATTTGTCACTTGCATAACACTTTTCGAGAGATTATTCGGATTTTCGTGGTGTGCTATGGAAAAAAAAACACAAGGTTAAGGGATTTGCTCATCAGCTTAAGGCCATTATCAAGTTGGATTAATAGATGTAGTATATAATTATCACACAAGCTACTTCGAAACAAAACTATCTAGCAGGCTTTTGCAAGAACTATGCTGTACTTCTTCCATGGAAGCTTATTTTATTGTGGAGATGGGAAGGCAGTCAGGATTTACATAGACATGTGTCTGAGCAGCTGTCAGACTGAAACTATCGCTATTTCTTTGTGTTTTTTACATGGTGCTGCTAAGTCTAGATCACTGTATGCTTGTAAGTTGCTCACGGGATCACAGAATTACTTCCGGTTATGATTCCCAACTCTTTAGACTGCATACATATTCTACAAGTCACCGTACAGTGCAATGTGGAGATACTTTGTCCCACTTGCAAATGGAGCACGGGGAAAGAGCCTACTCATATATATGCCTCTGAATAAATCTTAATTTTTTTCTCTTATCGGCATGCTCCTTAGGCAAAATTTCCATTGGCGGTAGTAGAGTCATTCTGTTGTTAGTGACAAATGCATATCGTCTAAAATTTTTCAGTAGTGTATTCATGAAATCAACGTCGCGTTCTCCCCAAGAATTCCGGTTTGACTTCAAGTGTAGGTCGCACCGACTGGTAGCAAATCGAACATTTCGTAACTGATTTAGAAGAAGCTACCTGAAAATTATCCACCAGTGCCTAATGAGTGTGTTATAACATCTTTGTAGGTAACAAAAGATCTACTAGTAGCAAATAGATTCCCAAGAGCAGGCTACAAATTGATGTCACCAATCTTACAAACTGCAAAGTAGTATCAAGTTTAAATCAGTGAGCATTGATGAAGTAAACACATAGGAAGTAATGTATATCAATGTCAAAGCGTTACTATGCTCCAAGGCAAAAACATTTATATGATTCAACGAGGATCAGGGAGACGTGTGATACCGAATATTACGGTGTGTTTAATACACCTTGCATCTGCTCTGCTGGAGTATGGTTTCGCCAGTGCCGTCTTACTGTGTCCTCTGCTCCCACCGGCGTATGATAATTGAACGGGTAGTTGCTAATGGTTTCTCCCAACCGTTGTCTGCACGCCCAGTCAGCGAACAGGATCCGGAAGGGGAAGACCTCTCTGAGTAATCGTTCGGTCGTTTCCTGCCAGTTACCCACAGCCAATGCCCACAAGTTGAATCCCATCGGTTGCAGATACCAGAGTGGACGGCCGGTAGTTGCCGACGTTAGAGCACATTCGCGAGGAACGCCGCTGTGGCTAGGGTGTCATTCCCAGGACTGGTTGTCGGCTCGCTTGTGAGCGGCAGTGGTGTCGGAAATAGGTGGTGGCGGCATCGGAATCTAGCGGAGGCGGCGTAGGTGGCGTCATCGATAACTACCGGAGAGACGTGGCCAATTCAGGCCTTGTGCGTAACCGTGCGGTTCTGCATTTTACGGATGCGTCTATGGGAAACTAACGGAGAACGGACCAAGTTGCAGACAGACGCAGTGCGAATGATGCATTTACCGTACTGTGGTAAGCCCAGCAGAGAAGTCCGTAGTTTCACAGAGTCGATAACTTTATGTACAAATAGATTATTTTTCCTGCACTATCACCACTGCACAGTCTCATTTGGGTTGCGAGAACTTGGATATACTTCGGGTTTTTTCCGTGGTTATTTGCAAGTCTATATAAGACATTATAACTCTGCTACACTGAGGTGACTAAGGTCATGGGACAGTGATATGCACATGTGCAGATGGTGGTAGTATCGCGTTCACACGGTATTTAAGGGCAGTACATTGGCGGAGTTGTTATTTTTCTTCAGATGGTTCCTGTGAAATGGTTCCCCACGTGGTTATGGCCTCAAGACTGGAGCTGACAGACTGAACATGGGACAAAAAATGTTCAAATGTGTGTGAAATCTTATGGGACTTAACTGCTAAGGTCATCAGTCTCTAAGCTTAACCCTACTTAACCTAAATTATCCTAAGGACAAACACACACACCCATGCTCGAGCGAGGACTCAAACCTCCGCCGGGACCAGCCGTACAGTCCATGACTACAGCGCCTTAGACCGCTCGGTTACCCCGCGCGGTGAACATGGGACATTCCATTTCGTAAATCGCTTGAAAATTCTGTATTCCAATATCCACAGTGCAAGAGTGTGCCTCGAATACGTAATTTCGGGCATAACCTTTCATTACGGACAACACAGTGGCCGACGGCCTCGACTTAACAGCTTGCCACTGTGACCGAGCGATTCTAGGCGATTCAGTCTGGAACCGCGCTGCTGCTACGGTCGCAGGTTCGAATAAAGCCTCGGGCATGGATGTGTGTGATGTCCTCAGGTTAGTTAGGTTTAAGTAGTTCTAAGTCTAGGGGACTGATGACCTCAGATGTTAAGTCCCATAGTGCTTAGAGCCATTTCAAACATTTGAACCTCGACTTAACGAACGCAGCAGCGTTTGAGTATAGTTGTCAGTGCTAACATAAAAGCAACACCGCGTGAAATAACCGCAGAAATCTATGTGGGACGCGCGACGAACTGAGCCGTTAGGACAGTGCGGCGAAATTTGGCGTTAGGGGGCTATGGCAACACACGACCGATCCTAGTGCCGTAGGTAACAGCGTGACATCACCTGCAGCGCGTTAATTAAAGTCGAGACAAGTGCTAATCGTAGACTTGCTAAATTCCCTATTTAGAGAAATCGGAAGCTTTGTTTTGGAACCTTATTGAGTTTATAGAACATCAGCCCCAAGTAATTTTTAACTCTTCTGTTCATTTCTTTCCCCGCCCAACGTAACATCACCAATACTTATCATGTAACGTTCTTTATAAATATTGAAATCAGTGCTTGAACTGTGAATTCACAGAAGACTGGAGTTATTGTGTAGCGTGTTGTAACTGCAAATGGTGTGCTTACTCTGTCTTATTGCTAGCTAAACTTTATACGGAATGATTGGGCAATGAAACTCCCAATATCATTAAAAAATCAGTCACTGCAAAATACATTCAGCCCCTTAGGTACTAAATCCACAGCCCCTGTTCAAAACTGATAACTTTGGTCCCTGTGCACGTTACATATAAATAAAATTGTCTTACCTCTAAGTGGAATGTGTTACATTCTGCTCGCTCATGAAAAAGAATTAAATATACTAGCTACATGGTCAGCGGTGTGCAATGTTGGCAGCAATACTCAGAAATATACATGAAATTCTTTTGGATGATGAATGAAAACATTGAAGAAAAAATCAATGTCTTTCAAAAAACATTTGACCTGACAGGAAGACGGTAGTGAGTAGGGTGAATTGCTAACACTAACTTTTTGAATAGTGAAGTTTGACATCTAAATGAAAACCTTTCTTTGCTGATGTAGTCACAAACAATGAGATTTATATATCAAGTATTGCCTAACATCACTAAAAAGCATACAGAGAAATCTGCAAATTACGTATACCTGTGTTAACAAATCTCAAAAAACTTGCAAAAGGGAATATCTACCTCGCCTATATATCAGATCTGATTATACACATTCTGGGGTTATTCACTGTTACCAATTACCAGCCATCTCATTTACTCTAATGCACTGGCAAAAGGAAACTAATAAAAAATTGACTTCTTTACCTTAACTGCGCGAAGGCTTCTGCTTTCACATCTACATTTGCAATAACAATGTACTCGTGTAGCTTCTTTGTAATATCAATCCAGTAGTCCTTCCCTGTCACAATTAAATTTACATTTCAACATTTCATTTTACGTTCCATTATAAATTCACTCATCTTTTTAACTACCTACACTATGCGATCAAAAGTATCCGGAAACCCCCAAAAACATATGTTTTTCATATTAGGTGCATTGTGCTGCCACCTAATGCTAGGTACTCCGTATCAGCGACGGCAGTAGTCATTAGACATCGTGAGACAGCAGAATGGGGTGCTCCGCGAAACTCACGGACTTCGAACGTGGTCAGGTGACTGGGTGTCACTTGTGTCATACGCGAGATTTTCAAACTCCTAAACATCCCTAGGTCCACTGTTTCCGATATGATAGTCAAGCGGAAACGTGAAGGGACCGCTTGGGGGGTTGTAATGTGTAATAGGCAGACATCACACAGGAATTCCAAACAGTATCACACAGCAAGTACTATGACAGTTAGGCGGGAAGTGAGAAAACTTGGATTTCATAGTCGAGCGGCTGCTCATAAGCCACACATCACGCCGGGAAGTGCGAAACGACCTCTCGCTTGGTGTAACGAAAGTAAACATTGGACGAATTAACAGTGGAAAAATGTTGTGTGGAGTGACGGGTCCTGGTACACAATGTGGCGGTGATGTTACGGTGTAGTCGTGTTTTTCATGGAAGCGGCTTGCTCCCCTTATTGTTTTGCGTGGCACTAACAGGGCACTGGCCCACATTGATGTTTTAAGCACCTTCTTGTTTCCCACTGTTGAAGAGCAATTCGGGGCTGGCGATTGCATCTTTCAACACGATCGAGCACCTGTTCAATAATAGACGGCCGGTGGTGGAGTTTTTACACGACAATAAAATCCCTGTAATGGACTGGCCTGCACAGAGTCCTGACCTTAATCCTACAGAACACCTTGCACCTAGTCCTAAAATGAATCGTATAGAACACCTTTGCGATGTTTTGGAACGCCAGGCCTCAACGACCGACATCGATACCTCTACTCAGTGCACCAATCCGTGAAGAATGCTCTGCCATTCCCCAAGAAAGCTTCTAGCACCTGATTGAACGTATGCCTGCGAGAGCGAAAGCTGTTATAAAGGCTAAGGGTGGACCAACACCATACTGAATTCCAGCATTAGCGATGGGGGGTGCCATGAACTTGTAAGTCATTTTCAGCCAGATGTCCGGATACTTTTGATCACATAGTGTATTTTACGAGCAGTGTAATACAAAATATTGGTATGAGAAAATTCCTACACTATAATCAAACACTTGGTGATTTTACGGAGCACACTACAAAAACTGCCTACTGCATCCTCTTTCGCTCAGACTGATACACACACTCACAGCTGTGCGCCAAGCGCTCTCTCACTCCAACACTAGTCTCAGACCAGAAGCAGCATCTTTGGCTCTGCGGTCGTGCCAAGTCAGCGATCCGCTTTTTTGAACCAAAAGGAGGTCTAACATGAAATTAGGAAGTATCCCATTAATTTTGTGACTTCAGTGTAGAGCAGGAGTGTATCATCAGTTTATTTGCTTAAATAGCGTATTATAATGCATTAATTGGAATTACATGTACAGTTTTGCTGTCTGGGAGTGCTGACTGACATAAAATTACGACGTCTACCCATAAATTGTTATATTTAAAGTGGCATGGAAATAACTTGATTCTGACTGGTCTACGAGTCAAGCCCTGCTATTGGTGCAGAGACAAAAGGCGGAAGGGTGAGAAATCTCGCGTGTGGTAGGGACCTGACAGAGTGTTTCATTTTGTGGTAGTCGCTCTTAAACTATCCAAAATATCACTTAACAGAAATAAAGGGATGTGATCATTCATAAGAAACGAAAGGTGTATGTACCAGTGCATTTTTTGTTAATCTTTTCCGATGTGCCTATTGCCAATATAGTATGATCCACGTGTAAGAGAATACACAGTAGTAGTTTCGTCTCTACAATCGCATTCCCGCCTCCTACCCATGTTTCAGAGAAACTGTTAGGTGTTCCCACCAATCTAATCTTACCCAGCTGATGAACGCACACTACACACCTAGAAGACTAAATAGACTAACAATTTCCGCTATTTTTGCATAAAATCATATTCTGAAGCAATGTGATTCTTCCTAATGAATATGACTGAATCTAACTCCTCACTAAACTATTTTTTTTCGCCATTTGGCATAAGATCCATAAAACATATAATATTAATTTAGCCACACACAATATTATCTTTGTATCTTACGCCAAAATTTGTGTTCAAATCTATAGATTGAAGAAGAAACAGGAGTTTATTTAGAAGAAATAGGGGATCCAGTATTAGAATTTAAAAGAGTTTTGTAGGACGTAAGATCAAATAAGGCAGAACGGATAGATAACATTCGATCAGAATTTCTAAAATCATTGAGGGAAGTGGCAACAAAACGACTATTTACGCTGGTGTGTAGAATGTACGAGTCTGGCGACATACCATCTCACTTTCGGAAAAGTATCATCCACCCAATTCCGAAGATGGCAAGAGCTGACAAGTGCGAGAATTATTGCACAGTCAGCTTAATAGCTCATGCATCCAAGTTGCTTACAAGAATAATATACAGAAGCATGGAATAAAAAATTGATGATGCTCTAGATGACGATCAGTTTGGCTTTAGAAAATGCAAAGGCACGAGAGAGGCAATTCTGACGTTGCAGTTAATAATGGAAGCAAGACTAAAGAAAAATCAAGACGCATTCATAGGATTTGTCGACCTGGAAAAAGCGTTCAGTAGTGAAAGGTGTTCGAAATTCTGAAAGAAGTAGGGGTAAGCTGTAGGGAGAGACGGGTCATATACAATATGTACAAGAGCCAAGAAGGAATAATTAGAGTGGACGACCAAGAACGAAGTGTTTGTATTAAAAAGGGTGTAAGACAAGAATGTAGCCTTTCGCTCGTACTGTTCAATCTGTACATCGAGGAAGCAATGATGAAAATAAAAGAAAGGTTCAGGAATAGAATTGATATTCAAGGTGGAAGGATATCAAGAATACGATTCGCTGATGATATTGCTATCCTGAGTGAAAGTAAAAAGAATTACATTATTTGTAGGACAAGATGAACAGTGTAATATGTACAGAATAGGAACTAAGAATAAAGCGAAGAACGATGAAAGTAATGAGAAGTAGCAGAAATGAGAACAGAGGGAAACTTACAGCAGGATTGATGGTTATGAAGTAGATGGAGTGAACGAATTCTGCTACCTAGGCAGCAAAATAACCAATGATGGACGCAGCAAGAAGGACATCAAAAGCAGACTAGCACTGGCAAAAAGGACATTCCTGGCCAAGAGAAGAGTACTGGTATCAAACGCAGTCCTTAATTTGAGGAAGAAATTTCTGAGAATGTACATCTGGAGCAAATCATTGTATGGTAGTGAAAGATGGACTGTGGGAAAACCGGAACAGAAGATAATCCAGACGAATGTTGAAAATTAGGTGGACTGATAAGGCAAGGAATGAGGACGTTCTGCGCAGAATCGGAGAGGAAATGAATATGTGGGAAACACTGGTAAGGAGAAGAGACAGGGCGGTAGGACATCGTTAAGAATCGTTAAGACAACAGGGAATTACTTAAATGGTATTAGAGACAGCTGTTGAGGCCGAAAACTGCAGGCTTAGACAGAGGCTGGAATACATCCAGCAAATAATTCACGATGTAGGTTGCAAATGCTACTCTGAGATGAAGAGGTTGCCACGGGAGGGGAATTTGTTGCGGGTTGGATCAAACCAGTGCAATGGCAGGACTCAAAAAAAAACTTTATAACGTCAATGTGTCGTACCTCATAATATTTACCATCATTTTGCTGAGAAGATCGTGACATTAACGTGTCGCTGAGAACAGTCGTACGAAAGTCACGTAGTTGGAAATGTAATTTATTAGTTATAATAAGTACGCACACCCCAGTTTTCTCACTATAGCATGCAAATCTCAAATTCCAAAACTAGTATAATTTGAATAATAACATAAGTAATTTGTTACTTATCACAAATATTCACACCTTGGCCCTCCCACTATGGAACCCAGACCCAAAACGACGAAACTCAGGTAACTGTTATATTAACAAAAATAATTTATTATAATAACTTCTAACAAGCACTCATACCTAGATTCCTATGGAGAACAGAAGAAGAAAGCAGGGGTCTACACAACTGCTCCAGTTAGAAAGGATGAGGATGGGGAGGGGTGGCTCAAATGGCTCTGAGCACTATGGGACTTAACATCTATAGTCATCAGTCCCCTAGAACTTAGAACTACTTAAACCTAACTAACCTAAGGACAGCACACAACACCCGGTCATCACGAGGCAGAGAAAATCCCTGACCCCGCCGGGAATCGAACCCGGGAATGGGGAGGGGTACTAGAATCTTATTGTTGTATTTTTAACATTGCCGCGCAGTCAGCAATCATGATAATCTTATACATAAGAAACTATCAACCTCGATTGCGGTAATGAAACCAACCTTTATTTAGGTTTCAGCCCAAATAATTGAGCCTTTTTCAGAAGATATACCTGAATCTATTATTTGTCTGAGAGGACATGGTCTAGAAATAAACTAAAAGCCTGAATAGGTGTAGTCACATTTTAAAAATGTACTTATGTACCGCATTCTTAAAATGTGACTATGTCTATTCAAGCTGTTTCAGTTTTATTTCTAGATCATGCCATCTTAGACAAATTATAGATTCAGGTATATCTTCTGAACAAGGCTCAATTATTTGGGCTGAAATCTAGGTAAAGGTTAGTTTCATTATCGCAATCGAGACTGACACTTTCTTACATATTGGAATCTTATTGGTTGAGGAAGAGAGAGTGGGAGAAAGGTGTGCATGGTTTGTCCAGGGACAGAGAATGGGAGGTGTATGTGGGCAAAATGCTTGTCCAGGGACAGAGAATGGGAGGTGTATGTGGGCAAAATGCTGTTTTTCTGGAGTAAGAGTGAGAGGTGTGTGTGTGTGTGTGTGTGTGTGTGTGTGTGTGTGTGTGTGTGTGATGGGTGGGGGGGGGGGGGGGGGGTTACATTTAACTTAAGTCATACAATTGCCTCTGTAGTATAGGTTGGATAGTGCTTCTCCTGGGCGTGGGGGAGTGCGACCTCACCCAACACCCAATTGAGTCTAGTGTAGCCTGGCGCCATAACATGTCAAGATCATTTTAATTTGTTTTCAAATAGCAGTTTTCATTAAATTCTTGTGGTTGCCGAATAACGGCTATCTTTTGTCTCAGCTACGTAAATTCAAAGCAGTTAATTTACTCTGAAATGATCAGTAGTAAATATTGCACACAACAATATTTCTCTACGCGAACCGATTACATTAAAGCAATATTAATTTCAATGAAATTGCTATGCAAAAAGAACCTGAGATATTTCGTTAACATACGAGCTAGTAAACCTTCAAACAATATTTTCATAAAAAAGACTGTATAATTTGCCTGTGATAAATTCTGTTAGTTGTCACTTTAGTGTGTGGTGCCATTTGATGTGAAAATATGCGTCTATGTGCCCACAAATCACACAGTTTATGAATTGTAAATGTATACACAATTCAAGCATACCACTTGACGTACAGAGCAGAACGCAACAACATACGTATTAAAAGCAACAGACTGGCGCCTGACACGTGGCCAGATATATTTGTGCGGTTAGGTTATATAATATTTTTACTTTATTGTAATAAATATTATATTTTCTTTCATATAACACGTCGACTACAACCACGAGATAGAAACTGATTTGCAAGGATTCTACAAGAGAGAGGAGGCATTGCTAATCCAGATCCTGAAAAAATTTACAGTACGACAGGACATTCTAGGTAAGGGGACGGATGTATGCCCACCAAGCTTCAAGGATACCTGCAGCTAGTGCCTAGGGGCATACAATAAGTGATTTGTGCCTGTACATTTTTTCCAAAAGTATTTTTTGTTGCTGCACATACTGCAATGCTGTAGGGGATAGTGTAATTCAAAGATTTGTTTCTCTAGATTATCTGAGAGTACGATTAGTAAGGGGGAAAGACATTTTATTCAGTTTATTGACACATTTTCAGTGTCATATTATTTTTTGTGTTTTTTATTATATTTGTGTATATCTAGTATGTACTTTGTAATCGAAGATGGGTAGACCGAAGAGAATGGATAGAGCAGAAGGTGACAGTATTGACTTAGAGGAGACTGAGAATGTCAAGGAATTACCATGCACTGCTACTGACGATATTATCCCGGAATTCCAAGCTTTGGAAACCGAAGACTCTCAGTTATTGAATATAATGTTTGGTTCTAATGTGGAGAAATTAGAACTACACACAGACGCCAGGTCAGCTGCCGACAAGGTCTATACCGAACACGCAGTAGTGCATGTAATGTGATACGGCCATAAGGAATGACTTTCTCTATACGTCATCCATTTCGTAAATGAATTCTAGTCGATAAGGAACTAGAACGGGAGGAGACAGAGAAAGCAAAAGAAATGGAAAGAGGAGAGAGTGAAAGGATTAAGGAGATGGAATGTGAGGAGAAGGAAAAAGCTAAGGAGAAGAAAAGTGAAGAAAAAGAAAGTCTAAGAGAAACCGAAAGAGACAAGAGCTTAGCAGAACAGCTCAATAAGGTCCACGATGTGCGAGATAAGCGAATCGTTGGCCATGTTAAAGATGAAATACACTACTGGCCATTAAAATTGCTACATCACGAAGATGACGTGTTACAGAGACGAAATTTAACCAACAGGAAGAAGACGCTGTGATTTGCAAATGATTCACACAAAGTTGGCGCCAGTGGTGACACCTACAACGTGCTGACATGGGGAAAGTTTCCAAACGATTTCTCAAACACAAACAGCAGTTGACCGGCGTTGCCTGGTGAAATGTCTCGTGTAAGGAGGAGAAATGCGTACTATCACGTTTCCGACTTTGATAAACTTCGGATTGTAGTCTATCGTGATTGTGGTTTATCGTATCGCGACATTGCTGCTCGCGTTGGTCGAGATCCAATGACTGTTAGCAGAATACAGAATCGGTGGGTTCAGGAGGGTAATACGGAACGCCGTGCTGCATCTCAACGGCCTCGTATCACTAGCAGTCGAGATGACAGGCATCTTATCCGCATGACTGTAACTGATCGTGCAGCCTGAGTCAACAGATGGGGACGTTTGCAAGACAAAAACCATCTGCACGAACAGTTCGACGACGTTTGCAGCACCATGAAGTGTGTGCTCGGAGACCATGGCTGCGGTTACCCTTGACGCTCCATCACAGACAGGAGCGCCTGCGATGGTGTACTCAACGACGAACCTGGGTGCACGAATGGCAAAACATTTTTTCGGATAAATCCAAGTTCTGTTTACAGCATCATGATGGTCGCAACGGTGTTTGGCGACATCGCGGTGAACGCACACTGGCAGCGTGTATTCGTCATCGCCATACTGGAGTATCATCCGGCGTGATGGTATGAGGTGCCATTGGTTACATGTCTCGGTCACCTCTTGTTCGCACTGACGGCACTTTGAACAGTGGACGTTACATTTCAGATGTGTTACGACCCGTGGCTCTACCCTTCATTCATCCCTGCCGAACCCTACATTTCAGCAGGATAATGCGCGACCGCAGGTTGCAGGTCCTGTACGAGCCTTTCTGGATACAGAAAATGTTCGACTGCTGCCTTGACCAGCACATTCCCCAGATCTCTCACCAACTGAAAACGTCTGGTCAATGGTGGCCGAGCAACTGGCTCATCACAATACGCCAGTCAGTACTCTTGATGAACTGTGGTATCGTGTTGAAGCTGCATGGGCAGCTGGTACCTGTACACGCCATCCAAGCTCTGTTTGACTTAATGCCCAGGCGTATCAAGGCCGTTATTACGGCCAGAGGTGGTTGTTCTAGGTACTGATTTCTCAGGATCTATGCACCCAAATTCCGTGAAAATGTAATCACATATCAGTTCTAGTATAATATATTTGTCCAATGAATACCCGTTTATCATTTGCATTTCTTCTTGGTGTAGCAACTTTAATGGCCAGTAGTGTAGATAAAACGCACACCCAAGTGAAAGAACGTGTTACGCAAAACATAGAGCTGTCTAACACAATGAGTGAGCTAAATTCACGAGGCACTGTCTTAAGGGAAGGCATCAAGTGCTTCAAGAACAGCCTAAAAAGATTACTTCGAGTGTAGACGATTTCTCTATCAAGTTAGATAGAAAGATTCAAACCGCGACTCAGCAGCGTATGAATATTGCAGCGAGTTGCGCGGTAAACGAACGAAATGTTCAATTGTGTGTGAATTCCTAAGGAACCAAACCGCTGAGGTCATCGGTCCCTAGACCTATACACTATTTAAACTAACTTAAACTATGTTAAGAACAACACACACACCCATGCCCGAGGGAGGACTCAAACCTCCGGCGGGATGAGGAAACGATCGTATTACTCGACTGCCACAGGATGGCCATGAAGTACAGTAGCTTATGTCTGGCACAGAGCATGCGAATAATGACAATAGGTATCGACATATTGCTGAGACTCCATTTACTAGTTATCAGTATGGAGACAGGCCAGTCAGTGCTGCACGTTGCGAGAATTTGAATCGCAATGCTGCTGTTAGGTACAGCCCGTACAGCGAAGAACGCATTGTTGGCGCGGCAAGCGTAGGAACCGCGGCGCCAATATTGGCACCTATAAAACGTGAGAAATCTTTAATAAAACACCGTCAGTTCCAAAGATTCTCGGAATGGAAGATAGTTGTGCACGCCGTGATATTTATTAAGAGTTTCCGGAATATATGCCTGCATCATGGACTGAAAGGCAAAAGATTCAGTTTGCGATCTCACGTATAACTGGTGAAGCAGCTCTGTGTGCGATGGAGATTGCTGGTGGCTGACAAACATGTATCGAATTTGTGAAGCCATTCTTGAGTCAATTCTCATCGAAGATTGCACAAAAAACGCTTAAGGAAACAAGTTTATAACCCTAAACCGTACAACTCAAAACAGTGAAGCGTGCGCAAATAGTTTGAAAGTACTTGAACAAAACGAGGAACAGGGATGAGCTCATGTCTTCGCGCGACGTGTTAAGTATTTTGAAAGGTAGGTTACCGATCGCTATACACGGAAAACTATTCCTCGTCGCCGACAAGGCCCTGGAATTGTTTATGGGCAGAGTTTATCAGTTAGATATTATCCAAGAGGATGCGAAGCGGCGAACGGAGGTCCAAAAAATGGTTCAAATGGCCCTTAGCACTATGGGATTTAACATCTGAGGTCATCAGTCCCCTAGACATATAACTACTTACAGCTAATTAACCTAAGGACATCACACACAGCCATGCCCGAGGGAGGATTCGAACCTGCGACCGTAGCAGCAGCGCGGATCTGGACTGAAGCGCATAGAAGCGCTCGGCCACAGCGGCCGGTGAACGGAGGTTCAAACTACTATAATAAAAACAAAAACCAGAGTGGCAACTGTCCAGATAAGAACGGTCAAAAGAGAGGTACGATTACTGTACATGGAATAACAGTAATCAAGCAAACTGACGTGTAAATCAACTTAACTATAACAACAATAATAGCAGTCGTTCCAATGGAAATCAGTTTCGTAATGGAAACGGTAATATTATCAGAAAAAAAAGCGGACTGAAGATGGTTGTAATGTCCAATGCTAACCTAAAATCATGCGAGAAATGAATGACCCGGACAGAGAAGTAGGACTGTTGAGGTTGCTGACGAACCCCAGCCGAGCACGTCACAGGTGTCAAATTCAACATGATTGATGTAAGCTCTCCACATGTGATCGCTGATAACTGCTTTACACAGGATGGAAAGATAAGGAAATATGAGAGGGCAACCCATTGTAGTAATGTCAATTGTCATTTGATTACATTTACTCAAATAACAACAAATAATATTCAGTACAGTAACGATCAGATTCCCTCCTAACAACCAACAACGAAAAAGGGCAAGTATGTCAAAAATGTATAACAGAGATACACACATAATAAAGAACAGTAGTAATTCACATTAAGAAAAGGTAAAGATTAGGCCGTCGGGCCTGTTCCCACTTCCAGTCTGCACCCGACCGAGCAATGTTGTTAATCACAGAAACTGCTACAATTATAGTACAGTCAGTAATTTCATAAAAGGCAACAAGTTATTTCCTGGTAACATTAACAGTTCCTTACACCAAGAAAAGAAGCGAATATACTGTTAAAGCAGACTATTCCCCCACCCCCCTTTCTTTTAAAATAAAAAGGACTTCTTAAATAAATAACACATAAGTGGCTCTAGAGGATAAAAGGTGAAAGCAGTACATTGGGAGCTCAGGCTAATTAAAGGAAACACCTTCAAATAAACTGTGAATCGCTAATGGTTGAGAGAAAGCTGATACAGTACAGTTACTTAAATCTAAAACTCTAATAAGCAAGATGCTGTGAGGGAATGGGTACGGTTTCGAATAAGAATACATGGCGTAAAATACGCAAGAGATCTTAACTTGCTGTTTCCAACAGCTGGCCTGAATTACTGTGCTTAAGCTTAACACCGCACCACGATACGAGCTAACAAACAACAAGGCGACGTGTAACATCAGCAGGTCCCCGCGCCCGTGATGCGTAGAAAAGTCGGCCACAAGCTGAGGCAACAGAACTGGAATCAAACAGATTCTCGCCGGCCGCGGTCACCGAGCGGTTCTAGGTGCTTCAGTCCGGAACTGCGTGACTGCTACGGTCGCAGGTTCGAATCCTGCCTCGGGTATGGATGTGTGTGACGTCCTTAGGTTAGTTAGGTTTAAGTAGTTCTAAGTTCCAGAGGACTTATGACCTCAGATGTTAAGTCCCATAGTGCTCAGAGCCATTTGAACCATTTTTGAAACAGATTCTGACGCCCATTAGCTACACAATTTTATACGTACTGGACGTACAAGTTTGAATCAATCCCCCCCCCCTCCCCCCTCCAAATAAAAAGACAGCTGCTAAAATAACCAGCAGCAGAAAATACGACTAGTAAATTTAACTGACTTTAGGCTCACGTGTTCATATGGCTAACTAATATTTCAGTTACATCACAATTTCAGTAGCCATTCAAAGAAAACTCTGACCAAGTTAACACTCAAAATTGTTCACTGAATACTAAAATACTAAATTTCAGTATTAAAAAGAGGGATGGTCACCAACATTTAAATAAAAGAAGGAAACCCTCAAAGTAATCACAAATATAATAGAATAACACTAGTAAAATAACTGCTTTCGGTCGGTGTAATTAGACTTAACTGACCAAATTACACAAGCAGTAAATAACGCAGAAGACCACAACTAGACAGGATTTGAAAAGTACAAATACACAGTTAATAAAAAATACCAATAAATAAAAATGAGGCTCAGTCAGTAATCACATCAAATTCAGCCCTTCAGGAAACCACCAATGTCAGGCAAACCCAGAAGCTCTCGTAATACGACCAATCTGCATGAAACGACGAAACGTGCAAAAGGCGAAGGCAAGTTGAAAACTGTCAGGGCAGCACTATATATCCAGTCGCACGCAGCATAGAATCGCGCCGCCAGGGTGGCCGAGCGGTTCTAGGCGCTTCAGTCTGGAACCGTGCGACCGCTACGGTCACAGGTTCGTATCCTGCCTCGGGCATGGACGTGTGTGATGTCCTTAGGTTAGTTACGTTTAAGTAGTTCTAAGTTCTAGGGGACTGATGACCTCAGATGTTAAGTCCCATAGTGCTCAGAACCATTTGAACCATAGAATACCGTGAATCACAAAGCAAGGGGCGTCAAATGGCTCTGAGCACTATGGGACTTAAATGCTGTGGTCATCAGTCCCCTAGAACTTAGAACTACTTAAACCTAATTAACCTAAGGGCACCACACACGTCCATGCCCGAGGTAGGATTCGAACCTGCGACCACAGCGGTAAGGGACGTCATGATGAATGAAATTCTTACAACAGGAGGCTGTCTCCCCCAAATATGCAACAGACGAGAAACGCTAAGACCATGACCCAAACAAACACCCGAGAAATATAGCTGCCGTTGGGAGCCCGGGTCGCTGGTCTTCGTTGCCCGCAGGAACCCAGCTGTTCTTATTGGCTCCGTCCGCGTTCCGCTGCCTCGCCTACGCACTGCCAGAACCGACACACAGAGGTAAATGTGGAGTCACAGTCACATACGACTGCAGAAGACAGGGAAGAATCGACAAGGAGCCGTCTACATCTACATCTACGTGATTACTCTGCTGTTCACAATAAAGTGCCTGGCAGAGGGTTCAATGAACCACCTACATGCTGTCTCTCTACCGTTCCACTCTCTAACGGCACCCGGGAAAAACGAGCACTGATATTTTTCCGTGCGAGCCCTTATTTCTCTTATTTTATCGTTTTGATCATTTCTTCCTATGTCACCACGGTTCAGTCGTACAAAGGGAGGGCACCACAGCAATATACATATTAAAAACCACGCAGTACGTTACCATTATATTTTCTTGTCACTGGTGTCTTCTCTGATCACACACTAGATATTGTGCAGCATTTGTAAGTAATGGCACTTTTGCACTATTCAGCAGCTGACAACTGTTCTTTCTGGCAATAATTCGGCTCACCTCACGGTATAAATACAGGGTTATTACAAATGACTGAAGCGATTTCACAGCTCTACAATAACTTTGTGCTTTGCACACACATACAAAAACTCAAAAAGTTTTTTTAGGCATTCACAAATGTTCGATATGTGCCCCTTTAGTGATTCTGCAGACATAAAGCCGATAATCAAGTTCCTCTCACACTCGGCGCAGCACGTCCCCATCAATGAGTTCGAAAGCATCGTTAATGCGAGCTCGCAGTTCTGGCACGTTTCTTGGTAGAGGAGGTTTAAACACTGAATCTTTCACATAACCCCACAGAAAGAAATCGCATGGGGTTACGTCGGGAGAGCATGGAGGCCATGACATGAATTGCTGATCATGATCTCCACCACGAACGATCCATCGGTTTTCCAATCTCCTGTTTAAGAAATGCCGAACATCATGATGGAAGTGTGGTGGAGCACCATCCTGTTGAAAGATGAAGTCAGCGCTGTCGGTCTCCAGTTCTGGAATGAGCCAATTTTCCGCGGGCTACGCGTGAAACTTGCCCGCACGCGTTCAACCGTTTCTTCGCTCACTGCAGGCCGACCCGTTGATTTCCCCTTACAGAGGCATCCAGAAGCTTTAAACTGCGCATACCATCGCCGAATGGAGTTAGCAGTTGGTGGATCTTTGTTGAACTTCGTCCTGAAGTGTCGTTGCACTGTTATGACTGACTGATGTGAGTGCATTTCAAGCACGACATACGCTTTCTCGGCTCCTGTCGCCATTTTGTCTCACTGGGCTCTCGAGCGCTCTGACGGCAGAAACCTGAAGTGCGGCTTCAGCCGAACAAAACTTTCTGAGTTTTTCTACGTATCTGTAGTGTGTCGTGACCATATGTCAATGAATGGAGCTACAGTGAATTTATGACATCGCTTCAATCATTTGTAATATTGTGTTGTATAACATATGACATTTTCCGTACACTGTTTGTGTGTTTAAAAGATCCTGATCTCTTGTAAGAAAATTTGTTACTTTCTAGAGATGCCTTGTGGGCTGAAGTTAGATGGAAACTGGTCACCATTAATATAAGGCATCTATTTTTTTGTGAACGATATAGATTATTTGATTATTATTACTTTACTAATTGAAATCTGCATAATTTGTGCAAGTCGGAAGAAAATCAAATTAAAACACGCTCCCTTCCAGATATCTGCAAACAAGTGCTCCTTATGGGTAAGTGAGATACTGCCATTTTACTTAGCTGGTATCAATGGAAAGCTCACTAAATCTGTGTCTAATACCAATCACCAGCTATTTTCTTCTTATAAAAAGAAAATACCCCAAGCCCATAATTATGAATAAAAATATTTGTTAAAGACATGTGCTACAAAACACATAAAATATTTGATAAAAGAAATATTTTTCTAGAAAACATGAAACCTCTGATGTAAGGAAATATTATTAGATATTTGTTATTAAAATATGATGATTGATTGCAATTTGGTGTTGTAATGCAGATTCTTTAAAAGTCAGATGTGGGTGGCTCACGACATACGCTCTTGCACACATAAAAATTGTTAAGCATCAGATTGGGAAGGGGAAGCAACATATACTAGCGTGGCTCCCTTTCCAGTTTAGAAAACGCCGCGGACCATTGTGGAGCAGCGAGACTTTGTGCGAGCGATGTGCGATTTGAGAAGTGTAGTTTGCTAAGAAATTCCCGGACGTCACCTAAGGACCAGTTTAAAACTGACTTTGAGGAATATTACGAGGGGGGAATATAAGTAGTATGTTAACGTCGGCCTCGACTGTTCTGTCCACACAATGACACGTCGGACACGGTTGGCTCTGTAAAAAAAAACTTGGCACACAGAAAGTAAATGATTAAGGTTGTCCACCTACCAAAGCAAACACAAATTTAGAGTAACTGACACTATAATTACGAGCTTGGATTTAAAACACATATAACACGTCAACACTTACGTCAAACAATGACAGAGCCTGAGTGGTTTGTTATGTCCATAAAAGTTTATAAGTCACGTGGAAATGTCCATTCATTAACCACTCTGTGTTTTTCGCACATACTAGTCTCAAATGCAACAAAATCACAGTATTTTGCAATAAACAAATTACAAATCTTATAATGACGCCTATGTAATGGTGCGTCCGTATTATGCAGAAGATAAAAAGAGAGTGATGTCGTCCGGCAGTGGACGATGGGTTGCGCGCTTGTTTTTTTTTTTTTTTGTTTTTTTTTTTTTTTGTGATATTCAAATGTCTTCAGAGTCTGTCTTTAATATCGATGTTTTTACATGCGCGCTGAATTTGTCTATAGTTTCTTTGGCGCGTCAGTAGCGCTGGTTTCATTTTTCTTTGCAAGTCGTGAAAATACATCATTACAATGCGTAGTTAAACATTATACATAGGCAAATAAATGGCTCTTGGCCTCTTTCAATACTCAAGGCCGCCGCGGTGGTCTCGCGGTTCTAGGCGCTCAGTCCGGAGCCGCGCGACTGCTACGGTCGCAGGTTCGAATCCTGCCTCGGGCATGGATGTGTGTGATGTCCTTAGGTTAGTTAGGTTTAAGTAGTTCTAAGTTCTAGGGGACTGATGACCACAGATGTTAAGTCCCATAGTGCTCAGAGCCATTACTCAAATCAGTGTTTTATGTGACGAGATTTGGCGGTGTGAAACTACAACATCTCAAACTTCCGATAGGGATTTCTTAGACGCCTTCTCAAAATCGAAAAAGAATCAAAGACCTTAGCTCTGCGACTACTTTTTATAAGCGGAGAGTCACTGGTTAGGACACTAGTGAAGTTGTCTTGAAATTTCTGTAGTACCATAAAAATCAACTGCACGCTGACGCTGGCTGATTCCTCCTACAAGGTTAATTTCTGCCCCAGTTCTCATTCACATGACTTAGGGTCTCATCTAGTACGTTCTACGACTATTTGACGTTAAATGCCTACATCCTTCTTATTGGTGCAAGTTCTCTTATTCACTACAGATGACTGGTTACTAACTGTTCCTTACTAGTGCGATCATTTCTGTGTTGGTTATACTACTTTTCTTCCTTAGTAGCTGTTAATCTATTAGGCAATCCTTATTTATTGATGCATTTTGTTGGATGAAACATGCTCAAAACTAAAAACATGCATCTAGTTCGAATTGTCAGTGCTCTTCGGTATTATTTTTTAAAGAAGTCTTTAGTTATTTAAGCATGGTAATGTTTGAAAGCTAATTCATTCCAGTTATATTTTGTGCCAGTGAGGATTTAATTTGTTAGTCTCATAACTTTTTAACGTACACAACCGAGGTTGTAGTACTGTGTCACTATTAATTGCTGGAAATTATGTGAAATGAAGTCCTAAATGTTTGCTTATTCATTGTTTACGATTCTAATTGCTGGTTCTTTAAGCTCTAGTATACAGTGGAGGAAAACTATTTACTGAAAGCGACAGCAGCAGGAAGCTTCTTTAACGAATGCATAAAGTCATTAGCAAAGTTGACGGCAGCGCTAATAATTCCTCAAAGAGTGAGTATAAGTAATTACAAGCAAAGGTGAGGAAACCGGAGTTGGACAACTGCATGTTAAGACGCCTGTGGTATGACAGATACGACATTATCGTCTGGCATCTCTTGAATGTTCTCCGATCGAACTCAGAAACCGCTTCTAATATCAATATTGAGAACGCATCATACCCATAAACACGGATAATTTCTGATCGGTCTATCGCTTGTATGAATCGGAAAGAAAATTCTGGATGATAGTTCTATGGCGAGTGCGAGTTCGGAATGCTGAAGGATGGGACTTTGAGATCCTGTGTGGGGTTATTTTTAGTCCTCCAACCCATCCGTTTCTAATTCCACAGTCGTGGTATCACCACTAACGCGAGCAGCAACATCGCAGAACGACGAACAACAGTCTCCACAGGCCATCATCCTTCCACTGCTGATTTCCGACACGTGTAGCTTGACGTTTCTCCATTTTCACGAACCATAACACAAATTTCCCACAAACTGATAAATTAGAATTTGAATTCTGAAGGAGAAAGCAGCTGTGTAATTTTTTCCTTGCATACACAATGTAGGTGGCAGTATGGCTACTTACGTGCTCCGATTGTGCTGAAATGCTAACCTTTTGCATATTTAGACATGTAGTACTCTTAATGCTAAGTTGTATGGTAAAGTAAAGAGCTGGAAACAATTTGGAAAAAACTACAATCCCGACGTGTTCTAGGATGGCCAAAGTTGGCATTGTGCCTGGCTTGGAAGGGGGCAGTTCATTGTGATACGTATGCCAGCCTGTTAAACTCACTATGTAGTACCTTAATCTTGGCTGAGAGCTGATAGAGGAAGGTACTCTGTGCGACTGGTCGATTGCAGCCAAGGATGATTAAAATTTCTGTGGAAGCATGAGTACCCTAGGATTAGACGTGTAGAAAAACTGTTGCTATTCATTTACCTGCTTTATTAATTCCTAGCGGACTCAGCAAAGTTTCGCAATTGTTAAATACGAGTGGGAACTGGGTATATGCCTTAATCTCTTTCTTCCACCTCCCTCTGCCATTTCTTCCTACCCCTGAATTTCTCCATCTCCTCTCTCACCATCCTCACAACCTACCTCTTTTTATGTGAATTACATATATATTCATATATTATATACATTAAAAATTTATAGGTTATGTCCATCACTATTCTCATTACAGAATGGTGTAAAAATTGGAAATAAATCGGTCGAGAACTATAGATTTGTTGTAACAATATTTTCTCTGTACATATATTTATATACTATATGCATTAATAAATAGCTGAAGTTCATCTCAATGTTCATTTGGGTATTGTGTAGAAATTTGTAGTAAATGATTCAAGTACTTTTCGAGATTTTTGGTATTAACGTTTCACCCTTGTCTATTAAACACATATGTACAGATTATATGTATTAAAAACGCGTAGCCTGTGTCCGTCTGTATATTCATTAGAGTATCGTGTAAGTATTGGAAGTAAATCGGTCACGAACTTTTCGAAATCTTTGGTAATATCATTTCTACTTTATAATTCATATAGGTATGTATGTAGTACACATATTTAAAAATCAATAGCCCATGTCCCTATCCATCCGAAGCCTTATTAAACTATCAAGCAAGTATATGCAGGTAATGGCTGAGGAGTTTTTGAAGATTTATGGTAACAATGCTTTCCCCTAATATATTATATATACATTTATGTAATACACATAATGAGAAAGATATGCCCTACGTATGTCTGAATGTTTATTAGAGTGTCAAGCAGACATCTGAAGTAAATGGTTGAACAGCTTTTTGAGATGTTGGTAACAATGAGTCTCATTTTTATATTACATTTATATTTATATGTTATATACATATATATAAAAAATTAATATGCTCTGTCTGTCTCAGTTATCGTTAGAGTATCGTGTAGAAAGTTGAAGTAAGTTGGTTAAGCACTTTTCGAGATTATTGGTAATAACGTTTCCGCTTTATATATTGCAGTATATTTATATACTATACATACTTAAGAGATATACAGCCTATGTCTGTTCGAATGTTCGTTTGAATCCTGTAAAAAAATTTGGTGTAATGCGGTCGATGACTTTCCTAGATTTTTGGTAACAACATTTCACATTTATATATTGCATATATATTTATACATCATACGAATATTAAAATATATACCTTATGCCCGTCCAAATGACCATTAGATCATCATGTGAAAATCTCAAGCAAATCGGTCAAGTACCTTTTGAAAGTTTTGGTAACACAATTAAACATCGAGTAGTTTTTATATAGTAGTATAGATAAGATGTTTTTGTCAGTACATGGTAATAAATTTACTTAAATTAAATCTTGACTAATGTTTACTGTGCCACATGGTACAAAAGTGTCATCATTACTTGTAAGATCGTCAGCTGATAATATATAGACAGGAAAATTATTTCTTTACTCTTATGTAGAACCGATAAACAACAGAACTAAGAGCTCTGGTTTTCTATGGACTAAAGCCAAGTGCCGACAATGTTATATAATTTTAACAATACCTGCCAAAAAAACTGAAGTATGCAAAAGACATGGTAGGATGACAATGTGTCTTCCTAGACGTCCACATCATCGGTGAGTGTGTAAATGATTAGAGATCTAAATGCCTGTAACAGGTAGAACGACTATTAGGCTGCATTAGTGTTGCTCGTGTTTAATGTTGTTACCAAGCCTATTAGGCTATGTAAAGGCGAGAGCAGCGTTGCTTCACTGCGATGGATACGGAGATACAGCATTCTCGAGTGTTCTAGTATATGGCAGAGTTTGAAAGGAGCCTCACCGTGGACCTCCATTTGGTCGGCATGAGGAACCATGCAATAAAAACGTGACGCCAGGCGTACTAATCGTCTGACCACCACAAGGGAAGATCGCCATTTTGTACACCAAGAACATCGTAACCCCTTCAGATCTCCTGCTGCCACACGAGAACAAATAATGGACCCTGCGCAACATTCTATGTCTCCCCACGTCACTGGTCGGACACTAGTAGCAGCAGGGCCATAGAATTACCGCCGGATGCGTAGGCTGCCGTCAGTACTGCAACACAGACGGTTGCGTTTCGACTGGTGCCGTGACTGGGAACGATGGGCTGCTAATGAATGGTGTCGCATTGCATTCCGTGATGAATTGCGGTTCTGCACTATCCCGCATGGCTGCAGTCGGTGACTGTGGTAACGGCCTCAGGAGAGATGCCTTTCTTCCAATGTTTCAGAGAGGCATGGGGGTATTTTTCCTGGTTACATCGTATGGAGAGCCACAAGGTGTGACCACGGGCTTGGGATAGTAGTGACTGGCGGTACAGTGGTACGTGTTGGACATCCTGCGTCCTTACGTGTTATCTCTCATGCGCCAGTGTCGTGGTGCTATTTTTTTACAAGACAATTTTCGTCCGCATATGGCACCCATCTCTATGTTAAGGAACTCCCTTCGTCAGCAAAGTCCCCATATCTATCCTTGAAGAAACGTATGTGAGACAGATTCGGATGCTAGCTGTTCGCAGTGACAGTATTCAGAATCTCAAGGACCAAATACAACAGCTGTGGGCCAGCTTGCCTTCGTAGAGGGTTCAACGGGTTTATGACATCCTTCGCAACCGAATCGGTGCATCCAAGCCAGAGGAGGTGCCACGTGTTGCCGATTAGGGGCTCATACTACCAACTTATTTGTAAATCTGACTCGATTTTTTAATCACTGATATAACATTACACACCCTCTCAACCCGTAAGCTTAATTCCTCCTATCTGGATGCTTCATACTTTTTGCAAGACAACCTAGTTTACTTCTGTTCTATTCCAGAGTTACCAGTAGAGTGGCAAGAGGGCCTTAGTTAAATTGTTAAATAACAAACCGTGCGGCAGTGCAGAAATGAAATGAAGGTGCTAAGGTAATGAAGGACCTGGCACTGTTAAAGCCAATACATAACCACAGCTCCAAAATTTCACATAACGGCACACTATGTTTCATGTCCTCTCGAAGGTGCTGCAATTTTAATGTCCCGCACTGTAGAAAGATCGAGTAATATTCTGGGCAAGCGATTTTGTGATAACAGCCCAATCATACCAAATGATACGGCGATACTGTAGTCGGTACGATGGACGACGGTCGCACATTTACTTACAGCCGGAAACACAGCTCAAAATTAATATTGTCGGAACTGAAATGATAGCAGTAGCAACTACTGTTCTACTGCATATCTGCATGTTTCGCAAGATGGTGTTCGCAACAAAATTTTTATGGAAAATCACTGCAACATATTGGATGAGACGAAAATTTCACTGCCGGGTAAGAACAATAGGACAGTTTCTGTAATGACAGTGCAAACGTGTTAACCGGCTTTTGCCTTTATTCTGTTATCGGTCCGGACGTGTTACACGACTACAGAGCACGGGCTGAACTCATTGTGGCCAGCTCCTATTTAATGGCAACCGCCGTCCGTGCCACAGGAAGGTGGGGAGCTGGCGCAGTGGCCTGGGGCTATTGTTAACACTTGCGAAGTTCACAAAGTTCCTACAGGCAAGGGGAACAAAGGGCAACGCTCATGGTTCGGTGCTTTGTCTGGAGAACGTAAGGCCTGTTACCTGCTCTATAGTCCATTACTCGTAAAGTATAGCACACTACAGAAATGATATGTGTGTGTCTTTCAGCTAATGTTGCCGGTTGTCTCGATTTTCGCAGGATGTCCCAATTTTTAGCGATGTCACCATCCGTTCCGTGTGAGCGTTGCGACTTAATGGCATTGTAAAAAATTCGAACTATAGTTCGTATAATGAAGTTCTGTTTATTTTGACACAACCACATTTCATGACACAGTCACGGAATTCCTATTATTATATCGTACAAATGTTATTACGCACAAAAATAAGGAACGAGGTACTCATGAAACCAACCAGTCATTTAACATGTGAGAAGCTTCTGTCCCGTGACATTCTTGAACATATTTGGCAACAGTCATTTTAAATCAATTGAAATGGAAATGCCGTGGGCTAGGGCCTCCCGTCGGGTAAACCTTTCGCCTGGTGCAAGTTTTTCGGGTTGACGCCACTTCGGCGACTTGCGTGTCGATGGGGATGAAATGATGGTGATAAGGACAACACGACACCCAGTCCCTGAGCAGAGAAAATCTCCGACCCAGCCGGGAATCGAACCCGGACCGTTAGGTATGACTTTCCGTCACGCTGACCACTCAGCTACCAGGGGCGGAAAATCTAGCAATAATCTGCCATCATTTGCATATCCCATCTTCTTTGGTAGTGTTCTTCAATAGTTTTAAAATCCTGGTGAAACCTTCCACTTCGCCCTCACAGGTATCTCCTAACTTCCTCATGTTACACCCAAAGTATGTGAAACTGTTAGCCATCTCGTTTACCATTTGTACATAGTTTCCAGCTTGAAGTTCATCCTGTCAATTTCCTAAAGCTCTAACAAATACGCCGAGCGGTTCTAGGCGCTTCAGTCCGGAGCCGCGCGACTGCTACGGTCGCAGGTTCGAATCCTGCCTCGGACATGGATGTGTGAGATGTCCTTAGGTTAGGTTTAAGTAGTTCTAAGTTCTAGGGGACTGATGACCTCAGGTGTTAAGTCCCATAGTGCTCAGAGCCAGCCTCTAACAAATACATTCACCAAATTTAAAATGGGAGCATGCTGCTTTGACATTTTCCGTACTCAGCTGAGGCATTTGTTCTTATTAAGAGCCTTTACAAACAGGTTCTAAGGTCCGACCTGATGTGGAGTGCGGGAAATATGATTTTGTCTCTTTCATCTAAAAGATCGTCAATAACATTCTTTTCCCCAACGTCCATGTCATCTCTCTTAGACCACTCGTTTCCATCCCAATTGTGTGTTTTGAATCCGCTACCCCCAAGCACAAAAATAAAATATATCTCCTGTAGCCATTAGCTGGCCAGGGGGAATGTTAATCTTTTAAAAATGTTATACAGTGTGTAAACCGTATAAGGGTCCAAAATTATACAGGTGTCATATCTCGAAATGCTTGACAAAAAGTCTAGTAACATGTTTGCGTGTTTCCTACGGTTGTCCCAGAAAAAAACAGTTCGTCTCAGGATAATGGTTTTGGAAAAGTAGATAGTTGCCCGTGCACATACGTAAGCAATCGGTTCCTGATATTACCCGCTGCGCGTATTGACATCGCGAGCGTAAATTGTAAACACATAGGCAACTGCGGCCTGAGTGACTGCGTCATTGTAATATACCGAGCGATGACAGTAGGCGAGGAACCTGTGCAGATGTTATTGCAACTCTATTAACTATTAGGATGGAAAGGAGATTTACTGTAGCTGAACTATGCGATATGCATTTAATTTATGGCGAGGCAAACGGTGTTGCGAGGGCAGCTGTACGAATTTATCGAAAACGTTTCCCACAACGACGACTTGCTGCACGAAAGACATTTGCTGCTGTGCTCCAAAGGTTTGTTTCATTGTAATTCTCTACTTGTATGCGATTATTACTATCATCATCATCATCATCTTAATAAAGTACAGTAGTTATCTGCACCTTTGTAAATTTTCGTCCGTATGCGAAACGTATCTTCTGTTCTGATATGCTTTCCGTTTTAGTTACATGATGACAAAATACAACTGACGAGTACGTATTTAATTTCCTTAGATTGAGAGATACTGGCTCTTTACTGCCCCGCGCAGAAGGCAGAGGCCCACAACGCGCCGATCGCACGTTGGAAGCTGAGGAAAGAATTCTGGACCGCATCCAGGAGTATCCTTCTCAGAGTACTAGAAGCATCGCCCGCCACGTGGGTATATCGCACACTGTCGTTCATCCCACATTCAACGCGTACAAGCATTGGAAGAACAAGATTTTCCTCCACGACGTGAATTCTCAGAGTGGTTTTTGTTGCACGGTGCGCAGCATGATTTTGTCAACAAAACACTTGTCAAAGATGAAGCGTGTTTCACTCGCGACGGAATAACTAATTTCCATAACATGCACACGTGGAGTGTACACAATCCTCGCCACGTAGTGGCAATACATTTTCAGCGACGATTTTCCGTAAATGTGTGGGCGGGTATGCTCGATAATTACATTATTCGGCCCTATGTTTTACCTGCACGTTTGACTAGTAACTATTACCGAACGTTTCAAGAGGAAACATTGTTACCAACGTTGTTAGAAGACATTCCGTTAGGCATACGTCATAACATGTGGTTCCTTCACGATGGTGCTCCACCCCACATTGGTCACAGAGTACGCAGATTTTTGGATAGTGGATTTCGAGGACGACGGATCGGGCGTTCGGGTCCACGTTGATGGCCAACACGCAGCCCTGATTTAAATCCACTGGATTTTTACTTTTGGGGCCATATGAAGTAACTTGTTTATGCTGAGCCAGTAAATAATGTGGACGAATTGACGCAGAAGATTTTAGATGCTGCCAATACCATTAAGGCCAATGTGCATGTGTGTGAACAAGTGCGACGAAACTGGGTTCGCCGTTATGAAGCATGTGTAGAAGCGAATGGTGGTCATTTCGAACATTTATTATAGTATTGGTGTAAGAGGAAACGAAGTAATGGGTTTTCTTTTCGTTACGATGTTGTTGTACAGAAGGAAAATAATGTGAATTTAGTATTCGTTGTGGCATTGCTGTAAAAACGTGAAACAGTTGATTGTAATTAATGCACAGCTATCTACTTGGTGATTCATTGAATTTGTACTAATGGAAATACATTGTGTTTGATATTAGCTTGTCATTACTACTACGACCTTCGTTATCGACTTGTTGAGAAACAGACTGGTTGTATTCAATTCACGTAAAGCGAATTACACATTCTTGGCAACCCAAAAACAGTTTGCATTTCTTTTTTCGGTACCACCTAATTATCACATCACGTCGTTGTACACGTCTAATGATTTCAATCCTCTGGTCGGCTCGTTGCCTTTCTCTGGCCGCCCCGTCATTGTAGGCAATAAGCTCGGTACGCCGTGTACTGTCGGTTGACTACGTAAACAGAAATTCGTATACTATCTATCCTACGAACATTAGGTTTTAATAATACAAAAATAAAGTATATGATACAAGAAAATGTCATTAGACTTTTTTGTCAAGCACACTGAGATGTACTATCTGTATGATTTTGGCGCCTTTTACCGTTTACACCCTGTATATCGTTTATTTTTCAGTCTGAGTTGCATTATTTTTATATAGTTCCAACAGTTTCGATCCCCTGGATCTTCTTTAGATCTTTGTAATTACGTAAGAAAACCATTGTGCCTGTATCGGAACTTCAAATCAGTATTCCCATGTATAGCTTTCTAAGTCTCATATTCTAAAGTAACTAAAATTCGAGAACAACGCTGGGCGCTTATAGATGTATAATTCCAGTACCAGATGTAGTCATTTTCTTTTGTTCTTCAGCAGATTCTGGAACAGTCTGCTGAAATTCCCATGCAGATGACGCAGGTCATAGACTTCCCAAACGTTGTTCATGCAAAAATAAGTTTGAAAAAGAAGATCAACCGTTTTGTGACATTATTTGCCTAAAACAAAATTGTTAAGGCTTTCATGGCCACTTGTTGACAGACTGTCTATTGGCTTTTGTCTCAGGTTCTTCGGCCGCTGTTCATCTGATGTTTTTACTGACGTTTCGCCAGCACGAGTGGCTGGCATTGTCAAAGCTTCACCCTCCATGTCCTTCTATGTAGGCTATATTAGCCTAACAGGTGTAAGTTAAACAAAAGATTTGTTTACTGTCAGTAAAATATTTGTATTTTACCATGGTAGTTTGTGTAAGTACGAAAGTGGAAAGCCACTTTGCATGCCTTCTTTCATTTGATATGAGAATAACACACTAATTGAGGATAATGAAGGAGCAGAGTATAATAATACTCTTTTATAAAAGTGAACTGCATTACAGTGGCTGTATAGTCTGGAACCGCGCGGCCGCAACGGTCGCAGGTTCGAATCCTGCCTCGGGCATGGATGTGTGTGATGTCCTTAGGTTAGTTACGGTTAAGTAGTTCTGTTCTAGGGGACTGATGACCTCAGAAGTTAAGTCCCATAGTGCTCAGAGCCATTTGAACCATTTTGAACAGTGGCTGTAGGCACTGACTTCTATCTAACTTCATATCAAACACATTAACGTGGTGCAGGTCTTCCTTGGTTCTCTGAATGCCTTCTGTGGTGTGTGGGAATGAGAAGCACACTGGACAGGCAAGCCATTTATCTACATGACGAAAAAAGCACCCCTCTTTCATCGGGACAGAAGGGGAGCCTCTGGTGTTGAGTGCATGAAAGTCGCCACGCTGGGACAAACACTGGAGATGTCAGCTATTGTGCATTTACAACATAGTCCTGCACGTGGCCGAGCTGAGGCTAGGGAAGACAGTGGGAGACCAATTGTTTCTTGTGTTCTGAACAGTGCCTTCTGGAGATAATGATCTTACGTTTTCTTAAATAAATATCGCTTGCAGAAAGATAAGAGACTAGCGTCGGGTGCAGTTTTTGACTTTCAGAGGACCTCTGATGCGAAGCTGGTTGCTGAGCTTGAAGACACACATTTGGTAGAAACGTTTCTCACGTCTAGGAGACGGAGCAGAAGCAGCAGCTTTTTGGGGAAAAAAGGACTATTCAAGAAGTCATTCGCGTTTTGTTCTGCCGCGGTTCCCTTGATGGAATTTCTGTGCATAAAGGAACCTCATCCTTGGCCTGCTGAGTGTTCATATTCTGCAATTGGTGAGCATGTCCTGTTTTGGCGGGAAGGAATGGCAGGTTGTAAGGTTCGGTTAAAAGTCTTGAAATTTGCTGGGTATGGGAAGGTGCGGAGACTTTGCGCACATCAGTAGCGTTCTTTGAGAGGTGGAGAGCCATGTGCACTTGGTGCGCATCTTAGCAGACGAGCGGGGTCCAGTGTTTGTGTCGAAGGATGCTCGACACTCGACCTTCACCGCAGAGGCGCACACACACTTTCTACACCTATCATATTGATCAACTATAGTGAACATAATTAGCAGCCCCGCCATCATAGGACAAATCTTGGTCTGTATTTGATCAAGTCATTGCGAAGATCAGTCCCACTCTAGCATTGCTTCACTAGATGCATAAGATTCTCAATAGGGCCAACAGTCACTGTATTCATTTAGATAAAAATTTTCGAGTAATTTTCAGAACGTCTGCTGCATCCAAGGGCATGTATTCTTGTTCATTCACATAACGCTGAAACTCAATAAATTTACTGACAAGGGAACCTCCCCATCGCACCCTCCTCAGATTTAGTTATAAGTTGGCACAGTGGATCGGCCTTGATAAACTGAAAACAGATCAATTGAGAAAACAGGAAGAAGTTGTGCGGAACTGTGAAAAAATAAGCAAAATATACAAACTGAGTAGTCCATGGGCGATATATACATCATCATGGAGACCGTCAGCTTAGGAGCGCCGTGGTCCCGTGGTAGCGTGAGCGACTGCAGAAGAAGAGGTCATTAGTTCAATTCTTCCTTCGAGTGAAAATTTTACTTTCTTAATTTTTGCATAGTTATTATCTGTCCGTTCGTTCATTGACGTCTCTGTTCACTGTAATAAGTTTAGTGTCTGTGTTTTGCGACCGCATCGCAAAACCGTGCGATTAGTAGACGAAAGGACGTGCCTCTCCAATGGGAACCGAAAGCTTTTATCGCAAGGTCATAGGTCAACCGATTCCTCCACAGGAAAAAACATCTGATATATTCTATACGACACTGGTGACGGCATGTGCGTCACATGACAGGAATATGTTGTCGATCCACCTAACTTGTACACTTGGCGAATGGGTAAAAAGATTCTTCTATCTTGCCCGATTTTGATTTTTTTGTGAATGTGATAATCACTCCCAAAAAGGTGATGAAAACATAAGAGTTTGTCACATAAACTGAAAATAAAAAATTAAACTTCTCACTCAATGGAATATTAGAACCAAGGACCTTTCGTTCCGTAGCTGCTCACGTTACCATGAGACCACGGCGCTCCATCTTTTCCATTGTACTTGATGTTGCCTATCTTCCCATGAACTACTCAGTTTGTGTATTTTGCTTATTTTTTCACGGTTCCACACAACTTCTTCCTGTTTTCTCAATTGATCTGTGTTCAGTTTTTCAAGGCCTATCCACTGTGCGAACTTATAACTATATCTGAGGGGGATGCGATGGGGAGGTTCCCTAGTGAGTATAATTCACATAGGGGACATTTGCAAAGTGATCTGATATTCTCTCAGAGTCATATTCGTTTAATTAGTGTTTAAAGTGAATAAATTAATGTGTTAATGCAAAGTTTGTTTTTTTAACATCTACCATTCATATCAAATTTATTTGTTTGCAATTCTCCACTTTAGACTCCGTAGGTGGGGTCATAAATTCTTCGGATTATCCGCCAGCCGCTGTAGCCGAGCGGTTCTAGGCGCTTCAGTCCGGAACCGTGCTGCTGCTACGGTCGCAGGTTCGAATCCTGCCTCGGGCATGGATGTGTGTGTTGTCCTTAGATCAGTTAGGTTTAAGTAGTTCTCATTCTAGGGGACCGATGATCTCAGATCTTAAGTCTCAGAGTTCTTATAGCCATTTTTTCGGGTTACCCGTTCCACCCTACATAACAATTACAGCTTTGGTCTTAGAGGCTTGTCCGGTTTGTCAGAGCAAACATTTTTACATGGAAGGAGCTCTCCAGCAAAGCCTGTTTTATTTGCAGTCGACAAAACGTATTTTGATAATTTGATAGTGTGTTTTGGTTCAAATGGCTCTGAGCACTATGGGACTTAACTTCTGTGGTCATCAGTCGCCTAGAACTACTTAAACCTAACTAACCTAAGGACATCACACACATCCATGCCCGAGGCAGGATTCGAACCTGCGACCGTAGCGGTCGCGCGGTTCCAGATTGTAGCGCCTAGTACCGCTCGGTCACTCCGGCCGGTGATAGTGTGTTTTGTTCATTCATTATTGTGATCTGTGGTATGCATAAAAATGCCCCCGTATGTGTAATCCCGTCGCATACCCAGGGCATGTTTGCACACTCTACCTGAAATTATATCAAATTATTTTGCACTCTCAAAAACAACGTTGAGTGACAAGTATATACAGTTATTCTTTAATAACCACGTTGTAAGACTAAACAATTTTAAACAATATAAATCTAACCCATTTGTATTTATAATTCCGAAAAGAAATCTGCTTAAATGTGCTCTGGTCTCCCCTAAATGAAAAATATACAATTTCGGTATCATACGATACGGACAGTACTTGTAGATGGAGCGCGCAATATTTTTGCCTTGAATGGTTCGCCCGCAGGCTGGTCCGGATGCAAAAGTTATCGGAGTTGATAAACTCGCCAATGCATAGGTGGACCCTTCCCCCACTTCGGCGTCCCCTTGTCCACTCGTTCGGGCCCTGCGGCCGCCACTGGCCAATCTCATTTCCGTTTGCCACTTCAGGAGTCCCTATTTGCCAAATCTCGACTCCCATTCGGCGGCCAACGAAATATTCCGCTGCCCGATATTGCCAGGGGAGCGCTGCGCCCGCTTATACGGCGCACCGTGACTCGATGTTGGGAAGAAAACTCCGGCGACTTTCTGCGATGTGGTGAAGCTGTCACATACCTCAGGCGGTATTACATACGTAAACAGAAAATGGCGCTGTATGAGAAACTGCGTAGTGATGTAAAATGAAACACCTAGCAGTGTGGTTTCTGTTGCATGTTGCGTGCGGCAGTCACCCTGAGAAAGTTTGCCTGCAACAGCAGACAATAGCTTACACGTCTCAGTTTACATCACCACGCGATCCCTCCTACAGATTTCTTTTTCGTTATGCCTCCGGCAGCGAAATAATATGGCCACTTGGCACTGTCATCAGAATCATATTTACATTTTAGTAAATGTCAGGGTATCGATGAGTCCATTTATGACTTTCGAGAGTCTAGGAATTTATTAATTCCCTTCTACTGTTCAAGAGACCCAATTTTACTTATGCTAGGTTGCTCTAATTAAAATTCAGCTACTCACAGAGGTCTCATGTGAATTATAGTATCGAAGCGAAACTCGTTACTTAGTATAATGAATTAGTGCAGAAACTATTTACGCTGAAAAAAAATTGTTCCAATTTTGGCCACCAAGTACAAATCTGGCAGCCGGCGGAGTGGCCGCGCGGTTCGAGGCCCCATGTCACGGACTGAGCGGCCCCTCCCGAAGGCGTTTCGAGTCCTCCCTCGGGCATGGGTGTGTGTGTTGTTCTTAGCGTAAGGGGAGACGGAAGGGAATTTTTATCCCTGTTCTGCCAATGCTATTTTACCCTTTGAATAGGTATACTTCTCAAAGGAAATATAAGTGATAAAAAATGAAATTTTTACTGTATATATATAACATATCTGCCTCAATTTACAAGTAAAATGAACATTATACCCCTCATGGTTTTGAAGAAAAAAATGTATTCTTTCACTAGTGAAATTTAACTTTTTTTGTGTGGTGTCACCGCCAGACACCACACTTGCTAGGGGTAGCCTTTAAATCGGCCGCGGTCCGTTAGTATACATCGGACCCGCGTGTCGCCACTATCAGTGATTGCAGACCGAGCGCCGCCACACGGCAGGTCTAGAGAGACCTCCTAGCACTCGCCCAGTTGTACAGCCGACTTTGCTAGCGATGGTTCACTGACAAAATACGTTCTCATTATCCGAGACGATAGTTAGCATAGCCTTCAGCTACGTCATTTGCTACGACCTAGCAAGGCGCCATTATCAGTTGCTATTGATATTGTAAAGAATGTACAGACAAGAGCTACGTTCAACATTAATGGATTAAAGTTAAGTATTCCACCAAGTACCACCTTTTTTCTGAAGTCTAAATTCCTTGTCCTGCTCCAGACCTCACGCCAGCCTGCGTGAGCTAAAACGCTTGCCTTTCGGCTTCCTCTCATAGTGGGTTGGTTCTCTTGCCAATCCACAACATTTTGTACATTAATTATTATAAAACAGTTTCTGATTGTTTGGTGGTTCTCGATTTACTTGTAATAACTTGGTACCATGTGCAGTACAAATTGACAAAATTTCACGTTTCTAACCCCGTTAGTTAATGAAATAATGGTACCTGAAAGTAAAAAAAAAAAAAATGTAGTTTTGAGAAGAATTCATTTAAAGTTTAATATTGCGATTCTAGTATAGTTATTGATGAGAATTACTTACCACAAATATTTTCCTGCACCATACTGAGTATCATCTGAATCATACTGGTCTTCTTTTCTTCTGTTGGTCCCTCTTCTTTTCTGTCTGGATTCTTTTGTGCATTTTAAATTAGCAGTATCTGCTTTACGGATTCTCTCTTTACTTATTTGCACCAAGGATTTTGCAGTATTTGCACTAGATTTTCTGACCAATAATTCCAAAACATCCAGTTTTCTAATTAAACCATCGTTGAAGCATAAAATAGCAACATAAACACCTAATTTGAGGGTTGTAAATTGAACAAATACAGTTTTCGGTCACCGGTTCCAAATGACAGAATTCACACATCCATTTAAATTTTGGGATTTCCCATGACGACATTTCTTCAACAAGGTATCTTCATAAAGGTCTCTAAATATGGGTTTAATTTCATTCATGCCTGATGCAGGTAAAGAATGTTTGTGGTCATATCCGGCACTTTTCCTGTACTTGCACCAAGTGTCAGGATCATTCGGGTAAAGACCGTGCACTGGAAAAAGATAACCTATACAGCTTTTTTCATGTTTCCTAAATTCCTTGCATTTCTTCTTATGGCCAAGCCATAATAATTCTGTAATCTATCTATTTCAACATTTGTCAGACGACCTTACTAACTATCTTATTACCCTCTTCCAATATTATTTTTTACTTTTCTTTCAATAATCTTCTCAACCTGGACCTCATTCTCATCTAGACATGCCCAACGCACTAATTTAGAAACTGTGACATTAGGACCATAGGGTTGTTCTGCACATACCCGGTCATAAGCCTTTCTGACACCGTCCCCAGATTGCACAGAGCGTCAGGAAAAGCACCATATGTCATGAAAAAATTGTCGTACTTATATAAAACAAAAACCGTTTCAAGCAGGAAAGACAAGGCATTTCAAATATACTAAAATCTAAGAATCGAATTTTTGAAGCCCACTTGCCTTTCGTCTCCCCATAAGTTAGATTAAGTAATGTGCAAGTCTAAGGACCGATGACCTCAGTATTTTGGTCCCTTATGAATTCACACACATTTGGACATTTGAACAAATCTAACGTTATGAATGCAAGACAGACGTATAAGACTATTTCCATAATAATGGATTGTGACTGGAACGTGGCCAAAAAAGATCAAACAAGTGAGAAAGGCATAATGTTGTTTTTATTATTAACCGTCACTTGTACAATTTGTTCAATATGAACACCAGAGACGTCGACGAGATCCTGTACAGTGCCAAATTTTCATTTGGTAGCCAAAATTGAAATTAATTTTCTCCAGTAGAAATCGGTTTCGCATTAAACCTTTAACATATCTACCAAGCTGTGTCGCCATATGATAGTTAAAGCCTCCGCTGGACCTCCCTGAGTAGCTGCGCTTTAATTACAACCACCCGGTATGAGTGTGGTTCCATGAGCCCAACTCAGTTTTGTAATGGGCCCTCAGTCCTGTTGTACTCACCTCCGTAGCTGAATTCGTTAACGTGTTTGTGGTGGCAGTCTACTCCGAAGTCAGTTGATGGTGGATGACGCTTTCATTGTCAGTATTTGGCTGGAAAGGACAGGAGAGGTGATTGTGTAAATTTTCCAGCTCCAGTCCCCGGTTAAATTCCAGATTTCGAAATTAATTCGCTGACTGCAAATCTTTGACACGAATCCTGCACTGATCTAATCCTCCATATGCCACACTGTCTACAATCTTATATTGTACTCCACTAAATTCGTCATCTAATGCTCGCAACATTACTTAACTGTATGACAGCTGTAGGCGGGCGAGCGACGATAATGACATTGGTTTGAACAATTCACTCTCCCTGTTGTGGGAATCCATGTAATGTTGCAAGCATTAGGTGCTCATTTTAGTGGACTACAAATAAGAATGTAGAATGTTTGATATATGGAGGTTTGGGTCGGTCCAGGGAGCGTGCTGAGATAGCCGTAGTGTTTAAGCCAACTGCTCGCGATAAGCGAGAAATCAAGGTTTGATTCCTCGTTCGACAGGAAGTTTCATCTGGCGCTAATGGATGGTAGCTTTGTACCTACTACAGCTGATTTCAAGAAATTTATAATCACCTAATAACTATGAAATATCTCGTTCAGCTGTAGATCGTCAACTGTGTCTGTTCTTCCAGACATGCACGTAACGAAATTCCAAAACTCTCTGTAGTGTGTGGTGCAGCGAAAGAATGCGACATAGTTGGTAGTGGTCCGTCCATTGGATGAGGATGTTAAGCTTTACAGTCCCCTTGGTGCTATTCGAGAGCACTATGTACACTATGCCATTAAAAGTATCTGAACACCTAGCTGAAAATAACTTTCAATTTTTTGGCGCCCTCCATTGGTAATGCTGGAATTCAGTTTGGTGTTGGCCCACCCTGAGCAATGGATGACAGATTCCACTCTTGCAAGCATATGTTCAATCAGGTGCGGGAAGGTTTCTTGGGGATGGCAGACCATTCTTCACGGACTTCTGCACTGAGGAGAGGTATCGATGTAGGTCGGTGAGGCCTGGCTCGAAGTCGGCGTTCCAAAACATCCCAAATGTGTTTTATAAGATTCAGGTCAGGACTTTGTGCAGTCCAGTCCAATACAGGGATGTTATCGTGTGCAACCACTCCGCCACAGGCCGTGCATTATGAACCGGTGCTCAATCATGTTGAAAAATGCAATCGCCATCCCCGAATTGCTCTTCAACAGTGGGACGCAAGAAGCTGCTTAAGACATCAATGTAGACTCGTGCTGTGATAGTGCCATGCAAAACAAAAAAGGCTGCAAGACCCCTCTATGAAAAACACGACCACACCATAACACCACCGCCTCCGAATTTTACTGTCGGCACTACACACTCTAGCAGACGAAGTTCACCGGGAATTCACCATACCCAGACCCTGCTATCGGATTGCCTCATTGTATACCGTGTTTTATCACTCGACACAACGTTTTTCCAATCGTCCACTGTTTACGCTCATTACACCAAGCGAGGCGTTGTTTGGCATTTATCGGCGTGATGTGTGGCTTATGAGCAGCCGCTCGACCATGCAATCCAAGTGATCTCACCTCCCGCCTAACTGTCATAGTACTCGCAGTGGATCGTGATGCAGTTTGGAACTCCTGTGTGATGGTCTGGATAGATGTCTGGCTATTACACATTACGATCCTCTTCAACTGTCGGCGGTCTCTGTCAATCATCAGACGAGGTCGGCCTGTACGTTTTTGTGTTGTACGTCTCCCTTCACATTTCCACTTCACTATAACATCGGAAACAGTAAACCTAGGGATGTTAAGAGTGTGGAAATCTCGCGTACAGACCCAATCGCCTGATCACGTTCGAAGCCCGTGAGTTCCGCTGGGCGCCCCATTCTGCTCTCTCACGATGTCTAATGACTGCTGAGGTCGCTGGTATGGAGTGCCTGGCAGTAGGTGGCAGCACAATGAACCTAGTATGAAAACGTATGATTTTGGGGGTGTCCAGATACTTTTGATCACATAGCGTACATACACGTTACCAAGCATCGCAAATGTAAAACTAGATTCTACACGCATCCACTACACACATCACACTCTTCAACTATACATATGACACAGCTATCAGATTTCCGCAAGGAAAGGGGAAAGCCTTTCCGATAGGGAACAGAACCCACCCCTTGGTATATCCCAGACAGCAAAGCCATACGACAATTACATTTAGTTCAACTGTATTTTTCCATATTATTTAAAAAATTATAAGTTGAGGGAACTGTGGACGCATACACGCAAAATGGCTACACTATACAGATAGGCGTAGTTCACTTAATCGGGCATTAGAACCTTGCAGAAAACATCAGTTAATAAATCGTGTGATGTGTTTCTGCAAAGAGTGTTACACACAGAGAAAAAAACGACCAATACGTTTAAGTGCGTATATATTAAGGTGCCAATGTTCATAATAACTGCACTAATATCCCTAACACCGTGTATATTTACAAGTTTGAAACTCATGACATCAAAGCCTTTAAATACAAAACTGAAGACGTCCCTGGTAAAACAAAATGTAACAACTAATAGAAAATTAGCTTGATAAAAAGTAATGTGAATTTCGGATCAAATTTTTTGCCAGTTTCGACAGACATGTCTCGTAAGTAAGTTCGTAGAGAGCACTCATGGTGAGAATTTGTTCTTTACGAGCACTCGAAGAGAACGATGTGATGTGGAGACGTGTGACTGCTAGTTTTAGCAAATAAAGGTGAGTTTATTCTGGTGAGTGTATTTGAAGAAAGTTATTTCTTGAACTTTTTTTGAGCATTAAGTTATACCTTTTACTCTGTTGCTCATCGTACAATGTGTTGTTGAAATCTTATTTTATCGGTATCCATTAAAAGTGAATAGCATCAATAGGACAAAATTGTTAAGGCTCTCGTGGCCACTTGTTGACAAATTGCCTGCTTCTGTATCGGGTTTTTCGTCCGACGTTTGTTTGTTGATTTCTTATACGTTTCGCCAGCACGAGTGGCTGGCATTGTCTAAGCTTCATCCTCCATTGCTGGGCGAGGGTGAAACTTTAAGAATGCCAGCCACTCGTGCTGGCGAAACGTCGGCAAAATCAACAAACAAACGTCGACTGAAGAGCCACTTACAGAAGCCACAACGCTGTTTGTCATGAATAGAGCCATCACAAATCCATAAAGTGCACACTTTCAATGAAATGAAATTGTTCGGTGACGTCAAACATTATTGCTACTGCGCTCAGTTGTACAAGAATTATCCAACAACGGAATTTTTGCAGAAATATTCTCTTAATTTAAAATCCGTTCATCACTAACGAAACTGATATCTGGCAAACTTGTAAGTATTGATGAACAGCCGTTGGGTTCCAAGACAAGTGGAATCACTGTAATTCCGTGGAATGTTGAAACGTTCTTCACACCTACATGTCCATATGCAGGGTGATTAGCTCCAGTCTCAGACGCTTATGAAGGTGTTGTAGGGTAGCTCGTGCTGAGAAATAACTGTTAAAATTGTTCGATACGCTGCCCCTTTCCGATTTGCGTGAAAACTAACTGACTGGTGTAGGATTGTCTTCAGTGATGAGTCCCACTTCGAGCTGAGCCCCAACTACGAGCAGTGGGAAATCAGCCTGATTCCCGCTCGCCGTACTGTCCGAAAGACACGAGTCATAGTTTATGGTGCCATCTCTTTTTCATAGCAGGACCCATTGGTTGTCATCCGTTGCACCGTTAGAGCAAAATTCATGGCAAGCCATGTTGGACTTACAGTTCAGCAAGATAATGGCCGCCCGTACAGGGCGAGAGATTCTACTCCTTGTCTTCGTGCTTGCCAAACCATACCTTGACCAGCAACGTCGCCCGGCCTCTCCCAAATTGAGAACTTTCAAGCATTATGAGTAGAGCCCTCCAACCAGCTCGGGGTTTTGACACTAACGCACCAGATAAACAGAACTTCCCCGACATCCCTTAGGAGTACATCCAACAACTCTATCATCAATTTAAAGTCGAATAATTACTTTAATAATGGGCAGAGGTGAGTTGCTCAATTTGTGAAGCCCTCTCTCTTGAATAATTAATCAAAATTTTCCTAAATTTTAATCATTTGTTTGCCTGTACAATTTAGATCACATCTACTGACTTCCGTCCCATTCGGATAATTCCTTCGTGTTGAGTCTATTTTGTAAGTTGACGAGAAGGATAAGTTGTTTAAGAACCGATCGTAAAGTACGCAGAATAGTATGTGCCATTTATTAATGTAGTTCGTATCTAAACCCGATGATTGTTTTGAGTGTTATGTGGTTTTTAATCGAGCTGCGTAATAAAATTCATGGAGCTGAGCAGCAGCCATGTTTAACCATTGTCACTCAAGGTGACGAGGCTCAGCCGCTGGAGTCTCACTACTGCTACAAGTGGACAGAAGTCGTACATTCTGAGAAAAGTGCACAGCAGGTCCGGTTTCAGGGGGAAAACAACCCTTGGCAAAAGCAGAATGGACCCTTCCCTGTCACTGTAGGGTGGGAAAAAAATAGTCCATCAGTAACAATATATCTGTGCCGGCAGCTCGTGGTCTAGTGGTTAGAGTCGCTGCCGCTGGATCAGGGGTCCCGGATTCCATTCCCGGCATGGTAGGCGATTTTATTCTTCCGGGGACTGAGTATTTGTGTTGTCCTCTTCATTTCATCATCATTCGCAAAAAAATAGCGAGACTGAACTGTAAAGAGATTGGGAATTTGTGCGGGTGATGACATCGTGATTGACCGCCCCACAAATCATCATAATCAATACTTTTGGATGAGAAAGAGTTGCTCGGAGCAGTAATTAACAGGAGTCACGTTGGTGCGGATAATTATAAGCTAATTGCGGGTGTTACGAAAAGTGATGTATCTGTCATCACTAGAGACGAAAAATTTACAAATAGGAGTAGGTCATATTTTGTGTGTAGATTTTGATGGGGTCTGGCTGAACGCAGAGGCGGATTAAAATTTATCGTTACTTCATTTATTGTTGCAAAATAAAACTATGTATAATGGCTCAGTGAGTGATTTTCATTTGTATACAAAAGTTTTACGTTGAAAGGAGGCAATATCTTCCTAGTTGTATGAGATAATATGAGATAAGCAAAGAAAAAATGGCTCTGAGGACTATGGGACTAACATCGGAGGTCATCAGGCTCCTAGAACTTAGAACTACTCCAACCTAGCTAACCTAAGGACATCACACACATCCATGCCCGAGGCAGGATTCAAACCTGCAACCGTAGCGGTCGCACGATTCCAGACTGAAGCGCCTAGAACCGCTCGGCCACACCGGCTGGCTGGTAAGCAAAGATTACGTCGTACTAACACGTCTTGTCTCACTGGTAAATAGAGCTGTAGTCAATATCTTACCGTGTGTACTCTTACTATTATGCTAGATAATCGCAGATGTGTTATCGACGTGACTAAGTGGGTAAATAAAATAGCAGTGGAGAATCTTTTTGTGAATGGTGATTTGCATTATCTTAAATAGCTTGGCATTCTGTGTGCTACGTCCCGTGTGGCAACATATACTGGTATACAGACCTTAACGACGAATGTAACATTCGAATGATGTGTGTCTGCCAAGAAATGAAGTTCGATGAAACTTGGACCTTACAAAGAAAGAATCGATATTGTATAGTACAGAAGGTACCTGAAAGAAACACGCAATCAGACAAACAGAAATAACATTTTTATTCAAAGACAATAGTTGTATTGAGGTCACCGCGGTTCCTGGTGGTCCCTGGCATTACTGGCATTACTGAAGGCAGGACATGGTTCTTAGTAGAATGTGTGGTCACTCTCAATAGCAACGCATCATCTGCTGCATGCTCCCATGCTGGTCACGAGGTTGGTAACTACGTTGTTGTTGGTGGTAGACCGTCCCATTTCTCCACCGGCGCGGTTGAAATCTGCGGGATGGTCGTTGCTGGACGTGGACGTTTTCCGATACGTTTCCCCAACGCATCCCACATGTAAGCGTAAATGTCAGAGAAATGTACAGGTGAGTCAATTCATTTTAAGAGCTTCTCCAACCGCGTTGTTCGATGCAGTCGCACATTGTTATTCATAAAAATTAAGTTAGAGAATGCACCGCTGAAAAGACAAACATAGCGAAGGAGTACAGTATCACAGTAACGTAGACCGTCAGCGAGAGCGCACCCCGAGTTCCTGCTACTAATAAGGCGAGTACACCGTTCGTTTGTTGCACATTTTTACATGCTTCGAACAGGAGCGACTGCAGTAACGGATAGGAACTGTGATTGCTGTGTACAGATGTGAGCTGAGTTGGCGACCCTCCGCTCACAGCTTCAGGCTGCGTTGGCTTCCATCACACAGCTTGAGGCTGCTGCCAAGGGGCGTCACTGTGGGGGATCGAATGTGGGGATTTTAGGGACGTCGAGCATGTCCCACATGTTCTCCGGTCAGTCCACTGCTGTGACCGCCTTCTACGTGCACTGAGGTTGACCCCTCACCTGTGGTCGAGTGGGTGGGAGATCATTTCAAAGTCTGGCAGGCAGCGAAAAACTTTTTCGAGGGGCTGTCATAGGGCCTTTCCCGTTCGTTGGACGAACAGATTTTGGGCGTTATCTGTGGCTGACGATGTCTCTGAGCCAGATGCCGTCATCCACCCTGTTCCAGAGGACGCTTCTCGGCCCACAAGGTTTGGGCATTCACAGAGCATGAGTTTGCTGGTAGTTCGGAGCTCCAACGTTACGCCTGTGTTGGGGCCCCCTAGCAACATGGCTGCCAAGGAGGGGAAGGAAGCCAGTGTGCACTCCATGTGCATTCTGGGGAAAGTCATTCCGTATGTGGAAAGGGTGCTTCCAGATGCCATGAAGAGTACAGGGTGCAGCCAATTGCAGGTGGTGGCTCATGTTGGTAACAATGACGTGTGTCGCTTTGGATCAGAGCGGATTCTGTCTGGTTTCGGGTGGCTAGCGGAAATGGTAAAGACTGCCAGTCTTGCTTCCAAGATTAAGGCTGAGCTCACCGTCTGCAGCATCGTCGATAGAACCGACTGTTGTGATCCTTTGGTGTAGAGCCGAGTGGAGGGTCTGAATCAGAGGCTCAGGCGGTTCTGTGACCGTGTAGGCTGCAGATTCCTTGACTTTCGCCATCTGGTGGTGGGTTTCCGGGTTCCGCTTAATAGGTCAGGAGCCCAATATACACAGGAGGCGGCTACACGGATAGCGGGAGCTGTGTGGAAGGAACTGGGCGGTTTTTTAGGTTAGATGGTCTCAGGGAACAACAGAAGGGACGTCCTTCTGAAAGTGGGCAGGTAAAACACGGTAATGTAGTTGTAGAAATAATTGGTATTGTATTTGTAAATTGTCGCCGCTGTGTTGAGAAAGAACCAGAGGTCCAAACCCTAATAGAAAGCACTGAAGCTCAAATAGTTGTAGGTACAGAGAGCTGGCTAAAGCCGGAAATAAGTTCAGCCGAATTTTTTTCAAACCATTTAACAGTGTTCAGAAAGGATAGATTAAACACAGTTGGTGGTGGAGTATTTATTTGTCAGAGGTAGTTTGCCTTGTAGCGAAATTGAAGTAGATACCTGACAGTCGGTCTAAACCATTAATTGGATCGTTTTACCGACCCCCGGACTCAGAAGATACAGTTGCTGAACAGTTCAAAGAAAATTTGAGTCTCATTTCAAATAAGTACCCCGCTTATACAATTATAGTCGGTGATGACTTCAATCTACCCACGATACGCTGGAAAAACTATGCGTTTAAAGGCGGCGGCAGGCATAAAACGTCATCCGAAATTGTACTGAATGCTTTCTCAGAAAATTATTTTGAACAATTAGTTCATGAGCCAACTCGAAGCGTAAATGGTTGCGAAACATACTTGGCAACAAATAGTCTTGGACAAATAGTGAGTATTGTGACGAATACAGGGATTAGCGACCATAAGGCAGTTGCTGCTAGGCTGAATACCGTAACACCTACAACCATCAAAAACAAATGCAAGGTATATCTATTTAAAAAAAAGCTGATAAAAATGCTCATAACGAGTTTTTAAGAGACAGTCTTCACTCCTTCCGGTCTGATCATGTAAGTGTAGAGAACAATTAGTTCATGAGCCAACTCGAAGCATAAATGGTTGCGAAACATACTTGGCAACAAATAGTCCTGGACAAATAGTGAGTATTGTGACGAATACAGGGATTAGCGACCATAAGGCAGTTGCTGCTAGGCTGAATACCGTAACACCTACAACCATCAAAAACAAATGCAAGGTATATCTATTTAAAAAAGCTGATAAAATCCTCTTAACGAGTTTTTAAGAGACAGTCTTCACGCCTTCCGATCTGATCATGTAAGTGTAGAGAAGATGTGGAATGTTTTCAAAGAGACAGAATCGACAGCTCACTGCTATTGCAATGCACTTTGTTGAGAGTTTATGAGCGAAAAGCAGTCGACTAATTATTTAGTCTCTTCTGTTAGGTACAACCTCTCCAGGTTCTAATAGGCATAATTATTTTGTTTATTGTTCTTGTGTCAAGTACTTCACTAATATTGCCCCAAGCTTTTCCAGCTTTAGGTACAACCAAGAAAGAGTTTCAGTATTAACTTGAAGGCGATTGAGCTACTTCCCAGTTGACCATTTACTTATTTAACTTCTGTGAAACGATTACGTGTTATGGTCAGGGAATGGGATAAGAAAGTAAACGGAATGGTTCATGTGGTATGACATTTAAATGACAGCAGTAACCTTTGATGACACCAAGTTTATCTCAAAAAACCTTAATATATCGCAACAGAATGCCTACCAAATCCACTCGTTGATTTTCAGTTAAGTATTTAATTTTAATCTGCTGTTCCACACTCGAGTCATTAATTATTTTGAAATTTTCCTGATTTAGCATTGTATTCTCCTTGTATATAAATTCAACTTTTATTCCCTGGTAATATTTCCTATGTTCTTGATCTGTCTCTAAGAGATCAGTTTCTGCCTTGCATCCATTTACGAAGAGCGTTCATTTCCCTGTGGGAGGCGTATCCTTGCTTTCCTCTCATGTAAGCCAAGGTAGCCCCTGAAGGCCGGCAACCCATATTACACCACAGGGCACGAGGTTGTCTATGTCCAAGGGGTACCAAAGGCACCATGGTAAACACCCGGCTATTTACATACAAAATAATGGAAACAGACATTCCGAGCACTACTTCCTGCAGCGGGAGCTCGAGCCACGGCCTGCAGGAAGAATCACTACGCCAAAACCTGACTGGCTAGAGACAGTTAATTAGGGGCTAGAACTAGCCCCGAAGTTCAGTTCACACCAGTTGCCAACCTCGTGTACTGCGACTATTGAAGATTACGTCTTCGTCTCTGGATTGGATTAGAAGTGAACTTTTGTTTGCCTAAATCAGGAGACTTTTCGTTTCTTCTTCAGTCATAAACCTTGTGAACTTACATAAATAAAAGTTGTGTTTGTGAAAAATTGCGAATTGTCAGTCACAACAAAACCAATGACAGTTATGCAGTCCTCAGTTATTGTGTTGACTCCAATGTTTGCCATTGCTACTTCTCCTGTGGTCAGTGGAAGAGCATCCACTTTACATTTCGACATCGAGTGACAAAATACCTCACGATCCTACAATATGTAATGCTTTAGATGAGCACACCCTTTCAAACAAACCAACTGATATTACAATTGCTGCAGCAACTATGTCTAAAGTTACTAGTGTAGGAATGCCTCCTACTAAGCGTATACAGCTGACTGCAGCAAATTATGAGGCTGATTCTGACAATTTATAGTATCACACACAGTTACTCGTGAATGTACCTACCATTGTCATACCTTACCAAACTAACGCCCTCTTAATTGCCCCCACCCATTCTGACGAACGATTCATGTCTAGATGAAGTCGAATTTAGTTTTCCTAGTTTATAATAGGTGGTTGATTATTCTGTGCCATTCTGTTTTTACCCAAATTAGTATGCTGCCAGTTACTTATTGTAAAATACTAAGGTGGCTAATGTTGCCATTGTGGATCACTATCTCTGTTTATAACAGCCAGTATTGTATATATGACACTGCCTTCTTTGCTTTCCTCTATTAATTCGTTATGATAATGATTTAGATTCCTATTATTACCGTCACCGTACTCTCCATTGACATTTGGTTTACTGTTATTGTTTTCTTCATGGTTTTGGTTCGCTTTGTTATCACGATGGGGAATATTATTATTCTGTTAACCATTTCGATAATATGCTTTCACATCTTCATTGATCAAGTCAATCAAATACAATTCTGACATACACTCCTGGAAACTGAAATAAGAACACCGTGAATTCATTGTCCCAGGAAGGGGAAACTTTATTGACACATTCCTGAGGTCAGATACATCATATGATCACACTGACAGAACCACAGGCACATAGACACAGGCAACAGAGCATGCACAATGTCGGCACTAGTACAGTGTATATCCACCTTTCGCAGCAATGCAGGCTGCTATTCTCTCATGGAGACGATCGTAGAGATGCTGGATGTAGTCCTGTGGAACGGCTTGCCATGCCATTTCCACCTGGCGCCTCAGTTGGACCAGCGTTCGTGCTGGACGTGCAGACCGCGTGAGACGACGCTTCATCCAGTCCCAAACATGCTCAATGGGGGACAGATCCGGAGATCTTGCTGGCCAGGGTAGTTGACTTACACCTTCTAGAGCACGTTGGGTGGCACGGGATACATGCGGACGTGCATTGTCCTGTTGGAACAGCAAGTTCCCTTGCCGGTCTAGGAATGGTAGAACGATGGGTTCGATGACGGTTTGGATGTACCGTGCACTATTCAGTGTCCCCTCGACGATCACCAGTGGTGTACGGCCAGTGTAGGAGATCGCTCCCCACACCATGATCCCGGGTGTTGGCCCTGTGTGCCTCGGTCGTATGCAGTCCTGATTGTGGCGCTCACCTGCACGGCGCCAAACACGCATACGAGCATCATTGGCACCAAGGCAGAAGCGACTCTCATCGCTGAAGACGACACGTCTCCATTCGTCCCTCCATTCACGCCTGTCGCGACACCACTGGAGGCGGGCTGCACGATGTTGGGGCGTGAGCGGAAGACGGCCTAACGGTGTGCGGGACCGTAGCCCAGCTTCATGGAGACGGTTGCGAATGGTCCTCGCCGATACCCCAGGAGCAACAGTGTCCCTAATTTGCTGGGAAGTGGCGGTGCGGTCCCCTACGGCACTGCGTAGGATCCTACGGTCTTGGCGTGCATCCGTGCGTCGCTGCGGTCCGGTCCCAGGTCGACGGGCACGTGCACCTTCCGCCGACCACTGGCGACAACATCGATGTACTGTGGAGACCTCACGCCCCACGTGTTGAGCAATTCGGCGGTACGTCCACCCGGCCTCCCGCATGCCCACTATACACCCTCGCTCAAAGTCCGTCAGCTGCATATACGGTTCACGTCCACGTTGTCGCGGCATGCTACCAGTGTTAAAGACTCCGATGGAGCTCCGTATGCCACGGCAAACTGGCTGACACTGACGGCGGCGGTGCACAAATGCTGCGTAGCTAGCGCCATTCGACGGCCAACACCGCGGTTCCTGGTGTGTCCGCTGTGCCGTGCGTGTGATCATTGCTTGTACAGCCCTCTCGCAGTGTTCGGAGCAAGTATGGTGGGTCTGACACACCGGTGTCAATGTGTTCTTTTTTCCATTTCCAGGAGTGTATATTCGGATAGATTAATCAGTTTTTCTCTAACTCAAATGGATAGTTTAGCCTTCAATATTCTGATAATGTCAGCGGTGTGGAACTATCACAATATCAAGTTTTATTTGAGTGTTCTTCAAAGCACTTGGAAAGCCTCAAGGTTAAAGGCGTCCTTTGGCTAAAAATGTGCACTCAAAGTCTCCAGAGTCTCTGAAATATTCGGCAATGTCTGGCACCTTGCATGAAGCTGGTCACAAAAGCTAATTTTTGAATGTCTGACCACATGCATGACACCATTCCTCCAAAGGCCTTTAAAAACACAAACAGCTGCACAATTCCTTTGTGTGGGACAAAATTCTTGAACTGATGACGCCTGATTAAATTTTCTTCCAGCATTATATTCCTGTAATATGGCACCATCCTCGTGCCAAATTTTCTGACGTGGCTGCTAACGAGTCAAGTTTCACTGGCGATAATTTTCTCCATGTTCGTTCAGCCTCAAAATTTCCTTCTGAACCAGCCACCAACTTGTCAGTTTCTCTTACTTCAGCCAGTTCCTTTTCCATTTCACCTAAATGTTCAATGATAAGATGACGCCAAGTAAAAACTCATGGTTTAGCTTTTCGTCAGTCATCAGTACATCATATCTCATCAGAGGGTGTGATCTAATTTTCATTTCAGCAGCTCAGGCAGAAATCTAGCCTATTGCTTCTTGTGTCTTGTCCTGTTTAACAGTTCAGCTAGCAGTGTCAGCTATTGAACTGTGTCCAACAATTCGTTTTGGTTTTGCCGGATATTATTCATTTCCTTGGAAAGTTTCTGCGTGGAATCCGGTAGGACAATATATGATTCCTTCTATGCAGTGATCTCGTCCGTCAGTTCCTTCGCAATCGCATCCTGTCTATTACCTAGCTCAATAATTTTTCGACGCAATGGCATCTTGTTGTTTAGTTATTCCGAAAATCTGAGTTATTTCGTTAGCAATCATATCCTGTTTATGCGCAATGGCATCCTACTTCTGTGTCATATCATGTTTATTCGCAATGGTATCAGTTTTTTGTAACAAAACATACAAAAGTTCTCGTAAAGAACCAGCTGACGTAACGTTTAATTCTGACTTAGTAGCCGCCTCAGCCAATGACTCTGATAGTGGATTCGTACCATAGTTGAATCACATTGAAAACTGTAATTCCTGTTTCCCACTAATTAAACAGCTAATAATGCTATAATAATAACAATAATAATAACAATAACAATAATGATCGTAAAAAGTAATAATAATAACGACACTATAATGGTGTTTTACAAACGCCACGAGGAAAAAAGTTCAGTTTGCTCTTACTGCCTATCGACAGGATTATTAAATAATGAATCTGGACTGCAGAATCTCTGTTGTACAATTGGGAGACATCCTGCTGCATAACTGGTGTTGATCGTGTTCGCAATATCTGAATTGTCATAACAGTAAAAGCAATCTTAGCTATCGGACTCGCAATGAACGGTGCAGGTTTTGCCTAGTGCCGTAAACAATCGTGTAGCCTGATTAGATTTGATAACACTCCAGATAGAGTAAGATCCATGACATAGCATAACATTACTTGCCCAATAATGTTGAAGGCTTTTTAAATGACTTTCCACATTACGTGATATGCTATAATTTTCATATTCGACGTATAATACTATGAAAATTATAGCGAAATGTGGAAAGTCATTTAAAAAGCCTTCAACATCATTGGGCAAGTAATATTATGCTATGTCATGGATCTTACTCTATCTCGAGTGTTTTGAAATCTAATTAGGCTATACGATTTTTTACGGCACTAGTCAAAACCTGCACCGTTCATTGCGAGTCCGATAGCTAAGATTACTTTTACTGTTATGACAATTCAGATATTACGAACACGACAACACCAGTTATATATATATATATATATATATATATATATATATATATATATATATATATATATGTAAGGTGTTACAAAAAGATACGGCCAAACTTTCAGGAAACATTCCTCACACACAAAGAAAGAAAATACGTTACGTGGACATGTGTCTGGAAACGCTTACTTTCCATGTTAGAGCTCATTTTATTACTTCTCTTCAAATCACATTAATCATGGAATGGAAACACACAGCAACAGAACGTACCAGAGTGACTTCAAACACTTTGTTACAGGAAATGTTCAAAATGTCCTCCGTTAGCGAAGATACATGCATCCACCCTCCGTCGCATGGAATCCCTGATGCGCTGATGCAGCCCTGGAGAATGGCTTATTGTACCACAGCCGTCCACAATACGAGCACGAAGAGTCTCTACATTTGGTACCGGGGTTGCGTAGACAAGAGCTTTCAAATGCCCCCATAAATGAAAGTCATGAGGGTTGAGGTCATGAGAGCGTGGAGGCCATGGAATTGGTTCGCCACTACCAATCCATCGGTCACCGAATCTATTGTTGAGAAGCGTACGAACACTTCGACTGAAATGTGCAGGAGCTACATCGTGCATGAACCACATGTTGTGTCGTACTTGTAAAGGCACATGTTCTAGCAGCACAGGTAGAGAATCCCGTATGAAATCATGATAACGTGCTCCATTGAGCGTAGGTGGAAGAACATGAGGCCCAATCAAGACATCACCAAAAATACCTGCCCAAACGTTCACAGAAAATCTGTGTTGATGACATGATTGCACAACTGCGTGCGGATTCTCGTCAGCACACACATGTTGATTGTGAAAATTTACAATTTGGTCACGTTGGAATGAAGCCTCATCCGTAAAGAGAACATTTGCACTGAAATGAGGGTTGACACATTGTTGGATGGACCATTCGCAGAAGTGTACCCGTGGAGGCCAATCAGCTGCTGATAGTGCCTGCACACGCTGTACATGGTACGGAAACATGGTTCTCCCGTACCACTATCCATACAGTGACGTGGTCAACGTTACCTTGTACAGCAGCAACTTCTCTGACGCTGACATTAGGGTTATCGTCAACTGCACGAAGAATTGCCTCGTCCATTTCAGGTGTCCTCGTCTTTCTAGGTCTTCCCCAGTCGCGAGTCATAGGCTGGAATGTTCCGTGCTCCCTAAGACGCCGATCAATTGCTTCGAACGTCTTCCTGTCGGGACACCTTCGTCGATACAAACGTACCGCGCCACGGCTATTGCCCCGTGCTAATCCATACATCAAATAGGCATCTGCCAACTCCGCATTGGTAAACATTGCACTGACTGCAAAACCACGTTCGTGATGAACTCTAACCTGTTTATGCTATGTACTGATGTACTTGATGCTAGTACTGTAGAGCAATGAGTTGCATGTCAACACCAGCTCTGAAGTCAATATTACCTTCCTTCAATTGGGCCAACTGGCGGTGAATCGAGGAAGTACAGTACATAGTGACGAAACTACAATGAGCTCTAACATGGAAATTAAGCGTTTCTGGACACATGTCCACATAACATCGTTTCTTTATTTGTGTTTGAGGAATGTTTCCTGAAAGTTTGGCCGTACCTTTTTGTAACACCATATATATATATATATATATATAATCTGCACATCTCGCAACGGAAGAAATGAGAATGAAGAGAGCAGAAAGAGCAATGAGCAAATGAAAGTTTGAACCATTTTATTAACGCAAAGAATCAGCGACTGGAGGTAATAAATAGCATGGCTAGCTGTGAAAGCAGAGATATAACCGTCAAGAAAGTGCGCACTCATAAAGTCTTTCCGGAATTATCCGTACGCACAGTGATACACTATATTTACAATAATCGAATGAACGCTGCTTTTTCGATGTTGGGCCTTGTTGTCTAGTGGCAAATCGCGAGCCTGGAACTCAAAGGAAAGACTTGCCTGAGGTTAATATGTCATGCTAAATTATCCAGTTCAAGGAAACCAGAAGCCTCTTTCAACCAACACGTTTACGAAATTGCGCATTTTATGCTGATTCTGAAATTTCTTAATAGCTTAATAATATTTTGGTTGTTTTAGTGCACAAATATTACGTTACCGCAGCACGAAACACAGTACTTGCAATCGTCTGACCAAATATGTGGTGTGACTGGTTGCTGGAGCGCCAAATAGTTGTATCTTCCTGTACATATGGTGGTTGTCCACATCATACCACTCGATCTACCGTTGCCAGTGGTTTACAGACGGGAACACACCATGTATTTCTAACATATCTGTCGCTAATAGCTGCATTTGAAAGCCTATGCTATTGTTATTTGAACCTCACACTGAAGTTTATTGGTCCTGCATCAGCAAAGTATGTTTTTATACAGGTACATTTTGCTGTGTTTCTTGAATCCTGCCGTGAGACGCGTCGCTGTGTGGCCGCGTGCTTGTGTACCGATAACGTCATATTTCACTTTCATCTATATTTAAATGTTGCTATATCTGTCCTCTTAACTTGCAGGTCCTCTCTGGGAATTCTTAATATTCGCATTTAAATATCGCGGAAATTTGCAAGGTGACGTAACGTATCAGTCCTTCATTATTTTTTTCTCTCATCTGTATATCCTTAAGAAGGGATGACCTTTGTTACTCGACGCCACAGAGAATTTTCAGATCCAGGAATCCATTAATTGCCGGCCGGTGTGGCCGAGCGGTTCTAGGCACTACAGTCTGGAACCGCCCGACCGCTACAGTCGCAGGTTCGACTCCTGCCTCGGGCATGGATGTGTGTGATGTCCTTAGGTTAGTTCGGTTTAAGTAGTTCTAAGTTCTAGGGGACTGATGACCTCAGAAGTTGAGTCCCCTAGTGCTCAGAGCTATTTGAACCATTTTTTTAATCCATTAATTAAATTATATCTTTTGTGCTCAAGTATATAAGTTATTGTTGACATCTCTCAAGATTTTTCTTTAGCATTGTAAATCAGCTTCATGTTTTTGATAAACTTCATATCATTTGCGGCAGTAAATCTATCACATTATTAATGCACGTAGTTCCGCAATGTAATGTTTATCACCTGAGTATTTCGTAGTGTGAGAAATACTGTAATATCAATTTTAACACATATTATTGGAATGAAGACATTATTATTTTATTATTTTCCTCTAATAAATCTCTTATTAGTATATTCTGCACCGTGACAAATCAGTTGTCGTACGTGATGGTAAAAAGTATTTTAGACGATATTGAACTGTTTATCACAAAAGTTAAATTGGAACAAGTTTACATCTCAAAAGTATTTTAGAATGTCTGCAGAACAGTGACATCGTTTCGACATCGTTGGCCGTCAGCTAAATGTATCGTCCTGACCGCCGAAGCGACGTTCCAGACCCAAAGAGTTGTACGAAGCCGTGTAGCTCAAACCGATGCCCGCTCATTCAACACGAAACACAAAACAAAAAATACTTTTTTATTTACCAAATTATAATGAGTAATAGCTCTTTAAATATGCTTTACAAATGAATTTTAACGTCTATATTCGCACTTAAGGACATGAGATGTCTTCATAGTTGAAACCAACAAGAAAACCGTGTACGAAATTACGTTTCGCTGGGAGTTATCTCTGTGTCGACCATCCTTGATGTTCGTCCTTTCATGTCGGTACCGGGTATTAAATTACGCTGCCGCAGTGTACCAGATTTTGTGTACATTGTCGAAGCCCCAGTCGCCAGAGTAACGCCATTGTTATAGGAGCTGTTATTGGCATAATAGCGACGACATAACGTGGCTCAGTGTTCCATTCTCAGAATTACGGCGCTCGGGAGAGCGATCACCAGTTCCCAGCACCGTCATCTAATATCATAAAAAGTTAGGGGCGACAGAAGTACCCAGGAATCACGACAGAAGCAGCAATAAAAAGGAATGGCTGGTCTAAACAAGAAACAGAAACGTGGTGTCTTTATGCAGCCTTACAGAGACAATGCTGGATTACGACTTGGGACAACTTCGAAATAGGAGTACACAACTACAATGTGGGTGTCGGCTTAACCAGTGTGGTGTCCATAAGAAGAGCCGAGAGACATTGGGCTTGACCTCTCATCCGGGAGAAGTAGTCCGATTTGGTTTCCTCGATCTCCCTCAGTTGCTTGCGTAAAAACGGAGATGGATCTACCTACTTCTACACACATATGGGGACTTGACGGGATACTGTTTAAACGAGTCTGTGTGTGATGTAATTAGCTTTTATCTTGTCCTCAAGATCTTTACGCGGACGATTCTTCACGGGGTGAGGAATATCTCTAGATTCTTAACTTTATGCTATTTCTGGAAACTTGGTACGTATATTTGGTTGCTGTCTTCAAGAGTCTCTCGAGTGAGGTTTTTCAATATTTTCGTGGCGTTGTCCCTTGAGTGAAACACACCAGCAACCATCCCTGTCGTCCTTCATTGTATACGTTCAGTATCCTCTTTTAGTCTTATTTGGTAAGTGTCCCACGTAGTTAATAAATATCCTGGGACGGGACTCGCAACTGATTTGCGATGTTATGACCGAATGATGAACGGCTGCCAGCATAAAAAATAATAAGAAATCGTCAAAGTACGAATATTAGCTGTAAGTCTTGTTATTTAGGTTAGAGGCTCAAAGTGCAAACTTCTTCCTTCAGTCCAAACCTCTGATTTCATGCAGGATGATTCCGAATTGGAGCTAAACGGTGACGCAGTCACGCAGCGGAGGTTCTAGAAATTGTGGTCAAGGGGGGGGGAGGCCCTATGGTGGAGGGGGGGGGGGGCGAGGAAAGGGGTTTGGGGGAATGGAATATCGCTTAACAAAAGGAGAGTTGGGGTCCTCCAAGGACAAACTGGTAAAATTTGATGTTGCTTAAAGTAGTTTTTAGTAACTGTTTTGGAGTTCAGGATAAAAACGTGTCTACAGAGTGTGTGTACCTGGGAAAATAATACGATTTGACTCACATGTCCGCCGACTTCGTAGTTTTTGTCTGGGGTCAGCAATTTCAGTGTTGGTAGGGATACCCGGCATATTTAGCTTTCTTGATTATTGTAAGTCGTATTCGTACATTAATATACATCCAATGTGTATTAATAAATAGTAAGATGCCCATTTTAAGTTAATTGATATTTGTTTGTTTGGATAGTAAGCTATTTACTGCTCTTATTCTTCTGTTAAAATGCGTTTGAAATACATCGAAAACCTACATTGCTACATAAATATATAAAAAAATGATTGAATCTGTTGAAGTAATATATTCGCTGATTTCTGAAGTCATTTTACCCATACCCCTTTGGGGAGAGGGAGAGGCTATAGCCACCATACCCCCCCCCCTTCCTTGCTACCCCTCCTGCTGTCACGTATCATCTACAAGCAAACATCGTCGAACGCCATGTACATGGTGATTCTTATTAACATTTATAATCCGCCGAAGTGACGTAGATGACGCTGAGACAAATAATTTCACGTAAGACACTCAAGGTTGTGAATGCCGGGAAATACATCAAAAGTAGATGACAAATGTTGAACATGTGACGTCAGCAGATGATGCCCCTCACTGCACGACCAGCGGTTGGGCTTGTCGATCCTACGCTAGCTGATACGCGGCATTGACGCACATCGGTCTGCCGGGATACTCTGTTCTCGTAAATGTAAACAGCTTCATCGTAGGCTACCATATCGCATCGGATAATGCAAGCCCAAATACGATTACCCTAGTGGAGCTGTGTGTAGCACTGTCCCTACCGGCGTGGATAGGATCGACAACCGTTGCTCGTGCGGTGAGGTACGTCATCTGATGACGTCACATTTTCAACACTCGTCATCCACATTTGGGGTATTCCCAGACATCTACAACCGCATGTGTCTTATATCATGTTACTAGTATCAGCGTCATCTACGTCGCTTCGGGGAATTTTAAATGTTAATAAGAATCACCTGTACGGAGTATCTGTAAAACCAAGTAAGACCGAGTTTGGAAGTACCAGCAAGCGAGAGCGGCCTTGGATAGAGGATCTTACAGCAAATGCGTACCATGAAAGTGACTAGTCATACTTAATTAACTTAGTGCAGTAAGTAGGAGTTGCAAAGCTTGACTTGCAAGGCTTATCTGTACGCACCTCTGGGTTAGGGTAATAACCCTAACCCAGAGGTGCGTACAGATAAGCCTTGCAAGTCAAGCTTTGCAACTCCTACTGTGACTGACACTGTGAGTGACACATTGTGACGAGTACTTGAACCTAAGTGATCGATTAAAACAACAGGATCTGGTACCTTCATGATTCGTGGTCTGTATTACCTTGCATTACTGTGTATGCCCGACTCTTAACTGAGGCCACGGTGGCCATTTAGTCCACTAATAGCTTGGAGAATCTAGCAAGCTTCATACATGTTGTTATAAAATCAGTGCCTGTGGTCTTCTGCATGTCCACTTCATAGAATCAACCGGTAACTCCATCCACTGCCTAGGCGCTGTTATAATCCGTCGCAATAGAAGAGGGCCACGAAAGAGCGCGTCTTACAGAGGCCGCAAGTTGGAGACTTGCTCCTAAGAATTGCAACGTCAGTGGGTTTACACGGGTTACAGTGCTACTACAGCAGTCACCAATCACAACAGGACTGAGGACAGGGCCATTTGACGTAAAACACCGTTGTTTCTGGCATAATAGAAATAGCAGTGACGTCTGGCTTTCAGATGGACGGTGTTGCTACGAAACTTGGAGTTTGTCAATATAAAGTCCCGCAGCATCCCTACTTACAGAGTAGATGAAAGTGAGTAATCTAAGTGTGGTCGGCCAGAGACGCCCTTGAGTTGCAGAGTGACTCATCAAATTGGCCAAAGCTTGATAACTAAGGGTAGACTGGTGGGGGAAATGCTGCGCCACCATGATATTTTAAAAACCCATGTTATTGTATTCAAACATGGTTCCCAGTGAGAACGTTGGTGCGCCGGCTCTGAGATGTCTGTTTTTCTCACTTGAGATGCTGCACTCAAGTTCGTACTTAACACGCTGCTACTGTGCGCTACTTCTGTTAGCGCTCGCCCTCATGGATTCAGACGCTTCTGTTGTGCAATAAATTGCCTCCTTCGCCTTTTTTAATGTTTATAATTAGCCTTCAGTGTAGTAATTTGCCTAACAAATTATGTTAATCAGATCCCTGAATTCCATAAGTCTCCTGCTGCAAGTAGACTTACATCAGATCCCCTGTCTTTCCTCCATCCTGTCTTAGAAAGAAAGAGAGGAAGCTAAAACACACAAATGAAACACTCTTTCCCCAAACAGCTGAGATCCCTGCAAATGAATTTATAGCACACGTAAACGCTACAGGAATGAAGGTAATGTGAAAAGAGAAAGTATATGCAAGGATAAAATATTTTGCTATAAAAAGCATTTAATAAAAGAAGTTAATTTCAGTTTGAGCTTTTTAAGTGGCTGAAAGTATGATTTGAACTGCCTAGCAGGTAACAACGATAAGAAGTCGTATAAAGAGTAATTTCAACAAAAAAATATATGTTTTTACTTAAATTATCATGAAACAAATTTACGAGAGATCATGGTAACAGTTATATTTTCAGATGTGTCGTCATCTCACATGTGCGAATCCTGAACCATATCAGTGCAATCCTTTTTAAGAACTGCCGCTTAAATCGTCCTCCTGAAACAGCCCCTTATTTATAGATGCAGGAGAAAGTGCGTTACTAACAGCTCCTCGTAAAATAAAGCTTCTGAAGTGAGCGACGATGTTGAAAAGTGCTGCGCCCAGAAAAAATTATGTTTACTGACGTCACTGTGCTTATTGTACGTTTCTCGCCAGTGTTCGAACACTGTAGTTTTTATATTTCTGTCACAGATATTAGTTTATAGCAAGAAGAGTCCAGTACGTTTGCGTATCACTGTACACACTACATATCGAAAATAGCTCACTTGCTACTGTCCAAACATAGTACCTTTCAAATTATTCTTTCCTTAAATATTAGACCATGACCAAAGTCGTATTTGCATGTCAACGTCACAGTCCACGAAACGCTTTAAAAACAGTTCACCTGTTAAATCTGTCTCCCCACTGTGCCAACATTGCAGCTTTCACGGTATTACGTTCTGATATAATTGTTTATAACGAGAATCACTTTGATTTACGCGTCCATTAAGTTCACAGTACGCGCTATACACCGAAAACAATATCATAAGCAAACACGTTACTCCACTCTCCACGCATCGTAATTTCCCATTTCACTTTGTCAGATGACATTCCACGGCAGTAAACACTTTAATTGATTTATATTTTAACTTCACACCCAGTTATATGCACGGAAAACACACCCAGTGATATGCACGGAAAGCAGTCTAAAGCTAATTCTATAAAAGCGACATTCCCTGGCTCACGCACGACAGTAATCAGTCTCTACACGTCTCCAAAGACCCGTGTTGCTGTTAAATGTAGCGACTTATGTATACTTTTAAAGCTGGTCTCCTGCAGAATTTTACATATAAATAATTGTTTTAAACTTTTAAGTGAAATTGATATTTGATCCGTGTGGAAATATTTTAAGTACACAACAGCAGAAAAAAATAACACTTGCATAACATGTATAGAAATAGACACAAAATCTACAAAGGAAGAAAGAAAGAAACTTCACTTATACTGGAATGATACGTTTGGGCCGCGCGGAGTGGCCGTGCGGTTTGAGGCGCCATGTCACAGACTGTGCGGCCCCTCCAGCCGGGGGTTCGAGTCCTCCCTCGGGCATGGGTGTATGTGTGTTTTGTTCTTAGCATAAGTTAGTTTAAGCAGTGTATAAGTCTAGGGGCCGATGACCTCAGCAGTTTGGTCCCTTAAGAATTCAAACACATTTGAGCATTTTGACACGTTTGACTTGACTAGGCAGGTCCTATCATTATTTTCTTTTTTTTTTTCTTTCTTTTTTTTCGTCGGGGTGCATCACATTCTCAAAATATGTTGGGATGTACACAGCCAATCCTAAAGTGCCATCCTAGTGTACCAATGGATAAAATTAGAATGATATAATGCACGTCTCTAAACATAAGTTACGCATGCAGAGATGAAGATAAAATGACCAATCATGGATTTTATGTTATATGGAGCCATTTATTTGGATCTCCGTGCATGCTGTTCTACTGCTCTACATATTTCATGATGTCTGATTCTGGTCCGTGGACTGAAGCGGGCTGTATTACAAAGAAACTTGTTTCAGCAGCTCCTGGAGGTGAATGACTTTTTTACAAAAAATCAAACATGATATGGCATAGTAATAGACAAGAGTGTATGCATAATACTGATTATTAACAAACAGCTTTGATATTATACTACAACGTTATAATATTTTCGATATATCGACAACATCCCTGAATTTTCACAATATTTCAGGCTTTCAAATTTTCTCTGCAAAGTTTCTGTACACAAGGTTTACCACAGTAGCGGCAAAAAAAGGAATATATGGCAAAGGACATCTAGAAAAAAAGCACGCGATGATAGTCCTATCATGAGGGAATAACACACATGAAGCAGTAGAGGACAAAAATAATAGAGAAATACAGAAATTAAAATATACAGAATGTCACAGGGGAAATGATCGATATTCAGGAACGGTAACTTGAAGCAAATCGTCATATGACCTGTTCCGTATGATACACTAAACAGAACACATTTAATGTACGTCGTCTTTTATATTCTGCATCATTCAATACATGGTAATGTTTACTGTACAACAGTTAGTAAAGATTATAACACGAATTTTACGAAATATGCATTGAAAAATCACTTATTTTTAACACATTCGCCCATCAAATGTCCGAATATCTCACTGCCAACTTCAGTGCATTCGTTCAGTCTTGGGAGAACATGTTGTGTTGCTTTGCCGAGTTACTCTGCGACCAAGCTGTTCATCTCGGTCGTTTTTACACCTCATACTTCATACACAATATTTCCAACAGCCAAGAGGAAATAATAAAACTGGATGACCAAGAACGAAGTGCTCGTATTAAAAAGGGTGTAAGACAAGAATGTAGCCTTTCGCCCCTACTGTTCAATTTGTACATCGAGGAAGCAATGATAGGAATAGAAGAAAGGTTCAGAATTGGAATTAAAATTCGAGGTGAAAGTATATCAAGGATACGATCCGATGATGACATTCCTATCCTGAGTGAAAGTAAAAACAATTACATTATCTGCTGGATGAAATGAACAGTCTAATGAGTACAGAGTGTGGATTGAAAGTAAATCGAAGAATGACGAAGGTAATGAGAAGTAGTTGAAATGAGAACAGCAAAAAACTTATTAGGATTGATGGTCACGAAGTAAATGAAGTTAAGGAATTCTGCTATCTAGGCAGTAAAATAACCAATGACAGACGAACCAAGGAGGACATCAAAAGCAGACTAGCAATGGCAGAAAGGGCCATTCCTGGACAAGAGAAGTCTACTAATATCAAATATCAGCCTTAATTTGAGGAAGAAATTTTTAAGAATTTACGTCTGGAGTACAGCATTGTATGGTAGTGAAACATGGACTGTGGGAAAACCGGGACAGAAGCTAATCGAAGCATTTGAGATGTGGTGCTACAGACGAATGTTGAAAATTAGGTGGACTGATAAGGTTCTGCGCAGAATCGGAGAGGAAGGGAATATGTGGAAAAAACTGATAAGGAGAAGGGACAGGATGATAGGACATGTGTTAAGACACGAATAGAACGACTTCTATGGTACTAGAGAGAGATGTAGAGGGCAAAAACTGTAGAGGAAGACAGCGGTTGGAATACATCCAGCAAATAATTGAGGACGTATGTTGCAAGTGCAGCTCTGAGATGAAGAGGTTGGCACAGGAGAGGAGTTCGTGGCGGGCCGCATCAGACCAGTCAGAAGACTGATGACCAAAAAAAAAAGTCATTTAGTCTCTTAAACAAAACTCTAATCATGAAATATCTGGCGATATTAGCTGTACTACCTCGAGCGATACAGCGATTAGCGTAATGGCGGTTTAGATGTTCCCTTACACGTCTGGTAAAGTGTAGCGGCGCTCCGTCATTCTAGGAGTGCACTGCAGTGTGAGGAAAAAGGACCATTAAGTTCTTCAACAAACGACTTTTCCCAGAAATACAAGTAGTTCTGTCCTGTCTTTCGCTGTTCTAAAATGACTAGACCTATCACGTTGCCATTCATATACATTAAATGTATTCTGTCTCGGTAACCCTTAGAAATTGGGCATATGTTCATGTGAAGTTTTAAGCCTCAAATGAGCAGTCCACTTATATATTTGGACATTCACAGTTCCTTCTGGGACACTCTGTACATAATGTATAATTGTTTACGTCTGTAGCAACATCTTGCTGCAATACCTACCCACCATCGACGTACCGCTTATCGCGGGGTGCAACCTTCATTGACCCAAACAGATGGAAGTCGGGGAGTGTGAACACCGCAACTGGTGGACTATAAGAGGCTTTTCCATCAAATGTTCTTTAGCTACCACAGTGACACTAACCAGTATGATTGTCCTCACAGTTTCTCTTACGAAGATATGAACAGCAGCATGTATCTTTCAAATATTTTTTTTCATTCAGAAATCCACTTCCTCTCCTTAAAACTTATTCAAAAACGTATATCAGTGTATCGATCACGTAAATTGTTAGTTAAATGTTCCACAGACCATTGGAATAATTCTTCCATTGAAATGATGTGGAACGAGTCAGTATACAGGATATACACTATGTGATCAAATGTATCCGGACACCCCCAAAAACATATGTTTCTCATATTAGGTTCATTGTGCTGCCACCTACTGCCAGGTACACTATATTAGCGATCTCAGTAGTCATTAGACATTGTAAGAGAGCAGAATGGGGCGCTTTGCGGAACTCGCGGACTTTAAACTTGGTGAGGTGACTGGATGTAGCCCGTGTAATACGTCTGTACGCGAGATTTTCACACTCCTAAACATCCCTAGGTCCACTATTTGCGATGTGATAGTGAAGTGGCAACGTGAGGGGACACGTACAGCAGGAAAGCGTACAGGCCGACCTTGTCTGTTGACTGACAGAGACCGCCGACAGTTGGTTGTATTGTGTAATAGGCAGACATCACGTAGGAATTCCAAACTGTATCACGCTGCAAGTACTATGACTGTCAGGCGGGAGGTGAGAAAACGTGGATTTTATTGTCGAGCGGCTGCTCATAAGCCACACATCACGCCGGTAAATGCCAAACGACGCCTCGCGTGGTGTAAGGAGCGTAAACATTGGACGATTGGACAGTGGAAAAACGTTGTGTGGAGTGACGAATCTCGGTACGCAATGTGGCGATCCGATGGCAGGGTGTCCGGTGAACGTCATCCGCCGGCGTGTGTAGTGCCAACAATACAATTCGGAGGCGGTGGTGTTACGGTGTGGTCATGTTTTTCATGGAGGGGGCTTGCACACCTTATTGTTTTGCGTGACACTATCACAGCACGGACCTAAATTGATGTTTTAAGCACCATCTTGCTTCCCACTTTTGAAGAGTAAAGTACACAAGCGGCAAGACGCAGTCAATACCTTCGCTGCGCGGTGCCGATGGTACTGTTACCGAAGACTGTGCCGCTAAAGCGGAGTTATTGAACGCAGTTTTCCGAAATTCCTTGCATGGAATGGAATATTCCCGAATTTGAAACACGAATAGCTGCTAGCATGAGTTTCTTAGAAGTAGGTACCTTAGGGGTTGCGAAGCAACTCAAATCCCTTGATACGGGCAAGTCTTCAGGTCCAGATTGTATACCGATTAGGTTCCTTTCAGATTACGCTGATACAATAGCTCCCTACTTAGCAATCATATAAAACCGTTCGCTCACCGATAGATCTGTACCTACAGATTGGAAAATTGCACAGGTCGCACCAGTGTTTAAGAAGGGTAGTAGGAGTAATCCATCGAACTACAGACCTATAGCATTGACGTCGGTTTGCAGTAGGGTTTTGGAGCATATACTGTATTCAAACATTATGAATCACCTCGAAGGGAACGATCTATTGATATGTAATCAGCATGGCTCTTTATTAGTACGAAGTAATGGCCGCTATCGACAGGGGATCTCAAATTGATTCCGTATTTCTAGATTTCCGAAAACTTTTGACACCGTTCCTCACAACCGACTTCTAATCAAGCTGCGGGTCTATGGGGTATCGTCTCAGTTGTGCGACTGGATTCGTGATTTCCTGTCAGGAAGGTCGCAGTTCGTAGTAATAGACGGCAAATCATCGAGTAAATCTGAAGTGATATCAGGTGTTCCCCAGGGAAGCGTCCTGGGACCTCTGCTGTTCCTGATCTATATAAATGACCTGGGTAACAATCTGAGCAGTTCTCTTAGGTTGTTCGCAGATGATGCTCTAATTTACCGTCTAATAAGGTCATCCGAAGACCAGTATCAGTTGCAAAGCGATTTAGAAAAGATTGCTGTATAGTGTGGCAGGTGACAGTTGACGCTAAATAACGAAAATTGTGAGGTGATCCACATGAGTTCCAAAAGAAATCCGTTGGAATTCGATTACTCGATAAATAGTACAATTCTCAACTAAGTACCGGGGTGTTAAAATTACGAACAACTTCAGTTGGAAAGACCACATAGATAATATTGTGGGGAAGGCGAGCCAAAGGTTGCGTTTCATTGACAGGACACTTAGAAGATGCAACAAGTCTACTAAAGCGACAGCTTACACTAAACTCGTTCGTCCTCTGTTAGAATATTGCTGCGCGGTGTGGGATCCTTACCAGGTGGGATTGACGGAGGACATCGAAAGGGTGAAAAAAAGGGCAGCTCGTTTTGTATTATCACGTAATAGGGGAGAGAGTGTGGCAGATATGATACGCGAGTTGGGATGGAAGTCATTAAAGCAAAGACGTTTTTCGTCGCGGCGAGATCTATTTACGAAATTTCAGTCACCAACTTTCTCTTCCGAATGCGAAAATTTTTGTTGAGCCCTACCTAAATAGGTAGGAATGATCATCAAAATAAAATAAGAGAAATCAGAGATCGAGCAGAAAGGTTTAGGTGTTCGTTTTTCCCGCTCGCTGTTCGGGAGTGGAATGGTTGAGAGATAGTATGATTGTGGTTCGATGAATCCTCTGCCAAGCACTTAAATGTGAATTGCAGACTAGACATGTAGATTTAGATGTAGATGTAGATGTAGACGTAGAGGATGGCGATTCCATATTTCAACACGATCGAGCACCTATTCATAATGCACGGCCTGTAGCGGAGTGTTTGCACGAAAATAACGCCCCTGTAATGGACTGGCCTGCACAAAGTCCTGACATGAATCCTACAGCACACCTTTGGGATGTTTTGGAACGCCGGCTTCGTGTCAGGCCTCACCGACCGACATCTATACCTCTCTTCGTGCATCAGTCCATGAAGTATGAGCTGCCATTCCCCAAGAAACCTTCCAGCACCTTATTGAACGTATGCCTCCGAGAGTGGAAGCTGTCATCAAGGCTAAGGGCGGGCCAACACCATATTAAATTCCAGCATTACCAATGAAGGGAGCCACGAACTTGTAAGTCATTTTCACCCAGGTGTCGAGAACTTTTGATCGCATAGTGTATATACACTTTTAATGGTAACATTAATGAACACATAATTTTGCCCACTCGTGCAAATACACATAAAAACTGGTTTTTGGGTTGTTACAAAAATAACACAATTCTGTTTTTGAGTCTGCTGCACTAGCACAAAGTGCAGGTTGGTATGTCGCTACTTAAAAAATTTTAAAAGCTCTTTGTGTAGCGGTTTCGATTCCCACTATAAGCTATCCGATCTAGTGTCGCAAGCAACATACTCGTCTTACTTGAACCGTAAATATCACAATTCTTGACATAATTATATATCCCAAACCATTAGCAAAAACGTTAGACCTTGTCGGACATCCAAATACGCGAAGATAGTTATGGTGCGTCACTTAAAATGCTTTCACTTACCGGTCTTGAATTGAATTTTATGTGAGGGGTCCACTTGTATATGGAGCCAGATTTTGTAATATGTTTCATGAGAAATGACATGAAATGGTTATTATATGTAGAAGGGATTGTATCTTCGACACCACTCAACCAAAGATGTTCCCTGACAGGCAGAATCGATTGTAAGTAGGGGCGCGCAGAGCAGTTGCCGTTGCACTCTGTTAAAGGTAGGATGCGAGGCTTTAAGCTAGTGGCTGGCTGTGAGAATTTAGCTGTTGCCCTATAGACGCAGCATAATACAGTTTTGTAAGGTAATGAAGTTTTGTATATTTGGTTTTAAGTATGCAGCAACGCAATGTGGCTTTTGCTAATTTTACAGTACTGACACCTGAATGTAGGAACCAAGTGTTTGCCATCAGATTTAAAGTATAGCTTGATTAGTTATACCCGATTTGTAATATTTTGTGTGTTTTGGAATCCTGATACAGTCAAGTTAAATTTTGGAATCTATTTTGTCAAACGATGTCAGACCTTTTTTCATGTAACAATCCAAGTATTGTTAACTACGACAGCAAGTGATAATTGTAACAATTGAGGAGTTCACTGACTTTGTAGTTATTGTAAAATGTTTCATATTAGGTTTTGTGAAAGAGAAACTTAATTTTGAATACAATTTTGGTACTAAAGAATTCGGTCTTAGCATATCCCGTTATCAGTACCTCATGCTCTTCCACATCGTATTTATTTAATCCAATGGCTACTTCTTTTAAAAGAAATGATTTTTCAATCAGAGTATAAAAAAATAATGGGCCAGGCGCAAAAAATATTAATGTTTGTAACAGCGTTCATGCGTGTAGCAAAATTATCACTGAAAATTTTCGAGGTTATTCATTTACCAACTAATCTACTGACATTATTTGTATGAAGCTATTTTATGGCCGGAACTGTACTTTCCTGAGCCAAGTTTGAATATTTTGTATGCCAACTGTGGAGAGAACAGAAAACAAAGATTACATCCGTTGCGTGCCAAGAACTAAAAAAAAGGTGTTTAATTGTTTATTTGCATAGGGAATTTTATCAGTTTACTGCACAGGGCCATAGAACTCGGTGCTCACGAGACTGAGTAAATCTCAGAGGGATTAATTTCATTACAGGCATCACATATTGGTTTTCCAGATTAAGTTGTTAAATTTTTCTTTGGATTACAGTAAAACTGATTAAGCACACCATTTGCACACAGTAAATGTGAATAACTAGTAGATAACTATTAAAGAACAAGACATTCAAATGATTGTCGTATAAGAGCTGATAAACTCTGATTCCACCAAAAAATTATTAACTAACTCTGTAAATTATTATTCATTTATTTCACACAATCTTAAATTCGGCTTAAAGCCATTTTCTTGTGAATTTTGTACATCCACATCTACATCTATACCCCGCAAATCACCTTACGGTATGTGGCGGAGGGTTCTTTGGGACCAGTGTCAATTTCTTCTTTTCCTATTGTAGTCGCGTATGGTTCGCGGGAAGAACGGTTGCTGGTAAGCCTTCGTGGGAGCTCAAATATCTCTAAAAAAATTGTTGAACTGAAAATTACTAAAGCGTATGTACTGCACAATGTAGGGCATAGGAACAAGTAATCATTACGTATTTAAAAACATTACTTTCATATTATGATGTATGTTACCTGTCTGAGTGACGTGTCATCTTCGAAAACAGATGTTTCTTGTCTTACTACCAGGAAACGTGCACAGTGAACAGTCAGTACAGCGTATTTAAGAACCAGTACAATGTTACGAAGTGACGGCGACACCTTCTTGCAGACAGATGCTGTTTGTTCAGTGCAGCCCATGTGCGGTTTCCGAATTATACAAAAGTTTTTTGCTAAAAGGCAACCTATTACTTATGAGTCGCCTAGGATTAAGAATGCAAGATCTTCTCTGAACTGAGGGCTAGTAAGTCTTTTGTATAAGATTGTCTACGTCTTAGATGGGTTGAGTTTCAAATATATGCACTGATATGGCAAGAGTCAAATTTTAAATACTGGGTGGCTGTGTAGATTTTTGTTCGACTTGCACTTGGATATAACAGAATTTCATCAGCGTATAAGTAATGTTTTAGTGGGTAAGAGTAGCCAACACATCATTAACATACATTATCTGACCAAACGTATATAGACACCCCCACACCATAAGGAATTCATCATCAGATATCACGAGACGCGGAACCATCAATATGGAGGGAGTTTGCGGGCGGTGTGTCATCAGCAGAGAAACAGTAACAGCAGGATGGGTTGGTCAGGAGAACCGAGTGACTTCGAGTGCGGTCTATTTACTGGATACACCTGGGTCCCAAATGCAATGGGGGCACTTCAGCCCTTCCAAAACTGCTCCAGTCGACTGTTGGTAATGTGAGGTTTCAGCAGAAAAGCTACGGAGAAACCACAAACCGACACTTCTTCTACTGACGCACGGGGACCGTCGAGCATTGTGGTGGGTTGCTGTAAGAAACAGCACGAAATCACTTAATTACACATTGCCTTAAAAGGATCAAATTAAAACAATACGGCGCAAGGCCTAGTTAAGAAAACTTGCTGTACCTCCTGGACCGAAGGACCAAAATATCACCAAAAACAAGAACGGCTGAAGGCTTGAACACAAGTTATAAAAAATTGATCTAAAAAATACGCGCTCCTGAAGGCCTTATTTTAAAAAAAAATATTTCACTTAAATACTCAGCTGAAGGCCACATGCTGGACATTGAACAACTCAGGACTTAAGGCCTGGACAAAAGAATTTCAGATAGAACCAACTTTCAAAACTTTAGCTACTAAACAAATTGAAGATGACTGAAGGCCTTATTTTAAAATTAAAACAAACTAAATTAATAGATGGCTGACGGCCTCACACAGTACTTCAGACTAAAATGAAAATCGCAATCTAAAACCAACAGAACAGTGGTGCTCAGAAGTGTTCCAAGAGTCAGCTTAAGGAAGTAGCTCTAACGTAAGGTGAGGTGAGAGAGGCAGCCAGCAGTGAGGTTAAATAATCCAATGACAATTCGACCCAGGGACGGCCGAAGGACCGCCCAACAACCTAATCAATTCCCTTCTGCCCAGACAACGGCATTACAACCGAAAGTATCAGCCGAGGACGAAGATACCAGCAGCACTATATCTTCAAAATTGGCATCTAAAAACATTCCCGGCTGGGTCGGAGATTTTCTCCGCACGGAGACTGGGTGTTGTGTTGTCCTAATCTTCATTATTTCATCCCCATTGACTCGCAGGTCGCCGAAGTGGCGTCAACTCGCAAGATCTGCACCAGGCGAACCGTCTACCCGACGGGAGGCCCTAGCCACACGACATTTCATATTTCATTTCATCTAAAAACAGCCAAAGCACAATAACCACTCTAAGAAAAAAATATGAACAAACAACTAAAAGGCTGTCAAACTACATTCCATGCCAGACAGCATCAACATGGTGAGTAAAACACACTGCCGGGAAACTACGCCAACGACCAGGGCAGATAACTGGGACGTTAACGACCACAAAGAAGAAAATACCGCTGGTTCACTTCACTGATAAGTAACAACCAATTTAATAGTTAAAGACCATACAGGAAGACAGCTGCAAAATTTCGCCGACTCCAACACACCATCCATTGCTGCTAGCCGGAACGGCCCAGGAAGCAACAACAGGCAATGAACGAAGAGATGTCACAGCAGTTGAGGTTTCGTAACAAATGGTTCAAATGGCTCTGAGCACTATGGGACAGCTGAGGTCATCAGTCCCCTAGCACTTAGAACTACTTAAACTAACCTAAAGACATCACACACAATCATGCCCGAGGCAGAATTCGAACCTGCGACTGTAGCAGTCTCATGGTTCCAGACTGAAGCGCCTAGAAGCACTCGGCCACACCGGCCGGCTGTTTCATAACAGGTGAACTTATCACTCAACTTCAGTGTCCAGTTTCGGTGGGCAAAGAACTCTGTAGTTCTATGCCTCACAATCCGACCGCGCCTGCGCACTGCCAGTGGTTCCGGCCTGACCTCGCGCTGCGGGGCCTTCCTCACTACTCAGTCCCAACCAACCGACTCAATCCAACATGTAGACAGCATGAAAATAATTGCTCACTCAAAACCACACAGGCAGCACACGGTTCTGCGAAACACTTCCACAAACAACTCGAACAATCCTAAAACCACTCACTGTAGAACAACTAGGAGGAATCACAAGTCGACACACACAGAGAACTCAGAAGCGATCGGTGACCAAATACACGTCGACCAACCAAGGTCGTCCCCACTGGTCATGCGTGCTGGTAACTGTTGGGCGAGTCATGGCAGTTTGGACCTCACTGCTGTTCCATCCTCCACTGAACTCCCAACACACGACGACCCGGAAATACTAGCGGTCTCTCCAAAGATAGTAAGACAATGCTCTTGTTGATAAGCGCTGCTGCTGCCACTCACGGGCAGGCAAGTTAGCAACTTAGTGGCGCCAGTAAACCTAATAAGAAACGAGATGGTAGTACCGCCAAGCCAAGATGTGAAGCAATAACGTCACGAACACGAGCAGCCCACGGCTCAGACAGTAAGCCTTCTTTTACCTATTTCCCGCGTCTGTATCTCTGTTGCTAGTAAATTTTTCTTACTGCCTAGCAACTCCACAGCAATCGTTATTTATAAGGTAGGGGAGTAACTTTACAAAATTTGTAATGCAGGGTTACAGCGAGTTAAAGCATAGGATATCAATAGAGTGAAAAATTTTATGAAAACCTAAAGAAAATATTTTTAAAGGCCCTATCGCTTTGTCCACCCTGAAAGCTGGACTGGTTGACATTAGGCGCCGGGTTGTCTACCTCTAACTTATGAGATCCAAAGTGCTATCAGCAGTCCAGCTAGCATAACGACTGTGTTTAGATAGTTAAAAGGTATTAGGTTCAATAATCTAGCAACTTGTAATAAGCTACACATTTATATAGTGCTAAGCGAAGCTTGAGGTCGTGCACAGAGCGACGCCATACAGAGTGAATGACTGGAAACTAGTGATTTCAAATCACCTTATAAGATATGGAATCCTATGGAAGGGTTTGGATTCGGTGAATTTTTGGAGTACGTGGTCTGTGATCATGTGTAGTACCGACAGTGAGGTATGGAGGAATTGGTGTTACGGTATGGAGACGTTTTTTATCGAACAAAACGTTAAATTCGGAACGATATGGACATATTTTATAGAGCTGTGTACTGCGTGTAGTAGAAGAGCAGTTTGGAAAGCATGACTGTTGTATGTGCATGATTGTGAACCCCAGCAGTATCTGTAAGGCAATTGTTTGTGGTCAATAGCATTTCTGAAATGGACTGGCTTCCCCAGAGTTCCGATCTGAAATCAATAGAACACTATCGGAACGACGACTTCGTCCCAGGCCCCAACATCCAACATTACCACCTTGTCTGGTTTCAGCTCTTGGTAAATAACGAGCTGCCAATCTTCTACATATGTACATTCATGCACCTTATGAATGTGTCCCCAGCAGAGTTCAAGCCGTCATAGAGGTGAAGTGTGGACGGACTCCATATTAATATCCACTATTAGTTGTTCTGATACCTCTGGTCAGCTAATGTATAATGAGAAAAGTAATGGATCCAATATTAATTCTTATGCGACGCCTTATACTACATCCCTTCATTGTAAATTTTTTGTTCGCGTCATTTGATGCTACTGATAGGTTGTAAGTTTAGCAAATAGAATATCGCAGCTGACAGTGCCGAAAGCTTTGCTGATATCCAAAAAGCACAAAACAGTCGCTTCTTGTTTGTCCATAGTTTATTTCTATTCAACAGCTATTTTTACAACAGCAATTTTCGTAGTGCGATTTGTATTCTTATAAAGAGGTTAAGTAATTAGCAATCTGAACTAAAGCCTTAGATAATGCTGAGACAATATAAATGAGCCTGTAATTTAAATGTCCTTTGGCACAGCCTTGCTTGGGTAATAGTTTCATAAATACCTGCGTACAGGTCGTTGGGAAGATGCTGGAGCTAAGAGGATCATTAAAAATGTCTTATTTGGGGGGTTGTGGATTAACGAGCGACATAATGTTTTTTGTTTTTAATATCTTCGTGTCCTACAGTTGTCGATTGAACTAGTGCAATCGACTTCTTGAACGTATTAGAGGTTACGGACAGAGGGAAATGTATCACCTGTGCACTAACCACCTATTCTTTAAAGTAATCCTTGGTTTGCTCCTTTGCGAGTTAGCCAAGTACATATTCCCTCGCTACAGTGAAATATGAAGTAGTTAACACACAATAAATCTTCCAATCGCGCCAAAGGGCTCTGTGAAAAAGTTGGCAGTTCTTATGTTTCTTTGTTTCATGGAATACACGAATCATTATTACATCAATTTATATTTGTTCATTCAAATGCATGCGGTTCCCTATGAGCAGCTTTTACTCTCAAGTAATTCTTCCACACCCTGTAAACTTTTTTTGTTGGATTACTCTCAACAAGCTCTTTCACAGCAATCACTAACACAGCTGAAAAGACGCAGACCACATTACATAACATGGTCCCAACTTGGAATCAAGAAAGGAAGATAACCACTACTCAGATTGCAAACCAACGTGGGATCAGTAAACATGGCTACTAAATGTGCATGCGCCAAACATGGGACCAAGAAAAACAATCACCGTAATCAAGATTAATTAATTCAATCGCTATGGCTTTAAGATACAAACGCGACTGTGGATGGAAGAGTTTTGACACCGCCAAAGGGCATCGCCACAGTTAATTGCATGCCTGTAGCAGTGAAGAATAGTGAAGTATGGTGAAATAGAGTGAAGAGGTAGTCAAGTACACACGGTGTTCCAACTAACTTTGCGACGGAATATACTTCCGAAACGAAACGGTATATTAAAAATGCAATTCGCCGAGGCTACACCTACGTCAGTGGCTCACATAATGGACAGGAATGCACAGTCCTTAAACGTAAACAAACATCACTTTAAAAAAAAAGCGTCGTTTTAAATGGTACATGCATGTTTTTTCTGCGGAAATGAAAACTGGAGGTACAGTTAGTGACGGTAGACTTCGTTTCACTATTATGAACCTCATACCTTCTGTAATACGCAGACTTTAAAGGATGGCAACGGCGCCACAGTTTCTGTCGTGATTCACAGAGCAAGGGTTGCCTACAACAGGCTTCAGGACAGTGCAGGCAACCCGCATTACGCCATTACGGCAGAAACTGTGGGATCGTTTCCATTACGTAAAGTCTACGTATTCCAGAAGATATAAGGTTTAGAGCAGCAAACCCAAATCTCCCACCACTAACTGTACGTCTAGTTTGTACATATGCCATTTAAGAAACGTAACATTTCGTTGAAAATGATGTTGGTTTCCCTGTAGGGATTGTGCATTCCTACCCACTGTGCGAGTCCATGAGATACGTGCCACCCTGGCAAACTGCATTTTTCACAAATTATTTCATTTCAAATCATATGAGGTTGCAAAGTTAAGTGGGGGTCCTTGTATATCAGCAATCCACTGGTGTTCTAAATAAACTGGATCAAGACGATTTTATGTAACATACAAACGTGGAAGATTTGCAGTACTACCCCTAGTTACCAATTCCAAACAACTTAATTCTCTTTGTGTCAGTCTGTGACACTTAGCATGCAACGATTCAGTGCAAAACGGACTGCTTGCTTTTAGCAATCAATAGTCTTTACACATTGCCAACTGCTGTCGATCTCAAAACTAGCATCAATTAATGTGAATGTAATACTCCACGTTTTTTGCGTGATCTTTTAAGGAAAGATGTAGATATTGTTGTTGTCGCAGCAGACAGAGCTGCAGTCCTTAATTCGACAGGAAGTATGGGTATCTCAGGTGACTGTGAGCTGTTAAAACGGACTGGGTCGGCATGCCCATTGTACGTGGCTGTAAGCTGCTTTCCTTTATGTATTTTCACGCATGATGAGGTGCTTGTTGCGATTATACGTGGCTGTAAGCTGCTTTCCTTTATGTATTTTCACGCATGATGAGGTGCTTGTTGCGATTATTCTAAGTCACATAATCGCAGGTTACTTTTGCCGCTTGAAATCGTCGGACAAAAAACGAAGTGTTCTCCTCCTATATACTGTTCTAAAAACTCTTTGCAATCAAATCGCGTTTCTAGTTAGATTCATGGGTCTAAATGTCGTATGTGAGAGGGCATACTTTTTGATTCAACGCACATCAGGACTTACTTTCATCACCAATACGTTTTCATTGTGTAGCAGATACCTTACACATTAAAAATTACTTCGTCAGAATAGTTTTGTGTAAAACTCTGCGGATATTGTTTAATATATGAGGTACATGTATGATTGTCACATGAATGTCAAATAAAGAAAGAGCGGTTTTGACATTGCAGTCATCAGTACAGAGTACTGTCACACCGTTAGTCTGTCTCCACGACGATGGACAGTTTAAGAAATAATAATTTGCCTGATACATATTTTATGATGTGTTCTCTGAAAATGTAAGAGGTTTGTTGTATCATTTGGAGACCCACATTGTGAAATAGGTATCTGACGAAAGGGCAAATATTTGTATTCTAAACTAAGCTCTTGTTATTTGCGTTTGAAGACTGGCATTTGTAACCTATCAGCTGCAAGCCTAAAGGGGAAGGCTTTCGCACTGGTAATTAATCGATCTAGACTCCAATCCTAAGAACAATTCCTCCTATATTGCGAGAGCCATAGCTTGGGTAGAATTATCACATTATTAAAAAGAACGTGAGTATTCGCTACATTTCGAAAATAGGTCCAAAAACCAGCAACAGTTGTCATATCCGTTTCTGGGCAGCCTTCGTCTGATAGACTGATGTTTTACAGATCCAAGCATGTTGTGGTTGTCGTTGTTAATAACACGCTACAGTGTCTGGGCTACTCTACGTGCTGACGCACAGGATAGAGCAGCATAATTACTAAACTTGCTGCTAACAGTGGAATAGCTAGGTGTGCTGAATACTACGTTTCTTAGCGGTAGTTACTTACCACCTTAATTACTTATTCCCTTTACTTGTTGGCCTATAGACGTTTGTTGAAATCTTACGAAATCTCCACAGACTGGATTGTTTAGATAATTCGTGGTATCATCTATGTTTCATTAAAAGTTTACGCTTTGAAATTAATCTTCAGCCTAATTGCGTACTCCTTTGAAACAACGGAGCTTGAGTTGTGTTAAAGCAGGCGCATTACAAAACGCGTACTACTCGTTTTATTGTAGACCGAAATCAGTTCATATACGTGGCTAGCACAGATTATTCATATTACCGCCAGTAATTCTCCTATAGTTTCATTGCCCAAGTTCACTGATGAACCTAGCTGCAGACCTCGAACTAATTTGCAATAGCAGTCGACCTAAATAGGTCTGTATCTTCCATACGATCCGTTGATGCGGCCGATCTGATACTGAGGCTACTGTTCACCAGATTCAAACGCCATTTCCGCCAAACCGACCGTCTCTGCCACATGTATGGTCAGCACCGGACTCCCATGCTGACTGCCCACTGGGCCACAACTACACGTGTTCATTCCCTCCTCTTCTGCAGAGATGCCTCCCCGGTCTCTGACGTCTTACATCGACGTCAAAACCTGTCTTACAAGTACAAACCATTCTAATATTAAACATGCGAAAGTGTGTTTCTGATCCGATTTTGATGAATTTTCGTATGGAGATATCTTTAACAATGAGGAGGAGATTAGGCTACTTTAGAATGTGTGTAGTGCAAGATATCTATTGTTTTGAAGCATACATCGTGAATTATGGAAAAAGCTTTCTCTTTGAGAAACTATTTATTTTTGACTTTTGAACTTATTGTGAAAGTGCTCCCTTTAAAAAATCTATTTTTTTTACTTCTGAAATTCTTCTGAAAATGCTTGCGTGAACGGACAGACACGTGAGGAAAGCTTAAGTTTTGCGCGTACAACACCTTACTTACTCGCCGTCACTTATCATAACAAAACTACTGATACGGAAGCGCATCTTCAGGTAAAGCTAGTAATTCGTAGTTCATTACTTTAATATATGTTACTGTGTGTGTGCTACTAAACAAGAAAATTATACCTGAGTGTCTGAATCTATTATGATTGGCACCTGACAAATGTAGGGTCTCCATAAAGTATGTTACACTAGTCGTCCCATACTAAGATCATTGTGTGGCACTTTGTGAGAACAGAGCGCTCCTCGAGCCCTTATTTCACTTGTCGTTTCAACTCTGAAGATGTTCTCCGCTATTGGAGACGAAACGTCAAGGAATAGTCTCACAGCGCTGAAGTTTTAACTCAGATAAACACTGGCCCTACCAAGCTCCAATGTAATATTGTTCTTAATTTTGAAAGTTGCATTTTAAACTGCACTTTAATATTTGCGCACAGTTCGGTTCTCTTTAAATCACAAAGTGGTTTCTACAATATTTAGCAAATACATTCTGTAATCAGCATAGACTAGTTGTAAGCTCTGTTTGTGGCGTTGCTGTAGTGTATTTTCACCTTTGGAGAGCCGCTCGGTCTTTAACCACTCGGGTACGTCCACAAATGACTGGGCCATGTGGCCGTGAGAATATGAAATACGCACTGTGTTCTAGAGTCGAAGCAAGGCAGTTTGGAGGCGTCAGCTGCAATGCTGAAGATCTTGCTGTGACCACTTCCGTTAATACAGATTATATACAGACTGCTGCAAATGTAATAAGTGTTATCTAACAATATGAGTTCCGCTTTATTTCAAAGCGTCCTTAGTGGAACTGTAAGCGTATGGTTTTTTTACAAATCTCAAGACTATAAACAGTTCTCATATTTTATATCAATGATTAAACAGTATTAAATTACAATTATTATACACGATTTTTTGCTTTCTATTTCATTACCCATGTTCTTCCATAGCGTTCTATTTTTTGAACGTTATACTTCACTGACACCGTGTACATTTTTGCGTTCCCCAGTGTAATTGCTTTTTCTCTTGTTTTAAGTTGAGTGATTCGATCGTCTTTTGTTTTGTTTACTTTGGCTGTGAAACGTCTAATATTCCTCTGAAGGTATGTTTGTCTTTTCCAACTTGTGTGCGTGAGCGCCCGCGCGTTTGTGTGTGTGTGTGTATGCGCATTTACACATGGTGAATCACCTAAAACGTGCACCGTAATACTGTAGAAATAGAAAGTGCTATTGTTGTGCGCTACAGTAGATTGGTACTCAGGCGCTCGTACTGATTCTAATAATACTTAGGAAGTATATTTCTTGTGCCAACATACACTTTGTAAATGTAGCAATCCCTACTGACATTAACAAACTAAGTTTAGGGTAAATTAGAATGTGAGTGGTGTTTTGTTGCAAGACTCTGGTGCGAGATTTTTAATTAATGTCGTATTTTGAAAAGTTCACACACTGACTCTTGTACAACACCTGTGGTATCACGCACTAAAGAACAACACCAGTGCATACACACCAGTTACGTGGGTTATGACCAGTAACGAGACCACTGACCATCACAGATTTTGTTCAAAATGACCACAAGCAGTGGCAATACGCGCTACCAATCTCATGTGGAACTATCGCTGCACACGTGTTAGCATTTCAAAGCAGACGTCCCAGCAGGCCGCAGTTACGCGTCCTTGCATATCATCGTGTAGATGGTATGTCATTGTAGACAGCGTCTTTCAGCTTTTCCCACACAAAAAAATCTACAGGCGTCAAATTCGAGGAAGGTAAAGGTTTTGTGTCTAGATCAGTGATCTGTAAACAATTCGTGAAGACTTGCTGCAATACTCCGTGCACTATGGGCTGGACAGCCATAGGTTCCTCTTAGAATACAGAGGAAGGTCTTCTAGTATCCGTGGAAGATGGTCTGTTAAAAGACTACGATTGTAGCGCGCGTTCAGTGTTCTGTCTACGAAAAACGGGCCTATTAGCTGATGGTTCACTATCCTATACCACATGTTTACACTCCGTGGGCGCTGACGTTCCACCTGACGAAGCCAATAGGTTTTGTCAACAGACCAGTACTGCATGTTTCGGTGGTTTACCTGGCCATTACTGGTAAATGTGGCTGTATTACTAAGAAAGATACATGATACACCTGGAGTATCCTGTCTTAATGCCGATGTACAGAAGTCAACACAATTCTGATAATCGTTTCCATGCAGCTCTTAATGGAGGGAGCTGTGATAGTAGTGGAACCCATGTCGATAGAGAACGTGTAGAACACTTGCCTGACTCTTGCCACTTCCTTGTGCAATGGGGCGGGACTAAAGTGCAGATGACTTACACCCTTCTGTAACGTTGTCTAGGTGTTACATTACCACTTTCACGTAACTGGCTGAAGTAGTTGATAAATAACTGCCGACATGGTTGGCATGTATTGGTATATCTTGCCGCATAAACTGTGCAAGAAAGAACTGCATTCCTCCTACACTCCCCATACACCATAAGCAAGTCGGTTTTTTCAGCATTCGTAAATTACATCGTCCTCCACCCATGACCTACTGCTTGGACTCACACACAAACTGCCCAGCAAATTGCAGTGCACTCAAGGAACACCCAAACACGCTGTAACCAATCATAACAACATCGTACACAGTGGGAGGTTCCTACTCCATTCTGTGGCATCTAATAGTCAGGCCTACTATATGAGTGGCTTGCCAAGCGAGTGCTTTTATTATACGTACGTAAGAATTATTTTCATGATTATCATACCCACTGCAACCATGCTTGAAATATGAACCCTAGTGCCTATCAGTTAAGCTATAATTTATTCTCGTTCTTACTTTTTAATGCAACGGAATGGATAACGCTTCTGACTAATAGCTACTGCACATTTCTGATGGACTCACTCCACTCTGGCAAGGCCACACTTCCTTCCTGTGGTAAATATTTTATCCAAAGCTTAGACATCCCAGCAATAAAATGAAGGTTATGGGAAAATGCTTCAACAAAATGGCTACCCACAATAAATTCTTTCACGCTAATGTTGCAAAATTTCTTGCATTACACTTGAACACAATAGTTAAACAAGGGATTCTCCAACCAATAGGCATGATATGACATAAGCATTTTACTATTCTATGGTCTCGTAATGTTTCTGTCTATTGCTACTGTGCACTTTCTGGATTGGTAAGGAATCTTTTGCTACTACATTCTCTCCCACACTCTTGTAATCTCATTCATTAGTAACATAACGAATTTACTGACTTTCGTGCTGTACTAGGAAGAAAAATCATGCTTCGCCCACTAAATTCGCTACTGTCTCATGCAAATCACATAGATTAAATACACATAATAAATCACACACAGTATAAAACACATCTCTAAAGACTAAATATTTGGTTTTCTACTCGTTGTGCTTTCCCACATCAAACGATAGTCATCCAAGACTCACACGTCACTGACCCACGTAATAATTTTCCTACCACAAACTCTGGAGGATTTAATCACATTTCCCTGTGCAATGCAACCCTCATGGAGTTGCCATGTAGATGGATGACTCACCTTAATTCACTCTCAGAGTATCTGAATATCAAGCTGGCGTCACATGAATGTATCTCATAATGGAAGTTTTGGTACCTTATTTATTTCACACACGGATCCTCAACTGAATGCTAGGATAAGCACTTCTAATTCTTTTTATTGTCTCATAGTCAGATTGAGACTCACATTGTACTCACCACGTGGAAGTGCTTGTTTCTAATTCAAGTTCTGCGTACAGATATCTTAATTATTTTCAACTTAGATTTACGCACCCAATTATTTCATCTTAATGCTACCACACGCTAGTATTTCGTCTTATGATTACAACACGTGGTTTCTATGTCACTTCCGAAGAATCTTATGTTCCACATGAATTTATACCTGCCTATCTTTCTCAGAACAATTGACATCATCCTCCCACTAAAAGTTTCTGAAAAGAGAAATTAACAGTTCATCTACTTATAAATATCCTACATGCATACCATTTTCATTTAACTTAGTTTTTCTGGACCACACATAGAGCACGTCTTCACACCTCAGGAACCAGCGACAGAGTGCTGAAACATGGCCGTTCATCCGATCATCCCGCGCTTCCACAGAAGTGGGGGACGACCTAGCCACCGCATTGGTCAGCCACATTCCAGGCCCTCTGGTGCTCGGGTATACTTCCTCTCTTTGGTTCGGCCAAAGGTGACCAGAGTACCTTCTCAAAGATGATTATAGAATCTACCTTTACTATCTGTGGTCAGCAGACGACCAGTCATTCATTCATTTCACAAACATTACCAGACTGGATTCAGGGATCTATTTTAAGGAACTGCACATCTGAATAATTAAAGATACAAATACAATTTCTTTCCTACATTGGTAACTGGCTTCGGTGTATTAAATAAAATGGTGTTAATCCACAAAAAACGCTGTTCTGACAAAAACAACAAAGTATGTTGTTGTACATCTTTTCTATGTCGGGCAGTTCTGTACCTTTTCACCAGCAACTACGTACGTTGAAAGGCATAAACAAGTGTCATTGTAGAAACTTTCCAAAATACGATACCTCATAAATGACTGACACTAGAATCCTAGAACGAATGCTACTGACTTTCTAATTTAACCTAATTTTAGTATTATTTGAATTTGTTGATTGGCTGACAATACGAGCCCCTGATAACCAATACATTCTGTGAAAACCGCACATCAATACCACCTTCCATTTCTGTGATATTTGTGGTGTAAGTTTCGGGTGACTCACACTATATATACCCATTTTCTTAGTAAACGGTGACGGTGTGTCCTTGTTTTTGTGTATGTGTGGCTGTGTGTGTGTGTGTGTGTGTGTGTGTGTGTGTGTGTGTGTGTGTATGTGTGCGTGTGTGTGTGTGTGTTTGGTTCTGTGTGTAGGAGAAATATGTGTCCTAATTTTTGTGTGCACAAATTATTACTTTGTTAATGCTACTTTGTTATGGTACAGTGTCAGGTTGTCGTGATTGGGTGTATTGTGTGTTTTATGTGTATCTTTTGTATTTTTGCTAATGGGATTGTGATTTGTCTACTACATGATTTATTAGTTTAAACAGCTTTCGGCTACTGTTTGTTTAGTGGTTTATTAAGAGGTTCTTTCCCGTGATTGTCTTTTGAATTTGTAAGTTTTCTTATAGTGTTACAAGATTTTTCTTTATCGAATTTGATTATTTTCATATCTGTTTCTATTGAGGTTGGGTGGTGATTTTCATCTCAGAGGTGTTTTGCAAATGTTAAATGGCTGGTGACATACTTCCATTCTCTTTTATGCTCCTTGTATCCTGTTTCAAATGTTTTGCTGGTTTGTCCTAAGTATACAACAATACAACAGTACCCTCAAATTGGAGAGTGCCAGATATTTTTTTTTTACATCTGTCAGTATCTTCCTCCTTTAAGCCTCTCTGTATTGAATTATTACTTTGGTAAGCTATTTTTAGTCCTTGTTGCTTGAATATATTACCGTCTCTTTGTGTCAATTTGTTTCCACATATTACTGTGTGCCAGCTTGATTGTTGAGGTCTCATGTTGTGTCCTTGTCGTATACTAGCGGTATTGATACTGTGCATGTGATGTGTTTAGTGTGTAGGTCCCTCTATTTGTGTGGTGTTTTGTTTTACGTATCTCGTTTTATGTTAATTTTGTAACTAGAGGTTCATTGCGTCTGTGGTTTTTGCTATCCGATTTATCATGCCTAGCTTCTTATCCTAGTTATGCTTGTCTATTTGCACTGTGTTTAGTCTCTCATGGATGTAAGGTATCTGAGAGGCTGTTGTTTGTGGTTTTTCCTGTATATACTGAAAGAATGTTTGTTATTTTATTTTGTGATAGATATATCTGGGAAGTTTATTTGCGTAGCTTGTTCTTTTCCTAAAGTGAATGTTGTTAGTTTTTCCTGTATATACTGAAAGAATGTTGGTTATATTATTTTGTGATAGATATATCTGAGAAGTTTATTTGCCTAGCTTGTTCTTTACCCAAAGTGAATGTTATGTTTTTGTGTAGCGTGTTTATTTCTGAAACTATTATATCTTAGCTTCTGGTTCATCTAACAAGTACCTCCACCAGTACAGTCGATTATAGCTTCGTGATATTGTTTTGTGAAATGATCTTTTCTCCGTTTTGTTCACGAAACTATTTGCTAACTCTCCTGAAATGGTTGATCCCATAGGCAGTCCTTCCTCTTGTTGGTGGAATTCTTTGCTAAGTTCAAATAAGTTTTGGTCTGTAATAAGGTGTAGGAGTGTACTTATCTCTAAGATGAATTCTTGTGGTAACCAACTGTATGTATATAGGGCTTTTTCTATTACCTTGTTTCCTTGGCTATGATTCTGGAGTGCATGTTTTCTACACAAAAATAGGTCAACATAGCTGTATTTAGAATACATATTTTTGGTGTGGTTTAATTTTTCTTATAATTTCTTCTGTGTTTTCAATGTATTGTCAGTTTGTGTTTTACACAGTTATGTGAGAGTGTTCACCATACGTCTGGTGAGGGTGTATGTGGGTGCATATCCATTACTTATGACTGGTCTCATGATTGTATTTATTTTAAGCATTTTTGGTTGGCTTAGGAGCTTTGGAGCATTAGGTTTTGCACATAACGTAGGGCTTTTCATTTGTAATGAAGAGTGCCTTCTATAGTCTTCAGATCACTTTCTTTTATGTATTGAACCGGTTTCTTGGGTCTGACTTTAGTTTTGCGATTTTATCCAGTATAATGAATTCTTGTGTTTTGTTATTGTACTGTTGTTTGTCCATGAGAACTTTTCTCTGTGCATTTCCTCTCTAAGGGTTTACAGAGTGAAACATTCCTTATCGTTTCCAAACTTTCATATTTATTTCTGTCAGCATTAATCATTAATCTATCTATTAAATATGAGACAACTGCATCTCCTATTCTTGAATTATAAAGTTATTGTGGTCGCATAATGGCATAATGCTGTGTGTCAGTGGGTATCTTACCTTTAAGTGTCTTTGAACTAATTAATTCCTCTGTTCTGTTATCTCATTTTATCGCACCTCTGTCGGGTGTCACACGTAAATTCTGTGCTGATAAATACATCGCCCATAACAAAAGCTACACAATTACGTCTTGTCACCATACGAGTAGTGTTAATGAAGAAACAAATTTTGTAAGTGCCTGCACACTTTGTCATAACGTCTACGGTAATTGTTTCAAGTAAACACAATCGTCAATACGTCTATTTTCTCACTCTTTTTATGTTGTGCTATTTGACGATTATTTATTTGATCCACCACATATAGTTATCTACTCCTATCACACAAATTTTCTCCATCATCCTCTATACTCTCCCGAGTTCAAAATGGAAGCCATTTTTTGACTCCAGAATAATTTTCTTCCTAAAAGTTTTTCCTTGATATTATGTATAAGTGACACCTGCCTTCCGCCTGCAGCCGGACGCCATCTGACTGGGTGTTCCCGTCAGTTTCCAACGTACAGAATTTCACTATCACTATACCGAAGCGGCTCAAGCCAAAATAGGCCAGTGTTAACAGTTTCTTCCCGAAATGTCATATGAACTTTTGTGGTCATCACTTTGCTAATTAGATTATGTGTTTTTCTGTCTGACTGCAGCACTGAAAAACGAGCAGTATTTAGCAGTAGAATGGTTCAAATGGCTCTGAGCACTATGGGACTCAACTGCTGAGGTCATTAGTCCCCTAGAACTTAGAACTAGTTAAACCTAACTAACCTAAGGACATCACAAACACCCATGCCCGAGGCAGGATTCGAACCTGCGACCGTAGTGGTCTTGCGGTTCCAGACTGCAGCGCCTTTAACCGCACGGCCACTTCGGCCGGCAGCAGTAGAATGATTGGGTGAAAAGCATCATATTATTGCACAATAGACCGTTCTAAATGTTCAACACATTTTATCATTTAGTCGAAACTGGGAAGACTGAAGCTCCTCCCGTAGTCTCTTTGTTTCTATGGGACAAAGAGCATGTTTCTCTAGTTTATCCGTTTTGAAGACGAAATCTTTCGATGTACGGATGTCTGGAAAGTTAGCCTAAATCGCGGAACGCTAGCGGGTAGTCTGATTTATGGTTACTTTCACGGATGTGGAATGTTATCAGGAATTACGAATTCCATGGACGAGGGCTTTAATTTAGTGCAGGTGTATGTGATTTTACTAAAACAAACCAGGTCCTCCAAGATGGGAGTTGGGCGTGAGGCTAAAAACTCGCCCCAGAAAAAAGAGCTTGTTACGGAACCAAAGGACAAAGAAAGCCGGATGGATGTAACGGGTAAATGGCCTTCGAAACGGTAACGGCACAAGACTTGGTATTTAGCGACATGGAATGTGGGAACACTGAACAAGCCTGGACGACTGCAGAAACTGAAAAACGAAATGAAGAAATATAATGTGACGATGACGGCAGTACAAGAAGTGAAATGGAAGTGGAATATTAGCATCTGGGACACACATACTGTTTTACATCTATGGAAGCAGAGGATATGGAGGCACAGGTTTTTTGGTTTATAATTCTCAAAAGGCTGCCACATTGAACTTTAAGCCTGTTAGCGAAAGAATCTGCGTATTACGAATGAAAGCCAGTTTCTTCAATATGTCCTTCATATGTACATATGCACCAATAGAAGATCCAGAGTCGGTGGTAAAAGATGTATTCTATGAGCAACTTGAGTAGGAAATAGCATGGGTGGCAAAGCATGATGTTAAGGTGCTTTTGGTGGACTTCAATGCTCAAGTAGGATAAGACATCACATACAGCAGAAAAACAGCTGTTAAAGAGAGTCTGCATGAAGTTTCTGATGATAAAGGTATCAGGCTAATTGATTTTGCCATGAGCAATAACATGATTATTAAAAGCACATGGATGCAATGGAAGGATATAAGGAAAGTAACATGGTGCTCCACAGATGGGATCACAAAAAGTCAGATTGACTACATACTCATAGATAGACGACATGCTTCATATATGTTAGAGGTGGATAGGTGTCGTCGTGCAGATGGAGATAGCTATCATTATTTGGTAAGAATCTAAGAAAGACAGAGTAAAGCCAATCATAGGCAGACCAAGAAAGCTATCAACCCAAGGTTTGATGATACCAAGTTAAAAAATGATGAAAATACAGTACAACAGTATAAAACTATCTTGAATGATAGACTTAATGAAGCCGAAGAGCGGGTAGGAGAGGATATTGAAGAAAGATGGGAAACGGTTAAAGGAATAATACATGAGACAGCTGAAACTGTAGTGGGCAGAAAGAAACAATCGGAAACCCAGAGCTGGTTTGATGAAGACTGTAGGAGGAAGACAAAAGAAAGAAATGAGGCAAGAAAAAGAATGCTGCAGAGGAGAACTAGAGGTACTGTAGAAGAATGCCAGGAGAAGAGAAAGGAAGCAGATAAGGTATGTAGGAGGAAAAATAGAAAATTTGAAAAACAGTGGATTGATGAGTTAGAAGAGAGAAATACTGCTCAAGAAACATAGAAATTCTATATGAGGGTTAAAGATATAAGGAAAGGATTCCAGCCCAGAGCAGTCTTCTATGAAGATAAGGAGGGAAATCTGATTGGAGTAAAAGAGCAGATTTTAGACAGATAGGTGGAGTATTTTAGTGAACTAATGAATGCAGGATCGGAAAATAGGTGGGGAAGATGCCGGTATGGCAGAAGAGGTAGAGCAGGAGGTAAATAGAGATGAAGAGCACCAGGGATCAGTAGCGGAACCTACACTGGAAGAAGTTAGTATCAAGACTCTTAAAAACAATATGGCTCCAGGAGAAGACAATATTGCAACAGAAATCATAAAATATGGTGGAGAAAAACCATTAAGGGATTTTGCATGAGATTATAGTGGACATATGGCAGAAAGAAAATATGCTGAAACTGTGGAGTACATAATAAACATGACAAAGCTGACTGAGGGAATAATAGAGGAATTGCACTATTCTATATAGTATATAAAGTATTAGGAAAAATCATGCCTGGGCGGTTAAGAACATACATAGAGGAGTATCTAGGAGACTACCAGTGTGGTTTAAGAACTAATAGATCCACTACAGACCAGGCTTTTCTATCAGACCGATGCTTGAAAAATGTTATGAGTACAATATCGATGTCCACCAGCTGTTCACTGACTTCAAAAAAGCTAATGATAGTATCAAAAGGGATCAACTTTGGAAGGCAATGCAAGAGGCAGGAGTCACTAACAAACTGATAAGATTGTTTCAATTGACTTTGAGAAGAACAGTATGCAAAGTAAAGATCGAGGGCACTTTGTCAAAGGCATTTTGAAGTTAACTGCAGGGTGATGTGCTTTCCACTGTTCCGTTTAATGTCGCCTTGGAGAGCGTAATGCGAAAGACACAAAGCAACAATCCGGGGGGGGGGGGGGGGGGGAGGGCAATTGAGTGACTCAGGAACTTGCATATGCATATGATATTGATTTGTTATCCAGGAGGAAACAGGACCTGGAAGAAAAGCTTGAAAAAGTAGAAAGATATTGTGCGGGATGGGGCTGACCATTAACCAATCAACACCTAGGAAAAGAAGGAGAAAGAAGCATGACTTTGAATGGTAAAGAATATGAACGATGTGAGAGCTTTAAATATCTTTGGATCTTTGGTCAATGGTGACAGAGAATAATGATGTGAGAGAACAAATACATGCAAGGACTGCAGCTGGTAACAGGAGTTACTCTGCACTGGTTAAAGTGTTTAAAGCAAGGAGCCTTAGTAGGAATATGAAGCTGACGGTGTACCGTACAGTAGTTAGACCTGTGGTGATGTATGGTTCGGAGACCTGGACTAAGACACAAAACGGTGAGGAATTGTTGCTGAGATTGGAAAGTAAGGTACTTAGGAAAATTTACAGGCCAGTGGATGATAGGAATTTTTGTAGAATCAGAAATAATAAGGAGATCAGAGAGTTGTACAATAAACCAGATATCGTGACTGAAATAAAGAGTAATAGACTACGTTGGTTGGGACATGTCGAAAGAATGGTGGACAACAGAACAGTCAAGAAAATTTTCAAAGGAAAAGTCGGTGGGCGCCGTATAAGGGGTAGATCAAGGACCAGATGGCTAGACAGCGTGGAAGAGGACTGTGACTTCTGGCGGAAATGTTGAACAAATGGGTTCAAAAAGCATTTATTAAGAACTAATTTGGTGACTTCCATTAAAGTGGAAATTAATAGTAGACAATGTATTGATTAGGTTTCGTGGTACCTTTTTGAATATCATTTCTAGAGCTGATAAGCGTGGAACTTTTCCTCTGGGAAGGAATTGCTTAGTATATGGCATGAAGAATTGAATATTTAGTGGTATGAACTGAGTATTTAGTGGTATGTGTGTTTCTAGTCAAGCTATCGGGTGCTGGAACTTCCCTGAGTACAACCGGACTGTAATAGGGATGTGATAACTAGTGTCAAAGATATGACACTCTGTAGATTCATTATTATGACCCCTGCCCAACGCGACGATGGATGCCGCCTGGTGGCGTTGAGGCACGTAACGCGGTAGCAAAACTATGTAAGCGGAGCAGACGCGGACGAGGAATCACTCTAGCGAAGATATGGGCTGCAAGTCCGGAACTCCACTTACGTAAGCGAGCTTGCGAAAGGGTAGATTATTATTACGCAGAGCCTGTGTACGAGTATCTAGGAAACCGCGAAGCTGGTAGAATGTTCACGTGCTACTGTCGTGAGCGTCTATGGGATAAGGTAGAAGGACAGTGACACTACCACTGGGCACTAAATCGTTAGACGTCCACGACTTTAAAGTGAACGTGGTATTCGTAAGCTTTTCTGCTCTGCAAAATAGGACAGATGGTGGTCTGTGGCATGGGGGAACAAGGTCCATCGTACATTATTAGACACTGAGCTCCACAGTAGACCAACGCTATGTGTTCACATGTTGACCAAACGACATCGACAATTACGGTCGCAGTGGGCACGCGACTTTCGGGTTTCGACTGTCGATCAATGGAAACGTGTCGGTTTTTCGGGTGAATCACATTTTTGCTACACAAAGTCGATGTTCGTCTCAACAAATGCCGACATTGAGGTGAATGGCGACTCGAAATGTGCAGCGCGCCACGGACACAGGCTGGTGGGAGCAGTATTATGCTATGGGAGACATTCTCCTGAGCTTACATGGGACCTACGGTAGTAATCTAAGACACGCTGACAGCTGCGAACCATCCACGTCCCTTCACGCTTGATGTCTTCAGCGACGGCGTTGTCATTATTCAGCAGTATAATTGTCCGGGTCTCGGAGATAAAACCGTTGCTCTGTGATTTTAGGAGCATTATAGTGAACTTACGATGATGGCAATTTCGCCATATTTCAATGCTATTGAACCCATCTGTGTCGCTATCGGGTGCCATCACCACATACGCAAATCAGTGGCCCGTTATTTACGCAAATTACATGACCTGCGCATAAACATCTAATGCCCATACCTCCAAAAACTTACCAACAAACTGACGGATCTTTGATACTCAGAATAGCCGATGTATTTCGTTCCAAAGATGGACAAACAAGCTATTAAGCAGATGATAATAATACTTTAGCTCATCAGTGTATGCATCCAACTCCAGTATGACGGACGCAGAGGGATTATGGGCAAAGTTTAAACCGATTGTATACCGCGGTCTGGAGACGTATATCTCAAGTAAGTGGATTATGAATGGAAAGGACTCTACGTAGTGTAATAATTAAATTCGATAAATGCTGAGGAAACAGAGCTTGTTGCACTCTCGGTTCAAAAAGAGTGCGCTAATGTTGACAGGCAAATGTTAGTAAAAATTCGTGCTTGTGTAAGAACATCAGTGCGTGAAGAAAGCAACTTCCATCGTAGTGCCTTATCAAAAGATCTTGCCAGGAACACGAAGAAATTCTAGCCACATGTAAAATGGTTAGGTGGGTCGAAATTATTCTGTCGAGTCACTCGTCGACTAGTCTGGGGTGGCAACAGAAGACCGCAAAAGGAAAGTTGAGGTTTTAATTTTCACGTTGAAGAAATCATTTACGGAAGAGGATAGAACTAACAAACAGGTGCTTGACTGTTCTACAATCTCCCATGTAGAGAACATAGAAATTGGCATCTGTGACTACAGAAACAACTGTTGAAAACAAATAAGTCACTAGGTCCAGATGGTTTTACAGAGAGTACTTTGATTCCTTGACTTCTTACTTATTCTGCATTTATCGCGAATCTCTCTCCCAGCGAAAAGTCCCAAGTGAATGGTAAAAAAGCTTAAGTGTCTCCTGTGTACAAGAACTGACCCACATAATTACACATAAATATCCTTAACATCAGTTTGCTGCAGAACTGTTCAACTCATTCGAAGTTCGAATATAATGATTCTCTTGAGACAGAAAAAATTCTACCCACAAATCTGCATGGATTTAGAAAGCATCGCTCATGCCAAACTCAGCTTCCCTTTTCCTCACATGATATGCTACAAATCGTGGATGAATGGAAGCAGGCAGATTCCATATTCCTAGATTTAAGTAAAGCATTTTACACGGTGCCCCACTGCAGATTGTTTGACCAAGAAGCGAGCGTACGGTTTATGTTCCGAGATATGTGTCTCGAAGACTTTATAACTAATAGAACCCAGTACGTGGCTCTCTAAGGCGAGTGGTGATCGGAGACAAGGGTTTTGTAAGGAGTGCCCCAGGAAAATGTGATAGGCCTGCTCTTATTATATATATACATGTAAGACCTCAAAGTAGCAATTTACGACTGTTTGCTAATGACGCTATGGTGTACAGGAAGGAGTCGTGGTTGAGTAACTCTAAGAATATACGAGATCACTGGGACAAAATTTCTAATAGCTGTGATAAATGGCAGCTTCCTCTACATGTAGAAACACGTAAATTAGCGCGAGTGAGTATGAACGTTCGAATACAGCTTAAGTACAGCTTGACACAGTCACTTGTTATTCAGGCGTAACGTTGCAGAGCGATACGAAATGGAATGAGCACGTCAGGTTCCTAGTACCGAAGGTGAATACTAGATGGTGTGGCGATTGCATACTCTAACCTCGTATACCAGTAACACAACCAGTTTGTAGATGCAACACTTCTTTATTGATTATACATACAAATGAATTCATCAGCAGTAATAATCAGTTATCAACAGTTGCATATCAAGGCCCTTTACACAATTAGTATTTACAATATTAACAGTCGCGCTTGGGACAACGGCCCTTTAACGTGCCGGTAACAACAACCATTATAATAGATGAAATAGATAACCAAATGTTTATAATACTGCCTATCGCCTTTCTAACTCTGTTTTATACTTACTGTAAAGGTAAAATTAATCTAATGCTATCTGACCTGAAGGGTACTATTAATTGTTCTGTTTTCACTTAGCATTCTACTACACTCAACGTCCGGAAGATTCTAGACTTTATGCAAGCTTAAGGCAAAACGTCAGTTTGATGTACATGTGATGGACGCGAGCAAACGCTAATCTATTACGTCTTCACAAACAAACGATCCAAAAGGTGAACCTATACTCAACTTTGGGCAGTAGGAAATCCTCTGCCTAAAACAAGCCTCTCGTTGAATGGAATAGAGAAATCGCAAGTTAACGGGGTCCGGACGGCCTTGAGTTCAAAACCTGAGATTTCCGTCACACTGCAAGCTAGCGAGGCGAGGTTTACTCGCGTGGTCCACTATACACTTTTCTGAAAACAGGAAAACATGAGCGGCAGGCACACTTTAGCATATACAAGTTACACAAATATGTATATAGAAAAGGAATACCTTAACATAAACGTATTACAAGTTGACCAATGAAAATGCCCAAGGAGCTTAGTTTCCTTTGATCCAAAGGAAAAATCTAGATACTACGTGAAAAGATGTGTCAGTCCACACCCAATGACTTAAGCTCCAATCTGTCTTTGCTGAATGGCTGACACCACATAAATCAAACGTGCAGTACCTAACGTGACAATCAACCTTGAGATAGGTATTTGAAACTGCAATAGAAAACTAATGTCACTTCAATAGGTCGCTAATGCAATAAACACGGCCCCTATGGCCACAGACCAAAATATACACGGCCTCGATCCGATCATAAAACACAATGTAACCTATATTTACAATGTAACCTATATTTATCATGGCCACTTGCCTTCTATACATACAAGAAATTATTAAGAAACAATAACTACCACTAATTCGTAAAACCAGAAAATTCTAAATCTATAACTAAATTAAGAAATGACGTTCAAGTGAACCAGCTACCTTCAGCGTGCCACTAAGCACCAAATCCAAACTTACAAATGCGAGGCGCTATTTCTAGCCACTTTAGTAACATAATTTCATGGCCGTTCCAGAACATAGCTCGCCTCGCCACCACTCCAGTGAATGTTTTGCTGGCCACTACCACGAGCAACTGCAACAGTCAACAGTCCTTAAGTACACAATAATATTCACTATATATAGAAGGGGGATCCCACCACGAAAGCTTGGCGATTAATTTTTTTTCTCCGTGTGAAATTCACACGTCATCCATCCACATAGCTCTCGAGTTATCAGCAAATACTGGTCGCCACTGGCCAGCCGGGTCAATACAACTTTAATACTTTACGGCAGCGGCCCATGCTTCTTCGTTGCTCCAACTCAACTGGTCCTCACGGCATACAGCCGTGCCACGTGACATGGTGTCGCCAACTCCCCACAAAGACAACATCGAAAGCACGTCACGTCACAGACTGACTCGGCTCATGCACGGACTCACCCTCCTCGACTTGCGCACGCGCTCCACCATAGATAGCCTGCCTCAAAGACGCAAAGAGAACAAGGCACAGGGACAACGATCACAGATGGAAGTAAGAATCGATATCGCCTAGCGTCAGAAACGCACCGGCTCACTAGACTGTTTTATTGAATTTTAGGAAATTATCAGTCCTCCATAAGGAATCGGCGTATACCGTAGAACACTAGTGCGACCAATTCTGGAGTACTTTCCGAGTGTTTGGGATCACCACTAGGTCAGATTAAAGGAATACATCGAATTAATTCAGAGAAGGGCTGCTAGATTTGTTACCAGTTGGTTCGATCAGCACGTAAGTATTACAGGCATGCTTCGTGAACTCAAACGGGAATGCCTGAAGTGACTACAATGCACTTTCCGCAAAGGGACTATTGCGCAAATTTTGAGAACTTTTATTTGAGGCCGATGCAGAACGACTGTTGCCGCCAAGGCACATTTGGTGTAAAGACCGTGCAGATAAGATGTGAGAAATTAAGACTCGGACGGATGATTATAGATAGTCGTTTCTCCTTCGCTCTATTTGCGAGTGGAATAAGAGAGGAAATCACTAGTAGTGGTATAAGGTACCGTCCGCCATGCACTGTACGTTGGTTTGCGAGCTATATACGGAGATTTAGATGCATATAGACGTAGGAAATTCGCCCAGTTTCTATTCTGGTGGTACTAATATTAGTCTCTCTACACCATTTTTATGTAACTTCGGCATCAGTACATTACATCTACATTTACATGTATATCTACATCGATAGTCTGCAAATTATATTTAAGTGCCTGGCGGAGGGTTCATCGAACCACCTTCAAAATAATTCTCTATCATACCAATGTCGTACAGCATGCGGAAAAACGAACACCTATATCTTTACGCACGAGCTCGGATTTCCCTTGTTTTATTATGATGATCATTTCTCCCATGTCGGCTTCAACAAAACGTTTTCGCATTCGGAGGCAAAAATTGGTGATTGAAATTTCGTGACAAGATTCTGTCGTAACGGAAAAGCCCGTTGTTTTAATTATGCCCATCCCAAATTCTGTATCATTTCAGTGACACTTTCTCCCCTGTTTCGTGTTAATGCAAAACGTGCTGCTGTTCTTTGAACTTTCTCGATGTGCTGCGTCAATCCTATCTGGTAAGTGCTGAGTCCTTGTCGCCAAATGTGAGGTCTTGCCCACTCGTCTCCTATATGATGCCTAAAGGATACTGTGGTCTCGGAATGCTACACAAGAAGTCAAGCAAATAACATTAGTAGTTTTCTTTCAGTAAAGCAAATTGACAATACTTGTATTTACATAAAGTGGTGCAAGCGATGGGCGACATGCAAACAGTGATGTTCTTCTCTATAGGCAATGTCAAAAAAAGCTATGGATATGGATCGCTAATAACAGCTATCGTAGCGTTCTCTGTTAGGCCATGCTAATACTCTGGGAATACTCCACTAATGTCCGGCCGAGGTTGGCAGCAGCGGCGCTTTTAGTCACTTCGGCTCGATGCCGTTCCTATCGTGGTGACGTCCCGGTCAGCGAGCTATTGGCCGACGTCGTTTCACCGGCTTCTTTGGTCTTCGTTCCGGCGCTTGTGGTTACGCCAGAACAGTAAGGATCCCACACCGCGCAGCAGTATTCTAAAAGAGGACAGACAAGCGTAGTGTAGGCAGTCTCTGTAGTAGATCTGTTACATTTTCTAAGTGTGCTGCCAATAAAGTGTAATCTTTGGTTAGCCTTCCCCACATTTTCTACGTGCTCCTTCCAATTTAAGTTGCTCGTAATTGTAATTCCTAGGCATTTATTTGAATTTACAGCCTTTCGATTTGACTGATTTATTGTGTAACTGAAGTTTAACGAATTCATTTTAGCACTCATGTGGATGACCGCACACTTTTCATTGTTTAGGATCAATTGTCAATTTTTTCACCATACAGATATCTTTTCTAAATCGTTTTACATTTTGTTTTGATTTTCTAATGACTTTACTAGTCGATAAAGGCAACGGCCTTGCCGCAGTGGATACACCGGTTCCCGTCACATCACCGAAATTAAGCGCTTTCGGGCGTGGTCGGTACTTGGATGGCTGACCACCCGGGCCGCCATGAGCTGTTGCCATTTTTGGGTGCACTCAGCTTCGTGATGCCAACTTAGGAGCTACTCGACCGAATAGTAGCGGCTCCGGTCAAAGAAAACCGTCGTAACGACCGGGAGAGCGGTGTGCTGACCACACGCCCCTCCTATCCGCATCCTCAACTGAGGATGACACGGCGGTCGGATGGTCCTGATGGACCACTTGTGGCCTACGACAGAGTGCTTTACTAGTCGATATACGACAGCATCAGCTGCAAAAATCCTAAGATGGCTGCTCAAATTGTCTCCTAAATCGTTTATATAGATAAAGAATAGCAAAGAGCCTACAACACTAAATTGGAGAATGCCAGAAATCAGGTTTGTTTTACTGGATGACTTTCCGTCAGTTACTACGAACTGTGACCTCACTGACAAGAAATCACGAACCCAGTCACATAACAAGAGACGATATTCCATAAGCACGCAATTTCGCTACAAGCTGCTTGTGTGGTTGTGTGGTACGGTGTCAAAAGCCTTCTGGAAATCTATAAATACGGAATAAATTTGAAATCCCTTGTCAATAGCACTCAGTACTTTATGTGAGTAAAGAAGCTGGTGATTTTTCACAAAAAATGGTTCAAATCGTTCTGAACACTATGGGACTTAACTGCTGTGGTCATCTGTCCCCTAGAACTTAGAACAACTTAAACCTAACTAACCTAAGGACATCACACACAGCCATGCCCGAGGCAGGATTCGAACCTGCGACCGTAGCGCCTGGAACCGCTCGGTCTGTTTTTCACAAAAACAGTGTACACTGCCTCATCAAAAGTATCGGGACATCGCTTTGGGAGGCACAGTTCAAATCTAGAAGTCACAGGAGATGGCCCCAAGAGTACGAAAATAGGTAAGGAGTATTGTACTGTTAGCAGAAAAGAACAGAACAGAATGGGTCCGTCAGAAGAGGTCATGGGCTTCGAACGTGGGCTAGTCATTGAATGTCATCTCGGTGACAAATCCATCAGGGACATTTCCACCCCTGCTAAAGCTGCGCTGTTGGTGCAGTGATTGTGAAGCAGAAACACGAAGGAATACTCAGAGCTAATCCAAGACCAAGCGCCGGCCGGGGTGACCGAGCGGTTCTAGGCGCTACAGTCTGGAACCTCGCTACAGCTACGGTCGCAGGTTAGAACCCTGCCTCGGGCATTAATGTGTGTGATGTCCTTAGGTTACTTAGGTTTAAGTAGTTCTAATTTCTAGGAGACTGATGACCGCAGTAGTTAAGTCCCATAGTGCTCAGAGCTACCTCCATGTACTGACAGTCGGAAACTGTGGAGCATTGCGGATCATGCTTGTAAAAAATCGCATGAAATCGGCTGACGAGGTCACTCGTGAGTTCCAAGGCTTCCGGTAGTCTAGTTAGCACAGTGACTGCTCAGTGGGAGTTAGGAAGCACGGGGTTAGAAACGTCGACGTGCTTGTGATGTGGTCTGCTGAGTGGCGAGGCTTGACAATGCCTAATAAACTGCGGGCTGTCAAGGAGACGACCGATGTGTGGCGCTCCTCCCTGCGGTCTTCTCGCAGGGACTCTGTTATCCTGTGTCGGCTCCGCATCGGCCATACATACCTGACGCACGGCCATCTTTTGCGTCAGGAGGATCCCCCCCTGTGTCGGTGTGGGTCCCGGCTGACGGTCGCCCACATTTTATTGGAGTGTCCCCGACTGCGCACCCTTCGGCAGTCTTTTAATTTCCCGGGCACCTTGCCTTTGATTTTATGCGAGGATGCCTCCATGGCTGACAATGTTTTACATTTTATCCGTGCTAGTCCTTTTTATGGATCCATTTAGGGGGGTCCTGCACTTTTCCGTTTCTGTGTCTTTTGTCCTCGCGTCTCTCCATATTTGTTGCTGTTTTGGTGTCTCATCGGATGGTTGACTCTTTCCCTTTTTTGTTGTCGTGGTCAGTCAACCAGTCTCCGGCCATCTTCTTTTCTTCTATTTCTTTCTGTCTGGTGTTCGTCTGTACTCTTCTTTTCTGTAGTGTTCGTTGCCTAATTTGTGTTCTTTAGCACCTGGGGGATGGGGGGGCAGTCTCCTTCCCCTTGGGGTTTTATCTGCTCTGCGACTTTGTCTCGCTTGTTTTTGGAATGGGGGACTGATGACCTTAGCTGTTTAGTCCCCCTTAAACATCCCAACAACCACCACCACCACCAGCTCCTCAAGACCCCTACATTTCTGTGGTCAATGCAAAACATGCGGCGTAAAGAGCATCGCCACGGGACAATGGATGCCTGGAAGCGAGTGATTTGGAGTCACGAATTGCGATGTAACCTGAGGTAATCCGATGGAAGGGTTTGGGTTAGGCGAATGCACGAGATCTTTACCTGCCATCGTGTGTGATGCCATTAGTGAAGTACAGAGGAGGTAGTATAACGTAAGGGGAATTTTTTCGTGGTTAGGATGTGACCTCCTTTCGTGCTCAAGATAACGCTGAATACCTAAGGATATGAACACATTTTATAGCGTTATATACTGCGCACAGCAGAGGAAGCGTTCGGAGATTTCTATCTAGAAGGCCTATGTGAAATCTCAACAGTCTGCACCAGTTTGATGGTAGACATTTAGAAAAATTCTGGATATGTAATTGGGCAGTGGTTACTTACTAGCCCTGGCGAGTCAGATTCACAAATCGCCTACAAGAACGCAGTTCCCAAGGAAAAGCTAGATCAGCCTCAATTTATCATATCCACACACGCAAGATGCAAACCATCCCCTTATAAATGAGAATCGCACACAGCTCCGAACGTAACTGTTGCACAACGGAGCGCCGGCCGGTGTGGCCGAGCAGTTCTAGGCGCTGCAGTCTGAAACCGCGCGGCCGCTACGGTCGCAGGTTCGAATCCTGCCTCGGGCATGGATGTGTGTGACGTCCTTAGGTTAGTTAGGTTTAAGTAGTGCTAAGTTCTAGGGGACTGATGACCTCAGATGCTAAGTCCCATAGTGCTCAGAGCCATTTTGAACCACAACGGAGCAAACAGTCGATCACACTGTAGTGATTGTCCTATAACAAAATCTAAAGTAGGCTGCACATAGAATTATGGTGGAACTATGAAATTAAATCATCTATAAATGTTCACGTGGAATAATTTTACATTAGTTTGTCAATATTTTTGTGTGATAATTGTATTTCTCATAATTTTTCTTCTCGTGTGTTACATTTTTCTGTAGTTTTGGCACACGCTAAATAAAATAAAATCTTAAAACTTAATATTTTGTTATACTATATCTCGTTGCATTCGTTAATTGATTCGACCACTAACTTCTGGCGTTCCATGACTTTCCTTCACTGTGATAGAAAAACAGAAAGAATGATTCTAACAAATAAATAGCGAATGTGTTTAATGTAATTCTATGGTTATTCACGTAATATTTGTCACTGAATTATCCACATGCTGCACAGATGGTCCTGAATATTCTTCAAACGAATCGCGAACAATTGTGGTCCAGTGACATGAAATCGTTGTTTGCGAACATGAATCCCATGAATGGCTACAAGTGGTCTCCAGGCAGCCGAACATAACCATAGCGAAATAAAATAAAAACACCTACAGCCGCTCTTATGTTTGTATTTTGTCGCTATCAGTTTCAACGCGTCATTGCGTCATCTTCAGGCTGTCTTTGATGCGGTACAGGGTGACAGCCTGAAGTTGACACAATGAAGCGTTGAAACTGATAGCGACAAAATAAATTACAATCAAATGGGCGGCTGTAGGTGTTTTGATTTTTTGTCACGATAGTAAACGGCCGTCGTCCCAGAGACCTCCTGTTAAAGGGATGAACATAACCATTTCCAGTCAGTGATCGATTCAGATGGCCCAGACGACCTTGTCCATTCCATGTAAACAAAGCCCACACCATTATTGAGCAACCACCAGCTTGCACAGTGCTTTCCTAACGGATCCATGGCTTCCTAGGCTCTGCGCCACACCCGAACCCTCCGGTCAGCTATTACCAACTGAAATCGGGACCCATTTGACCAGTCCACGGTTTTACAGTCATCTAGAGCCCAACCGATAAGGTGTAGGCTGTTTGCAAAGGCACTCGCGTCGATCGTCTGCCACCACAGGCCATTAACGCCAATTTCGCCGCACTGTCCTAACGAGTACGTTAACCGTACGTTCCACATTGACTTCTCTTGTTATTCCACGCAGTGTTGCTTGTCTGTCAACACTGACAACTATACGCGAACGGAACTCTTCTCGGTCGTTAAGTGAAGGACGTCGGCCACTGCGTTGCCCGTGGTGAGAGGTAATGCCTGAAATTTGGTATTCCTGGCACTCTCTTCACATATGGATATCGGAATACTGAATTGCCTAACTGTTTTCTAAATGGAATGGCCCATGCTTCTAACTCCAACTACTATTCCACGATCATAGTCTGTTAATTCCCATCGTGTGCCCACAATAACGTCGAGAAGCTTTTCACATGAACCACCTGAGTGCAAGTGACAGCTCAGCCAACAAACTGCCCTTTCACGCTTTGTGTACCCGATACTGCCGCCGTCTGTACATGCACACGCCGTTGACTTTTGTCACCACAGTTATTTGTCATCTAAAGCAGTGCACAGACGGTGCTGGAGTTGTTTTATTTCGTATTCGACACTGCTATTTTAATTTTTGTTTAAATGAAATGAATAACCTTATTCTAATTCTATATGTTCTAATTATAGACGTTCGGATTTTATTACATCCGGATATTCAGTGGCTAGTTATGTTTTCCATATATTTGTTCCATAGCAAATCCGAGAGTCCGTGGACTGACAGCTATTCCCAGCAAACAAAATACTCTTACAAATTGGTTATTTCCAGTGGCTTTATACTCTCTACATCAACTTCCATTCAAGTGTAAATTGTCGTATTACGGTTAATGAAAATTACATTGAATTTGTGAATACGTCACATATACTGCTGCAAGCACTTTTAATTACATGTTATTCTGTTTAATAACTCCCCCTGCAGGTAAATGAATATTTTAATTACTCCGTCCTAAAAGGGACCGTCGCTATTTTGCAACATAGCAAATATGCCAAACCTATACTGAAGTGTTTTTAAATGGTATGTTTATATTTTGTACTTTGCTTACAATTAGTTATAACGAAATCGGCAATTTTCCTATCATTCAGCTTTCCTCATAGAAACAGTAAGGTCAATAGTGTGAGAAATGCTTCTCACAAAGAGGTTAAAACGATAAACTCACGGAGAAATAAATATTCATTCAAATTTATCTATCGTTCACTATCACTGTTTCAAGATATGGAATTTGCATTACTTTACAGAGATAATGTTCACAAAAGAAAAAATTTTTAATTTTAAATTAGCAGGTAAGGAAATTTATTTTCATGTGCGACCATGTTAGTAAGACACGGTGACTGTGTGGGGGGGGAAGGAGGAGGCTGGGGCAGGGAGGGGGAGGGGTAGTATGGTGGCGATGGCGGACAGTGAAGTACTGCAGGTTAGATGGAGGGCAGAGGAGAGGTGGAGAGTGGGTGGGAGTAGCAGAAACGGAGAGAAATAAAAAGACTGGGTGTGAAACTGGAATGACAGCTGTGTGTTGCTGGAATGGTAACAGGATGGGCGAGGACAGTGACTAACGAAGGTTGAGGCCAGGAGGGTTGTGGAAATGTAGGATTCATTGCAGGGAAAGTTCCCACCTGTGCAATTCAGAAAAACTGGTGTCGGTGGGAAGTATCCAAATGCCACAGGCTATGAAGCAGTCACTGAAATGAACGATATCATTTTTGGCAGCCTGTTCAGCAATGGGGTGGTCCACTTGTTTCTTGACCACAGTTTGTTGGTGGCCATTCATGCGGACAGACAGCTTGTTGGTTGTCATATCTACATAGAATGCAGCACAGTGGTTGCAGCTTAGTTTGTGGATCACATGACTGGTCTCAGCTTATCTAAAAGCTAAGCCGCAACCACTGTGCTGCATTCTACGTAGATATGACAACCAACAAGCTCTCTGTCTGCATGAATAGACATCGACAAACTGTGACCAAGGAACAAGTGGACCACCTTGTTGCTGAACATGCTGCCAAAAATGATGTCGTTCATTTCAATGACTGCTTCATAGCCTGTGGCATTTGGATCCTTCCCACCAACACCAGCTTTTCTCAATTGCACAGGTGGGAACTCTTCCTGGAATACATGCTATATTCCCGTAATCCTCCTGACTTCAACCTTCATTAGGCACTGTCCTCACCCATCCACCTCCTTCCCCGTTTCCAATCCACCACTACACAGCTGTCATTCCACCCTCACACCCATTCTTTTTATTTCTCTCCTTTCCCACTGCTCCCCGCCTCCTCCCCACCTCTCCCCTGCCCATCATCTAACCTGCAGCACTTCACTTTCCACCACACCCACCATACTATGCCCTCCTCCCCACGCCAGCCTCCTCCTTACTCCCACCCAGTTGCCACTCCCATAATGCACTGTTGCTGCTGCTCACAGTGTGGTTTCAGTTGCCTGAGACTGCAGTCATATGTGAGTTGCATTTGCATGTGTGTGTGTGTGTGTGTGTGTGTGTGTGTGTGAGAGAGAGAGAGAGAGAGAGAGAGAGAGAGAGAGGGAGAGAGAGAGAATGTGCGTCTGTTGTCTATTGTTGATGAAGGCCTTAATGGCCGAAAGCTTTAATTGTGAGTTTTTTTGTTGTGCCTATCTGGGGCTCAGGAGTAGCAACTTTCCTTTTCATAATATTGTTGAATTTTCTCTGTTGCACACGGCAAACGTTTACAAGAGATGCACGCTAAATTAGTCAGCTTACCTACGCCTAGGGGCACTTTTAAGAGTACTCTCTCAGTAACAGCCTCCCAAAATGGCTGAATAACAATGATAGGGCATATAACATCTGAAATATCCACTCAAGCAGGCAATATGCATCTACATAAATCCTCTTTGCCATAACAGTTACTGAGTTATTCTTCCGTTCAGCATCTACAACCACAAGCTCACCACATCTTCAAGAAATATAAGGCAAAATAGTATTACTCAGGCTGCAAGAGACAACTAAAAATTCTATCAAACAACTCTCAGAGATGTATCCCCTTCAAGACAATATGGGAAATTGGTTACACGTCATTCTGAGCCATCTAGTCTAGTAAGTGAAGATGCATCAAATGAGGTGATCTCTTTTAATTTGCTTCCGGAAATAATTTGATCACAATACATATTCGTCATTTTGCCAAAAGATATTTTAGTCAAGCTGTTCACGTATGACCATACAAATAAAATGATATAAACCACTTCCTTTTCTGCGCAACTAGTATTTATAAGATGATATATAAATGATATAAACCACTTCCTTTTCTGCGCAACTAGTATTTATAAGACAGGCGGAAATGAACTTAAATGAATAAATGTTTTAACTAGATCTACTTAATAGCTTTTTTTTCTTTTTCCTTTGTAAACACAGGCAGAGGGGCATCCAATAGTCTATGCACCAAATTGTTTGAAACAGCATGAAGTTAATGCTACACCAGTTGGCTGTAGGAGGCTTAGAAGCAAAGAAAGAAAGCTCACTGGGCAAATGAGTAAATTGAAGCGTGCTGGCCAGATAATAATATTAAAGGAAATGTAACATACCCAGATATCTTGATTGTGGTTGCAACACGCTGCTGCACCCTGAAAACGTTTGTCGCGCGTATCGTAAATTTTTAAGATTTAATTCCAGTAGAGGCTAGTTCGAGCCATATGCTAATAAAGTAAGCAAATAGCCAGTATTGTTGACATTACTTCGAAACACCCCAGACATACAGCGTTTGCAACACAGCTCATGGCTGAGGTACAGTCTTAGATACAAAAACTGACCGCCGGCCGGCTGCCAGAGAGACTAAGTACGAGTCGTTCACTTAAAGCGGCCAATAAAACCGACTGGCCCTGACAACGGTGAGTCAGGCCATCTGCACAATCTGGCAGCACTGAAAGATGTGGATGTGTCAGGAGGTCGTGCTGTCTACTTCAGAGATGTTGTGTTGTGTGAGGCCGTGGTCTGGTGGTAATCATCGTACATTCTAAACCTATACTTGTTTGTTCACGTCCAACCGTCAGAAACAATTCCACAGGACAGCTCGTGGCTGAGTCGCGATCGGAACAGCTTACGCTCGAGCGTTTCCTCGCGCTGCAGCGGATACCGGCCACCGGACAGACGCCACCCGCTGCCAGAAATCGGGCGCCGCCCAGCTAAACGCGCGGCGACGCTGTCGGTGTTTGTATCAACTGTCATTTTCGAATTCTAAGTTCTAGTTATCATCTTCGAGTTAAGTATTGGATTTTGAATACCTGAAAATCATGAACTACGATGAAGCGCTGTAAAATCGGGTCGCAAGTCGAAAAAGGTGTAACATCTGCATCACAATATTTGCATGTACTTTTGGTATAGAAGGGGGTGAATGCAGAGGAGGCAACTCGAAAGATATCAACTGTGTCAGGAGCGAGTGCTTTTGGGAAAATATGCCAGAAAAAGATATTCTTGTTTCAACAAAGATCGTTCTGGCATGAATGATTTTCCACACTAAGGAAGTTTCGACTAGTGATATAAATGATGGTTTACCATTTAACCAACATGCGACATTTGCATTCAACATACTAGGTTCAGAAGTGTGGCAGAGGAGTACTGCATGTTCTAATTCGAAATCACAAAAACCAACACAGTGACTATTATTGCAGTTTTTCTGCAAAGTCATCAGGTCGCTCATTGAGCATTCTTATGCAATACTGTTACTGGTGACGAATTGTGATGCCTTTATCGTTTACTCCTTAACAAGAAATGAAAGGCTGAGCCTTACCAAAAGACGTAAACCTGAGCAAAGAGTACTGTGAACATAATATTTTCCATCTGATAGCTCCAAAAGTGTGTTTTGCACTACGAATGCTTCCACAAGGCTGGAATTAGTTGCCAACAATTAAGACACCTTTCAGTCGCAGTGTAAGAAAATCGACCGACAAATCTACATCACGTGTGATACTGCAGATTGGTAGAGAAGTCATCTCTCAAGAACTTGTATTGATAGGGAAGTCATCTCTCAGGCACTTGCCTTCTGATCGTATGCTCATAAAATTTTACCTTACCCGCTCTTCATCGATCAACCATCAAAGCAATTCATTTCTAGACGAAAATGCTCTTCAAACTAGACTGGTTTAAAGATATCGTTAGTACTAGTAGGTTTCTACAGGCGTAGAATTTGTAAACTACTTTAGCATTGCCAGATTGTTTAGATATTGCGAAAGAATTTACTATTGCTGATTAATTTCTCATTGGTGATTACTGTTGTGTTCAATAAACTAATGGAAAACGCATTTAAAATTTTCACTGTACTAATAGAAATTAAATTCAACTTACTCCAGAAACATCACGACGACAGTCTATCTTAATAAAGCATTAAGTATCTTTAAGACGATTGAGCCTATTCTAACACGAATTAGTGGGCTATCACCGACTTTTCATTTCGAAAATCTCTCTATTTACTTGCTTTCCTGTATCATACTGAAGTACTCGTATTACGAAAATGTGACAGTTCATATACAAAATGATGTATTCTCAACAACAAAAAATATGTCGGTAGAAAACAAAAGTAGCATTATGAATTTTGCAGTGCCATAAGGTTTTCGCTCTGACACTAAGGTCTACTGAAAGTAGCAAGACGAATTTTGCTCGAGCGGTGTCTACGATTCCCTTATAGAGTTTTTATGTGCCTGCTTGTAGCTCTCCTACAAAAGAATTAAAAATCTGGCTTTCAGCGAGTTTTGAAAGGCAAACGGAAGCAGCTTTCACCTCATGAGTAAGCACATTACCTTTTTTTTACCTCGGTGTTAGCGAAGAGTTGTGTCACATGTGTCGTACTTATTGGCCCAGTAGCCGCCATGACAGATAAATCACAACTTAAGAGACGAGAGTAGTTGTATTTTCCTTGTGGAACGACTTTCGTGGGCCCAATAGCATTAACTGATATCCTTAACTCACATCTCAAAAGAAAATCACTCACATTATTCAATTGAAATGACACAATAATATCAAGTGAAATTAGCAGGATATTTCTGTGCCATCAAGGAAGAAACTCGTCAGTCACAGAGTTGCCAAACATTCTGCGTTGATGCCAAGTTTGTTATACTACCAGGTAGGATACCAGCTGATGTGTTCTGTGAGTGACCTCGGAAGTGACTGTAGCTTCGTCTCAGAGTTGTGGATGATAGGGGCCAGAATATGGTTCCTGTATGTTAATGAGTCATATTCGCATTTCTGCAACTAGGTTTAGAAGCTAGAATTTAATTAGTTGCAATACATCGATAAACTGAGTGCAAACGAAACGTAATAAGTTAACAACTGCGAGAATTATTTGTGTTTTACTGTCTTAATCGGAGCGAAACCTTGAAAGGGTATTCACCACACATGGCTCACAATTTTGTAGCTTCTCCAATGGTTCAGTTGGCAACGTATCTTTGCTATAGAATATTGCTATCGAGATCACTGCCACTGGCACATCCGCCAGAAGACATGCATGACCAGGCTTCTTGTTGTCAGATTTTCTGACGGATTTTATGCCGTTGCTCGAAACGTGAAGACTTAGGTGAATTCGAATATTCCATATGGCGAAAATCTGATATTTCTATGCTTCCAGCTCTAACATTCAAAAAATAGTTACAATGCGTGGCAGAAAAGCGTCTCTGAACCAACAATTAATAATGCAGTCATAATTAGTAGACTCTGACATACCCCAACTGTCATCTGATAATTGTGTAAAACTACTTTTCATCTGCACAGCACCGCAGTATGAACCCAAGGGTTTCGTAGGATTTCTATACTTATTTTCTTTGTGGTCGTTTTCACTGATAATAGCGGAGGAGGAAAACCATGCTACTTCAAATATACCTTTCCGGCAGGATTTGAACCTTTGGCAACAGTTGCAGTAGCACATCCAGTGAGGTATCAAGAATTTGAGCATTCACTCATTGCTGTGGTATAGGCTGAGGCAAAAAGAAGTAGGTTTCCCTCACAGTATGCGAGGAGGGACACGGTAATTAACGCATAAAGTAACCATTTCGTAAACGTACACCACACATCTGAACCTGTTGAATGCAAATGCCGCATGTTGGTTAAATGGTAATCTGTCACTTATATCACTAGTCGAAACTTCCTTAATGTGGAAAATCATTCATACCAGAACGATCTTTGTTGAAACAATAATATCTTTTTCTGGCATATTTTCCCAAAAGTACTCTCTCCAGACACATTTGAAATCTTTCGAGCTGCCTCCTCTGCATTCATCCCTCTATTATACCAAATATACATGTAAATATTGTGTTGCAGATGTTACATCGTTTTCCACTTGCGACACAATTTTGCAACGCTTCAGATATGCAAAATCCAATGCTTAACTCGAATATGATAACTAGAACTTAGAATTCGAAAATGACCGTTGATACACTGACAGTGTCGCCCCGCGTTCAGCTGGGCGTCGCCCGATTTGAGGAGGTGGGTGGCGTCTGGCCGGTGGGCGGTAGCCGCTGCAGCGCCAGGAAACGCTCGAGCGTAAGCTGTTCCGATCGCGACACAGCCACGAGCTGTCCTGCGGAATTGTTTCTGTGAGTATTTGATATTACTGGTGGGTACAATGTGAATCGAAATACCTTCGGTGTTCGATCAGACTCATAACTTTATACGAGGGCCGAAATGTGTAAAAAAAAAAAAAAAGAGAGGGAGAGAGAGAGATACGTTTGGAAGCGAACACGCGGCTATAAGTTCATAATACACGGTGATTACCACTAGACGACGGGCTCCCATAACACAGCAACTTCCTCCTGACACTTCCGCATCTTACAGTGTTTCAAGATTGTGCATATGGCGGCCGGCCAGCGGTCAGGTTTTAATTTCTAAGACTGTACGTACAACCGCGAACGCCGCAACCCACTGTGACCAATACTGATGTAATACTTATAGTTCAGAACACTAGCGTGCTGTCGATAAACCCGCACACTGCAAATTTAGCCGGGCTCAACAACTCGTGCTGAGGGCTGAGCAGGATAGGAAATGTTGACATGAGAAGAAGATGGCAAAACCACTCGTTTCCCGCCCTGCCGTGCTCCTCCCCCCTCCCCTTCCCTCCTAAGTAGTTCAGTTTGGACAGAGCAGCAGTGAGGTTCGACAGCGCGTGGACATACCGGGATCGCTGGCGGCGTGCAGGCACTGCGGGATCGAGGGGCTGTAGTTGCGAGGGCGACAACCTCTTTCTCCACCAGACCGAGAACGTTTGAGTTCAGTGAACGTTAACCCAGTATGAAAGCACCACTATTTCGAGATCACGCCACAGGGTCGCTGAGACCAAGAGCAACGAGTGGAGTGTTTGGAGATGGCAAAATTAATTAGCTGTCCTCAACCTTTTATTATTAATCATTGAATTCCTTGTGTTTATTGATGAAGTTCAACTAGCGGTATTTTTTGCCTAGTGGCCGCTAACACCACAACTACTTGCCCTGGAGGTTAGCGTATTTTTGTGGCAGTGTACCTTTCCTCACCTTTGCCGCTGCTGTCTGGTGAGGCGTGTAGTTCAACAGCCCTCTTGATTGTACTTCGGATAATTGTTTCTTTTGGACAGCTTTGGTCATAGTGGGTCCTTCTGCTTCTGGATGTTCTAACACCGGATTCAAAAGATGCAGTGCTGTCTGCCGGTTCCTCCTTGCCTGAATTATCAGTCGTCAGGTAGATGTTGCAAGAGAGTTGGCCGGCGTTTAAACTGTCGCTGTGTATACGACTCTTGGATGCCTGTCTCATCGCTTACGAAATTGAACAACTTTCCCAGGTCGATCCTTGGAACACTCTTGATTTGATCAGATTGTGATGATTGTCAATAAGGCCTTAAGCCGTGAATGCAATTTGTCTTAAGAATTTTTAATTAGATATTTTCTCTCAATATGATTGTCCTTTTTATAATATTTTAGTAAGAATTTGCTATCTAGGCCTTCAGCCATCAAATGGTTTTTGATTTATTATTATTGGGGCCTTCAGTCGACAAATAATTTGAATTTCTGGTCAATAAGGACTTCAGCCTTGAATGCATTTGTCTAAAGAATTTTTAATTAGATGTCTTAACAGTCAAATTTGATAATTGTTCCTTATTGTCAACCTTATATGCAATTGATTCCAAATAAAGTGTACGTGATTTGAGAAAAATAAACTGAGCAACCAACGCTGCGTAAGGCCCCGTCCACACCGAAATCTGCCTTTCCCCTGAGTAAACAGGTCTCAATAGATTTCTGAGTTTCAGAGATACCACGACTATCACTCGGTGATGAAGTTTGGCTGGCCACATGTCCCCTGATTAATTCATAGAGTTCCGGTACAAGGCGTGACATACCTGTGGCGTAGCGAGTGCGGGACGTGGGATAATTTCGTAGATGCAGGGAGCTGTTGTGCAGTTAGCCTCGCCTTCTGAAGGACTTCGGCCGACGGGCTGCAGTCTGTCAACGATCCGCCCGGCAGAGGCGCTCCCTCTCTGCCTCCACCTAGATGTCATCGGCCACTGTCTTGGTCTACCCCCGTGGGGGGGGGGGGGGGGGGGGAGGGGGCTACAGGGTATTCTTGCTCGGCGACACATCTAGCGTCCGCTATCGCACCCAAGTGCGTAACTTGGGGGCAGTGAGTATGTGCAGGGGTCCGTGGCCGATACAACCCTGGATGGCCAGGGAGGGTTGCATTCGTCTGTTAGTGAACCACTCGGCGCTGTGACAGGTGCCGCCATGATCCAGAACACCAAAGATCACTGATGTGATCGGGACGTAGGCGCATGCCACAGTCGGATGCTTGCGCACACACATAGTGTGGCCAAGGGCGAGATAGAGTGCTGCATAAGACTGATTGAATAAACACCTGTCTGTATTACTACTATCTAATTGCACGTCCCATCATGAATCTACCATCTCACTCACCATTTATCTCTTCCATCCTGACGAGTAGCGGCCCAGAATTGACCGGATCGTTGCAGTTGGTGTCAGTAAGTAGTCGTTACACTTCCCTATGTGACATATTGTGTCGAGTAGTATTCATCTGATACCCAAACGCTACTGTTTGGTGAGAGAAGTGGTTGTAAGGTACCTCTAGATATCAAAGCGTAGTTTAGTGTCTAGTAATAAGACTGGGCACTTTGACAGCTACGTACGAGCAATGTTGTTGGCATATTTCGAGTTTAGCAGTATCGTTTGAGCACTGCGGGGTGCAGCGAGTCTCACTTTGTGTGATGTTCAATTCTGTATCTGTAATCAAATTTCATTTTTGAGTACTGCATACATTATGTTCAAGGCTACGTTTGTAAAGCCACATGAACCCACGGACTTTTCGTTCTTTGAGAGTAATGTTGGACCCGTAGGTCTAGCATCAGTAACGTTTCAGTTTTATATTCTTGCAGGGCACGAACTGCCGTGTACTATGGCTGTGGCAGTCACATGTTTCACTGTAGATGCACTGGCCATTTGGCTCGCGATTGTTCAGAGCGTCGGTTGGCGATGATTTGCCGAAAAAAGTAATTAATAAAGTTTCGTGAGTATTCAGCGCATTACTTAGTCTTCTGTGTTTGAGGCACCAACTACGGTAAGACATAGTAGCCAATGTGCTAGAAACACGCGCTGCTACTACTACAGAACCGGTTGTTGCTCTAATAGACCAAGTTAGTGTGTTAACAAATGAAAGTAGCAGAAGCAGGAACATCAGGGTCTCCTTCATAGATCTGACGCTTTGGAAGCCGTTCAGTTTCAATCACAGTCTGAGTCAGGGGAAAATAAGGGAGAGTTGGGGACAGTTTCTTCTTATTTTGATCTGGCTGAGGGCACACTTATCAATTCCTTTTCAGGTAAAACAACGGCAGATGTGTAGATATTCATTAATGAACTCGCAGCTACTGAGCTGTCGGTCAGACAAAGTAACCGTTCATGTGACTACTTTTCTTTAACAGAAGAAGCCAAGACGTATGTGTTGTATTATGAGATCCTTAATGAAGCACAGTCGTTTCGGCAGTTAGTCGGTGGGCTACGCCAGCATTACGAAAAACAAAATGTCACACGGTTTTTTTTCTCGAAAAGCTCAGTACTCTATCTTTGAAATGTAACGAATCAGTGGAAGTATTTTAGGACGGAGTTAGCAAAGTCAATGCGCAGACGTATGTGCCTACCCAGAATGCAGGGCCAATTAGCTGTCACTGCAGGAAGCAGAAAACAGAGCGTTAGACGCTTACTTGCGTGGAATACCGGCAGAAATGTTACAAAGATATCAAACTGAGAATCCTAGTGATTTAAAGGCAGTTCTTACAAATGCAGCGCAATTGGAGGGGAGCTATTTCACCTTTGAATGCAAATGTTACAAATATGGACGTAAGTGTCATATGCAGAAGGAGTATATGCAACCAGACTGTTACTCGTGTAAAGAAATGGGCCACTGAATATCATATTTCCGGAATAGCAAAATAGCAAGCACCGTCGGGAGAAGCGGCCATTAAACTCAAACGGGAATGCTTCAACCATTAGAAAGCAGTTCCAATACATCGTAATAACTGCTACGTTAGGGCACAGACAGAATGCTGCTTAGTGAGTTTAGTGGGTGGTGTGGAACAGAGGCTTCTTGTAAAGACTGGGGCACATGTGTCTCATATCAGACTGGATTTGGTGAGTAGGGGGAGACTTGGGCCAATACGATATAAGTTACGCGGGGTTGGCGACAATATTGTGGAGTTGTTGTGTACGACGGTACTTGAATTTACTACAGGGGAAGTATGTTGATGGAGCGTGTAGAATTTTCGCCATATGTGGGTGAAGGATGTTCAGTGATTCTCGGGCTGGACTTACTCGCCAAACACCATGCTAGGATCTATCATTGGCAACTCACGGTTGAGCTCAGTGGAACTTTGTTTCAGGTGGGTGATGAAACTACAAATGAATCCATGTCGCAGGAATCACATGTCATGAAGGTGATGCTGACCAACCTGCAGATGAGTTCGCTCAAGATTGATCAACAGGATGAAATACCGACAAGTATAGAACAAGTAGTATGGGTTTCAGTGGGTACCATTCACATCGTCGTGTTTTGTACGTGGCGGAGCCACTCTGAAACAATGAGGAGCTGGATGGTTGACACTGTTTTGTGTGCACAAGCATACTGCACTTGAGTAATTTGTATGGGGAATACATGGTTCTAGTTAGCATAGATAACATTGGCAGAGGTGTAGTCAGTCAGTCGAAGGGTATAGTTATAGCCCCTCTAAGAATATTAGAGAAAGAAGACTTTGATAGGTCGAGCATGGATATAAACCATAAGCAAACCTTCGATGCATCAACGTTACGCGAAAAGGTGGGTCACTTGAAATGCAGTGAGCACTCAGCTGTGGAAGAACTGTTGAAGTTCAGCGACTTGTTTTGCACAGATGGGTGGTTATCAGCGACTCTGATAATTCAGTACCACACACCAACAAGGGATAGTACACCGCTTTACTGTCAGTTCCACAAGGAAGTGTACGCCATAATTTTAAGTATAACGTCCGCAGCGACATCTCTGGTAGTCGTCTAGAATCTGTACTCAATGCTCTTTTGCACAGTGTATAGATAAACAGTGGGAGAATTAAATGTTTTGTTTTGTCAGTAGACGTTTTGGCTATTTGCATTCGTTTACAGTCAATTTTAACGGTGAAAAATGTGCAGTATTTATCAAAAATGCCTTCTGAGGTCAGCTAAGAACCTATTTGCCTCGAACCGTCAAATTGGCTGCTTCAAAAGGATAATGGACCAATACACCGCAGCCGTCTCTGTACACGGTGGAAACAAGTCAATGTGGTGTCCACGATGGATTGGCCTGCAATGTCTCCGTATAACAGTCCGAACGGAAATAAGCCCTTTTCAACCTATCCAAGGCATGTTCACTTGGGTTCATATCTGGAGAACATGCTGGCCACTCTTATCCTGAAGGAAGTCATTCGGCATGTTGTTGGGCCCATATGTACCGTTCTGCATCGTGTCGTGGTTGCAAAGATGGACCTCGCCATGGATGTTGGGAGTAAAGCTGCGCATCATGAAGCCTATTGCGCACAGTTTCAGTCGTAACACGATATCCTGTGACTGCACGAAAATCATTATTCAACATAGTGGCGTTGCTGTTAGGGTTCCTCCGAGCCATAATTCATAGGTAACGGTCATCCACTGCAGTAGTAATCCTTGGGCGGTCTGAGTGAGGCATGTCATCGAAAGTTCATGCCTCTCTGTATCTCCTCCATGTCCGAACAACATCGCTTTCGTTCACTCCGAGACGCTTGGTCACTCCACTTGTTGAGAACCCTTCCTGGCACAAAGTAACAATGTGGACGCGATCGAACCGCAGTATTGACCGTCTAGGGATCGTTAAACTACAGAAAACAAGAGACGTGTACCTCCTTCCTGGTACAATGACTGGAAGTGATCAGCTGTCTGATCCCCTCGGTCTAATAGGCGCTGCATGCATGGATGTTTACATCTTTGTGCGGGTTTAGTGACTTGTCTGAACAGTCAAAGGGACTCTGTCTGTGATACAATACCCACAGTCAACGTCTATCTTCAGGAGTTCTGGGAACCGGGGTGATGCAAAACTTTTTGTGATGTGTGTAATAGTGTCTTTTATTTCGTACACTTAACGGCTTACACTTTCTTGTGGAACTGACTGTATAGGAAACGCTATCACGTAGTGAGACATTTACTGCCAGACCAAAGGCAGGTGGAGAGACAGTTTTTGATTGCTGCCGTCCGGGAGATACACGAAGGAGAGCAGTACGTTGCCACTTGGGCAACAGGACATGGTGCGCGATGTGAAAGCTGCGCTCCACTGAACACTGAACTGTTTCTCTCGTGCTCGACATCGGACCAACAAAAGGAGGGACACTACACCCATAATATTTCTTCAGTTTCACTGAACTATTTAAGTCACTTGGTGGTTTTTCCGTCATGTATCAGCGACGAACGATCGGTATTTTGGACCTCCGACTAAAGCTCGGTCGTGCACGTTGCTCTCGGCGGAGATTTACGTTCCAGCGTGCGCCCTGTCGACATTAAATGAATGCCATTTTGTTAAGCCCGCTAACCAGTGAGGTCATAATTTTCTTAACTTTTTATTTTATTATAATGTCGCCGGCCGCGGTGGCCGAGCGGTTATAGGCGCTTCAGTCCGGAACCACGCGACTGCTACGGTCGAAGGTTCGAATCCTGCCTAGGGCATGGATGTGTGTGATGTCCTTACGTTAGTTGGGTTTAAGTAGTTCTAATTTCTAGGGGACTGATGACCTCAGATATTAAGTCCCATAGTGCTCAGAGCCTTTTGAACCATTTTATTATAACGTCAGTTGTAGCCATTTGCTTGGCTGGGCACAGTGGTAATGTTAACCCTTGTTTAATTAGCTTGCTTTACTTCATATCAATTAATTGTGCATCCCTGTTGTAGAGGCCCTCTACTATTTTTGAAGCATGTAATCAATTTTGGCACGGGGTGTGACACATTGGCGGCAGACACAAGTGGTTGTCGAAAGTTGTTCTTCGGCCAGATGTGACAGAGCAGACGCCAGTTTGTTGAACACCTTTCCCCAAATGGTTATTTGTACAGCTGGGGTAAGGCGTCGTGATGCAAGGCAAGACAGCAAAGGACTGTATTTACAAATATTGTTGTTATCTTGTATATTGTGCTTTTTAATAAATACTGTTTAATTGCAGAGCTTTGAGTCAAAACCTAATTCGTTAACTGGAAAAATTTGCTCCAATAGTAGAAAGTAAGCTTCGCTGTCTCCCGTATCTCACTGCTCTAAATTTCTACTGAGCAGACTGTTGATTTAAAAATTGGGGTTTAGTTTACAGGTACTGAATCCTGCTTGAGGAATTGTCTAAGTTATTGAACCTTACTTAATGTGGCTAAGAGCTTTCTGTGTTCATGTTTGATGTGTTGAGCTCCCGTGATACAATTTGATATTTGTTTAAATTGTTAACCTAACAGTTAACAATTTAAACAAATATCAAATTGTGGACCTTCTTAATATTTGCTTTTAAAAGGTTGTGCAAAACTATGAAATTATTAATGGCTTCAGGCCTATAAACCCAATACACCGTTGAAGCCGCGCGGGATTAGCCGAGCGGTCTAGGGCGCTGCAGTCATGGACTGTGCGGCTGATCCCGGCGGAGGTTCGAGTCTCACTCGGGCATAGGTGTGTGTGTTTGTCCTTAGGATAATTTAGGTTAAGTAGTGTGTAAGCTTATGGACTGATGACCTTAGCAGTTAAGTCCCATAAGATTTAACTCACATTTGAACACCGTTGGAGGATTTGTTTTGAACATCCAGTGTAATTGTTCAAGTATCAATGTACGCAAACGGAAACTTTAATATTTTATTTTTGCCAAAATAAATGTTTAATAGAAGGGGTCAGTGACTTCGTGCTGAAGTATCCCTCCTACAGTGAATTTATGATACCCCATTTACAATTATAATCCATTCTCTTCCTTACGCACAGTGTCTTGTATTTACACTGAGAACTGAAGGAAGGCTGCATGTTCACACGCACAGATAACTAAGAAGAGAAAGGGATAACAGGAGGCTGCACCTCACTTCGTTTCGTTTCTGTTTGATGAGAGGTAGTATCTCGCCAGCAGCAAGCTCGTTAGGGACTAATTACTCTAATCTGATTCCTAGAGACACCATCATGTCTCCACAAGCCTCCACAGCGCTTCGGGCTATTGAAAATGTAAATTACGTTGGCGCTGCCTATTCACCGAATTGTGAGGCGAATTAACATGCAAATCACATTACGGTAGTATGTGAACAGAATGGGCGTCGCAGACGATGCGAAAGTCGGAAGTTCACCAGCATACTACTAACCAACACAGAAAATATCACCCTCATTCTGTAACTGACTGCACACATACATATAACTTGTGATAACTTCATACTATTCTAGCTACATACTACCGCTCTTGACAAGAGCACTGTAAAGAATATTCGAATACTATAATAAGAGCTTACCGATATATTGGAATAAATTGTTTAGGTCCCTTTGTAATTAACAAATAATTCTCTAGTTTCACGCTCCAGAGGACTTCAGGTTTGCATCAAGCACGATTTAGGATGTATTGTAAAGCTTAAAAACAATGTAAAAAATAAGACCACAGAGATTGAACTCTTACATTTGTATATGAAGGGAATATTCCTATGTTTCCTCTCAAAAACAGGAACAGTGCGATGAGTGTCCCGAGAAATATGTAAGGCTGAGCCCCGCTGGACAGAGTAACAGTAAAGGATTAAATGGTTCAAATGGCTCTGAGCACTATGGGACTTAACTTCTGAGGTCATCAGTTCCCTAGAATTTAGAACTACTTAAACCTAACTAACCTAAGGACATCACACACATCCATGCCCGAGGCAGGATTCGAACCTGCGACGGTAGCGTAAAGGATTAAATGCACCAGTATGAAAGAAATGCAGTCGATATTTGAACGAAGATCTACTAACGAATCCGTTGCGGTTATTCGGTCCAATGAGAAGAGGAATATGTAGTGTAAAATAGAAGAATAGACTAAATAAGAGAGAAAGTTGTGATGAAACCTAAGGTTGAATTTAACACCATACTGTTTTATTAAGGTTGTGTTCATTAATGATGGTATGTCTTTCACCCCTACAAACGTTGAAGTGTCTGACACAGACAGTTATTGAGAGACTTGCAGATTAACGTGGACCTAGGAAAGGAGTGATAGCCCGACAGCAGAAAATGTGATTGCTTCGAATCAAAACCTTACGAATAAATCTTTTTCAGTTCAATAGAATTGCGTCTTACAAAAACCTACACTTTTCTCAGCCAAACGACAAATATTTCATAGGTTTTCCAAATAAAACAAACAATCGTTACGAAAAGTTTTAAAAATTATTGCATTTCTTTTTACAAATTGATATCTCATTATGGTGCAACTTGTGAACTGTGGACAGCCCTCTCTTAATCATGTGAATTGCCGACAGAGGATTAGTCAGCCAGTTAGCGATACCCGGAAGACATCACGAGGAGATTGGCTCACTGTCTGCCACATTCACCAGGGATGTTACAAATAAACCATCCATTAACAAACACATCACTGACAATCTTCAAATCGTCAAAAATAATTCGTCTGGTTTTTTCTTCCTCAGTTCTTTGGAGCAAAAACTTGAAGCTAACTCTCCTAACAAAACCATTGTTCCCGCTCCTGATTTTCACTTATATCTCTGCTTGCACCTCAAACAGAATCTCAGCAGAACAATAGACAGAAGGATGCGAAGAGTAAAGCCAACTGTTGAGTTTAAAGTGGAATGCTTCACAACTGTTTGTGGTACTGTTGCAGGTCGGCTAATGTTCGGCCCAGACAGTTGTAACAAACAAGGCTTCAGGGGATATATACGTGGCTAAAACATAGCAGGTAAATTTTAGTACTGCAGGGATCTGTTTCCACACGTGCTCCCCGTCTTCCCACACCCAGTCGCCATAGATGACTGCCATGAAATCATCAGTGAATTCCTCCGTCACCTCGTGTGGATTGGAATCAAGAAAGGCAGAACGAAGATATTTTTCAAGTGATAAGTGTCGGAGTTGCCTTACACGTTTTCAACAGACCTAGCTACAAATATTCGATGCGATCTTTAGCTGTATTTAGTTTCTTACATGACTCTGTGAATACAAAAAAAATGTGAAACACCTACGTAAGTAGTTTAATTATAAGCTATTAGAAGATATTTTCATAATATAAACTATTGTAAGTTATTTAGATAGTCAGATGCAGGTATCAGCGTTAATGATAGTACTTGTATTTTCACTTACCTGCTGCACACTCTTCAACTGTGCTCCCCATAAACTGTCTGTTATATGAAGATAGTAACTGTTCTCGAAAGAACAGATACCATTGATGACCGTGCAGCTTCTCTAGCATAAACGATGATTAATTGAAACCCTCAGCTGCCGACAGGTGTTGTTGATATACCTCGATGGGGACAGCTGAAAATGTGTGCCCCGACGGGGACTCAAACCCGGGATCACCTGCTTACATGCAGACGCTCTATCCATCTGAGCCACCGAGAGCACAAATGAACAGCGCGACTGCAGGGACTTCTTGTAAACTGACATAATGACGTGAGTCTCGAACGTGAGTAAATGACTGTCCACAGTCCACGAGTTTCGACAGCAAGAGTCGATTAGCGATTATCGATAAGCCGATAAGCCGACTGGTTCCGCAGTCCACATGCAAGATGCTAAGAGGGAACTCGGTGTAAGCAGTTCGCATGCACTCATATAGGAGATATGTGAAAGGTTAAGGAGGGTTTGGCGTATGTACAACATCGAATCACGGAACTTCGTTTACGTCATCCTAGAGGTAGGTCATACACAAGCATTACAGTTGTTCGAGCTGAGAATACAACAAGTTTTATACGTAATCACGTGGTCGAATCAACTTTAAATCAGTGATGTTTATGAGTTAAATAATAATTTAGTATGATCCAGAAAGAAAGGCGATGATAGTCAACAAAAGATCGTAGAAGTAAAAGTAAGCCGGCCAGGGCGGCAGAGCGGTTCTAGGCGCTACAGACTAGAACCGCGCGACCACTACGGTCGCAGGTTCGAATCCTGCCTCGGGCATGGATGTTTGTTATGTCCTTAGGTTAGTTAGGTTTAAGTAGTTCTACGTTCTAGGGGACTGATGACCTTAGAAGTTAAGTCCCATTGTGCTCAGAGCCCTTTGAACCATTTTTTAAGCAAAATTAATAGCAGTCATTTATTCCCATTCATAGGAATAACACGTATGAATGGCTTTAAAACGTTTCAAATAGTTCATTCAAGTCGAGCACTCTGTTAACATATGAAGTATTGCAGCTGTAGGAAAGTGTACAGTTAGTGGATGATCTCTGGTGCAGATTGTTGATATAAAGCAAGTACCCCAAGAGTTTGTATTAGTAGTTCTTACCCTCATTAGGCGGACACTGACTGGTGTGCGTTGAACTTGCAGACTTACAAATAGCTACACAATGGTAGGTGATCGGATGAACGATGTACCTCAAATATTCCTTAAGTAGTAAAATATCGTCCTGGGCAGCGAGGATATCGCCAGGCCTGCCTCAGGAAGTGTGATAGGATCGGTTAGTGCGATCAGCAAACGGCGACTCTTCGCTGATGATGCTGTAGGCTACGGGAAAGTGTCGTCGGGGAGTGATTATACTATGGTACAGGATGGCTTGGAGAGAATTTCTATTCTGTGTTGAATGGTAGGTTGCTCTAAACGTAGAAAAACCAAAAGACATGGAGCAGTGGTTAGCACACTGGACTTGCATTTAGGAGGACGACAGTCCACATCCCCGTCCGCCACCCACTCTTAGGTTTTCCGTGATTTCATTGAGCCGCTCCAGGCCAATTCGGCGATGGGTCCTATCGAAGTATACGACTAACTCCCCCCCCCCCCACCTCATTTCGCAATCCACCTTGTGTTCTGCCTCTAATGACCTCGGTGTCGACGGGACGTTAAACTTTATTCTCCCTTCCTTCTAAATGCAGAAAAATGTAAATAATTGGAGATGACTAGGAAAACCGACCCTCTAATCTACTGACACGGAGCTAGTAGTGTACTGATTGATGCAGTCCCGCCTATTAAATAAATGATTAGGAGGAACGTTGCAAAGTGATATGAAAAACAACGAGCACGGAAGGCAAGTAGTATGGAAGGTGAATGGGTGACTACGGTTTACTGGGAGAATTATTAGAAACAGAGGCTCACCTATGAAGGAGACCACATACAGAACACTTTTGCGACCCATTCTTAAATACTGATCGAGTGTTTGGGATCCTCAGTAGGTTGGATTAAAGGGCAATATGGAAGCAATTCAGAAGCGTGCAGCTATAATTGTTACAGGTTGGTTCGATCAATACGCTGGTATTACCGAAATGCACCTTGAACGCACACTGGAATCCCTGGAGCAAAGAAAACCTCCTTTTCGCGAAACACTAGTGAGAAAATTTAAAGAACCGGCGTTTGCGGCTGACAGCAACGTACATCTCACGTAAGGACGACGAAGACAAGATACAAGACATTATCGCTCGTAAGGAGGTAAATAGACAGTCACTTTCCCCTCCCTCCATTGCGAGTAGAACACGAAAGAAATTTCAAGTAGTCGTGCCAAGTACCCACCGCCATACATCGTATGGTGGCTTACGGGTGTGAGTGTGTGGGTGCTATTCGATCATTCTGGGCAACGGATTAATCTGAGATGTACCCTTTACCTGTGGCTCCTGCAAGATGCAATTTCCACCCCCACACTACTACAGAAGTCAGACAGACACTCCTAACGTTCTAAAGAGAAATGCGTGAAAAACGTTCAGCAATAAATATCTTCTGCAGCCGTCCACTGTAAGGAAATGACACAAAAATTCACAAAATTTCTTACGTAACTGGTGGGATTCTTGGGTACTAGAGTACTGCTAGTTAGTGTAAGAAAAACATGAAACTAACGAAAATTCTTATTTATTTTGCAAAAATCCTGAGAAATCACAATGGCACTTTTAGTTATGAACTGAACAAGTTATTTTCGGGTTCTTTTCAGAATGTGAAGTTACCTCTTAAGGATAGGATTCGCTAACGAAATTTCTATACAAATTTTAAGATTGTTATTGACTTGGCAGAATGTCTGAGAGCCGCGCCTACTCAACTTGAATAATTATCTGTTAGAATGTTGCTAGGTACGGTTGAGGCTGTCGCATGTGAAATGCAGTGAAGTGTACTGTTGTGGAGGAAATATGGGGCTCGCAAGAGCTGTAGCGCACAATACCATAAGCTGTGATGACTGCTGTCTGCGCCGTTCGCTGCTGACAAATAAGATAACTCTCGTTCTATCTGGATTGACCTTCGCCAGTCAAACTACCCCTACACCTTGATGAAGTCAAGGACTCCTATTCGCCCCCTAGTCTAATTATTGGCGTGGTACACCGGTCAGATAACCAGTCCACCGCGATGCCACTCAAAAATTCGCTCACAGGCGTTTAACTATAACTCTGTCTGTTCACACTGCACAAAAAGTGTGGTGGCCAACACAGTGAACGATGTTGAATCGCAAGGACTCTATATTGAGTCTCACTACGATTCGCTCTCGACAGAGGTGCTCTCCCAGTGAAGTACTGAGGAGAGACTTGTTCCTCGCTCTTTGAGTACACGTACAAGCGCACACGACCTCGTTACATGTTCTCGCTCCAAGAGCGACAACAGAACGGCCCCTCTCCACGCCAGACGGGAAGAGGTATATCTTTCGGTCTCTTCCATTACTCCTTCAGCTCAAAGCGTCATAAATATCGTCTGCCAATCAGCATTGCTCTTCTAAAATGGGAGAATGACGTTTCGTTTAAGGCGACCAATCCGGAAATCTGTAGCATCGGCGTTTGGCGTTTGCTGTCTCCCTGTGAAAACCTCTGAAACTGCATGCTATGTTTGTAAAAAATGTGTAGGCTGGGCGCTCCCACACAATGTAGCGGAATTTGCTTCTAAGCCGAACACGGGGTCATTCTTCCTTTCACTCGGGCAAATGCTGTCTGCTCCACGGGCGGCCACTGGCCGACATAGATAGGTTGACTTGACTCGTCCTCTGAAGGGACCGGCCTCCCGGCATGCAGTCTGGCTCCCCCAAACTAAAAGCTCCTGTGACCGTCGTGTCTGGAATGTGTGTGTGTACGCCAGCCTCGAGTATTTCAATCTCGGTGCACATTTGAGATTTACTAGTTATTTGCATATTGTTTACATGAATTCATACAACACTGTCTTATCGAGTTTGGGTTCGAATGAAGCGACTTGATGTGTGGAATCTGATTGTGAGGGTGGAATATGTAAGCAATGAAGGTCAGGAGACCACGACATCTTACACGGGGAATATATGTGGATGTATGTACACAGTTAGCTTTCGACCTCCCAGAAATATAGGTTAAAATAATTTCTTGCACAACCCACGACAATAAATATCTACACTGATGGTGAATAAAGTTGCAGAACTTTGAAGGTAGCATACAACACACGTCAAACTGGCATCAAGTGTACTACATATCTGATATGCAAATGATTAGAAATTCAGAACAACCACCCTTATATATACTGCTCAGTGTGCTCCACTTTCAGGAGTTTCATTTGAGTGTTTATGTGAAAGTAGCTGTTAACCTTGCATAAGAATCAGAAAGATCTACCAGCACGTCGAATGTGACAGCAGCAGGGTCTTGATATATCGAGACCATGGTTTGTCATTTCGCGATTATATTGCTAGCGGTGAACGGTATGCCAAAACTGTCATGTGGCCATACAATTGACGCGTTTCTATTAATCCTTTGAGGACAATGTCACAGCAGCCAGACCTGAAGTACTTGAATAAGGACTATTAAAATCAACAGCTGTATTGTAATCCAACATTATCTATCAAAACACGCTAAGACGTCAAAGCCTCATTTTCAGGCCCCAAGTGTAATCTGCCATCAACGTACGAGCCACAACGACAAAGACCAACGGAGTCTTCAAACGGAAACAGTGCAACTTATTAAGCATGTTACGCCTGCAAATGCAACCAAAAATGTCGAATGCTGATGGGCCAAAATCAACTGGATTCCATAACTCCCAGTAACAAGTCCACATTTCCCTGCGGCCGAAAGTTTCCTATTTGCTTGCTGCTTATCCCGTGATAATTTCTCGAGTCTTTCGTAATAGTTAATAAATTTGCTTATGGCATCCTGGGAGCAGCAATTATTTTATTACAGCAGTTTATGGGCAACAACTTGTTTAGTTTATTCACATTCCAACATGTTCATTAAATAACCCATTTCAATGCAAACCTCTTTACACATTCCTTTCTGGGGTTAAATTTGTCCCCAGCCTTGAAACTCTTTTGTAAGTCCATTTGTTTCTGCTTACCCCAATATTCTTTGTAAAATTCATCCTTAAACTTTTCTAACACACATCGCTCAGTGGCAGTAACACACCCCATGTTGTAGCGTCAACCATGAATTTTGGCGAAATAAAATCAGTCTTTTGTCTATAAGCCCACAAAGTAGGCACAACACTTCAAAGTCATTCCAAAAATCTTTTTGGTGCATGCTTCCAGATAGTCCCACCGTATAAATAGTCTATTTGTAATATAAGTCACTTCAGAAGACTCTGTCTCCAAACTATGACTCCCACTTCTAATGTTATGTCCTGCTTTAGACAGTCTAAGGTCATGCTCATGCCATTTAGTTTGTACCGTTTGAACTTGATTAGTCAGTTGCTCTGTATTAGATTCTAACACTTCCACACGGTCAGGCACATCCTTTATAGATTTTAAACAATTTGCACTTTCAATATTAATTTTAATGTCCAAAGCTTTGTGATCATTTTCGCAAACAAATTCTACAGGAGTAATTTATTGCTCAGTTTCATGTAAGTCCTCCTTCACTTCATCTACCCTTGCTTTGCTTCAAGATAACCTCTGTTAATTGATTTTTACCATTTTGAGAAGATTTCTTACAATCTTTCTCAACTTGAGAAATCCTTTCATCAACTGTAGTATCAAACAAATGCGAAACTTTTTCTCACATTTTCTGGTAACTCAGCAGCATGGTTTCCCAGTTTCACTTTAATTTAGGATTCAAACTTTTTAGGTTCACCGTTCAAACTATTGTTAGCCAAACTTTTGTATCTTTCTGTCGTTTTATTTCCTTATCGGATTACCAGTCTGAAACTCCATATTTTTATTTACATCAGTAAAACTTTTGTTCATGTTTAACATTGATATCGCAATCTTTCTGGTTTATTTCTCCCCCGCACAATTACCTGTTCTGCTTGCTTAATAGACACCATACCCAGTTGGACGTCTTTTTCAACTTGCTTGTTTATATTAAATTGACCAACAGCAAATATACTGTTATTACTAATATCACACAACTGATGACTAATTTAAACTGCCTACCACAGTTGTACTTGTTGCAATACTTTGTTCCCGTTCTACCTCCCCGAATGGAGATAACTGAGCTACATCATCAACTGAAACATTATTTGTTAGATCACCTGCTTCTCTTAGTTCAGCGTTTGTTTGACAGGCCCTCTCACTTTGAACTGTACTTCATCCCCTCCTTTCACATTTACAGAACTGTCACTCTATTCCTCCCTTTCCAGTCTCTTAATTCAAGAATAAATTATGACTAACTGAAACCCTCAGCTGCCGACAGGTGTTGTTGAATTACCTCTATGTGGACAGCTGAAATTGTGTGCCCTAACCGGGACTCGAACCCGTGACCTCCTGCTTACTTGGCAGACGCTCTATCCATCTGAGCCACCGAAGACACATATAAATAGCGCGACTGCAGGACTTATCCCTTGCACGCTTCCCGTGAGACTCACATTCCCAACTGTCCACAATTCTACATATGCAATGTAACTTATAGACATTTGCCCATCCACTCATTACTCGCGCACGCTTTGGCGATTCCCGTAAGAGTTTGGACAACCTGTGCGCATTCGCACAGACGAAGGTCAATGGCTGGGTAGCCTTTAACTATACCTCTACAGAAGTAATGTTCATTCACCTTGTGCTGATCTCTTCTACCGCAGACCTGTCCACACTTCTTCCCTATCAGAAGAAAGCGTAATGTCAGGCGGCTGGAAAAAGCTGTAGAGGAAACTATCTGCACTACACAGCTCTACAGGTAGCATCACAATCTTTTACAGTATCAGCTTAGCTGAGCGATTAATTGAAAGGTACACTGAAGCGCCAAAGGAACTGGTATAGGCATGCGTATTCAAATAAAGAGATAAATAAACAGGCGGAATACGGCGCAGCGGTCGGCAACGCATGTATAGGATAAAAAGAGTTTGGCGCAGTTGTTAAATCCGTTACTGCTGCTACAATGGCAGATTGCCAAGATTTAAATGAACTTGAACGTAGTGTCATAGTCGGCGCACGAGAGATGGGACACAGCATCTCCGATTTTTCCGTACGACCATATCACGAGTGTACGGTGAATACCAAGAATCCGGTAAAACATCAAATCTCCGACATCGCTGAGGAAAAAGATCCAGCAAGAACGGGACCAACGACGACTGAAGAGTATCGTTCAATTTGACAGAAGTGCAACCCTTACGCAAAATGCTGCACATTTCAATGCTGGGCCATCAGCAAGTGTCAACATGCAAATAATTCGAAGAAACATCATAGATATGGGCCTACGGAGCCGAAGATCCACTCGTGTACCGTTGATGACTGCAAGCCACATAGCCTTACGCCTCGCCTGAGCCCGTCAATACTGACATTGGAGTGTTGATGACTGGATACAGTTGCCTGAACGGACGAGTCTCGTTTCAAATATTATCGAGCGGATGGACGTGTGCGGGAATGGAGACAGCCTCATGAATCTATGGACCCTGCATATGAGCAAGTGCTGTTCAAGCTGGTGGAGGTCCTTTAATGGGACCCCTGATACGTCGAGATACGACTCTGACAGGTGACATGTACGTAAGAATCCTGTCTCATCACCTGCATCCATTCATTTCCATTGTGCATTCCGAAATGAGTTGGGAAATTACAGCAGGACAATGCGATACGTCCAGAATTGCTACAGAGTGGCTCCAGGAATACTCTTCCGAGTTTAAACACGTCCACTTGCCACCGAACTCCCCAGACATGAAAATTATTGAGCTTATCTGGGATGCCTTGCAATGTGCTGTCAGAAGAGATCTCCAGTCCCTCGTATTCTTACGGATTTACGGACAGTCCTGCAGGATACCTGGTCCCAGTTCGCTCCAGCGTTACTTCAGACGTTAGTCGAGTCCATGCCACGTCGTGTTGTATCACTTCTGTGTGCTCGCGGTGAAGCTACACGATATTATGCAGGTGTAGCAGTTTCTTTGACTCTTCATTGTAGTTTTTGAGTAAAAACTTCAATATATTGTGACTTGTTTGATACAAAACTTCGCCAGTCCTGTGTCAATCTTAAGTTACAGTTTTGTGATTCATAGGCAATCACAGGTACTCGTAATGGCCAGCTTATGGTAATTAGCTAAACCTGTTACCAAAAGGATTAACAAACAGATTGTCCGTGACAGAATGATCGCTCAAACGTTACACAATTTGACCAAATGTTCTTTTTGTGGTCACACCTTATATAAGACGCCGCGTGGATTTTGGTTATTCAAATGTCACAGTTTACGTGTTAAAATCTGAATTTAAAGGCTTCGTCTTTTTCACATGTTGGCGTTCACTTTGCGTCGCTTCACTGCGAAGTTTTAACCATTATTCCGTAAAATTTTCGCGTGTATTCAGAGCACCTTATATCAATGTCCAAACATAATCATGGTTGAGATCTGAACTGAAATTGGGCTTCACAAATCAATTCTCTTAGCCCACAAAATATGCGTGAAAGCACTTTCCTCTCATTGGTTGATATACATCGTAATCAATCCTATCAATTGGTAATCAATCAGTTGACATCAAACCGCGTCTTTCACTATTGACCAATCGCAACTTAACAGCCTTTATATTCAATTTTAAGAAAAGTACAAATTTATAAAATCCACAGATATCAAAATAACTCCGTCTTTAAATAACAGAATTATCACAGATTTTATCTGGTTTCCTCGGTCCCGTAAACTGCCTAGCTGCACTTTAAAATTTCCCCTGAGTGTGATTCAGTCTCTCAGTGCACAGTTCTCATGCTAACATATACTCAGTTAATGGACATAACGATATTCATTTATTTAACACTTCGCATTCACACTGATAATGAAACAAATTAGCAATAAGTAATGAAAGTAGCGGTAATACAGTTTTCTTTCCGAAATATACAGTTTCAACTGCTTGATAATTTCATAGTCTGTAAGATGCCAACACCTTTCGGCGACAGCAGAAACCACTTGCAGCTAGCTACTGGATCCGAGCGCATCTATCATGAGAGACATGATCCGTGTATGTATCTGTCTGCTACTGCCTCTTACATACATGCATACACATATACATACATACATACATACGAGTACATAGACGCGATGAAAAGTGCTATGCCTCACAGCCACGTTACGTAGTGGTGACGGGGGTGGAGAGGACTACCAAGACGCTAGAGTCCTTACTAAAACACTGTCTTGAATGGTTTAGTAAGGTTGTAACAACTGTTGTGGCGCGCCAGTTTGCCTATAAGAGTGAGTCAATTCTCTGTTCTATTATAACTTACCAGATCGTTTCCAACGATGGAAAGTCTGCCAGTTTTTTCTTCACAATCAACGTTTAATCCAGCTAAATCAGCATGTTCTTAACTATCATTGACTACAATGCAGTTAGAAAAAATAATTGTTTACGTTGGTTACTGACGTGGAAACCTCACCTACTAATCGGTCGAACATGGGGACTACATCCCTCCACTGTCCTTCACACGTGCAAATCCCTGATCCGCCTCATCCTTTTCTAGCCAATGTTGCATGAATATCCATCCCTCCTAAGTTCTACAAATGCTCCACATCCTCGAACATCAAGCCCTCCACCTCACTTCCCTCTTCCACCTAACTTCCCCCACAACGATCCTTTACCAGCTTATAAAATTCCCATCTCTCCTCCCTCACAATGAACATCTTCGAATAACCTACACCATCCGTAAAACGACTGCAACAATCCTATTCTGTCCCCTCTCCTTTCCAAGCCTAGTGTGCTCTCTCTACACGTCCCACCTGCCCTTCATCTGCACATCCTCTCCAGCACCACGAATTACGTCCTGATACATACTCGTGCTTCTAACTCTGAATCTACCCTACTCTAACCACCGTCCTAAGGACTTCTCCCCCTCTCCTATCGCCCCGCCATTTTTTTCTCTTCAACCCCAATAGCAGTTACCGCTCCCTGCTTGTCTCCCACAACCACACCTGTCTAGCTACCACCTCTTCCCAGTCCTCTGTCCTCATCACCATCACTCTCCTCTCTGCCTACATAAGCACCTATCTTTTCATCTACAATGCACTGTCCCAGAGCAGGTGCTTTTTCAGTTCTAATGAAGATCCACAGTGCTCTGTGTTTAATGTCAGTTGATCTTCTGTTGTGTTCCATGTTTTTCAAGTGTCTTTTTCCTTCAAGTATTTACTGTTCTTCTAGTGTTTCTCAAGTGTTTCTGACTGTGCTGTCCGTCCACATTTTTATCACTGTTTTCAAATACTTCATGCAGACAACATTACATTGAAACTTCCTCGCAAATTGAAACTGTGTGCCGGACCGAGACTCGAATTCGGCACCTTTGCCATTCGCGGGCAAGTGCTCTAGCAACTGAGATACCCAAGCACAACTCACGACCCGTCCTCACACCTTAAATTCTACAGTACCTCGTCTCCTATCTTACTGGTAGAGCACTTGCCCGCGAAAGGCATAGGACCCGAGTTCGAGTCTCGGTCCGGCACACAGTTTTAATTTGCCAGGGAGTTTCATATCAGCGCACACGCCACCAGGGGCTCAGCATTCATTTGCTGAGTACGGGCTTGGCGACCCCGGGGTCCTGAGCTGGGGACTGGTCAGCGCCGCCAGTCTCCTGTCACCGTAACCCCCGGACATGCTTCAGCGACCACCGTATGGCATGGCGGTGGAATGTTGTGTGCTGCGGGGAATGGTAATCTTGGCTTGACCGCCTGGATTGCGAGGAAGGCCAACCTCTATAAAAAACCCTCAATCTTACGGTGTGCTCCGCGCCTATACGATACATGGCTGTTGCGGTGGAACAGTCACAAGCGGGCAACCTCTGGGGCACCTGCCGCATCCCAGTTGTATAAGGCTTACTCAGGCACGCGGGGCTCTGTCTGAGCGGACCTTTAGTTCCCTAGCTGCTCGTGGGACCGCAATGGACCCTTCGACCTCTACATTTCCCCCTACCAGCGGATTGGGTGGGCCACTGGTAGGAAAACACACCCCATCGAAAAAGCAACTTCGTGCTGCGAGTCCTCCAGCGCCTGGTGTTGCTAGAGATTTATCAGACTGTCGTAACAGAGCACATGCTGATAATCAGAATGTGTTTTTGATTGTTAAACGGAAAGAGGGTGGCTTTGAGAGGGTTTCTCCCTTTTACATCCACAAGGGTCTTGAGGGAATTGCAGGAACACTGAAATCTGTGAAGCGACTCCGCAATGGGACTCTGTTAGTTGAGACTTCTAGTTCCCGTCAAGTCGCTTCTCTTCGGTAAGCAACCTGTCTCGGAGAGTACCCTATCGAGACCGAGCTCCACTCCACTTTGAACTATAGTAAGGGTGTTGTGACATGTAGTGACTTCGTGGATATCCCCACAGACGAGTTAAAATCTGAGTGGGCTGACGAAGGTATTGTTGACGTGCAGCATATTATGAAACGAGTCGATGGGGACCTAGTCAAATCCGACTCCTTTATTCTCACGTTCAGTTGCCCGAGACACCCAGAGCATGTTAAATCGGGTTTCTTACGTTTGCCAGTACGGCCATATTTCCCCAACCCAATTCGCTGTTTTAAATATCAGCGCTTTGGGCATACTACGTTGGGGTGCAATGGGACAGCCACTTGTGGTAAATGTGGTCAGCCTGCCCATGAAGGAGCCGATTGTTCATCACCTGTGAAGTGCGTGAATTGCTCTGGGAGTCACCCTGTCTGGAGCTGGGTCTGCCCCATCTATCTCGAACAACGGGAGATACAGGAGATTAAAACATCTAACATCTATGGTGAGGCCAAGAAGCTATTTAAGGCCATGCAGCCTCCTGTGTTTACAACATCTTTCGCTTCCACTCTGAAAAACCCGGTACAGTTGGCCACTGTTGCTACGCAAACGGAGGTTGCTAGTGTTAGCACTAATACCTGCGTTTGCCAGTGCACTTGTGCTGCTGCGGTTGTTTTGAAATCTGCAGCTCTACCCGCGACGTCGGACAAGGCTGTGGTTGCTGACATTGGGGTGCTTCCTGCCTCTCCCCATATGGCGCCTTCTGCCCAGGCGAGTAAAGCTCCAACTGTTGACAAGGCTCTGCATTCTAAGCCCACCCAGACAAAGACGCCGAAGGTGAAGATTTGCCACCTGAGGAGACTAGTCAGGGTCGGTCCGATGACGAGGCCATCGTACTGTCTGACATCTCCCTTGGGTCGTCATCGAAGCTGATGGACATTGATGCCGACCGGGGGCGATCTTCTCACCCCAGGAATAAATTTCCAGCCAGTACTGGCTCTCCTCAAAAGCACAGAGGCAGGGTGAAAGTTCAGCCACACTGATCACTGGCTCCCATATTACAGTGGAACGTGAATGAGTTCAGGACGCATGTGGCCGAATTACAACTCCTTGTACGAGAGCGCCCCTTGTGCTTATGTCTCCAAGAGACACATTTTCGGGTCTGATGCTCCTTCTTTACGGTGCTATACCATATATCGAAAAGATGGTCTGACGGGGGAAAGGGCAAAGGGTGGTGTTGCGCTTTTTGTCCGTGACATGCACACCTCATCTGAGCTCCCTCTCGTTACAGACTTGCAAGCAGTTGCAGTTGACCTTCTTGTGGGTCAGAGGCTCACAGTCTGTTCAGTTTACTTACCGACTCAGGATGCAATAGACTCTGAGGCTCTCACAGACCTTATTAGCCAACTCCCCCGCCCATTTCTTCTTCTGGGGTACTTCAATGCTCATAATGTCTTATGGGGCTCTCCGACTACTTGCCCCAGGGGTCGCGTTCTGGAAAGCCTCATGATGTCTGAAGAACTGTGCATCCTCGACTCTAGTGCTCCCACTCATTTCTGTACTGCTTCAGTGTCGTCATCAGCTATTGACCTTTCCTTTTGCTCTCCAGGACTCGCGGATTCTGCTCTGTGGGAGGTTGCTGCTGACCTCCATTCTAGTGACCACTTCCCCCTTTGGATTCGCCTCCTGGATGAGGCTGTGGCATTACCAGTGCCGCCCCGGTGGCACCTCTGCAGAGCTGACTGGACACTTTTCAGCCAACTGGCTGTTTTGGAACACCGTGCCAGCGTCCACGAATGGGTCGACCACGTTACAGCTGTGATCTCCCATGCTGCTGAATTGTCAATCCCACGGTCATCCGTTCATCCCAAGAGGCGTCCTGTCCCTTGGTGGACCACCGAGTGCCGCTCAGCCATCTGAGCCCGCCGTGCAGCTCTGCGCCGCTTCAAGTGCCGTCCCTCCGCTGACAATCTTGCGGCCTTTCGGGTGGCAAAGGCCAAGGCGCGGCGAGTGATTAAAGAGAGCAAACGACGGTCATGGCGACGTTCTTGAACTCCATCTCCCGCTCCACTAGTTCTACGAAAGTATGGGAAGCCATCAAGAGGATTTCCGGGAAACTCAGCCAACTACATGTCACGGCATTGATGCATCAGGGATGTCTCCTCACGGCGCCGAGAGACATTGCCCAGACACTGGCCATGCATTTTGCGGAATCTACCGCCACTATTAACTGTGATCCAGATTTCTGCCGCTACCGCACTGCCATCGAGAGGGGTCACTTGGACTTCCGGTCTTCAAATTCTGAGCCCTACAACAGCCCCTTCACAATGTGGGAACTGGATTCGGCGCTGTCTGTGGCTCATGATACTGCGCCTGGTCATGATCAAATCCGGTACAGCATGCTGCAGCACTTGTTGCTGCCATCCAAGGAAGTTCTCCTGAATTGTTTTAATATGATATGGTTATCCGGCACGTTCCCTGACTCGTGGAGGGAGGCGATTTTGATTCCCCTCCTCAAACCGGGGAAGGACCGAACTCATCCCAGTAGTTATCGAAGTATTGCTTTGACGAGCTGTGTCGGAAAGACGTTGGAACGCATGGTCAACCGTCGCCTGGTTTGGCTGCTCGAGACCAGGCAGCTCCTTAGCCCCTCTCAGTGTGGCTTTCGGAGATGTCGTTCAACTATAGACAACTTGACCCTGCTTGAGGCAGCCATCCAGCAGGCCTTCCTACGTAACCAGCATTGTCTAAGTGTATTCATTGACATTAATAAGGCGTATGACACTACTTGACGTCGCCTTATCCTCAATCAACTCCATCAGTGGGGCTTTCGTGGCCGTCTCCCCATCTTCATTCGGTCCTTTCTTTCCCACCGCCTCTTTCGATATCGGGTTGGTAATGTGCTATCTGATTTGTACGTGCAGGAGAATGGTGTTCCTCAGGGAAGCGTTTTAAGTGTCACCCTCTTTGCCATCGCCATTAACAGTATCACATCCACTATCCGGAGTCCTGCCCAATGCTCCTTGTTTGTGGACGATTTTTCTGTTTTCTGTTCTTCCTCCAGTCTTGTCACTGCTAGTCGGCAGTTGCAGCTTACGATAAAGCGATTAGAGGCATGGACTGCGAAGACGGGTTTTACCTTTTCTGCAGACAAATGTGTGTGTGTTCATTTTAATCGTTCTCGACGTCTTTTTACCTCCCCTCAATTGCGTCTGAGGGACACTATTCTTCCTTTTAGCAACACTGTGAGGTTCCTGGACCTCACTTTTGAGACCTCAAGGTGCGGGCCCTGAAGGCACTGAATATTTTGAAGTGTCTTAGCCATCGGTCCTGGGGAGCAGATCGGGCGCGTCTGCTGCAGTTTTATAGGGCTTTCGTTCGATCGCGTCTTGACTATGGTTGCACCGTGTATGGGTCAGCGAGGCCTTCGTATCTGAAGATTCTTGACGCAGTACACCATGAGGGTATCAGGCTGGCCACTGGTGCCTTCCGTACCAGTCCCATCCCCAGCCTGTGTGCTGAGGCAGGGGAACCGCCGCTCGCCATTCGGCGGAAACTCCTCATGGTGCGACAGGTGTGTCAATTCCTTGCCTCTCGTACCTCCCCTGCGTACCCTACCGTTGCCCGACCTCCTATGGAACGTCTCTTTTCCAGTCGTCCCAGGGCAACGAGACCATTTGGGATTCGTGCCAAGCGTTTGCTTGAGTCCCTTGGTGTGGAGCGTGTGGCCCCCCAACTCCAAGGTTTTAACCGCCTGCCTCCCTGGTAGCTCCAGAAGCCCAGAATCCTTTTAGACTTGTCGGAGTATCGGAGGAGCTGCACTCCTGCGTTTGTTTTTACCTCCTTATTTTACGATATTTTACACCAGCATCCCGACCATGTACCAGCATTTACGGATGGCTCTAAACAGGGGGACTCTGTTGGTTGTGCTGTTGTTTTCCCTGATCGAGTCGTCAAGTTACGACTTCATGCGGCGTTTACCATCTTTGATGCCGAATTGTTTGCGATCTTGCGGACGTTGGAGCAGATGAGATGTGTTCCCAGTCTTAGGTTTCTCATCTGTTCTGACTCCAAGAGTGCCCTTCACACCATGCAACACTTGTACCCAGCGGATACGGTCGTCCAGAACATCCGTGATGCCCTACTCCACCTGCAACGGCAGGGGAAGGAGGTTTCTTTCTGCTGGGTGCCGGGGCACGTGGGTTTAAGGGGAAACGAACAGACGGATGTGGCTGCCAAAGATGCATGTTCCCTCCCTCACGTTTTTGAATGTGCCGTCCCCCTCCATGCTGTTACCTCCCTATTGCGTTTTCGTGTTATGCGTCAATGGAAAGAGGAGTGGCTGGCAGTTGGTGAAAATAAGCTGCGTCTGGTCAAGGCCACCACGTGGCCATGACGTACGTCCTGCCAGTCATGCAGGCGGGATGAGGTTCTCCTCAGTCGCCTCCGCATCGGGCACAGTCCCTTAACGCATGGTTTTTTACTCCGGCGGGAGGACCCCCCAATCTGCAGTGGTTGTGGCGTCCAGATTACTGTCCGACACATTTTTTATTCTCTAACCAGAGGGCGGTGGTTTCTTTGCCACCGGATTTGCCTTCTATTTTGTAAGACGACGCAACGATTGTGGTAAAGGTCTTACGGTTTTGTGTCCTGTCCAATTTGTTGCCTCGGATTTTAGGGAGAGGCTTTTAATGTGCTGCTGGGTGAATGGCTCACCCAGGTTTTAGGTAAGAGGTCCGCCAGTCACGATTACCACCTTGTTTCACTTCGGTTTCGGTTCTCTTTTCCTTGTGTTTCCTTTCCTTTTTTTAGTGCGTTTCTTCTCCTCTTGTTTTGCCTCTGTATGTGAGGATTTGGAATTGCGTCAGGTCTGTGTCTTTTAGTCGTTCTCCTTGTTCGCTGTCCGTCTTAGTCCCTTCACCGCATGTGTTCCTGTTTTTATGCGTTTGGGCGCTGATGACCACGCTGTTTAACGCCCGTAAACCTCAAACACACACACACATCAGCGCACACTCCGCTGCAGAATGAAAATATCATGATGGAAACATACCCCCAGGCTGTGGCTAAGCCATGTCTCCCCAACATCCTTCCTTCCAGGAATGCTAGTTCTGCAAGGTTCGCAGAAGAGGTGCTGTGAAGTTTGAAAGGTAGGAGACGGGGTACTGGCAGAACTGAAGCTGTGAGGAGGGGTCCTGAGTCGTGCTTGAGTAGCTCATTTGGTAGAGCACTTGCCCGAGAAAGGCAAAGGTCACGAGTTCGAGTCTCGGTCCAGTACACAGTTTTAATCTGCGAGGAAGTTTCATATCTGCACACACTTCGCTCCGGAGATAAAGTCTCATTCTGGAAGCATTACAATATTTTTATTTCTCCCATTCACGTCACCTTTTCAGATTATTTTAAATGTATAACGTATATGTCTCCCGGCTTTTTTGTTTTAACATCTATGTGAGCGTTAAGTTCTGCTGGCAGAGCGGGTTATTTGTACTGCTCGCAGCCCGCCACCCTGTCCATGAGGAACGAGGTTGATGAAATTAAAATAAAGAAAAAACCGGGGATTACTGAATATTTTCTCAATAGAAACGCCTTCGTGGCGGAATGGTTTACTGACATAATCCGTGCTGCCCCAATCACCTTTTATCCTTCATTTGACGAATTCTACGGCATGTTTTGTCTTCCTCCTTTGCAGATGGTACGACATTATGCACGGAAAACGGAGATACGAAATCGTTCCATGACAAACATGGAACAGGCTGTTTTATGATTAATTAATAAAATGATCACCCACGAAAAAGTATCGAAACAATTTATCGTGCCTTTGACAATTTTAAAACTGTACGTAGAAAAAGAAGAAGGTCAATCCTCTTTTAACAACTGGAAAAATCTGCGCAAAATATCAATGTGTTTCCATTAACGAGCAGTAGTTACAACTTCTGAAATGTCTTAAGGATCTGTAAAAAAGACATTTTGGTATAACTATGAAAGAACTGCCCAGATTAGGGTATCAACTAGCAGAACAAAACGGATCCTCTAATCCATTCAATAACTATGCACAAATGGCTGGAGATAATTGGGTTCTTGGGTTTCTGAGTCGCCATCCTGACTTAAGTTTCGGAAAAACAGAAGCAACATGGGACTCAATAAAGTTGCAGTATCACAATGTTTTGATTTATTGACTAAAGATACCGACCAAAAGACTGGAGAAACAATTTAGTATGGTGATGAGACCAGTTATAGCTGTAGTAGCGAAACAGCGCTAAAAAATTATTGCAAATAAAAGACAGTCACAAGTTGGAGTGCTCACATCTGCAGAACGTGGAGGTACAGTGACGGCTGTTGTTCAGCGGGAGGAAGACTCATGTCTCCGATGTTGACCTATTCAAGGAAAAAGAAATAGCAAGAATTCGAATCCGGTTTGCCACAAGGAGGTTATCCCAAAGCTCATGAGTCTGGATGGATGACAAGCGAAGTATTCTTCGCTGGTTCCACAAATTCATCGACTTTTCTAATGCAAAGACAGATAAGCCTGTTCCGTTGATCCTTGATGGTCATGCCTCTCATACGAGGAACATGGAAGTGATCGAACTACGTCGGGGCTTCAGTGTTATTTTACCGTTATTGTCGCGACATTCCTCGCATAAACTTCAGCCCCTGGATGTAGCAGTTATGAAACCCTTGAGATTCTCTTATGAAAACGAAGACAGAAGATCATTAATAGCAAACCCAGGGAATATTGTCACTTTGTGGCGAATCTCATCCTTGGTTGGGCAACTTTTGTGCGTGCTGCTAACATGAGAACTGCAATGAAAGGAATCTTGAAAACTGGTATTTAGCCAACGAATTTGAACGACTCCTCAGGCGATGACTTTCTACTAGATCGGATGACTGATATTCCGACTGGGGCAGCAGCCAAAACCACGGAAAATCTTTCAGTCAATCGTTCAACAAATCTATCCCCTAATGCTCCTACTGACTGCTTAAACCCACCTTCTGAACTCGTACAAACTAATTTCAGGGTCAGATTACATCAATCAATAGCTCCACCACGTCAATCTTCCCTACTTTTATCCCAGATAACATTACACTAGTACCCAGAGACGCACAAGAGTGGAAATGAGTGACAAGAAGAAAGGGTTCGGATGGTTCAAATGGCTCTAAGCACTATGGGACTTAACATCTGAGGTCTTCAGTCCCCTAGACTTACAATTAGACCTACTTAAACCTAACTAACCTAAGGACATCACACACATCCATGCCCGAGGCAGAATTGAACCTGCGACCGTAACAGCAGCGAGTTTCCGGGTTGAAGGGCCTAGAACCGCTCGGTCACAGCGGCCGGTTAAGAAAAAAGAGTAAAACAGTGATTCTCACATCATCTCTCTACAAGAATTAGCTAAAAGACACGACCAAAGAATCCTGGAAACTGATGTGAATACAGAAAAGGTCGCCCTGCTACCTCAAAAAGAGATGAAGAAAGTGAAAGGAAAAGAAGAGGGAAACAAGAGAAAAATTATTTGACTCTAAAGAAATGAGGAAGACGCGGCATGTGTGCTCGTATGTTACAATGAATTGTACAACACGTCAAAAATGCTAGCAGTGGACTCATATTCGTGTGCTGTCACAGATAGCGTGAACTACGAAGCCCAACTCATTTGTAAGATGTGTGAAGGAAGAAATTGAAAAAGATGGATTCCACGAACGAAATATACACTGTGTGATGTAACAAAATAAAAGTGATGTTGTTATTCAATGGAAAAGTTGGAATCTGAGATTTCGCTTACTGTTATATCAATCATAACTAGCGTAAGAATCATGGATTGACCATTGTCATAAAATATTACATTATGAAATGTGAGTAGTCTTTACTTGCAGTTTCGCGTGGCTTGAAGCAGTCATAGCTAGCGTGCTATTCACTAAGAAATTGCATTGTCGTCTTTCTAATTTTTTCATGATCGTAGATACGATCATACCCGGTCGTGAAGTTATTCTTATGACAGAACAATTTCCTGAGGGACCAGATAGTTAGTTCTTAAGGGCGCAAAAACAACTGTAACATCACACAAAAGGGAAATTCAATATTAAAGCTGATGCAAGAAGACGATAAAACAGTCTTCTTTGTGTTAATGTAACACGCACATTGGACTGCAGATCTTGGCGTCTTTAATCTTAACAAAATGCATAATTAAAATGAAAATAATACTGAAGAGATGATAGGAATGAGCACTGCTAAATGATTCAGTATTTCCAGAACAAATATTTATTATAACTAAAACATGACGGTAGATTTTTATGTCCACTTCATGTCCATTGAGCGCTCTTCTATATAGCCATTGTCCTTTTGAGTTGCCCGTGCGTCGTCACGATAAGTTATAACAGTTCTTCTTTTTTTACACTTCACTCAAACTTAGACGGAACCCTTTTTTATACATTTAGTAAAAAGTTAGATCAGACCGCCACAAATCTGCGTCCGTCTTACTTAAGAAAAACAGTACAAGTCTTTAGCGCTCAAGGCTTCATTTGTTCTCCAGCGAACAAAATAGTGAAGGATAGCATATCTATCCGTATTCTTCTGTTTATGTAGCCGCCCAAAGACGACGATTTACGTCTTTTAGGAAATTCCACCATCGCTATGCGACGCCTTATTATACAGTAACCATTCTTTATAAACAAGTATTTGCTCAAAAATGGTCGGTTCAAATAGCTCTGAGCACTATGGGACTTAACATCTGAGGTCATCAGTCCCGTAGAACTTAGAACTACTCAAACCTAACTAACCTAACGACGTCACAAACATCCATACCTGAAGCAGGATTCGAACCTGCGACCGTAGCGGTCACGCAATTCCGGACTGAAGTGCCTAGAGCCTCTCGGCCAATCCGGTCGGCTCAAGTATTTGCCTTCTGGCTGAAATTATTAACTATTTGCTGTTTTAATGAAGCCAAAAATAGCGAATATCACAACTGCCGGGAAAAAATCGAGACACCAAGAAGAACTTGTTCGACATAAGTGAAGGTTGGTAGGTGTATATCTACATCTGAAAGATGGTGTCTATTCAAATTTCGTACCAGTCTCATAAGGGTGGCGTTAGTAGCACCACTATGATGATTAAGTCCGGTTTGGTTTAAATATATGCGCTAACGTCCATGAACGTTCTTTACCTTTCAGATTGGACGTGGTGTTGTTCTTGTTGTTGTGGTCTTCAGTCCTGAGACTAGTTTGATGCAGCTCTCCATGCTACTCTATCCTGTGCAAGCTTCTTCATCTCCCAGTACCTACTGCAACCTACATCCTTCTGAATCTGCTTAGTGTATTCATCTCTTTGTCTCCATCTACGATTTTTTACCTCCATGCTGCCCTCCAGTACTAAATTGGTGATCCCTTGTTGCCTCAGAACATGTCCTATCAACCAATCCCTTCTTCTAGTCAAATTGTGCCACAAACGCCTCTTGTCCCCAATTCTATTCAATACCTCCTCATTAGTTATGTGATGTACCCATCTAGTCTTCAGCATTCTTCTGTAGCACCACATTTCGAAAGCTTCTATTCTCTTCTTGTCTAAACTATTTATCGCCCATGTTTCACTTCCATACATGGCTACACTCCATACAAATACTTTCAGAAACGACTTCCTGACACTTAAATCAATACTCGATGTTAACAAATTTCTTTTCTTAAAAAGTGTTTTCGTTGCCATTGCCAGTATACATTTTATATCCTCTCTACTTCGACCATCATCAGTTATTTTACTCCCTAAATAGCAAAACTCCTTTACTACTTTAAGTGTCTCATTTCCTAATCCAATTCCCTCAGCATCACCCGACTTAATTCGACTACATTCCATTATCCTCGTTTTGCTTTTCTTGATATTCATCTTATACCCTCCTTCCAAGACGCTGTCCATTCCGTTCAACTACTCTTGCAAGTCCTTTGCTGTCTCTGAGAGAATTACAATGTCATCGGCGAACCACAAAATTTTTATTTCTTCTCAATGGATTTTAATGCCTACTCCGAACTTTTCTTTTGTTGCCCAATACACACATTGAATAGCATCGGGGAGAGGCCACAACCCTGTCTCACTCCCTTCCCAACCACTGCTTCCCTTTCATGCCCCTCGACTCTTATAACTGCCATCTGGTTTCTGTACAAATTGTAAATAGCCTTTCGTTTCCTGTATTTTACCCCTACCACCTTTAGAATTAGAAAGAGAGTATTCCAGTCAACATTGTCAAAAGCTTTCTCTAAGTCTACAAATACTAGAAACGTAGGTTTGCCTTTCCTTAATCTTTCTTCTAAGGTTAGTCGTAGGGTCAGTACTGCCTCACGTGTTCCAACATTTCTACGGAATCCAAACTGATCTTCCCTGAGGTCGGCTTCTACCAGTTTTTCCATTCGTCTGTAAAGAATTCGCGGTAGTATTTTGCAGCTGTGACTTATTAAACTGATAGTTCGGTAATTTTCACATCTGTCAACACCTGCTTTCTTTGGGATTGGAATTATTATATTCTTCTTGAAGTCTGAGGGAATTTAGCCAGTCTCATACATCTTGCTCACCAGATGGTAGAGTTTTGTCAGGACTGGCTCTCCCAAGGCTGTCAGTAGTTCTAATGGAATGTTGTCTACTCCCGGGGCCTTGTTTCGACTTAGGTGTTTCATTGCTCTGTCAAACTCTTCACGCAGTATCATATCTCCTATTTCATCTTCATCTACATCCTCTTCCATTTCCATATTATTGTCCTCAAGAACATCGCCCCTGTATAGACCCTCTATATACTCCTTCCACCTTTCTGCTTTCCCTTCTTTGCTTAGAACTCGGTTTCCATCTGAGCTCTTGATATTCATGCAAGTGAGTTAACGTTAATCAATAATGCCTGTAAGGCGACAAAGACGCCATGAAAATATCTATCTGGGTTTGAACGAGATCGCGTAATAGGGATGCAGGAAGCAGGATGTTCCTTCTGAGATACTGCAAAAGATTTGCAGGAACGTGACCACTGTCGATGACTGCTGGCAGCGGTGGTCACGGGATGTACGGTCTCAAGAAGAAAATGCTCCGGACGTCCAGGTGGCACTACCATGGTCTTCGGCGTATGACTCTGGCGCATCGCACTACACCTGCAGCAGCAATTTGAGCACCAGTTGGCACCACAGTGACGCAATGAACTTTCACAAATCGATTATATTTCAAAGACAGCTTCGAGCCAGACGCCCTGTAGTGTGCAGTCCACTGACACCAAACCACTAGCGTTTGCGACTTCAGTGGTGTCAAGCGAGACCTCATTGGAAGGCAGGGTGGAGGTCCGTTGTGTCTTCTGATGAAAGCTGGTTCTACATCGGTGCCGGTGGTGACGGTGTGTTGCTTAGGAGGAGGCCAGTTGAGACCACGCAATTGAGAGCACGCAACCAACCTGTTTACGTGCAAGGCGCACTGTGCCTACACCTGGAGTTATGGTCCGGGGCGCGAGTTCGTATGAAAACAGGAGCACTTTCGTCACTACCCCGCGCAACCCGACTGTAAAGATGTACGTGAATCCGGTGACTTACCTTGTTGTGGTGCAATTCATAACAACTTTTCAAGTGGTTTTTCCCAACTGATTAACGCTCGCCCACATATTCCTTGTTGCAATCCGACATGAGACATGTTGCCATGGCGTGCTTGATCACCAGATCTGTCTCCATATGAAAATGGTATCTGTTCTTTCGAAACGGGGGACAGTTGAGTATGTGTGCCAGACCGGGACTCGAAGCCGAGATCTCCTGTTTATATGGCCGATGCTCTGTCCATCTGAGCCACCGAGGGCACAGAGGATAGAGCGACTACAGTGATTCATCCCTTGCCCGCTCTCGGTGAGACGTATATGTATATCAACGCCTGTCGACAGCTTAGGGTCTTGGTTTGACTATCATTTCATTCTAAGAGAGCTGCATGGTCACCGATGGTATCCGTTCTTTCGGACAAGTCCGAACGAACAGCTACCATCTTCATATAGTTAAGGTTAACCGGCCATTGCCCTTCTTCTTCTCTGCTGGATGCACACGCATTGCCCGAACCCTTACGGGACTCGGTAAGATTGTCTGCCGCGAGTAATGAGTGTAATGGGCAGGGGCACTACGAATGTATTGTGTGGACATTAAGTTGGGAATGTTGGCCTCATTGGGAGCGTGCAAGGGATAAATCCCTGCAGCCGCTCTATCCTCTGTGCTCTCGGTAGCTCAGATGGATAGAGCGTCTGCCATGTGAGCTGGAGATCCCGGGTTCGAGTCCTGGTCGGGGCACACGTTTTCAACTGTCCGCGTTGTGTATATCAACGCCTGTTGCAGCTTGTCTTGATTTAATTATCAGATCTGTCTCCATTCGAGCTCAAAAACACAAATAGGACATCATTAGTCGACAACTCCACAGTCATCTACCAATTCCTGTATTGACCGACCAAGTGCAACAGGCATCGAACTCCATCCCACAAACTGACATCCGGCGCCTGTATAAGACAATGCATGCACTTTTCCATCCTTGCATTCAACTTTATGACTGTTCCACCAATTATTAATGTACCAGCATTTCAAATACGTAATGCCTTATTTCGCGCTCACATTAGGATGAGACCTTGCGTGTTAATCACTTAAATATGTTACCTACACAAATGTATTCCGAGAATTTCACTATTGTACATTAATTGTTTTTTGGCATTTCGATTGTTTCTATCGGCGTATTACTTTATGTTATCTTCATTTGCAAATTGCAGTACAAGAGTAATTGAATAAGCGGTTCTTAATTTTTCTAAAATAAATTTTTAGCATTGTGACCCTAAAAATATTCTCCAAACGTAAGGCATGCCGTTCTGCACCGCTCTCCCCTACCTTGAATAACGAAATGGGTTTGTTAGCAGTAAGATAAGTATCCTCACGGACAGGGCAACGACGTCTGGAGCAGCGTGATGTCTATCAGCACGGCTTCGTTTGTCGCAGCGGCAGAGAAATACTCGCCGACACTGGTCTGCCTTACGACGATATTAAAGTGGCACCAGGTCGTCTGTTCAGATGAGTGCCACTTCTATGATGGGTGGTCCCTGTGTGGAGGCTGCAGAGAGGACGAACGCTGCAAGATTGCTTCTCAGACGGCCTAGCACCAGACATGGTGTGCCACTGCGTACACAACCCAATCACATTTTGTTTACGTAGCCGATAATTTTGACAGCAGCCCTTATATTTTTCTCGTATTAGGACCAGTGCTACATCCTATTGTCAACGTGCCCATGGCGCTAGCTTTCAACACAATAGCATAAGAGTGCATGTTGCCCATTTTGTCTTGAACTACGAGAGTTGCCCAGAAAGAACTTACTTCCTGGACATCCCTCCGACCTTCGATAGACAGATTTACGAACTTTACTTTGGCTAACACACTATCCAGATCTCTAACCCACTGAAAACATTTGGCCGGGGTGACCGAGAGACTGGTACGACACCATTCTAAAATCACTTAGATTGCTGAGGTCTACCGTAGAACTGAAGCAGCATGGAAGCAGTATCCTAGGTTAGTTCTGCTCCATTCCCAGACAGTTAGGGACACTGTGGCTTACAGAAGATGCAGCTCTGTTTAGTAAATTTCGCGATCTGTACATCCCCAAATCACATACAGATTTATTCATGTGTCCTTTATAATACACTGAATTCTCTCGATAAGACAATGTCGTTATTTTCATTCTTTAAGGGGGCTACAGTTCTAATGGTTAACAACGTATGGTAGTTCCAGGGTTTTCAACTTTTATATCATTCGTTCGGTACTGCGTGTGTCGTTCCTAAAGCACATGTAATTCTGCCTGCAATCTGTTAGGCTGACAGTGAGAACAGTAAACCATCCACAGATATGCATTCAACACAGTGACAGGTATTCAGACAGACACTCATTTGTATTACCGCGAATCCGGTCCGGTTTTTCCGTTGTCATGAAATAGGCACAGTGCGAGGTACCGAATCATTCTGCGATACAAATTTGCAGCACTCACAAACAGATAATGAATAGCATTAAAGTAAATAAAAATAAATAATGAAATGTTAAATTGTTTCCGTGGCAGTGAATGTATTCCACCAATGCTGATGCTATTGGGAAACGCTACATACCAGAGCGGCGGGAATTGCTGTAATTGTGGCCGCTGTCACCCACTGACTGACATATCGCATTCCCAAAGAGAAACTGTACCGTAACAAAAATATAAAACAAAATATAGTGCGACAACAAGCAGTATAGATAACACATGTTGATTTAAACAGCTAGAAGTTACCACAGCGACATTTGTCTTCGTTTCGCTTTTATTTTGTTTCTTTGCAGTTGTTGTTACCTGATCTTCTTCAACAAAGCATTCTTTTTTCCAGCAACATACCTCAATAACCAGCTGCGTGTAGATCGTTCTGCCGATGTGTGTGTTGACTTACAGTATTTGTTTATCGTTCGCACATGGAGGTTTGCCACTCAAGATTAAAGAATTATCATATTACGTGGTAACCACAACATAACAGAAAATTAATTAACTGCACTTTACTATCTGTTAGCAGTGATGCTAGAGACACTGGTTTATCTTATTCTAATATGAGGAATCCAGTAATAAACGAACTAATTTCTGAAAAACTACTGTTGTGAAAGGAAAATAAGTCCTCCACAAAAGCTCCTTGGCAATTCTCGACTGGATCCTATTCAGCAACTAACTATCCTTTCAAAATAGAAAGTTTATGGAAGTTTTATGATCAACTAAAATTACTGCAGGAAAAGTTCAGTGCATATGCTAGCCTTAAGCAGTAACAATCTGGGAAATATTTAGCTCACTCAAACAGCTGCAAGGTGACCTCTGACGGACACATCCTGAAATTTTCACTGTGAACAGCAGTTCATTTCCACCCCTCCCAAGCTTCTGGTTCCCGCATTCGTAAACATGAGCTGTAAATGTACAGTGCAAGAAAAGTCAACGTCCTCATTTCATTTCCACACAAATGACACACCACGACACACTATATTTGACATACAAAAATCTTCACTATATCTAAATGATAAGATATACACAGCGTTTGGTTCACTGCAGGGTTCGCCTGGCTGAAATGCACGTCTCGGAACTAACTGCCTGCCTTGAACAAGGGACCGGACGTTCCACATGATCCCACTAGGTTACAGAGTTCCCAACAGGGAGCACGTTACACTGGACAGACTGAATTGTCCAGCTGCAAAATGCAGCATTAGATGCTCGCTGACAGAGAACCTGACGTAGTTCTATGCACATTTTTATTGCTTCATTTGAAATCTTTTGCAGACATTAAAATGGATACTTATGGAAATTTTAAATATTTTAATTAACTTTTCACATTTATTTCTATTAGCATATGATTTGCTGTCGCCAAGATAATATGAGGTAGCACTAAACATTTTTCATGTGAACTACGTTACATAATTTTTCATAAATCTAATGAAATAAATTTACACTATTGTTATTATTACAATTTTTATTATTATTATTATTGCGATAAATTATTTTATAATTTGTGTATTTGTTATAATGCTTTTTGCTTGGTTTACTTATGTTGCAACCAACAATAAAGTTGTATTTCGTGATGATCTTTCAGTCGTTGTTTTGTTGCTGTTGCACTTCTGTGACGTGGTGTTCCTAGATTTTTAAAATGGCGTCGGCTTAGATTTAGAAATCTTTTTACTTCTCTCTTGTCCGATACGGTTCCATGCTCATATGAATGACCTGTGTCCACTGTTGCTGTACATAAAAAACTAAAACACAAGGAAGAAATTTCACTGAAGACCACTCCAAAGTAAACTGCCAGCAGGAAAAGGACTTGTCAAGGAATGGAACGACGTTTTATCACTCATCAGCTTGGTGCATGTAAAGCAGACGATTTAATATTAACATTCCTCAAGAATTAGTGCTGCACTATGATGGAATGCATCTCCCAGCGTTCATAGGTGTTTAAAAAACTGATATGCACAGCAACAGTAACTTTCAAAGCAAGGGTCAATTTCTATGAGTACCTGAAATATCAATATGTTCCAGCGAAGAGCACGGCATGGCTGTTTGCAAAATGTGAGATGCGTAGTTTAAAAATGCAGGTAGTTTATTGTGATAAGGCAGTAAAAAATACAGTTCCACCAAATGCTGTTTACGAAAATGTAAAAAGCTGTTTCATCGTGAACTATGGTACCTAGACTGCCATCATCTGCTTTGTGGTTTTGAGGAGCTGTTTCGACACGTTTGTCCAGCGGTTAAATGTTTCAAAAGATTTAGGAAACCCAGAATGTAACTTAACAATAATGTTTACATAACTGGTAGCAATAAATTGCCTCGTGAGATCCGCTTTTCCATTCTCGGATTTTTTAAACACTAACCGTCAATGTAGACTCTACAGTGCGATGATTACAGAAAACTTTTGAAGTTAGCGGATGGCATTACTGGAAACAGAATATCATTTCGTGTAGTTGGTAATGTAAATGATATCACGTGAGGGAAAAAGGCAGCTTTAACCGTAAAAAAAATCTCAACATACTACCGGTTTTCACATGTGAAGAAGAATCCTTTAAGAACAGCGTGTATTTTTCTTGCTCGAATATGAACACGAGCGGGCTTATTTCATCAGAAGCAATTAAAAAATCTACTTCTACATCTACATCCATACTCAGCAAGCCACCTGACGGTGTGTGGCGGAGGGTACCTTGAATACCTCTATCGATTCTCCCAGCTATTCCAGTCTTGTATTGTTCGTGGAAAGAAGGACTGTCGGTATGCCTCTGTGTGGGCTCTAATCTCTCTGATTTTATCCTCATGGTCTCTTCGCGAGATATACGTAGGAGGGAGCAATATACTGCTTGACTCCTCGGTGAAGGTATGTTCTCGAAATTTCAACAAAAGCCCGTACCGAGCTACTGAGCGTCTCCCCTGCAGAGTCTTCCACTGGAGTTTATCTATCATCTCTGTAACGCTTTCGCGATTACTAAATGATCCTGTAACGAAGCAAGCTGCTCTCCGTTGGATCTTCTCTATCTCTTCTATCAACCCTATCTGGTACGGATCCCACACTGCTGAGCAGTATTCAAGCAGTGGGCGAACAAGCGTACTGTAACCTACTTCCTTTGTTTTCGGATTACATTTCCTTAGGATTCGTCCAATAAATCTCAGTCTGGCATATGCTTTACCGACGATCAACTTTATATGATCATTCCATTTTAAATCACTCCTAATGCCTACTCCCAGATAATTTATGGAATTAACTGCTTCCACTTGCTGATCTGCTATATTGTAGCTAAATGATAAGGGATATTTCTTTCTATGTATTCGCAGCACCTTACACTTGACTACATTGAGATTCAATTGCCATTCCCTGCACCATGCGTCAATTTGCTGCACATCCTCCTGCATTTCAGTACAATTTTCCATTGTTACAACCTCTCGATATACTACAGCATCATCCGCAAAAAGCCTCAGTGAACTTCCGATGTCATCCACAAGTCACTTATGTATATTGTGAATAGCAACGGTCCTACGACACTCCCCTGCGGCACACCTGAAATCACTCTTACTTCGGAAGACTTTTCTCCATTGACAATGACATGCTGCGTTCTGTTATCTAGGAACTCTTCAATCCAATCACACAATTGGTCTGATAGTCCATATGCTCTTATTTTGTTCATTAAACGACTTGGGGAACACTATCGAACGCCTTGCGGAAGTCAAGAAACACGGCATCTACCTGGGAACCCGTGCCTGTGGCCCTCTGAGTCTCGTGGACAAATAGCGCGAGTTGGTTCAAATGGCTCTGAGCACTATGGGACTTAACTTCTGAGGTCATCAGTCACCTAGAACTTAGAACTGCTTAAACCTAATTAACTTAAGGATATCACACACATCCATGCCCGAGGCAGGATTCGAATCTGCGACCGTAGCGGTCACGCAGTTCCAGACTGTAGCGCCTAGAACCGCTCGGCCACCTCGGCCGGCAAGCAATTAAAGGACTCGATTATTATTTCCTGTTCATTGATCAACTGATAAATTATGATAATGTTTAGTCAGAAATCAATAAGGCCATTTCGAAAAGATTTCCCAAGCATCTGCGGTATGTAGTTCCTGAATGTATGACCATCCTTTATTAAAGACAATGTTCCAACAGCTGTTAAGGATTTGCTGCTGAAAATTATGCTGCAATCAGACGAAGCTGAACGAGGGGTATAATCTTCCTTCAAAAACATCGAGTTCTCGTAATTGGTAGCTCTTGTTACAAACACTTTCGTCAGGTGATTTCCTATCATCACCGACGAAGACGCTTCAACACAGAAAGAATTCTCCCAGTTACAAAAGTAGAATTGGGAAAATTCGTGAGACTGTTCAATGCAAAAAGAGATTAAGTCTTATCCGAGATAATAAGAATATTCTCGCAAAAGATGAAATTGAGGAATAATTTGTTTTACGATTTGTTGCGGGAGTGCTTAACAAGTACCCATTGGTTACCAAGTCCGTTCTTAGAACAAAGTAATGCTCAATATTAGTTTCACTACATCGTGTTTTGGATTAATAGAATTTGTAAATAAAATCATATTTCCGTTATAGAAGACGTGTGTACTGAAAAAGAAAACGTAATTTTTCTTAAATTTTTCACGTTTTTAGGAAAATTTGAAAAGTGTTATTTCGAAAATTTTGTTCTGAATGTTTTTTAACAATTACTGCAGTGGCCCTGATGTCTTCTCATAAATTTTTATGATCCGCCCGCTGTGACCGAACGGTTCTAGGCGCTTGAGTCTGGAACCGCTCTGCTGCTAAAGTCGCAGTTTCGAATTTTCCCTCGGGCATGGATGTGTGTGATGTCCTTAGGTTAGTTAGGTTTAAGTAGTTCTAAGTCTAGGGGACTGATGACCTCAGATGTTAAGTCCCACAGTGCTCAGAGCCATTTGAACCATAAATTTTGATGATGGAGGCAAGGACACAGAATTAATCGATGCGTATGCTATTTTCAGACTTCAGGGTGTTTCGTGGTAGCATAGCAGTTATCCGATTCAGCAAAAATTTTGAACGGACTTATTTTGTTGATGGCATAGTATGTGGGGATAGTAATAGCAAAACTGTACGTTGCAGAAAATTGTCTCTAGCTACGGACCATCCTTGCGTACATAGTTCGCGCAAGCACATAATTTGGCACAAAAGAAATGCGCCTGACCCCCAAGGAACTGTTTGCTTCCGTGGAAATACTACAGCTCTTTTGTCCTCCTTAATAGGCTGCAATCCATACACAGTCGGTAGCCAGTATATTCTAGCACTATTTTTTTCCGATACCCATACGTTGAGAAATATTGACGCCTTCTTTTATCAGAAGATGTAAACTTTCATCAAAATCCTCTTATTCTCTCGTAGTTTCCTCAGAGATGAGTAAGAAATAAGAGTCTAGGGAAGACTAACTGTAAAGACTGATTACAGAACATCACTTAGGAAATGTGAATGGAACACTTAACTCCACGGAGTAAATTCTGAAAAACTGTTGTGCATGTATTAAGGAAACGTAATACAAGACTCTAGCTCCACACTTGTATATTACTCCTAGACTGTTTTAAGTTACCATGTCCGAAACGTTTGGAGCAGTTCAGATGGCTCGGTATAGATCGCAGATGGTCAGTAGACCGCACAAGACTATAAAAGAGTTACTGAAGGAATATAAGTGCAAATCGTTTGAACAAATGATAGAGTTTGCTGGATAAGTTATAAAATTGACATTCGAGGTAGGCCGTCAAAAATTCTGTCCACTCTGGGTTATGAGATGCTGTCGTAGGGTCAACATGGGAACACCATGTTTGACAATGTGCGCTGCACAGTGCACTTCGAACCACTAACACCTTCAGTCACCATTATACTCTGTAGTCAGATCTGCAACAGATCGCCGCCTAACCTGTTTTACAGAGAGGCCAAACCTCCGATCGCCATGTTTTGTGATGAAGCGTGGACGTGCAACACCACGTAGTTCACCGTACTTCAGCCACTTTGCACAGGAACCCACGACAGCAGCACACGTCCACCAACCAGTTTCGCCGGCTCCGATATGCTCGTTCCCAAAACCCGTATCATAACAATCTGCCCTTTGTCAGTCAAAATCACTTATGTCGGTGGATTTCCTCATTTGCTGCCTATATCGGCGGTAGAATGATTCCCCAATCGTCTCTGCACCAATGACACAGGGTGTTAGCGGTATAGTTAGAGATATTGTGTCCATTGGTAATTTAATATGTACTCACTTCAGTGAATTAGTTGCTTTTTTTCTCAGGCTTCTCACAAACACATCGCATGAATTACTACTTGATGTTTTCTGCACGTCGTACCTGTGCGACGAAGCTGACTAAGCCTGTCAGTATAGACTACCTGTTTTGCTTCCATGCATCCAAACACCAGACCTGCTGCCCGGAAGAAAGTAAACATCAATGATTTCTAAATTGAAGAGCTGGGGGTGGGAGGTCGGGAAAGGAAAGGAAGGGAACTGAAGATACCAGCTGCATGTGGACTTTATGCGGAATCGCAGGCGACGAGTGAAACTTGTGCAGGACCGGGACTGGAACCTGCGATATCCTGCTTACTAGGCAGTTGTGTTAACCACTGCACCCGCCACAAACAAGTGGTCTGTCACAAATGTGCAAAATATTTTGTCACGCTCCGTGGTTGACCCACATTTCCACCTATCCGCTGAACCCGTCCATATCCCCTATTCTCACTAATTTTAGATTCCCGCTGGAAGTCGAACGTGAATGTGCATCTGCAGTGAATGTTGTGGATTCATTGCCCATTCGGACATGTTCAAAAGAACAGACACCACGCATTCATAAAACCGATTCGCTTCGATAGGTAATGATTCAACAACCTTCAGTAGGGATGCACAATATCGTTCGACTTCTGGCGGGAATTCAACTGGATGACCGCACTTTCGAACATGGTCGAAAGAACTGACACCACAGATTCATACAATTAATGGCATGTTGGTGCCAACACATACCTAATGATGCTAACCAACCTAAAAAAAACATAACTTCAAATTCCTATAATTATAAATCAGCAAACGAAGTACATATTGATGTAACGTTGTTCAGTACAGTGTCCTTAGTTATCTATAGAAATATCTGCGCTTGTACCCTTAAGATCCTACACACGCTTCCTTTAGCACGACACGTGTCTGCGACGCACCAGGTGGCATTGAGTCTCATGGTGGGCAAAGGTCATAATGTATTGGCCCATCTTCGTTATGTGTCGACTTCGATTGTATACCGGCGATATAAAAGAACTCTATGCTGCGACACTTCTTTCGTGGAAGACGTATGCACAATTGGTTATGCTCAATCAATCAATACCAGATATCCTCAGAACTGGCTGAAAGGCAGTTGTAAAAGTTGATTTAGCTGTATTAAGCACTCCAACATTTCCTGCGTCATATTGAGATGTTTCACTTCAGCAGTAAAAGGATTGGCTGAATGGTCATTGCCGGCCAGTTATTTGTTGAATGTATTGTAGTGTATGTCTTCTCGCACTGTTTTACCCTCTACAGCTTCCTATAATACCATGGGAGTTATTTCACGATATCAACACACACGGAAGAGCCAAAGAAACTGGTACACTTGCCTAATATCTGGTAGGGACTCCGCGAGCACGCAGAAGTACCGCAACACGACAGGGCATGGATTCGACTAATGTCTGAAGTAGTGCTGGAGGAAACTGACACCATAAGTGCTGCAGGGCTGTCCATAAATCCGTAAGAGTACGAGGGAATGGAGATCGCTTCTGAATAGCACTCTGCATGGCATCTCAAATATGCTGAATAATGTTCATGTCTGAGGAGCTTGGTGGCCAGCAGAAGTGTTTAAACTCAGAAATGTTTTCCTGGAGCCACTCTGTAGCAATTGTGGACGTGTGCGGTGTCAAATTGTCCTACTGCAATTGCCAAGTCCGTCGGAATACACAATGGACATGAATGGATGCTGGTGGTCAGACAGGATGCTTACGACGTGTCACCTGTCAGTGTCGTACCTAGACGCTTTTATTTCGAAGGTAGTAGAATTCATATACTTCTTCTACTTAGTGACCATCAATTGTAATGTTAAGTTTCTTGCTTTTCTCATTTCTGCTACTTCTCATTACTTTAGTCGTTTCCTGGTTTACTCTCAATCCGTATCCTGTATTCATTAAACGTATCGTACTATTCAACAGATCTTGTAATTCCTCTTCACACTCACTGATGTTAACCATGTTCTCTGCGAATCTTACCATTGGTATCCCTTCATCGTGAATTTTGCTTCCACTCTTCAACCTATCTTTTATGTCCGTCATTGTTTCTTCGATGTATAGATTGAACAAAAGGGCGAAAGGGTGCATCATTTTTAAATCCGAGCATCTTGTTCTTGGTCTTGCAGTCTTATTGTTTCCTCTTGGTTCTGGTACTCTAATAAATTAATGTATCTCCCTACCAAATATTAACTAACTCTGTACCTCAACTCTCAACTATTGTTTAGCAATCGTTGATAGAATTTCGTTTCCCAGTTTTTTGAAATAACTGAGGCTCTAAAAGTGTCGCCACTGTGCCTTTTGTCTGTCTCTGTGTAAGAATGCATTTCCTTGTTACTCGTAATTATAATGGTCATATTTAAGATGAACTATGCTTTTATTTGGTAAGAACACGGTAAAAATATCTTTACTAATGATGTATTTCATTACTTTGGGAAGCGATTGGTTAGGTGACGCATTGATTTAGCGCTATCTGCGCGACATCATGTGCATATCTGTACAAGTCGAACCTTGCAATCTAACTTTTCCATTACGAAGTCCGATGACTGTTTTTGTGTCATGAAAATAAATTGGTTCATTATGTTCTATATTATTACGCTCCGCAGTATATTAGCTTTTCTACTCCCCGATAAGGACTCTGATCTGACACGGAATCCCGAACACTGCTGGCAAAAGAGCCGTCTGTGGTCAAAGAGGAGTTATAACACATTTTAATACTGAAATTCTAATTATCCGCGATTGCTGGTGTGCTCCTGCTACGCTCACTGTGACGTATTTCACTTCCGAGCTGTTAGCTTTAGGAATATTATTAGTTCAATTATTTGGTTACAGATTCAAACCTTTTTTTTCTTTTCTAACTGGATACATTACAGAACATAACATTGAGGTGACGCATGTCATGGGATGCGTCCGAACACCGTCTCGGACCTCCGTTCTCTCGGCCTAGTGCAGTAGCTCGACGTGCCATGGTCTCAACAAGCCATCGGATGTCGTCTGCAGAAATACTAAAGCGTGCTCCCTGTATAGCTGTCCATAACTGCGAAAGTATTGCCAGTCCAGGATTCTGGCACGGAATGATCTCTCGATTATGTCCCATAAATGTTCGATGGGGTTCATGTCGGGCTATCTGAGTGGCGAAAACGTTGACTCGAACTGTTCAGAATTTTCTCCAAACCAATCGCAAACGATTGTGGACTAGAGACACGGCGCATTGTCAGGCGTAAAAATTCCATCGTTCTTTGGAAGCATGACGTCCATGAATGTTTGCAGGTGTTCTCCAAGTAGCCGAAGATAGCCATTTCCACTCAGTGATCGGTTCAATTGGACCAGAGGACCCAGTCCATTCTATGTAGACACAGCCCATAGCATAACAGAGACACCACCATCTTGCCCAGTGCCTTGTTGACAACTTGGATCCATGTCTTCGTGGGATCTGCACGACACTCGAACACTACCATCAGCTCTTACCACCTGAAATAGGGGTTTCATCTCACTACGCCACAGTTTTCCAGTCGTCTGGGGCCAGACCGAATTGCCACGAACGCAGGAGAGACGCTGCAGGCAATGTAGTGCTGTTAGCAAAGGCACTCACGTCAGTCATCTGTTTCCACAGCCAATTAACCGCAGATGTCACACCATTGAACTAGCCGGTACGTTAGTCGTACGACCCCCCTTGATTTCTCCAATTATTTCACGCAGTTTTGATTGTTTGTTAGCACTGACAACCCAACCCAAACGCTGTTGCTTTCGGTCGTTAAGTGAAGCCCACTGTGCTGTCCGCAGTGAGAGCTGACGCCTGAAATTTAGTATTCTCGACACACTCTTGACACTGTGGATCTCAGAATGTTGAATTCCCTAACGATTTCCGAAATGGAATGCCTAATGCGTGTAGCTCCAACTACCATCCAGCGTTCATAGTCTGTTGAGTCCCGTCGTGCGGGCATAACCACGTCGGAAACCTTTTCACATGAGTCAGCTGAGTAGAACTGACAGCTGTGACAATACCCGGCTCTTTTATACTATGCGAACGTGGTACTACCGCTGTCTGCATACGTGTATTTCATGTAACTTTGTCACCTCAGTGTATGAACTTTCGGAAACTTTGAAGTACAATCATTTCGCCGGCCGCTGTGGCCGAGCGGTTCTAGGCGCTTAAGTCCGGGACCGTGCTGCTGCTACGGTCACAGGTTCGAATCTTACCTCGGGCGTGGATGTTGGATGTCCTTAGGTTAGTTAGCTTTAAGTAGTTCTAAGTCTAGGGGACTGATGACCTCAGATGTTAAGTCGCATAGTGCTCAGAGCCATTTGAACCATTTAAAAGCACTCCGTCTTCAGGCCACGAGTGGCCTACCGGGACCATCCGACCGCCGCGTCATCCTCAGTGGATGATGTGGATAGGAGGGGCGTGGGGTCAGCACACCGCTCTCCCAGTCGTTATGATGGTATTCTTGACCGAAGCCGCTACTAATCGGTTGAGTAGCTCCTCAATTGGCATCACGAGGCTGAGTGCACCTCGAAAAATGGCAACAGCGCATGGCGTCCTGGATGGTCACCCATCCAAGTGCCGATCACTCCCGACAGCACTTAAGTTCGGTGATCTCTTGGGAATCGGTGTAGTCAAGGCCGTTGCCTGTTCTAACCATTTTTAACGGGATACATAGCAGTACATATTCCCTATTACCTGTCACCACCTATGTTTTACTGATACTGTTAGAGATATCTCTACCTCGTATAACGACAGCCCCATCAGCAAGACGTTAAACGGAGACGTCGCTTTGTTTCTGTTTCGGTCCAAAAGCAGCAATTTCCAATGAATTTCCTGGTAACAAGCAGCTTCGCCGAACCGCAGAGTCACATAAAGACCTAACTGAACCGTAAGGGGAGCGCCCGCATTTTCCATTAGGGGCGTTCCCGCTCGCCTTCTACACTGGAGGCTTTTTTCCCCCTCGACGCACGACGCGCCCGCAATACGCGCCTGGCCCCTTCCGGATTGGCTGACTCACGTGGTTTCGGTGAGGGCGGGATTTTGGAGGCGACGGCCGCCTCATCAGAATTTTGAGGGCGCCGCTGCGGCCGCGCTCATCGATTCGGTTTACGGCGTCGCGGCGCTGCCCCCGTGGCCGACAGCGCAGCCTGTTGACGTAGCTGCAGCGGCGGCGGCGGCGGCGGCGACAGCATTCATCAGGCGCTAAGCCAGCGCCGGGTAACGACCTGATGCCGCCGCCGCCGCTGGCAAACTTTGCAACAGGCTCGCGCGCCTTCTGCTCACATCATCGCGGGCCATCAAGCTCTCGTCGTTCGGTAGCGTGCCGCACTGTGTCAGCCTACAAGTACGTGGAAGCTAAGGACACTATTTGGTTTATAGCTCACAAGGGAACCTCCCTATAGCACCCCGCTCAGATTTAGTTATAAGTTGGTACAGTGGATAGATCTTGAAAAACTGAACACAGATGAATCGAGAAAACAGGAAGAAGTTGTGTGGAACTACGAAAAAAATAAGCAAAATATACCAACTGAGTAGTTCATGCGCAGGATAGGTAACATCAAAGATAATATGAGCTCAGGAGTGCCGTGGTCCCGTGGTTAGTGTGAGCAGCTGTGGAATGAGAGGTCCTTGGTTCAAGTCTTCCCGTGACTGGAAAGTTTAATTTTTTATTTTCAGACAATTATTTTGCGAAGCTGCACAAGTACACAGAGCAGTATTGTTTACGTGATCGTGTGTCAATTATCAAAATTCAATCACTCACACATAATCAACTTCGCTCTCCAAAATTCCAGGACATGTTCAGATTTGCTTGGACATATGCAGGATTTGACGGTCTACACACGGAAAAATTTGAAAACCTTAAAAACATATATTTTGGCAGAGCACAGGGAAAACTGTGCGACTGAGAAACTGTTGCATTCATTTATTGCAGTTTATGTGACAAACTCTTATGTTTTCATCAAACCTAAATCGGGCAAGGTAGAAGAATCTTTTTACCCATTCGCCAAGTGTACAGGTTAGGTGGGTCGACAGCATATGCCTGTCATGTGACGCACATGCCCTCACCAGTGTCGTACAGAATATATCAGACGCGTTTTCCTGTGGAGGAATCGGTTGACCTATGACCTTGCGATCAAATGTTTTCGGTTACCATTGGAGAGGCACGTCCTTTCGTCTACTAATCGCACGGTTTTGAGGTGTGGTCGCATAACACAGACACTAAACTTATTACAGTGAACAGAGACGTCAATGAACGAACGGACAGATCATAACTTTGCGAAAATAAATAAAGTAAACCTTCCACTATAGGGAAGACTTGAACGAAGAACCTCTCGTTACGCAGCTGCTCACGCTAACCACGGGACCACGGCGCTCCTGAGCTCACATTATCCTTGATGTTGCCTGTCCTGCGCATGGACTACTCAATTTGTATATTTTGCTTACTTTTTTCATAGTTCCACACAACTTCTTCCTATTTTCTCGATTGATCTGTGTTCAGTTTTTCAAGCCCTATCCACTATGCCAACTTATAACTAAATCTGAGGGGGGTGCGATGGGGAGGTTCCCTTGTCAGTAACTCTGGACTGGGATTACAACAAAGGCTTATATAAAATCAGTGATGCAATTTGATAATGTCATTGGTGTTTCCAGTAAAAGAGAGGAAGAAATGCTAAACATATTGAATGGATCTAATAGTTTTATGAGCTGACAGTATGGATTGAGGAAAATTGATGAAAAAAAAAGAAGAAACCGAGCCAAGTGTCGCAGCGGTTAGCACACCCCACTCGCATTCGGAAGAACTACGGTTCAAATTCGGGTCCGGTCATCCTGCTTTACATTTTCCGTGACTGTCCTAAATCGCTCTAGGCAAAAGGCAGTATGGTTCCTATGAAAGGGCTCGGTCGTTTTTCCTTCCCTGTCCTTAAAACATTTCCAGTATAGTGTCGTTCCGCCTCCCGATCGTATCGGAGGCAAATAAGTTTATGTCACGTAATACTATTAATTAAACTTTGACCATCGGACATCGTAAGAGAACATACAGGGTCTAATTTATGCCATGTAAAACAATGAGATACTTGAATTTAGTTGTTAATTACAAGTACAGCCTGAAATCTCATTGACTGGAGTGCAGTTGTCTTCAGTGACGACATCCGAAATGAGCCCCAATGAGCAGCGGAGCATGTCTAGAGACTCCCCTGAACAGCACACGACACCAGTCTGTCACCCGCCATACGGTCCAAGAGCTCTAAATTATGATCTATGGTACAATTTCATTTCATAGCAGGACCTCTTTGGCCATCATTAAAGGCACTCTCACAGCACAGCGGTACGACGACCATATTTTGCACCCCACTTTGTTGCCCTTCATACAAAGCCATCCATGGTTTACATTTTAGCAAGATAGAGGCCGTCCGCACAGTGTGACTGTTTCTACTGCTTGTCTTTCGTGCTTGGAAAAAAAACCCTTTGCCAGAAAGGTCGCCAGATCTCTCCCAAATTGAGAACGTTGGAACATTGAGGACGGGGCTCTACAACCATCTTGGGATTCTGACTGCCTAATGCGCCAGTTGGAGAGAATTTGGCACGGTATCCCTAAGGAGGACACCCAACAACTCTATCTATCAATGATAAGCCGAATAACTGCTTGCATAAGGCTCGGAGATGTGCCAAAGCGTTATTGACTTAGTCAGTTTTTGTGAAGCTATTTCGCTTGAATAAATCACCCAATTTTTCTGAAATTGTAATTATTTGATTGTCATTACATGCACATCAGATCTAGCAGTTTCCGTCTAATGGCCCCGACATCGAGTGGACGTTAAAACCTAATCATTCAGTTCTAAAACCGAAGAAAGACGAAAAAATAAAGGAAGGAAATTCGGAGTTTAATATACAGCGGAACGTAACGAAGAGTAGACTTATCGTAGACGTATCGTAGATAATCGTCATGATTGGGGGCCACAAAGTGGACAAAGTGAACGAATTCTGCTACCCGAGGAACAAAATAACACATGTCGAGTGAAGCAGGTACGAAACAGAAGACAGATTAGCTCAGCTAAAGAAGACATTTCTAGCCAAGAGAAGTCTACTAGCATCATTGGCCTTAATTTAAGGAAGAAATTTCTGAGAGCATACGTTTGGAGCACAGGATTGCATGGAAGTGCATCATGAATCTTCACGAAACCAGAAAAAAAGAGCACTTGCTGTTTCAAATGTGGTACTATAGAACCTAGGTAGAGTAATAAGATAAGAAACGAGGAAGTTCCTCATAGAATCTGCGAAGAAAGGAATATATTGAAAATACTGACGAGAGGAAGGGACAGGATCATAGGACATATGTTAAGACGTTAGGGGATAACTTCCATGGTGCTAGCGGGAACTGTAGAACGTGAAAACTGCAGCCGAATACACATGCTAGAATACATCCAACAAATAACTAACAACGTATGGTGTAAGTGCTATTCTGAAATTAAGATGTTGGCAGAAGAAAGGAAATCCTTACGGGACGCACCAAACCAGTCAGAAGACTGATGACCCAAATGAACTTTCATTTAAGTCACAGAAAGTAAATAATTCCTGATTCCTCTGGAAATAAATAAAAAGAGAAGACTTTTGGAGGTGGGTACGTAGTGGTGAATACAGTACACTGGAACTTTGTTGAGTAACTCGTACGTCAATACTTGAGAACAGTTCGTACGTTCAACAAGGAAGCACTCACATACGAATAACGTCCTCGGAACACCATATGCCGTCGGTTCGTTCACTGAAAACACATGTGACGGTTGACCGGTGAGCGAACACCTGTATAACCGAGAGAGCATCTACTTAGCCGCGATGGATTAGCCGAGCGGCCTAAGGCGCTTCAGACATGGACTGCGCGGCTGGTCCCGGCGGAGGTTCGAGTCCTCCCTCGGGCATGGGTGTGTGTGTTTGTCCTTAGGATAATTTAGGTTAAGTAGTGCGTAAGCATAGGGACTGATGACCTTAGCAGTTAAGTCTCATAGTATTTCACACACATCTGAACATGTTGAACATCTACTTAGGTAGCCATAGGTCGACGGAAGGTAACAACAAAGCCCAAATCACCGTCTAGGACAGGGCCGTTCGTGGCGTGCCAAACAGCACGCGTGCATGGTGTGCGGGCCGCGGAGAGGCCAGGACTAGACCTGTCTCAGCTTTGACTGTTTTCACAAAAAGAGGCACTCTAACAATCTGTCTTCACAAACCATTAAAAGTGAATGTGAATGACAGAAGATAAGACGATAATTCTCAATATACAGGGTGAGTCACCTAACATTACCGCTGGATATATTTCGTAAACCACATCAAATACTGACGAATCGATTCCACAGACCGAACGTGAGGAGAGGGGCTAGTGTAATTGGTTAATACAAACCATACAAAAATGCACGGAAGTATGCTTTTTAACACAAACCTATGTTTTTTTAAATGGAACCCCGTTAGTTTTGTTAGCACATCTGAAAATATAAACAAATACGTAATCAGTGCCGTTTGTTGCATTGTAAAATGTTAATTACATCCGGAGATATTGTAACCTAAAGTTGACGCTTGAGTACCACTCCTCCGCTGTTCAATCGTGTGCATCGGAGAGCACCGAATTACGTAGGGATCCAAAGGCAACGGTGATGGACCTTAGGTACAGAAGAGACTGGAACAGCACATTACGTCCACATGCTAACACCTTTTTATTGGTCTTTTTCACTGACGCACATGTACATTACCATGAGGGGTGAGGTACACGTACACAGGTGGTTTCCGTTTTCAATTACGGAGTGGAATAGAGTGTGTCCTGACATGTCTGGCCAATAGATGTTCAATGTAGTGGCCATCATTTGCTGCACACAATTGCAATCTCTGGCGTAATGAATGTCGTACACGCCGCAGTACATCTGGTGTAATGTCGCCGCAGGCTGCCACAATACGTTGTTTCATATCCTCTGGGGTTGTAGGCACATCACGGTACACATTCTCCTTTAACGTACCCCACAGAAAGAAGTCCAGAGATGTAAGATCAGCAGAACGGGCTGGCCAATTTATGCGTCCTCCACGTCCTACGAAACGCCCGTCGAACATCCTGTCAAGGGTCAGCCTAGTGTTAATTGCGGAATGTGCAGGTGCACCATCATGCTGATACCACATTCGTCGACGCGTTTCCATTGGGACATTTTCGAGCAACGTTGCAGATCATTCTGTAGAAACGCGATGTATGTTGCAGCTGTTTGGGCCCCTGCAATGAAGTGAGGACCAATGAGGTGGTCGCCAATGATTCCGCACCACCGGCTCTCGCAATGTCCCGTGTACTCATGTGTGGGTTCATGGCAACAGCAGCTAACACACCAACTGCACCCGCTTCTCCTGTGACGGGCCTGTTGCGGACCCGTTTGCGTGCTACGACCATACCTGTCGCATACAGTTGGCGGCAGATGTTTTGCAATGTGCGGCACGTTGGATGCTCTCTGTCCGGGTACCTTTCTGCATACACCCTACAGGCTTCAGCTGCATTTCGTCGACACTCGCCATAGATGTGTATCATCTCCGCCTTTTCAGAGTTCGAATACACCATGGTCACAGTTCCTCCAACACTACACTATCACAGACGTCTGGTAACACGGTGTACTACAGTTGGTCTGCGTGCGGAGACGAATGCAGAATAACAATAGCAGCAAGCGCTACATGCGGACACTGCGACAGCTAGACCAAACCACAACAGTGCACTACAGCCACACTCGTAAACACGGCCGTCATCGTAAACATATCCCTGCAGATGCTGCTCGCCGACCGCGGCCCGTGTTTATTACAACAAGCAACTGAACGTCGGAGGTTTCAAGCGTCAACTTTGGGTTACAATATCTCCGGATGTTGGTTCAAATGGCTCTGAGCACTATGGGACTCACCTGCTGTGGTCATAAGTACCCTAGAACTTAGAACTACTTAAACCTAACTAACCTAAGGACATCACACACATCCATGCCCGAGGCAGGATTCGAACCTGCGACCGTAGCGGTCGTGCGGTTCCAGACTGTAGCGCCTTTAACCGCTCGGCTACTTCGGCCGGCTCTCCGGATGTAATTAACATTTTACAATGCAACAAACGGCACTGATTACGTATTTGTTGGTTCAGATGTGCTAACAAAACTAACGTGGTTCTATTTAAAAAAACGTAGGTTTGTGTTAAAAAACATGCTTCCGTGCATTTTTGTATAGTTTGTATTAAACAATTACACTAGCCCCTCTCCTCACGTTCGGTCTGTGGAATCGGTTCGTCAGTATTTGATGTGGTTTACGAAATATATCCAGCGGTAACGTTAGTTGACTCACCCTGCATATTATGCAGTTGTATAATCGACGTGTTGTGCAAATTTGTTATGAAATGGCATTACAATACTACGCAGAAAAAATTAAAAGTTTCATTTGACAATAATAGATCAAAAAATTACAACTATGGAGAAGCGGGCTTCGTTGTTCCTATTCGAGCCGCGCGTGGTAGCCTCGCGGTTTAGGGCGTCTAGTCACGATCCTCGCGGCTCCCCCCGTCGGAGGTTCGAGTCCTCCCCCGCGCATGGGTGTGTGTGCCGTCCTTAGCGTAAGTTAGTTTAAGTTAGATTAAGTAGTGTGTAAGGTACCGATGACCTCAGCAGTTTGGTCCCGTAAGACCTTACCACTAATTTCCAAATTTCTAATTTGATGCGGATGCATTTAAAAAGGAAATCGTTTGTAGAAGGGACAAATTCTTACAAAAACACGTCCAGTTCCTTAAGGTCACAGGCGATACAGACTACAGCAGTTTGAAGAATTCACTGTGACCCTGAAAGAATTACAAGGACGGTTTCCAAACTTTTAGGAGGACATTGACAATCGTACATCTGTTTTCGAACTGTTTTCAAGACCGTTTGCCGTTTCAGCTGAAAACACCCCTTTTGCATGCGCAAATGTAACTGGTTGACCTGCAGTGTAATTCCTGTTTTAAAGACAACTCCTTTTGGGTTAAAACTGTCCAAGACCTCTTTATTGTTTTATCTTTGGAGAGAGTTTCCACTTCTCCGTAACGAAATGGTTCAAATGGCTCTGAGCACTATGGGACTTAACATCTGTGGTCATCAGTCCCCTAGAACTTAGAACTACTTAAACCTAACTAACCTAAGGACGAAACTTCCTGGCAGATTAAAACTGTGTGCCCGACCGAGACTCGAACTCGGGACCTTTGCCTTTCGCGGGCAAGTGCTCTACCATCGGAGCTACCGAAGCACAGTTTTAATCTGCCAGGAAGTTTCATATCAGCGCACACTCCGCTGCAGAATGAAAATCTCATTCTGGTAACCGAAGGACATCAGACACATCCATGCCCAAGGCAGCATTCGAACCTGCGACCGTAACGGTCACGCGGTCCCAGACTGAAGCGCCTAGAACCGCATGGCCATACCGGCCGGCCTCTCCGTAACGGGTTTGCAAAAGTGATAAGATATGGGAGTCAGAATATGTCTGTGCAAGGCTTTTTTTTCGATTAAGAAACTGAATAAGTCACGATTACGTTGGAACCTGTGTACGAAAATCTGTTTCCGTCTGTCTGTATGCCGACAGTTGTATCACATGTTTGTGTGTGTGTGTGTGTGTGTGTGTGTGTGTGTGTTTATGTGAATTAGTAAGGGACCAAACTACTGAGGTCATCGTTACCTACAGTCACACACTGCTTAAACTAACTTATGCTAAGAACAACACACACACCCATGCCCATGCTCGAGGGAGGACACGAACCTAGGGTCGGAGGGGCCGCGCAATCCATGACATGGCGCCTCAAACCGCGCGGCCACTCCGCACGGCACTGTACCGCATGAAAATTATATTATGTCTTCAGTGTGCCAAAAGTAGTAAGGAAAATTGGTTTCGTTTGTAATCTATGTTGCTGCTAAATACCAAAGGAAGTCGTATGCAGTCCGACTGCATTGCCGTGCAATTACGACGCGCTCGCCGTTTACTACTCCTCCTCCTATTACCGCTCACCAGGCGTGGTGTGGCGGTGGGGCAAATGTGTAATCTCGCTGAGGGCTATCGCACACGGACCAGGGCACGGCTCCTAAGCCAAATTCTGGGCCACTCCTGGTCTAGGACAAACCCACGTAGCACACATTCGTATTCAATAAGCACACCAGAGAACTTTTCTGTAAACATCTGCTGGTTGCGACAAGTGAGAGCGTGTATTGCGACTAACATAATTGCAACTTCCAGGAGTTGGCGGTAACAGTATCTGGAACTGTGGCACGGCCATGAGACCCTCGCTGACCGGCCGAAGGCGTCGACGGTGAAGGGCCGAAATCCACGTAAGACAACAACAGTGACGCACGAACAACAAGAAAACATGGCAGAACGACAAGTCCGGAGTGGAAATCAAATCGGAAGCCTTAGACGTGCAATATCAAGAACGAAACAACGCTGCGTATAACAAACAATACGAGAGCGCAGTAGGAATTCGACTTAGGTAGGTTGCGGTACATCGTCACTGGTGTATAGCTGTCTGTTCTGTCTTAGCGTAGGGGTAAAATATTTCTGTCTTACAATGACATCATTGGAGAGCTCGTTGAAGGTGTGGCGGTGGGACTTGAAGTCCCGTATCAACTTTCGACGGTGGAAGTTGTCCAGGTCTCTGCGCTGCGAGCTTTGTAGTGCGATCACGAGCGCCGTCAGGCTGGAGCGTGGGGCGTGGCCCGTCACCTGGCGCTGAGGCGGCGACAGCAGCGGTCGCAAGCATCAGGAGCGCGCCCGGCGGCTGGAGTCTCGGCCAATGCGTTCTGGCGGGCTTTCGAATACGTCGGGCCGGGATACCAGAGCGGATTCCAAGCGCAACGCGCTATGCCTACAAACGTAACTAGAACTGGGAAATGTTCGGCATAAAGGATTGGTGAGCAGTAATTGTTAGTCATCAGCATTGTCAACTCGTGCTGGGCAGGTACCACAACAACTGTCTACGTGTGCAGCACGTTGGGCCATTTCTAGGGTCCGTTCAGATGGACGTTGCGCTACCGCACCGTGTTCTTGAAACGCTGGCCGAAGAGCTGCTTTCCACCCACTTCTTAAATTGGTTTAGCAGGTAACAAGTAGGTACTTTCCGTGCACATTTTAAGGCTTGTTTCTGTACTATCTGCAACATGCATAGGTTCCATTTTGCTGTGTTGTCCCATCCAGCAGCAGCATATTTCAGTGTCGCCAACACCTCAGTTTCATGTGGGGAGAACCCTAAGCAACAAGGTACGAGATCTACAATGTGTAAAATTCGTTCAGTCTTCCGAATGCCTTTCCTCTGACCTGGAGAACATGTTGGCGCCACATCGGTCTCGAGTCAGTCTCCAATACGTATAAAAAGAACTTGGCTGTAGAGGGCAACATTCGACAGGTTGGCCACGCACCATTAATACACTCCTGGAAATGGAAAAAAGAACACATTGACACCGGTGTGTCAGACCCACCATACTTGCTCCGGACACTGCGAGAGGGCTGTACAAGCAGTGATCACACGCACGGCACAGCGGACACACCAGGAACAGCGGTGTTGGCCGTCGAATGGCGCTAGCTGCGCAGCATTTGTGCACCGCCGCCGTCAGTGTCAGCCAGTCTGCCGTGGCATACGGAGCTCCATCGCAGTCTTTAACACTGGTAGCATGCCGCGACAGCGTGGACGTGAACCGTATGTGCAGTTGACGGACTTTGAGCGAGGGCGTATAGTGGGCATGCGGGAGGCCGGGTGGACGTACCGCAGAATTGCTCAACACGTGGGGCGTGAGGTCTCCACAGTACATCGATGTTGTCGCCAGTGGTCGGCTGAAGGTGCACGTGCCCGTCGACCTGGGACCGGACCGCAGCGACGCACGGATGCACGCCAAGACCGTAGGATCCTACGCAGTGCCGTAGGGGACCGCACCGCCACTTCCCAGCAAATTAGGGACACTGTTGCTCCTGGGGTATCGGCGAGGACCATTCGCAACCGTCTCCATGAAGCTGGGCTACGTTCCCGCACACCGTTAGGCCGTCTTCCGCTCACGCCCCAACATCGTGCAGCCCGCCTCCAGTCGTGTCGCGACAGGCGTGAATGGAGGGACGAATGGAGACGTGTCGTCTTCAGCGATGAGAGACGCTTCTGCCTTGGTGCCAATGATGGTCGTATGCGTGTTTGGCGCCGTGCAGGTGAGCGCCACAATCAGGACTGCATACGACCGAGGCACACAGGGCCAACACCCGGCATCATGGTGTGGGGAGCGATCTCCTACACTGGCCGTACACCACTGGTGATCGTCGAGGGGACACTAAATAGTGCACGGTACATCCAAACCGTCATCGAACCCATCGTTCTACCATTCCTAGACCGGCAAGGGACCTTGCTGTTCCAACAGGACAATGCACGTCCGCATGTATCCCGTGCCACCCAACGTGCTCTAGAAGGTGTAAGTCAACTACCCTGGCCAGCAAGATCTCCGGATCTGTCCCCCATTGAGCATGTTTGGGACTGGATGAAGCGTCGTCTCACGCGGTCTGCCCGTCCAGCACGAACGCTGGTCCAACTGAGGCGCCAGGTGGAAATGGCATGGCAAGCCGTTCCACAGGACTACATCCAGCATCTCTACGATCGTCTCCATGGGAGAATAGCAGCCTGCATTGCTGCGAAAGGTGGATATACACTGTACTAGTGCCGACATTGTGCATGCTCTGTTGCCTGTGTCTATGTGCCTGTGGTTCTGTCAGTGTGATCATGTGATGTATCTGACCCCAGGAATGTGTCAATAAAGTTTCCCCTTCTTGGGACAATGAGTTCACGGTGTTCTTATTTCAATTTCCAGGAGTGTATTATCGTTGGGCACCATCCCCTGACTGACTGATACTAGGTGCTATCAGGGTGTTACATGAGACCTGCCATTTCCTTCCCCACCCCACAAGATTGCCGGTTACCTGATACAGTCTCCGTTGCATCATATCGGCGTTTAACGGGAGGCTAATCTCTATAGCGTCAAAAAAATTTATCGGTTGTTTCACGCCTTTGGAGTGCTTATATCCCGAAATGATTTGGCTGTATTCGAAATACAGCAACGTCTAAGAAATATCTGAAATAGTCGTGGCAGCCTGATGGATCTCAAAATGGTGAGGGTATACCTGTCTATCAGAGAGTAGCATCTGATGCGCCACTGACACACAAAATGTAAATGAAGGCTTGTACACTGTCTTTTGGTCCAAAACTCCCGAAAAAAAGAAAAGGTACTTTTAGTTCTTGTAGAAGCTATTTTTATGTTTGATATGAGATGTCTGAAGACTGAAGAAAGCAGGAGTCCCAGCACTCCTATGTCACTCACCCAGAAAAAATCTGCTTACAGCGGATGAAGCACGCCATAAGATGTTACATGGAGAAAGACAGATTCAGTCAAAAGGCTACCCTGGTCTTAAAATTACAACAAGGAGAAGCCTTAGACGAGCAGGAAGGGAAAACATATGGTGCTGGTCAACTTCAATGGGTTTATTTGCTGTGTAGCATTCATTTGTTAATAAAATTTAAAAATCAATTTTGTTAAGTTAAGTACCAACTTCTGGATCTTAAATATTAACCAGTCTCAATAAAATCTTTGTAGGAAGTATTCTTGAGATATCTGAGCACTTCTATGCATTAATATTATCGAAAATGTTGTTTGTCTACTTTATTATCACATTTATTTAACGATAATTAAAGAAAATGTATGTCTAAAAGTTTAAAAAATACGAAAAGCAAATTAATAACATTTCTCACAAAATGAATGTATAAAACTCTTGAACGGTGTCTCGTGAATGTACACTCGACAGCAAAAAAAGTGGGTCACCCCTGAATTCCAACGTGTAGGCTGCACCTGAATGTATGCAACCAACATAACGTATCTGTGTTGCACATAGTCGCAACCCTCCACAGTACAGTCGCTGTAAGATACACAATGGGTACCGCTAGAGACTACTAGAGAACACCAGTCTTTATGACAGTCTGTCCAGGTGTAAAGTAACACCATGATAGTACAGAAGAGATCAGATAGTCCTTAACGTTTGTAAACCAAACTTAATTACAATAAGTGACATTTCAAATGTTATGGGACAACTAGTTTCGTCACATAAATCGTTCGGTAATCATTAGGCACAATTAAATATTTGAGACAGTATATGGAGTTATAAAGTTGTACGGCAATTGGAAATAAGTTCTTTGCTGTCTAAAAGGTTTACCCAACACATGCTGAACGTCGTTCAACGTTCAACGGGGAGTGGTTTCGCATCAACTTTACGTAATACTAAGCAGTTAAAAGAAAACGTGATTAACGGCGGCAACCACTCTACGGAAATCCCAACATTAACAGCGAATCACAAGTAATATCATTGTTCACATTACTCATCAACAGTTACTTGTACACGAAGTTGTACTTTAAGTGACATGACCAACGTCTTCGTTCTGGATCCGGATGCAAATCCAGAATGTGTAACCATTGTTAACCAAGCAAAGCTTTGTGCCTTATCGAGACTCGATCACTAGGCAGAAAGAGACGTCAAATATTGACGTTTGCATCAGTATCAGTTATCAATTCTCAACTTGAACGTAAATGACGATAATGTTTGTACGTAAGCAGGAACCCTAACATGACAATTACCTTCTTGGTAATTAATCTCGAAAGACGTTGTATAGTGTTGCATTGTCAAGGAATAAAGGATGCAGATGTTTAAAATTGAAATGCCATCATGTAATGCTGGGGACAAGGATGCGAACCCAGCACCTAATCGGATTGTTGAATAAGTACGTAAAATCAGAATGAAGATATCACAGTTTGTCACCAGTAGCGGGGTTGGAACCTTAAATGACGACTGAAGTTGTATTGCCTGACCGGGATTCGAACCCGGCGCCTACCGCCGTCGTTGTCTAACCAGGAACAGACGAGAAATGTCCAATGTTGGTCCACCATCAGCGAGATGTGCACACGTTTAACTAGAAATAAGGTGACGAAAACGTCTATTCTGACTGAGAGTCGAACGCCGCACACATGGTTACGAAGACACGTTAATAATCAACTTCATATTCAGTAGTAGTTAGGAGTAGCATGTTTAGTTGCAAACCTTAAGGCCTTATTCATCCCTAGTAACGTGTTGCCTAATACCTACTATATCATGATGTTAATTAACAAGTGGATTGACTGCCGTAAAGAGCAATGTTCTCCAGTAGTCATGTATCATTGAGATATAAACGAAGTGCCTCAGCAGAAAGTAATTTCCATTGTGCAGCACGTATTGTTTCAGAGACACTGAGTACATGTTATAAGTGCACAAAACGTGTATTATATACTAAGTATATACTATTATTTGGAGAATCTGCCGCCGAACCTGTTTACTTTTACATTCCGCTTAGTTGTCGTGGTTGAATACAGGTTTTCTTAAGGCTACATCTAATGCACAGCGCTCACAAGAAAGTATAGTTTCCGGCGTCATGCTATTGCTAGCTAGGTGAAATATTTTGTTGTAGCTATGTTTAAAATGAATGTATTTTTGAAAGTATTGTTCGTTAAATATTTGAATGAATCGTCAACTGTAGGTGTGCCTGCCCTTGTTATAGCATAATAGCTGTAGCTGCGTTAGTTTGTACTACAGACTTGAGTAGGTTAGGTGTAACTTTTCATTCTTCAAGGGCTGATCGTGGCCATGCGGTCCGGGTCTGTACTAGCCGCGGCTCGCGAGCTACGGGCCAGCCAGGCAAGCCGAGGCGAGACGCAAGTGAGCGAGATGGCGGTGGCGTTGGTGGGCCAGCAGCCCGGGACGAGCCAGCACGGCTGCGCTGCATGCCTCTGCCTCTGCCGCTCCGTTTGACGTAAATATGTTTACCTCCCATCCTGGAATCATTATAAGAGCGGTAAGCAGAAATACACTTCAGGCTGTCTGCCGTAATGGCTCTGAGCACTATGGGACTTAACATCTGAGGTCATCAGTCCCCTAGAACTTAGAACTATTTAAACCTAACTAACCCAGGGACATCACACACATCCATGCCCGAGGCAGGATTCGAACCTGCGACCGTAGCGGTCGCACGGTTCCAGGCTGAAGCGCCTAGAACCGTTCGGCCACTCCGGCCGGCCGAGGTAGAGTCGTCGCTCTCATTGAGGAAGGAGGATGTTCAATCAGAGAAGCTGGCAGACGGTATGGCGTACCAAATACCACTGCAACGAGATGGTGGAGGATCTGCCTTGAAAGAGGCACCATCAACAGGGCTCCTGGCTCAGGCAGGAAGAGAGTGATCTCACAGCAGGAAGACAGGGACTTAGTGTCTAGGGGCAGAGAAAATCCCTTTCTGAACGCGAAGCAGTTGCCGCGGAAGATCAACTTCCCCGGCTCCAGTGACACGATTCGCCGAATGCTGAGGTACGCTGGACTGCATGCACGACGATCCGCCGTTAAACAAGAGCTCAGCGAAGACAACGTTTTATACCGGCTAGCATTTGCGGAGCTCCATCTGAGGGGGTCGTGGGACAACGTCATTTTCACTGATGAGAAGGTGTTTTCCACCAATAACGACTGTCCACGAATCTTTTACAGGCCGCAAGGGACTCGCCATCGACGGGAATATGTAACCACGACGAGAATAAGTGGCCGGCTATCTGTTACCTGCTGGGGTTGGAATTCTGCGAGAGGGGCGGGAATTCTTCACAGAATAGAAGGAACTCTGGACAGCGCCCAGTATGCCCACATATTGCAAAATGTGATGCTTCCGTCAGTGCGGATGCTGTACGCAGAAGGGGACGTCACATTGGAAGAGGACCATTCTCCCATTCACAAGTTTGCATTTGTTCAGCAGCGGCTCTCCACGATTGGCGTCAACGTCATGGACTGGCCGCCACGGCGGCTAATATGAACTCCATGGAAAACATGTGGGCTGAGGTCGCCAGAACATTAACAGAGAACTGGCCACGAAACCAACCAACTACTGCGGACGCTCTTTGGGACTGCGTCCTGGAAGCCTGGGAGGAAGTTGCTTCTTCAGGCTGTTACGTCCGACGGCTTATACATTGTATGCCAAGACGCGTGATAGAAGTACAAAATAATGAAGGATTCTGGATAAAATATTAGAGTTCTTAAAATGTGTTGTTATGTCTTCTTTTTCGTCATTTTTCCTCATTGGGAGCTAGTGGAAGATCGCGTGGCAACAGAAAAGATACAATATGGGTTAGCTTTACTTTGAGTTGCCCTTTTAAGTCAAGTGGGTTTCTTTTGAATATACAGTTTGTTAAGTATTCTATTTTGATTTCATTTATACCCTGTCTACGTACTTACAAAATAATCTACGTAGATGGACTCTGTCACAGTAGTTTTTGTTATTTCAAATACGTCTCTCTCTTCCCCTCCATCCATGAATACACCCTCCGTCCTCCACGCAATTCGCCAACGATTTCATATTATTTTTACTCGCCGCGCGGGATTAGCAGAGCGGTCTAAGATGCTGCAGTCATGGACTGTGAGGCTGGTCCCGGCGGAGGTTCGAGACCCCCCTCGGGCATGGGTGTGTATGTTTGTCCTTAGGATAATTTAGGTTAAGTAGTGTGTAAGATTAGGGACTGATGACCTTAGCAGTTAAGTCCCATAAGATTTCACACACATTTAACCATTTATGTTTACTCGCTGTTAATATCTCTTCTATTCTCTCTCACACTCTCTCTGACATTATCGCCGTAGTGCCCTTCAATTACATTCCCCCAAAACTTTGTAAACAAATGTAGCGGTTTCCAATGACGCTACATTTCCTCTTTTAATTGCTGCTGTCTTTACTCTCTATCATTCCTCTGACCACCTATGAAACCGTATTCTTTGATCTCCCCTTCCCTATAACCCATTCTCGGTCCTAAGATAAAACGAACTGTGGCACACATGTAGGTAAGCAATACTTTGCAAGCATTTCACGCTTATATTTTGCACTTCTGCGCTTCTATCCATTCCCAGATCCCGCCCTCCTTCCTGTTACCTGCCCCTTGACATCTGCATCTACATCTAAATGAATACTCTGCAATTCATAATTATGTGCTTGGCAAGGGGTTCTGTGGTCTGGTGGATTAATCTTGTATTGATGTGTAAAACGTGTAGGTTCACATCTCACGCCAGGCGTAGATTTTTAACACACACAAGTAGCTCTCCTTCACCCCTAGTAACGCCAAGTGCAGAACGCCAGTAAGCTCCGTAGTTCAATATCCGCAGTAAAAATAACATCCCTTCGCTGCCGACTGGGCATTCGTTTGAGCTGTGACAGATGGAGAAACCCCAGGACGCAGAGACTCTGTCACCTGCAAGCCGTCATAAACTAGAAAACATTTTTCATTTAATGAACCAATGGCCATGTAAGTTCACAAGGCTCTTACTTTATTTGAAACTGAGACGTTGAAAATTGTGGTGCTGGACTGGGATTAGAATTCGATTTCACTGTGTTCCCGAAGATTGCAAACTCTTCTAGGCGTCCTCGAAAGGCGCCTATCTGGTTCCGAATCCTGATCAGCACAAAATATTCATTATTTCATTTCAAGCCCTAGCATGTGCACTCCGAACTACTGGTGAAAAATAGTTGCATTTTCAACGTCTCTTCGTGCGTCGTCAGCTGTAACGTGTTCGTTTCAACTCACAGCCACATGATGAGCTTTTTATCACAACATTACAAGATCAAACGTTTCCTTACATCTTTTCAAGTTCAAACAATCCTCTCCATCCTACTGGTGAAAACGGCTTTGGGTTTGACGTTGTCTTCGTTGTGATCACCAATGACGACATGTTGTTCAAAATGGTTCAAATGGCCCTGAGCACTATGGGACTCAACTGCTGAGGTCATTAGTCCCCTAGAACTTAGAACTAGTTAAACCTAACTAACCTAAGGACATCACAAACATTCATGCCCGAGGCAGGATTCGAACCTGCGACCGTAGCGGTCTTGCGGTTCCAGACTGCAGCGCCTTTAACCGACATGTTGTAGATTCAACTTCTAGCCAGCAGAGTATTTACCATCACATCATTGAAAGTACAAACATGCCATTCCTAGCTATTATTGGAAAAGAATAGTTACAGTTTCTTCATGACCACGTGTGCGGGGTTTGAATTCCATTCAGCACAGAACTTTTCGTCGCCTGATGTCTAGCTAAACATGCGCCCATCTCGCTACTGGTGAACCAACAATGGCTATTTATCGTCTGTTCCTGGCTACAAAACGGCTGTGCTACATGCTGGGTTCGAATCCCAGCCAGGCAAAAACAATTCTATCGTCAATTAAGGTTCCAGTATTTCGCTATTGGTGAAAACATTTGATATTTACCTTCTGATTTTATGTACAGTCGTGCTCAGTAGTATCCGAACGACCTGAATTGCATTTCACCTGATTCCCATGCGACCTACATAACTCAGCTGTCTGGGAGGTCCTCTAATCGCTCCTTGGTACAGTCGTTAGACTATTGAAAATGGTTCCAACAAGTCACCACTAGAAAACACTGCTCTGTATCGCAATAACTCAAGATGTAAAGTAATACCACGATACTACAAATATCAGGGAACACCTCATCACAGATAAGACTGTCCTTAAGGCTTGTAAGCTCACATTTACTGCAATAAATGACAGACCTGAAATGTTAGCACTCTCATTATTACGTCAGATAGGTAATGCACGTAGTAAGTTCGTCGTATTCATGATTTCCTCTTCAAAGTAACATATCATACTTGTTATTTAACACAAAATGTCATTAAAAATTTACGTTATTCACGAGCAGCTAGTTGAGAATATGCATGAACTTGAAATGACACGACGAATCGCCTCGTTCTGCATATGGATACAAACCCAGGTCATGTAGGCTAGGCCGTGGTGGCCGTGCGGTTCTAGGCACTTCAGTCCGGAACCGCGTGACTGATATGGTCGCCGTTTCGAATCCTGCCTCGGGCATAGATGTGTGTGATGTCCTTAGGTTAGTTATGTTTAAGTCGTTCTAGATTCTAGGGGACTGATGACCTCAGATGTTGAGTCCCATAGTGCTCAGAGCCATGTGAACCAATCATGCAGGCTAAGATTTCGTGGCTGACGGAAATTAACAGTCATTCCTGACTAGGCATAAAGAGAGTGATATTCCTCATTTTTGGACAGTATCAGTTAGCAAATATCAACTTTAAATTAAGTAACATAACATCTTTAACGGACGCGAATTCCTACCCAGCGTCTATTGTCCCTGTTAACGAACTACGAGAGATGTTAAATATTGCTACTTCGCAAGTAACTTACCTGAAATGCAGTGAGGTAAAGCTTTGTGTTGGACAGGGATTCGAACCCAGAACCTAATCGGATTGTTATCGAAGTACAATCAACGTTGACATATCGGATTTTCTCGGCAGTAGCTAGATGTATGAAATGAAGAGACGAAACATTAATTTTTCCTTAGCAGGACTCCAACCCAGCACGTATCGCTGTTATATTCTAGAGAAAAGGAACGTTAAGTATGGGTTTGTTACACCAGCAGCGCCATGTGAGCATGTTTGAACTAGAAAAAATATGACGAAGTGTTTAGTGTTGACTGAGAATCGAACCCCATACAGCCGGCCTGGGTGGCCGAGAGGTTCTAGGCGCTGCAGTCTGGAACCGCGCGACCACTACGGTCGCAGGTTCGAATCCTGCCTCACGCATGGATGTGTGTGATGTCCTTAGGTTAGTTATGTTTAAGTAGTTCTAGATTCTAGGGGACTGATGACCTCAGATGTTGAGTCCCATAGTGCTCAGAGCCATTTGAACCATTTGAACCAACCCCATACATATCGCTGTTGACTACACGCAAAGAGACGTCAGCTATCGAATTTTTCTCCACCAGCAACTCGGAATAACATCCTTGAAATTACAGTGACCTCGCAAATAGTTCTGTGTCGCACTGGGAGTCAAAAAACGTCAAATATCGTTAGTGTTGACAATGAATGAAAATGCATTAAAAATAAAAATTATTATCCACCAACAGATAGGTGTTCTTATGCTAGAGCTTGATAATACATAGTGAAAAGTTTAGTGCTGGGCCAGGATTCCAACCCATTCATGCGCAATATGTGGAGATGTTGAGGAATCTGCAGTTTTGGCCAAACAAGTTGTAGTCGAGCTGTATTGTCACGAAAGGATCAAATTCCGCGGTAAGGGCGGTTTGAGTTGCATTCAAAGATCATAACCAATTTTATCGACATAAAGAAGCTCAAATGAAAGATGGAATAAGTGTCCTGTGACCATACACAGTGTTTGTTTCGTCACTAGAGATAATTAACTAGTATAAGAAAGATTGCTGGTGATAGAGTTTCTACATGTCACCACTCCTTACTTTATTGTGGTTCCACCTAACGTCTACTTGGTAGAGAAGCAGTGTCATGTTTAATGTGATTTTCAGACCACAATGTCATTATACCTTCTTCACTTGGCGTAGCCAGAAGAGAATAGAATCTGCCTCTCCCTATCAAAAAACATTGGCAGAAGTTGGAATCGAACCGAACCCAACATCATATGAAACTATCATCAGTCCAACAGACCACCAAACCCTCTTCTCTACGATTCATTTCTCTATCATAACACCGTTGCGGCAGGCAAGATGAGAATTCTGACACACAGTCTCCCTGTAGTGGTTTGCAGGATGTTCAGTACATTCATTTACTTGGTTGACCGAATCGCCATGAACTAGGTGCCTTGGCTACCCAGTGCATACATTTTTGATTCTGTTTTGTAATCACCGAAATAAAATAACATAACTGCCACCTACACAGAACCGCCAACAGTGTAGGATACAGAAATTTAAATACGAAGTGTTCCTTTCCATTTGAGCTACTCTGTTGCGCTATCTGTTTGTTGAAACCATCGTGGAGTGCAAAAGAAATGCTGAAACTGTCTGTCTCTCAGAAGTCTATATCCGGCCATATGCATTATCTCACAGCACTGTGGAATGCCGAAGGTCTGGAGGAACTGTTGTTCACTTCCAGAGGTGCTGTAGCTATGTCACAGCTAGTAGCGAAACGGTAACCGTCGCGCGCTGTTGATAAGACGTCGCGTGTTGTATTACATTCGCTACTACATTTTTTAAAACGCAATTCTGCTGTCTGCTGAAGTTAACAATTTAATGGAACTTTGAACATAATTCTCTTCACTTCTCAACCCAAAATAGTCCCATGAGGAAAAAAGGCTAACTTCTGCGTGATTTTGTTCTTTTCAGGTTTAATAGACGGCCAGGCAGCAGATGCGTCTCGAAGCTTTTGTATTATGTATGGGGAGAGCGCATCGTGCCAAAATAGAAAAGTATTTTCTACATTAGCTGTCGTCTGGTAGTGGCATTTTATTCTTCTTCAAACCTTGTTTGACTGCTTTAACTCAGAACAAGTTTTCTTCATGCATGTAATCAATAAACTGCATGTGCATTGTCAGACTGTTATAGATAACATCAGAGAATTCGCATATATCGTTGATGATTAATTTCTCTCACATGTTTAGTATTGTTTTAACAACACTAAAAGAAACCTTACGAAAACTGTGCACTGTGTTGTAAGAAATGAAATAAAACTACCCACGATAACCTTACGACGAAAGTAAGTCTGTTTTAACAAAACTGAGTATCTGTACACAAGCGCGCCTCTATCTGCACGAATTAGTAAAACCCTATTCACTTAGATTTCGATTGGGTCTGTGTTTAAATGGTATGTTGCGTCATACGCAACAGGTATGAAATGTGGCATTTCATAAATAAAGTTATGTATTCCTAGAAGCCCAAAATTTGCTTGTCAGCAGCGGATAGAGGCGTTATCTGTTGTGCAGCATTGTAAGTTTTTTACCATTGCACTTTGAGCTGAAAGTATTTTCTTGCGATTTGCTAATCAATTTATTTCCTTCATACTTATCACCCTGGCATCGGAGTCTTAAGTGAAGAACATTATTGAATTTCGTATCGTTGACGGCCGATTTGAATTTCTTCAGAGACGCTTGTATTGTATATCAGCTTGGCAGTCAGAAAGCCGATATCTACGACCATTAACACGACTTACTGAGTCGAGCTGCCAAGAGGATTTGATGTGTAAAGGTTTTCTTCTGATTTTGTTACAGAATTTTTTCTGGGAATTCGCAGCTGCATGAAATAATACACAAAAAACGCTCGCACGCGCTGCCCCTACCACGATTTGAACTGACGATTTTCTTAACCGTTGGAACACGAGGCACGCGCGGTATCACGGCGCTACGGACACACTGCTGTCAGCACACCACTCTCGTCATGGTATTGGTCGCTCAGCCTCATAACGCATCGTGAAAGATATTAAAAGTTGTCGCTTATGTGAAGAATAGCATTTCTTTAGCCAAAAAATTGAAATTTCTGTCTCAGTGTCTCAGTTTACGTGAGGATTATGTACCACGAGTCATTCAAATGGAAAGGGAATATCAAGTGAATTTAGCGAGTCAGTTCAGTACCATACGCGGAAGTGATTGCACTGTCACAGTGTTGCCAAATGTTTGTGACGATGTTGCCAATTCTCGGCTGTGCTAGGAACAGCTCTGTAGCGTTATAGGAGGAGAATCCTGTGCTCGTGTCATAGGAGGATACGGAGAGAAGGCGCCGTGTTTGGTTAATATGCAGCGTTTTCTCCTACCAGCTGTGTCAAACATTCAGGTGTGTAATCTTCCATCACGATTAGAGTTTCCCACAAAATATATACGAATAAAACACTTACCATGTTACTTTGTTACAAAAGATTATTTCAGAACAATAAAGAGTCTTTGGAAATCAACTTTGCCAACCTGTCACGAAAAGTAAGATAACAAACACTTTGCACCTCGAAATCGATTGCATCTATGTGCAGTCTTGTGATCATACAAGTAGAATTTCATGAATTGCACGAGAATGTAGAAAAATGTTGGTGCGAATGGAATCTGTACGAAACACAGATACCTAATTATTCTGTACCACGTAATAATCAATTCATTTGATAATTCAGAAGAGAAGAAACTAAAAATTATACCCATTAAGACAGAAACTGAAGTGCAGATGCTGGCACTGTGCAGATCTACGCCTTTTCATCTTCAGATCTATACAAATAATGAATACTAACCAGCGTATTCATTGCTTTCGTAATGTTTCCCTCTTGTTTAGTCTTCTTATGACGAACTGGATCCACACCCATGAGTCTTATTTTGTCTTTGTATCCTCCCATGTACTATCTTTGTGTGTGATTGTTCGGTTTTCAAAAAGCAAAATATTATGCCTGCTCCCATGATGTATTAAAATGAGGTCGCAAAAAGGCTAACGAATTATAATCAAAATACAGTGAGATGCCAATTTGTCTGTCGTCATGGTGTTAAGTGGACAGATATAGTTGGGTGTTATTGTCGTCTTTTCTTTTTGAGATTTTCATATTACCCTGACACAAGACGCCGAGATAAATGTGTATATTCTCCGTGACGAAACATCCCACATTCCATTCATCCTGATCCATTCGTTACGTGCATCGGCGGCAATGAGTGATAGGAAAGCTGTTGCGGGGTGACGAATAACAATAACAATGGTAGTAATTACAAATCAATAATCAAGGATTTTTACTGCATTATAAACGATTAACAAAATAACCAAGAATGGCTGAGTGTTTAATTGGCGCACTGAGTAGGTGTTCTTACCACTTTGTTACTCAGTTCTGTTCTAGTTGTTTGCAGAGAGAAAACAAAGAACCCTGTAGCCATACATATCGCTAGTACAACGAGATATTACCTGTCAACTATCCTTGCTTTACATCACGAGACGAACATGGCGTCACTGAGCTGATATTTGAAATACATTTCTGTTTTCTCTCTCTGTCTCTCTCTCTATTTTTATTTTTATTTTAATTTTTTGAGGAAAGCATCGAGAAGCGCGATAATAACAAGTAGGCATATAACTTGTTTACAGTTATTTTCATCGGGATACACAGTGCAAAAATACAACTTTTAAGTGTGTTATTGCGTAACTCCAGTTATTGACAGTCTGTTCGTGAGCTTGCTCGCATTCAGTGTGGTGAAACCTATCACAGAAGCAAGCAAAACACAAATATTTCTTGCACCATGCGCAACACATAAACGAAATCTCGCTGCACTGACGTGTCGTCCGATATATTGCACGGAAAACATATCTGATTCATGTTGCTAAATACAGCTCCATCAGATATGAATTTGGAAGCGTACCAAGTGTATAAAAGTATATCTTTAAATACGCAGAAAGGCCCATAGAGGTATTCGACTGAAACATAGCCATGTCCAAAATTGTAACTGGGGTCGACAGCATCGTCGTCTACCACCTTGATAACTCGAACGGTGACAGTGCTCGGCCGGTTACTTACGTTTACTGGTATCAAAGCTACAGCATGAAAACACAAAAATGTTAATAACCCGATCATTAGTTTTGGAACCCACAGAAAGTAAAGCAGTCATCAGTCGCAAGAGTGGTTTGAACACCACAGTGCTTTAATAGGCACGGACTTGTTGCAGGTAGTATGCTGTTGCTTTCATCCGACCTTTCAGTTGACTTACCTAGCCAGTTAATAGGGGAACCTACAGTTTTACGTGGCTTTCGGACCACAGTGCAACTAGGCATTTTTCACATCAACAAACACTACCCCCAGGGGAAATATATGTAAAACGGCACATAAAAATCGTGGGACTGATGAGGGATCGAACCTGAGACTTTCGTATCCGCCGGCCGCGGTGGCCGTGCGGTTCTAGGCACTCCAGTCCGGAGCCGCGCTACTGCTACGGTCGCAGGTTCGAATCCTGCCCCGGGCATGGGTGTGTGTAATGTCCTTAGGTTAGTTAGGTTTAAGTAGTTCTAAGTTCTAGGGGACTGATGACCACAGCAGTTGAGTCCCATAGTGCTCAGAGCCATTTGAACCATTTTCTGAACCTTCGTATCCATAGTCTTGCTCTTTATCACCTTGCCACCTTGCAGCCAACACTGTGGTCTCTGCTTGCCATTAAAATTAAGAATCTCTCGTTTGTGCCTGCGTTGGCACTTGCGTGTCCCTTAGGAGACCTTATCTTTGGGATTACCCTCGTATACGTGTGTGTAAACGCCTTCCAATGCCCTCTCAAGGAAGACAAATATACCTAGTGTAGCTCCAATATTACAAATAGGCCTCAGTTTGTGGATGAACGCAGACTTAGATTGATAATCATTTTGAATGTTTATCAGTACAATACCCATTGGTGTGAAACTCGTTTTCTACCAATGATTCCCACAGCTACAGGAACACTACTTTAATACCTTTTATACAAAATACTTACGCAGTTCTATCAGACGAAAAGATCAACCAGACACAAACTGTGGAAAGTTTGTTTTACAACCTTCGTGCCTGGATAAAGAGCTTTTCCTATTTGAGATATCTGTGAACGTTGCTGCATAAGACGATTTAAGAAGAAACTAAATTCCTTCAGCTACGTCAATGTTTAAAGAAATCGTGTTAACGGCACTAAATCGTGGTTTGTAAATCGTTTACCAGCCGTACTCTGCCGCATTTCGCTGATTCTAAGGCAAAAAGCTTGCTGACAAATTTCACAGAATGAAAAGGGGGACGAAATGTCTCCCACTCGAAGGTCATGTTGTTTTACTTAAATGATTACAAAATCGGGTGAAACGAACAATGAGGTTGTCAGTATAAGCACATTACTGTTGTCAATATGATGTTGCACCGCCCAGGGCCTGTAATGATAAAGGGCCCGATTAGGTCAGGCATATTGTACACAGAAGTGGAAGAGAGAGCACCACTAAATTCTACAATTCGTATGCATTGCATACACACACAAAATTATTGTTACTTACGGAGCCCAATGAGTGAATTGCATATTTTCTGGTGAGAAAGAGCACTGGCAAACAGTCTTCGCTACATTAGGTTACTTAAACTGGCGTCACTTTGAGCTAGAATTTATGGCCAGCGACTAAGTGTAAGGACAGTAAGTCGGATGCGGGTTTTGCAACTGTGAAATACTTTCCTTACATTATGGAAGCGAATATTAAATTTGAATTAATATTGTGAAAATTTTGGACTTGGATAGATTAGAATGAAAATCTTTCTGTTTATTGCAAAGGAAAACAATTGATTTTCTAAAACATTCTGTGACATACACAACTTGAAACAGGTCACGTCGACCAAATCATATGGAAGAACCGACATCGACGTATATTGGAAGGCAGTAAGATCCCTTGGCGTTTGGTTTGGCAGTATTAGACAGCCATTTCTAGGCGCCAGTAAATGAATAAAGGCAGCGCGTTTTCGTTAGCAAGTAACGTCTTCATCAATTACTTTAGTTTTAATGTGAACTACGAGTAATTGCTGATGTTTGATATTAACATGAAAAGGATTCCGTAGACAGGGAAAGAACTTGTTCTTGGGCAACTACTTCTATAATGACCAAAAGGACTTAAATGATCTTCAAGCACATGCGTTCCAGCAGCGGTATGAAGAAAATGATAGTAATAATGACGGTGATAATCGAATTATCCGGTAACTTTACACTTCACAGTTGATTTTCTCGAACTAAGAAATTTCCTGAATTAGTGAAAATTTCAAAATGGCTTCAAATCGAGGCTATGATGCCTAGAAGAGTCTTTACATCCTGCTGACATGAGAATAGCATAATCTTCACGTCAGAAGCTTGCTTCTACTTAACCATTTAATAGACTCGCGTTTTTTTCCACCGTGACTAGTTTAGTAAGCTAAGCACATCATCCATTACAGCACACTCCTGGGGCTGGGAAATGTGGCCAGAATGGTCTGGTGGAACGAACTATCACAAGTGCAATGCGTGGGTTGAGGCATTTACTTTTAAGAGGCACAAACAGATTTACTTACGTCTGGTTACCTCAAGAGAAAGCTGTTATAATCCAGAATCCGCATTAAACATCACTTTCCTTCATTCCGAACTGGGCAGAGCCAGTTTACGTTGGAAAATGACATAGGTGGACGTCAGGGTAAACAGAAATACTATCACCAGTAAACTTACTTACATTAGAAAATTTTATTTTATTTGATGAACTGTTAGCCATCTAAAGGAACAGGGCTCTTATTTTACTTGTACTTGATTGAACTAGAGACGTTGAAAAATTTGGTGCTGGACTGTGATTCGAATTCGTATCTCCTCTTTCGAGGATCTGAATCTCTCGGAACAGTATAGTTCAATCATTTCATTCCTTTTCCCAAGACTGCAGTCTTCTCTAGGTCTCCTCCAAAGGTAAATATGTGGGTCCGAATCGTGATCCAGTACAAAAATATTCATAATTTCATTTCAAGCCCTATCACGTGCACACCGGCCTGCTAGTGAAAATTACCGTGCATTTTTAATGTCTGTTCATGTTGCCAACAATTTCTGGACAAACACGCACACATCCTACTGTTGGTGAGTAAGCAATTGATACTTAAGCAATATTCGTGGACAATAAAGAAGAGCAATAGGAGTGCGGTTCGATTGTCGCTCAGGCACAAAAATTTGTGTCCTTATTTTAGATTAAACACCTAGCAGCTGGCAAGAAAAACCGATACGTAACATTTGATTTTACTTAGTTAACAATCCGATAACGTCTTGGGTTCGTATCTCCGTCGCAGAACTGCACATCATGCGCTTCATCTTTAAATTCATACACACTTCATTACTTCTGAATTGAGGTATATCAAATATCTTTCATGGTTATTAACAGGGATGAAAGGGTCTTGATAGGAGACCCAGTTTATTACAAAAACTGTCGTCTTTTATTTTCAAGTTTAGATTTGGTTACTGATGTAGGCGAAAATTTCGGTAGTTCATGACTCTTCATGGATAGTCCGCAATATGATATGATTAGATTAGATTAGATTAATACTTGTTCCATTTCGTAATGATGTGGAACGAGTCATTTTAATAAAAGATTTCTTTACATACTGAAACGCGTATGTATGCAGTACCAGCGATGGCGAGGCATCACAGAATCTCTGACCAGAGAGTTGTTTATCGTTGCTAGTCTGCTCTTGACTGCGCGAGAGTTCAGTTGCGAGTTGTACTCAGTCGAAGTTGTGTGTGAGGTGTCGGCGGGGGTCGACATGGGTCTCTTGTCAAGGTTCGGGACGAAGTATATTGTTAAACATGGTAATGAAGCAGCATTGCGCACATCTGATAATGTAATGTATGTTAATTGTAATTAATTTGTTCAAGAAATGCCCCAATAATAATTTTGTTTTCAAAGCAATCGTTTTTAAGAAAAGAATCATTCCAATTGAAACAATATTTCCTATGCTTTTCCTCCCAAAATCAATTTATCAGATTAATCATTGCACAGGGCCGAAGGTCAGCGCAGCTGCCCTTATAAAATTTATCAGGTTGATCTTAACGTTAATTTTGTGGGGACTTAACATTTTTGCACATTTTTATTATCATTGAGTTTTATTACTGTGGAAAGCTAACATTTGGCTCTATTTCATTATCATAGACTTTTCTTTTATTTCTGCTGGGAGGTTACGTTTAGCACGATGTCCATTCACATATAATAATATTCATTTAATATTTTTGCGGGGAGGTTACACTTGGCGATCCTGCCAGGATCGTATTTCTTTGAGAATCTTCTGAAAAGTAGCCAGATATCTGCTCTTATTTACTAAAATATAATTAGCATTTGGTGCAACGCTTTTACTAATTTTGTGACTTTCTTTCCTCAGATCATCGGCAATTCGTTGCTCTTTGTTGTATTTGTATTTGTTGAATTTTGCATTGTCTTTGTTTCATTTGTGAATAATTGTGATTAGTGTAAATGTGCCGCGAAAGACTATTAATAGTGCATCGCGAGGTATAATGAGTGAAATAACCGAATTAAACAACTTGACCGATAGTAATTGTGGCACGCAATGTAATGATGACAATCCTCCATTTAGTGACAATCAGTGTGTACCGACCATCAATGTTGATTTTGATCTTAGTGATGAACAGACGAATTCAATTGCGTCGTCTGTTAATTTAACGACAATTGATGACACGGGGCATTCTGTTGCAATGAGCGCTGCCCAGCTTAACACAACCGGTTTGCAAAATTCACGTGACGAACGGACAAATTTGTCTAATGAAAATGAACAGTGTAATCAGAGTACGACAGATTTTATTTAATTCGGAGGTAGTGACTAACAGTGCGCATCCGATAGGCAAGCCTTTTGGTGAATCACAGAATGACCAAATGGTCACACAAAACGTAATAATTGCAGGTACGCCATCACACAGCACGGAGAATAGAGCTGGTAATTTTGGCTTGGATCAAGTTATGGCATTTTTACGACAAATGGATGAAAAACAGAATGAAAAACTAGACAACAGTAATGAAAATTTCAAACAACTTAATGAACAGGTCAGACAACAGAATGAAAAACAAGACAAACTTAGTGAAAAATTAGACAACAATTCCAGACAGCTTAGTGAACAGATCAAACAGCTTAATGAAAAACATGACAGCCTTAATGAAAAATTAGACAACAATTCCAGACAGCTTAGCGAGCAGATTAGAGCCGTTGCCGCGCAGTGTCATGACACTAAGGAACAGTTACGCGAGGAAATTGAGGTTTGTTCAAGAAAAAGTAGCGAAGAAATTAGATCTGTTGCTCAAGAATTAAGGGATATGCAAACAGCTACAACAGAAACACTTAGAGACGAAATTAATGCAGTCGGTAAACAATGCTCTGAAAAAGCAACACAATTACGCGACGAGTTTAAAGTAATGACAGCTGAACTTTCGCGCACACTGGATGTAAAAGTAGATGAGAAATTCGAACAACAGAACAGACAAATTGACGAACGTTTTAATCACCACATACAAAACAGTGATACGCGTTTCCGCAAATTTATACAGGATCAAAATAAAGTAAAACGTCAAGTGATGGAAACAATCACTGCACAGAGACAAGAAGATAAACGTAAAATGTTTGCGAAGGCAAAAACATACGTAGACAACAATATTGCTACAGTATCGGACAAAATTAATACCATCGAACAGTTGAACACCGAATTACGTGATGAAATTTCTGATCTTAAATCAAAAACAGATACACACACAGTAGATATACAAACAGTGACCGACAGACTCGAACAAATAGAACTAACACAGGATTCCGATGACATCAAAGCTGACGTTAAAAAACTGAACGAAACCACACGTAAAATGCAAAAACAGATTAATGCCTCTGACACTAAAACCGATGATCAGGTAAAAATACTGACTGAAAAAGTGATGAATTGGCCAGTCGTATCGATATTACTGAAAGTAATAATGACAACAAATCAGACGATACTGCACCGATTTTGTTTAACCAAACACCTGAATTCTAAAATTTACAGCAGACAGTCAATGAGATCGATTCGTCTAATAACACATTGCGTAGAAAATTGTCATGTTTACAGCAAGAGATATCAGAGATAAAAAATGTATCAGGATTTAACACATCACAGCAGACGCCACTTAGTGAACATTTGTCAGACTCACGCAGCGCGTATAACTTGGGTAATCTACAGAGAGTATGTGACTTAGATTCCGAACAGACACAGACAAATAGATTCTCTTACAATCCTGAACCTGTTCCATCATACAGAGACGATAATTTTGATTACAAACATTTTCTGTCAGTGAGAAAATTTAAAGTGTTTAAAAATGACAGAACACAGATTCACCCAATGCATTGGATACAACAATTTAGCTTTGCTTTTCCACCGACTTGGCCTGTAACACACAAACTTGAATTTATTTGTAGTTTTTTGGAAGGCGAACCGGCAACTCGTATGAGACCGATCGCGATACAATGTTACTTGGTAGAAGAATTTCAGAATGCTTTTCTGTCAGCGTATTGGTCGAAGACGACACAGCGTGGAATTAAAGATCAGTTATTTAGTTTACCAAATTATGAGAACTCAAATTTTCCCAGTGTGACGCAATTTTTTGAGCACATGGTGCAACAAAACCAGTACCTAAGTGAACCATACAGTGAATCTGCACTTATACAATTATGCATTTCTAAATTACCACGGTCATTAAGAGTATCACTTTTAACGGGTCAGCAGAAGGAAAATATTTCAACATTACGAGGTCTGCTGCAGCTTTTAGAAGAGCAGCAATCGGATTATTCCTTTGTAAACAAAAATTTTTCATATAATAACCAAGGTCAACATACATACAGCTATTACGATCAGCCACGTAATTTCAATAGTAAAGGTATTAGACGCTCCAGGAATGACAACCACCAGAACTTTAACAACAGACAAAATTCTAATTATCAATATCGTAAAACTTATCAGCAACAGGAACCACATTTTGGTAACAATAGACGTTTTCCACTGCAGCACCTTAAAGTCATCCGGTTAGCATACCTAACCAACAATGTAGTGCACAGGGTCAACCAAGCTTTAATGTTTCGCCGCGTGCACATCTAGTCCAGGGTACAACAAATGGTAACGCACGGCAGCAAAGAAACAACTACGTACAGAAAACGCAGTATTTCAATTCCTATCGTAATGCACCGTATAGAAATGACTATCACGACAGACGTAAAAACGATGAGCACAATTATCAACATACGTTTAATAACAGTCGGTCTTACCAGCAACAAAATGATCAGCAACAACATATTCTCGTGAATGAACCAGACAGTAGGTATCATCCAGAGCGTAATACGCCAGGAAGAAATAACAGAACAGTTCAGATACTCGAAATGCCATAACATCCCCCAGAAAATAATAACACGTCAGATAGAATCTGACTAGATACTGTACAGGTCGCATCTTCCAGTAACACAAGCACTACTTTTGACACGCAGAATGTTGTTCACGAAAATGTTATTACTTTTGACGACATTAGAGACACTCTTTTGCAGGAAAGACCAGTTGTTCAGAAAACCATTTCACATCCTGTCATCGAAATTAAAATTGGTTCATCGAAATTCTGAGCAGTAATCGATTCCGGATCACCTATGTCAGTAATAAATGAAGAAACTTTTAACGAGTGTAACAAAGAGAATACCTATCCTACATTACCATTAGGCAAAACGAAAGTGAAAGGAGCAGTATCGAGTAAAGGAGTAGATGTTAAATTACAGACACATTTATCATTTTGTATTGCAGGTCACACATTTCACTCAAATTTTTGGATTGTTCCTTTACTGACAACAGACGTTATTTTAGGTACGAATTTTCTAGTACAACACGACGCAGTTATTGATTTTCAGAATTCCTATTTAATGTTAAAGGATGAAAATGTACAACTGGCTTTAGAATTTCAGCACTCACTATCTGCGGAAGACTGTAATTCCACTTTGTTCACGGATACGTACGTACATAACTATAACACTCCAGACGAAGCTGACTACGACGTAATGCAGATGATTTCTGATAAAGTTAAACAAAGCAGTGCAAATACAGACGACGAACGCACGCAACTACACAAAATTCTTTTACAGCAAGCTCCAGTTTTCGACAACATTCCTGGTACAATGTCCGGATTTATGTATGAATTTCAAGTCAAACAGCAAAGCATTATCCCATTCCATATATCCATAGAGAACAGGTCAAGAAAGAATTGCAAGATATGCTTGACCAAGGAATTATTGAACCGGCAGTTAGTCCGTCCATAAATCCGCTACATATTGTTAAGAAAAAAGATGGCTCACTTCGCCTTGTACTTGATTCGCGTCACATAATGACATTATTATTAATGAAACAGATCGACCACAGACACTAGAAGAACTACTACAGAAATTTCATGGTACGGCTATCTATTCCACACTAGATTTGAAATCGGGATTTTGGCAAATTCAGCTTCATCCGAATTGCAGAAAGTATACAGCTTTTCTCTGTTTCGGTGACTTATCAATTTTGCAAATTACCATTTGGTTTAACTATTTCTTCAGCAGCTTTTATTCGCGGTTTGAACACAATACTTCCGACAGAACTTAAAGACAGAATCACGACGTACGTAGACGACATTCTTATTGCAGAAGCTAACTGGACTGAACACAATCTGATTCTAGAACAACTGTTGCAAACTTTTCATGCACAAGGACTCACAGTTAATCTCAGTAAATCGCATTTTGGCAAAACTTCTATAAAATTTCTTGGACACGTAATTTCAGCAGAAGGCATTGCGCCTGATCCGGAAAAACTTCAAGCTTTTCGTGACATTACTGTTCCTACGACAAAAAAACAATTACGCAGCTTTTTGGGTTTAATTAACTTTTTTCGTAAATTTATTCATCACTCTGCTTTAGACACACCTAGATTATGCCAATTGACAGGTAAAAACATTATTTGGTCCTGGGATAAGCAAGCACATTCTGAATTTATGAACCTGAAACATGCTTTGTTGAATGCACCACTTTTATCGCACCCAGATCTTACCAGAAATTTTTCCATTGCCACCGACAGTTCCAACACCGCTTTAGGCGTACATATTTTTCAGGAAATTGAAGAAGATGGCTCAACAGTAATTAAAAACATCGCATTTGCAAGTCGCATTTTGTCACCTGCTGAACGAAATTATTCTGGTACAGAACTTGGAACGTTATGTGTTGTATGGGCTTTTACGAGATTTCGGCACTTCCTTTATGGCAGACATACAACCGTTTACACAGACCACAGAGCGATACAATTTTTACTTTCAGCTAAATTCACACACGACAGATTAAGTAGATGGAAGCTTTATTTACAGGAATTTAATTTCACAATTGTTCACATTCCCGGCACACAAAATGTTATAGCAGACGCACTATCTCGTTCTCTCAGCAACAATCAGCATGACATCGCAACCAACTTCTGCAAAGCAAATTTCAGCGTCATGTACATTCAGCAAGTTGCATTTGAAAATTTTATTTCATCGTCATTACAGGACATAGCAAAAGAGCAAAGTAAAGACAACGTGTGGAAAGAGATTAAACACCTCTGGCAAGATAAAAAAATGTTACGATTAGAAACCATTACACTGTACGCAATGACATTCTGTTTCGCCGCTCTCATCCTGACAGCAACAGTTGGTTATTATGCATTCCTGACGAGCTTGTTAACAAATTAATCTGGTATACTCATTTAAGTTACGCACATTACGGAGCTAGAAAATGTTTTCTTATACTGAGACAGAACTGTTATTTTGCCAACATGGAGAAATGTATACGACGACTTTTAGCGTCATGTAAAATCTGCCAGAAAGCTAAGTCAGACACAATATCACATATTCCTCCATTATATCCCATTGTACCTGTTAAATTAAGACATACGGCCGCTGTAGATATTTTTGGTCCGATTCCCAGAACTAATAGAGGTTTTTGCTACATCTTTGTCGCTGTTGAACTCACTTCAAAATTTGTTACCTTCACTCCGTTATGCAAAGCTACTGCTAAAACTGTTTCGAAAGCATTTGTAAAACATTTTCTATTTCATGTAGGGCATGTGTTGAAAATAATTTCCGATAATGGATCACAATTTCGTTCTGCTATATGGACACGTATGCTACGAGCTAGAAACATTTCTCCGATCTATATATCCAAGTACCATACTTCTTCGAACCCTTGTGAACGATTAATGAAAGAAATTGGTAAACTGTGTAGAATATACTGCCACAAAAAACATATTGATTGGGACACACACATATTCTCATTCCAAGATGTAATCTCCGTCTGTTATACTGAAAAATGTTGAACCACCTAACAAAATTACAGAATTAGTAAACTTTCCTACATCTCGTCGATTACGACACCACGAAATAATCGACATTGCGCTGAACAACATCAAACGTGCCGCAGAGCGCCGGAGAAGACAGCAAAAACAGGTTTGTACACGCCGTGACTTTCACATTGGACAGAAAATATTAGTACGTACACACCATTTATCTAACAAAGGAAAAGGTAGGTGCAGTAAATTTGAACTTCTATACGCACGTCCATAACGGATTCGCAGCATTCCTCACCCCAATGTTGTACACGTCGAAACTTTGAGAACCAGAAAATCCAAAGGCAACCACCATTGGTCAAACATCAAACCTTTTATTGAATGAAGACACTTTATGATTTAACATGCTATAATGCCATTTTGCGACTTTTATGATCACTTATGCAATTATATTTTTTTTTTTGGCAAGTGCCCGACAAGGTAAGGTTAGCAGGTCGCTCTTCTTGTCGTTACACATCAGACCGTGCATATTTTTCCAGATGAATTTACACATTTTATGACCACTTATGCAATTATATTTATGTGACTACTTATTGATGATTATCGTATTTTTTCTTGTCAAATGCCCGGCAAGGTAAGGTTAGCAGATCGCTTTTCTTGTCGTTACACATTAGACAGTGCACATTTTCCAGATAAAATTACGTATGTTACGAATAATTATGCAATTCTATCTAGTGATATATTAATTTTATCAAATTTTTTCTCTATTAAAGTCTCGCCTCTATTAACTACACAACATACAAGCTGATCACAACGAACGTCACATTTTTTGTCTTTCTTAGGTATATACGATTGTTTCATGTTTTGTTTGTATGCACTATGAAATAGTTAAGATATAGCAAACACCAGTTGACTTTGACATTTTGCCTTATGATATCTCAACATCGTGACTACTTTACTGTTACATTGTGATACACGGAGTACATTTTTGCCTCTGGACACTATATAAGTTTTTCACATATTACGTTTTTTGTCATGTTATGCTGTATGCTTAATTATGTTACCATAAATCAGTCATTATTTAGTAAGTATATGACGTAAATGCAAGATATTAATCTTTGTTCATCAATTTCAGAAAGAAATGATGCGTGAAAGAAATAAATTAAACAAAATGGGAATTTCACCTTCGGAATGAACGAAAGAGAATGCAATACTTCGTGATGAAGAGTAAATGGATCAGAATTAACAAGCATTGACAAGAATATACTATACACATCATAGAATAGCAGTCTTAACTATTTTTTTCTTTCAGAATACGAGGCGATTGATGCAGGCTGTCAGACAGAACTACACATCTTAGTTTTAGTGATGGAATACGCTAGAGATAAGGAATATTTATGTAATGAGTAATGAAGTGATTTTTTTTTGCAAATGATAATGAATGCTGATGAATAATGATGAAGAATATGCTACTATATATAATGACGTTTTTCTTTACAGGTGATGATAATAATGGAGTTCTGATAATATAGATAATGAAGTGATGGATAATGAAGTTTTTCTTTACAGATGAGGATAATGTGGAAGATATTTATTCATGCTATGTAGTTATTTAAGTATTCGTTGCAGTTCGCTTTGACAGCATAGTATAATGACTGAAGGATTTGCAAAGGACAGCTATGGAACACATTTTTATACACATTTCACTACCTGTTAATTCGAAGTTCACTACTTTTCTGCATAAAATGCGTTTCTTCTTTCAGTTTAATATTCCATTTTTGTATATTTTTGCAGGAGAAATTATTTATGAAATTAATGTTCATTAAATCTATGTCATTTATGAATGTGATTACATATACTCTACTTGTTTCATAATATTGCTACAGCTGACTCATGACGAATGACGTTACACATTTTCATTTACAGGAACAACGGAGAAGCAAATTTTTTCTTTTTCTCTTCTTGCTTTCCCCTATAATTAGCCAAAGCAATGCATTGCTAACAAAAATGTATTACCAGTCCCAAATAATGATACCAGTTTAGGAGAGTTCTGAGTAATACTGATTAGCTCTGAATAGTATGTCACTTGAATAATGGATGCATAAATACTATGTGCATAATTTCATTACTGTATTGAGATGACCAATGATTAATTAATAATGCTTTGTAACTGGGAAATGAATGCTACTGATTACTCTATTGAGACGACCAATGATTAATTGGTTCAAATGGCTCTGAGAACTATGGGACTAAATATCTGTGGTCATCAGTCCCCTAGAACTTAGAACTACTTAAACCTAACTAACCTAAGGACATCACACACATCCATGCCTGAGGCAGGATTCGAACCTGCGACCATAGCAGTCGCGCGGTCCCAGACTGAGCGCCTAGAACCGCGAGACCACCGCGGCCAGCAATGATTAATTAATAATGCTTTGTAACTGAGAAATGAATGCTACTGATTACTGTATTGAGATGACCAATGATTAATTAATAATGCTTTGTAACTGGGAAATGAATGCTACTGATTACTGTATTGAGATGACCAATGATTAATTAATAATGCTTTGTAACTGGGAAATGAATGCTACTGATTACTGTATTGAGATGACCAATAATTAATTAATAATGCTTTGTAACTGGGAAATGAATGCTACTGATTACTGTATTGGGATGACCAATGATTAATTAATAATGCTTTGTAACTGGGAAGTGAATGCTACTGATTACTTTATTGTGATGACCAATGATTAATTAATAATGCTTTGTAACTGGGAAACGAATGCTACTGATTACTGTATTGAGATGACCAATGATTAATTAATAATGCTTTGTAACTGGGAAATGAATGTTACTGATTACTGTATTGGGATGACCAATGATTAATTAATAATGCTTTGTAACTGGGAAATGAATGCTACTGATTACTGTATTGGGATGACCAATGATTAATTAATAATGCTTTGTAACTGGGAAATGAATGCTACTGATTACTGTATTGAGATGACCAATGATTAATTAATAATGCTTTGTAACTGGGAAATGAATGCTACTGATTACTGTATTGGGATGACCAATGATTAATTATCAACATTATTCTGTAATACTATGTTATTGACTACCTCCTGTTTTAAGTAATAACTTCTGATGATTTGTAATTAGAGAATGAGTGCCAATGTTCTCTATAAAACAATTAATGAACATTTTTCTGTAATACTACATACATGGTACAGAAATGTTCAATAACTGGGCTATGAATGCCGCAAACTACTAATGTAATTCCCAATGAAGACTAGTATGTGACTTAATGTCCTTCACCGTCTGATCTAACTACCTTGAATTACTGCAATATCCATTTGTCCTGTATATCCTCTTGATCATGGAGCACTATTCGGTTTTTGCACTAATTCTACGTTGGTGTGCCTTGTAAGAGCGTGGTGTTGACACGACATGCTGTCCACCACCGTGAGCGATGGAGACGTTATTATGGTCCCACTGTTTGGTGTACCTGATGTACTGCCAAAATGATAACATGGAATATTACTACATTTCAGTGGCTTGGCTACGCTGATAAACACTTCTGGGAAAAGAACTTCAGATTGTCTCACTTGGTATTGTTCTTCTGTGGAAAGATATGGACTTTCAGTGCAGCTGCGTGCAACCTAAAGTGCTACAACCATGATGCAATCCTTCCCTTTCCTATCCTAATTCTTGTAACATAGTGAAAGTCATTTTTTTGCTAACATCATTTGTATTCATGGCCTACACATTTTTTCGATATATTCTGAACTACAGTGCGTGTGCACTTTTATCATTTTTATAACATGATTTCTACTTATTGTATATACATTTTGTGATTTGCTGATACATTCTGAACTACAGTGTGTGTGCACTTTTATCATTTTTCTAACATAATTTCTACTTATTGTATATACATTTTGTGATTTGCTGATATATTCTGAACTACAGTGCATATGCACTTATGTCACTTGTCAACATGATTTTTTTGCCATTATGTTTATTTGTTGTGAAAATGCTAAAGAGTTTTTCAGTGCGTGTGCACTAATGTCATTTGTTAATATGTTTTGTACTCACATTTTGTTATTGTCTAATATGTTTTGTACTCGGTGCATGTGCACCACATTTACTTCATGTTTTACATCTGTATATTCTGTGATTGTAAAGTTAATTAGTCAAGAAAAAATTTGTTGCTCATGGCAAGTCCAAATGACCCACCATCGATGCCAAATTTTTGCCCCCCCCCCCCCCCCCCCCCCCCAGTGGAAGGTTATGAAACGCGTATGTATTCAGTATCAGCGATGGCGAGGCATCACAGAATCTCTGACCAGAGAGTTGTTTATCGTTGCTAGTCTGTTCTTGACTGCGCGAGAGTTCAGTTGCGAGTTGTACTCAGTCGAAGTTGTGTGTGAGGAGTCGGCGGGGGTCGACATGGGTCTCTGGTCAAGGTTCGGGACGAAGTATATTGTTAAATAAGGTAATGAAGCAGCATTGCGCACATCTGATAATGTAATGTATGTTAATTGTAATTAATTTGTTCAAGAAATGCCCCAATAATAATTTTGTTTTCAAAGCAATCGTTTTTAAGAAAAGAATCATTCCAATTGAATCAATATTTCCTATGCTTTTCCTCCCAGAATCAATTTATCAGATTAATTATTGCATAGGGCCTAAGGTCAGCGCAGCTACCCTTATAAAATTTATCAGGTTGATCTTAACGTTAATTTTGTGGGGACTTAACATTTTTGCACATTTTTATTATCATTGAGTTTTATTACTGTGGAAAGCTAATATTTGGCTCTATTTCATTATCATAGACTTTTCTTTTATTTCTGCTGGGAGGTTACGTTTAGCACGATGTCCATTCACATATCATAATATTCATTTAATATTTTTGCGGGGAGGTTACAATACCAGTATTCAATTTCTTTACAACAATTTTTTACCCTCTCTCTCCCTCTCTCTCTCTCTCTCTCTCTCTCTCTCTCTCTCTCTCGCTCTCTCACTCACACACACACACACACACACACACACACACACACACACACACACACGCACACACACACACATTCTCTTTTTATTTTTATTTGTTTCTTGTGCTCGACTATCGGTGAGGCACGAAAACGTCTGTGAATGAGTTTGTTAGTTTTGAGTACAGTTACGAAATAAATATAAAAACAACTATGAAGTTACTGATTTATGATGCTTAGTAGCAGTCAGTTCTGAGTATTACTAGCAACTAAGCTCCAGTCCCAAAACCTAGTTACAGAAATGTGAATCAGACGCATTACGTATTCCAGGCCGTAGCAGCCGCGTCTTTGAGGCGCCAGCTATGGTCACTTCCCAGCCCACTGTATGATCACATCGGTTCGTCTTCTTCCTGCTGGTAATGTAACTGAGATTTGGCAACAACGCAAGGTATGTTTGGCAACTCTGTGATCGACGAGTTACTTCCTGGTGTGCACGGAATTAGGCCTCAAAGTTCACTTGATTTCTCGTGTCATTTCCGTTGAATAACCTGAGTTGTTATCGCTTGAGGTGTAACAGAAGATTGTAAATTTACGGTTTTCAGCCCAGCAAAGTCATTGAACGTGGCAATCGCAACTAATCTCGTCCTGTAAATAGCGGTTTACGAGTTGTAGCCACTATTGGCCTCGTAAGAGGAAGACGCAGACCATATCGATCCGCTAGCTCTGTGTTGACGTGCTGACCTGCGGAAACGCGACTGTTGTGGTTCCCGGTTCCAGTCTCGCTGAATGCAACGTTTTTATCCCTTCTGTGTAAGAGCTGCAAGCAGTCAGATGAAACAGTCAGATAAGCAAATCGTAAGAAAATACTTTCAGCTCATAGTGTAATGGTGAAAAACTTACAATGCTGCACAACAGATAACGCCTCTTTCCGCTGCTGACAAGCAAATTTTGGGTTTCTAGGAATACGCAACTTTATTTATGAAATGCCACGTTTCCATATATGTTGAATATAACACAGCATACCATTTAAACACAGACCCAATCGAAATCTAAGTGAATAGGGTTTTACTAATTCGTGCAGATAGAGGCACGCTTGTGTACAGATACTCAGTTTTGTTAAAACAGAGCATACCATTTAAACACAGACCCAATCGAAATCTAAGTGAATAGGGTTTTACTAATTCGTGCAGATAGAGGAACGCTTGTGTACAGATACTCAGTTTTGTTAAAACAGACTTACTTTCGTCGTAAGGTTATCGTGGGTAGTTTTATTTCATTTCTTACAACACAGTGCACAGTTTTCGTAAGGTTTCTTTTAGTGTTGTTAAAACAATACTAAACATGTGAGAGAAATTAATCATCAACGATATATGCGAATTCTCTGATGTTATCTATAACAGTCTGACAATGCACATGCAGTTTATTGATTACATGCATGAAGAAAACTTGTTCTGAGTTAAAGCAGTCAAACAAGGTTTGAAGAAGAATAAAATGCCACTACCAGACGACAGCTAATGTAGAAAATACTTTTCTATTTTGGCACGATGCGCTCTCCCCATACATAATACAAAAGCTTCGAGACGCATCTGCTGCCTGGCCGTCTATTAAACCTGAAAAGAACAAAATCACGCAGAAGTTAGCCTTTTTTCCTCATGGGACTATTTTGGGTTGAGAAGTGAAGAGAATTATGTTCAAAGTTCCATTAAATTGATAACTTCAGCAGACAGCAGAATTGCGTTTTAAAAAAATGTAGAAGCGAATGTAATACAACACGCGACGTCTTATCAACAGCGCGCGACGCTTACCGTTTCGCTACTAGCTGTGGCATAGCTACAGCTCCAGACCTTCGGCATTCCACAGTGCTGTGAGATAATGCATATGGCCGGATATAGACTTCTGATAGACAGTTTCAGCATTTCTTTTGCACTGCACGATGGTTTCAACAAACAGATAGCGCAACAGAGTAGCTCAAATGGAAAGGAACACTTCGTATTTAAATTTCTGCATCCTACACTGTTGGCGGTTCTGTGTAGGTGGCAGTTATGTTATTTTATTTCGGTGATTATAAAATAGAATCGAATGTATGCACTGGGTAGCCAAGGCACCTAGTTCATGGCGATTCGGTCAACCAAGTAAATGAATGTACTGAACATCCTGCAAACCACTACAGGGAGACTGTGTGTCAGAATTCTCATCTTGCCTGCCGCAACGGTGTTATGATAGAGAAATGAATCGTAGAGAAGAGGGTTTGGTGGTCTGTTGGACTGATGATAGTTCCATATGATGTTGGGTTCGGTTCGATTCCAACTTCTGCCAATGTTTTTTGATAGGGAGAGGCAGATTCTATTCTCTTCTGGCTACGCCAAGTGAAGAAGGTATAATGACATTGTGGTCTGAAAATCACATTAAACATGATATTCCTTCTCTACCAAGTAGACGTTAGGTGGAACCACAATAAACTAAGGAGTGGCGATATGTAGAAACTCTATCACCAGTAACCTTTCTTGTACTAGTTATTTATTTCTAGTGACGAAACAAACCCTGTGTGTGGTCACAGGACACTTATTCCATCTTTTATTTGAGCTTCTGTATGTCGATAAAATTGGTTATGAACTGAGAATGCAACTCAGACCGCGGAATTTGATCCTTTCGTGACAATACAGCTCGACTACAACTTGTTGTTTGTTCAAAACTGCAGATTCCTCAACATCTCCACATATTGCGCATGAATGGGTTGGAATCCTGGCCCAGCACTAAACTTTTCACTATGTATTATCAAGCTCTAACATGGGAACACCTATCTGCTGGTGGATAATAATTTTTATTTTTAATGCATTTTCATTCGTTGTCAACACTAACGAAATCTGACGTTTATGACTCCCAATGAGACACAGAACTATTTGAGAGATCACTGTGAGTTCAAGGGTGTTATTCCGAGCTGCTGGTGGAGAAAAATTCGCTAGCTGTCGTCTCTTTGTGTGTAGTCAACAACGATATGTATGGGGTTCGATTCCTAGTCAGCACTGAACTCTTTGTCATATTATTTATAGTTCATACATGCTCACATGTCGCTGCTGGTGTAAGAAACCCATACTTAACGTTCCTTTTCTCTAGAATAGAACGGCCATATGTGCCGGGTTGGAGTCCTGGGAAGGAAAAAATTAATGTTTCGTCTCGTCATTTCAGTTAATACATCTAGCTACTGCCGATATGTCAAAGTTGAAGCAGTATTTAACATCTCTCGTAGTTCGTTAACAGGGACAATAGACGCTGGGTAGGAATTCGCGACCGTTAAAAATGTTTACGTTATGTAATTTAAAGTTGATATTTGTTAACTGATACTGTCTAAAATCGAGGCATATCACTCTCTTTATGCCTAGTCAGGAATAACTGTTAATTTCCGTCAGTCACGAAATCTTAGTTTGCATGACCTGGGTGCGAATCCATATGCAGAATGAGTCGGTTCGTCGTGTCATTTGAAGTTCATACATATTCTCAACTAGCTGCTTGTGAATAACGTAAATTTTTAATGACATTTTGTGTTAAATAACAAGTATGGTATGTTACTTTGAAGAGGAAATCATGAATACGACGAACTTACTACGTGCATCATCTATCTGACGTAATAATGAGAGTGCTAACATTTCAGGTATGTCATTTATTGCAATAAATGTTAGCTTACAAGCCTGAAGGACAGTCTTATCTGTGATGAGGTGTTCCCTGATATTTTTAGTATTGTGGTATTACTTTACATCCTGAGTGATTGCGATAAAGAGCAGTGTTTTCTAGTGATGACTTGATGGAACCATTTTCAATAGTCAAACGACTGTATCAAGGTGCGATTAGAGGACCTCCTAGACAGGTGCCTTATGTGGGTTGCATGTGAATCAGGCGAAATGCAATCCAGGTCGTTCGGATACTTTTCAGCACGAATGTACTTCGTTAACAATCCGATTGGGTGCCTGGTTCGCATCCCTGTCACAAGCTTTATATGATGGCATTTCAGTTTTAAACATGAGCATACCTTGTTCCTTGTGAATGACACCATATTACACGTCGTTCGCGGTTGTTCCCAGGACGGTAACTGTTATGACAGGATTCTCAGTTCAGTACAAACATTTTCGTCATTTATTTTCAAGATCTGAATTGATAACTGATACTGGCGCAAACGTCTATACTTCACGTCTCTTTGTGCCTAGTGATCCGGTCTCAATAAGGCACAAACAAAGCTTAGCTTAGTTAGCAATCGCTGTAGGTGCTGGGTTTGAATCCAGGTCGAGAACGACGACGTTGGTCATGTCATTTAAAGTTCAAATTTGTGTACACGTAGCTGTTGATGTGTTACGAGAAAAATGATATTACTGGTGATTCGCTGTTAATGTTGAGATTTCCTTTAGAGTGCTTGTTGCCGTTAATCGCATTTTTCTACGGGTTCGTCCAATACCCAGTTTCCAGAGTCACTCGCCGTTGAGCGACCTTCAGCACTTGGATGCAAAACCTTTCAGATAGCGAAAACTTTTTTCCAATTGCCATACAGCTTTGTAACTCCACAATGTTGTCTCTAGTATTTAATTTTGACTAAGGATTACTGTACGATATATATAAAATAATCTGTTTTCTCAGGACTTTTGGAGTGTCACTTGTTGTAATTAAGGTTAGTTTAAGAGTGTTATGGGGGGTATCATCGCTAAGAACGTGTTTTCTAATATGTTTTGTATGACGATATTAGTTGACACTTAGACTGACTGCCATAAAGACCTTTGGTCTCTTAGTAGTCTCTTGCGGTACCCATTGTGTGTAGTCAAACGACTGTACTCCACGGGGTTTTGGTGTTTAGAGGACCTGCAACACAGCTACGTTATGTTGGTTGTATTCGGCAGTGACCCCCTTTTCTTGCTGCCAAGTGTACCTACAAAATCTAGAAAGTGAAAATTGAGGTCTGAGTACCAAGAGTTGGCTTTCAAATGTTGTTGTCGTTGCTGTTGTGGTCTTCAGGCCAGAGACTGATTTGATGCAGCACTCCATGCTACTCTATCGTTTGCAGGCTTCTTCATCGCCCAGTAAGTATTGCAACCTACATCCCTCTGAATCTGCTCAGTGTATTCATCTCTTGGTCTCCCTCTACGATTTCTACCTTCCACGTTTCCCTCCAATACTAAATTGGTTGGCCGTGCGGTTCTAGGCGCTGCAGTCTGGAACCGCGAGACCGCTACGGTCGCAGGTTTGAATCCTGCCTCGGGCATGGATGTGTGTGATGTCCTTAGGTTAGTTAGGTTTAACTAGTTCTAGGGGACTAATGACCTCAGAAGTTGAGTCCCATAGTGCTCAGAGCCATTTGAACTAAATTGGTGATTCCTTGAAATCTCAGAACGTGTCCCACGAACCGATCCCTTCTTCTAGTCAAGTAGTGCCACAAACTCCTCTTCTCCCTAGTTTTATTCACTATCTCCTCGTTAGTTACGTGATCTACCCATCTAATCTTCAGCGTTCTTCTGTAGCACATCATTTCGAAAGCTTCTATTCTCTTCTTGTCTAAACTATTTATCGTCCATGTTTCACTTCCATACATGGCTACACTCCATAAAAATATTTCCAGAAAAGGTTTCCTGATACTTAAATCTATACTCGATGTTAACAAATATCTCTTCTTCAGAAATAATTTCTTCGCCATAACCACTCTACATTTTATATCCTCTCTACTTCAACGATCATCAGTTATTTTGCTCCTCAAATAGCAAAACTCATTTATTACTTTAAGTGTGTCATTTCCTAATCTAATTTCCTCGGCATCACCTTATTTAATTCAACTACATTTCGTTACCCTCTTTTAGCTTTTGTTGATATTCATCTCATATCCCCCTTTCAAGACACTGCCCATTCCGCTCAAGTGCTTTTCAGGTCCTTTTCTGTCTCTGACAGAATTATAATGTCGTCGCAAAATCTCAAAGTTAACCTATCTTCTAAGATAAGTCGTTGCATCAGTATTGACTCGCGTGTTTCAAACATTTCTACGGAATCCAAACTGATCTTCCCCGAGGTCGGCTTTTACCAGTTTTTCCATTCGTTTGTGAACATTTTGTGTCACTATTTTTCAGCCATGCCTAATCTCCCTCATAGGTCGGTAACTTTCACACCTGTCAAAACCTACTTCCTTTGGGAGCGGAATTTCTATATTCTTCTTGAAGTCTGAAGGTATTTCGCCTGTCTCATACATCTTGTTCACCAGATGGAAGCGTTTTGCCAAGGCTATAAGTAGGTCTAATGGAATGTTGCCTACTCCCGGGGTCTTGTTTCGACTCTGCTCTGTCAAATTCTTTTCGCATTATCTTATTTCCCATTTCATCTTCAGCTACGTCCTCTTCCATTTCCATAATACTGCCATGAAGTACATCGCCCTTGTATAGACCCTCTATGTACTTGTTCCACGTTTCTGCTTTCCCTCCTTTGCTTAGGATTGGTTTTCCATCCGAGCTCTTGATATTCATACAAGTGATTCTCTTTTCTCCAAAGGTCTCTTTAATTTTTCTGTAGACAGGATCTATCTTACCGCTAGTGATCTATGCTTCTACATCCTTAAATTTGTCCTCTAGCCATCCCTGCTTTGCATTTTGCGCTTCCTGTCGATCTCATTTTTGAGCAGTTTGTATTCCTTTTTGCCTGCTTCATTTAATGCAGTTTTATATTATCTTCTTTCATCAGTTAAATTCAATATCTCTCCTGTTACGCAAAGATTTCTACTAGCCCTCGTATTTTTATCTACCTGATCCTCTGCTGTCTTCACTATGTCATCTCTCATAGCTACCCATTCTTCTTCTACTGCATTTCTTTCCCCTGTTCTTATCAACAGTTCCCTAATGCTGTCTATGAACCTCTCTACAACCTCCGGTTCTTTCAGTTTATCCAGGTCGCATCTCCTTAAATTTCTACATTTTTGCAGTTCAGTTTTAATCTACAGATCATTGCCAATGAATTGTGGTCAGAGTCCACACCTGCCCCTGGAAATTTCTGACAATTGACAACCTAGTTCCTATATCTCTGTCTTACCACTGAAACCTTCCAGTGTCTCCAGGCATCCTCCACATATACAACCTTCTTTCATGATTCTTAAACCAATTGTTAGCTATGATTAAGTTATGCTCTGTGCAAATTTCTACAGGCAGCTTCCGCTTTCATTCCTTACCCCATTCCATATTCAGCTACTACGTTTCCTTCTCTTCCTTTTCCTACAATAGAATTCCAGTCCTCAATGACTATTCGGTTTTCGTCTCCCTTAACTATCAGAATAATTACTTTTATCGCATCATGCATTTCTTCATTCTCTTCATCATTTGCTGATCTAGTTGTCATATAAACTTGTTCTACTGTGGTATATGTGGGCTTCGTGTCTGTTTTGGCTACTGTAATGTGTTCACTATGATGTTCGTAATAGCTTGTCCGCGTTCCTATTTTTTTAGTCGTTATTAAACCTACTCCTGCTTTACCTTTGTTTAATTTATAACATTGTATTCACCTGACCAGAAGTCTTGCTCCTCCTGCCACCGAACTTCACTAATTCTCAATGTATCTAACATATCCATTTCCGTTTTTAAATTTTCTGACCTACCTGACCGATTTAGGAAACGGACATTCCACTCTCTGATCCGCAGAACGCCAGTTTTGTTTCTCCTTAGTCCCCGCCCGGAGCCTGAATGGGGGACTATTTTACATCCGGAATATTTTACCCAAGACGACTCCATCGTATTCAGCCATACAGTAATGCTGAATGTCCTCGGGAAAAGTTACGGAAGTAATTTCTCCTTGCTTTCAGCCATTCGCAGCACCGCCACAGCAAGGCCGTTTTGGTTAGTGTTACAAGGCCAGATCAGTCAATCATGCAGACTGTTGCGCCTGCAACTACTGAAAAGGCTGCTGCTCTCTTCATGAACCACAACTTTGTCTGGCCTGTCAACAGATACCCCTCCGTTGTGGTTGCACCTACGTAACGACTATCTGTATCGCTGAGGCACGTAAGCCTCCTCACCAATGGCAAGGTACATGGTTCATGGGTGGGGGAGGAGGTGTTGAATTGTATCTTTAAAAATCAAAATTCAAAACCCACTGAAGCTCTGGATTTTAAATCTTGCGTATTGCTGCGTTTTTGCGTGACAGACATGATTTTCAAATGCGACTGGAATCGTAAAAGCAGAATAAATGTTAACATTCTGGTTAGAGTCTTCCGTCAAGATGCACAGCTGTGCCGCCATCTTATGTAGTGAATTATACTGTACTACGTCTCATGTAGGTCCGTCGTATAGAGCGTGTACGAAAGCTGGCCAAGGAAACACCTCTGAAGAACATCTGCGTGATTGAGACAACTAGTGGAAACGACATCGTTGGCCCTTACCTGGAAACTTCGTCCTTGTTGGCAACTTTAAAATAACTTTACATCTGACTCGGGGACGTAGCAGGACAATGTAACGCGTGAAACAGCTCGCAGTGTACGAACGTGATTCGAAGAGCACCAGGATGAGTTTGGCGTACTCTCCTGACCACTAGACCCCTCGGATCTAAACCCAATTGAGAGATATTGGGACCACCTCAGTCGGGCTATACGCTCCATGGATCCTCAACCGGGAAAGACAGCCCAGCTTTCCACAGCATTGTTGTTGATAATAATGGATCCACATACATTTCGACACTTTCCAGAATCTCAATGACTCTCTTCTTGCAGTCTCCCAGCAGTTCGCGGTGCAAAAGGTGGTTATTCTACCTTTTGATCGGTGGCCACATTAATGTGACTGGACTGTGCTATTCGATCCAGACCAGCGGTCTAAATAATGCTGAAGTTATAGCACGCAGAGAGCTACCTGGCGACGTAGCAACGCATCATCCCTCTATCTCTCTGTCCAGAGCTCTTCTTCCGCCCTCCTTTCGACTCTCACATTACTCAAAAATAATTATTCGAAGGACCCCACGCCCACCATGTACTATGCAGTCTTTTACAAAGTGTGTACAAAAATGTAGACGATGATTTGAAAGCAAATGAATGCGTAAAAGACAGGCAGGAATGTGGAGGCCATATGTGATGAACAGTCCGTTCACTTCGTACAGCATTAGCTGTATAGCTGAGCATCACATGGCCCTCACAGTGTTTAGATCTGGTTAGCACTTCCTATGCTGTCACCCACAGGATATACGGAAACGATCAATAACAAAGTCATGCCATTTCAGATCCTTACATCTAGGAAAAGTACGCAACAACTTTCCTCGTACTACCTCTAGTTTCCTTTCTGACAACGTCATCTGCAGTCTTAATCAGTGTGAAAATCCAACTGAAATCATTTAAAAAGAATATTTTTAAAAAATACTTGGATATGGTTGACTTCTCGCTACGTCGAAATTTCAACTGAGTGCACATATTTTATTTTCGTAAACATTTTCATTAGCTGCTGCGCGCTGCCTGGTAGTAATTAAATAGAATATGGCCGTTGTGACAAAAACTCAAAATACTATCAGCCGCTTTGAGATCCGCGATATGCTTGTGAATGCAGCCGTGATTAATATTGAAACAAAAGGTAAATTAAGAGCGTGCTAACAGAAAAATGATAAAAATTAATTAATCTCGATAATGAGATTTGTATGAAACACAATCAGTCCATCGATTATAGCGATAATTGCATTGGACAAGTAGATTGTCCCATTGTATAAGGCAATAGTGTTCATATACTGCTAAAGCAATTAATTTTTGTGGAACTCATAAAAAATTGGCTAATGAAACACAGGGTGAGTGAGGAGGAAAGGTACACTTTTTGAGGGGCGATAGTATTAGTGATTCTGAACAAAAAACATCATACGAACATATGTACTGTTCTTAACAGTTTTCGAGGAAACTAATGAAATCATTGTGGAACAGGGCAAATGCAGGTAACGGCGAAAGGAAAAGTGTGGTATAATCTATGTTTAATTGTGTACATTTCCTCACAAAAGACATTTAAAAAGTCAGCCGTCAACTGCAATTCTTTCCGCAGCTCTAGTAGATAATTGCTGTGCTGCTGATCTGAACTCATTGCCAATGATCTATTCACAGAATTTCTTTCGTTTGACGTCATCTCCTATATGTTGCACATTCTGCCGCTAATACGGCTGCAGATCGTCCTCATGTGCTGTCCGCATCAGTCTGTTTGCGGAATACCAATCTGTGTAACAATTGTTCTAGGACTGATAGTTGGGCTGAGTTCTACCATTTCAAGGATGCTCTCAATTTCACTGAGATCTGGTTCGATAGGACGTTTAGATACAACATGTAAGCTGAGAAATGTACCACGCTCACCCTGATAAATAACCTGCTGTCCGGAACTCTGCAATAAGGAAATCGTTGTTTGTGTTCTCAAACATTGACTCTGAAATTCCTACTGCAAAACCCGTAGACAATGATCATGTCACCACACTCCGCACATGTGGAGAATTGTGGCATTTTCACTATAGCGACCCGCACTGTTTTGACTTCGTACGTAACAACACTGTAGTCCTGAGATATGATATGAACAGCATATATACTTGCACGACTCGTCACCCCACCAAGCGCAAGTGAAGTGCGCACTTAAATGGTCAGTAAAGAGAGCACTTGGTAGCCTAATGGGCCTTGTCACAGTTCGCGCGGCTCCTCCCGTCGGAGGTTCGAGTCCTCCTTCGGGCACGGGTGTGAGTGTTGTCCTTGGCGTAAGTTAGTTTAACTTAGATTAAGTAGTGTGTAAGTTTAGGGACCGATGACCTCAGCAGTTTGGTCCCATAGGAACCTACCACAAGTTTCCAAATTTCGTAGCCAGATGTTACTTTGGTTATATTACCATGTGGTTGCCGGTGAGAAATGATATGCAGGTACGTGACTGACGTCCACGATTTTCAAACAGCTGCATGCTGGATACGGTTAAGAATAGAGCAGATATTCATACGAAGCTTTTTGATCAGATCTCCAAGCATATACCTATCTTCCTGTTTCACGCTGTATAAGAGTACGATGCCTTCACCAAGATCTTTGCCCTATTAACCTAGATAATTTTCTGCAGTATTTGCAATTTTGTAAATAATTTCTCTATATCTGCTACATGAATATCTGGTACTGGGAAAGAGCACCGAATGACTTGCCTTCACTTCGAACTCCGCAATGCGCGGGGCGAGCTGCAAGTTCCCGTACTAATGGCGAAAGCGGAGACTAATTTTTGCCCTATCATGTGATGATTCAGCGACAAGACATTCCACACGTCTTTCTTCAATGACGTCACTTACTGAAAGTCATTCTAACAAATTTTGGTGAACTAATGACAATGTTTCTCCTGTTATTGCTGGCTAGCTAATCAGTTGGCTTTGCTAACTCTTATAGTATGGTACGTGTTACATTCGAGGGTTGGAACTTTAATAGAAACAACTATTTATTTACAGCTCGTACTAAACAGATACGTGTTTCAAAGTTTTACTGACCTTCAGAGTAGTCACCAGCATTCTTTATAACCAGTTGCCAGCGATGTGGAAGTCGTAGGATACTTTTAGCAGTGCCAGTTGTGTTAACAGTTCGAGCGGGGCGGTCTATTGCCCGGCGAATTTGTAGCAGTTCTGAAGTGAATGCCGTGAAGTGTTTCCTTTAGTTTAGAAATCCAGTTGAACTTACGAGGGCTTAAGTCAGGGGACTGCCGTAGGTGGTATAGCACTTAGCAGCCCCATCAGTCAAACAAATCAGCAACAGCTTGTATAGTTTACATTGTCCTGCAAAATGATGGTCAGGTCCTGCTGAAAGTGTCATCAAAAATGTTCAAATGTGTGTGAAACCTTATGGGACTTAACTGCTAAGGTCATCAGTCCCTAAGTTTACACACTACTTAACCTAAACTATCCTAAGTACAAACACACACACACCCATGCCCGAGGGAGGACTCGAACCTCCGCCGGGACCAGCAGCACAGTCCTTGACTGCAGTGCCTACGACCGCTCAGCTAATCCCGCGCGGAAAAGTGTCATCACTTATCTCTATGCTGTTCATTTTTGTAACACAACCTACGACCAGCTTAGCCTTATATTCCTACTACAATGTGTTAAAGGTAGTTATTTTCCATATTAAGAATTTCCTATTGTTCAACAGTGTAGAAAATAATTTAATTTGTAAAACTGATCCTTGTCTGGTACAAATAGGAAGCTAAAAATTACAAATTGTGTTGTAGCTGTCACGTAACAAAACAGATACTGGAGTGTCACTCTTCGAACATGATCTGTTTTCTCCTGCAGATCCATGTCACTCTCATGATGCTCTCTAAAAACTTTACCCACAACTATCTTATAACTGACTAACATCCAACCCCATTTTAACATGGGAGAACAAAGTATCTCCTGCCGGATGGTTTCTCTGCCACAGCGGCGATTTTATTCACGGGGCTGTTCATAGAGCTATGACTGAAGAACATAGAACATTGTTAGGTAACTGCGTATCATCGTTTTCATGTATCCAGCAAATGACGGAGGAGACGGGAGTTCCTTGTAATCTATATGTGTATTTTTGGTACTTTTAGCATTCTTTGTGTTGTGTTGGCAGAAGAGCCAACACCGTGTTACGAGAGGAGGCCGAAATGCACGCGTTTTAGCTCACGCAGGCTGGCGTGAGGAGGGAATAACTATACTGACGTGAGGTCTGGAACATGACAAGGAATTAGAATTCAGAAAGCGGACGTAATTAGTTTGATACTTAACTTTAATCCATTAATGATGAACGTCGCTCTTTACGGTACATGAGTTACAATATTATCTGTCCAGAAGACATAGTAACTGAATATGGCGCCTTGCTAGGTCGTAGCAAATGACGTAGCTGAAGGCTATGCTAAACTGTCGTCTCTGCAAATGAGAGCGGATGTAGTCAATGAACCATCGCTAGCAAAGTCGGCTGTACAACTGGGGCGAGTGCTAGGGAGTCTCTCTAGACTAGACCTGACGTGTGGCGGCGCTCGGTCTGCAATCACTGATAGTGGCGACACGCGGGTCCGACGTATACTAACGGACCGCGGCCGATTTAAAGGCTACCACCTAGCAAGTGTGGTGTCTGGCGGTGACACCACACTTTGATATTTCCACTGATGTGCTGGGTTCTGTTTGTCGTTATTACCGCGGCGGTAAGTCCCTGGGTCGGAAATGATATAACGGCACAACCTTTTATGCTAACAACCAGATCAGAGAGGATTACACCTATAATAGTGCAACTCTCTCGGTCATTGTTGGGTTGAAGCAGTATTCGCAGCAGTATACAACCCATAACTGTTAGAGGGAAAGGGGTGGGTCTACCCCAACAGCCGACATACTTCTCGTTTGTGTGGTTGCAGATACCGACCAGCTATATCTCTAGGTGCGTGTTTTACAATGCTGTGCTACACATTTATTACATAAGCATAGTGCCTTTGGCTGGAAATCTGTAACCCTCAGAATTTTGCTATTATGTCACACAGCCCAATAATGTGGTGGTAGCTTAGTAGGGGCTTTATCTATCGTAGTTCACTATTTCTAATACATATAGTATAATTTGGGTAGAAATCGATAACTGCGGTGCTTGTAGCATTTGCTGTGACGTCATTAGTATGATATGTCGTCATTGTTTGGATCGAGGTGATCTTCTCTAACACATACAATATACCACACACGCACTGGTAATATATTGGTGCCTTAGCTGTGACAAGCAATTCACACTCATGCTGAATTATAGTTGGCTGGGAGCATCATAACGTCAGCGCGGTGTAACACATTGTGACACAACACATCACAACTCAATATGGTCCAATGTGACGCAATGTGATCTTGATGTGATTTTGGGAGCAGTGGAATAGAATTCATGTAAGTGGAAAAAAATTTGGAAAAATACAAAAAATGTGAAGAATACGGAAATTGTGGAAAATGTGGAATAATGACAATACTTAAATATCTGCCTAGGTACGGCCGTGCTCGTACCTCGGATGACGAGAATTACGTAATATTAAATTGTTAGTAACGAATAACCATAGCTTAGAATTTAACTGGTATGACTTAACGTAATGATATTAATTGGTTATTAAAAATCAATACATCCTATAACCTCTCCCTTCTTTACCCAGCTCCACATCAACCCCAACCACTGACGTGTCCCAGTTATAAAAAATGAAGATGTGAAGGAGTGCTTATCGTTTTTGGTCCTGGGAGGATGATAGGGAAGGGGGTTGGGGGTTCCACAGTGTGACTTTGAGCTCCCGATAATTCCCTCGGATAGGAGAGAGGTGTTGGATGACCATGAAATAAGTCGCCCAAGTGTGTAAACTGACACCAGACGTGTAACCTAATGCCCCTTACCGTACCATTAATAAGAATAAAATATTTAGCTGTAAAATAATTGCATCCCATGATAATGTATGAATATTGCTGGTACTGGATGCATTTTTTCAAGCTTGTCGCTAATTGCACCTACCATGACAGAACGAGAGATGATTAAATCTTGTTATAGGTCCGTGAAATAGCGTTTCGTTAAAATAATACACACGAAAGTTCGAATAGTGCACTTGATTGCCGGCCGAAGTGACCGTGCGGTTAAAGGCGCTGCAGTCTGGAACCGCAAGACCGCTACGGTCGCAGGTTCGAATCCTGCCTCGGGCATGGATGTTTGTGGTGTCCTTAGGTTAGTTCGGTTTAACTAGTTCTAAGTTCTAGGGGACTAATGACCTCAGCAGTTGAGTCCCATAGTGCTCAGAGCCATTTGAACCATTTTTTGCACTTGATTGTTCAAATGTGTGTGAATTCCTAAGGAACCAAACTGCTGAGGTCATCGGTTCCTGGACTTACACACTAATGAAACTAACTTATGGTAAGAACAACGGACACCCTCATGCCCGAGGGAGGACTCGAACCTCCGGCAGGAGGGGTCGCACAGTCCGTGACATGGTGCGTCTAACTGCACGGCCACACCACGTGGCAGGTGCGCTTGTTTAATACAAGACTGTGTATCCATGAGTAAGTGTTATCTTAATAGGAGACTAGGACGATAGCTTCATTCTGGCTCGAATGAGAATATAACTGTAGTCTTGCAATAAGTTGGCGCACGGATGTAATTCATCCAATTGTGTAAGGCTTTAAAGGCTCTGCGGAAAATGTCTTGGTGGCGAACAGTACTTCAGTGACTGTACGTAAAGCCATGCCGTCTGAATATAGGTTTAGGGTGCAGTGTAGGCCAATGCTTAAATTTTTGGCTTGAGGCAATGATGAAAACAGAAAGTGACCACGAACTTATTCATGTAAGTACTAGTCCTTCAGGCCAGCATAAATGTAGGAGAGGTATTATGTGAATAACATGTCCCTAGTAAGAAAATGTAGGTGGATCGTTCTGAAAGTATTACGCATATATATATATATATATATATATATATATATATATATATATATATATATTTGTTTTCTGTTTGTAATCAAATGTAATATAATTAAAATTTTCACAGAAGAATGTTTCAGCTAGAAAGAGAACAATTATTGCATAAAGAGTTTCAGCTATGTCTAATGACGCGTGAATATTTGTAGCATAAGCAAGATAGGTGAATGGTAACTACAAATACAAGAAGCCAGCCATTGTAAGGATGTGAAGAACAAACATAATAATAATAATTTCCTTTTATTCCATGAGACATCTATAAAATTACCTCCCTTGTTTCAGTGTTGATTTTTGAAATTTATGTATGAAGGTAAAATTCTGACGATGGAAGGTCGCATTATGATGCTGATAAGACGAGAGATAGAACATGTAATTAAAATTTGTGAATTTCTTTTCTCTTTTCTTGTTACATTTGAAGTTCTGCAAAGTAACGTTCATTTCAACCAAACAAATGGTAACCACAGGCACAGATGTGGTTATTGAAAAGCAGTGAGCTCAGTGCCACAAGATCCTATTATTGTTAATTCCAATACGAAGCAATAGTTTCCATAATAATGATAATTATGATAATCGCACTTCGTTAAAAACGTGGATTGCACTCTCGACTTGCTAACAGTGAAATGCATAACCGACAGAGCGTTAATGGCGGGCGATAATTGCGTCACCAGAACGACCACTTCCACCAACTTTAAATGGCAGAAAAATATATAAAATTCTTCATTATTAGTGAATAACAAAAATCAACACAATACCACTAGGTAAGGACATGAATAATTTACTACCAACTATTATTTTACCACATCATTTACAATACACTCATGTACAGAAAAAATGCAGAACACCTTGAACGAGCAAGACAGGACGTTCGTAGTCACAGGACATGTACATTAGTATGTTCTGCACAATTAATTAGCATTTCACTCACCTTAGTTCAGCATGTGTCCTCTTGCCTAGTAGGCACAGGGTCCATCAAGGGTCCTGATAACTTGTCCCATGCGTGATGGCACCGACACATACAAGGCGTGAATGGAATCCTGTGGTATAGCCATCCATGTTGCAGCCAACCGGTTCTAAAGTTAATATGTGATAGTTGGCATGGGGTCATGGTGCTGCACCCTACACCACAAGGCCTTGAACTGGCGTTATACGTCTGTTGTGAACACAGTCGCTGTGATGCCGCTCTCCCTGTCTGCGGCGAACCAGAATGAGGCCATCAGTTTCAAACAAACAGAATCTGATTCCTTCCAAAAACACTGTCTTATGCCATTCCTATCCCCGGTGACGTCGTTCCGTACACCATTGCCCAAGAAACAAGAGAAAAATGAGAAAGTCACGTATTTGTAACTTCTACATAATGCGTATATTATACAAGAATATACATAAAAACATGTATTGCGGGCCACTGAAGATGCTCCATGAATAAAAAAAAGAAAACCAAACACACATGGCCATAGACAAACTGCCCATCATGTTGTTGCAGAAACAGAACATACCTCCATGAAAATACGAGAAATTTATAAAAATACAATGGTAATAAAATTTCATACACAGAATATTAATCAAATGATTCTGGAAAATTGACGATGTGTTAATGGTACCCCCCCTCTATTTAGTGTTGATTTTTGAAATTTAAGTGAGAGGTTGTGATGTTGGCGAAGGAGGGTCGAATTAGTGCTTGTCAAGATGAGGAAGGAGAACATTTAATTACAATTCGAAAAGAAAGTGTGAATTTCTTTTGTCTTTTCTTGTTACATAAAAAGATCAGCAAAATACTCTTCTTTTATCCAAACAAATGGTGGTCAAAGGCGGAGATGTCGTCATTGAAAAGCCGTGAGCTTAGTGATACAAGACTGCGTTATTGCTAATTTCGATACAAAGCAGTAGTTTTCATCTCCGACTACAACCTACATCCTTGTAAAGCTGCTTACTGTATGCATCGCTTGGCCTCCCTCTGCAATTTTTACCCCTCACACTTTCCTCCAATAGTAAATTGGTGATCCCTTGATGTCCCAGACTGTCAACTGATCCCTTCTTCTAGTTAGGTTGTGCCACAAATTTCTTTTCCTCCCAGTTCTCTTAATCGCCTCCTCATTACTTGCATTGTCTATTCATCTAGTCTTCAGCATTCTTCTGTAGCACCACATTTCAAAAGCTTCTGCTCTCTTCTTCTCTGTACTGTTTTATCATCCACGTTGCACTTCCATACAAGGCTGCACTCGACACAAGTACCTCCAGAAAGGACTTCCTAACACTTCAATCTAAATTCGATATTAACAGATTTCTCTTCTTTACAAACGCTTTTCTTGTCATTGACAGTCTACGATTTCTATCCTCTTTACTTCGGCCAATATCAGTTATTTTGTTGCCCAAATAACAAAACTCATCTGCTACATTATGTATCTTGTTTCCTAATCCTATCCTCTCATCATCGCCTGATTTAATTCGACTGCATTCCATTATCCTTGTTTTGCGTTTGTTGATGGTCATCTTATTTCCTACTTTCAAGACACTGTCACTTCTGGTCAGGTTCTTCCAGGTCCTTTGCTACCTATGACAGACCTGCAACGACATTGGCAAACCTCAAAGTTTTTATTTTCCTTCCTGAACTTAAATTCCTACTCCAAATTTTGCATTCGTTTCCTTTACTGCTTGCCCAGTGAGTAGGTTGAATGACATCGAGTAAAAGTTACAACTCTGCCTCACTTCTTTCACAATCTCTGCTTCCCTTTCCTGACCCTTGGCTCATAACCGCCGTCTGGATTGTACACAAGTTGTGAATACCCATCACTCCCTGTATTTAACCACAACTACCTCCAGTTTTTCAAAGACAGTACTTCAGTCACCATTGTCAAAAGCTTTCTCCAAGTCTACAAATGCTATAAACTAAGATTTGCCTTTTCTTAAACTACCGTCGAAAATAAGTCGTAGGGTCAGTACTGTCTCGTGTCTTCCTACATTTCTCCGAAATTCAAACTGATCTTCTCCGAGGTTGGCAGTTTTTCCATTCTTCTATAAACTTAATATCAATTATTATTTCATCATATCATTTCAAGTACAAGGAATTTGCAATCTTCTGGTAGCAAGTTTTGAGGAAGAAGATGACTATACGCTGTTTCTATTCTTTTTTACAGAACCACAACGAAAGTAACACAAATAATATTTATGACGTTGAAATAAAGTTCGTACTCTTATATACAGCCTTATCATCGATATCATTCCAACACAAACATTTTCTTCATGGTGCAATCCAATAACCAAGCGAAAGCGACCAATTTGGTAAATTTTAGAATTACTCTTTCAGTATTTCTCTACTCACAAGTGCCACACAACCTCTGAAAGGTCTTAGTCCAGCTTATATAAGAATTACATGGAAGTATGAAGCTGGTATCTATACAGATACCATTAATGATCTTGCAGCTCTCGAAGACTGAATTACATTACATGGAAGTATCCTCCACAAAGTGACCACTATTGATTTGTGAAATGGTGCAATGTGAGATTATTTAGAAATGTGTATGAGTACCCACACTGAAGTGCATAGGACAGTGCTCCTGGAAATATAGGCAGAAGCATCTTAATATTTTCATGGAAAATTGATGCAGTCATAGTAGATAATTTATGGGAATGTAAACATTGTTGAATTATGGGTCTATAAGGCCATATAGCTACAAAATACCGTAACAAACAGTTAATGCTAGTTTAAGCGTCTCACAGAATCTGAGATTGCTTATATTAAGTAATAGGCCACTCAAAACCTGACAAATAAATGTGTTAATATTGGTGAACGATTCTATAACTTTTCTGACCAGGTATCAGGATGCTACTGGATTAAATAATAACCGCATTTAAAGAAGCACATAATTCTATCCATTAGCTTACCAGCAATTCTTACAGGCCTATATGTTGTACCTACCGGCTCTATTTATTAAACACTGTACATGATAAGACAAGCAACGTAACTTGAAATACACATTGTGTGACTTGAACTAAACTTATCTATAACGAAGTTCTGAGAGAAATTACTTTTCATATGAGAAAATGAAAAGTTTTGGAGTGATGTTCTAACTTCAACGAAAATTTGGTCGTAGCACACATTGAGTGTAGACAAGTATGGAAGTGAAACATAGGCGATAAATAGTTTAGACAAGAAGAGAATAAAAGCCTTCGAAACGTGGTGCTACAAAAGAGTGCTGGAGATTAGATGGGTGGACCACGTAACTAATGAGGAGGTACTGAAAAGAACTGAGAAGAAGAGTTTTTGTGGCACAACTTGACTAGAAGAAGGGATCAGTTGGTCGGACAGATTCTGAGGCATCAACGGATCACGAATTTAGTATTGCAGGGAAAGGTGAAGCGTAAAAATCTTAGAGGGAGACTAAGAGATGAATACACTAAGCAGTTTCATGAAGGATGTAGGTTAAAGTAGGTACTCGGAGATGAAGAAGCTTGCACAGGATAGAGTAGCACGGAGAGTTGCATCAAACCAGTCTCTGGACTAAAGACAGCAGCAGCAACATCAATGTAGGAAAATAAAACATGGCTCATCATGGGAAATACTCCACCTAAACAAAACCTATCTCTGATCTGAAGACCACATCAACAACAACATGGGCCAATGTAAGTGCCTTTATATCACTATTTAGACGTTTGTTATTCTTAGTATTTGTTCTAGGATCTGAGATGTTGGGGAAGAATGGATGTAGGATTCATAGCAAATTTAGTTGAGTTATAAATACACTGAGAATGATAGTATAATGAGTTTTTAAAACGTTCGTATCATTAGTAATAATTTGCAAATGACGCTTTTGGACTCGGAGTTGCCCTGAGGAAATGCATAATAGTAACAAAGAAAGACAATTATTCCAGCTATCTATTTTTATTTTTATGTCAGGTAATTCTGGTATGATTTGTTTTGCAAATGTAGATGGGTTCTGTGGTGAGCTCCTCCATTGTAAGTTTATTGCTCAGTTATAATTTCGAGGATGTGGGTTTGCCAGCCTCCTTTATCAGCACGTGCTCATATATCGTGCTTAAGAAGGATACAAACCTCTTACAGTTACGTAACTACATGCAGTAAGTTATTTCAATGGGTAATTATGATTAACTGACAGAAACTTTTAATTAACCCTCATGGAAATGTCATTAATTGTCTTTCTGAAAACTGTTTTAGATTTGGTATTTATCAAAATACTTGTATTAACTCCAGTGAAACGAGATAATGTATTCACAAACTTCTTCTGTGTACGCAAGGGTAAGGTTGAATAGAGTTCATTGTTCAGGCCCTGAATGAAGGGGAAACGGAGCGCTGAGAACACAACTCGCTTGGCAGGACGTGCAGAGTCGCGCATTGTGGGCTTTCTGCGCCAGCTTTGTGACGGCTGCCCTTGTGAGCCGCTAGTGTCAGCTGTGCGCGCCGGACTGTGGTGACACGACACCGGCTGGCCTTTGAGGGCGCCGCCTGTGCGACCACAGCACAAGCAGCGTGACAGCGGGACCCTGGCTCCGCTGCAGAGTGCAGGGGGCGTTACGCAACACGCCCACGTCCGGAAGGCGGACAGCCGGCTTCCCTGCTGTGGGCCGCTGGCGGTCCGCTTGAGGAAACGTTGATACCGTACTGCAAGTTGAACATGCTGTTATTGTAGCTGTAGCAGCATGTGAAGGGAAGGAGCAGAGATTATCAGTGCAAATGACGTCTACTCGTAGCAGTATACTTAAACAAGTAGTGGTTTGACAGCCGTGGTCGGGGGCTGCTGCGAAAAGTGCTTCACTGCTAAAGCCTCGCAGACAAACAATAACCGAACGTAGCCAAATTTAGGGTAAAGCTGTCAGCACACGGACCGTGCATCAGAACGTTGAGCGTTGAGCGTACCGAGTTTCTGACGTCATAGAGTGGAATAGCACGTTCGGGAGTCTTTCCAAACGAGCAGAACAATCTCTAATATGTCAGATATTTTCAGCGTGCGTCTGAGCGTTGACGAATGAGATGGCACAACGCCACGTACATCACATGCACGCAATCTCCCTTCAGCACAGAGTTGTGAGGCGCCATATTGGCATTCATGACAAGCCTATACGTATATATGCCGTTTCTGAGTACGAAAAAATTGAGAATCACTGGAAAACCTGTTGTTAACTCTGTGATTTGTTCCAATAAAATAATGAGAAACATCATATTCGTCACAAAAGAATTATTGTAACTTGTGTATTAATGAGAGTATGTTGAAGGCAGCGACACACTGAATATTCACTTAAAACCCGTTGATCTTGGTACAATTTGTTATAGTTAAATTTCAATCAGTAACATATATACGATTAAAGTTCTCAGGAAGATTTAATAAGCTGTGATTGGTTATTAGGAGTATGTTGTTGGTTTAGCGTAGTGAGTAGCGACCTTGATCCGTAATAAGATGAAAGCTACGGCGGTTGTTTGCGTCTCGGAACACTAAATTTTTTTTCCTAACATTTGCGTTTTTATTATGTTCTGATACTTTATTATTAGTTTAATATAAGTATATACTATAGTATTTGATGTTATGTGAATATAAGTTCACCTTTTTTCGAGGGGTGAGTTTGTCCGATTGTCTTAATCTAGAGGACAGCTTGCTCTACTTGTATAAAGATATTTTGCTCCTTTCTCTTTTCCGCTTCGTAATTCACATGTTGCAAAAATTCTGCCACTGGCTAGGAACAGTGATCAAGTAAGATCGACCTAGGGGTTTTACTAAAATGCGGGAGTGATGAAATCATGTTTACCTTATGTGGAGAAGTATTGCAAATTTTTATCGCACTGTTTGTAATGGAACTTTTATAAGCCTGTGTCCTTATTGATTGGACACGGTACTTTCCGTTTCGTGGACGATGGATGAAATATGCGTTTTAATAGAGCTAACGTGGGAATTTTACGGGTGCCCGTTTAGTAAACAGTGTGATTCACGAACTAGAAACATCCCGCAACTGCCGCTGGAGTGCTTTGTGATAGCGTATACCACGTTGGGGCTCACGTACAGTATGCACAAGTCGCATCGTTCCTGAGCATTCAGCAGCACGTTGAACTTAGCACGCTCAACATAGACGTTCGATAGCACGGTCCGTGTGCCGACGGCGTAAGGAGAGTCATGCACGGAGCGTTCAACGAATTCGAGAGTAAAATTCAGTCTACCGACTTAACAGAAAACTTTAAGAAGTTTTGGTCTTACTTTAAATCTGCAGACTGTTCGATGCCATCCGTCCAGAGACTCTGTGACCATAACGATGTGGAAACTGAGGACGACACGGAGAAAGCCGAAATATTATATTTCTTTTTCAGAGACTGTTTCACTGACAAGGAAAATTCCTCATTGTACCTCCCTCAGATTTAGTGGTAAACAGCCCATTGAATAGCCCGTTGAAAACTGAACACAGATCAAAATGAAAACCGGAGTAAGATGCATTGAACTGTAGGAAGAAGAAGCAAAATTATAAACAGTGAACGGTTCAAATTTAGTATGTGCAGTGTTCGAGGGACGCTAATGACATATGTGTCTCATGGTGTGAGACTATGAAGCGGGAGATCAGGTTTGGAATCTCCCTTGCACACATCTTTTTCTCCCAAAATTACGAACTGTCCGCCCGGTTATTGACGTGTCTGTATTCTAATTGGTGTGACAGGTACCATATGGTATGTATCTCGCGTTCCTTTTCCTAGGTTTTGACTCTTGAATTTCTTCGTTGTAACGCAGTTCACAGCCGCTTATTTGTTATTTTCATTTCTGTGAGATGTCTTTGCGGTATCTCGCCTGCTCTCACTATTAATCACAGAATATGAATCATGTGGTAAGAATATTTTACCATCGCAAGTAAATGTGATGAATAGCGAGAGCGCCGGCCGGTTTGGCCGAGCGGTTCTAGGCGCTTCAGTCGGTAACCGCGCGACCAGTACGGTCGCAGGTTCGAATCCTGCCTCGGGTATTGATGTGTGTGATGTCCTTAGGTTGGATAGGTTTAAGTAGATCTAAGATCCAGGGGACTGATGACCTCAGATGTTAAGTCCCATAGTACTCAGAGCCGTTTTAATAGAAATCAAAACAACAAATGAACGGGTGTGAACTATGTTACAACGAAGAAATTCAAGAGACGAAACTTTCAAAACGGAACGCAGGAGGCAAAACATGTTGTACCTGTGTAGAACAAACAGGAGGTACGTATGTTTGGAGGACCCTTCGTTACACCTCGCTGTTGCAAGTGACCATTACACCACTACACATACACAGATTTGAATACAGCGAACCGAAACGTTAGTGACCGGGCGGACGTTCCGTAATTTTGTGAAAAACTGGGGTACGAGGGATATTTCAAGCTGGATTTCTCCTCTTACAGTCTAACACCGTGACCACACAACCACGAGACGTATGTCATTAGTGTCGGTAGACATTAGGTATACCTACTGTGAAAAAAATTATCGAATATCTAGCGAAAAACAAAGAAGGTTCAGGGCTAACAAACCATGAAGGAAGAGTTCTTCCTTCACTTTTGGTGTCAGTGCCATATTTAGGTACTGTTGGGTCATTAGCTGGCAGACCAGCTGGTATTGCAAAAGCAGTAATTTGCTAGAAATAAGGTGGTAAGGAATTAGAACAACAAAATAGGCATAATTCAGCAATGGAGAGGAAAGCTGACACTGGAATTTTAAAAAAATGTGAAAAGAACTAATATTTATCCTAATATGTTAAGTTATTTTGATATATAAAATCTTGCTAAATAACTAAAAATCAAATACTTTCGTGTTGTCTTTATGATTAATGAATTATCTAATCAACCAAAAACTTTTGAACTGGGAATAATAAAATTAGATATTTATGATAATGTAAGCACTTATTGAATATGTTATTAAAAGAATAATGAAGAAAAATTTGTGTTTGATTAATGTTGCCGTAGTGGTCTGAAGCCCACAGACTGGTTTGATGCAGCTCTCCATGCTACTCTATCCTGTGCAAGCTTCTTCGTCTCCCAGTACCTACTGCAGCCTACATCCTTCTGAATCTGCTTAGTGTACTCATCTCTTAGTCTCCCTCTACGATTTTTAACCACCACGCTGCCCTCCAATACTAACTGGTGATCCCTTGATACCTCATAATGTGTCAAACCAACCAATCCCTTCTTATAGTTAAGCTGTCCACAAATTCCTCTTGTCCCCAATTCTATTCAGTACCTCTTCATTAGTTACATTATCTGTCCATCTAATGTTTAGCATTATGCTGTAGCACCAAAAGCTTCTTTTCTCTTTTTGTCCAACTTATTTATCGTCCATGTTTCCCTTCCATACATAGCTACACTCAATACAAATAGTTTCTGTACTCGATGTTAACAAACTTCTCTTCTACAGAAACACTTTCCTTGCCATAGACAGTCTACATTTTACATTCTCTCTATTTCGACCATCATCAGTTATTTTTCTCCCCTAGTAGCAAAACTCTTCTACTACTTTAAGTGTCTCATTTACTAACCGAAATTCCTCAGCATCCCCTGATTTAATTAGACTACATTCCATTATCATTTTTCGTTTTGTTGATGTTCTCCTTATATCCTCCTTTCAATACACTGTCCATTCCATTCAACTGCTCTGCACGTCCTTTGCTGTCTCTGACAGAATTACAATGTCATCGGCAAACCTGAAAGTTTTTATTTCTTCTCCATGGATTTTAATTCCTGCTCCAAATTTTTCTTTTGTTTCCTTTATTGCTTGCTCAATATATTGATTGACTTACATCAGGGATAGGCTACAACCCTGTCTCACTCTCTCACTGCTTCCCTTTCTTGCCCCTCTACTCTTTAAATGGCATCTGGTCTCTGTACAAATTGTAAATAGCCTTTCTCTCCCTGTATTTGACCCCAGCCACCTTCAGAATTTGAAAGAGAGTATTCCAGTCAACATTGTCAAAGGCTTTCTCTAAGTCTACAAATGCTAAAAATGTAGGTTTGCCTTTCCTTAGTCTCACAGCTTTACTTCCGCCAGTACCTCTTCTCCTACCTTCCAAACTCCACAGAAGCTCTTCTGCGTACCTTGCAGAACTAGCACTCCTGGAAAAAAGGATATTGCAGAGACAAGACTTAGCCGCAGCCTGGGGGATGTTTCCAGAATGAGAAGGTGGGAAACGAGGTACTGGCGGAAGTAAAGCTGTGAGGACAGGGCGTGAGTCGTGCGTGGGTAGCTCAGATGGTAGAGCACTTGCCCTCGAATGGCAAAGGTCCCGAGTTCGAGTCTCAGGCCGGCATACAGTTTTAATCTGCCAGGAGAGTTTCATAACAGCGCAACACCGCTGCAGAGTGAAAAATCTCATTCAGGTCCTACGTTGTTGCAGTTTTTTCAGTTTTAATCTACGATTTATAACCAATAGATTGTTGTCAGAGACCACATCTGCCGCTGGTAATGTATTACAATTTAAAACCTGGTTCCTAAATCTCTGTCTTACCATTATATAATCTGTCTGAAACCTTCCAGTGTCTCGAAGCCTCCTCCACGCTTTTTCGCTAGATATTCGACAATTTTTTTTTTTTCACAACAGGTATACCTAACGCCATGTTATCTTCTCTCTCTTTGCTTTTTGTGCATCAGTTAAAAAATTATTAGTAATATGATTCTTAAAACAAGTATTAGTTACGATTAAATTTTGCTCTGTGCAAAATTCTACCAGGCAGATTCCTCTTTCGCTCCTTACCCCATTCCATATTCACCTACTACTTTCCCTTCTTTTCTTTTTCCTGCTATTGAATTCCAGTCCCCTATGACTATAAAATTTTTGTCTCACCTCACTATCTGAATAATTTCTTTCGTCTCATCATATATTTCTTCAATCTCTTCATCATCTGCAGAGTTAGTTGGCATATAATTGTACTACCGTGGTAGCCGTGGGCTTCATGTCTACCATGGCTACATAATGCATTCGCTATGCTGGTCATAGTAGCTTACCCGTTCTCATATTCTTTTATTCGTTATGAAACATATCCCTGCATTACCCCTATTTGATTTTGTATTTCTAACGCTGTATTGACCTAACCAGAAGTCTTATTCCTCCTTCCACAGAACTTGACTAATTCCCACTATATCTAACTTTAATCTAGCCATTCCCCTTTTTAAATTTTCTAACCTACCTGCACAATTAAGGGATCTGACATCCAGCTCCCCAACCTGCACAATGCCAGTTTTGTTTCGTCTCATAACGACATTCTCCTGAGTAGTCCTAGCGTAGAGATCTGAATGGAGCACTATTTTACCTCTGGAATATTTTACCCAAGAGAACGTCATCATCATTCAATCAGACAGTAAAGCTGAATACCCTCACAAGAAATTACAGCTGTGGTTTCCCCTTCCTTTCAGCTGTTTGCAGTACCAGCATTGCAACGTCGTTTTGGTTAATGTTACAAGAGCAGATCAGTCAATCATCCAGACTGTTGCCCTGCATCTACTGAAAAGGCTGCTGCCCCTCTTCAGGAACCACATAGTTGTCTGGCTTCTCAACAGATACCCATCCATTCTGGTTTCACTTATGGTACAGCTATGTGTATCACTGAGGCAAGCAAGCCTCCCCACTAACAGCAATATTCATGGTTCATGGTTAATAAGCAGGAAATATTCCCAAAGAACTGATTATATACCATGGCTCAAGAGAGCTGTTTTATGATCTGCAATGACTAAAAAAGTTTAATGAAATCACGTGGTCAATTGTGTATATTTCTGCTAAGGCTATTGTCAGATAATTACACATTCAATGATATTCTGAATATAATAGATGTTTTCGATAGTATGGCATGGCCTAAAGGCAATTAATTAAATTTGTGAGAGATAGATAATATAAAATCAGCTTTTGAATCATTTGATCCAAAAATAGAATCATTCCATCATACCAATTTCCTTAGTATTCGGTTGTAACGACCTCGAAAATGTCCTTCACATCTTTACTCCTTTCCGAGATACAGATATTCAAGAGTGTTAGCTCATGGTGGCTCCTAAGAGAACATCGAAAAAAGCGTTTTTTACCTTTTATGATACCTAAACCGAGCCGCGGATTCGAAGACGTCCTTAAACAGCAAATGGCTTAAATTTTTACGATGTGCTCCTAATATCTCAGTCTCGAAGAACCTTGAAAATTTTACTGATATATCTATCAAAAATGGCTCGGAGCACTATGGGACTCAACTGCTGAGGTCATTAGTCCCCTAGAACTTAGAACTAGTTAAACCTAACTAACCTAAGGACATCACAAACATCCATGCCCGAGGCAGGATTCGAACCTGCGACCGTAGCAGTCTTGCGGTTCCAGACTGCAGTGCCTTTAACCGCACGGCCACTTCGGTCGGCGATATATCTATCCGTTTCAGGGATATAGATCCTCTAACTTTAAGTTACCCTACTTGTACACTTAAAATACGCTTGTAATGCCCGGTGTGAGGCGTAAATGTAATTTATAAAGTGATGTAGCAGGGAAATGTGAAATTAGTTTAGCTTACTTCAATTTCGCATATGTAATATATCAAAATTTTATTCGTATCCCAGTTGCGGATTCCGCGTGGTGTCTATTCTTTCAAACATGTCTGAAAGAACAGTTATATAAAAAATATCAAACCTTTGCTCACCCATAAAGCTGTTTTCATATGAGTGATATGCCCTTCTGTGACAGAAAAATGAAGGGAACCACCGGAAGAATGCTTCTATTTGAGCACAAAAAGGAAAGTGTGCTCCTGTTTAAAAGACTCTGACAGAAAAGTGGGGACAAGCTGCCTCATTCTACCTTCCTCAGCACTTTAAAACAATTTCAAACAATTCACCATGTGAAGGAGACAGCAGTAGTGGAAAGAAGACGGGAAAGTAATAACTACTGGAAGACAGTGGACAGTGGTTGTGGTGCACAAAGAAAGGAGGGAACAACGGCACTGTGAGAAAAAGAGGGAGACACAGGGCAGTGTAACAAAGTTGACAATGACATAACAAGTACTAGTGAAACAGTGGAGACGTTCCCAGTGGGACAATAATAAGAGAGAGAGAAAGTGGAAGTGGGTAAGCGCCTTTGTTAAAGAGAGACACAGTCATCGGTAATGACAATGAGAAACGGAGATATAGTCGCAGTGAGAAGATAAAGCAGAATTGGGAAGGAATGAATGAGTTAGTAGCAATAAGAGAGAGCAAGAGGAAGACAGTGAGAGTGAGGGAAGGGAGTAGTAGTAAGATAGAACGAAGTAGACAGTAGCTGTGAGACAGCAGACAGTGACCATTAGTGACAATTACGGGAGCTTGTAGGAGTGAGACGTGGGTTGCATGTTGAAAATTTTTACATGTGCTGACGAAGGAGACTGAGACGCTGGTGCCACACTTCTTAGTCAGAGTCTTTTAAATAGGAGCATATTCGCCTTTTTTTGTTCCAATAGGAGCGTTTTTCCGCTGGTAAAGCTAAGAATGAGCAGTTCAACAGGCTGTGAGATCCAGAAATAGCCCCACGTTTATAAAGGAAAGTAGATATTACTCCGTATGTTTTGAGCTAATGGGTAAAAAAATACTGAAAATAGTTCCAACTAAGAAATCGCTAATTGAAGTTATTAATTTCTTTATCATTGGGCCTCGTACAATCGTCTGCGATACTGCCTATCCACAATCTACAGCTATTTTCAAGACCTGAAATACTTGTAGATGTGTGATGTGATTAGTTCAAAGATATGGACTACTGCAAACAATGTTGTGGGTTTGCTACCCAAAGAATACGTTGTTGTTGATGATAGAATCACAGAGGCAGGGTATAATAAACTGAATTTTTGTTGGATATAGCTGTTGAAGGTACGCTGTCAACTGGAACTAATCAGTGAGTAAACTAAGAAAATTCATATCTATACTCCTCAACTATTTATTATATCTTGCTTTATTTTATAAAAAATGAGATGCCAGGGCTACAACACAGCAGCAATCACAGTACTACATTCGTATTTCAATAACTACAGAGGCCAAATGGAAAATCATCCATTACAACTATTATTAGCAACCTTCTGGTTCTATAAGTGCGGTTGGTACAAAAAAGAATTTAATTTATTAATCGTCTTCAGATAGTGCCGAACTAACACTCCTTCTACTTATTCTTCTTCCTCTTCAGTTCATGCAGTTGGCTTACAACCTGTTCTGTTTTCATCAAAGTCCATTTCTGAGTCAGCCTCTGTCTCTGTTTCTTAACGGTTTATACGAGTAATAGACTACTTGCTTAGCTATATCTCCCCAAATTGTATTAATAGGTGATTTCCATTTTACACATCATGGCTCTGTTTCTTCGCTCAGTCACTGTATATTAAATTCTTATCTGATGACACGCCCGTTTACTTTCATTAAAATTTTAATTTCTGCCAGCTGTATTTCTGACATACTTTTTTAATTTATTTATTTTTTGTATTTTGCTGTATCTGCAGAACTTACTTCTGTATGTTATTACAGTAGTAGCTATTGCTTGTAAAATTTTACTTTCTTTTGTATACTTCCTCAGAAAATGTCGAGTATTATGTGAGGTGTCAGTTGAGCTGTTTAACATGCCCTTAAAATACTAGAAGCCCAATCCCCGCTCACCTACGCGGAAGGAAACCTCCAAATAAGATCACACAAATGCACCATGTCGTGCAACGGACAATGTCTTACTGACTACTATGGACGCCCCAATCAAGCATGTAAATACAAGAACCACAACTCACATGGCGACAGTAATGAAGGGCTCATCTAACTTAACACGTTCGCTGCCATCGGTGCACCAGCGCGCCCGGCCGATACTGGTGCACACGGCGGGGACGCGCCTGCGCGGCGAGACACTCAGCTGTTGCGAGGCACCACAGTTTAGTCGGGCACAGCCATTTGGTGTGGTTTATTGCGTAGGCACTCTAAGAACGTATTGTTTTCAATTTTTACTGGTGCTTTTCGCATTTTTTCCCTACAGTTTCTCTCTGTTGTGGGACTGAAAATGGAAAACAATAGTGACACGGCGGGCTCTTCAGTACCTAATAAACATAAAATACGGGACACAATAAACGTACAAAAACTAACGGATGTGGAATTATTATGAATATTAGCAGAAAGCGATTCGGAAGCGGAATTGGCCAGTGGGGAGGACGGGTGGGAATCCAGTTAAGAGTCTGACGGAGCCGAGTTTGCTTCAGATGAGACTCTAGAAATGGCTGTGAATCCAGGCGACAGGGAAATGGCAGAAGGAATGTTAACAAGTGGTAACGTAGCTGATACAAGTGTTATATGGGAAAGATAGCCACTTGGAATGGTAAATTGCCCATTTATAAAAAATGAGAGACTGCTAATTCAACCAACGAGAAACACTCCCTTAGATTATTTTCGTCTTTTGCTGACGGAAAAATTTCCATTGAAAGTTGTAGAAGGAAAAAATCGAAACGCAATTGAATTATTCTTTTCTGTGGGAACCAAAGAACAATCACGACTAAATTGTTGGAAAGATGTGATGGTTGGCGAATTGGCTTTGGTTCAAATGGCTCTGAGCACTATGGTACTCAACTTCTGACGTCATTAGTCCCCTAGAACTTAGAACTAGTTAAACCTAACTAACCTAAGGACACCACACACATCCATGCCCGAGGCAGGATTCGAACCTGCGACAGTAGCGGTCTCGATGTTCCAGACTGCAGCGCCTAGAACCGCTCGGCCACTGCGACCGGCGTTGGCGAATTGTTAGTGTTCTTGGGAATTTTCCTGCGCATGGAAAATGGAAAGATGAGGAAGTTGCAGGACTATTGAAAAAAGGACCTTTTATTTCACGTGAAAGGAATTGCCGATAGTATTTCGCGAAATCTTTTTCTTCTAATACTACGTGCATTGCATTTGCGAACCAAAACTATCCGACAGGTTGTATAAAATACGTCCAGTTATCAATTTTTTTCAATGAAAGGATGTGCCAAGTGTACTACCCTGGATGGGAACTGTCACTGGACGAATCAATGGCTCTTTGGTGTGGAAGATTACTTTTCCGCCAATACATCAAAAATAAAAAGCACAAATATGGCATAAAGCTATATATTTTGACAACTCCCACTGGAATGGTCCTAAAATTCGTGATATACACTGGCATGCTGGACAAATTAGGAGGTAGAGGCCATGTGCAAAAAATTGTTCCTCATTTACTGGATGAAAAGTTGAATGCTGGTCACCACGTGTACATGGACTATTATTATAATAGCTTCGCATTGGCTAAGTTGCTCCTGGATAAGAAGACTCACTGCACGGGAACTCTGAGAGCGAATAGGAAGGATACACCCAAGGAAATACAGAAAGCAAAATTACGAAAAGGTAAAGTCGTTGCCAGATTTCCGGAAGGAGTTATGACACATAAGGGGCGTGATAAGAGGGAGGTTTGCTACATTTCTAATGCATGCACAAATGAAATTGTTGAGGCTGAAAACAAAAGAAAGGAGAAGAAATCTAAGTCGTTGGCCATTGTAAACTACAACAAATTTATGTCGGGAGCTGATCGGTACGATCAGATGTTATCTCGGAACTAAAAACCATACACAGGTACAAGAAACTTGTTATCCACTTTATGGAAATGATGCTGACAAACGCCCATGCCCTGCACGATAAATATTCTGGCACAAAAATGCCCCTTCAAGAATTCAGACTCAGTATTATAGGAGCACTATTCCCACAAAAGCAGGTAGAACGGCCAGTCAGAAATCCCCAATATGTTGTGGTAAAACGAGAATCAACTGGAACATCAAAAACACCGAAAAAATTGCAGATCATGCGCCAGCAGAGGACAACAAACAGACACGATTTAAGAGTGCCCAGATTGCCAAAATAAAGCAGGGTATTGTTTGAATTCTTGTGTTATTCACCACATCTAAAGGTAGATAGCACATTCGTTGTTCTTTAATTTCTCGACAGTTATGTGTAAGTACTATTCTTGAACTCTGTATTTATTTTATTTGTCTGAGTGTAATCGGTAAAGTTCTTGATTGTATCTTTTCTGAGATTTGACATACATTGTATTTCAGATGTTTCTTCAAGATCTTGCGTTTGTTTTTGAATGCTGTTTCTACTACATTTTTTGTTTAATAAATATGTCGTTTATCAGTAGGATATTTCGTTTTATTTTTGAATATAAAATAAAAACGTACTACTCTAAACTGTCACAATTTTCAGGAAAAATAAACGAGACGCACTAGTGCGTCCATGGCCACCCGCTACAGAATGTGGCCTGATATGCCACTGACGCCTTAGTGCGCCCCCAAAAAAAATTGATTCACGAGAGTAAATTGTATCTTTTACTTATAAAATAAATACATTTTATATTACTTTTAGCAATACAGTTTGAGATTCTATTAAAAAAAGGGCCAGTTACAGTGGCAGCGAACGTGTTAACCACAAATGGAAACTAGCGGTCACTATAACAATTTGGTTTATTTCCGTAAGACATCAAATAAATTTTTTTCTCATTGAATCAAACATATAAACAATTAGCCACTGGACATTAAGTTTTAATTATGAACTATGGCTTTGGCACTGATGGGATGAAGCATGGAAGCATGATATGAATCTGCATCATGGCTACAGCCAAGGAATGCGTAAATGGTTAGTGATATGAAGAAAGAACCCCGGGAATGGAAGTACGAACACCAACAGAATTGCCAAAGTGTATGACGACAGCAACCAGCTGGCTGCGAACGTTAAAACTGCGTAATTAAACCCTGAAATTAGCTAGTTTCACGCCCCCTCCACTCGGTGAGTGCACCGCCGACTGATGCCTACCACTCTTAATTGGTGTGAATGTGGCAGTAACGGATGGCAATTCTGAGTTCAACTGGACCTTTATATTCTACCCTAAATTGAAGACATCTCTCTCTTCTCTTAAGTGAAGTGCATTCTCGATGGCACCCCTGACGAAAGTCTTCTCTTCATTCTCCATGCAGCCATTTTCGTCTGTCTCTACTCTCCTAAGATTACCTGGTTCTGCCAGTGTAGGAATCTCGGCAGAAAATTGCAGTAGATCTGGGAGTTCTTACAAACAATACTTTTATAAACGAGTTTAACATATTCCTACTTTTCCGGATTTTTTTAAACCAATAACGGTGTGACATGGGGAGGAGGGTATAAAATCTCTCCCACTACATGAAAGGTTTCCAACCCCGCTAACCAAAAGGCTTGTAGGTAGACACACACAGAAAAATAAGCTTTCTACAAAAATACTTACTCGTACTGTGAGTAAATAGAGTGCCTGTTACTCAAATTTAAATAAAGTTTCCTTTGTGCCATGCCATAGGCAATGACCGATCATATGGTCTCAAGTTATGTGCTTCTACATCTACATCTACGTGATTACTCTGCTATTTACAATAAAGTGCTTGGCAGAGGGTTCAATGAACCACCCACAAGCTGTCTCTCTACCGTTCCACTCTCGAAAGGCGCACGGGAAAAATAAGAACTTAAATTTTTCTGTGCGAACCCTGATTTCCCTTATTTTATCGTGATGATCATTTCTCCCTATGTAAGTGGGTGTCAACAGAATGTTTTAGCAATCGGAGGAGAAAACTGGTGATTGAAATTTCATGAGAATATCCCGTCGCAACGAAAAACGCTTTTGTTTTAATGATTGCCACTCCAGTTCACGTATCATGTCTGTGGCACTATCTCCCCTATTTCGCGATAAGAGCTGCCCTTCTTTGTACTTTTTCGATGTCATCTGTCAGTCCCACCCGATGCGGATCCCACACCGCAAAGTAATACTCCAGAACAGGGCGGACAAGCGTGATCCAAGCAGGCTCTTTAGTAGACCTGTGGCACCTTGTAAGTGTTATGCCAATGAATCGTAGTCTTTGGTTTGCTCTAGCCACAACATTATCAATGTCATCGTTACAATTTAGGTCATTCGTAATTGTAATCCCTAAGTATTTAGTTGAATTTACAGCCTTCATATTTGTGTGACTTACCGAGTAATCGAAATTTAGCGGATTTCTTTTAGTACTCATGCGAATAACTTCACACTTTTCTTTATTCAGGATCAATTGTCACTTTTCGCGCAATACAGATATCTTATCTAGATCATTTTGTAATCCGTTTTGGTCATCTGATGACTTTACAAGACGCTAAATGACAGCATCATCTACAAACAACCTAAGACGGCTACTCAGATTTTCTCCTATGTCGTTAATAAAGATCAGAAACAGTAGAGGGCCTCTAACACTTCCTTCGGGAACGCCGTGCATTACCTCTGTTTTACTCGATGACTTTCCGTCTATTACCACGAACTGTGTCCTTCGTGACAGGAAATCACAAATCCAGTCGCATGACTGAGGCGATATTCCATATGCACGCAGTATGGTCAGAAGACGCTTGTGAGGAAGGGTTTCGAAAGTCTTCTGGAAATCTAAAAATATCGAATCAATTTGACATCCCCTGCTGATAACACTCATTTCTTCATGAGTGTAAAAAGCTAGTTGTGTTTCACAACAACAATATTTTCTTAATCCGTGCTATGTGTCAACAAATCGTTTTCTTAGAGGTACTTCATAATATTTAAATGCAGTATACGTTCCAAAACCCTACTGCAAATCGACGTTAGTGATACGGGCCTGTAATTCAGAGGAATACTCTTGCGTCCCTTTTTGGGTATTGGTGTGACATGAGCAAGTTTCCAGTCTTTAGATACGGATATTTCTGTGAGCGAGCGGTTGTATATAACTGCTAAATATAGAGCTATTGTATCAGCATACTCGTAGAGGAACCTGACTGGCATATAATCTGGACAGGACTTTCAGGTCTTTATCTCTCCAAGAGGCATTCCTGCCAGCATCTTGCGCAGTTTAGTTTCTACGGCACAAAGGCCCTCCTCCCGTATGCCTGCTGTGCGGAGACATGGCACAGTGACTTCTCTGTCCTATCCCTGCTTGGCACTGCCTTCAGCGCAGTAGCTGTTAACAATACTCTGTTCCTTTTTAGTCAGCTTCCCCGTGACAAGTCAGCTGAAGGAAGCTCCCAAGACTGCACAAAACAATGGGTCCTCCACGTCTCAGTAAATGGCAATGAGATGAAGAAGTGAAGGAAGTTCCGTGCGGCTTTTCGCGGATGATGCTGTAGTATACAGAGAAGTTGCAGCATTAGAAAATTGTAGCGAAATGCAGGAAGATCTGCAGCGGATAGGTACTTGGTGCAGGGAGTGGCAATTGACCCTTAACATAGACAAATGTAATGTATTGCGAATACATAGAAAGAAGGACCCTTTATTGTATGATTATATGATAGCGGAACAAACACTGGTAGCAGTTACTTCTGTAAAATATCTGGGAGTATACGTGCGGAACGATTTGAAGTGGAATGATCATATAAAATTAGTTGTTGGTAAGGCGGGTACCAGGTTGAGATTCATTGGGAGAGTCCTTAGAAAATGTAGTCCATCAACAAAGGAGGTGGCTTACAAAACACTCGTTCGACCTATACTTGAGTACTGGTCATCAGTGTGGGATCCGTACCAAATCGGGTTGACGGAGGAGATAGAGAAGATCCAAAGAAGAGCGGCGCGTTTCGTCACAGGGTCATTTGGTAACCGTGATAGCGTTACGGAGATGTTTAACAAACTCAAGTGGCAGACTCTGCAAGAGAGGCGCTCTGCATCGCGGTGTAGCTTGCTCGCCAGATTTCGAGAGGGTGCGTTTCTGGATGAGGTATCGAATATAGCTTCCCCCTACTTATACCTCCCAAGGAGATCACGAATGTAAAATTAGAGAGATTAGAGCGCGCACGGAGGCTTTTAGACAGTCGTTCTTCCCGCGAACCATACGCGACTGGAACAGGAAAGGGAGGTAATGACAGTGGCACGTAAAGTACCCCCCGCCACACGCCATTGGGTGGCTTGCGGAGTATAAATGTAGATGTAATTATCTGTGCAGTCATTGGCAGTCTACAGTTTTTGTGCACCTTTAGCGAAACTACTATACTGACGTTTATCATGTGCATAGTACATCATCGAATAGGTTGCGTGACAGTTCAGGCATAAACTGTTATGTAACATTAGCCCCTCATCGTTTTTGAAATGGGCATTTGTAACTTCTCAAGACATATAGTCACGATTACATACAAAATGTGTAAGTGCAAATAAAATATCATGAATATTGAAAACAATAAACCGACCCTTATATACAAACATATGTTACATGTCAAAGAGATAGAGGTGCATATTGGTAAATGGGTATCGTAATTATGACATCAATCGCTGACAGTATCAATCAAATTAGCAGCACAAATGCACCGTATCTTAATAATCAAATATCAGAAGATTACAAATATGCACAAATTGCGACACAACAGATGGTGTGCGTCAGCATTACTGTATAAGTAACATCTCTGATTAACAATGTAACGTCAAGCCACAAATGCAAACAAATCTCAGCCCGCCGATGGTGTACATCAAAATTACTGAGTAAGTATTGTCTTGTTGGTTGGGCATACAGACAAGTCTTTATTTCTCCGACAGATTACAAATACGTAAAACGACAAAAGAAACATAGATACACTTCACTATTCTCGGACAACACACTGTTCACTACATGAATTGTTCTTATGAAAAGTTCGACACATGAAATGACATGTAAACAAAGGAGTTAAAGTTCGTAGTGAGATAATCACAGTTCCCATTACTTCGATTTAAACGAAAACTCGTTAATCATATGGTCACACATAATAAACAGTCCAACTATCTCAAGTTCTGAGTTCATCACCCAGCTTTCAGATGCTTATCTCACACAAAAGGATTATTTCCACTTTTCACACAATGCAGCTTTTGTGACGCACAGGTCCTTTTCCTACGTGCCTGCTATGCAGAGATGGGACGCAGTGTCTGCCCTGTCCTATACCTGCCTGGGGACTGCTTTAAGCATGGAACATGTTCATGACACTCTGGTTCTTTCGAGTTAGCTTCCCTGTCATAAGTCAGCTCCCAAAGCTGCAGAAACTATCAGGTCTCCTTCCTCATAGTAAATAGAAATGAAAACAACGAGCAGTTATTGGCAGTAACGAATACTGTCTGCAGTTTTCGTACAACATTAACGAATCGACTACACCGATCATTGGGATGTGCTTATTACATTATCAGATGGATTGTATGACAATGTGTGCATAAACAGCTACATATTACCTGTTTTCTGTGTTTCAGTATGCAACTTTACTTTTGTGTCCTTTCATTTCTTGTCATCTAGTCTTCATATCATACCAAATATTATTATAAACATAATTAATTTGTTAGTGACATTGTTTTCATAAGCATAGCTAATTTCCCCACCTGAACAGGTGATACCTGGTCTGTTTGTTGTTGGTCTATTATTACACAAAAAAGTGCACTAACCAGAAGACATGGTCGGATATTAATACACTACTGGCCATTAAAATTGCTACACCAAAAAGAAATGCAGATGATAAACGGGTATTCATTGGACAAATATATTATACTAGAACTGACATGTGATTACATTTTCACGCAATTTGGGTGCATAGATCCTGAGAAATCAGTACCCAGAACAACCACCTCTGGCCGTAATAACGGTCTTGATATGCCTGGACATTGAGTCAAACAGAGCTTGGATGGCGTGTACAGGTACAGCTGCCCATACAGCTTCAACACGGTACCACAGTTCATCAAGAGTAGTGACTGGCGTATTGTGACGAGCCAGTTGTTCGGCCACCATTGACCAGACGTTTTCAGTTGGTGAGAGATCTGGAGAATGTGCTGGCCAGGGCAGCAGTCGAACATTTTCTGTATCCAGAAAGGCCCGTATAGAACCTGCAATATGCGTTCGTGCATTATCCTGCTGAAATGTAGGGTTTCGCAGGGATCGAATGAAGGGTAGAGCCACGGGTCGTATCACATCTGAAATGTACCGTCCACTGTTCAAAGTGGCGTCAATGCGAACAAGAGGTGGCCGAGACGTGTAACCAATGGCACCCCGTACCATCACGCCGGGTGATATGCCAGTGTGCCGATGATGAATATACGCTTCCAACGTGCGTTCACCGCGATGTCGCCAAACACGGATGCGACCATCATGATCCTGTACACAGAACCTGGATTCATCCGAAAAAATGACGTTTTGCCATTTGTGCACCCAGGTTCATTGTTGAGTACTCCATCACAGGCGCTCCTGTCTGTGATGCAGCGTCAAGGGTAACCGCAGCCATGGCCTCCGAGCTGATAGTCCATGCTGCTGCAAACGTCGTCGAACTGTTCGAGCTGATGGTTGTTCTCTTGCAAACGTCCCCATCTGTTGTCTCAGGGATCGAGACGTGGCTGCACGATCCGTTACAGCCATGCGGATAAGATGCCTGTCATCTCGACTGCTAGTGATACGAGGCCGTTGAGATCCAGCACGGCGTTCCGTATTACCCTCCTGAACCCACCGATTTCATATTGTCCTAACAGTCATTGGTTCTCGACCAGCGCTAACGATACGATAAACCGCAATCGCGATAGACTACAATCCGTCATTTATCAAAGTCGGAAACGTGATGGTACGCATTTCTCCTCCTTACAAGAGGCATCACAACAACGTTCCACCAGGCAACGCCGGTCAACTGCAGTTTCTGTTTGAGAAATCGGTTGGAAATTTTCCTCATGTCAGCACTTTGTAGGTGTCGCCACCGGCGCCAACCTTGTGTGAATGCTCTGAAAAGCTATTCATTTGCATATCACAGCATCTTCTTCCTGTAGGTTAAATTTCTGTTGCACGTCATCTTCGTGGTGTAGCAATTTTAATGGCCATTAGTGTATAAATCTGTAAACGTACTGAACATTAGCAGTTACGTAAATGATTAGATGGCCTCCAGAGTGCACTAGTGTTGTTCTTTTTTTTTTTGTTTTTAATAAGTGTAGTAGGGTATATGAGGGGTGTAACAGTATCAGAAGCTGAATAATCATTCTCAAAGACACAGAGATGTAGCACCTGACAGAGTCTTACAGTGATGTCACTAGGGGCCCGACTTTGGCCTGCTGGACGAATCATTGATTATCCAGATTTGTAGGGCATTCTTATGTGACAGTCGCCCGACGTTGGACTGTGCGGAAATGTAAGTGCCAGCATACTCATCATCAAGGTTCCTGTCGACAATTGTGCTCCAAGAATAAACCATCTCACACCTACCCAAGACGACCATTGTCGACGAGCATGGCGGCGGGCTCAGGACAATCTGTCTCTGTCTTCCACTGTTTTGAAGATGCACTGTGGTGTGGTATGACTTCAGATTATGGGTGATGGTGACTGAGGCAACTCTTGTGGCAACTCACTACATCACTGACTTAGTGCATCCCCAAGTGTTACCTTTCGTGCCCAACTTTTCAATATAACGATGTTCTTCCACACATGGCAGTGTCTCTAAGAACTATCTGTGTTATTTTGACATTTACTCTCATGGCCAGCAAGATCCTAAATTCTGATGAAACATGTGTTGGACAAGATCGGTCATCAACTCGATCTCACTGTTAGTATCATGGATCAGTTGCAACAGTTGCTGGTCAGATTGCCTCCGGAGAGGACGCAATGGCTGTCTTATACCCTTGCCTACCGAATCACTGCATGCATCCAGACCATAGGGGATGCGACTTCATGTTGGTGAATAGGCCCATACTGGCAAGTTCTTTGCATATTTGACTCGGTTTTCTAATGACTGAAGTAAAACCACACAGCTTCTCAACTCTTGAAGTTCAATTCTTTTCCTCCTCTCACTCCCGGTGTTTCACATTTTTGTCAGTCAGTGTATCTTGGTGAATACCTGAAATTTACAGTTAAAGTTTATTACTTTCGTTTTCTTCACACTGAAGATCGTCTTCTATCTTGTGCAACTATCTGGTCATCTGGAGGCTTGGAGCATTTTGTGTGTGTGTGTGTGTGTGTGTGTGTGTGTGTGTCCGCCCCTTAGTATCAAACTGATACATTTGTTAATTCCTATTTCTACTGTTTTACCGTGACATCCACACACATACTGGATTAAATAAGTAGAAGATTACCTTTGTCTAAACTCCTCTTAATTGGTCATCGTTTCTCTTTACCTATACTTATTACAATTCCTGAGAGGTTTATTACTGGACTTAAATATCAGAGGTACCCTTGCTTTACACTGATGATACACAGTTTTCTCACGTTCACCTTATAGAAAATCTTCCATAATGTATTAATCCGATGCTTGTCTCAAGGCTGCATTCGAGTCATCCTTCAAATATTTATGTATCGGTTTTGTTTTATTGTGTTCCTCCTTCTCGGTTAGTGAACTGTAAAATTTCGTAATATGGAGTACAGGAATACAAAAGTTAGTGTCATCTGTCCAGACGCTATTTGAACATACAACACATCGGTATATGAGGAAAGTCGCCTCTTTGTATTTAGACGTGTATCGCAGCCTTTACGGGCGACACAGAAGTGAATGAACTATGTAGAAGCACATAACTTGAGACCATATTATCGGTCATTGCCTATGGCACGGCACAAAGGAAACTTTATTTAAATTTGAGTAACAGGCACTCTATTTACTCACAGTACGAGTACGTATTTTTGTAGAAAGCTCATTTTTCTGTGTGTATCTACCTACAAGCCTTTTGGTTAGCGGGTTTGGAAACCTTTCATGTAGTGGGAGAGATACGTTGCCAACAGTAATTTATCAGATCGATGACCGTTAGACCAACAAAAACGCTAACACTGTTCGAGAAAAAAAGCTTTTGCTCTATAATGCTTCTATTAAGAGCCGCCAGGCGTACATGCAAGCGATCATGTTATAGAATGGAGAGCCCGCATTTCATGCCAGATCACGTGCTGAGTAAACATAAGTTAATTGAGGATTCCCGAATGTTTACAGTGACGTATTGGTTCTTGCATTAAATACAGAATTGTAATTACATTATCCAAACACAGGGAAAGCAAACACTGGGACGACAGTTGGCATCTGGATCTCATTGCTCTACACATTCACACAGTTTGCGGTGAACCATTGCGCATGTTACGCTAGTTGGAAAGATTTCGACAGCCGGATGGTAACAGACGCCTTTTTGCGCCATGAACGGAACAGCACACGAGCTGGACAGCAGCTTAAGCTGCGTGCAGTCGGCAGTGCATCTCCATGTCACATGTAAATGAGGTTGCAAACACACATATGGGACCTATAAAAATACTCGGAGAAACATTGGAGTGTATTTGCACCCACTGAAACAAGTCTGAAAATGTTTTGTTGCTCAGTTATTATCGTATGTAAAGGACACTGTACGATTGCACGTGATCCTTTAGCAGTTGTCGGCTCATACGAGGACGAGATAAAATATTTTGTGCTGGGCAGAGTTCATGCAAAATAAAATTTTTATTCTAATGATGGCGAATGTTATCATGCAAAATAAAATTTTTATTCTAATGATGGTGAATGTTATAGAGTAACGTCAGTCATGTCCCAGCTTCTTACACATTTTTAAAATGATTACGATGTATACACTTACAAGGAATCTCTTGAGTGCGAGATCCCAAAACCAAAAGATTTTTATGGCATTCGATGCCGCACATATTGTCTACCTTGCAACTACAATATTGGCTGCTAAAGGCAGCAGGGGAGGGACTGGAGGTATCCATGGGTGAGCACAGCTTGAGGGTACGGAGCGTAGTTAAACTGCTCAGTCGACAAGTAATTCACGACAGTGCTACAGTGCCAGTGGTGTTGATAAATAGCAGAGCAATGGAAGCGATAAACAAAGCAAACACTGTATTATATCTCCAGCAACATTTCCCGAAGTTTACATTTCGTCAGAAAGGAACGCAAGAAATTTCCGCAGAACTAGAAAGGAGCGACACATGAAATATCAGAGTTCCTGCAAAATGAGTAAGTGGAATGTGTGGTGCCGACTGTGCGGACAATGTACGAGAGGAGTACATTGATGACGATACTTGCTAAGCAAGTGCAAGTGCTATTGAAAAAGGTATTCATCTTTTGGATCTGCATCTCTTTCTTTCTTTCCGTGTTTGCAGTTAAATTATAGGTTCCGCCTATATGCAAAAACACTGTTTCCTTCTTTTTACCCAAACATGTTTTGTTACAGATATGTAAACATGAGTAATAATAAATATATACACAGAACGTTTCGCCACACCGAAATCACGGTTTTTAAAAATGGAGGGATGTGTTAACTCTCCGATGAAATTAACATTTACATCGTTTGGTTTGCAGATGACAAGCTATCAGTGCAGGACATCAGACAGATGGTCCTGCAAAACCATATAACGTGAAATCAGAGAGAGAAGGAAAACGAATAAAAATTTTCTTTAGGCCTCACTTTGTTAGATCAGTTACAACCTAATAAGCCGGCCTGTGTGGCCATGCGGTTCTAGGCGCTTCAGTCTGGAACCGCGTGACAGCTACGGTCGCAGGTTTGAATCCTGCCTCGGGCATGAATGTGTGTAATGTCCTTAGGTTAGTTAGGTTTAAGTAGTTCTAAGTTCTAGGGGACTGATGATTCAGATGTTAAGTCCCATAGTGCTCAGAGCCATTTGAACCATTTGAACAACCTAATAAATGTTCACATTTTACAGTTTTCAGTAAACAAAACATACTGATGGAGTCATAGAGGTGCCGAAACATGTTTGGGTAAAAAGAAAAAAACAGTGTTTTTGCATAAAGGCTGAACCTATGTCTATAATTGAAACAAGTGTCGATATATGTAGTTCATCATCCTTGTCGAACAGGAAGCCACAAGTTCTGTCTCCAGTGGAGCAAAGTAAAGGATAATCGTTGTCGAAGGAGCTGGTACTAAACATAATTACGTACGTGGAAGGTCATCCACGGCGTAGTAAAAAAAAAGTCCGCTGCAATGTGATCATGTAATGCATAAGAAAAACTGTAGACGTTCAAGGGAGGACAAGGTGCGCTTCTTAAAATACTGGTGTTTACGCGTTTCAAGAATGCTCGTTACAATTTACAGGATGTGCATGATAGTGACCTACTACGATGTGCACATATCAAACCGCGCGCAACATAGAGTACAGTGATTTCAAGAGAAGCAATGGATGGTTTTATAGCTTCAAACAGTGTTATAGAATTGGAGGAAATAAGATAACGAGCTTTCAACAAAGCGTCAACTTGACGATGCACAGAAAACTGCGGAATCGACCCGAAAGTTTGCAGAAGAGGCAAACAATGTTATCTCATCGTTCAGTATGGAATTTGTTGTCAGTTCCGACCTCGGGCCAGTCTGGGTTTATAAAGAAAATTCATGTGAAAGGAATACCGGAAATTAGAGGTACCAAGAGAGGTGTATCAAGATCAAATAATATCAATGCCTTAACGCACTCGTATACAATTATTCCGACTGTTAATGTGGATGGTAAATTGGCTGAAAAGTTATTTAATGTGGTGCGAGAAGTTGGAGGTGCACTGCCCCCTACGATTCTTTCTAGTGTCAGCGATCTTGCAAGCGCAGTAGGGAATATTTATGTTACAGCAAGCAAGAGTTAGAAAATTGGCGTAGGAGGACTACATCTATAGTATGAGCACTGCTTTTGGCCAAGAGCTGATTAAAATAAATTGCTTTTATTCGATTCCAGGTCTGCGTATGAATGAATATCATACTACTTTAAAGCAGCCGGCCGGTGTGGCCGAGGGGTTCTAGGCGCATCAGTCCGGAACCGCGCGACCGCTACGGTCGCAGGGTCGAATCCTGTCTCGGGCATGGATGTGTGTGATGTCGTCAGGTTAGTTAGGTTTAAGTAGTTCTAAGTCTAGGGCACTGATGTCCTCAGATGTTAAGTCCCATAGTGTTTAGAGCCATTTGAACCATTTTTTTTTTTTTTTTTTACTTTATAGCAAACTATCCTTCTGAAAAGTGTGTGATATTGCAATCCATACCACCTGACTAACTGAACAAATTCAGCCCCTCGATGTTTGTTTTCTCCCGAGCCAATAAAACATGTTATCGCACCATCTGCAGCTACGCCTTACATGATAGCTAGTTTCACAGTAAGCTCCACGACAGACGGTTCCCCAATGGGGTGCATCTTATCATATTCCAGCCGTTCTCATCACTCCGTTACATCAACACGATTCTATATGCATTCTTTAAGAGTGGATACTTAGCTGAACTTGCTGCACGGTTTGTAGCTCACAAAGATTTCGCCTTCTATCTTGATGGTGCGAACCTTTATGATCAGTGTGGCGCGCCATTTTCCATTCGTTGTTCATGGTGCAAGTCAACAGTTTGTGAATGTTTACGATTTCCATTTTGTGAAATGTAATACGTACATCCTACAGAAGTTTGGTCTCTGAACCTCCCGGACACTCATATTCTACTGATGACCTTGCTGTTTGGTCCACTTCTCGAATCAACCAACCAACCAACACCGAGTTTCCGTCGCCCTCCTGATACACAAGGTGACTTATTAGCAGCTAGTATTCCTCCTGTCGTAATTGTTAACACAACTTTCAAATGAGCCTGGACTTGCGACCTCGTACTCAAGGATTTCCTTGTTAGTTGAGGTGAACAAACAGGAATGCTGGGTCGTTAGAAATTTCTTTGTTTTGAATGGTTGTCCAAAAATGAGGAGAATCTTTTCTTTCATTAAACGCTTCCCCAGGACAGTAACCGCGGAAGAAGACATCAATAAAGCGCACAGTATAGTTTTAGATGATGTACTGTTAAAGATGTCGGAAATGGCTACTGCTACAATATTCCAGAAGAATCTCTGCGGCACCTTTCACATGATGAATCAACTCTGAATACGCATCGTCCTAGGTGGATGCTGTATATGCTGAACTCTTATAAAAAAACAAATGTGTGACCGAATTTCTCACAAGGGAACCTCCCAATCGCACCCCCCCACCCCCCTTAGATTTAGTTATACGTTGGCACAGTGGACAGGCCTTGAAAAACTGAACACAGATCAATCGAGAAAACAAGAAAAAGTTGTCTGGAACTATGACAAAAATAAGCAAAATATACAAAATGAGTAGTACATGCGCAAGATAAGCAACATCAAGGATAACGTGAGTTCAGGAGCGCCGTGGTCCCGCGGCTAGCGTGAGCAGCTGCGTAAGGAGAGGTCCTTGGTTCAAGTTTTCCCTCGAGTCAAAAGTTTAATTTTTTATTTTCAGACAATTATTATCTGTCCGCCAGTCCGTCCGATGCGAGGTAACTGCGCCGTAGTATGGGGACGCTACACCTAAACAAACAACGAAACATCCACAAGAAAACCTAAACCGGGCAAGGTAGAAGAATCTTTTTACCCATTCGCCAAGTGTACAAGTTAGTTGGGTCGACAACATATTCCTGTCATGTGACGCACATGCCGTCACCAGTGCCGTATAGAATATATCAGACGTGTTTTCCTGTGAAGGAATCGGTTGACTTATGACCTTGGGCCGGCCGCGGTGGCCGTGAGGTTCTGGCGCTGCAGTCCGGAACCGCGGGACTGCTACGGTCGCAGGTTTGAATCCTGCCTCGGGCATGGCTGTGTGTGATGTCCTTAGGTTAGTTAGGTTTCAGTAGTTCTAAGTTCTAGGGGACTTATGACCTAAGATGTTGAGTCCCATAGTGCTCAGAGCCATTTGAACCATTTTTTATGACCTTGCGATCAAATGTTTTCTGTTCCCATTGGAGACGTACGTCCTTTCGTCTTCTAATCGCACGGTTTTGCGGTGCGGTCGCAAAACACAGACACTAAACTTATTACAGTGAACAGAGGCGTCAACAAATGAACGGACAGACCATAACTTTGCGAAAATAAGGAAAGTAAACTTTTTAGTCGAGGGTAGACTTGAACCAAGGACCTCTCGTGGCGCAGCTGCTCAGGCTAACCATGGAACCACGGCGCTCCTGAGCCCACATTCTCCTTGATGTTGCTTATCTTGCACATGGACTACTCAGTTTGTATATTTTGCTAATTTTTCTCATAGTTCCACACAACTTTTTCCTGTTTTCTCGATTGATCTATGTTCAGTTTTTCAAGGTCTATCCATTGTGCCAACTTATAACTAAATCTGAGGGGGGTGCGATGGGAAGGTTCCCTTGTCAGTAATTTTTGCTCTGTTTGAAAAATAAAGCAACTGATTACAATGCGCTCATTTGTTACCATGGATAATATGTAATTTCAGCACTTCATGCCATAACGATTAATACAATGAATGAAGGGCGGTAGCCCCTGCAACGAAAATGTGTATTTCATCCTCCGAAAGGGTTGTGGTCAGTGCAGTAAGGTTTTCCTCTTATACCTGTAGTTTACCTTGTAAACAGGTCCGACAATAGCTGACGAATGTTACTCAGATAATCTGGGCAAGATAACAAAGGCATTTCATATACTCATTCATGAAAAACTCACCCCATATTTGGGACGCTCTGACTTTAACTTTTCACCGTTTCACATAAGAATTTTTCCCGTTGTCACTTATTAACAGAATTTTGTAGAAGTGCATACAGTTTTCGATTTCTGACACGGATTAATTTTCGGTGATTTTCAATGGGAGTCGACAGTTTTGCATGAGTTGCAGGAGATGTTGAATAATCGCTTCATTTGTAATGTCCGTTTCACAAAAACATTCTTTTACGTGTTCCAAATTACGAAAGTCCAAGGATATTTATTCTACTTATCGAGATGTTGTATTAGACGCCATTTAAATGTAGCTAAGATGCGCTGTAGGTCCTTCTTGTAGAACCAGTCTGATTCTTCGTGTTGGGAGGAGTATATTCTGCGGTCTTTAATCCCCAACAATGAATATGTTGTATTAGATGTCATTTAAATGTAACTATGATGCGTTGTAGGCCCTTCTTGTATAACAAGTCTGTTACTTCTTACTGCGAAGAGTATATTCTGCGGTATGTAATTCCCAACAGTGAATAGTTTGTTGTTTCAATAACAACTAAAAATTTACGGTTGCTTACATGATACTTTTCCCAATAACTGGATGAGGAAACTACCCCCAGTATACTTTAGTACCAGTGCTCCTGCACACCATATATGTCCCAATAACGATGGTTTCCACAATTTAAAACAAAAAAATCAAGCGACTATTAGCTCAGAAGGGGGTTCGTCATCAGTATCAATGTCGGTAACTCGAGAGTGGCAGTGATCCAATTTGCGAAGTATCTGTACGGCACCTTTCGCATGAAGAATCAACTCTGAATAAGCATCATCCTAGGTGGATATTGTATCTGCTGAACTCTTATAAGAGAATGTCACTCTTAAGGGCCCTGGTTCGATTCCCGGCTGGGTCGGAGATTTTCTCCGCTCGGGGATTGGGTGTTGTGTTGTCGCCGGCCGCGGTGGTCTAGCGGTTCTAGGCGCTCAGTCCGGAACCGCAGGACTGCTACGGTCGCAGGTTCGAATCCTGCCTCGGGCATGGATGTGTGTTATGTCCTTAGGTTAGTTAGGTTTAAGTAGTTCTAAGTTCTAGGGGACTGATGACCACAGATGTTAAGTCCCATAGTGCTCAGAGCTATTTGAACCATTTTTTGTTGTGTTGTCATCATCATCATTTCATCCCCATCGACGCGCAGGTCGCCGAAGTGGCGTCAACACGAAAGACCTGCACCGGGCGAACGGTCTACCCGGCGGGAGGCCCTCGTCACACGACATTCATACACTCCTGGAAATTGAAATAAGAACACCGTGAATTCATTGTCCCAGGAAGGGGAAACTTTATTGACACATTCCTGGGGTCAGATACATCACATGATCACACTGACAGAACCACAGGCACATAGACACAGGCAACAGAGCATGCACAATGTCGGCACTAGTACAGTGTATATCCACCTTTCGCAGCAATGCAGGCTGCTATTCTCCCATGGAGACGATCGTAGAGATGCTGGATGTAGTCCTGTGGAACGGCTTGCCATGCCATTTCCACCTGGCGCCTCAGTTGGACCAGCGTTCGTGCTGGACGTGCAGACCGCGTGAGACGACGCTTCATCCAGTCCCAAACATGCTCAATGGGGGACAGATCCGGAGATCTTGCTGGCCAGGGTAGTTGACTTACACCTTCTAGAGCACGTTGGGTGGCACGGGATACATGCGGACGTGCATTGTCCTGTTGGAACAGCAAGTTCCCTTGCCGGTCTAGGAATGGTAGAACGATGGGTTCGATGACGGTTTGGATGTACCGTGCACTTGTAACCTCCCCCCTCACTTATCGACCTTAATGACAGTGAAAAATGAAACCGCGTGTACCTAATGGGAGTTTTAGAAAAGCAATCGTCACCGAAGTTAACCTGTCGGTAAAGAGGGAGGAAAGGGTTACATCTTAATGAAAGGAAATGTGCTAATGAAACTGGTGGAAATTAGTTTTGAAAAGGGCTAAAGTTAATAAAGAAAGTAAATGTGCGGCCGTTACGTTAACAATTAACTAGCGGTAATTAGATATTTGAGATTTGGGGGAAATCACGGTCGCCAGTCCTAAGGACAATTACTATAGTAACTGATAAAGAAAGGTTATTACACATATAATTAACACTAGAAGCGTGGCAACTGAAGGTTGACACGTGTAGTGTGAAAACTGAAAGTTTGTCAGAAGTAATAAATTTCGCTACACTCTGACTTAATTTAGCAAAAGAATTAATAAAACCGGAAAATCGAAAGTTAATTTAGTGACTGAAGTTAATAGTGAGCTTTCTTTCTGACACATCGAAATCCAGTAAAATACGGTTAGTCTTGGACTACCTCAACAATCATTTCAAAAGCTACTTGAATCTACGCAATTTAGAAATAAGAGAATTAACTTTGAACTTGAATTAAATGATTCTGAACAATTAACAATAGTAAAATTTAGTACGTACCAAGCTGAGCTGCAGTCACAGGTAAGCTAAAATACGGTAACAAAGCTCGCACTCTTAATTCGTGCTTGTGTAATCTGAATATTGTAGCCAGCTATTAATGCCATAATTGAACTTTGAAATTAAAGCAGTGAAAACGAGTTAGCTATATTACTTTAATGCTGGCGTTTGAATTTCAACGACACTCGGGTTCATTTCGGAAAAGGAAGGGACTCTGCTTGGTGATGCAATTGGGACAATGAGCAACAAACGTTCATGCTAAGTTGCTGTAATTATAGTTACGAAAATGGAACAAGATTAAAAGCTGAGGTCTGCCATACAGCTCTAAAACTTTACGTGCGTCCAGTCTTCCTTGTCGGTTGATTGAAGGTTTGAAGCCGTCGGTCGAGGAGGTGGCGACAGTCACTCATTGTCAGCCGTCGCTGTTGCAGAAGCTGGATGTTGGCGCGCCTTCTTCTCGACACGGTCACCAGGCGAAACGGGCTCTTGATGTGCGCCAGCTAATGCTTCCCGTCCGCGACACCATGTCAGAAACTACCATCGCGAGTCGAGCGCAATTACATGCTACCAAACCCCGAAAGCGCGGCAACTCGCGGGAGCGTCACACAACACCTGCTCCACTCGCTACTCCCGCCAGACTCTCACTGTTCTGCCCGCGCTCCACGCGGCAGAGTTAACACTACTAAAGATCCTACACACTTTGATTCGTCACACGACCTATCGACGTAATCGTTCGATAGCAGTTTTCCCTAGGCAAGACCCAGCGTAAAAATACAAATAATATTTACGAAACAAACCAATTATACATCGACATGAGTGCATAAATATATATATATAAACAGTAAAACAATTACAATATATAAAGAGACAGAAATGTCATATCTTGAGGTAACAAAACAAGGAAAAAAATAATAGTACAATAGATGGAAATAGGAGGATATGCATTTCCGGCGTTACACACTATTCAGTGTCCCCTCGACGATCACCAGTGGTGTACGGCCAGTGTAGGAGATCGCTCCCCACACCATGATGCCGGGTGTTGGCCCTGTGTGCCTCGGTCGTATGCAGTCCTGATTGTGGCGCTCACCTGCACGGCGCCAAACACGCATACGACCATCATTGGCACCAAGGCAGAAGCGACTCTCATCGCTGAAGACGACACGTCTCCATTCGTCCCTCCATTCACGCCTGTCGCGACACCACTGGAGGCGGGCTGCACGATGTTGGGGCGTGAGCGGAAGACGGCCTAACGGTGTGCGGGACCGTAGCCCAGCTTCATGGAGACGGTTGCGAATGGTCCTCGCCGATACCCCAGGAGTAACAGTGTCCCTAATTTGCTGGGAAGTGGCGGTGCGGTCCCCTACGGCACTGCGTAGGATCCTACGGTCTTGGCGTGCATCCGTGCGTCGCTGCGGTCCGCTCCCAGGTCGACGGGCACGTGCACCTTCCGCCGACCACTGGCGACAACATCGATGTACTGTGGAGACCTCACGCCCCACGTGTTGAGCAATTCGGCGGTACGTCCACCCGGCCTCCCGCATGCCCACTATACGCCCTCGCTCAAAGTCCGTCAACTGCACATACGGTTCACGTCCACGCTGTCGCGGCATGCTACCAGTGTTAAAGACTGCGATGGAGCTCCGTATGCCACGGCAAACTGGCTGACACTGACGGCGGCGGTGCACAAATGCTGCGCAGCTAGCGCCATTCGACGGCCAACACCGCGGTTCCTGGTGTGTCCGCTGTGCCGTGCGTGTGATCATTGCTTGTACAGCCCTCTCGCAGTGTCCGGAGCAAGTATGGTGGGTCTGACACACCGGTGTCAATGTGTTCTTTTTTCCATTTCCAGGAGTGTATATTACTTGTATTTCAAAAGCTCCTGCTACAGTCATTACTATTATACAGCTTGAAAGCCTTCCACTGGAAAATGGCATACGCTATTATGTGAGGACGAGGTGTTATTAAACGTTGTTACCAAAAATCTCGAAAAGTAATTGACCGATTTACTTCTTTAAGGTCTTCCGATGACACTGCAGGTCTGTCAAAGACTGTAAAGAACACGGATGATCAGCTGAACAGAATGGATAGTGTCTTGAAATGAGGTTATAAGAAGAACATCAATAAAGGTAAGTTTAGGACAGTGGCATATAGTATAGTTAAGTGAGGTGGTACTGAGGAAATCACATTAGGAAATGAAACGTTAGAAGTACAAGCGTATGCTGAAAAGTAATGCCTCCGAATGTGTTCGTGAAAACTTTTACAGCTTGATAAGGAAAACAAACTTTATTAACACTGTACGTCAGGGCCAGCCAGAAATTCTTCACGCGTGCGGTTCTCCCGCACATGCGTGCACGCCGCAGCCGTCAGCGTTCATGTAGTGCACGTTTCTACACACAGATGTCGCTTTATCCACTTGCTGGGATACTCTGTACCGGCGTATTCTAGTGCTCTTTCCACAGCTTGCAAACCAACCATAGGAAGGTATTTCGCGTATTAAACATTTAAAATACTGTCACAGTCCACTCATTGAGACGTCTACTTTTATGTTAACAGTTTAACCCAGTAAGACAAGTAATACAGTTAACAACCGTGGGTTTTTATTAAGGCAGCTTGACTGACGGCACGTAAATACAAGTAATGTTTTTGATATAGTATTTAAGAAAGAGAGCACTTAGCGACTTCCAGTGAACCTTATTCATGATTTCAAATAACATTAAACTAATGCAAGGTTTCCTATAACTAATTCTCGGTGCCCTCAGTTACACCCACATCATTTGTGTCTCACTGACCTCTGAACAGAATGATAACCGCAGACCTCTCGATGATCACCTGTTATTTCAATACCATTATTGCCATATCTTTCATCAGTTCCGTCTGAAATATGCATTATAACCGACAATTGGATGAATGTTATGTTTTATCGATTTCAGCTGAGCGTAGCCCTTCACACATTAAAAAAAGAAACCCTAAATGTAAGTATACATTGGAACAATCAGTTTAATGACCAATTTTCCTGATAATAATGTAACATGGAGCAGAATGAGGCAATAATGCACAGTTAGGAAACAATAATTTTTAATTATAAAAATAAATCCAAACATGTTTATCACTGGTCATGAGAAATGATATAGTTAATATCGGGCACAAAAAATGGCTCTGAGCACTATGGGACTTAACATCTGAGGGCATCAGTCCCCTAGAACTTAGAACTACTTAAACCGAACTAACCTAAGGACAGCACACACATCCATGCCCGAGGCAGGATTCGAACCTGCGACCGTAGCGGTCGCGCGGTTCCAGACTGAAACGCCTAGAACCGCTCGGCCACTCCGACCGGCAGGGGCACAAAAGCACGGCTCATTGACAAACGCAAGCAGTTGCGAAGCTTTTCATCACTTATGCCTAGTCGAAACCTTGATTTATTCATTTTCATCACCGAGAATAATCTTTCACGAACATATGTCGACCCGAACATTGCCATAACTCTCGCGGCTTCTCGGTGTAGGCGTGGAAATTTTTGTTGTGAAAAATTTTCGTAAAATTCTTTTGTTCTTAGCACTGCAAAGAACTTGTCTTTCAGTTTTGCATTGCACTGTAGGTCGATCAGCTCCATCTGTAGATCATTCGGAGCATCTTCGACGACGAAAACGGTCGAGCAAAGAGGCGAATGACAGGAGACAAACTCGTAACATCTGCAAATCGTGCTCGAAATTGTTCCTTAGTTTTTACAATTATTGACACGTATTCTTGAAATCTAGCACTTTCATTGATCAGTCCAAGAGTCGGGAAATGTCCAGTGTTTTCTGTCAATAGCTGGCTCTCCCAAAGCGCAAGCTTCCTTTCAAAGGCATTTACTTTTTCCAACATGTCAGACATTAAATTATTTTCACCTTACAAACTGACGTTCAGGCTGTTCATGTGAGACGTAATGTCTACGAGAAATGCAAGGTCTGATATCCAACAAGGGTCTTCCAACATAGGTTCACTTTTTCCCTTCTCATGTAAGAATGTTACCTTGACCAAACGTAAATCAAAAAATATTTTCAGCATTTTACCTCGACTGAGCCAGCGTACTTCGGTATAGTAAGGTATGTCGCCGTACTCCACTCCTAATTCCTCCTAGAACCGCCGAAACTGACGATGCGTAAGCCCATGTGTCTTCAGATAGTTTACAGTACGCACAACAATTTGCATGACGGTTGCTAACGTTACTGATTTTGCACAAAGCGCCTCTCCATGCACAATGCAGTGAATTCCATACAACGTCTCGTCTGTGCGCCCTAGCTTTTTGCGCATCCGTGCTATGAGTCCTCTCTTATGGCCTTGTATTCATGGTGCTCCATCTGTGGTCACTGAGACTAACCGATTCCAGTCCATACCGACACCTCAATCGCTTGATCGACAGCTTGGAGTAAGTTCGCAGCTGTAGTAGTCCCTTTCAAAGGTACTAAGTCCAAAACGTCCTCTGTTACACGAAGTGCGTCATCGACACCTCGTATGTATATCACAATCTCGGCTGTATCTGTAAGATCTGTTGCTTCATCGAGCACAACAGAGAAAGCAACGAAGTCTTTACCCTTATTTATTAGCTGCCTGTGCACATCGCCGGCCATAGCACTGATACGTCTTGTCACTGTTTGGATAGACTGATTTCTTGAAACCTGCTAACGTTCGTGGGACACACAAGTTATACAGCATCAGTTAGACAACATTTCACAAACTCCCCTTCGGAAAAGGGTTTCCCAGATTGTGCAATTCTTAATGCGATATTAAAACTTGCTTGCAGTGAAAATTTAGTGTGGGTGTCATTCTGGAAAATTTAAAACAGTACAGTGTACAGGGTACAGTAAAATATACATAAATGTAACACAAGAAACTAAGAGTTCAAGAAGTATCTGTAAAATCGAGTTGATGTGTCTCATCCATTTTCTTAAGGACACTTAATTTTGCTTGCCATCCTTCACTGTTGTATACACTACACTCGTCTTTGTGATATGTATTGTAATGTCTTACAATTGAAAACCTACTCTGGCAGCCTATTATTCGGAGGCACAGCAAACACTAAGTTTTCACCAACGGCTACAAAAAAGAATTGCAGTTCCCAGTCATTTTTAAACGACTGAGAACGTAGATCTCCCGTCCTTTGCTTTTTCACAGTACATGCCATTTCTCGGTACTTCTCTTGTTAAGGTTATGGTCACCAGGGGTAAACGAGACTCAATATGTTGCGCTCTTGCTTGTACCACATAAACAGGGAAGTGGAGCCGCCGCCGTTCATTTAGGACACACGTCTAATAACAGATGTCGCTGTCGCTCGCTGTCACACACGTGCGCACAAGTGCAGCACTTCCGCACGTCTGCACACTGTGCAGCGTTTGGCCGGCCCTGCTGTACGTCTTTATCCTTCACATTTCTCCCAACGGGAAACCACTTTGTCGAAACCGTTGCTGTGGAATGTTTGTTGACGAAGCAAGTCTCAATGCACACAAGGAAAACACACGCACACTGCGCAGGTCGAATGGCACAAAGAAGTGTTGGTGTGGAAACTGCTCACAATATGATATCTCGTAAACGACACGCTTACAATCCTGCAACAAACACCGCTGATATTTTAATTTACCCCACTTCTGGTTTGTTAATGTCAATAGGAGTCGTTCCGTTGAAAAAATGTATTTTTGCACAAAAATACATTCTCTTAAGTCTTATTACAATCTGTTTATTGCCTAATTGCACGAGCCGCTGACTGCCAATCCATTTTCTGAAAACCGCAATGTTTGGGATGCAAGTTTCAGATGATTCACCCTATAAAACTCTTGTATGCCCTAAATGTGCTATAAGGTTTGTTAATTATCACAGAGGTTTGGGTATTATACACATAACCGTGATGTACCAGCACAATAATAGGTATTATCTGTGTTCTTCAGCCCAAGTTTTGTGTTTTAGCTTTGATGTATACTTTTGCTTAAATATTCATTTATTTATTTGTGGATTAATTAACCTTGGATTAGGGTCAACTCCCCGTCTCTTACGTAAAATCAGGTATTCTACATATTTGTTGTCGGATTAATTGGTTCAAATGGCTCTGAGCACTATGGGACTCAACTGCTGAGGTCATTAGTCCCCTAGAACTTAGAACTAGTTAAACCTAACTAACCTAAGGACATCACAAACATCCATGCCCGAGGCAGGATTCGAACCTGCGACCGTAGCGGTCTTGCGGTTCCAGACTGCAGCGCCTTTAACCGCACGGCCACTTTGGCCGGCCTGTCGGATTAATTATGATAATAATTTTGTAAGTTTGCCCTAGTATATAACACTGTAAAACATTTAGTAATTACGACAACTTTCGAGGGGTTGTAGAGGGTGGCTTGAGGAACTAATTGAGGATCGGAATCCGTGTCGGCAAACGTAATCCTATGATGCTTCAGAGCGTCATAGTTATAAGCGCCAGCTGATGCCTCTAGACCACTCCTTCGGCAGTAAACGTAACGTGACCTTGTACACTAACAGGCCTTAGGCGGAACGTCTCGAAATGTTGTTAGTCATTCAGTCGTCGCCACTGATTCTCACGTCACCAGTGGAGAAAAGGGAGCTAGGTACCGCGCAGAATAGCCTTGTCTCCTATGAAGGCGATGCTCTATTGCCTCGAGAAAAGGGTACGATCCGTAGTTTATTTTTGTTCTGGAATCCTCCAATATCTAAAATATTTCTGGTGTGCAGAAAAAAGAATAAACTTCAGATGGAAACCTGTGTTTCAAACCATCATCCACTGAGGCAACAAAGCATTGGATTCATAGGAGACAAGGCCTGTCTACGTAGCAGCTAATTACATCTTCTCCAATACTGATCGTGACTGAGTAATAATCAACATTTCGAGACTTTCCGACTATGGTTCGCCAGCGTGCAAGGTCACCTTTGCTGCCAAAGTGGGTGCCCTGATGGCAGCCGCCAGCGCCTACATCTTCGACACAATGCATAGTCTTTGTATGATGCCTCCGGACACGGGTTCCTATCGCTCTATATCCCCTCGAAGTTCGCCGCAACATTTATGGGACACCTTACACACTGCAGAAAGAGAAAAAAAATATATGTAAAGTTTACATTCGTCACAAGAGCAATAATAGGAACAAGTTACAGGAAGGTAGATTTAATCGATGGGGGCTAGCAGCAAAGTCATGAGAGGAGGGGTGGAAGAGGGGGAGAGAGGCGAATGTGATAAAACACAATTGAGGACTGAGATATGAAAAGAACAAGATGCGTAATGGGAAGATTATGGCAGCATTAGCTTTACTGTTTAATAGAGGCGAAAACTAGGTGTGCACCTGAAACTTCAGAGAAAGTAGTAGAAGGAAGTGTTTCAGCTTCTCCAGAAAAGCAACAAGGCTGTGTAAAAAGAGCAGGGTAACTTATTCCAGTGACGGACGACAACAACACAGAAGGAAAAAATGGTTCAAATGGCTCTGAGCACTATGGGACTCAACTACTGTGGTCATCAGTCCCCTAGAACTGAGAACTACTTAAACCTAACTAACCTAAGGACATCACACACATCCACGCCCGAGGCAGGATTCGAACCTGCGACCGTAGCAGTCGCACGGTTCAGGACTGCGCGCCTAGAACCGCGAGACCACCGCGGCCGACAATACAGAAGGACATTGAGGATGTGCACAGTTATGTTATTTCATAGGTGAAAACTGGTATTTCGAGTATTTATCCATCTAGCGACAACATATAGTGTCCAGCTGAGACGTGCATCCTAAGTTACGTAGAAGTTCTTCATTGTTGTTGGTAAGGAACCGGAATATCGTCGACACGAATAGGAGGTATTTCGCAGAATCCAGAAGTTATTAATTTCTAATGGAATTTTATAATTAATTTGGAATTTGTCGCATTTATTTTATGTCTCGAATTCTCTGCCTATCTTCCCAATGAAAACAGTTTGTCATTCACGTGGACGATGGCGGTACTGATATCTTCAAATCTCGCACTTGGGTAAAGCTGGAGACCGTCAACAAGGAGATGATATTTGCAGCAGGGCAGAACCAAGTTCCACTGACATACAAGGAAAGCAGTAGTGGGTCCAAGAGTGATTTCTGTGGCACTCCCGAGTGATCATGATTCCAGGACGATTTTTCATTCCCGCAGACAACACAGTGCTGTTGACGATGTGTGTATGAGGACTGAAGCGACGAATGAAAATTTCTACAGGGCCAGGATTCGAATTAGGGTCTCCTGCTGAATAGGCAGATGCGCTAACCATTGTGCCACCCTGGCATAGTGGCTTTGCAAAACTTCGCAGTCTACCCTAGCAAGCCTCAGCGCACTTGGTATTCCTCTCAAACTGGAACATCATTGCAGCGGCTATCCAGTTGTATTTCAATAGCACCTCAGCATCGAACGAAGCGGAGGACTCTGCCTGAAACCAAGATGCCATTTCAGGTTTCAAACTTCTATGACGTATAAACGCGGGCTGAAGTGGTGAATAAATAACAAGGGGGCTGAGGTGTGAACATAAATTTGGATTGAGGAGGGAGGCGTGCTAGGTTAGTCTGTGCGGCTGTGCAAAGCCACTGTGCCAGGGTGGCGTAATGGTTAGCGCATCTATCTAGTGAGCTTGATCCTGTAAGACTCCTTTCCTCCCTTGGCTCTGGAAGAGCGGGAATGGGACATTGAGGCCAGACCTCGAAAGACGACCCCTGCCCTCTTTGCCCCTGACCTTCCTCTCGGGTCCTCTAAAAAAAAACCGTGAGCAGAAGACCCGGGTTCGAATCCTGGCCTTGGTACAAATTTTCATTTGTCGCTTGTCTCCGTATATACATCATTGACGACTGAGACTTGAAAAGGTCTTTGGAACCATATAGTTACATAGTTTCATTTTGATACTGCTGTCTGTTTTTCAAGTTGCCTTGAATCCACTTCACCACACCACCTGAAAATTTTACTGAGTAGTGTGTCAAACTTAACGGTGGCAAACGCTTTACTGAGGTCTAGTATTGGTAATTTTGTGGCCTCACGGTTTTCCACCGCATATATCAGGTCATCAGTTACCTCAATTAACGCAGTATTTGTTTTAAACATAAATTCCGTACATATATTACTTTTACAAAAATTATTTCTTTACAGTCATTGATTCTGAGGATCTTATGTGCACTCCACATTAAACTGTGTAGCCATATGTGTGCCATGCTCACTAGGCAACAGAAGCTTTGTTAGTGTACACACAGCGATGTTGACTATTTTATATCTATGTACTAGGTATTATACTTGATTAGTTACTTCATGCGTTAGTTATTGCCGTCAACACCATTAATACATCAAGCCATTCAATTCCACTAGAAGTGATTTTAAGTTCACAATCAATACATCAAGCCATTCAATTCCACTAGAAGTGAATTTAAATTCACAATATCTCACGGTATGCTTACCAATCGTACGCATAGCGTTCGATTATATGAACTTCAACTGAATTCGACGTCTGACTGGACAGCGTGCCATTTATCAATCCGCCCACAGTGCGCCAGCAGCTACTACTGACATATTACAGTAATCTAGGCTCAATATATACGATGATTCTACCACTTTGGCGAAGTTTCTGTAGACCTGAGTGAGGACTCGCATTTAGAACGACTGAGGTTCAAATTTCCGTCAGGTCATTCAGATTCATTTTGTGTGTTTTCCCTAAATTTCACAATGCAGATTCCCTCTTGAAAGTACAGAATCACTTTCCTTCGACCATGCTTGTCCATACAAGCTTTAGATCTGTCCGTATCGTCACTGAAATAACTATAGACCGTAATTTTCGGTGACGAAATGACATACTGTTTAAGGAGATCAGTGACTGACTTATTTCAAAGTTTGATAATGTTTCAAACGGTCATTTTTATGATACAATCATAACCAGTTTCGGCCAACAATGCCCACCTTCAGGTGCTATTGGTCGCATTTGGTGAATAAACGCTCACACATCGTGAAACTAATGTTCCTTCCTTTCTTTTTCACAAGGATTTTAGTGCAGGCAGATTTAGGGAACTGCTATACATAAATTAGAAATCCAACATAAAAAAATGAACTCACTGTCAGATGCTCTTGATAACAGTCTGTGCTACAAATAAACCGATATAATTATCAGACGAAAATAGTAATTTCATCGTTAAAATTGTAAGAGTTGTTATTTTTTAACGGCGGACTGTTTATAATTTTATGTGTATAGCACTATTATCTAGAAAATAAAAAACAAAAATATACCGTCCAGACTATGATGAGAAATTCGTCATTACGGATATTTGATTGAAAATTACAAACAAGACACAGCATACACCAGAATATCGACATATTTTTAAATTCCTTTCTACTTTCACCATATTACGAGCCTAATTTTTGTTTCCTAGCGTATGTCACAAATATTTTATCAAAAGTACATATGTAAAACGTATTATCAAAAGTACATATGTAAATTAAAGATAAAATTTCTATATTTCTCTGTTTTGGATTTGAATATAATGTAAATAAAAAAGGTCCTTAATAACATATAACCAATTATGTGTAATTATGTACATATGTTTTATGCTGTATACAAAACGATAATCTGTCATCCGCCACACTGCCACCTGCTGGACATATATGATGGTCGTTGTGTTTACAACACTTCCGTCCCTTTCCAGCTGTTGCTGAACACGAACACTTGTAATCGGCACAATATAGTTATGTTTATGTTTATATTTAATACTTTTCCATTAGACACGCCGATTTAAAGAGATTTTCACGTTCGTGGGAAGTGTATATGCAATGTGAAGCAACTTGCAACAGTGATGGACAAAATGTTGGAAAAAAATTTTTAAAGGACAAGCTACGTTATAATCCCATATGTTAGGTAACAAGAAAGTTTATCAAGCTGTAACATCATAATTCTAAAATCTTCCTGTCAACGTCTGTCCATCCTCCTGCAGATCCGATGATGGCCACGTATCTGTATTGAAATCTGTCATCCAATAAAATGCTTTTTTAGTAATCTTGCCTTGGGAAGTTTTCTTCGGTTATAATACAGTGCGGATCGCCCCAGACTGACTCCGCTAGGAATACATAATCAGCACCTGATAAACACTGTAGACACACTCGTTTAAAGTACCTGATCATTTGTTGTAGTTCATCCCACAATCTTTATTTTCGTGTCGCTTTTCCCCGAGAATCCCGAGTGTATAAATTTGGATGTAAAAGTGCACCGCATTTTCTATACCTGATAATTACCTTGATACGTACTTTCCCACAATAATTCGACATTAATTATCCCTAACAATATCTGTGGAACTAGTGCTCTATTCCGCTCCGAAAATTAATTCTCCCTCCTCCAAGCCAACGGAAAGTTTATTTTATTACTCGCTTCCAAATTAGCGCTTTTTTATGAAGAAAACAACAGTAACTGATATTAAAAGGATACCTTCCCCACAAAGAAACTTTGTTTTGCTCTTAGATGCTAGCAAGTAATTAACGTTTCCCTCAACGCATATTGCAGCATTCATTAAATCGTCCTCCTTCGGCGCTTTGGAAGACACTGAATTGGTTGTGAAGTAATTACCTCTTCATAGAATTTCTCTCCCTAATTTTTTAATTAAATATCTGTAGAGCTGTCAGTTCCGTAATCTCTTTAGCTGCTATATTTACAGCGAATATAGGTTTAACCATTTCAACGTGGGGAAATCTTTGTCCGCAGTTGCAATTACATTTGTGTTAAGGAACATAAAGAACAGCTCCTCCTGCACTCCTGTTCATGACTAACTCATTCAGAAATGTGTCTGTAGGAATGCCACTGAATTGTTCATAATTGAAATATTTGGTCCAAGCCTAAGGTCGAGTTGGCGTAGTGGTTAAGATGCAGGAATCGCATTTATGTGCAGAGCGATTAAAATGCTGCTCCAGTCTTCCACATGTCGGTTTCCCGTTGTATCCTGCAATTACTTAAAGTAAATTCTAGAATGATTTCTTAGGACGCGGTAAATTTCTTTACCGTTCTTCCTCATTCCAAGTTTATGCTTCATTTCCGATGACATTTTAGTCTACGGGACATAAACCCTAGTCTTCTTTCCTAGTTGTTTTTGTACGAAATGAAAATGCGGGTGAGTGTGTAAAGCAAGTCAGCGGATAGGCTCTTCCTCCCAAACAGCACCGCTCTGGAACAACCTCAGGGAATAGGGACCCATGCGTCCACTCCGTGAGCCGATGTGTTGCTAAATTATAATGGAGAGACACAGAAGAACAAAGATCAGAAAGCAGCAAAGATGAGACACCAGCCAAAAGTAGCACTGTGACACGTACAGGGAACTGGATCAATGACCCAACAGTAAGACAGCACATGGAAAGTGGATCGGGACGGGACGATTTAAGTAAAAACGAAGGGTGAAGATCTTCAGCTGTTGCAGAAAGGATTATTGTGAATTCTAGTGCAACATACTGTGATATGTTGTTGTTGCTGTGGTGATCTTCAGTCTGAAGACTAGTTTAATGCAGCTCTCCATGCTAATCTATCCTTTGCTAGCCTCTTCATTTCCGAGTAACTACTGCAACCTACACCCTCCCTAATCTGCTTACTATGTTCACTTCTTGGTCTCCCTCTACGATTTTTATCCTCCACGCTTCCCTCCAGTACTCTCAGAATGTGTCCTACTAACCGACCCCTTCTTCAGGTCAAGTTGTGCCACAAATTTCTTTTCTCCCCAATTCTATTCAATACCTTCTCATTAGTTACTTGATCTGCCCATTTTTCTGTAGCACCACATTTCAAAAGATTCTATTCTCTCTTTGTCTATACCGTTTATCGTCCATATTCCATACATGTCTACACTCCATACAGATACTTCAGAAAAGACTTCCTGACACTTAAATCTGTACTCGATGTTAGCAAATTTCTCTTCTTCAGAAACTCTTTCCTTGCCATAACTAATCTACATTTTACAGCCTCTACTTCGACCATCATCAGCTATTTTGCTTCCCAAATAGCAAAACTCATTTACTACTTTAAGTGTCTCATTTCCTAACCAAATTCCCTCAGCATCATCTGACTTACTTCGACTACGTTCCATTATTCTCGTTTTGCTTTTGCCAATGTTCAACTTCTATCCTCTTTTCAAGACATTGTCCAGTCCAATCACCTGCTGTCTCTGATAGAATTACAACGTTAGAGTCAAACCTCAAAGTTTTTTATTTCTTCTCCCTGGACTTTACTTCCCACTCCAATTTTTTTCTTTTCTTTATTTACTGCTTGTTCAATGTACAGATTGAATAAAATCGGGGATAGGCTACAATTCTGTCTCACTCCCTACTCAATCATTGCTTGTCTCCATACCCCTCGACCGTTATAACTGCCATCTGGTTACTGCACAAGCTGTGAATAGCATTTCGCTCCTTATATTTTAACCCTGCTACAATAATAATTTCAAAGAGTAATCCAGTCAACATTGTCAAAAGCTTTCTCTAAGTCTACAAATGCCATTAACGGAGGTTTGCCTTTCCTTAACCTGTCTTCTATGAGAAGGCGTACATTTAGTATTGCCTCGTGTGTTCCTACATTTCTCCGGAATTTTTTTCCATTCTTCTGTAAAGAATTCGTGTTAGTATTTTGCAACTATGACTTATTAAACCGACAGTAATTTTCACATCTGTTGGCATCTGTTTCTTTCGGGATTGGAATTATTGTATTCTTCTTGAAGTCTGGGGTTATTTCTCCTGTCTCATACATCTTGCTCACCAGATGGAAGAGTTTTGTCATGACTGGCTCTCACAAGGCTATCAGTAGTTCCACCGGTATGTTGTCTACTCCCAGGGCCTTGTTTCGACTTAGGTCTTTCATTGCTGACACATTCTTCACGCAATATCTTGTCTCCCATCTTATCTTCATCTACGTCCTCTTCCATTTCTTTAATATTGACCTCAAGTACTTCTTCTTGTACATATCCTCTATATACTCCTTCCATATTTAAGCTTTACCTCCTTTACTTAGCAGTGGTTTTCATCTGGGCGCTTAATATTCATACTGCTGTTTCTCTTTTCTCCGAAGGCCTCTTTAACTTTCCTGTAGGCGGTATTTATCCTTTGTCTAGTGATACATGCTTCAAAAACCTAAAATCTGTCCTCTAGACATTCCTTCTTAGCCATTTTGCACTTCCTGTCAATCTAATTTTTTAGACGTTTGTATTTCCTTTCGCCTGCTTCATTTACTGCACTTTTATGTTTTCTCGCTTCATCAATTAATTTTATCATCTCTTGTGTTACTCAGGAATTTCTACTAGCCTTCCTCTTTTTACCTATTTGATCCTCTGCTGCCTTCACTACTTCCTTCCTCAAAGCTACTCATTCTTCTTCTTCTGCGTTCCTTTCCCCTTTCCTTGTCAATCGTTCCCTAATGCTGCCTCTGAAACTCCTAACAACATATGGTTCTTTCCGTTAATACAGGTCCCATCTCCTTAAATTCCTACCTTTTTGCAGTTACGTCAGTTTAGTCCACATCTGACCTTGCAAATGTCTTACAATTTAATATCTGGTTCCGAAATCTCTGTCTCACCATTATATAATCAACTTGAAAACTCCCAGCGTCTCCAGGTCTCTTCCACGTGCACAAGCTTCTTTTGTCGTTTTTTAACCGAGTGTTAGCGGTGATTAAATTATGCTCTGTGCAAAGTTCTACCAGGAGGCTTCCTGTTTCATACCATTCCCCCAGTCAGAATTCACCCACTGTTTCTCCTTCTCTTTCTTTGCCTACTACCGAATTCCAGTCTTCCTTGACTATTAAATTTTCCCCTCCTTAACTATCTGAATAATTTCTTTTTTCTCATCGTATATTTCTTCTGTCTCTTCCAGCATCTACGGAACTAATTGGCACGTAAACTTGGACTACTGTGGTCGGTGTGGGCTTCGTGTCTATCTTTGATACAGTAATGCTTTCACTATGCAGTTCATAGTAGCTTACCCAAGTTCATGTTTTCTTATCCATTATTAAACCTACTCCTGCAGTTCTCCTATTTGATTTTGTATTCATAACTCTGTATTCTCCCTACCAGAAATCCTGTTCCTCCTGCCACCGAACATTACTAAGTCTTACTACATCTGACTTAAACCTATCCATTTCCCTTTTTAAATTTTCTAACCTACCTGCCCGATTAAGGGCACTGACATTCCACGCTCCGATTCATAGAATTCCAGTTTTGTTCCTCCTGATAACGACGTTCTCCTGAGTACTGAGCAATATACTGTGATATTATACTGCTGTATACTGTAGTATAATAATGGTAATGAGAGTGAGGTTTAGGACTCAGAGGAAGAGGTAGGTACAAGTTGAAAGTGATACAGTCTTGATGACAGTTTCTCAAATGAGGGAAACAAGCCCCATGTCGTTTTGGGCTCAACTGAACTGGTTCATTCAAAGTGCATGAATCCTGCAGTGCCTGACAGAAAAATATGAAACACTCGAAAGGGAATGAGGAAACAAAACGAAACTTTGTGCTTGAGAGGGTATTTGATACTATTTCAATAATGACAAAATCGGGTAAAATTTAAAAATGAATAAGAAAATCGGGACATGGATAATGGCGGTGTGGACCACCTATCAATGTAACGTTACACACCCGCTGACATTGATACATCCACAGATTTTTTTTTCAGAATGTTTTCATAAAGCCATTTTATTCTCTTCTAAGGCGAGCTTACCCACGACTGTTGCAATTAATCCTTGACTTCCTTGACACTGGCTATCAGTAGGAGTTGACTTCTGAGCTAGTGCCACAGATGTTCTATCGGCGAAAGGTTTCCGGATCTTGCTGCCCATGGCAGTACCTCAACATCACGCATACAGTTCTTAGAGTACGCTATCAGTATCGTGTTGACTAACGGCAACACATACCGTCGCATGAGAGGAAACCTATGAGGAGGCAGGAATTCCGTGATGTGCCATTGAGACGTCAAAATTCTCTGTCACTACCAGCCGTGACATGAATTCATACCAAGTGACACCAGCAGTAACATCGCTGTATCTCTCCGAAGCATTGGAGGGACGGACCGTCTCCACAGCTTGCTGTCATACTTGCTGACGATGGCTATACAAGTTACTGCTGAACCGTGATTCATTGCTGAACACAGTGTAAGGCCATCTATCATCATTTCATGCTTCCAAGTCACAGAACCACTCTAAACGCAGATGTTAGTCATGTGGTGTTGGCGGCGGTCTGTGGATTGGGGTAGTGGTTTCCTTCCCTGGCTGCTGCTAGTCTACAACCAATATTATGGAATGATACAGGATGCTGCAGGGAGTCCGTTACTTGTTCTAGGATGGCAGGCACAGATTTGAAGAGTTTATGATGGCTTGGTGCATAAATCAGCGATCCTCTCTTATGCTGGTCAGATGCCGTTAGTCTGTACTTTGAGGACGCGTTTGCGTGCTCTCAAGTTCCCATGTAGTCCAACATCGGACCACTGTCACATCCTAATGTTACAAATTTCTGGACAGTGCAAGATTCGACCAGCTGTCAAAATGGAGACCTACAACGGCACTCTTTGAACTCCATCAGGTGCTGATAAAGCATCTCACACGAGTACTCTTGTCTTTCACGATGATTACTCAACATCTTATGCTGCTCACACGCCTTACATACCCTATTAGGCCCTACAAAGACAGTAAACACAAACAGCATCATTGAATTTTTTCATAATGAGAGGAATGAAGGGAGATCTGTTTTAATTGTTAAAAAAACATTCAAAAGCCAATATCACACAAAATATTTTTTATTCAAGACAATCGGTTATAAGAGACTTAGCTGTCATCTTCAGGTCTTAAACAATTTTGGCAGTAAAACACGTTCAGGTTAAAATGAACATGTTTTAGTATCAAAAAATGTTTAAGACCTGAACATGATAGATAAGACTGTTGAAACAGGTTGTCTTGAATAAAAATATTTCGTGCAATCTTGGCTTTTAAGTGTTTTTTAACAAACCCGAACAACGCTAACTGTATCCGGTGGCCTGTCTACCTGTTACAATTGCAACTCTTATCATTTAACATGGTGGGGTAAATGAAAGTGACTCAGACACGTGGATACGATTGAACGTGAACTTGTGGCAGCGGAGGAGGAAAAGATCTACAGCTACTTCCAACAGTAGAGACTGCAGCAATGCCAGCAGTCCAGCTTCGATCCGCCTTTAGCAACTTGCTGATCAGAGCCCAAAAGTGCCAAGAGATGAATGGTGGTCACTTTCAATATCTGCTAGAGTCAGGGTAATAGCGTAGTTCCTTTCCTCAGCTATGTTTCTTTGTACTCTGGAACTCTGTTCTCCACACCACTTTTGTTTGCCCCTCCCTGTATAACAGCCTATATTGTGCTCGTGTGTGTAACTACATTAACATCCGACCATGCCTTCTGACTACATCACTTTTTTTGGCTTGGAGTATATTTGCTCGAAATGGCCATTACTAATAAAAACAATGGTAAATTTCTCGGGAGGAAAAGAGAAACTCTCGGAGAGAGCACCATTTCTTGAGTGCTCTTAGGATTTGTTTGGAAAAGGCAAACGAAAAAAAGATGAAATAAATAATGAGTAAGAGACAGTAGACTAGAGAAAGTTACAAAGAACCTAAATTCTATTTATAAGGCTGCGAAGACATAATACACAAGAGAAAAAGAAAGTACTACAAGGGTAGTGAAAGGGCAAGTAATCTTAATGTAACCGGGTAGAATAATGAACACAGAAGATAACAGTAAGTACTGTAGCAGGGAGGGGTGTCATAAAGTCGTTGTGCCCTCTAATGAGGTCAACTTACTCACATATGTATTAAGTGGCCCTTGATGCCCTTGACACTGTCTCTGAGATAGGGTTGCCGGCCGGAGTGGCCGAACGGTTATAGGCGCTTCGGTCTGGAACCGCGCGGCCGCTACGGTCGCAGGTTCGAATCCTGCCTCGGGCATGGATGTGTGTGATGTCCCTAGGTTAGTTAGGTTTACGTAGTTCTAAGTTCTAGGGGACTGATGACCTCAGCTGTTAAGTCCCATAGTGCTCAGAGCCATTTGAACCATTTTTTGAGATAGGGTTGACGCCTGAACTGGTCTCTCTATCGGGGACAGATCTGCAAGTGCCACAGAACTACGCAGACAGTTCGTAGATATACTTGCCAAGTTAAGATCAATATTGTCTCTTTCAAGGCACCGTGATCTGCCACATGAGAGACAATGCATGAGGACACAGGCTTCCATCGCCGGTATCTGTATCCTTGGTGACATGGGTTTCAGGTGCATTAGGGCGTGGTATAAGGCTCGTTTCGTCTTCTACTGCCGGAGATATCATCTCCGGATACGAAGTCATATTAAGTCAATTTTCAGCCATAAACTGTCAAACTGTTTATTGGAAACTGCGAAAGAATCGAGTTGTGACGCCATCCAACTCTTTGCTAGGGGTGCTCCTGCATCGTTACTTTTCTGCCACCAACATGGCCCGGCAGTGATGAAACAAGCCCACTGAGCATTGTGAGATCATTTACCCTGCAAAGTCGTTGCTCGCCCCACTGCTCGTTTCGACCCTCACCAAGCTGCGTTGTGTTTCGCACTGCGACTACCGCCGCATGTGCTGAAACGTGAGCCACAATTGGCTACTTCATGGTCACTCCAGCAGTACCATATCTGACTCTGCTAGCACTCTCATCTCTATACTGTGCAGTCACACTGATGTGTCACTCTGTCAAAAGCTCGACTAGTCATCTTTTGCAGCGAGGACTGCTGCTAGATGGGCAGGAACCAGGACGAGAGTAATGAGGTTCTGGAAGGTACGGACCAGAGTGCGAAGCCATGCCGATTCCGGCGCTGTGGCCAACAGCGCCACGTTTCTCGGTGAAGGATCCATGGTGAGAACAACCCGGACGAAGTGGCCCCACAAATTCTCGTTTGGGTTTAGATCCGGCGATCTTGGTGGCCAGGCAGAAACTTCAAACCACGCACATACACTGTCAGTTTTGTAACACCTTACACAGTCCTACTGGCAGACGCCGAGGAAAAACAGACCGCATGTAGGGGTGAATGTGGTGGCCAAGAATATACGCATACTTGTGGTGAACCATTGTGCCTTTCAGAATAACGAGATCACCCAGCGAATTCCTTCAGACACTACTGATGATTGATGCTGGGTGTTTGCTTTCAGACGTTAGACGTTGTAGACGCCATTGGCCATGTGTCGCATACGACATAATACATGATTCATCTGGTAAGGGTACCTGTCTACGTCCAATTCAGTTACTGGCTTGCAAATTCCAGCCATTCCAACTGTCGTTACCAACGAACAGCTGCCCAACAGTTGCACATCTGTCCGCCCATACACATCTCTGCCACCACCGTTCACTTAACCATCTATCACCCTTGGGGCACCAAAGTTGCCTCGCCACTGGTTTTGGATAGTGCCATTTGCCATCCATAGTATACTTGACCCATGGTCGCATACAAACAGTTTACAAACTAAGCCGCTTCGGCCTGAAAGCCAACGATCATGCCCGTCTGCACGTCAGCTAAATCGCTCCGTCTCCACCTTACGACAACGACTGCACTTTTTCCGCATCCCCTCGACACGCTTCACGTATCCTCCACTGTTAGTGCTGCCACCTGCTGTCTGTGAGCGGTTATTGCACTTTGAGGTCGAGCATACGTGGTGGTCACATTAACGTGACTGGACCGTGTATACGAACATGTGCAGCGTAATTACTTTCAGAGAGCAGGCGGCTCCTATGTAAATGTAACAAGGCTCCAGGTGAGCAGCAAGGTCCGATGTGCCAGCAGCGACTAACGAGGTGCCAGCAGCGAGGCTGCAGCATAACCGTACCCTTCAATCATGAAGTCGCGTGAAAGTGCGTTACAGAGCCGGCCGCGGTGGCCGTGCGGTTCTAGGCACTTCAGTCCGGAACCGCGTGACTGCTACGGTCGCAGGTTCGGATCCTGCCTCGGGCATGGATGTGTGTGATGTCCATAGGTTAGTTAGGTTTAAGTAGGTCTAAGTTCTAGGGGACTGATGACCTCAGATGTTGAGTCCCATAGTGCTCAGAGCCATTTTTTGCGTTACAGAGCTTGTACAACAAACGAGTCAGCTCTGTTTCCTTCATAGCATTAAGGGCCACAACCAGTCTGATTTCAGCCGTTCTTCTTTTGTGTAGTCAGGTGTCTTAAATTATTGATCGTGTCCCAAATATCACGACACAATTTACTGCTGAGAGAAATATTTAGCGCCATTAACTTCAAGATGACAGCCGTCGGGTCACGTCACATATGACTGTCCGATAATACTTGAAGATCTACATCTACATCTACATTCATACTCTGCAAGCCACATGACGGTGTGTGGCGGAGGGTACCTTGAGTACCTCTATCGGTTCTCCCTTCTATTCCAGTCTCGTATTGTTCGAGGAAAGAAGGATTGTCGGTATGCTTCTGTGCGGCCTCTAATCTCTCTGATTATATCCGCATGGTCTCTTCGCGAGATATACGTAGGAGGGAGCAATATACTGCTTGACTCTTCGCTGAAGGTATGTTCTCGAAATTTCAACAAAAGCCTGTACCGAGCTACTGAGCGTCTCTCCTGCAGAGTCTTCCACTGGAGTTTATCTATCATCTCCGTAACGCTTTCGCGATTACTAAATGATCCTGTAACGAAGAGCGCTGCTCTCCGTTGGATCTTCTCTATCTCTTCTATCAACCCTATCTGGTACGGATCCCACACTGCTGAGCAGTATTCAAGCAGTGGGCGAACAAGCGTACTGTAACCTACTTCCTTTGTTTTCGAATTGCATTTCCTTAGGATTCTTCCAATAAATCTCACTCTGGCATCTGCTTTGCTGACGATCAACTTTATATGATCATTCCATTTTAAATCACTCCCAATGCGTACTCCCAGATAATTGATGAAATTAACTGCTTCCAGTTGCTGACCTGCTATTTTGTAGCTAAATTATAAGGGATCTATCTTTCTATGTATTCGCAGCACATTACACTTGTCTACATTGAGATTCAATTGCCATTCCCTGCACCATGCGTCAATTCGCTGCAGACCCTCCTGCATTTCAGTACAATTTTCCATTGTTACAACGTCTCGATACACCACAGCATCATCTGCTAAAAGCCTCAGTGAACTTCCGATGTCATCCACAAGGTCATTTATGTATATTGTGAATAGCAACGGTCCTATGACACTCCCCTGCGGCACACCTGAAATCACTCTTACTTCGGAAGACTTCTCTCCATTGAGTATGACATACTGTTTTCTCTTATCTAGGAACTCTTCAATCCAATCACACAATTGGTCTGATAGTCCATATGCTCTTACTTTGTTCATTAAACGACTGTGGGGAACTGTATCGAACGCCTTGCGGAAATCAAGAAACACGGCATCTACCTGGGAACCCGTGCCTATGGCCCTCTGAGTCTCGTGGACGAATTTCGCGAGCTGGGTTTCACACGACCGTCTTTTTCGAAACCCATGCTGATTCCTACAGAGTAGATTTCTAGTCTCTAGAAAAGTCATTATACTCGAACATAATACGTGTTCTAAAATTCTACAACTGATCGACGTTAGAGATATAGGTCTATAGTTCTGCACATCTATTCGACGTCCCTTCTTGAAAACGGGGATGACCCGTGCCCTTTTCCAATCCTTTGGAACGCTACGCTCTTCTAGAGACCTACGGTACACCGCTGCAAGAAGGGGGCAAGTTCCTTCGAGTACTCTGTGTGAAATCGAACAGGTATCCCATCAGGTCCAGCGGCCTTTCCTCTTTTGAGCGATTTTAATTGATTCTCTATCCCTCTGTCGTCTATTTCGATATCTACCATTTTGTCGTCTGTGCGACAATCTGGAGAAGGAACTACAGTGCAGTCTTCCTCCGTGAAACAGCTCTGGAAAAATACATTTAGTATTTCAGCCTTTAGTCTGTCATCCTCTGTTTCAGTGCCATTTTGGTCACAGAGTGTCTGGACATTTTGTTTTGATCCACCTACCGCTTTGACACAAGACCAAAATTTCTTAGGATTTTCTGCCAAGTCAGTACATAGAATTTTACTTTCGAATTCATTGAACGCCTCTCGCATAGCCCTCCTCACACTACATTTCGCTTCGCGTAATTTTTGTTTGCCTGCAAGGCTTTGGCTATGTTTATGTTTGCTGTGAAGTTCCCTTTGCTTCCGCAGCAGTTTTATAACTCGATTGTTGTACCACGGTGGCTCATCTCCATCTCTTACGATCTTGCTTGGCACATACTCATATAACGCATATTGTACGATGGTTTTGAACTTTGTCCACTGATTCTCAACACTATCTGTACTTGAGGCAAAACTTTTGTGTTGAGCCGTCAGGCACTGTGTAATCTGCTTTGTGTCACTTTTGCTAAACAGAAAAATCTTCCTACCTTTTTTAATATTTCTATTTACGCCTGAAATCATCGATGCAGTAACCGCTTTATGATCGCTGATTCCCTGTTCTGCGTTATCTGTTTCAAATAGTTCGGGTCTGTTTGTCACCAGAAGGTCTAATATGTTATCGCCACGAGTCGGTTCTCTGTTTAACTGCTCAAGATAGTTTTCAGATAAAGCACTTAAAAAAATTTCACTGTATTCTTTGTCCCTGCCACCCATTATGAACGTTTGAGTGTCCCAGTCTATATCTGGCAAATTAAAATCTCCATCCAGAACTATAACATGGTGGGGAAATGTACTCGAAATATTTTCCAAACTATCCTTCAGGTGCTCAGCCACAACAGCTGCTGAGCCAGGGGGCCTATAGAGACATTCAATTACCATGTCTGAGCCTGCTTTAACCGTGACCTTCACCCAAATTATTTCACATTTCGGATCTCCGTCAATTTCCTTCGATACTATTGCACTTCTTATCGCTATAAACACGCATCCCCCTTCACTGTCCAGCCTGTCTCTGCGGTATACATTCCAATCTGAGTTTAGGATTTCATTACTGTTTACGTCTGGTTTCAGCCAACTTTCTTTATGGGCATTGTGACCGTTTATTAACGAGAGCAGTTCTGGGACCTTTCTATAGACGCTCCTGCAGTTAACTATTAGCACATTAATATTGTTATTCCCTGTTGCATTTTGCCTACTCCTGCCTTGCCGCGTCTCAGGAGGCGTCTTGTCGCGCCTAGGGAGGGAATTCTCTAACCTAAAAAAACACACATGTGCACTCCACACGTACTCCGCTACCCTTGTAGCCGCTTCCGGCGTGTAGTGCACGCCTGACCTATTCAGGGGGACCCTACATACCTCCACCCGATAGCGGAGGTCGAGAAATTTGCACCCCAGATCTCCGCAGAATCGTATGAGCCTTTGGTTTAAGCCATCTACTCGGCTCCAAACACGAGGACCGCGATCGGTTCTGGGAACGATACTACAAATAGTTAACTCAGATTCCACCCCGCGAGCGAGGCTTTCCGCCTTCACCAATTCCGCCAACCGCCTGTACGAACTGAGGATGACCTATGAACCCAGACGGCAGGAGTCATTGGTGCCGACATGAGCAACAATTTGCAGTCAGGTGCACCAAGTGCTCTCTATCGCCGCTGGCAGGGCCTCCTCCACATCTCGGATGAGACCCCCCGGCAAGCAGACAGAGTGAACACTGGCCTTCTTCCCCGACCTTTCCGCTATTTCCCTAATGGGCTCCATCACCCGCCTAACGTTGGAGCTCGCAATAACTAATAAACCCCTCCCTCCGTGAGCCTGCCCGGACCTTGCTGAAGGAGCGGCCACATGTCCACTCACAGGCAGAGCGGGCGATGCCACACGGCCAGCCTCCACATTGACCCTCCGCCTCGTGCGCCGCGAACGCAGCTGAACCCGCCACTCCCCTTGGGGAGAGGGTGGCCCAACCGCGCCCGGTACCCGCGAAGATGTCTCGACAGCAGGGACAGTGGGTGAAGGATGTAACACCTGGGGTGTACCATGCGACGCACCAGACTCCCCACTGCCGTTACACTCCGAGGCAGCAGTCTGAAGACGGCTGACCGCGGCCATCAACACGTTCAACTGTTCGCGAACAGTGGCCAGCTCCTCCTGCGTCTGTACACAGGAGTCACACATCCTATCCACCCTAAGAAATCAATTTACTGTAGAGAGTTAATCAACTTTTAACTAGACTGCTAATTCACTAAAGGCGGCTGATTGTTGACTAAACTGTGGTTGCTAGACACTTCTTGTAGAAAACAATTAAAATAGCACTACCTGCCTCTGGACTGTATTGAAAACAAACGCTAGCACTACTGGCATCATGGCTGACTAAAGGGACTCTCTCTGACTGTATTCAAAACAAACACGAAATCTATGGAACACTATGACTAGCACTCGATAATTAAAGCTTCCTAAAAGCAAAAACACACGGAAGATGAAGTGACAAGTAAGAAAAATAGTTAATACTTAAATTAACGTAGCTCGCTGCACAGCAGACGTGAAGCAGACGGCAGTTGCGACGACGCCAGAATGAAGTTTCTATTCATCTCCAATGGTTTATCGACAAACATTCTTCCCTCGATCCTTCGCCACACACTCATGGGAGCGAGCAAATTAGAAAGTTTATGGATTGGGCCAGCCCTTTCCCATGCATACGTGTATTTTAGCGCTAAAATAGCGAATAAACAAAAGTTATTCTCACACAGTACTTGAGACAATGACGTCAACTATCTTAGTTTGATATCTATTTTTTTAAAGAAGGTATTGTTAACATAGTTCCTCTGTCAGTGAACTATTTTTGTGATTTGGTTGTCTGTGAAGGTTTTCGTGCTGTTGATATTTTGTGGTAAGTGGAGATTTCAGAACGCAAACTAAACTAATGCTTTGTTAGCGAACGTAGTATGAGCGTTAAGAAACTGACGTTATGGCTCTAGGGGACATCCGATTTAGTATCTCCTGGATTAAAAAAAAAAAGCGTATTTGCACCAAAACGTGTAGCTGAATATATGTATAGATGTAAGCATATGAAATTTTGAATTACTTCAGCTTTAGTCGTTCGAATGTGTTAGTGCAGTCGTCTGTGACCGAGCGGTTCTAGGCGCTTCAGTTGGGAACCACGTAGCTGCTACTGTCGCAGGTTCGAATCCTGCCTCGGTCATGGATGTGTGTGATGTCATTAGGTCAATTAAGTTTCAGTAGTTTTAAGTCTAGGTGACCGATGACCTCTGATGTTAAGACCTATAGTGCTTAGAGCCATTTGAACCATTTTAATGTGTTAGTTAAATCATTTATCTGCGATAACAAGTTCTTGGACGCAGCCCTCTTTCTAGAATCGTTTTAAATTTGTTTTCATTAAGTAATGTAAACAGATGAATTTCTAAAAGTTGCTAGAGATACAGTCAAGAGTCTTTCAGAATCTTGATGGAGTTCTCGCTGTGGGGCTATTAAGCAGGTGTTTCAGTTCTTTAAAAAGATTATCGATGCTACGGAGGAACTGTCTGATTCCTTGGAAACCATAAAAACCAGAGATGTTCTCCAAACACTGTTGCCTGCATTTCATTTTCTTGTGTCTACGCAGAACAGTCATAGAAGAAATCAGTCATGCTCGAAAATATTTAAAGTCTTGGAATGTGAATTACGAAGATGGCAAGTCTAAAACCTTTGTTTAAAGAAAAGAGAAATTAACTTGTTCTCAAAGCATTTCAATTTGCGAAAGACTCATGTGACGAAATGGCCGCTCCTGTGGTAATAGTAGAACCATCAGAAAGAAGAAAATTATATCTAGAGAAAATTCTGTAAATCAGACGCTGACTGTACACCAGGAACTAAGCAGATCACTGTTAGAGTACATCGACAGCTTTCTGCAAGAAATTGCGGCATGTTTCGAAACCATGGGACGTTTATCATATCGTTCTGCTGTTTTAGAGCCTATCAGTCTGATTAAAACATCATAAACAGAACTTCGCACGAGTGCAGAAGGTTTGGTTGACAATCACGATGAAATTTCTGGCGATGGTATCCCGGCGCTCTTAATAAGATTTCTGCAAGCTCTAGGCCAGGCTCGTCCAAACTGTGCCCCCGGGGCGCCGGCGCCCGCTATCGCCCGCGGCCAGCGCCCCGGGCGAATTCGTATGTAGTCGCAGTGGCCGAGCCGTGTCGCTTAGCTGGCCGCGCGGACCGCCCGAACGCCAGCCGATAGATACACTCCTGGAAATGGAAAAAAGAACACATTGACACCGGTGTGTCAGACCCACCATACTTGCTCCGGACACTGCGAGAGGGCTGTACAAGCAATGATCACACGCACGGCACAGCGGACACACCAGGAACCGCGGTGTTGGCCGTCGAATGGCGCTAGCTGCGCAGCATTTGTGCACCGCTGCCGTCAGTGTCAGCCAGTTTGCCGTGGCATACGGAGCTCCATCGCAGTCTTTAACACTGGTAGCATGCCGCGACAGCGTGGACGTGAACCGTATGTGCAGTTGACGGACTTTGAGCGAGGGCGTATAGTGGGCATGCGGGAGGCCGGGTGGACGTACCGCCGAATTGCTCAACACGTGGGGCGTGAGGTCTCCACAGTACATCGATGTTGTCGCCAGTGGTCGGCGGAAGGTGCACGTGCCCGTCGACCTGGGACCGGACCGCAGCGACGCACGGATGCACGCCAAGACCGTAGGATCCCACGCAGTGCCGTAGGGGACCGCACCGCCACTTCCCAGCAAATTAGGGACACTGTTGCTCCTGGGGTATCGACGAGGACCATTCGCAACCGTCTCCATGAAGCTGGGCTACGGTCCCGCACACCGTTAGGCCGTCTTCCGCTCACGCCCCAACATCGTGCAGCCCGCCTCCAGTGGTGTCGCGACAGGCGTGAATGGAGGTACAAATGGAGACGTGTTGTCTTCAGCGATGAGAGTCGCTTCTGCCTTGGTGCCAATGATGGTCGTATGCGTGTTTGGCGCCGTGCAGGTGAGCGCCACAATCAGGACTGCATACGACCGAGGCACACAGGGCCAACACCCGGCATCATGGTGTGGGGAGCGATCTCCTACACTGGCCGTACACCACTGGTGATCGTCGAGGGGACACTGAATAGTGCACGGTACATCCAAACCGTCATCGAACCCATCGTTCTACCATTCCTAGACCGGCAAGGGAACTTGCCGTTCCAACAGGACAATGCTCTTCCGCATGCATCCCGTGCCACCCAACGTGCTCTAGAAGGTGTAAGTCAACTACCCTGGCCAGCAAGATCTCCGGATCTGTCCCCCATTGAGCATGTTTGGGACTGGATGAAGCGTCGTCTCACGCGGTCTGCACGTCCAGCACGAACGCTGGTCCAACTGAGGCGCCAGGTGGAAATGGCATGGCAAGCCGTTCCACAGGACTACATCCAGCATCTCTAAGATCGTCTCCATGGGAGAATAGCAGCCTGCATTGCTGCGAAAGGTGGATATACACTGTACTAGTGCCGACATTGTGCATGCTCTGTTGCCTGTGTCTATGTGCCTGTGGTTCTGTCAGTGTGATCATGTGATGTATCTGACCCCAGGAATGTGTCAATAAAGTTTCCCCTTCCTGGGACAATGAATTCACGGTGTTCTTATTTCAATTTCCAGGAGTGTATATTTGTTCGCCCGTTTTCCCTTCGGGCATAGGACGTCTCACAAGTGCTTCAATTAGAGCTGATTGACCTACAGTGCCATATCCGCCTGAAGGACCACTTTCTTATGTGTAAAACTTTCGATGACTTTTACAGCTGACTCACACGAGAGAAATATCCTCTTTTGCACAAGCACGCGTCCAAAGTTCTCTCAGTGTTTGGTTTCACGTATATTTGTGAGCTCTTTTTCTCTCTTTTAAAGCTTGCAAAAACTAAGAACCGTTCATTCCCTGGCGATAAAAATTTGACCAATTCTTTGAGGTTAGCAGTCTCACGGAATATTGTACCAAGCCCAGACAAAACCGTTTCCTCGAAAAAGAAAAACGTGTAAATGTTAATTGTCTTCTTTAACAATGTTGACTGTAAGAATTAAAGAGTTTTATAACCTTAATTCTATTTTAATAAGTTTTCAAACTTGGTCAGTTAAAATTATTACGTACAAAACAGCAAACTAAGGACTCGATTTCTAAACACTGAAAAGGGATACAAAAAATTGTAGCACGAAGTATAACAAAAAATACTTACTTGTAACTACCAACAGTAAGAATGAGACTCTATATCCCTTACATAAAATTAATTCTAAAATAGAATATTTTGTTTACGTTAGAGCTGACCGCGGGACAGTCCACCACAGAGCAGTGGTGTGCGGTCTCACTCGCTCCGCAGCTCTCTCTCTCTCTCTCTCTCTCTCTCTCTCGCTCCCATGGCGACACTAGCGACACACGGTCGCGGACGGGGGGGTTAACTACACTGCCTTGCTCCCTCGCGGCGCGGGGCGCGGGGCGCGGGGCGCGCCCGCCGGACGCTATTCTTGGATGAGCCTGCACTAGGCGCTTCAGTCCGGAACCGCGCTGCTGCTACGGTCACAGGTTCGAAACCTGCCTCCGGCATGGATATGTGTGATGTACTTAGGTTACTTAGGTTTAAGTATTTCTAAGTCTAGGAGACTGATGACCTCATATGTTAAGTCCCATTGTGGTTACAGCCATTTGAACCATTTTGTCAAAGTTCTAAAAGAAGTGTGTCTTGGACAGACATCTTTAAGATTCTTGCAGCTCGTGAACAGATATTAATTTTCCAAATCTGTTCCCAATCGCATTGTAGCGTTGAGATTTTTCTTAACTTCGTGTGTTTCGGTAGCGTCATCTGAAAGGAGTTCGTCACGACTCAGACTAATAAAGAATTACCTTTTGTCCGTTATGAGACAGGCACGGCTCTCTGTCTTGGCAATATTGATGATCGAAAATACTTTAGCTAATGGTATCGAACTGATAATACAAGTTCAAAGCTGTTTAAGCTGTTATAGCCACCTATAACTAAGAAAATCTTCAACTAAACAAATATTCCCAGAATGAAATTCTTTCACTCTACAGCGGAGCGTGCGCTCGTATGAAACTTCCTGGCAGATTAAAACTGTGTGCCGGACCGAGACTCGAACTTCGTTTTCGTTCGTTGTATCTGCTCGGGACGGACGTCGCAAGACACCCGTTTCAGTTCGTCGTTGATCCATTAACTCTTTTTTTTATTACAAAGGGCAGTTAACCCTCTGACCGAACACGCTGAGTTACCGTGCCGGCGCCGACTGAGCTACCCAAGCACGACTCACGGCCCGTCCTCACAGCTTTAATTCCGCCAGTACCTCGTCTCCTACCTTTCAAACTTAACAGAAGCTCTCCTGCGATGTTTGGAAGGTAGGAGACGAGGTACTGGAGGAATTAAAGCTGTGAGGACGGGGCGTGAATCGTGCTTGGGTAGCTCAGTCGGTAGAGCACTTGCCCGCGAAAGGCAAAGCTCACGAGTTCGAGTCTCGGTCCGGCACACAGTTTTAATCTGCCAGGAAGTTAAACAAATATTGTTTTTGGCCTTGTTTCACAATTTTATTGATAATGTTATTGCAAAACCTACGTTTCGGGCTATAAGCCCTTTTTCAAGTACAGTACTGTTTCCCAAAGATGAAAATGCACAGATAAACATGACGACAAGACAAAGCTAATCATCTCAACTTCTTAAGGTATCGACCCATATCTTAATGTACAATTACGTCAATGATCATTTTTAACAAATTACATACACTATTACACGTTCATCGATTACACTACAATAACCGGACTAAACTCATGCATCACCAAGATCTTTTCAACTCCGATAGACTGGGGCCCAAAGTTTTGCTTCTATCCTGTTGTTGTGATCTCATCTAAAAGAGGTGAATAATTGAATTGGGTTTGTTCGTGTAATAATGGGTGTGGGGATGGTCACATCTGTCTTTTAATTTCTAAAATTTCTAATTGGTTGAGTTTTGCCCCCTTATCGTCTGTGTGTAGCACTTATACTCTACCGTGTATTTGTGTTTATTGTTCAGGCAATGTTCTGCAAAGGCTGGATCAGACTTCTTCAATTTCCAGCTTCTGTGGTGTTCTTTACGCCTGGTACAGATTGACCTTCCTGTATGTCCAATGTAGGAAGGCTGACACTCACGGCATGTGATTTTATATACCCCACATTTTGTGATAGCTGGTTATCTGTCTTTTTCATTGAACAAGAAACTACCTATTGTCTGAGGGACATAGAAAAAAAAAGAAAAACCCTTTGCCTTGAAGATGTTACTTATGCTATTTGATGTTCTCCCTATAAAAGGTAATCTGCACCACTTCTTTTCCAGTTTTTCTGTGTTTTTCACTGGGGACAGAAGGGGCCTGGCTTTTTTCTTCATCATTTTACCTAAAATTTTATCAATGGTGTTGCGGTCAAATTCGTTATTTGTGGATATTATTTTAATTGTGTTAAGTTTCTGGTCGAAGCCTTCTTGGGACATAGGGATTGAAAGGAGTCGCTGGATCATGCGAAGGAATGCTACATGTTTGTAGGTTGTAGGATGTTGGAAGGAAGCCAGGATGAAAGTGTCAGTGAAGGAATCTTTCCGGTGAACTTTAAATTTATGGTTACTGTCATTTGTTTTTAAGCTAATGTCCAGAAAATTTATGCAGCCCCCCCAACTGACCATTATGTCAGTGTACCACTGGTTCATATTTTTCACAAACTTATGGAGTTGTCTACTGGAACCTTTCCACATACAAAGAATATTATCTACATACCTGTACCAATATACGAGGGCGATTCAGAAAGTAACCTCCGATTGGTCACATTGCGGGTTGTGGAGGGAGTAGCGACGCCATGTGTGCGTTCACGCACTCAACAGGTCAGTCGGCATCAAGCCGTGGTCGAGTGAACGTCGTACCTGCGCTAGTTTAGTTTTTGTGGCAGTTTGAAATGTGTGCTGCAATAGAAAACCGGGCCAAATGTGAAGTGCGTGCTGTCATAAGGTTTTTTACAGCCAAAGGATATTCTGCAGCAACTATTCATCGTGAGCTTTGTGCCGTGTATGGACCAAGAGTTACGAGTGAAGGAGTTGTCCGTGAATGGGTACGTTTATTTAAAAGTGGACGAGAAAACGTTCATGATGAAGAGAGGAGTGGTAGACTATCATTGGTGACTGACGAACTCGTTCAGACAGTTGATGCAAAAGTTCGTGAAAATCGACGTTTCTCAATGTCGTAGTTGTCTACTGGTTTTCCACAGATTTCTAAGACTCTCTTGTACGAGATAGTGACAGCAAGATTGGGTTACCGTAAGTTCTGTGCACGATGGGTGCCCAAAATTCTTACCGACCACCACAAAACTCAAAGAATGGCCTCTGCATTAGACTTTCTGTCACGTTATGAGGACGAAGGAGAACCATTGTTAAACAGAATCGTGACCGGTGACGAAACCTGGATTAAGTTCGTGAACCCTGAGACAAAAGACCAATCAAAGATGTGGGCACATTCAAATTCGCCCACCAAACCAAGAAAAGCCTCGCAAGATTTTTCTGCCAGAAAACTGATGGCAACGGTGTTTTGGGATGCCAAAGGGGTGTTGTTGGTTGAATTCATGGAACGTGGTACGACCATTAATCAAGATGTGTACTGTGAAACAATAAAAAAGTTACGACGGGCTATACAGAACAAACGCCGTGGTATGCTGACTTCCGGTATCGTTTTTTTGCACGATAACGCCCGTCCACACTCCGCTCGCAGAACAACGGCCCTTCTTGAGTCCTTCAAGTGGGACGTTATCAACCATCCACCTTACAGCCCAGACCTGGCGCCAAGTGATTATCACCTCTTCATGCATTTGAAGAAATGGCTCGGGTCACAGCGGTTTGATGACGACGAGGAGCTCAAAGATGCGGTCACAGGCTGGCTCCAGGCACAAGCGGGTGATTTTTATGCAGAAGGAATTTCAAAGCTTGTGAAGAGATACGATAAGTGCCCCAATCGCTATGGAGACTATGTAGAAAAAAAATGCAAAGATGTAGTTGTAGGATGTATATATTAAAATATTTTTATTTAACTTGGTGTATTTTTTTTAAATCAACCGGAGGTTACTTTCTGAACGGCCCTCGTACAACATGTTTTTCCAGTGGTTCTCTCTTACGAAAATCAGTCTCCCAGTTGTCCATGAACATTTCAGCTAGTAAGGGGATAAAGTTGAGCCCGTTACCAGACCATGTGCTTGATAATAGCTCCTTGAAGGCAAAAATAATTTTGATTTAAACAACATTCCACTGTTCTAACAATGCTCAACTGCTTCTCAGGATTTATGTTGTGTAAATATAATGATTCTGACACAATATCTACACAGTTTTTCATTGGAATACATGTGAATAAGATATGCACATCAAGAGAGACTAATTTTGCATTTGTTGGAACCTTAACGTTTGTTAAATTGTCAGCTAAATCCAAACTGTTCTTAATGCTAAATTTCCCTTCGAAGTTCAGTTTGTTCTTCAAGATGGTGTTGACTCTCCTGGCAATCTTGTATACTGGAGCTCGTATTGCAGATGCCACAGGACTGATTGGCACTTCTGCTTTGTGGAGATGATTATCTTTGCCTTGCCATCATGTTCACTTATGCATTATAATCTTTGAGAATCAGTAACGTACTCGAAAATGGCCTTATAACCCGAAGCTTAAGTTGTGCAATAACATTAATAATAAAATTGTGAAGCAAGACCTAAAACAGTGTTTGTTTAGTTAATTTATAAAGTTTCACTAAGAACATGCAGTTTGTTGAATTAAAATAAAAAAATCTTTGGTTGTTTGTACTTATTCATTACTAATCAGTTAACTATGTTACTCGTAAAAATGCGTTATACTTATTTGTTTGCTGGCCGGAGTGGCCGTGCGGTTCTAGGCGCTACAGTCTGGAACCGCGTGGCCGCTACAGTCGCAGGTTCGAATCCTGCTTCGGGCATGGATGTGTGTGATGTCCTTAGGTTAGTTAGGTTTAAGTAGTTCTAAGTTCTAGGGGACTGATGACCACAGCAGTTAAGTCCCATAGTGCTCAGAACCATTTGAACCAACTTATTTGTTTCGAATCATAAAAACTTTTTACAAAATAATTAACATTGTACTTTAGTTCCTTAAACAGTGGTACAGAGACTTATAAAGGCACATTTGCATGCCGAGCGTGAGTTTCCTCGGAAACGCGAAATATTAATTAAATAAATAATCAGTGACAAATAAATAAAGCCTATGGCACACAACTGCAGCGCTGTGTCGCTGATAAAACAAAAGCACATTTACGTTACTCTTATGTTTGATTAAGAAAGAGAGAGCTCTGGTTGAAGTAGTGCGAGAAGCACGTATTTTATTTTATTGTCTGGCACACCGCCATATTTCATGTTATAGAAGAATACTGCGAGTTGCAACCACACTAGGCACTCGATTCTGTAAAGAATTTATATTTATAAAAGTAAGTAGGATTATGAACTGTAGGCTTATTCATTGAATATATCTGATTTAACTAACTGTGTAACTTTTTTATGTTTAGTAGACAATCACCTCTGTATGACGTATTGGCATGGTTGGCAAATTATTGTAATATTGAGATTTAGATTATGAGTCCGCACCTACCGCAGCAGTCTTTGGAAACGATTTAATTACGAAGTCCGATTATTTCAGTTTTATTTCACGGTCAACTACGAGTAACATTGCCTTTACGAAAAAGCCATTGTCAAGCGTCTGATACCGAATAATTAAACGTCCACGTTCCAGATAAGCAAAATATTAATTACAATTGCAATCACAATCACCATCATACAGATAGAATAATTAACATATTTAAAATAACATTTTTTATTTATTTTATTTATTTTATATTGGCGACTGCGTGTCGGACTTGTTATTTTGTCATTTGTTACATTGTTCTCTTTGTTTCATGTAAAAAATCAACTTTCTGGACCTGGACGTCAATGTATGAGAGATAACAAAATCTGGAGATATTTTCCAATTCTGAAATTTTTCGGGAAGACGCAATGAAACTTCCAGCAAAATAAGGTAAGACGCAGCATCTTTGCATTGGTAGGCTTGACCAGACGTATAATTCAGTGTATTAGCTTTTCAGTAAATTCTGTAGTGTTTCTTTTCTGCATAACAGTTTCAGTGATAAATTTCATTCTCAGTACTTTTCCCTAAACAATAACGTATGCAACAATACCAATACACGAGTGTACAATATGGCCGTCTTCTGTACAATATCATGTAACATGGCCAGCAGCCATTACCAATAATCTCAAATTCAGTTTATATTTTTAAATTAACAGACAGCCATTGTTGCTACGAGCGATTCATGCTCAACTACATTTTATTTTAAAATCAGTGTCAAAAATTTTCTTGAAACATATATCACGTGTGGCATGGTAATAACTAGAAAACAATACGCAAAAATGGAACAGCAAGGACGTACTATTCAGACGCAATCCGACTCGGACGTGAGACAAGTGTTAGAAAATGACTTTACGACAGCAACCGGTAGTGACGATTCATCAAACATTGACGCAAGTGTTAACGAAAATTTTGACAATAGGGCGTCCACTACAAAAATTTCAAAATCTCAATCAGAGCCTATGTTAATGCATGACGTCACGTCTAATGACGCGGCGGGGGCAGAGACCTTGCAAACGGTAAACATTGCCGACATGTTACAAATGCTAATGAAACAAAACGCAGAAAATATGGCAATCATAAGGAAACAGAACGCCGAAAACATGGCAACCTTAAAGGCACAATTAGAGACACAAAATGAACAGTTAAAAACACAAAATGACGAAATCACATCTGATCTCATAGCAATCAAGATAGGTAATGACACTTTGTGTAAACGTGTGGAACTTATAGACGCCACACTGACCAAACAGATGACCGAACTCAGTACTAAATTTTCCCAGCTCAATACGAGACAAGAAAAGACTACAACTGACGTAGCACTTTTACAGACACAAGTAAAAAACCTTAATGTCACGTGTGAAGTTCTTACTGAACAAATTCAAACATATCCTTCAGTACATGACAACCTTGAAAAACGAATTACTGACGTACAGAATAAATTTGACAATGTTGAACAACACCTGTCTGACATCTTACAATCAGATGCCACAGCTCATTTTCAAAATATTAATAAAGAATTTCATGATTGGGTTGAGAACAAAGACAAACATTTTGATAGATGCTTACGTGAAAATTTACCAACAATTGTGCACGACTCCGTAGCGCAATACATTACTAATAACAAACAGCTGATCAGTGACGCAGTACAATCCGTCACTGCACCCATGAGACAATTCACCGATCAACTACAGTCTGAATGTAACGAAAATATCAGTCAAAATGTACAGTTCAGAAACCAATATACATTCGAGTACGATACACACATTTCGCACACGACAAATACACAAGAACAAAACACACCACGACTACAACACATACCACGATGTGGAAACACAAACACAAGCTATTATCATGGTAAATCACAGCAACATTATCGTAATTACTCGCCAGCTGGACATAGCAGTAATTACAGTGGGACAAATCCATATCATAATGCAAAGGAAGACGAAAGCTTAATGAAACACAGGCAATTTCAGATTTTTATCCCAGAAAAACGAACCATTCATCCGGTGATTTTTCTTAAATCTTTTAGTAACGCATTTCCACGCACTTGGAGTGACCGGAAAAAGATTTCATATATTGTCGGTTACATCCAAGGGGATGCAGCTGTCTGGGCATACAGTCAAGCTGACATATGTACCACGTACAGTGAGTTTGAGCGTGCTTTTCTGAACAAATTCTGGTCGCAATCCGTCCAGGAGCGACTCAGAAGACAAATTTTAGAACCTGAAACTTTTAACAGTAAAAATGGTAACTTACGCAGATATTTTGAAAAATACTTGAACATGGGACATTTTTTAGACGAACCAGTCGCAACGCGTGATATACTCCGTGCGTTGAAGGCCAAATTGCCTTTCAACATTAAAGAAAAACTCCTACATATCCCGGATGACGATTCAGATTATTTTTTAACAGCTTTAGATTCGGTTGACATGTTACTTGAAGATCAGCGCTTCGCGCGGCAAAACAGCAGCCACAATGTTTACACTAGTGGTATGCAAGACATGCAGGCTTGCCAACACAATTCTGGCGCGCCCACAGTTGGATACGCGGTACAACAAAAACAGCAAACTCACATGCCGTCTCAGTATGGAAATCAAAATCAACACGCGTATTCCAATACAAACAATAGTTACAACAGTAATAACATTTCATGCGGCAATCCATACAAAAGGCACCGCGGTAATAACTACAACGGTAACAACGGATACAAAGGTAATAACAAAAACACAAACAGAAATAGAAATAATAATAACTACGAGCCAAGACAGCATCAAGGTTGGACTCGTAACGATCAGTACTTTCATTCAAACTCTGCTTTACCACAGCAGCCACCAGGTCAAAATTGGAGCATACCTTACGACCGACAGGTAAGTTATAATGCGCAACAGCAACAACAACCGCAAAAGTTTGGAGATCATAATAGGCAATATCCGAATGTGAATATAATAGAAATGACACCTGATGCACAACCTCAATCTGTGTCAGTACCTAGTACAAATGCTAATCCAACAAACTAGAAACAGTCACTACTTTGCCCCAGGTCGTGGCTGAAGAATTCTTGGGGGGCGACTTCAACGTTAATCAGTTATTTGACACCACACTTGAACAACAGAATAATGATATGCCGAGTAATTCTAAACAAAAACTACCTGTTTTATTTATAAGATACAACCACAATAACAATATATCAGATGAACTTTTACAAGACAGTACACAATGTCGTTTAAACACAAATGAAATTGTTTTAGCATCTACTACTGGTGTAGTAGGTGGGATTCCAACTACTATTATCCTAGATACAGGTGCAGCTGTGAGCGTTTTGTCTTTTAATTTCTATAAAAAGATGTGTGAATTGGAACCTGTGCCTGAGTTTCCTGCCCAAAACTGTAAAATAACTACTGCACTAGGTAATAAGTCATGTAGGGTTACGAAGCAAGTTTTTGTAAACGTTAAAATAGGTAATGGAACCGTACAATGGCCATTCCTGGTTGTACAAAACCTTGTGACAAATTGCATATTAGGAATAGATATTATGAGCGAGAAGGACTGCATTATAGACTTCTCCAAAGGTAAATGTATTTTAAATGATAAAGGCAGTGTAATTATTATTGATTTGGACAGGAGAACTCTAAAGCATGACAAACACTGTACAGGGTACAAGGTTCAGTTAGTACGTGACAAAGACATTCAAGACATGCAAACACACTCATCTGACACAGAGCTAATGGACTTGAAAACATTGCTTGATCATAAGATAAGTGAAGCTACAGCTCTCAGTGTACATGAACGTATAAAACTACAGGAAGTGTTATCCAAATATTTACAAGTTTTTACCAAACGATTAGGTGTTATCAACACGTATGTGTACAAGATTGAAGTTAAGCCTCACAAGATCTTCTACCATAAGACATATAACGTACCGTTATCTCAACGACCTGCTGTGTGGCAAGAATTAAAACAAATGTTAGACTGGAAGGTCACTGAACCATCCACCTCACCTTATTGTAGTCCTCTACTTGTTGTCAAAAAATCAAATGGAAGCATTAGGTTAGTGTTAGACGCACGAGCTATTAATGAAATAATTTTACCGGTTCACACAAAACCTGAAAATTTAGAAGAGCAATTACAGAAATTTCTAGATGCAAAATATTTTTCCACAATAGATCTCGCTAATTCGTTTTGGCAGGTGGGTATCACTCCTGATTCTCGGAAATATACTGCATTTATGTTCGGGGGGCGAACCTATCAGTTTTGTGTTCTACCCTTCGGACTGAATGTCAGTTCTGGGGTATTCATTACAGCCCTGGATACCGTGCTTGGCGACGATTTAGTTGAGACAGTCAAACACTATGTAGATGATATACTGATAGCTACACAATCTTGGAATGAACACGTTGACACTCTTCAAAGAATTTTAGAAAAATTTGCACAAGCTGGAGTCACAGCCAACCTAAGAAAATCAAAATTTGGTTGCAGTGAGATAAAATATTTAGGACATATCATTAATTCACAGGGCATACGTCCTGATCCCAGTAAATTAGATGCTATCAGAAACTTTCCTAGCCCTCGAACTAAAAAGCAGTTAAAATCATTCCTTTGGCTATGTTCATTTTTCAGACGTTTTTTGCCACAACCACTTTTGAACAGTAAACATCTGCTAAATCTACTCAGAAAGAATCAAGTTTGGATCTGGTCGGAACAGTGCCAGAATGACTTTAATACAATTAAACATGCTTTAGTGAATGCTAACATATTGAGCCATCCAGATTTCAATTTAGATTTTTGTATGACTTGTGACGCTTCACGTACTGGCTTGGGCTGTTGCTTATTTCAAGTTGTAAAGAATAAAGAGGAGGAACAGATAAGAATTATTGGGTTTGCGAGTCGCACTCTAACTGAATGTGAGCGTACATACTCCACTACTGAGTTAGAAACACTTTCCATAGTATGGGCATTCAAGAAATTCAATTATTATTTATTTGGAAAACATACGGTAATTTACACCGATCACCAGGCCCTGACATTTTTGTTAACTTGTAAACTTGTACATCCTAGACTATCACGATGGGCAGTTACACTTCAGAACTACTCTTTTGAAATTAAGTACATAAGAGGTAAGGACAACACCATTGCAGACACTTTGTCTAGACTTCCACAAGGTATGAATGATACCAACAGTGACTTAGAAAATATAAATGACTACAGGATTCTCTTAATGCAAGACAAGCAGTATCACCAATATTATATTGATATGTGCAGAAACATGGCTGAATTACAAAAATCTGATCCTCACTGGTATAAGATAATAACATTACTGGTAGAAAAACACAATCATCCTTTGACTAAGTATTACAAGTTACACAATGATGTGTTATTTTACCGCCGACATCCAAATGCTACTAACTGGTGTGTATGCATTCCCAAAGAGTCTGAACGTAATCTAATTTGGCACACACACTTAGTTTGGGGTCATTATGGGACGAAAAAGTGTTTGGCAAAGCTCAGTACATACTGTTATTTTAGCAATATGAGAAGAAAAATTTACAGGGAACTGAAAACATGTGTCATATGTCAAAAATCAAAACCTCCGAATTTATCCACAAAAACAGATTTACATTCTATTTTACCTAGTAAACCCCTGGAAATTCTGTGTACTGACATCAGTGGACTGCATCCAGCAAGCTCTGGAGGCGTCAAATATATCTTAGCTTTTTACGATATATTTTCTAAACATGTAAAACTTTATGCTTTAAAATCCGCCACTGCAAATGCTATAATACGAAGATTCTCAAGTGATTACCTGACGCACGTGGGAAAACCTAAAGCAATTCTATCAGATAATGCAGCATACTACTCTGGGTACAAATGGAGAAATTTCTTGAAGGACAATAACATTAAAAGTATATTTATTTCGAGGTTTAGTCCACAATGTAACGCGACTGAGAGACTTTTCCGAGAATTAAACCGTTTCATGAGGACCTATATTTCATCAAAACATACTAATTGGGTGTCCTACCTAAGTCTTTTCGAAGACGTACACAATAACTTAAATATTTACGATACGAATTACACACCTAACGAGATCATGTTCAATTGCAAACAGAACGGTCAGTGGATAGAACCATTACCTAAGTTGTCAGACAAGGAAATCACACCTGAACAGAAAATAAAAGAAGTATTGACTACATTGACACATCACGCACAAATACGAAACAAACATCACAGAAACATAATAAAAAGAAAACAAAAATTCGAGGTAGGAATGCTTGTACTACTTCGTACTCATCATAAATCTGTAGCACTCAAACGACGCAACGCTAAGTGGCGTCTGCTATATGAAGGACCTTATACAATTGTTAACATACCGCATCCTGGAGCGTATCTGTTACAACATCCTAGAACTAACAAAATTATTGGGCTATACGCACACCGAGATCTTAGAGCATTTCATGCTGAATAATGTCAAAGTCATACCCATCAAAATATTGCTAAGCAACTCGAAAAACTCTGTTGTTACAACAGAGATAATAAGTAGTATAGAAATTTTCATTTCAGCGGTTCCAGTGACGCAGTTGAAGACAGAAGAACTCTTCTTTCAGCGCGCGCCTCCACCTGAAACACGGAATATTAAAGTAAAATTTATGATTACGTAGCAGTGGATGACATATTAATTTTCACGGAACATTTGTTACTGAAGGTACCACTGACTTGGTGTGACACCTGACGAACTGACAGACGTCATCTGTGAAGCGATCTTTTACTTTGAGAAATAGATTAGACGCACATCTCTCAACACGAAAAGCATCTATCAGTAGTCAAGGCCACACAGACACTCTACACACACGCACAAAACGCGAGGAATCGAACATTTTCTCTCTCTTACTATTTTGAATATTTATTGAGTAGTGAAAACGCCTGGTCTTGCCTACTGATGTAATGAATGTTGTGTCTAACCTATCTTAATTTCAGATGACATCACAAAAAACATCGATAATATCCCAGCAAAACCGCTAAAGAGGATGTAAATATCTGCAATTCATGTAATCAAATGTGACACAATGTAATAACCTATAGCGATGTAATGATGATGTAAACATGTTTATGTGCAACTATATTATGTTTATGCTAAGAAAATATGTGATGTGTGTATGTATAATTACTTATTTTTTTAACTGATGTATAGTGTAACTGTTACTATGTAAATATTTGAACAAAACGAGTGCCAAAAAGACATTGCATAGTGAACCACTGTTCACGGACATTAACGAACATTACTAACTCTGCAACTACGCGGAAACCTATGTGAAAGAAACTGTTAATGCCATTCATTATGCAGCGTATCTATGTGAACGCGATGAACGATTTCCTTGATTAATAACTACGAACATTTAGGTGAGCTATATTCAGCAAAAAACTGAAAATGTGCATAATTCGTGCATCGTCTAGTGATATTACTACAGTACCCAACTTCAAGATGTTAACTGGATTAAATGGACACAAAGTGCCTGTCCAGAAAACAACACGACGGGTGGAAGAATTTTGGTTGGAACTTCAGGGAATGAAATGTTCTCGAAATGTGATGGACACTCTTACCTGGACTGTCCAAGGATCGACGCCAGCTATGTGCCGTCCGAGGTTCTGCAACCAAGCTTCCACGGAATGTAAAAAACGAACTGCACGTGGACCAATTACTCGACGGGTCACGTCTGATCTGTAATAAGCAATGCTTTTAGTCACAACGAACTGCATCACTACGACTATAATGGAAATGAGAAATGGACACGCTTATGTATTAATCACGTTGTTATACAACGATGTTACTGTGATCAAAAAACTTTACCACGACGATACTAACCTGTAAAAAATTATTGTGCAGCGGATGAATATGAACTGTAATAACGACACGATGTGTATAGGTCAACGCACCTGAAAAATACGGACATTTTTCTTTGAAGTATTTCAAAACAATACTATGTAACTAAGAACATTCAACAATCTAAGTTGTATTGTGTTATAACAAATATTGTAAATTTAAAACTAAGTTACCTGTCATAGAATGTAGTCTTCATATGTAATCTTGGTTGAATATTTTCTTTGTGCAACGACTGAAAAACGCGCGCACACGAACAATATGATCTGCAATACTGTGCCGCATGATCTAACTGTACGATATAACGGCAGTGCCGCAGTTACACAGACGCTTCTGCGCATGCGCGCACTCTATCTGCCAACATTAGAACTTTTACGGCGCACCCGCGTCATTCAAATTTTGTATATAATGTGTATAATGTGTAATGTAAGTCATGTAAATAGTTGTAGATAACTTAGATTTTCTTGTGCCTTTAGGTGAATTGCTCGCCTGCAGGTGTGTCCTTTCGCCTCGCAATTCAGGGGGCAATATAAAGGCACATTTGCATGCCGAGCGTGAGTTTCCTCGGAAACGCGAAATCTTAATTAAATAAATAATCAGTGACAAATAAATAAAGCCTATGGCACACAACTGCAGCGCTGTGTCGCTGATAAAACAAAAGCACATTTACGTTACTCTTATGTTTGATTAAGAAAGAGAGAGCTCTGGTTGAAGTGGTGCGAGAAGCACGTATTTTATTTTATTGTCTGGCACACCGCCATATTTCATGTTATAGAAGAATACTGCGAGTTGCAACCACACTAGGCACTCGATTCTGTAAAGAATTTATATTTATAAAAGTAAGTAGGATTATGAACTGTAGGCTTATTCATTGAATATATCTGATTTAACTAACTGTGTAACTTTTTTATGTTTAGTAGACAATCACCTCTGCACGACGTATTGGCATGGCTGGCAAATTATTGTAATATTGAGATTTAGATTATGAGTCCGCACCTACCGCAGCAGTCTTTGGAAACGATTTAATTACGAAGTCCGATTATTTCAGTTTTATTTCACGGTCAACTACGAGTAACATTGCCTTTACGAAAAAGCCATTGTCAAGCGTCTGATACCGAATAATTAAACGTCCACGTTCCAGATAAGCAAAATATTAATTACAATTGCAATCACAATCACCATCATACAGATAGAATAATTAATATTTAAATAACAAGATATTTTTTTATTTATTTTATTTATTTTATAGACTGCTTCCCTCAAAAAATGTTTTGATGTTTTTGTGGGGTTGGTGGTGGTTGGGAGGGGGACAACAAGTAAAGACCCTGCACCAGATGCGGAACTACCTAGCAACGTCACTGTACGCAGATATGAAACGCTTTATACAAGACTGACTACCGCCAGTCTCCTGACTGATGCATTCAACAAAATCTATTAGTATTGGCCTGTATTAATAACTTTATCATGGGTATGTTTGTTTTACTTACACCTCTTCATGTTTTATTCAATTAATTTGTTAAATTATACCCATTTCGAATATTCAAGTCCTAAAAGAACCACTAATTGGTAAACGCTTTCCTTTGTTTTTCAGCATCCACATGAACTAATCACATCTTCTTCGTCATTTAGTTCTCCCAGCTTAAATTTGCCTTCCGTCGTGTACAGTGATAATGACGTACCGAAATACATGTAGATGTGGCATTTAGCTAAACTCTTAACTACAAAATAAAACAACAATACGAATCCATTATGGTTAGCCGGAAAAATCCGGGAACACACGCAGTAACTTTCGCAACGCACGCTTTTCGCACACGCATACCTTCCTCAATATTCCGCATTGTCTAGACAGCAACTGTCTAACTTTCTTACACAAATATGGCAGTCGTATCGTGTAGACACAGTTCCTTCACAATGGAGTTTATATCGGCGTAGACAGGGAATCTCGTCGCGATTTTACACAACAATGTCGACAAAACTTTTCTATGCATTACCTAAAGTTTGCAAATATTCCTTTCTTGTGCATCTCTTTCTCTCTACCACACTGAGTTTTCGCGTGTTATTGGATATTGGTCACTATCTTCACTATAGCATTCCATTTTCTTCCCCGTAGCTTACGATAAACCGTTTTTGTTTGTACTGCCGCAACCAGCTAGCCTTTTTTAACTTTTTTATGTGGCATAATTTACATTCATCGCACGTAGTAACCAACAAGACTCTACAGAACAACTGGAGTGGCCAGTTCTTTCATTAATCAATTCAGATATCGCTGATTCACACAGGAAGCCTAATTACAATTTAATTACAACATGAGTTATCTTCAAATGAGCAGGATTCAGTAACAAGTCTCTCTTTCTTTGATTTTCAGTGTAGATCCTAATTAAGTTTATATGCTAATCACCGGTTGGAACTCCGTATAAGTATCGACCCAACAGGAACCCGTGTAATTACAAAAAGGACACAAGGTAAGGAGTGACGTCTCCTCACCGCAAAGGAAAGGACTCATACCATATTTCCGCATTTCTCATCTACAATGACGTGTGTTTTAGCAAACCCGTTCACGAAAGTGCTTTTAACGCCTTCATAAGTACTGAATCTGTTCGTTGCTGGGACCATCACCTGATCATTACATCTCATATAACTCTGTTGTTTTATAATCGTTTTAAGAGTTGGGTAATAAGGTCCCTGACATTTCATAATTTCTAACTGATAGTGGATCCCTTCATTAATGTAACTGATAAACTTGCTTTTATTGTTAATTGTTACGATTGTGTTTCATCCACATTGCCAGCTAGTATCTTTGGATTTTCAGCTAAAAAGTTACTATATTCTCAAAGCCTATTTCCTTTAGTGAGCTACATGACCCTCATATATTTTTTTCTGCGTTCCGAAAACCAGCCCTCCTGTGTGTTAAAGCAGGGCTGCACAATACGTTCATAAAATTTAAAATTCTCTACGTGATATTAATTTTTATTATTAACTAATAAAGCAATAATAAATATATTAAATTTATACAATACAAACTACATTAAGAATTTACGAATAATAATATTTAATTAAATAGAATATGAAAAAAATAATTATTGAAATAAAAAATGTGCTTATTTGCTTCTGATATGGATTTCTCTCGCTGCCCCACGGTTTGCTGTTAGCTCGGTATATCTACCAGTTTTGTCAACACTGAGTGAGAAAATACGTACACTGAGAGTCACCTGCGCATTTCCCGCAGATATTATTCCTACGTAGACTGTATTCTTTAGTATGCGTAGCCCTCCGTTTAGTTTTCTCTTTACTTGCATACACAGTCCTGCAATAACATTTACCGCGGGGACTGTTGTTATAGGTGTGTAAACACAATGCTGTCCTCAATTGAATGCACAACTGTTCCTTTTAAGAGTGCACTGGCCTCGTTTCAACTGTGTTTATACATTCTATATGCATAATAACACAGGAGTCTTCATCATTTATAAAAAAAAGAACGTAGCACTTCCTGTAAGACTGGCATGAATTTGGCATTAATTGATACATCAATTGTTACGTTCTTAAATGATAAACCCTTCTGTTTTATCATGCATATGGAACATGTTAACATGGTTGACAAAAGAACAGTATCCTCTTAAAATTAACGATTTTACATTGACACACTTCATAGTAAGCTGACAGTTGAGAATGACGTAGCATGCTGATAGACATCATGAATAAATACGTTTGGTCAAAGACTAGGAGGAAAATGGTGTCATTCTTCCCGTTAGAATGTGACTCGGTAGTCTCAAGTCAGCAAAGGTCTGTTTAGGTTTCACACGTACTGTTTTTGATTCTAATTACACCATCTCATCAAAAGTATACGGACTCATATTCACGGACACTGACACGAGGTATGTCCAACCTTCGCCATTATGTCGGCTTAAACTCCGCTGAGTCACTTTCAGTGCGGTGCTTGAACGTCAGCGGAGGAATGGCAGCCCTTTCTTCTTCAAGAGCCGAAACCAGAGACGGTAATACTGTTCAACGCTGGGGTCTGTAGAGAAGTCGACGTTTTGTCTTATATCAAAGGTGATCCATCTGGATCAGGTCGAGATTCTGGGCGAGCCAGGCCATTACAGGAATGTTATTGTCTACAAAACATCGCCTCACAGACGCTGCGATACGACAGGGCGCACTGTCGTGCTGATCGTCTCCGAACTGTTCCTCTACCATACGCAGTACACAGTGTTATAAAATATGTTCACATCCTTGAGTATTTGGCAGTAAGGCGACCACAATTTAATCTCAAAAAACACCCCTTTATGAAAACATCATGTCGTCCGTATTTCACATTTGGCACTGCACGTTTTGGCGAGTAACGGTCTTCACGATTTCGCCAATCCCAAAGCCTTACTTCGCATTGTCGTAGGGTACAGCGTGATTCATCAATCCTAATCACTCGTTTCCAATCATCCATTGCCTAGTGGCGTCACTTTTTACACCACCTCAAGGGTCCCTCAGCATTGACCACAGAAATACGCGACTTATGAGGAGCTACTCGGCGATTGTAACCTAACCCTTTCCCCTCTGTACTCACGATCATTGTGCTTCCTGGACTACTCGTAACGTTTTAGAGCTCTGGAATGATTCCTTCCGGTAATTTCATGACTTTCTTTTACAGCCGCCCTGCGGTACCCATCCGTCAGTAGACACGGTCTGCCTGGCCTAGGTTTATCAGTGGTTATCCCTTCCAGCAGTCGACGTGGTCAGCTTTAGAAGAGTTAACGTGTCCATGATAAACTGCTACTCAGGTGACGTCCAATGTCTAGTTCACGTTCTAAGTCACTGATCTCTCCAGACCGACCCATTCTGCTGTTACTGCTTCTGTATTGTTGCGTCGGCTTCTCGTGATATCTAGTGGACATTTCGCATTACACGTTTGACCTTATACTTTATCTAACACCAAAGATTTAATACTGTAGCTACAGAGCGAATTCGAGTTATCACGTTCTTTGTAAATTTGCTGTAATATTACTAAGTTATAAACATGTATTTAATCTTTGTGGTCATTACCACACTTATACCACATCACAACATGACATACGTTCTTTCAACATCGGTGCTAATGATTTCTGTCCAGTCCCCCTCTCATTGGCATCTTCCCTCTCACTCTGCCCCTCCTCACCGTTGTTAACGTCTCCCAGACCTGTATTTCTAATATTTACTCGGAACTCGTTTAGCTCATTTCCAGATACTTTGATGAGTCAAAACTTTATGACTACCTCCAGAATGAGATTTTCACTCTGCACCGGAGTGTGCGCTGATATGAAACTTCCTGGCAGATTAAAACTGAGTGCCAGACTGAGATTGGAACTCGGGACCTTTGCCTTTCGCGGGCAAGGGCTCTACCATTTTTTTTTTTTTTTTTTTTTTGTAGTGGACCGGTGGGGGCTCGGGAGGCAAAGTGGGCAGGGGTCGAAACCTGAGGCCTGGCCACAGTGTCCCCCTCACCACCACCGAGCATGTGTTGCTTAGGGAAGTGGGAGAAACAGGAATCAACAGTAGGGGAAAGCGTTGTTATTTATTTATTTGCATGTGTTTTTGTAATATGCACTAATAGCATGAAATTATGGGAACACATATGCGAAATAGAAAAGAAATATAAATTCTGGGTAAAGAAAAAGAAAGGAAAAAGGAAAAGCAAAAAGAAATAAAATCCGCGCAATCTGCGACGCGCTCTCCCATCCGCGGAGGTCAGAAGTAGAATAGATCGTAGGCGGTTGAAACTCAGACACCGCCGGGGGAGGAGGGGTGGGTGCCCTCTGTGCCAGGCACCCCCCAACTCAGTGGAGATCTAACAAAGACCGCTCGAAGATAGTTAGCAAATAATGTTCGGTAACGTGGCGTGTTTTCGAGAGCTGCATGGGCTGTTCGTAAATAGGTCCAGAAGTCGAGGCGGGATTTAGGTCCCTCATTAAAGAGATAAGCGACCGCCCACCCTTTGACCCACATAATAGCATGACATTTGGCAGCGGGAAAATGTCGGTCCTCCGGGTATAGAAACATTCGAGGCTCGACTGTGTCTGGTGGCACCCGGAGATAGCAGGCAATGATTTGCTGCACGAAGCGCCATACATCTTGCGTTGTGGCGCATGTCAGACGGTGTTCATCAGTGTCCAGTTGCTGGCAAAGGAGACAAAGAGGGGATTCTGACAAGCCAATGTTGTGCAGGCGCTGCTTCGTGGCAAATTTCCTGTTGACTATGTGATACCACAGTGCCCGGACGTTCGTAGGGAGGAAGGGCTGGTGGACGGTAGTCCACACTATGGGCCACTGGACGGAGGGGTGTTTGGTCTCCATCACATTCCGGGGAACACAGCGCAGCAACAGGCTGTAAAAATCCTTAGTCCTAGGTGGACGTGTATCTGGGAGACTGGTATGTATGTGACTGTAGTCGACGAAAAAGGTCGAAACATGGGACAAATGAGGCACGATATGGCCGACAGACACTGGTGGTGAGGTGGAAGCAGGTAGGAGGACCTCAAGCAAGCTGCGTGTTAGAGATGTACCCTGGCCCATCCACTGTTTTCTCATGGTACTCATGTACAAGGCTGCAGCTCGCATACGGACATTGACGAGCCCGACGTCACCATACCGTGAGGGCAGGGTAAGTGTCTCATAACGGACTTTAAACATTGAACCAGCCGTGAGATAATAGCCAAAAGCCGCCTGAAGGTTGCACCCAGTTGCAGTTCGCAGAGGGAGAACTTTTTTTTTTTTTAAATCTTTATTGATAACCATTATAATTATACAAATTGACCCACTACCTTAAGCTCATTAGTGGGTCCTAACAGTTATACATTTATATTGAATTGCGCAGCTGGCTTTTAATTTAATAGTGAGCTACAGTTACACTAACAACAATGGGCATTTAATATCTATATCTACTGTTTATATCTAGTTCCTACAACTAATTGAATTTATGTATTTTCTGCAGCGTCACATGTGTGCCAGTAAGAATATAAACCTACTTAATATGCCTTGTTCTTCGAGCTAACCCCGAAGAACATGCCCCTGGCACTGGGCAGGCCTCGACGTTATAAATCGCTGCAGTACCTATTCTAATTTCCTATAACTAAGTCCTACAAACTAAATTACCCTATGTCATATTCGGTGTGTCGTAGCCGGTATTTGGTCCCTGCTCCCCCTAGTCCTGTACATGGCGGATTCCAACTCGGGTGGAGTTGGCCAGTCCACGCACAGGCGGTATGGGACCAGGGCTCTATGTCACAATCGGTAATAATTATTTCCTTGTTCTTACTGTATCTCTCTTAAATATTCAGTTAAAACTTTTCGACATACCTCGTTTGCCAAGGTGTTTAGTGTCTGAAAGGTTTCCTCACGTCTAAGCAGTTGATACGTGTCATGGTTAGGAAGTCTGTCTCGTAGTATATTTGCAACATCATTGAAGAGAGGGCATTCGTAAACAACATGTTCGGGTGTACCCTCCGGATCGCCACAGTCGCACGCTGGTGTTGCCCTTTTCCCAATTCGACATAAATATGTCGGGTAGGGTCCAGGGCCAGTGAGAAAGTGAATCAGACCTCGTGTAGGCTCGAAGTACTTCATACCCAGGCGCTCCCTCACATCAGGTAGAAACTGGAAGGTTCGTCGTCCAGCCTCTTCTACAGCCCAGGTCTCCTGCCAGAGTTCCTCCCCTCTTATCCTTATTTCTCTTTTGTCCCCCAATCTGATACCCATAATATCTACAATCTTTTCGTAATTATCCCTTTTGGCCCAGTACCAGGCCGCTTGTTCCCTTATCTTGATGTCCAGAGGACAGAGCCCCATTATGACTAACAGGGCCCCCCTGGAGATGTTCTGTAGGCACCCACAGGTCTTAGTAGCATGCTTCTCTGGACCCTTCTCACTGCCATGGCGGGCACTACCCTCGTGAGCCTGTGCGCCCAGACTCCCGAGTCGTAACCCACGACTGAAGTTAAGATGCTGTTGTGATATAGTCTGATTAAGTGTGAAGGAAGGTGGAATCTATTGAGATGAGATTGTTTAGTATCTGAAGGGCTCTCTGGGTGACGGTATCAATGTGCTTGCCGAAACTCCACCTCTCATCAATGATGACTCCTAAGTAGCGTGTCTCGCGTCGTCTAAGAACTGGTGAACCGTCTATTCTGACAGTCGGATTTCTAATGAGGTGTCCTTTTAGCAGGAGGTAAGTAGATTTGCTGGGCGATATCGTCATTTTAGTCGCGTGGCACCACTGTTGGAGTTTGTCTAGTGCTGTCTCTATCTTTGGTTCAATGTCTTCGCGGCTGCGGCCGCCAACCAACAGGAGGAGGTCATCCGCATAGGCTATCACCTGTAGCACCTCTTCACTCTGTTGTAAGCTGTCTAGCAAAGGCTCCATATGGATGTCCCAGAAGAGGGGTCCTAAGACGGAGCCTTGGGGACATCCTTTAGTGATTGTCTTGCCAACTCTTTCGCTAGAGGATGATAGCCAGACCTCCCGATCCTCACAATAGCTCCTCAGGCAACCATATAGCGGCCCTGGACACTCTTTCTCCCGCAAGCAGGAGAAGAGCGAAGGCCACCACAGGTTGTCGAAGGCGCCACTGATGTCAACCATGATGCCAACCGCGTATTTGTGCGAGGTCGAGCAACAGACCTCGGCCGCCAGGGTGATTGCATCAGATGCCGACCGCCCCGGCCTGAACCCGAACTGCCTGTCACTCATCCCGCACAACACCCGGTGTGCTGTCAGTCTGTCAGCCAGCAATTTTTCCAATATTTTGCCAAATATATCCAGCAGGCAAATCGGCCTGTAGGATTTAGAGGGAGAACTTGCGCGATGTGAACCAATTTTGATGCCACATGAAGATTAATAAACGCAACCCGTTGAAGTGTGTCCTGGCGGCGCAAGAGGTTCTGGCGGACGTCGTTGCGGATGACGTGTAACAGGCGACGGAAATTCGTTGCCGCCGTGCGTGTGACCGTGGGAGTAAAGGTAATGCCCAGGTACCGGAAAGTCCGCACAAGCGGCAGTGGTGCCACTTCACCCTCCTGGAGGCCTCGTCCAATGTGCATTGCAGAAGATTTGGCGACATTCATGGCACTGCCAGCGGCAGCCCCATAACGGGTAATCAATTCGAGGCCATCCCGAATCTCAGAGCCGGAGCGAATGAGGAGGAGGTCATCAGCATATGCCCGACATCAAAAGTGTGTTGGCGTAGGGTGAGGCTAGAGAGCTTGGTAGTTAAGCCCCCAATAAGGGGCTCAAGGGCAATAGCATACTGGAGGGTAGAGAGGGGGCACCCCTGCCGTATCGAACAGCAGATAGGTACCGGCCCTGCTATACGTCCATTGACTTGGACACGTGAACTGGCACTGTCGTAAAGACGCCGGATGACGTCGAGAAACGCAGGGGGGATGCCCATTCGGGCTGCCACCGAAAACAGGAAACGATGACGCACTTTATCGAAGGCGCTGTCGAAGTCTATAGCGACGACCGCTGCCCGGAGCCTGCAGGCCGCCGCTATCGCAATTAAGTCGCGGCATTCCCCTGTGGCAGTCTGTATGTTAATCTGTCCGCCAGGCGTCGTTTGCTCTGGCGAGAGGATATGAGGGAATGTAGTTCGGAGCCGCATTGCCAGTAAGCGCGCGAAAATCTTGTAGTCGGCATTGAGGAGGGTGAGCGGTCTGTAACTCGTGACCATCGAACCACGGGCTGGTTTGTGGACTGGTATAATGATGCCCTCAGCAAAGGCGGGTGGGATTGCTTGGTCAGATGTTATCAGTTCTTGATACATAGTCGTCCACCGTGGGGCCATGAGGTCCCGAAAGGTACGGTAAAACTCAATCGGTAAGCCGTCAATGCCGGGCGATCTGTTGACTGCACCCTTGGCGATTGCGTTGTTGACTTCGTCTAGCGTGACCGCCACTGTCAAAGCATCCGCCTCCGTGTGGGGGAGGGTGCGCGTGACGTAATTCAATATGGAGTCGTCTGCTGCAGTTTCAGCGTCGTCATCACTACGACGGTAGTGCTCGACGAATGCGCGGACGATGTCATTCTGAGTGGTCACCTGCGTTCCATGAGGCGTGGTCAGAGTGCTGATGATCTGCCGACGACGCCTTCGTTTGTCGGACACTATATCATGCATGGATGGAATTTCTAAATCCACGTGATCGTGGCGCCGCGTCGGTATCACGACCCCTTGCAATTTCCGGCGTGCCAGCGCAATTATCTTCGCCTTAGTTCTTTGCCGTTCCAACTGATTGTACGGGCCGGCCGAAGTGGCCGTGCGGTTAAAGGCGCTGCAGTCTGGAACCGCAAGACCGCTACGGTCGCAGGTTCGAATCCTGCCTCGGGCATGGATGTTTGTGATGTCCTTAGGTTAGTTAGGTTTAACTAGTTGTAAGTTCTAAGGGACTAATGACCTCAGCAGTTGAGTCCCATAGTGCTCAGAGCCATTGATTGTACGGGGTTGGCGGTTGAGCATCCAGATCTCGGAGAATCGCGTAATAGAAGTCAACAGTGGTGCGATGCCAGTCGGCCATGTCCTTCCCGTATCTCATCAGTGTCCTCCGGATCGCCGGCTTGGCGCAGTCCAACTACCATGTCAATGTCGAGTGGTAGCGGGGAAAGCGTCGTTCGCTGGCTGTCCACGTTTCAGTGACTTGTTGGCGACACGCCAGGTCATGCAAGTGTGAGTTATTGAGTTTCCATGGCGCACGGCTGCGCCATACTGATTGCGGCGGAAGGAGGACCGTACAGATGTAAGCGCAATGGTCGGAAAAGGCCAGCGGCCAGCGCTCGTCGCCCCGTATCGCAGATCTAAGAGTTTGTGAGATATATATCCTGTCTAGTCGGCTTGCGGAATGACTTGTAAGAAAGGTATGGCCAGAAAGGTCGCCGTGTTGTACTTCCCAGGTATCGTGAAGCAGGAGGTCTCGCACCACTATACGTAGCTCCTGGCATGTAGTATAGTGGGGAATCTGATCTTTAAGATGCAGAACGCAGATAAAGTCACCTCCTAGTAGGCAATGGTCATAACGCCCTAAAAACAGAGGAGCGATTTCCTCGGAATAAAACTGGGCTCTTTCATGCCGTCGGTCGGTGCCTGAGGGAGCGTAGACATTAATGATGCGTGTCCCCATGGCAGTGAGTGCCATGCCCCGAGCTGATGGAAGGAAGGCGACATCGGTCACAGAAATCCCGTGGCGGACGTAGATGGCCACCCCGCGGCCCATAGTATCACTCGCGGAGGCGTGGGCGGTATAGCCATTAATATCCGGGAGACTAGCCAAGTGAACTTCCTGCAGAAGTGCGAAATCAATATCCGAAGCCCAGAACATCTCCTGCATAAGGCGGATTTTCACCCTGGAACGGATGTTGTTGGTGTTGATGGTTGCTATCCGGTAGGCCTGGTGTCGGATTGCTGGAGGCTGGTCCACTCCGCCGTCCGCGCAAGGGTGTGGGCGTCGCAGCGGAACGTTATCCCGCTGGGCCGCAGGGGAGTCTGGGGAGAGTATGATTAGTGGTGCGGCCGTGACGGCGCAGGGTCCCGTAACGGCTCCTGTTCCGTGACCTCCTCCTCGTGCCACGCCGTGGAAGCGGAAACTGGTGTATCGTCCATTTTGTCTGCAGAAGATGTTGTAATTGTGCGTGGTGTAGTGTCGCCTGTGAGACGTTCATGATTTAGTTCAGCGTCAGCACGGGGCGCAGGCACACCGATAGATGTCTCCGCGCTCATTACGTCTTCGTCAGCAGTAGCGGGTTCTGGGGCCTCGTGCTGGTCGACGGGTACGTCCTCCTCGACTTGTAACGTCTCCTCTTGGCCGGAAACGGTGCGACGTCTTCGCTTGCGACGTTTCGGGGAACGTTGTTTCCTTGTGCGACCCTCCGTGTCCGACGACGGAAGGGAGTCGCGTCGTTCTGGCAGAAAGGTCGCTGTAGGAACGATGAGCGAGTCGATCTCCATCGTGTTTCCGAGATCAGGGTCAGCGTCTGGTTGCGTCGGCATCTTCGGAGCGGCGTCAATGGCCGGCCGAGGCGGCGGGTCGTCCGAGGCGCTCTCCGTCGGTGTCTGGTCGGGCTCGTTGGTGGCGTCGTTTGTGGTGACCGGGCGACGTTGCAAAGTGGTAGGAGAAGCCAGAGCAGTGGCATAGGTCACCGGTAGCACTGTAGGTTGCGACGTGGGTGGTTTTTCGGCAGCTGGAAGTTGCGTAATACGCCGTTGTAGGCATTCGGATCTAAGGTGGCCTTCTTTGCCGCACCCGGAACAGGTCCGAGGCTGGCCATCGTATATAATTATGGCACGGCATCCGCCGATCTGTAAGTAGGACGGGACGTGGCTTCGGAGATCTATGGTGACCTGTCGGACACCGTTTAGGACAGGATACGTCCGAAACTGTGTCCACTTCTCCGCAGTGTGGCCGTGGACTGTGCCGTACGGGCGTAGTGCCGCGACGACTTCCTCAGCTGAAAGTTCGAATGGCAATTCGAAAATGCGTATCGTTCGCATACCTAAGCCTGCGTGGTCGACGGTTACCTCCCCCACATTGCCATCAGCGTGACAGAAGCGGAGCCCCTGTTTGGTCTCACGTAGTATGCGTTCGCACGCCGCGTCGTTAATGATTTTCACATAGACCGTGCTGCTCACGATGGACAAATGTATGCCGATAATATCGGTCGCCGGGATCTTCACTTCCTCTCGCAGAAAACGCTCCACCTCATGTGCTTTGGGTCGGGCATAATCGTTGCAGAAAGTAAATTGGAGTGTTGATTTACGGTAACGGTTCGCCATGGATCGTACAAGGTAAGCCGGCACTTAAGCAACGGCCGTCAGAAAGTAAACAAGGCGAGTTCGCGCGCCGCACGAAGTCAACACGTACGCGTCCGCTCTGTTGCCCTGCCGAAGGCAGACTGTATGCCATCTGAGCTACCCAAGCACGACTCACGACCCGTCCTCAAAGGATCAGTTCTGCCAGTACCTCGTCTCCTACTTTCCAAACTTCACAGAAGCTCTTCTGCGGAATTGCAGAACTAGCACTCGTGGAAGAAACGATATTGCGGAGACATGGCTTAGCCACAGCCCGGCATATGTTTTCAGAATGAGATTTTCACACAGCAGCAGAGTGTGCGCTGATATGAAACTTCCTGGCAAATTAAAACTGTATGCCGGACCGAGATTCGAAGTCGGGAACTTTGCCTTTCGCGGGCAAGTGTTCTTTCAAGAGTTTCATATCAGCGCACACTCCACTGCAGAGTGAAAATCTAATTCTGGAAACATCCCCCAGGCTGTGGCTAAGCCATGTCTCCGCAATATCCTTTCTTTCAAGAGTGTTAGTTCTGCAAGGACGCAGAAGAGCTTCTGTGAAGTTTGGAAGGTAGGAGACGAGGTACTTGCAGAATTGAAGCTGTGAGGACGGGTTATGAGTCGTGCTTGGGTAGCTCAGATGGTAGAGCACTTGCCCGCGAAAAGCAAAGCTCCCGAGTTCGAATCTCGCTCCGGCACACAATTTTATTCTGCCAGGAAGTTTCATTATGACTACCTGCTTGGTAGCTTGTATTTCCGTCTTTGGAACGAAATACATCACTGAATCTGCGTATCACGTATCCGCCAGTTTGTTAGAAGGTTTTTGGAGTTACATGGCATTAGGTGTCTACTCATAGCTCATGTAATTCGAGTAAATAACGGACCGCTGTGGGCACCCGATAGTGATCCAGATGGATTCCATAGCATTGAAAGCATTCGACTTTGCTCGCAGGGTCTTCAACCTGTATTTGCTATAACCTTCCTCAAACCACTGAAGCACAGTTCTGCATCCGAGACGTGTACAATTTTATTGTTGAAAGATGGCATCGCCGTCAGGGAAGACATCAAGCATGAGGGAATGAAGGTGGTTCACAGCTGTCACAGTGTGTCTTCGATTACTACTACAGGTCCCATGTTACATTGCAAGCACAGCAGAATGTCTCCCATAGCATAATATTGCTCCCACCAGCCTGCGTTCTCCGCATGTTGCATCTTTTCAGCCGCCATTCACCTCGATGATGACATTTGTGGAGATGGATAGCGACCTACTGTAGCAAAAATGTCATTCACCCGGAGAGCCGGAAGTTTCCATTGATCGACGGTCGATGACCCGTTGGTCCCGCGCCCACTACAATGGTATTTGACGATCTCGTTGGGTCAACATGTAGACACATAGGGATGGTCTGCTGCGGATCTCCGTATTCAATAATGTACAATGAACGATGTGCTCCGAAAAACTTGCGTGTGCACCAGCATTGTGCTCTTGCGGCAGTGATGCCACAGATCGCCATCTATCCTACTTTACAGAGCAGACAAGACTCCGAACCACACATTCTGTGAAGACTCGTGGACGTCCAGTCATTTAGCGCTTAGTGGTACGTAGTTCGACAGTCCTTCTACCTCTTTCCGTAGATGCTGACGGTAATAACACTTGAAAGTTCGACCAGCTTCACCGTTTTTGTTCACAGGTTGTGGGTGATAATAATCTGTCCTTTGTCGAAGTCGCTTACCTCAATGAATTTCCCAATTTGCAGCCCATATCTTCGCTAGGAATATGCCCCGTCCGTGTCTGCTCCACTCACATAATTTTTTTGCCGCCTCTCTTGCCTGCAACGCCACCAGGAGGCATCCAATGCCGCAGTGGGAAGTGTTCACAATGTTTTAGTTTAACAGTAGACGTCGTTTGCTACACATTCCAGTAACGTAAATGTATCAGTGATCTTAATTAACAGCTCCGTTTCGACCTAAGGTGCTTCATGTCTCCTTACTTCTACTGGGAGAGTGTAAGTAGACACCACATGCTCAGGTGGTCATAAACCACTACTGTCATAGAAGGCTGATGGTCTTCTTCCTACTCTATATCCTTTCTACGGGTAGGGGGGAAGGCTGGGTACGTGATGTGTCCTGTCAGAAAATGGACTTTATCTCTATTGAGGATGACACGATCATTGGTAGCCGGTCTCTAATGTTCGGAAGGAGACGGTTTGCACTTCAGCTAACACTAAGTTATCTTGTCGCAACCAGAATGTTGATGTGATGTCAGAGAGATGTAACGCCCAAATCCCGAGAAGAGAGAAGATACTGCTGCTGTACACTTGAGACAATGAACAAAGAATACCCCTGGACACGACAATGGACCTGGCTAGAGCGAACAGAGACCCAGTCGAACGTTCTGTACCGTCCACAATAGGAAACAGACCGCACGGTATATCGGGTTTTCTAATGCGAAGCGCTGTGGCTTTACAATTTACCGATCTGGACTGGTTCAAATGGTTCAAGTGGCTCTTAGCATTATGGGACTTAACATCTGAGGTCATCAGTCCCCTAGCACTTAGAACTACTTAAACCTAACTAACGTAAGGACATCACACACACCCATGACCGAGGCAGGATTCGAACCTGCGACCGTAACAGTCGCGCAGTTCCAGACTGTAGCGCCTAGAACCGCACGGCCACTCCGGCCAGCAAACAAATAAGTATAACGCGTTTTAGTGCCGTTGTGCCATTGTATGCATTGAACCCATCCACGAGATTTCCGTATATCACTGCTAACGTGCAGCTTATACTGCTAAGAGAAAAACAAACACAACACATATCCGAGCATCATTAAATGGAAGCTTGAGGGCGACAAATAAACGAGTATTACTGTTGTCAAAAGCAACGGGTATTACTGAAGTCAAAAGCACACCCTGTTAGTGAATGAAACAATGTTTTCATGGTTGTTCAGTTATTTTGAGTGCAGTACAGATGCAAAATAATTATAACTGCAATAACTCTGTAACTAGCCACACGACACCGGTGCTTATATGAAACCACTCAAAAAATAAACCTTAAACGACATCCGAAATGTTGTCGGTGGACTTCGGGTTCACCTTGTATAACCGTTCGTTACTTTACTTCTGGGCTTCATTACTTATGACGACCGTCATGGACCATACCACCACCAGGATGAAAAATGCACCTGTCGCAGCACAAAAAAGACAAATATGTCCTGGACAGAATCAAGGATATAAAAGAAGAGAACTAGCTTTTCGACTTATCTGGCAGCTTCAAAGATATTTAAATCAAGACACCTTGAGATATTCGGGATTTTTTACTTGTTAGTATTAGTACCCATGTCGCGTAATACAATGCATAGTGACAAGTAAAGTAACTCGGTACATTATGTCATGCCGAATAACATGACACATGTCGTCATGTCATCCAACATGGCATTTCTTATGTCGTACGATCCGTCACAACATGTCATTGAAGTTTAGGATGCACGCATCCCTCTGAGGAATACTCCCTATTACAGGTGCACACCCACCCCCGAATACTTTCTGTTGGTGATGCATCCCACTCTCTAGAAGCACATAAAACTATGTCTATTTATTCGTACAACTCTCACCATACCTGTAACTGTGTTTAGGTCTGAGGAAGCTCGCTGCGCTAGAGAAATGGGGTTAACTTGTACAAAAGCGCCATTATGTCAAGATGTTTTGATTTAAATGTCTTTGAAGCTGACAGATAAGTTAGAATAGACTAATTTCCTTCTTTTACATCCCTAACGCTGTCCAGGATATATTTGTCTTTTTTGTACTACATTCTGATTTCCAACTTTTACTCTAGCATAATTTTGACATTAGACCGCCATAGCTTAGCCGTAGAATTTAGCTGGCACGGGTGACGGATGATCTGGTACAGGTTTTCTTGTCTTTAGATCGAGTTGCTTTTATCGTGGCAACAGAATTTTTGAAAGTGAGTTTTCAATTTTATCGTAATAACGAATGTTTTATTTATTTCATTCATTTTAAACCGTTTGCGGGCTTTCAGTTCACGTTAAGACCGAATTTTATTTGCTTCATTTAGCTCTACTTTATCTCGATAACGGATAAAGATTATTGGATAGGAAAATTGCGTTTTGAATTTACCTATCTGCAAAGTTTAAGCCGATTCGTACAAGTTCAAAGCATAGGAGCGGTGTGCTCCAAAATCCTCCCAGAAAAATTTGCTTTTTGCACCTAAGATCCAAACCGTTGAAACGTATCTTACACCAATGTCCGATACACCGTAGGACCAAATTTGAACCATCAGCCTCATTCCATTCGGAGTTTTTGCACGTAAAATCCGAACTGTGCACATACAAACGGTGCCATTAGTATTGATCATTTATTTCATCCCAATTTTGCAAAAAGTAAGCAATCAGTTCGCATAAATTGCGTGAGCGCCAGCCGCGGTTCGTTGTTCAAACGTTGCTTAACAGACTGTAAAGTAACCACAGCAAGGCAGATGTTCGATTGGCTATACAAATATCCGCTGGTCCAGATTCAACCAAAAAACTTTTCACCCCATGTTCCTAGCCCAAATAGAAATCAAGCACCAAGACCCCCCTCCCCCAAACCGTTATTCTACTCCCGGTCTTTTCAGACAGCTTTGTTAAGCGCTTTCGGCTTTAGCGTTACTGAGAGCCTGGTAGCACAGAATGCTACCTCAGGTTTGCTAACCATATTACTCCATCTCGTCTCGGAAGAGAGTCTGCTCTGTGATACTCGCTGCCCAGCTGTCAGGAAGAGTAGATCGTTTGCAGTCACTACAAATTTCTTGAAATCGTTTCTTCTGCACGACCAACCGCTGTCACGTCATTCAGCCTCCCGAAATACGTTCTTGTGTTCGGAAATCAAAGAAAAATCATGTTATAACAATTGTGTAAATGGTTATACACTCATGAACCATTGATTATACACTGATAAGCCTAAACATTATAAACACTGCCCATTTCGAGACGATGTGGTGTTTCAGGCACATTGTATGAATAAAGATATCGAACCTGTCCCGGACAGATCGAAGCTATCCCTACTCATCTATGATCTAGCGAGTTAGAGTCGCCAACGAGGAAGCTCCATTTCACTAAAAGGATGCTGCTTGGCATCCGCCGTTTGCTTTGATGCACAAGTGAGTCAGTCCCGCCCGAGTCTTCTTAAACAAAGAACTGCAAGTATGCGCACGGAGCGTGATCGAGAATTAAAAGCATTAATTTGCGGAACTGAAATTATGTAGTAAGTCAGGGGATGATTTGAAATTATGGACGACTGTAAGGAACTTATCAGGAATGGCAAACTCGATTCAAAAATGTTAAGTGCATGAATGTGCCTGCAGAGCGAATCTGTGTAGTCTCATAGGGATAATCTTGCTTATGGTTAAAGAACATTAAACCAAATGTTTTCAAATCATTGTGAACTTCATTTAACCAGGTCATAATAATATTGTGGTGGGAGTTTCGATTAAGATTATGGGAACTGTCGATAGGGCACGTGTCTGCAGACACACGGTTAAGAACTTTCTCGAACAGAGGGCTGTAGGCCTACCTTGGAAGAAAGTTCGACATCCGTGCTGTCATAAGCATCAATCTGATTGCCTATTAAAATTCAAATAGCCAAAATACGCGAGCTGGCAACAAAAGCAGGAGCAGATCACAACGCGACCGAGCGAGGTGGCGCAGTGGCTAGCATTCGGGAGGACGACGGTCCAATCCCACGTCCGGCCATCCTGATTTAGGTTTTCTGTGATTTCCCTAAATCACTCCAGGCAAATGCCGGGATGGTTCCTTTGAAAGGGCACAGCCGACTTCCTTCCCCGTCCTTCCCTAATCCGATGAGACCGATGACCTCGCTGTTTGGTCTCCTCCCCCAAACAACCCAACCTCACAACGCGACGCGGTAAGTGAAATACATAAGGTGAGCAAAGACGAATGGGGATCCCAGCGACGATAAGGATTTCATGGGGAAATTCCGCTGACATAAGCGTTTATGATAAGAGGCAAACCGTTATGGTGCCTGGGAACAAACATCTTGGGAACGCTGGTTAATTGTTCGCGTGCTATTGTCTTTAAAACTTATGGAAAGGAATTGGAGGACAGTGAAACTACCAGAATGGAAAAAGATGCTGGACGTCTACGTCTAATCACAGAATATGGAGATATGAGGCTTGTCCGCTGGGTAAATTACGATTAGGCTGTAATATGTAGAAAATCTGACGACAGAGCACAATGTTGGTGTAGGCACAAGATGACCACGTGATCGCATGTTGACCCAGCTACATCGTCAGTTAGGATTGAAGTGGGTACGGTATAATCGAGACTGGACTGTGGATCAGTGGAAACATGGCTCCTGGTCGGATGGAGCACTTTTATTGTTAAATCATGTCGATGTTCGTGTACAGGTACGCCATCACACAGGCGAGTGGCTGCTTGAAACTTGCACTGCACCACGGATGCAACCCAGTCAGGAATGCTATGGAGGAAATTCCCGTGAGCTTCTATGGGACCTGTGATAGTAATCGAAGGCATCATGACAGATATGGACTACGTGAACATTACTGTGCACCACCTTCATCCCTTCATTCTTGAATTCTTTCAGACTGTGAAGGCATCTTCCAGCGTGATAACACACCGATCTTTTACCGTGCTACAGTGTCTTTAGCCAAGCGGTCTAAGGCGCTGCAGTCATGGACTGTGCAGCTGGTCCCTGCAGAGGTTCGATTCCTCACTCGGGCATGGGTGTGTGTGTTTGTCCTTAGGATAACATAGGTTAAGTAGTGTGTAAGCTTAGGGACTGACCTTAACAGTTAAGTCCCATAAGATTTCACACACATTTTAACATTTGAACAGTATCTTTCCACCTTAGTACGGTAAATGCGGAAACGTAAACAATGACTACGTCATTACGAAATGCGTCCAAACAGGGCCAACGTGCTGTAATTTCTTTCTTGGCTGCAGGAGAACAAACACAGGTACAGTACACAACCGTCGGCGAATGAAGAATATGCATGGGGCAGCATGTCTGTCGAACACCGCTGTTGTGGAGTGGTCCGCCAAGGAGCGCCGCTGTTTCATAGTACGCATGTCCTCATATCACAAGTAACGTAATGGAAAAGTTACCCCAAGTCAAGTGGGGGACACTCGAGCACCCTCCCTACGGTCCCTGTCTCTTCCCATGAATTTTATCACGCCTGCAGTTCCCTAACAAAGGCCTTCAAGGGTCGAAGATTCCTGTCGAACGAGGATGTGCAGGAGGCAGTTGCAGACTTTTTCACGCAGCAGGACAAATAATTTTACCAAACGGGTATCTTCAACCTGGTGCATCCGTGGGATATGTGCGAGAATTCTCTTTGTAATTTTGCCTGATTGGCATACAGATTCTGAACTGTACAGTCTTCGAGCGGGAACTTTTTGATCGCCCCTTATAATATCTAACAAATGGATAATAAATCATTTGAAAACTAAGTTTCGAAGCATTTTCACTGCAGCATGTTTCTTGAACATCAGTGCGACATGCACTTAGCTGAAGCTTGCACAAGAATCGGAAAATTATTTGGCTGCTAAAAGCAGTTTCTAGAAATGTTCTGTCTGTTAAAGGCAGCTCAGGTCAAATATATTTTAAATAGATTACACCAGAATATACTACATTCATGATCAAAGCCAAAATGATCACATGTGCAAATATGCATTGAAGATCGAAGAAGCGCAAAATGATCCCGCAAGGAAACTAATTCAGGAGAAACTTGCCTTTGAAACTCAGTTATTATTCAGAAAATAAACAAAACTCACAAATAAGCCCATAGTGCTCAGAGCCATTTGCACCATTTGTTATTTAAGGACTAGGACAGTAGTGTGCAAAGTTAGCGATATGGCTCGGATGACTAAATGTGACGTAGAAATTCATTCTCACTTCGAACATGCAAACCCACAGTTGCAAACTACATCTCATCAATCAACATGAAAAATCATCTAACGCAGAATTACAATTATTAATTTACTCCGGTTGTCGAGTATAATCTCTACCCATAACAACTCACAGCAACTATCTACTTCAATTTCACTACAAGGTAAATTACTTCCGGTAGTAATAAGAAAGCCACCACCAACTGTATTTAATCTATCTTAGGTCCTTTGCAAAAATTTCGACTGAACTTATTTAGCTTTAGAGAGCTTCCCATAACTTTAACGACGTGAGCTTCAGTGTTTTCTGTTAGCATTTGGAGTTATGAACCTTTTCCAACACAGTTACGATAATTTGCAACTACAACACCGATTGTTGTTAGGTTCCTGTGTTCGTTGTACACCTTTTTAGACTGGCACCCTTTCTGTAGTTTCCCGTAACCCTACAACCTAAAAAAATATCCAGTCCCCTTCACAAAGCCCCACTTCCTGTTGTAGCGTTTGGAGTTCTGAACCTTTCCCAGCACAGTTACGATAATTTGCAATTACAACACCGATTGTTGTTAGGTTCCTGTGTTTGTTATACACCTTTTTAGACTGGCGCCCTTTCTGTAGTTTCCCGTAACCCTACAACCTAAAAAAATATCCAGTCCCCTTCACAAAGCCCCATTTCCTGTTGTAGCCATTAAGCGGAACCCGAAAACCCACCACCCCACGGCGAAAATCTACAAATCTGCAGCCTATACCATCGCAGGACCGTCTGAGTTTCTGACTCAGATCCTCCACACGGCTCTGTACCAAAGGACCACAGTCTGTTCTGCCGACGATGATACAGATGTTGAGCTCCGCCTTCATATCGATAGCAAGACTGGCAGTGTTACCATTTCAGTTAACCTCCTGTAACCAGAGAGAATCTTTTCCGATCCAAAGCGACACACTTCGTTAGTTCCAGCATGAGCCACCACCTGCAGATGGCTGCACCCTGTGCTCTTCCTGGCATCCGGAAGCAGCCTTTCTACATCTGAAATGACTCCTCCCGGTATGCATACAGAGTGCAAGCTGCATTCCTTCCTCTCTTTGGGAGCCCTACATTAGGGACCCCATTACAAGCCTAACGCTGAAGCTCCCAACTACCAGTGGACCCATCCTCTATGAATGTCCAGACCCTGGGGGCCGAAATACTTCCTTTGGAACAGGGTGAGCGACTGCATGTGGCTCAGGGACTTCGTCGCCCAAAGATAGCGCTCAAAATTTGTTTCTAAGGCGAACTGGGGAGACCCCTTTGATCGGCCCCCGAATAGTCTTTCGCTGTCTGCCACTCCTTAGAACGAACTCTCAGTCGACTTTGGGTGAGGAGGCTGACACAGCTAAAAGTGTACACTGATAATACATTGAGGATTGTCTATAAAAATCGAGAAAATTATATTTCTGCGATTTCTTTGTTCACTGTATACGAATTGCGATTGTTATTTAAAGGCGCTATAAATTTGAATTAATCTGCTAAATAGTATCTTTAAAGATTACTCGATGTTGCTGGTATTTTGATTGTAGTTTCGTATATGTGCACTAAATGAAGATGTTTGTATGCTCTCTGAATCTGGTGGGGAATGCACTACCTGTTTGCGCCACGTAGAAACATTTGCATACAGCACATCTGATTATTTAAATCCTTAATTATGTAAATGGCTTTGTTTTGTAGATCGTGTGTCTGAGTATTATCCCCATTTTGTTTTTCATGCGCAATCCGATTCGTACATTAGTTTTACGAAAATTATTGGCTGTTCTGTCCTATATGACTCCATAATAAGATAAATCAATGTAATTAGTTTTCTCTTCAAAGAGCAAGCGCGTTACATACTCAGTGCACAACCAGACCTCAGAAATACGAGGGTTGTCTATAAAGTAAGTTCCGATCGGTCGCGAAATGGACACCACAGTGAAAATCTGACGAAGCTTTGCACAGATGTGTTGGGTAGCATGACTGTCGAGCAAATCTAGACGCTCTTTTCAGTTGTGTGCGCACTGTGAGCGAGTAAAGGTGCATAGAATAACGATGTCTGCCGCCAAGTAAAAGGGCCCCCTGAGAGGCTTCGCCTCATTGAATGCAGCCCACCTAACATAACTGCCACGTACTTCCTTCCTCATCGCAATTCTCAGCCGAATTATGCAGGGGCAGTGAAGACGCTCCTGCCACCTTTTCGATGGGAAGTGTTAGATCACCCACAACACAGCCCTAATTGGCTAGTCCTAGGTATCATCTCTGTTCACATGAAACGCTGGATGCGAAGACAACACTAGGGCGCAGGCTAAGCGCTATAGATCAGCGTAGAGAATTATCGGAAAGCACGGGCGGCTGACTTCTATGAGGATGGTGTTGGAGATTTGGTATAACGCTCCGACAAATGCCTAAGCCTGGGCGGTGACAATGTAGAGAAGTACCTGGGAAGTGTAGCTAACTCTTGCAAATAAAATGTTTCTGATTTTCACTGTGGTTTCCATTTAGCGACCGATCGGAACTTACTTTCTGGACAACCCCCGTAAAAAATTTCTCCGGTGTTTCAGACATGAACTCTAATCTGTTAAAGTGCACACTTTAATCGTGTCAGCCTGTCGTAATATATACAATCCACTCAAAATTGCAGTACATAATATTGACGAGTAGCCGACCGCTGTGGCCGAGCGGTTCTAGGTGCTACAGTCTGGAACCGCGCGACCGCTACGGTCGCAGGTTCGAATCCTGCCTCTGACATGGATGTGTGTGATGTCCTTAGGTTAGTTAGGTTTAAGTAGTTCTTAGTCTAGGGGACTGATGACCTCAGATGTTAAGTCCCTTAGTGCTTAGAGCCATTTGAGCAATTTTTATTGACTAGTATCGCTGACATGTCGTTCTTTGATAAGTGTATTGCGCCATTATCTCTGCTTAACGTAAAACTATATTTCAAAATCTTGAAAGTATATGAATATCAAAAAACTACATAATTGGTTGTACTTTTTACCCCGCTTTACATTGTTCTCATTACGTTATGTTACCTTTTGCAGATGATTGAATACGACATAATGCCGAAACTGCAATCGTAAAACAGAAAGGTAACAACTGAAAACAACGCGACATTATTTTTTAAAAAATCTGAACTTGACAATTCCGTGGCAGGCATAACAAGGCTCACAGAGTCAGGCAGAAATTGCTAGTAAAGAATGGAATGAGATTCAAAGTCTGACAGATTACACTGCTCAATCGAACTCAAAGCCTCATATTCAGAAAGTAATAATTCACCGGTTAGAGTCCCCGTTCAAAAAAGTGGCTAAAGACATGCCTTACACAGCTCAACATCAAGTAAGATTACACTCGCTGACGCAAACGTTGAACACAGGCTCTCTGATTGTTACGAAAGCTTTGCAAATCGTTTACTGATGTATAACATGAAAGTTGTTTATGAGAGATTTGTGAGGCGTGCTTGACAATATTTTTGATGAGCTTTACGATTTTGAAGTTGCATATATAGGCGTATCAAAACTGGGAGACCTTTGGCTGCTCAACAGCCTTCCCTGATCGTGTCTTCGGGATTAGCCTACCAGAAATGGTCGCCCTTTACCACGCTGATCTGTACGCGTTTATGTAGGCATTGGCGCAGATGAAACAAGTTCAAAGCTTTATGTTTGTCATACGGCCAGATTGCCTTGGTTCCCTACAGACCCGTATGCACCCAGCAGAAGAAGTTGCACAACATATACAATATTATCCTCTCTTCCTGTAACAACGAGGAGAGATGCTGTGTTCTGCTGCGTAACTTGCAGCCTGTGAATGAAGGGAAATGAGGGAGCTGACATAGCAGCCAAGGGGTTCTGTGTGGATAACAGACTTGAACACTGCGCCATTACCCCTCAGGTTGTAGGGTTCGATGTTTTAACAAAATTCGTTTCCACTAATTTTCGTAAGGGTGCTGATAGTCCGCCACTGAGCGTCCCTAAAGCACAAACACACACACTCACTAATGTTATGAATCCGCTGTTTATACAAAAGGGCACGTCTCAACGGAAGGAAGAGTGGGTAGAGGTGAGGACCAACAGTCTGCGGGCTGTGATATCTGCTGTGAGTGCCTTCCTCCTCCCGGTCACAGAGACGCGACGAAATCCTACTCACTTGGACATAGCGGATTTTTGTTCCGGCTGGAGGACAACCCCACTACAATGGTGAGCCGTGGAAAAAATTGCTGTTTTGAAGAGCGCGCCGTAGCGCATTGTGTGAAGCAGTCGCCCTCCATTTCTGGAGGTGGTGCCGCTGTGGCAATCAATCGCAGCTTTGGTGTCTCCCTCTGGTGGGAAAGGGGAAAGGGTGCCTGTTCACGTGCACTTAAGGGGCGCTATAAGCTCGCCAGTGGCAGTTGGTCAGTCGGAGTGAGTCTGGGTCAGTCACTCGTCACCAGTCGCCGGTCTGTCTCTCGTTCGCATTTGTGCGGCAGTTCTTGTCTGTCTGTCGTTCGGACTGCTAGTATGTCTGTCGTTTGGGTCAAACTTTAAAGCCGGCGGAATGAGAATCTTGCCACTCCGCCAATAACAGAACTCAGCTAGTGGTCGCCTGTTCGGGGCTGAGTTCCTGCATCTGAGTATGCGCGTTAGACCACCAGTCTGCTCGGGCTGCTCGGGCAACGGTCTTTGGCTGTAGGATCGATCGGTTGGTCGGTTGCGCACTGAGACACCAGATGACTTGTACGCCTCAGCGTCGGCGCATGTGAGGTCGCCACGTGAGACCAGTGGGCCGCGCCGGATAGACAGGGATAGTGGCTTCTCGGCCGACACGGGAGCATCAGGAGTCAACCCACGACATCGGTCTGGCCGGTACGAGCTGCGACGCCGTGAGACGGGAGATCGGCACGCCTTCCTGCGTCCGTTGAAGCGGTTGGCAGCGGACCGTTCGGGAGAGCGTTCGGGGTGCTGCGCCAGGTCTTTTCCAGATATCGCAGTTTATTAGAAGTTAAGTGATTGGAGATATGTTGTTTCATTTACTTGTTAAATTCTACTTGTTTTCTTGGTGAGGTCACCAGCCGCTTTGTTTTGGGGTCGTCCCACCATTCTTCTCCATTATTTACGAATTGGGTGGTCCGTTTTTCCCTTGTGGAGTAGGGGTGGGTTAGAGCAACCTGCTGTTCGGGTTGTTCAGTAATCTCCCTGTCAATCTGTCATACGTTAATAGCTGCCTCTGTATGTTTGTCGGTTTCGCTGTTAAGTAATTTATTTTTTGAAGTGTAACGGCCGAATTCCTGAAATATGTTTTTATCTTGCCTATCATCTTGAGAGGCGGTAAATGTGTAATGTAGAGCATGTTTGGCTAACCTTGTATATTTTATGTAAGATTGCATTTCATGGGTTTTTATTTAAATTGTTATTTTAGTATATAATGTTGCCACCCTTCCACCGTAAGAGTTTTTTTTTTAAAAAAAACCTCAAGTTGCACCTTCGGTGGCAAGTTAATTTTTTAATGTTAGTGTTTTGTACCATTTCCATCCTTCCTACGGGGTGCATAGTATATGTGCTTGTGTGAGTTGTTAAAATTTTTATTTTAAAGTAATCTGCTGTGTTGCAGATTTGCACTATTATAGTCTTTCAGAGGTTGTTGTGCGCGGTCGTGACTACGGCCGTGTCAAAAGGGAGCGGCAAGATTCTCAGCCCGAAAGCTCATACTGCCAAAAATTTGTTCTTTCTACCTCTGAATAAATTGTAACTTGATATTTAGAGGGTGCTTTCTGATTATAAATTTTAATCTATTTCTAAAAAAAAAAAAAAAAAAAAAAAAAAAAAAAAAAAAAAAAAAAAAAAAAAAAAGAAACAAAAGGGTTTTTAGGAATAAAATTTCCATTCGTTGAAATAAATTTGATTTGTTTTCATCAGTTACCCAGTGGCAACTACTTACACGCTCACATAGTGTGATTAAATGTGTTAATGTTCTTGATAAATCACTAGTAAATAAAGTAAATTCTTAAGAAAGGTTTTGAAAGTAAAATTAAGGTTCAAATGGCAATGGCGTTTACATTTCGGTGCGTCATATTTTAACGGAGTGTGTTTTGTATTCGGACAAGACGGTAGCAGCAAACTTCAGTGGCGATCTGCGGCCTACTTTATAGTAGGTATGCGATTTAAAGGGTGCTAGAAACCAAGATGTTGTGTATCCTCTTTATCACGCCTTATTCTGGTCTTACTTTTAAACTAAGTGGTAATGAAAATAACATTGCAATCAATGATATTGTTTGGGGCTGCCACATGTCATCGTTCAATTACGGAAAGTGTCACGTGATGGGGTGGACACGTTTCTTGTTGCAACAGGTCGATGCTTGTCTCCGGATACATCGTTATCCTCCGAAATGATACTCGAAATGTGCACAGATGCACAGTGCCAAAGACACAACCGGGGGAGCGCCAGTATTAGTGCTAATGGGGGCATGCTCTTTGGCTTGCATGGTACCTGTGGCAGTGATATAAGGCACCATGGTAGCTGTGCAACAAGTCGACATCATTGCGAACCACATGCATACCACCGTGCTCATGTCTTCCCCGACGGCGATGGCAACTTCCAACAGGATAAGTCTCCGATTCATAGGCCCATAGTCGTAGTTTGAAGAGATTGATGGTGTACACAAGTGAATACCTTAGCCATCAAATTTTCTTTCTCTAAGCCTGATGGAACACATCACGGACGCTATCGGGTGTCAGTTCCAGGCTCATAAGCCAGCAGCCCCGCAATACACAGAAATTGCGTGTTCTGTGTGTAGATATTTATCGTCACATACCTCCGGTATTCTATCATGCCAGGCAGAATCGTTGCTGTATTGCGTTGCACAGGTGGACCAACACGCTATTACACGAGTGGTCATAACGAATCGTCGTAAGTGGAGTGTGGCGTCTTTTCTGTCTGGCATTTGTTTTGTAGTTGTTGTTCTACTTTTCACTCGAGTAATTACTCACGGAAGAATAAGTGCTCTTCAGCCACATAACAGGCCAGTTTACAGTGGGGCAGTGCCGATTGCGAATATTTGGGAGCATATTTCCAGATACCAGCTATTGTCTTCCTACCAAGGGAAACGTGACGAAAACATGGGTCAAAATCGAGGCATGGAAACAATATTTAATTTAATTCTGAGACGAAACGTCCCAGGAAAAAATAGCGAAAGCATTGCGCATCAGTCATAGTGCTGGTGGTGGTGGTAAGTTCCTATGGTACCAACCTGCTGAGGTCATCGGTCCCTAGCCTTACACACTACTTAATCTAACTTAAACTAATTAACGCTAAGAACAATACATAGACACATGCCCGACGGAGGACTCGAACCTCCAACGGGGGAGCGGCTCGAACCGTAGCAAGGCACCCTAGACTGCGCGGCTTTGTGTATTTGTGAGTATATTTGTTTACAATATCAGGATAAAACGTACCCGGGCTCCTACAAGCGGACATGTAATACGATGGGAGGGGGGGGCAGGGGGGGCAGGGTGTCCATCCGTCCTCCGCCTTTATGACGAGACGTGCTCGATGAGGTGTTCGGAATGTCTGCGGAGGAACTGGAGCCTATTCTTCCTCAATTACCGAAACCAGAGAAGTTAATTGGACGCTGTGGTCTGAAGCGAAGTCGGCGTGCTAGTTCATTCCAAAAGTGTTACATTAGGCTCATGTCTGTGTTCTGGACAGTCCAGTCCATTTCAGGAATGTTATTGCGCAAACCGTTACCTTATAGATGCTTCTTCATGAAATGGTATATCGTCTGATACGAAGTCATCCTCTCAGAATTATTCCTATACTGTAAGAAGTACACAATGCTGGAAAATGTGTTCATATTCTTCGGCATTTATTGTTGTCGTTTTCTTCAGCACAATCAGGGAAACGCACCATAACCGCGAAAAACTCCTCCATGTCATAAAACCACCTCCTCCGTATTTTAGAGTTGACACTACACATAATGGCTGGTAATGTTCCTCCATCGAGCTGCCGCAGTGTATAGAGCGATTCACAGTTCCATATCACTCGTATCCAGTCATCCACTTTCGAGTTGCGTCGCTCTTTACCATCACCTTAAGCGTGGCTTAGCACTGGCTGCAGAAATGCGTGCCTTATGGCGAGCTGGTTTTAACTTTCCACTCACAGTCATTGTGCTACCTGGACTGCTCGTAGCACTTTAGAACTCGCGAGTGATCCCTTCTGCTAATTTCTTGTGGTTTTTTACAACCGTCCTTGCACTTGGTACGTCAGGTCTTCCTGGACTTGAATGAGGTCTGCTTATTAGTTCACCAACATTAGACCTTGGCAGCTTCAGAAGGAATGAAATACCCCAGATGGATTTGTTGTTCCAGTGGCGTCTAATAACTAGTCCACGTTGAAGTTACTGAACTCTTCTGACCGACCCACTCTATTGTCGCTGTTTCTCTAACGTAACACTCCTCGCCTCCTTTTATGTTGGCCTCTCGTGTGATCAATTCCGCGCTACATTGTCCGGACACTTTTGAACTCGTAGTTTTCTTGTATTCGGAGTATATGGCTTCCTCGACATACACTCCTGGAAATTGAAATAAGAACACCGTGAATTCATTGTCCCAGGGAGGGGAAACTTTATTGACACATTCCTGGGGTCAGATACATCACATGATCACACTGACAGAACCACAGGCACATAGACACAGGCAACAGAGCATGCACAATGTCGGCACTAGTACAGTGTATATCCACCTTTCGCAGCAATGCAGGCTGCTATTCCCCCATGGAGACGATCGTAGAGATGCTGGATGTAGTCCTGTGGAACGGCTTGCCATGCCATTTCCACCTGGCGCCTCAGTTGGACCAGCGTTCGTGCTGGACGTGCAGACCGCGTGAGACGACGCTTCATCCAGTCCCAAACATGCTCAATGGGGGACAGATCCGGAGATCGTGCTGGCCAGGGTAGTTGACTTACACCTTCTAGAGCACGTTGGGTGGCACGGGATACATGCGGACGTGCATTGTCCTGTTGGAACAGCACGTTCCCTTGCCGGTCTAGGAATGGTAGAACGATGGGTTCGATGACGGTTTGGATGTACCGTGCACTATTCAGTGTCCCCTCGACGATCACGAGTGCTGTACGGCCAGTGTAGGAGATCGCTCCCCACACCATGATGCCGGGTGTTGGCCCTGTGTGCCTCGGTCGTATGCAGTCCTGATTGTGGCGCTCACCTGCATGGCGCCAAACACGCATACGACCATCATTGGCACCAAGGCAGAAGCGACTCTCATCGCTGAAGACGACACGTCTCTATTCGTCCCTCCATTCACGCCTGTCGCGACGCCACTGGAGGCGGGCTGCACGATGTTGGGGCGTGAGCGGAAGACGGCCTAACGGTGTGCGGGACCGTAGCCCAGCTTCATGGAGACGGTTGCGAATGGTCCTCGCCGATACCCCAGGAGTAACAGTGTCCCTAATTTGCTGGGAAGTGGCGGTGCGGTCCCCTACGGCACTGCGTAGGATCCTACGGTCTTGGCGTGCATCCGTGCGTCGCTGCGGTCCGGTGCCAGGTCGACGGGCACGTGCACCTTCCGCCGACCACTGGCGACAACATCGATGTACTGTGGAGACCTCACACCCCACGTGTTGAGCAATTCGGCGGTACGTCCACCCGGCCTCCCGCATGCCCACTATACGCCCTCGCTCAAAGTCCGTCAACTGCACATACGGTTCACGTCCACGCTGTCGCGGCATGCTACCAGTGTTAAAGACTGCGATGGAGCTCCGTATGCCACGGCAAACTGGCTGACACTGACGGCGGCGGTGCACAAATGCTGCGCAGCTAGCGCCATTCGACGGCCAACACCGCGGTTCCTGGTGTGTCCGCTGTGCCGTGCGTGTGATCATTGCTTGTACAGCCCTCTCGCAGTGTCCGGAGCAAGTATGGTGGGTCTGACACACCGGTGTCAATGTGTTCTTTTTTCCATTTCCAGGAGTGTATGTGAGCCGTGGCGACTGGCGCTAGTTATGATGCACTTGCATCGGTGATATCGACTCCCGTTGGTCTTGTATCTCTGGCTGATCCGCCTTTGGTTTCCCGGCTTGGCGTGTGGCCGACGTCTCTCACCAGTCGGCGTTTAAAGAGGCAACGTGTTTTGAAGGCGGGCCCTCGTCTCTATCCGCTGTGCCTGGGCCTCGCCGTCCTCGCCGTCGTTGCCGTTTTGGCGCGCGCCGGGTGTTCGGTGCTGATTAGTCGACGAGTTTGCGTGCGAAAAGGTGGCGGGTCCGTCATCTCAGGCTGGACATCTCCTCATCGCGTAACATTAAGTTACATGTGATTCATATGTTGCTGTTATCTTGTGGTCTCTCATATGTTGCTGAGACCTTGTGGTCTCGAAACGAAACGGCGCGCAGTGCCATGTTGCATGTTTCATGAGACCACAAGGTCAGCCGCCCGGAGTGGCCGAGCGGTTCTAGGCGCTACAGTCTGGAACCGAGCGACCGCTAAGGTCGCAGGTTCGAATGGTGCCTCGGGCATGGATGTGTGTGATGTCCTTAGGATAGTTAGGTTTAAGTAGTTCTAAGTTCTAGGGGACTGATGACCTCAGCAGTTAAGTCCCATAGTGCTCAGAGCCATTTGAACCATTTGAACCACAAGGTCAGCCGGGTCCAGGGTCCGTCCAGGGTCCAAAGGTAAGCATGGCGGCGTCACTGTCCCGCTGAGATAGTTGTCCTTTTTGGACAGTATCTGAGCAAGCACAGCGGAAAATTGCACATAGTAAGTAAGCACATTGTTCGCCATGGAATTTCTGTATTAAGTGTAATTTTTTCGCCTGCTTGAAGAGCATCATTAATTATTTCGCTAATCATAGGTACATTGACACTCTCGTTAAAAATATTACTTTCTGGTAACCGATATGCGTCCAACATAAATTTCATTTTGTCATAACGAAAATGTAGCAAAATATCGTCTTCAATACTATGTGGTAAACCAAGATCTAATGCATCAATTGCATTATTAAAGTTTCCACAAATGACACTATGTGCAAGTTTATACAAAGATTCCATTATGAAGTGGTATACTCACTGTAGTGGTTTCCTCTGTTAGCGATGATCTGGCAACTGCAGAAGCTGAGCTCATGATGCACGGACCTACAATTTCTCTCCCTTATATACCGAAATATCGATCGTGATGCTAAGGCGAGTTTTTTTTATTATTTCTGCTTGTGCCACGCTCGTGCCAACTTTTTGCTAGCGTGGGTGCTTGCCCAGATAGTGTCCTAAAAGGACAACTATCTCAGAGGGACAGTGACGCCGCCATGCTGACCTTTGGACCCTGGACGGACCCTGGACCCAGCTGACCTTGTGGTCTCATGAAACATGAAACATAGCACTGAGTGCCGATTCGTTTCGAGACCACAAGGCTGTTAACCTGTAAAGATTTGCAAAATTTATGGTGGTACGTTGTATCTGCCGGAGATCAGTTAAGTATGGTTCTGAATAAGAGACTGTTATACTGAATTTACGAAGTCTAACGCTTCCAAGTTGTATTTCCGCGGAGGTCAAATTATTTCGGCAAATGTGAAGGGGAATATAGTTTTTCTGCTTGTTTTAAAGGTTTCTTGCAGTGTTAATTTGATGTAGTATGTTAATTAGTGTGCTCTTCGCCCAGTTTTGGTTTTAGACTTTCTTTTAATACGAAGGGCAGAGCTTTGTTAAGACAGTGTAATTTTAGTTCTTTTGTTCGGTAAATGTCTCAGTTTGGTTTTCAGTTATGTTACAGTTAGTTAGTAATCCTTGCATGGTCTTGAAAATGGTGAATCACGAGTTGAATTTCTCTGCCGCCTGAATTATTTGTTGCTGCAGAAGTGGTATGTTATGTGGGGCAGATGGGGAATGTCACCTTGGCGGGCAGGCTGAGATCGTGTGTGTGTTCGACGTGTTTTCTGCCCTAGCTTGTAGCCTGATCATCTTCTAAATTGCTTGGCGGTTGCTTTCTACTCGTTTGTGCTGAGTACCACCGTGTATAAACCGTGCTCCCATCTTTTAGTTAAATATCCGGCCTGTCCGCCGGGACGGACGAGATCTTCTTATAAGTAGCTCAACGTGAATCATTGGTGTTGTGTAAATTTTGGTTACGTAAACAATGAACTTAACAGTGTGCTTATGGTGGTGACTGTCTGTGATCCTTTTGCAATCAGATCTAATTATTATCTTTAAAATACTAGCCGGCCGGTGTGGGCGAGCGCTTCTAGGCGCTTCAGTCTGGAACCGCGCGACCGCTACAGTCACAGGTTCGAATCTGCCTCGGGCATGGATGTGTGTGATGTCCCTAGGTTAGTTGGGTTTAAGTAGTTCTAAGTTCTAGGGGACTGATGACCTCAGATGTTAAGTCCCATACTGCTCAGAGCCATTTTTAACTTACTGCTTGTTATATTAATTCATTATCCAATCACATAGTGTTCCTAAGTTTGGTGAAGAACAAGCGTCCGAAATTTATAGACTTGATCTTTGGTAATTCCATTGGTATTTATAGAAAAGGTGGGGGGGCAGACGATTAAAGAGCCGGACGGAGTGGCCGTGCGGTTCTAGGCGCTACAGTCTGGAGCTGAGCGACCGCTACGGTTGCAGGTCCGAATCCTGCCTCGGGCATGGATGTGTGTGATGTCCTTAGGTTAGTTAGGTTTAATTAGTTCTAAGTTCTAGGCAACTGATGACCTCGCATAGTGCTCAGAGCCATTTGAACCATTTTTGACGATTAAAGTCAGTTGTACATTTTCTTAAGAGGACAAAGGTCCGAATTAAATTTTTATATTGTTATTCTGATTCTGTAGTAATGAAATTTGTTCTTTGGTTGAAATTGAAATTACGTACCAACCACAAGTTTGTCTATCAGCAAAGACCCCGAGCTTCCTATCTCCTTTGAGTAGCTGTGGTTAAATTCCAATTTTGGTTTCTCTAGCACGTAACTTGAGCAGGCACACAGCTCAATATGCAGTCAGTGAATGTCGTCTTTTTCCAAACGTTTACAGTATTTTACAGAAAACTTTTTACTGACTTGCATTGCATATAAGAACTTCTGCTGCAAGATACCATGCTGGATCGCAATACGTACAAACAACGACGTAAATGCTGTCCAAGCGAGTGTTTTGTATTCACGTGACGCTCATCAAACCCTAATGTAGATACGGTTACGTCATTACTGAGCAGACTAAAAGCGCTAATAGGAGTGTAAAATTTAATTAATAAAGTGCGGTATTACTTTTAAATTAAAAAGCCTGGAGCGCAGCGGAAATTTTGTGGCAGAACGTTTTAGCTGTTGGAGCTGCTATCACCAGCAGGCGCCTTAGTCTTTGTGAGCAATTTTCCATCAGATAAAAAACAGCGATGGCACAACGATATTAAAAATTTAATAAAAGTGTCAATGATGGCACCGCGAAAAGTGTTAAAGTAAACAGCAATAACTGTCAAATACAGAACCAGCGTTGAAAAACATCTCTGGTACCATCTGACCTCAAAACATGATTGAAATATGAAAGTGTCACAGCTGGGCTCTGCAGTCCGACAGCACGGATAGATGATGACTACCATTTTTCAAACAGTAATACCCTTCCTAGCTTAACGCGAATTTCGAAAATCATTGGCAACTTGGTTATTGTAAATATTTCGCTTCGTGCATGATCTTAGTCCGTTTCGAGTCTGACTGCTTTACGAAGTCAAGAACAGACTCACTTGAAAGTAAACGAGTCGTCGCTTGTTGATGGAAACGGCAATTTGAAATTTCAGCAGAATGAGCGGAGTTATGTGAATGTGCTTGAAGTATATTGTTGGCCTTCGTACGAACTTCCCCAAGAGCAATACCACCGACTAACGTACCCAGTGGTGAAGTGCCGCAGTGGTTAATATACTACCATCTCAATCCTGCACGGCGAACATGTAACAGTCTAGATTTAACATATCCGTGATTTCTCCAGATCGATTCAGACGAAAACGACACGGCTACCTCCGTTTCATTTCCGAGCTTCGATCCGTCTCTAATGACCTCGTTGTCGCCTGAGCATGAAGCCCCAGTCTTCCTTCTTCCTTCACCTCATGATCGTTAGAAGTTCGTGAGCCTAAAATATTCATGTCTGTACCACTTAGAAACGTCGCATTAGGGAACGTTTGTAGCGATTATTCCAAAGTGTCCACTGGACAAGAGTTCAACTATACTCCTGGAAATGGAAAAAATAACACATTGACACCGGTGTGTCAGACCCACCATACTTGCTCCGGACACTGCGAGAGGGCTGTACAAGCAATGATCACACGCACGGCACAGCGGACACACAAGGAACCGCGGTGTTGGCCGTCGAATGGCGCTAGCTGCGCAGCATTTGTGCACCGCCGCCGTCAGTGTCAGCCAGTTTGCCGTGGCATACGGAGCTCCATCGCAGTCTTTAACACTGGTAGCATGCCGCGACAGCGTGGACGTTAACCGTATGTGCAGTTGACGGACTTTGAGCGAGGGCGTATAGTGGGCATGCGGGAGGCCGGGTGGACGTACCGCCGAATTGCTCAACACGTGGGGTGTGAGGTCTCCACAGTACATCGATGTTGTCGCCAGTGGTCGGCGGAAGGTGCACGTGCCCGTCGACCTGGGAGCGGACCGCAGCGACGCACGGATGCACGCCAAGACCGAAGGATCCTACGCAGTGCCGTGGGGGACCGCACCGCCACTTCCCAGCAAATTAGGGACACTGTTGCTCCTGGGGTATCGGCGAGGACCATTCGCAACCGTCTCCATGAAGCTGGGCTACGGTCCCGCACACCGTTAGGCCGTCTTCCGCTCACGCCCCAACATCGTGCAGCCCGCCTCCAGTGGTGTCGCGACAGGCGTGAATGGAGGGACGAATGGAGACGTGTCGTCTTCAGCGATGAGAGTCGCTTCTGCCTTGGTGCCAATGATGGTCGTATGCGTGTTTGGCACCGTGCAGGTGAGCGCCACAATCAGGACTGCATACGACCGAGGCACACAGGGCCAACACCCGGCATCATGGTGTGGGGAGCGATCTCCTACACTGGCCGTACACCACTGGTGATCGTCGAGGGGACACTGAATAGTGCACGGTACATCCAAACCGTCATCGAACCCATCGTTCTACCATTCCTAGACCGTCAAGGGAACTTGCTGTTCCAACAGGACAATGCACGTCCGCATGTATCCCGTGCCACCCAACGTGCTCTAGGAGGTGTAAGTCAACTACCCTGGCCAGCAAGATCTCCGGATCTGTCCCCCATTGAGCATGTTTGGGACTGGATGAAGCGTCGTCTCACGCGGTCTGCACGTCCAGCACGAACGCTGGTCCAACTGAGGCGCCAGGTGGAAATGGCATGGCAAGCCGTTCCACAGGACTACATCCAGCATCTCTACGATCGTCTCCATGGGAGAATAGCAGCCTGCATTGCTGCGAAAGGTGGATATACACTGTACTAGTGCCGACATTATGCATGCTCTGTTGCCTGTGTCTATGTGCCTGTGGTTCTGTCAGTGTGATCATGTGATGTATCTGACCCCAGGAATGTGTCAATAAAGTTTCCCCTTCCTGGGACAATGAATTCACGGTGTTCTTATTTCAATTTCCAGGAGTGTAAATATCTTCTTCGTGAATAAATTTCCTTCTCGTAGAGAGACGCTAGAAGTGTTTAGATTTAACTCTAGCAATACCAACGCATTTTTCTTAAAATGCATTACCGCAAGACACTGGACTCGTATTCGGGAGGACGACGGTTCAATCCCGTGTCCGGCCATCCTGATTTAGGTTTTCCGTGATTTCCCTAAATCACTCCAGGCAAATGCTGGGATGGTTCCTTTGAAAGGGCACGGCCGACTTCCTTTCCTAATCCGATGAGACCGATGACCTAGCTGTTTGGTCTCTTCCCCCAAAACAACCCAAACCCATTACCGCAAGGGTGAGAGGGGGTTGGGTGGGGAGTGGGGATGGTGGATGGGAGGGAGGGAAAGTACTTGATACCCAGGCTAAAAAAAATTGAAAAAATTTCTTTAACAAACGTTTTAAAGATGTATTGATGTGTAAGTAGGGTCTAGAGCCAGAAAATACGTTTTAGCATACTCTTAGCAAAACCAACGCACTGTCAGTAACACGAACTACCGGAGCCGGTAGGGGGGTGATTAATGACCACAGCAAGAAAAGAAAATTAAAAAAACAAATTTAGTTAATTATTGTTGACTTTTACTCGCAACATTCTTCTTGAAGAGCTATTGATGTGTAAGTAGAGTCCTAAACGTGAAAATATTGAACATGACATGTGTTGTGAAAAATCACATCCACCACTAAAACAAATATTTGAAATTAGTGTAACTGAAATATTAAAAACATTTATAGAATTTAAGAGAAGACTTCATTAAACAGAATAATTTTTTTTCAAAATTTTAAATATAAATTCCTGACTGAAAGATGGAAGTGAGGTTGGATAGCTATAACGCAGTCGATTAGTTATTCTCTCAAGCATAATGTGAGGTGTTGGTTGAGCAATTTCAAATGGCGGGCATAATATAGCCCCCACACCACACTTGGTATTGCGGTGGTTTATGGAATCCGTTGTCACTGAAGATTAATGAAACCTTTGGACATATGTGGGGTGGCAGATATTTTGGTAGAGCTGGTGTGTGCAGGAGGTGGACATGCTGGATCGGTAAACGTTAATCTTGGACAAGAGACTCTTAGAGAGGTGGACGAGTTAGGCTATTTAGGGAGTAAAATTGTATAACAGGAAAATTCAACAAAGTCATAGTGCCAAGGACTGCACAACGCAGAGGCATTATCTGTAAAAAGGAGCAGCGCTGCCTTCCAAGAATATAAATCTCGGTACCAGAAAAATAATTATCAAATGCTGTTTTGTAGCAAAACTCTGCAAGTATGCAAAACATGAACAGTGTGAAAGACGGAAATAGAACACATAGAAATTTTTGAAAAGTGACCTATCACAGGGCTGTTATTGAGCATAACGTAGTAAAATGGAAGAGCGATAATGACGTGGCCCCACGTTTTGTGCCAAAAATTCAGCAAAATGGCTATGGGGTATGGATCTAGGCTGTACACAAAAATATAATGAAATGTAGAATCGAACTGGCAATGTAATTGATATGCAAATAAAAATAAATTCAAATTAATAAACCAGTGAATAATTTATTGTTATTTTGATGATGCACAGTTCATCAATAGACAGATCAAGGGGACAATTCGACTGGGCATCGACCCAGCTTGGTAATTGGGCAGGGAAAGCGGAAAAGTAATGTTAACCACATTATCTCAACACGTGCCCACCCCCTTTAGCTGAGTGTTCAGCGCGACAAAATGTTCATCCTGAGGGCCCGGGTTCGATTTCCGGCTGGGTCGGACACTTTCTCCGCCCAGGAACTGGGTCTTGCTTTGTCCTAATAATCGTCATGTCATCCCCATCGACACGCAAGTCACCGAAGTGGCGTCAAATCGAAAGACTTGCACCCGGCGAACGGTCTACCCGACGGGAGGGCCTAGTCACACGACATTTGTTTATCTCTACACGTGGGTGAATCAGCTATACGAGCAGGCGCGGAAAGCTGCTGTGACGTCGGCACGATGTGTCGATCTTCCGACAAGTCCCTCTTGGCGCCGCGAGGCCTTTGATTTACCGCTGACAGCTTTAGCTTCACGTTCTGCGGCCTTGGAGGCAACGCTCAGAGCAGATGAATTATTTGTTGTTCCTGCCAAAGTGCTCTCAGGGCAAAATCGCTGTTCAGCGGACAAGACACGTTTATTGTGCTCATGTTTTTGGCCACTCATCGTACCTGCAGTAACTAGACTGTAGAGGCGGTGTCTATGGAAGTGAGTTTAGATAGCTGGAACACGGTCGAAGACTGATTAGTTGAATTACAAATGCCACCTGCTCACTCAATATTTCAGACATCATTTCCTTCCTCAGACAACTGGCAAGTCACCATTCAGGCAGAAGCGACCACAAAGCATGGAGTGAGAATATACCCACATATAAAACCCCGGTCTGCAGAAAGTAGAAATCTTCACTTTCATGTCTGCCCGAAAATAGTCACCAAAAACAAACCGCGCCATGAAGTGCAGCGTGTCCTCCGGCTGCCAGTGGAGTTAACTGAGCATCACCATAATGCTTTTGCGCTTCCTGAACTAACTTGTGACAAAGCGCCCTATTCTTCTATGGATCTTCTCTGTTTCAGCATCCGGGGTTATATACAATCCTCTGTGATCAGATTACACTCCCCGACTCTCCGTAAGCTTACTCTTAGATATTTAGTAGATCTGACTGCTTCCAGTGGTTTTCCGGTATACGTTTAAACGACAACATACCTTTATAGCTAGTTACGCAGAACACATTACATCTCCATACATCAAGAGTCATGCTCTCATGTATTTCTACTTTCCCCTGCAATTTTCTAGTGCTGCGAATTGTCTACTACACGTACTGCTGTGTCTTCCAGAAGAAAAAAGATGCAGCCATACACTGAAACGATGCAAGTCCACCCTCCAGAGATGTGTAACGTACACTACTGGCCATTAAAATTGCCACACCACGAAGATGACGTGCTACAGACGCGAAATTTAGCCGACAGGAGGAAGATGCTGTAATATGCAAATGATTAGCTTTTCAGAGCATTCACACAAGGTTGGCGCCGGTGGCGACACTTACAACATGCTGATATGAAGAAAGTTTCCAACCGATTTCTCATACACAAACAGCAGTTGACAAGCGTTGCCTGGTGAAACGTTGCTGTGATGCCTCGTATAAGGAGGAGAAATGCGTACCATCTCGTTTCCGACTTTGATAAAGGTCGGATTGTAGCCTATCGCGATTGTGGTTTATCGTATCGCGATATTGCTGCTCGCGTTGCTAGAGATACAATGACTGTTAGCAGAATATGGAATCGGTGGGTTCAGGAGAGTAATACGGAACACCGCGCTGGATCCCAACGGCCTCATATCACTAGTAGTAGAGATGACAGGAATCTTATCCGCATGGCTGTAACGGATCGTGCAGCCACATCTCGATCCCTGAGTCAACAGATGGTGACGTTTGCGAGACAACAACCATCTCCCCGAACAGTTCGACGACGTTTGCAGCAGCATGGACTATCAGCTCGGTGACCATGGCTGCGGTTACCCTTGACGCTGCATCACAGACAGGAGCACCTGCGATGGTGTACTCAACGACGAACCTAGGTGCACGAATGGCAAAACGCCATTTTTTCGGATGACTCCAGTTTCTGTTTACAGCATCGTGATGGTCGCATCCGTGTTTGGCGACATCGCGGTGAACGCACATTGGAAGCGTGTATTCGTCATCACCATACTGGCGTATCACCCGGCGTGATGATACGTGGTGCCATTGGTTACACTTCTCGATCACCTCTTGTTCGCATTGACGGCACTTTGAACAGTGGACGTTACATTTCAGATGTGTTACCACCCGTGGCTCCACCCTTCATTCGATCCCTGCGAAACCCCACATTTGAGCAGGGTAATGCACCACCGCATGTTGCAGTTCCTGTACGGGCCTTTCTGGATACAGAAAATGTTCGACTGCTGCCCTGGCTAGCGCATTCTCCAGATCTCTCACCAATTGAAAACGCCTGGTCAATGGTGGCCGAGCAACTGGCTCGTCACAATACGCCAGTCACTACTCTTGATGAACTGTGGTATCGTGTTGGACGCTGCATGGGCAGCTGTACCTGTACAAGCCATCCAAGCTCTGTTTGACTCAATGTCCAATGGTCATTCGTATCAAGGCCGTTATTACGGCCAGAGGTGGTTGTTCTGGGTACTGATTCACCCAAATTCAGTGAAAATTTAATCACATGTCAGTTCTAATATAATATATTTGTCCAATGATTACCCGTTTATCATCTGCATTTCCTCTTGGTGTAGCAATTTTAATGGCCAGTAGTGTAGTTTGGTCATAGAGGGTGGACACAACACGGACTATGTTGTGCTTCCGCCATCTAAATAGTGAATATTCACCCGCGAAATTCAGATAGTAATGGAAGTGGGGCTCCACTTAGACACAGTTTATCAACAGTAGGTTCCACAGTGTCAACACCGTTCCTCAAGACAGCATCCCAGGTTATATGCAATCGCCACATAAAAGAGCCCAACTTTATACTCTGTATATTAGCCATTTTACAATGGAGTTAGGTACAGACAAAAATTCATAGACACAGCAGTGCAAGTATAATTTGCACTACATTGTCACGTATCCTTTTTACACTCAGGCTACGTAATATATAACTTCATTTAATAAATTATTGTGAGTTTTTGCTGATCTCTCTATATAAATAAAAATAAAAATATAAATGTTTGTTTGTTCAAAATCTTAAATCTCTGAAACTTCTTCATCGATTGCTTTGAAATTTTAACACAACGTTGCGTGCGAATACGGAAAATGCTGTTGCCCTATAATTTCGTGAAGTACTTGATCGGTTTATTTTACATTATTACAAGTTATTTTGATAATCTTTTGGATGTACATGTGGGAGAAACATTCTGCCTAGTTATTTGCACGTCCTGTCATTATAATTAAAAAGTTATTGGAAAAAATATGGAAAAGTTCTTGACCAATTTACTTCAGATTTTTACACGATACACTAATAAACATTCAGATCGACACGTGTACGTTGTAATATATGTGCTATGCTGTGTCGTTTTCTTTCTCGTAGCCAGTTTAACTATGATGTCAGGGCGTGTAAATAATTAGCCAGATTGTTTCTCCTATATATATTTTTACCCTTCTACACAATTTTAAACGAAAATAAAAGTTGTAAACACAACAATGTGCTGTTCTATTTTCTTCCTCGCCATCGGTTTACCGGAAAACAGGTGTGTTATGCTTATAATTGTAGGAAGCGCTCTTGACTGGAACACAGAGATCGGTATAAAATTTTAAAAATTAATAAAAACCGTCTCGTTCGCATTTGCAGGTTTATTTGTTGGCCCCCGTCTTCGACCCTTTCCTCGGACCGTGTGCAGGCTAACACCTCCGTTATGGCTGCTGGTGGCGGCAGACGGAGCGAGACCCGTAGAAGTACGGATCTCACTCTATGCGAAAAAAAAACTGTCACTGAAGACATTGTCTTCACAAATCCAGCAGTTTGAGAGGTCTTTCTCGTAACCTCTATACTAACGGTACCAACCGATTAACTCGTTCATTTTAAACGACTTCAGTACGTAATGAAGATTTCATATTCAGCAACAATAGTGGACGATACATTTGTTACATGGCCACACGGCGAAGAAGAACTTCATGCGTTCCACAATTTCTTAAATGGAATTCACCCCAAAATCAAATTCACCTTGGAGCTTGAGAGTGAGGTCGGTCTCCCGTTCCTAGATGTGTTGGTATACAGAAGATCTGATAACACTCTAGGCTACAGAGTGCACAGAAAGCCAACTAACACAAACAGGTATTTAGATGCCAGTTCTCACCACCACCCAGCCCAGAAGCAAGCAGTACTCAACACACTGTCTTCACGTGCCTTCCGTATCAGCGATAACAACAACTTGGAATCGGAGTTGAATTTTTTAAAGAGGACATTGAAGGCAAATGGGTGTGATAGTTATTTAATCGACAGGGCTTTTAGGTGGAATATTAATTCTGCTAATAAGAATGACGAGGAATAGCCTTCTCACTCCGTCAGGTTACCGTTCGTTTCTGTGGTCACTGACCGCATAAGCAGAATTTTAAAGAAAAATGGTGTTCATACATCTTTCTTTAGTCAAAACAAAATAAAAGACTTTTTCCGACGGAAAAGGGATGCACCTGATTACCTCCACAATGCAGGCGTCTATCATGTGTCATGTGGCTGCGGCAAAGTGTATATAGCTGAAACGGGAAGAACTGTTAAAGAACGCATTGAGGAACACGAACGGCACATGCGGCTAAAACAAAGTGCAAAATCGGCAGAACTGTGGCTCTGACATCCATTTTCATAACGTACGTGTACTGGCTAAAGAAACCATTTACAGAAGAAAGGTCCGAGAAGTGGTTGAAATTTCTAAGAATGCATCTAATTTGAATAGAGAGGACGGCTATAGGCTTCCGGCATCGTGGCTCCCCGCGATCGAGGAAGTAATTACGCGGCCGCGGTGTGTGAGCGGCATAAACAACGCGCTGCTAGTCACCTCGGCGGACAATAATATTTAGGGTAAACATCCCCCCTCTCTTGCTCTGTCCGTTTCGAATCTAGCCACTGATGACGACCAACCAATAGCGGTTGCAGGCATTTCAACCAATAACCCTTCTCCAACATAAATGTGGCATAGTGTCTTTCTACCAATGACGATGGACCGCCAATGGTATCCACAGGAGATGAGCTACCAACACCCCTTTTTCTGCATCAGAGCGGGAATACTAGGCTATGACTATGGCCCACCAATGGTAGCCATTTGAATTTTAACCAATACTATCACTTCTCCAGCACGAACGCCAGAAAACTCCCCCTTTATAAATGGACGCGACACTCGTCTCTGACAGTGTTCTAGCAGTATTGGACACCAAAAGTTCCTGAGGAAGATCCCAGCAGAGGGGTCAAACGTCGAACATTTTAGAAGAAACATGACACGGCCTAATAACCCAGAAGATTTTAACTTCAGATTCAACAACAATAGTGTCTACGTAAGAGAGAAGGGAGAAGAGGAGATTGGTGGAGGGGTTTGGACGAAGGAAATGAAAACAGGAAAGGGGAAAGGAGTTTAGGTTGCACATCCAGCTTCCAGGTGTATTTAGCAGCTGTGAAGCATTCTCATAATTTCTGTCGCAGTGTTTGGCACTGTGACGAAGCTGTATAGACGCTGTTGTATCCACGGACCCAACCAACCGACCAACTCGCGCACGCGCGCCCTGACCGTGACATCGCTGGCCACAGTTACTGTCGCGGCCATCGGCGTCTCAGGGCGTTACCGCCGACGGAAGAGGTCGCGCCATGGCTGAGCTCGGGTCCGCAGCGCCCTCTCCCTTTTGCATATAAGGAGGAGCGCTGGCTCCGAAACGTCCTGGTCACGACCGTGTCACCTATCGTCACCTTCGTGAAGCTCCTGCCTCTTTCCTCTCCACCCTGGCCAGGCTCTACAATGTAGTCCTGTCCACCGGCTACTACCCCGACCTGTGGAAAACCTCCCGTATCCTGATGTTCCTTAAACCCGGTAAACCGTCATCCGCTGTCTCCTCCTACCGTACCATCAGCCTTACCTCGGTCTTCAGCAAGGTACTGGAATCCATCCTCACCCGACGCATCCACCAGCATCTCCGTCAGCACCGCCTCCTTCCCGTTACCCAGTGTGGCTTTCGGCCGTCCGTCTCTTCCGATGACCTTCTCCTTCACCTCACTCATCTCCTCTCCGAACAGCTTACTTCCCGTCGTTCCGCTATCTTCCTCTCCCTTGACCTGGAACGAGCCTATGACCGCGTGTGGCATTTCGGTCTCCTCTTCAAGCTCCAAACCTTCGCCCTTCCTATTAACTATGTCCGTCTGATCGGCTCCTTTCTCTCCCACCGTCCTTCCTACGTCACCATCCACAACATGGATACCTACACCTTTTTCCCCTCCGCCAGTGTGCCCCAGGGTTCCGTCCTCTCCCTCTTCTGTACCTCATGTATACGGCGGACATGCCGCTGCCTTCACCCCCCATTCACCTTCTCCAGTACGCCGATGACACTGCCTTCCTTGCCCTTGCCCCCACCCTGCAGCGCTCCCAACACCTTCTCTAATCCCATCTTGACCAGTACACCACTTGGTGTAACCAGTCGTTGCTTAAGGTCAATCCTGCCAAATCCCAGGCGATCATAGTAGGCAAAACCACTCCTTCCTTCCGCCTCCTCGACTTCTACATCACCATCTATGGCCGTCCTATCGCCCTCACCCCCACCCTTAAGTACCTTGGTGTCACCCTTGACCGTCACCTCTCCTGGACCCTCCACCTCCGGACGATCCAAGCCAAGGCACACTCCCGCCTCTGTCTCCTCAAACTCCTCTCCAGCTGAACTTGGAGTCTGGACCCCTCTACCATCCTCCATATCTATAAATCCCTCATTAGCCCTATCCTTTGCTATGCCCACACTGCAGTGATCTCTGCTCCCCCTACCTTTTACAAATCCCTTCCGATCCTGGAACGCCATGCTCTTCACCTTGGATATCACATCCGTCTCCCCTCCCCCACACGGATCCTGTACGACCTAATTCTCTTCCCCCACCTCCTCCTTTTCCTCGAACGGATATGGATCCTCTGCACCTCCTCACCCACTGGTCTCTCCCGTCCTCTCCCGCCCCCGTCTGCTGCTGCGCCTGTACTTCCATGTCCCACCTGCTCCCCATCTCTCCACTCTCCACACCCACTCCCAAGGTGGCTTCTGCCAGCTCCCCCTCCCTGATGATGCCCTCCTCCCCTCCATCTACCCCTCCTACCAACTTTGATCCTCCCTCTCTCTTCCTGTGTTTGTTTCCTTTGGGCACCCTCTCTCCCTTCTCTCCCCCTTCCCTCCCTCCACCCAGTCTTCCGACTCCTCCCCTGGGCTTCCCCTACCTCCGTCCCTCTACTCCTCCTCCCCCCATCTCCTCTGACAATGGCATCTCTGCTCTCCCCTCTCCCTCCCCCTCACCCCTCTTCTCCTCTTGGCAGGTCGCCGGACTTACACACGTTACGTGGACATTCGCGCGCTGGAGATCATCGCCATCAGTTTCTCGTGTGTGTGCCGTCGTGTTCGCGTTAGTGTTCACCGTCACACTCCTACGTTCACCTGTGCCGTCGAATCATCAGTGTTTGTGCGCAGTGCCAACGTGTTTCAGTGTAATTTTCATCGAGTGTGAACGGTTCCGTGTTTTGTATTTTTGTATGTCTACTGTTTTTTACCCGTCACTCTAATTATTATGTATCTTCTTACTGTTTTTTATCATTGGAAAATCGAAGGCTGAAGAGCAGCATACGATGCTGCTGCCAGCCTACCTATGTATCTGTATAGGTATGAAAATTACAATAAAGGGAAAAAAAAGCCCCGAAACGGACAGTCTATTGTCGATTGTCTATTGCTAGCCTTTCGTGGAGTTTATAGTGGAGGCATTGCTGTGTGATATTTGCTATTGTATTCGACTAGGCTCAGTACACGGATTACTCTTGGATATTACTTGGACTTGTATTGCTGGTGCATGTTTCGTCAGAAATAAAGACAAGTTATCTCTTCATTCTAGCTGGCGCAATTCTTGTCATTAATTATTTTTCGGCCAACAGACATAGCTACATCCTGGTCACTACCCACGCTTTATACAATTTGTGGTGGCTGCCTCAAAAGTACCGCCGAGGACCTTGGGTTTCGGAGCCGTCACAAAAGATGCTTCATACAATCAACCTACCTCAATTACACCAACTACATTCTCTACATGTGACCTTGACGTTGAACACCAAATGTCTAGTGATTACAACACATACCGTGTCATGTTTTCATTTCATGCCATTACATCCACGACCTCGAGAGCTACTCTCGTTTCTGGGTTTTGCCATGGTTGTTGGGGACCAGCGTACCAAACGGTGAATAGAGCGAGACTCAAGACACTTTACGCGCCGCAGCGAGAGTTTTTTTATCCACGGGGAACTGCCGAGGACTCTCACTCTGCGGACACGAGGGACTCAAAACTTGCAAGAGTCTTTGCTGTCGGCAAATAAGTCGCATCAAGACATTATATGGCCACCGTGCTGCGGCTAGAGACTGTCGGGGATCCGCGCAATCTTTTGCGGAGCGGAGGTTCGGTCCGCGGGGAGAAGTGTCGCGGCTAAATCTGCAATTCGTATGCCGGCGGCGGCGCGGGCTGCCGACTCAGCGGTTGCCGAGTAGCGTAGCGTGGACGCGGCCGCTCGGCCGCCGAAAAACCTCGTGCCAGGAAAAATGAAAAAAGAAGAAGCTCCTAGGACAGAAGGAGATACACTAAAGTAGAGAAACAGAGACGGAGAGATATTTTAATATTGCAACTGGCGCGTAAGTGACAAGTGACAAATGGAGGAGGTCGCAGCAGCAATTGCGAATTTCCCAGGAGAGCCGTGTGCCGTCGGCAGCTAAGGTCGCGAAAGAGCAGGGAAACGAGGGAAGAGATTTCTCAAAACTCGAGGGCTCCAGGTTTTGTTTGCTTTGACAAAGAAACGCGTATTGCTACATACTCCCGGAATATTTTGGCTTTTGTGGCGATAGCGTCCAGCCATCGAATTGTCTTACACTATGACCGGCAGAACATGCTTTGAAACACCGAAGGTAACAGAGATAAAATACAGGGAGTGGAGTGTTGTCTGCGAGTTGTACGGGAACCAGACTGCTGTTATGCAGATTCTAAGGACATACCTGTGAGAAAACCAAGGAGAAATTTGGGAATGGAGGACGGAATTAGAACACTGAAATTCTTCCGGAGATAGGAAAGGACTTGTTAAGTCAGTTGAAGAGAAGGCCAAATCTCTTTAAAAGGCGTTATAAGATGAATATCAATAAAAATGAAATGATCCTAATGGAATATAATCGAATTAAATCAGACGATGCTGTGAAAAATAAATTAGGAAATCAGACTTGCTGTTTGTTCAAAAATGGTTCAAATGGGTTTAAGCACTATGGGAGTTAACATCTGAGGTCATCAGTCCCTTAGACTTAGAAACTACTTAAACCTAACTAACCTAAGGACATCACACAAATCCATGCCTGAGGCAGGATTCGGTCCTGCGACCGTAGCAGCAGCGCGGTTCCGTAATGAATCGCCTAGAACCGCTCGGCCACAGCGGTCGGCTTGCTGTTTGTATAGCAAAATAAATGGCGCTAACAGAAGTACAGAGGATACACAATGCAGACTAACAATATCAAGAAAAGTGTTTTTCAAAAAAAAAAATAGAGCCTTTTCCGAAGGCATTTGTCTGAAATATAGCCTTGTTTATATGTGAAGTGTGTACGATAAACAGTTCAGGCAAGAAGAAGCTTTTGAAATGTAGTGGTATAACCGGGTGAAGAAGTTTAGAGTGGCATATCAGATAAATAAAGAGGAGCTACCGTATAGCTTTCGGAAAAAAATAATATTGTGGCTTAAAATGACTAAAACAAGGTATCCATGGATATAACATCCGTCAAACAATCGTCTGTTTGGCATTGTAGTGAACTGTCGGTTTTAATAATTGTAGTGGGAAATCAAACCACGTGCACAGTAAGCAGGTTACAGTACATGAAGGTTGCAATAGTTATGCAGAGACGAAGACGCTTGCTCCAGATGGACTAGTGCGGAAAGCTGAAACACACCATTCTTCGGGCTGCAGACCACAACAGGAATGAAACGACAAATATACATGCTGCATCACCGTTGTGACCTCTCTGAAATGCACAAACAATTTGACTGAGACTCGTTCACTAAATTATTTCTCGTGAATGTGACACGTTGTCGTCACAAGGCCAAGCCGGATTTGCTTCCATATTCTTATCAGAGCTAATATTTCCGTGGTTATACGTCGATGAGTAACTATGTGCTAATAGTGCCCTGTTGTAGAAACTTTAACGAACTTTTCTTTTTTTGTATGTGACCCTCCAGGTTTATGGTACTAATTTCGATGGTTCTTATTTCTGATGCTGCCAGACAATTTTTTTCCGTCGTTAGTCTCACAAATTTACTGGGTTACATATATTTTTATAATTATTGTGATGTTCGAATGTAAATGAGAAAATTTGGAAATTGGTGGTAAGGTTGTATGGGACCAAATTGTTTAGGTCATCGGTCCTAGAGCCTATACACTACTTAATCTAACTTAAACTAGCTTACGCTATGGACAACACACACACTCATGCCCGAGGGAGGACTCGAACCTCCGACGGGCGAAGCCACACGGACCGTGAGAAGGCGCCCCAGACCGCGCGGCTACCCCGTGCGGCGAAAGTAAATGACAAATGTCCTTTATTCGTCAAAATTTCCACAGTAAAACGTACTAGCTGGGCACTTCGGTGCCCATTTGTGCATTGTTATAGTGAATGAAACGTATGTAACACGTCGAAATCAATTTCGTACTTAGTCGGGAAGTCATTGCTGTTAAACACAAGTGGGAACCCCAAGTTCATCTAAAATCGTTGTCATTAAAATTAGATGCAACAAATAAGTATACAGAGGTGGAGTGTGCAGTAATGGGTTTTGTAAGAGTTAAGAGGTACAAGTTACTGACGGACACAGGTATGCATGTGCAGGTATCCAGCAGAGGCTTAGTGTGTTGGAGGCAATGGAACCCGCTACACTATAGGTTACACGAGGTTGGAGATAATGATATGACGCCGTTTGTGCCGCTCAGTGGACGTAGATTTTCGTACGAGTATTCGGGCAGTTCAGTGTAGATGTGGAACTTCATGTAAGCGAGGGCTACAGCATGATTGTTAGGTTCGACGATTTGTATTAATATTGTGCCAAAATCGATCTGTGGCAAAGTACAGTAGAACTAGTGGAACGACATTCCAGCTGGGGAAATCTGTTGCCAGTGTAGAACTGTCACAAGGGTTGTCTGTCGTATTGGACAAAAGCAGTTGAACAGAGAACAACAGCACTTAGGCTTCATTCATATGACTATATGCCAGGTGGCACTGGAAGTTACTCTGGGTAAGCAGAGAGAAAGCAGATGGAAGAACTGGTGTTCGAATCTCAGAATTTGTTTTATTACACAGGGTCCACTCCCAGAAACACCTGTGACTCAACACAGAATACCAACAGGGTTAAAAGCACCGCGGTACCAGAAACCATACTAGCTACCGTAGCAGATCGTGAAACATATTGTTTGTAGGTGATGGGTTAATAGAAGAGAGTAGCAGTCCGTGGGGTGCAGGATTCATTGTTGTATCAAAGAAATCTACAAATGTTTCTAGAAAGTACAGGTTCTGCTGTGATTATTGTCACCTGAAGAATAAGACTGTAACAGATGTGTACCCTATCCCCGACATTATTGAGGCCATCAATAACTTCGGGCTATGTTAGTGCTTTCTCACTGGATTTAAGAATTGGTTATGATCAGTCAGAGGTTATTCCCAAAGACGAGCCAAAGAGAGCATTTTCGGTACCATGGAGCACTATCAGTTGAAGAGAATGCTGTTTGTGTTTAAAAGTGCACCTGCAGCGTTTCGGAGGTTATTAGATAGTACGTTTAGAAGTCTGAGACTGCATCACTGTATAGTTTACCTACACAATAATATTATGTTCTCTACAGACATGGGACAACATAGGCAGCGTCTGAAGAAAGTGTTTAAGATACTGAGGACTGTTTGTCTGACATTGAGCACAGAGAAGCATCATTTAGCATTAGAAGAGATAGGGTACTGAGGCTATGCGATCAGGAAAGACGGAGTAAGGGCAGATATGAGATTATTGCAAGTTGTGTGAGAGCTTTCGGAACGAAATTTTCACTCTGCAGCGGAGTGCGCACTGATATGAAACTTCCTGGAAGATTATAATTGTGTGCCAGACCGAGACTCGAACTTAGCACCTTTGCTTTGTATTAGAGTTCCCAGAGCCTAAGTCGATTAAGGAACAGCAATCTTTTTTGGAGATTGCAAATTACTACAGAACATTTTTGAAAGGATTTGCAAAAATAGCAGGACCACTTATGCAGTTGCCAAGGAAAGATGTGAAATTCATGTGGATGGAAGAGCGTAAGGGTGTGTTTGAAGAACTGAGAAAAGATTTGACATCAAGCCCCGTTTTAGAATTTTCATGCTTCCAGAAAGAGTATATCCTTTCCTGTGATGCATCTAATTATGATTTGGGATGTGTCTTAAATGAAGAGATTAACGGTTAAGAGCATCCTTTAGCCTACACATTAAATCACTGAATGTGATGGAAAAGATCTATTCAATGATAAAGATATTTTGGGCCTCATTTATGATGTCATGTCTTTCAGATGTTACCATTACGGAAAAAAATTGAGTAGCGATTGACCGCAGTGCTTTGAAATGGTTCTTGGGACTGAAGGACCCTTCTAGCAGATTGACAAGATAGGGAGTTCGACTACACAATCCAGGCGAGAAGCACAGAATGCAAACACATTAAGCAGGAGCATATCAGTGTTGAAAGTTACAGATTATGGCGTTGCAGTATGGCAAGTAGCACAGTATGCTGACAGTAACTGTAACTCATACATGACACAATCACAGTGTATCACATTTAACAAACAGATTGTAGTGCATGGAACTGAGGGTAGGGCCGTGGGTAGTAATACCAGCGAAGATCAAGGAGGAAAGTCTATAAGATGCACATGATCACAAGATCATGTGATACATGGTCATGGTGGGTCCAGGACAACAAACTGGAGAGTGGCCAAGAGATGCTGGTGGAAGAGAAGGAAAACTGATGTGGATCAGTATGTGAGGAACTCCAAACAGTCTGCACGGTGAGCAGACACGAATCGTAGATGAATGCCATTGCAGAGTCTACTGCAAAGTATCAAAACCATTTGAAATGCTTCGAATCGATATACTGGGACTGTTCAGTCATACTCCAGCAGCAAACTGACTCGTATTAACAATAATAGATCACAATGTCACAAATTTCCAGTCAACAGGTTGCAAATAGAACTTAAAATTCTTTAACTAGTTTTCAACGTCAACTAGGGGCCCCTTCTTCAGAAGACACTGTTACCTTACCTACCAATATCACAGGAAGGTACATTAATAACAGGTAGGCATTCGAACAAACAATGTTTTCAAATTAAATTACATAAAAATACTCACATATGGTTAATAGGAAATTTGAGCGACGTCGCTCTAGTCAAAACATTAAAACCGCAATTAAAACGTTTTCCACCTGATTACATAACAGGTATAGTCAAAATTTTAAGACAATACATAATAACGCAACTAAGGGAACTACAGTGATTTAGGACATGAGTGAGTAACAGCAACTGCGTGAGTGGGCCATAGCAAATGACGCCGTGAACATGATACAGCTCGCACCATCTAGTAGCAGAATATATAAAGGTTTAACTACATCTATACGAAATTAATATAATAGTGATTGACAAATTAACAGGATGTAAATCATAAAAGCAGGGGAGAGGAAAACAGTATTTAAGGGCCTAACAGGAAAGAGGATAAAAACATTAGCTATCAGACATCTATAAGTAACGACTTTAAGCCATTGAAAAACTTTTATTACGTGATTGCAGTTGATCATTTAATATGACACCATCATTCAGAGAAAGATGTTTGATTCCCCACCTCCTCCTGTTCCTCCAACATCCCCGTATCCTTTACATTGTCCGCAGGCTTGATCCCCCCCACCTTCTGGTTTCCTCCTTCCTCTCCACCCCCCGCCCGTTGCCACGCCTCTATCGCTGTATCCCTCCCTCTCTCCACCTCCACACTCTCCGTCTCCTTCATCAGGGCAATTTCCAGGGCCTCCCCCTCCCGGATGATGAACTTCCCCGTGACATCTACCCTTCCTTCCAACTATAACCTGGCCTTGTTCCCCCCTCCCCTTCCACAGGGCCCCCTTTTTCCTCTCCCCTCCTTCTCCCAGAGCAGATTTTCCTCCTTCCCCCCCCCACCCCTGAGACCCTGCACCCCATACTTGCCTCTTTCCTTCCCACATCCCTCCCTACCTGGCCCTCTCCAGCGCGCCCCCCGCTCATCTCCCCCCTCTCTTCCCCACCCTCCCTCCCTCCCTCCCTCCCTCGCTTCTTCCGGTCTTCTCATCTCCTTGCGCCTGGCAGATCCTCCGTTTTGATCATTGTCAGTGTGCCACGTCAGTGTTATCTTTAGTGCTGTTTCTCCTGTGCCTCAAGAGGTTTGATTTTAATTGTGTGCTGCCTTGAGGTTCGCTGTCAGTGTTTGTTATGTGCTACGCCATCCGTCGATACTTTTTATGCTCTGGTCATACTGTGCCTTGTGTTATTTTAATTGTCACAGTGTGTGGCTTTTTGTGTGCACTACTTTTTTACAGTTTTTTATCTCCATTTTACAGTAGCCCCTTTTTTTGTCTGTTGCCTTCCATGATGTTCCCCCTTTTTTATATCTATGTTCACCATATTCTCTCTTTTGTATATTTTTCACTGTCTTCTATTGTTTGTTCTATGTCTTTCGGCTGAAGAGCAGCGGATATGCTGCTGCCAGCCAGCCCCGACAGGGAATTGAAATACAATAAAGAGAAAAAAAAAAGAAATATTTTTGAAGATCTGTAACTCTTCCAAAATGTTTAGTCTAAAACCTTTCCTTTCAAAGTGGAAAAGCCTGAATTATTACTCTCAGCACTCCTTTTAATAATGAAGTTGAAGAAAAGAAAAAATGTTTTCCCATTCCGTATATAAAGCCAGTGTCTTAAAGGATTCAGGGATTACTCAGGAACAAATATAAATGCAATGTATCCTTTTCTACTAACAACAGCTTGCACAGCAGGCTTATACATGATTTAAAATCAGAACGGTCTTCCCTCCAGAATTCAGGAATCTATAAAATCAGTTGTGACACATGTAAAGCCTATTACATAGGCCAAACAGGTCGTGCTTTCTCTGCGAGATACAAGGAGCATCTTTTAGGGAAAAATGATTCTAACATTCATAACTGAACCTTTGCTGACCACCTGTTGATCACACGCCACAAATCTATGGAAATTCATGTCATCGTAATTTCGCACTATACCACTGTAGTGCCCTTAGTGGCATATTTATATATTAAGTGTTTTTTATTCCAGTCTTTGATCACAATATCAATTCTTAAGACGACGACCGGTTTCATTCCATAATGACCACCCTCAGATCTTTTTTACACCGTGTCCTAAAGTGATAAGGCCATGATGGCATCGTCAAAACATATAAATATAATCAGCACAACATCGTCACATAGATCTAAAATAACGTGTAGAATAGGCTACATCGTCCACACAGTCATTATTGCCACTTGTTTTAAAATTTTGACGATACCTGTCATGCATTCAGGTGGAAAATGTTTTAACTGTGGTTTTAATGTTTTGACTAGAGCGATGTCGCTCAAATTTCCTTTTAACCACATGTGAGTATTTTTATGTAATTTAATTTGTATAAATTAATTTTTTGTTCTAATGCCTACCTGCTATTAATGTACCTTCCTGTGATATTGTTAGGTAAGGTAACAGTTTCTTCTGAAGAAGGCGCCCCTAGTTGGCGTTGAAAACTAGTTATAGAATTTTAAATTCTATTTGGAACCGGTTGGCTGGAAATTTGTGACATTATAATTAATTACGGTTACTCATCACACCCATGTTCAAAACAATAATAGATCACTTTTCTCCGTTCGTGCAGATAGTTGCTACGCCAAACGAATAGAGAGTGACAGTCACACAATCAACAGTTAACAACTGGACGTTGAAGTTTGTCGTACCAAATACGATAATTATGGACCAGAATACGAAATTCATGCCGGACGTATTGAAGGAGCTGTGTTGGTTGTACCATGTGAAGCAGTTAAGGACTATGCCTCTTCATCCACTGGTCAATGATAGAATGGAGTGGTGCACAGAAAAATTGGGAAAATGTTAAGCTACTATGTAAATGCATATCAGAGCAATTGGGACACATATCGTCGGTATATCATGTCATTGTATAATTTAAAATTACACATGGGTACTGGGTTGTCCCTGTACGATGTGCTGTGTGGTCGGAAAAAACCCATCACCTTTCGATATGATAAAGGCAAAGAACTATAAAGGTAAGAAGTGCACCGTCAGTTTGCAAAACCAGTATGGTAAGCATGGAAAGGCGTACAAGATGCGAATATAAAGGCGTTACTGAGGCAGGAGGACTCAATGAAATGTCCGGTAACTTTATTGCACTATGAATTAGGGCAATGGGTAATTTTATCCGGTCCTTACGCGCTGAAAAGGAAGTTGAAGATGATGATTAGAAAATATTAGACCGCGTGGGATTAGCCGAGCGGTCTTGGGCGCTGCAGTCATGGACTGTGCGGCTGGTCCCGGCGGAGGTTCGAGTCCTCCCATGGGCATGGGTTGTCCTTAGGATAATTTAGGTTAAGTAGTATGTAAGCTTAGGGACTGATGACCTTAGCAATTAAGTCCTATAAGATTTCACACACACACACAGAAAACAGGGACGATATCAAGTGGTGAAGACTACTTTGCCAGTCAATCTGAAGCTTCAGTTCAGCGCTGGTAATAATTCCACAGGTACATCTGATTTATACATCTGCGGTTTTGAGACGTTCAGTTGCGTGATTTCCTTAACTGTGACTCTTCGATGGAAGGTTCGCCATGTTATGTCACATGTAGTCCTGCAGACTGACAACCCGTTTCCATTCCCTCCATCTGGTCTTCTTGAGCTTCCGATAGTGCATATTGGGCGTCTACGACCTTTTAGAGATAGTAAGGACTCCGTTCTAGGAGTTCCAAGTGATAAGAGATGGAATCAGGGCAAGAGACAAGATGGGGCTGAGGCTGTGCAGGATCTACTATAGGTCCTAACATCAAAAAGATGAGGGGTGTTTGTCAAGAATACCTTTTGTCGCATGTTGTTTGTAGAATTGTAACGAATAAGTCACGTTTTCTGTTACTTGTGCTGTCTGTGAATACATGTGCTGGTGGCAGCAACCTTCGGAGTGGGAAGCAAGGATGATATTAATCACTGTCTTCAGGTTGCAATATGTCAAAGGCGAGAATGGCTGCCATAGCGGTATTGCATTTTGTCGCCTGAACAGTAACTGTCGAGATCACAGAAAGCACGGAGCAAGCTGGCGCCTGAGTGGAGCTTAATTATGAACCCAAGTAAACAAAACCTGTGTTTCTACTATCACATAGCATCAGTAGAAGCGAAAACTGATCCGGTACTGTTGTATACTCTAATACGATTCCTGGTAACAGCAAGACATGCAAAGACTGAATGTTACGAAATTCGCATGTACCCAGGAAACTGGGGTGTTCTTGGAAAGTTCATGATGGTGAAGATCCGTGGATCCTTATTAATTTGGATCGCAGTGCGGTCAATCCTGGTAATACAAACCAGCACGAGCAGTTAATAACACAGTTATTCTCAGCCAGACAGAAGAGACTAGATTGTCCGAGACGTATTGTCGAAACCAGAATACATTTCCAGCGAGAAGGTTTTCATTGAATTTACTCGACTTTTGATGACGCGGTAGTAGTGGTGCCGAAATGTTACAATAAATGGAGGCTGAAGAAGACCAGATGGACTGAACTTAATGGAAATGAGTTAACAGTCAACGGGATTGCATGTGACATAACATGGCCAACCTTCCATTGACCAGCCACAGATAAGGGAATCACGCAACTGAACGTCTCATAACCGCAGATGCATAAACCAGATGTACCTCTGGAATTATTACCAGCGCCGAAAACAAAATGTCTGAATCAGACACTAGAACTGCGCTTCACAATCTTTCTTAGGCCATTACCCCTGAGTGCAGTAAGACATTAGATAGTACCCCCACTCCCCCACAAATTCCCATCTTTAGTACCTAAGTAAACCGTAGAGTGAAAGACATTTCTTGGAATATTTTCCATTTTCAAAATGATGAATGTGTGTGTATGTGTGTGTGTGTGTGTGTGTGTGTGTGTGTGTGTGTGTGTGTGTGTGTGCGTGTGTATGTGTCAGAAGGAATAACGAAGGAATTCGTGGTGCATCGCCAGTGCTACCCACAACTGCTTCTCAGAAAACAAAGCTAACTAACCACACTGAGGATACACACCTGTTACAAAATACGCTTCCCCTGCATTTCTCCTCTCCATTGCGGCAATTGCTTGATCTTCACACTGCAACCTCATTTAAAATCAAACAAGTTCAGATATTTGCACGATATTTACCGTTCCTCGTAAATAACTTCATTTCTGCACTTCTTACTTCTCAACTGGCAGAAACTGGATGACTTCAGGCTGTTAATGTTTTGTGTCTAAGTGTCTAACCACTCTAATAATAATAATAATAATAATAATAATAATAATAAAAGTGTGTACAACACTATAGTAGTCCTTAGGCAGTTACTGCTGTGTCGTGCAGACAATTAATTCATCTATCTGTTTCGAAGCGAGTAATGAAGCAGTTTCTGGACTACTGCAGGTGTTATCTAGAAATTCGGCGACTATAGGCTGTTAATGCTTTGTGTCTAACCACTCGATAATAATAATAACAATAATAATAAAAGTGAGCAAAGCACGGTAGTAGTCCTTATGTAGTTACAGATGTTCCTTGCTGTCAATTAATTCACTTATCTTTTTCGAAGCGAGTAAAAAAGCAATTTCTATTCTACTGTAGGTATTGTCTACAACTTGGAGAATATATTTCCTTGAGATTTTAGCATTTGTTACGTATATGTCTCACATCGTCAGCGTAGTACGGAACAAAGCACAGTGTATGTGTGTAGTGAGTGGACTAAATGAGGAACCTGTAATAAAGCTACTAATTGAGAAAAAGTAATTATTGACAATATAGTCAATAACAGCGTCTTACAAAACAGTGATAACAGTAATGACCTTTCGAAAATAATTTAGTTTCGTGGCTGAAACAGAATCGAATCGTTTAGTTTTTACCCCTCAGAAAATTTCATTTCACCCCTCAGGGGGGCCGGCCAGAGTGGCCGAGCGGTTCTAGGCGTTACAGTCTGGAACCGCGCGACCGCTACGGTCGCAGGTTCGAATCCTAGCTCGGGCATGGATGTGTGTGTTGTCCTTAGGTTAGTTAGGTTTAAGTAGTTCCAAGTTCTAGGGGACTGATGACCTCAGAAGCTTAGTCCCATAGTGCTCAGAGCCATTTGAACCCTCAGGGGGTAATTACTCCCAGGTTGGGAACCACTGCTTTGGAATCTGACTTGATCCACTTCCTGGAACGATTCATTGCCGTGTAAGAGGGGCGCATTTCAGCCGAGTTGTTAATGCAACACATAGAGACGTTCCGAGAGGAACAATGACGTGTGACAGTGATTTTGACTGCCGCAAAACCAAGTCCCACAGTGACTCTAACTCTTCTGCGCGTATCGTTCATACTTCTGCGGTGGAGAAGTGAGTGTGGTGTAAACGAGCGACTGTCCAAGTTCCAGTAGACTGCATGCCCGAAGCACAGAAGAGAGGGAGGGTGTAACCTTTTAGTAAGAACGCAGGAAATATGTAAATTTAGGGTTAAGAGGAAAGGAGGCAATGGGACAAACCGTGTAGGTTAAATTGCCAGAAGCACAAAACAAGTGAGACAATCAGGGTAGTAAGAAAATAGCAATAAGAAGTCAAGACAGTAGACTTTAATGCAGTATCGAAACCTTGTGGGCAAGCCGCCAATTGTTTTGGATATAAATTTTCTTTGGATTTTGTACACTCATTAAGTATAAGATGAAACTGCATTTAAAGTCGATCCAAGGGAATGGTTCGTAGACAGGGATTATGTAGTGCACCGACCATACAGGGGCGTTTGAGTGTGAGCCTGGGCGATATATCGCAGCCGCGCTGACGGCAGGTGGATGTGGGATGTTATCAATGTAATAATTCAACAAGACCGACACATCGTTTGAAGGCAGACTAGCACGTTGAAACACCACACTCAGCAGTACTGCACAGACTCGTGCAGCAAGGTCCATGTAAATTTCCACACCGGCAGTGGCGGTGGTGTTTTGGGGTACGTGACTGGTAACGGCGCATATGGACAACAATCAAGTTGCTCCCAACTATAAGCAAACAAGCAGCCAGCCCAGCAGAACTCAGCGGCCATCCGGCCACTGACCTCCTGTACTACATAACACAGATCCTTCAATAAAGAGCTTGTTACTTTTCCAGCCACCTTGCTTCGCAGACTCCAGGGCTCCCGCCTCACCTCCACCACCCATTCGCAACATCCTGGCTTTAGACTTCAATTTCTTTAGGGGCACTGTGGCTAGGTACATTCCTTACCAGTTCCTTTGCCATTATCTGTCTTAAAGTAAAAAATGTTGTCATTACAGTAACTGCCCTTCCAGTATCTACTTTGCTCTTCAACGTCGATCCGAAACCCCACTATCCTGTGATTATCGATTTCTTTTCTTAAAAACGATGATGCTGTGATGATGAAGAACTTGCAAAAAGCATGGCTCAGAACGGAAATTGTGTGGCATCATTGCATAAGGTGTGATGGAACGTTTTACAAAATTAAAAAACTTTTAATTAAGTAAAAAGAAAGGAACCAAAAACTAATGACAAAAATTAGAATGAAAGTTTCTTATGATCACATGGATGTAGATGTACTGTACTAGCGGTTTGAGGTATGAGACGAGAGCTACGATATGTCACATGATACACGACTTTGGTGGCAACCATCAAAACAAAAGTATTTTTTCGCTGCAGCGAGATATTTTCACGAAATTTCAATCTCAAAAATTCTCCCCAGAATGTGAAAACATTTTGTTGACACCCACCTACAGAGGGAGAAATGACCATTGTAAGAACATAAGAGAAATCAAAGCTCGCATGGAAAGACTTAAGCGTTCGTTTTTCCCGCGTGCTGTTACAGAATGGAACGCTAGAAAAAAATAGTGTGAAATAGGTTCGGTGAACCCTCAGCCAGGCAGTTATGTTTGAATTACAGAGTAGTCGTGTACATGCAAATTCTCGACGATCGACGATCTCACACAAGAATATCCGGGACTGAATCTTCGTAGGAACAGATAAACAAGGCTGAAGAGAATATGAACAGGCCACACGAGGTGCAGCTCCATGAATTGTAGCTGTAGTATATCAGTTTCTGCGGCGTGTGACTGTGCAGAACCTGAGCAGGCATGTTGTAAGAGTTCCCTGGACCTATGGGAGTTGAGATGGAACAAACAATTCTGCCTTCATCTGGTTAACGGCACTGGACTCGGAAATATTGGGTTGATGCACAAGTTGATAGCGTTTTTCCATAAGTTTAATGAACACAATAGATACACATAAGAGTGTTTAGTCATCAATAATATATTCTCCTTCGCTATTTACAACAGTCTGCCAACGCTGGGATAACTTTTCGATTCCGCGACTGTAGAAATCACGTGGTTTTGAGGCGAATAACTTGTCGAACCAAGTTCGGAGAGCATTTTCATGCGAAAAGGAAATTGCTTGATGGTTGTTCGATAGAGGGTAGAAAAGGTGAAAACTGGTGGGTGCACACACTGGTGAATGAGGTTGGGGTGGAATGACTTCCCAACACAAATCCAGTTCAGTGGCTTTTGTCAGTCTAGCAGAATGCAGGCGGGCGCTATCGCGCAATAGTATCACTTCACGTAATCTTCCTGGTCGTTGTTCTTTGACTGCGTCTGCAAGATATCTCAGTTGTCGACACTAAATGTCATCAGTGCTGGTTTCACCTCGAGGAAGCACTTCGTTATACACCACACCGTCGCTGTTCCAACAGATGCACAACATCATTTTTTTATGGATAAGCGCAGGTCCTTCTACGGGAAGTGCTTGGAACAGGATTCGTCGAACCACGTCCACAATAATTCTCTATTATTCCAGTCTCGAAGAGTGCGCGGAAAAACAAACACCTATATATTTCCATGGGAGCTCTGATTTCCCTTATTTTATTATGATGGTCGTTTCTCCCTATGTAGATCGGCGCAACAGGAGAAAGTTGGTGACTGAAACTTCGTGAGAAGATTCCGCCGCAAGGAAAACGCCTTTTTTTTCTGACGATGTCCACCCCACTTCCTATATCATGTCAAAGACAATCTCTTCCCTATTTCTAGATACTAGAAAACATGCTGTTTTTCTATCAACTTTCTCGATGTACTCCGTTAATCCTATCTGGTAATCATTCCACACCACGCAGCAGTACTCAGAAAGAGGACGGACAAACGTAGTGCAGGCAACCCCTTTAGAAGATCTGCTGCTACGGTCGCAGGTTCGAATCCTGCCTCGGGCATGGATGTGTGTGATGTCCTTAAGTTAGTTAGGTTTAAGTAGTTCTAAGTCCAGGGGACTGATGACCTCAGATGTTAAGTCCCATAGTGCTTAGAGCCATTTGAACCATTTTTTTAGAAGATCAGTTGCATCTTCTTTCTGCCAATAAAACGCAGTCTTTGATTCACCTTCCCCACAACGTTTTAGATGTGTTCTTTCCAGTCTAAATTGTTCGTAATTGTAATTCCTAGGTATTTAGTTAGATTTACGGCCTTTAGATTTGATTGATTTATCGTGTACATGAAGCTTAACGGATACTTCTTAGCACTCATTTGGATGACTTCACACTTTTTATTATTTCGGGTCAATTGCCAATTTTCGCAGCATTCAGATATCTTTTTTAAATAGTTTACAATTTGTCTTGATCATCTGATGAGTTTACTAGACGATAAACAACAGCATCATCTGCAAACAACCTAAGACGGCTGCTGAGATTGTCTCCCAAATTGTTTATGTAGATAAGGACCAGCAGAGGGCCTACAACACTACCTTGGGGAACGCCAGTAAACACTTCTCTTTTACTGGCACACTTTCCGCCAATTACTACGGACTGTGGCCTTTCAGACAGGAAATTACGAACCCAGTCAGATAACTAAGACAATTTCCATAAGCACGCAATTTTACTCCAAGCCCCTCGTGAGATAGAGTGTCAAAAGCCTTCTGGAAATCTAGAAATACGCAATCAATATGAAATCCCTTGTCAATAGCACCGAACACTGTGTGGTTAAACAATGTTTTCTAAATCCGTGTTGAATGTGTGTCAATAGAAAGTTCTCTACCAGGCAATTCATAATGTTCCAGAATCCTGCTGCGTATCGACGTTAATTACACGGGTATGTAATTTAGCGGATTACTACTGCCTTTCAAGAATATTTCTGTGACCTGCACAACTTTCCAGTCTTAGGTTCCGGATCTTTCATCGAGCGAGTGGTTGTACATAATTGTTAAGTATGGAGCTATTGCATCAGACCTGAAAGGAACCGAACTGATGTACAGTCTGGCCCGGAAGACTTGCTTTTGTTAAGTGATTTAAGTTGTTTCACCACTCCGAGGATATTTACTTCTAAGTTACTCATCTTTGAAGCTATTCTTAATTCCAGTTCTGGGATATTTACTTTGTCTTCTTTGGTGAAGGAAACGGTACGGGTTAGGAATGGTTTTTTACGAGCAAACTGATGATGAACAACCAGATTTGCACCTATTGCCACCCACAGATTTTTGTGATTTTGGCTTAGAACATGGTCAATTTCCGAACGTTCCCCATTGCATGTAAGTGTCGCACGATGGTGTAACGATCAAAGCTGATCACGTTTGCCAGTTAAGGAATACATTGACATGGTTCATTGTGGAATGTCCACCTGCTTAGCTAAGTGGAACGTATTTGCCTACCATGCAGCCAGTCCGGGTTCGAACTCCGCCTGGGTAGTAGATATTTTACGCCAGTGGACTGGGCGTTGTGTTGTTCTTATCATCATTTCCTCGTCATCGACACGCAAGTCGCTCAGTGTGATAAATCGGCAGCCAGACTTCCTCGGATGGGGCCTCCTGGCAATCCATGCCATACAATCATTTCATTTCGTGGTGGATTAATGCGTTTAAACGATCTTCATGAAACCACGAATTTCTTCCTGAACATGGAGAATCACTAATGTCAAAAACGATCCTCCTTAAAATGTGAAAACCATTTTCTTGTCGTGCTCTTTCCAATGCCATTATCACCATACATTGCGCAAATGTTTCTGGCTTCCTCTGCCGCTGTCACCCCCCTATTGAACTCAAACAGAAGAGCATATTGGAAATGTTCCGATTTCTCCACTTCTTACTCCGTCTTCTAGCGATCACTGATTCAGTCATAATCTACAGATGACAGAGTGATAGTGTGTAAACTCAAATAGCAACAATTGACTATAAATGAAAAATGACAGTCGATAAATAAATCCATAGCAACTGGAACACCAATGTGCAAAACAAAAACGCTACGAACGTATGCACCAACATAATACAACGAAAAAATGCACAAACTGCAAGATTTTATGTTAAATTTTTATGAATTTATGTTTGCATATTTTCAATTCTACATACAGCTAATGCATATTTCTGTACGATAAATAAAGACTTCAGAAATCTGGTCCTTCACGTCTTAAGATCATTAACGACGAGATCGTGGCGGTAAGTTTATTCAGTTTGTTCTCGTGGTTCGGCAAACGCAGAATTCATTGTGGTGCACCGAAAAGGGTGCAAATTTATTGCGGCGCTAAATATCGTGAGTGTGTCGGGGCGCATCCCACATCGGCACCTGGCGGCTGTGGGTGATTGATGGACCGCTAAACACGTCACCGGCGGCCGCAGATGTTGCTCGGGATTCATCAGCGGGTGATTGATAACCGGCCCGGAGGGAACTGGTGCGCAAATAACAGCTCTGTTTCCAAAAGCTCGGTAGAAAAACCCGGCAAGTTCAATTATCAAACAGTGCTGACAGCTGTGGAATGCGCTCACTGTCTTTATAGGTCAGTAGTACTGCGTTTCACAGTAGTTTCGTAACGCGAGACGAAATGTACGTGGATTGAGTGATGACTGGATTCAATGCGGCGTGTGTGCTGGAGAGTGCGTTAGCGCGCGCGCACGTTCGTTCGTGTGTGTGTGTGTGTGTGTGTGTCTGTGTGTGTGTGTGTGTGTGTGTGTGTGTGTGTGTGTGTGAATATAAGACGTAACTTCGGCGCGTTTGGTCTGGAGTTCGTTTAGTAAACGCAACAGCGTTAAGGAGATGCTAATCAAACTTCAGTGGTACAAACTGTAAGAGAAGTATTGTACACCACGAAGAAGTTTACAGTTGAAATTATTTCTCTCTAGAAAGAGTCAAGCAATGTACACTGCCTGAGAAAAAAGTGAAGCACCCAGCAGATATGGTCAGACGTCAATGTAACAACGTACAAGTGCACACCATCGGCGGATACGTAAATGATTAGAGTAGAGATTCTCTCTGACAGGCAGAACAGCCACCAGAGTGGATTAGTGTTTCTCGTGTTTAGTGCTATTACCACACTTGCTAAGTTATACACTCTCCAGTCACATTAATGTGACCATCTGTCAAAAATCTGAAGGACTGCATTTTGCAGCTCTACGAGGCGTGCAGGAGGATGGTCAGTAAAGTCCTGAAAGGTACCGACAGGGCGGTGGAGCCACGCTTACTCCAGTGCCGTGGACAGATGCGCTAGGTTTCGCGGCTGAGGATCCATGAGGCGAACAACCCCATCTATTGGTCCCACAGATTGTCGATTGTGTTTAAGTCGAGGCAGTTTGGTGGCCAGAGGAGTACGGTAAATTCATCCCGGTGCTCTTCAAACAACGCAGATATACTGGTAGATGTTATCGTGCAAAGCAGTAACAAACTGCGTGTAGGGAGAACGTGGTCCCCAAGAATGGATGCATACTTATCGTGAAAGGGTCGTGTAGCCACCTTCCGTTAGTCCGGTAGCCCACTTCCACCAGCATTTCTCTTTCTTCTCCTTGTTTCTCTTTTTTCACAACTGATTGAACGAATGGTGTTGTGTGTCACGTTGCTAGACGGTGGCGTACTCTGCTGCAGAAAGCCTGCGATAGTCACACAGAGTCAGCAGCAGTTGCACAGAATAGCCAACTCTCATAGTGGTCAAGTAGGCAAAGAGGTTTGCGCTACTTGTGAGAAATCAACATGGAGGTAAGAATAAGGGGAGATGGCGCTACGTATCCCAGCCGTACTACGTTTTGAAGCCATGGGGGCGTGGCTCGCTGCCATGACACTCTGACCAAAACATTGCCAGTGTGCTATAGCGCTGCGTGTATTACAGTCGCTAATTGCACCATGTACGCATGTAACGTCATCAGATTGGTTGTTTCAAAGTTTTTGTTTAAAATAAAATCTCGTAAAGGCGAAATTCCGCGTTTCTTCTGATTAAAAATAGTTTTTAATGTAATATTACGAATAGCTAGCCTTCAATGTAAACGATACAATTTTGTTAATTCAGTAATAAACGTGTATCACAAACTAATTAATAGAGACTGAAAACTAAGTTAGCTATACCCTCCCCCCAAAGCCCCATAAATACATCTTGTTTGTAACACGTACTGGGACATATCAGTTACGTTACACTACTGGAAAACGCTGTTCATTACCACCAATATTCACTGAAATACGGCACATAGAATGGCAAATCTACACAGTGTCCTGGTTAGGCCTATACTTTACGCCAGTTAATGTAGTGTTAGCTTTTAATTTGGTACATGATGAAGACAAAGTGAGTTACTCAACACTTCGATTATCGACGATACGTACGTATTATACTGAAACGTGAACTTGAAAACTAAGAATTTAATTCTTTGAATTAACATACCTTTTGCAAATGTTTTGGGTGTGTAGGGAAAACTGATGGTACAGCATTTTCTCGGAGCCTTACTGTTGAAAGGGAAGCTCCATTTAGACGCACGCCAATTCTTCCTCCTCACGGCATTCTCCCACACAGCTTTCCGACTTTCATTTTTAGGAAATCTAAAATCGTACAGGAGAAAAACACGCTATAGTACAAGTACCGATCTAGCACACGTTCGTTCACAATGAAGTTGTAAAATCACACTTAACGAGGCAACTTACACATGAAATGTTATTCCCTTCGATTTCGCATCACAATCAGAACGATTCGTACATCCGAACATCACACAAGTCACCATAATAGCGCAAAATCCTTCCAAAAGCGAGCGACAAGTCTATGCACACAAGCTTACAGCAGCAATGTTTTGGTCGGATTGAGATGGCTACCCTCGGCTTCACATAGCTTCACAACTGTGACGTCACGGCGTCTCCCTCTATTCTTACCTCCATGGAAATCAACCTGCGTTAGGTTGGTGGCGGAAATGCCACCTTTGGGTTTTCCGGGCCACGCGGAGCGTGCAAGAGGCTAGAGGAGAAAAAGCGAGGCAGTCTGCCGCCGGTACGGGAAGCGTCCACAGCTGTGCTCCAGTCGAAGAAGGCTCAGTTAGACAACCGTGTAGTGCGTTGTTACTTGGCTAGAGGAGAGCTGTTAGCTTTTGGTCTCGCTTTTCAACTCTAAAAGATTGCTTTGCCTTGTCGCAGCAAGGAACGCAAAACTTTGGCAGATTTTTCTTTTAGTAAATTTCTATAGCAGACTTGGATCCGCCGGAAGAGCGCCACAGAAAGGTGTCGCAACTATAAGAAGAGAGCCCTCGCTTCTGTATGAATGCCTGTTTGCCTTTAGCTGTGCCTGTTGTAAGTAGGCTGTTTATGTTTTCTTATGTTTTCTTATTGGCAATGCCACGTAGCGCTCTGTATGAAAAATCACTGGCTGTGCTGTGTGCAGTCTGTGGCTAGTTTGCATTGTTGTCTGCCATAGTAGTGTTGGGCAGCGGCAGCTGGATGTTAACAGCGCGTAGCGTTGCGCAGTTGGAGGTGAGCCGCCAGCAGTGGTGGATGTGGGGAGAGAGATGGCGGAGTTTTGTAATTTGTCATGAACTGCTATATATATTATGACTTTTGACGATACTAAGGTAAATACATTGTTTGTTCTCTATTAATATCTTTCATTTGCTAACTATCCCTATCAGTAGTTAGTGCCTTCCGTAGTTTGAATCTTTTATTTAGCTGGCAGTAGTGGCGCTCGCTGTACTGCAGTAGTTCGAGTAATGAAGATTTTTGTGAGGTAAGTGATTTCTGAAAGGTATAGTTTAATGTTACTCAGGGCCATTCTTTTGCAGGGATTTTTGAAAGTCAGATTGCGTTGCGCTAAAAATATTGTATGTCAGATTAAGCACAGTCTTGTATAATTCTTCAAAGGGGACGTTTCATACTGTGTACGCTTTTATTTTTCTAAATATTAACAGCTTTGCTTTCCCGTAAATTTTCCTTGCTTTATGTATCTTTCGTAAGTGGGGAGCCAACCACGTGGTTGAACATTAGAGTTTGTTAGGCTACCGTCATCACTAACTGTCCGATCTCATGCGTGTTTTAAAGAATGTTAACTGTCATTATTGCGTGATGTGATATTCTTGCAACTTGGCCACGATACCTAGAAATTGCGTCCCCACAAACCACGTGGGCACGCGGGTGTGCTGCGAAACGTGTACCGTCTCACGTGCCATTGCAGTCAGTCATGGGGCAACCGCAGTTGTATGAATGACTCACACCAATGATTTTCGGTGTAGATTACAACGGTGAATGTATCTATGCTTTTCTTTAATGTTTTAGGAATTAATGTTATCAGGAATTGTGTACATGCCTCACATCCATGTCTTAGGAATAAATGATTTTATCCACAATTTTCTGATATATTCCGAGGTTACGTTTTTGCACCTAAGCTACTCACCTCGTAGCTTTCCCGTTAGCACATCCAACGCGTTTCCTTACGCACAGGTCCAGTGATTAGTTTCCCCTTTTATTTTAAAACAAATGCTTTAGATTAAGTCTTATTTTCAGTTGTGTTGCTGGGAGCTGATCTTATGCACAGTGTTCAGGCGCTTCCTATTTTATTTCAGATGTTTGATTCTTGTGAACAGTGCACGGGCAATACTATTAATTATATCGCATCCCCTATGAGCGATATCACAATGTATGCACTTTTATGAGGTTTTGATCTATGATCAAATTAATTCATTTTCCGACTCGGCCAAACCTTTGATTAGTTGTATGGTTAGAGTCGGTGGCGGCCCTGATCTTCTCACGTTAATTTCACAGTCAATAAGGATTCCCATTTGCATCTGGTTCATTTATATATTCGGACACAGTTCCGAGCGCTACGTTCTGTTGACTCAAAGGCGCTTCATGCCGCTTACACAGAACGCAACAAGTACGCTGCTGTCTTACACGATTTATTCACAGGTGCCGCACGACGACTGCCAGCAGCGACCATTTTCCTACGTTTTAGTTCAACACTAAGAAGCAACCAGGTGAACTACACAGAGTTGCTGCCGACCTAATAATAACGTAATAACCCGTAGAAACAGGTTAGTTACAATGGTTATTCATTGTGCCTTCCAGAATGACGAGGTGACCCATGGAATGAAGTAAAAATGTACACGAATGTGCCAAATTTAAGGAAGAAAATAAGTTTAGCATGAGGTATCACTGCCAAATAACATTGCTCGATGGAACTTGGACCATAAACAGAAAGGACTGCTACAGTGTAGTACAGACGGAAACTGAAAGAAATACCCGAGACGAACAGAAAGGACGCTTTTAATCGAAGGCGTTAATTGCAATTAAGTCATGATGGCCCCCAGGGCATTACAAAACTCGGAGCGTGGTTCCTAATGGGGAGTTAATCAAGAGCGGATGGTAGCGTATGGTCTGCAACCTCAAGGATGATGGAGTGTTCTTGTGGCAGGGCAGTCCAGTCCTCCAACAGAGCGGTTGACGACTGCTGAATGGTTGTTGGTGCATGTGTACGCGCTGGAATACGTATCTCCAACGCATCCTACACGTGTTCGATGTGATTTGAGACCGCAGAACACGCATGCCAATCCATCCATCGGATATCCTCTCGTACCAAGAGCTCCTCCATCTGCGCTGTTCGATGCGGTCGCTCATTGTCATCCATTGAAATGTAATCAGGGCTGAATGCATCCTTGAAGAGACTCACACTGGAAAGAGGTACAGCGACGCAATAACGTTGACCAGTGAGCATACCGCGTTCAAAGATCTGGATGTGAGTACACCAACGCACACGATGGCACCTGGACCATCGAACGATCATCTTCAACGATAACCGTGGGTGCATTACGTGTTCCCACCTCTCGCCATACTAGGCTACGTCGAAAATTGTCCGACATGAAAGTTATGTTATGGAGTGAGGAGGCATAATGTTGCGTGGGCGTACTGACCTATCTATAAACTAGGTACACTCACCGGTCAACGGCACGTGCTTCTTCTAATGGGTGCATTCTGGCGGGACTTCATTTTTATGGGTGATAATATGCGACCGCACTAAACAGCGCAGGTGGAGGAACTCCTGGAACGAAAGGATATTCAACGAATGGACTGTCCTGCCCGTTGCCCCAACTTAAATCCCACTGAAAACTAATGTGATTCGTTACGGGGACCCGTTATAGCAGGTCCACGTCCACCCACAACGATTTAGAAGTTTTCAACCTCCCTGGTAGAGGAATGGAAAGCCCTAGCACAAGATCGCCTAACAAAAATAGTTGAAGAGCATGCATTGCGATCCGTGGTAATGACACTTCTTGTTAAGAGCATGCTCTCGCGTTTTTTAATGTCCGGAACGCCATCACAAATGGCGGTGAGTTCAATATAATTGTTGTCTCTGAATAAAACTGTCATTTCTGCTTGTCTCACTGCGTATTTATTTCAGCTATCTTCCGTGCTATACTACAGCAGTTCTTTCTACGAATGTTCCAAAGTTTCATCGAGCTATGTTGCTTGGCAGCGACACGTCATGCGAAAGTTACTTTCGTCCTTAAGTTTCGCACTTCATGTGTCACTGAAATGAAAAGACAGTAACAAATTTTGTACGTCAATCATATATACATGTACTCTCAAACAGATTTAAATTTACTGCGCAAGCCACTATACGATGTGTGCGTGTGTATGTAGTGTTGGGGGGGGGGGGGGGGATGGACTAAGGGAAGCACTTCCGGCGACTTATATTTTTCCGATTTACGCTAATAAGTTTGCGAATGATGCATGGTCTGACATAATTACTCAAACTTTCTCGTCGTGGTCACTTAGCGGGTTGTGTGTGCGACGAAAGAATACATTGCCTGACAAAGAAAGTGGAGCAACTAGAAGGAGAAGTCTTGAGTATGTATGTGAATAGAAAGTGCAGTCAAATTTACAAAGAATTTGGCTGTATGAGCCCACCTGTATGAATCCGTCCTCCGTCCAACGTGGATGCGTGGTCTGATTCGGGTGTGAAGAGTGTCATACTGCCCCTGTACCTTCTCCTGGTCGTGTACTGGATAGTGGCACTGGTGTGGAAATGATGTCCGAACTGGGCACGTACGTGTTTCGTCGTGGACAGATATGGGAATCTTGCTGGACACGACAAACTTATTAGCGTAAATGAGAAAGTTTGTTTCACATGGTTACAATGCTATAAAACTGGGAAGGATAAGTCTTTTCCAGAAAAATGCTGTCTCTTTCAGCCTCATCCACAATCAGCCGCACATCCACACTATCTCATGTCCATTAAGACAGCCTAGATGTGAACAGACGTTTCAAAACTGGCTATTAAAAGTAAAGTAACATAAAATCAAAGCTAAAATGCATTGCACAAGGAAATGCGACTGTATGATAACTTACAAGAACGTGGATGAACCAGCCGACCAGCTAACACATTAGTAAATCTCTAACATTTTACGGAATAATTTTGACATTTCATAAAACTTGAAAATCGTACAGCATTCATTTGTTTGTCTGTGAAAACAGATGTAAAAGCCATCGATAAACGAGCTGCTATTCTCTTCTTTGAATAACAAATCCATTCTACTAAAATGTAGCGCCCTGTGACCTGTACGCCACAAGCAGTACACATGGGTGGGTCCTTTCGCCGGAGCCAGAAACCATGCGTTGGAGGGCTTTCGCCTATGCGAAGACGAATAAGCGGGACCACATGCGTGACTGGCAGGAGTACGGCACAACCACGTTTTGGACTTGGAATAAGGCTACACGGGCGTTTTTTTAATGCAACAATTTTACGGAAATTGCGGCAACGTTTTCTTGCCGCTGACAGCTGGCTATATCATATGTTAAATGACGCAACGTTTTAAGCGGTAAGTCACGCAGGTTGGGAGCACGCCGACTACATGATGTATTGTTAATGTAGTGTCCTTCGTAGCACGGTCCATTGTGCAGCGACTGGAGTGAAGTATGTGTCCCGAGAATTGAGATTTGTCAAATGTGCGTTTGGAATACTATACAATAAGTGCAACATTTTTCACCATCTTCTTGACGTTCATGCTGAGTCTGCGAATTCCATAATCAAGACATGTTGTTTGTTACACATCTTCGTCAGGAAACGCGATGGTTTCGAGTTCAAAGACACAGTATCGCGTTCTTTAGAAAGAGCACTAGCTCATGGAAAGAGGAAGAGTCAAAACGGAATCAACGTACGAGAAAATTTTGTGGTATATTTCAGTTCAAGCCGTGGGTCACTTCCGTTGCAAAATGATTGCACATATATATATATATACTGGAAGTGAATTACTTTCTATATCAAATGAGATGTAACTAACAATCTTAAATTTTTTTACTGTTATCATTATGCACATAATTACTTGTGAAACTAACTTCATAATTGTAACCTTTACTGTGCTCTTGTTGTTGTATTATTTTAAGAACTGTAAATAAATAATACTACAAAGGCTTATCTATGTCATTTTCTTCTGATTGCATATTTCTTCGTCGATATCCGATAATTGTTTCACATACACTCGTCCACGCATATTGTTGCTTGTAATGATTTTTATAATCGCTGTCAATTTTCAACCTACATTATAAGCACATCACTTCCAAAAAATTCTAGTGTGCTTATAGAGCTACCCACACGTCCTAAGATGAATGTAGAGCAACTCTCAACAATCGTGGCCATCGGTAGCCGCTGCGTTATTTAACGCACGTGTAGCCCGTACCCCTTGCGTCTTTCAACGCAAGAAAATGGCCCATCTGCCTACTATGAGAACGCCGTACTGTGAGGCATGTCATATACCACAACACAGGGTCCATATTTGATGCGTTTTTATCGCACATAAAGTTGCGTCAAAAACGGCGGTGTACCGTTAACCTTACTAGACTCAGCTTATTGTCTATCACTTACAGCCACTCATCTTCCCATCTAAGCACGACACTGTACCTTAGAAGTGAGGTGATAGCGCTTCCCTGACTGCCACATCAACCATTTAGTTTCCCTCTGTATCATCTACCCTGCTACCCAGCAGAAAGAAAACTCCTTCCCCACCCGTCGTAGGTGGACAAAGACGTCCTGGATGTCATCTGATGGGTGCACGTGTTGTAGAGAATTAAGGGCACTCGGCATCGAATACAGTGAAGTCTTGAGGAAACAGAATCTTGAGGGCACGATCAAGGAAAATAACAGAGCAGCCAACGGAATCCCCTTGTTTAGATCAGTCCGTGACTATAGCTATACAGACTGAATCTTAGCCGGCCGCTGGTGGCCGAGCGGGTTCTAGGCGCTTCAGTCCGGAACCGCGCGACTGCTACGCTCGCAGGTTCGAATCCTGCCTCAGGCATGGATGTGTGTGATGTCCTTAGGTTAGTTAGGTTTAAGTCGTTCTAAGTTCTAGGGGACTGATGACCTCAGATGTTAAGTCCCATAGTGCTCAGAGCCATTTGAACCATTGAATCTTATTAATGACTGAAACCCCCGAAACGACGTAGATGACATCGAGACAAGTAATCTAACGTTAGACGCATGGGATTGCAAATGTCGGTAAATACCCAGAAAATAGATTAGTAATGTTGAACATGTGACGTCACCACATGACGTAGCTCGCTGCACGTGCAGCTGTTGGGCATTCGAGCAAATCTTAAAAATGTCGAACACATTTCGTAAATGTGATCTGTTATAGAGGTAGATGTGTCGTAACAGAATAAAAACTATTCCTGTTTTGTGTATACTTATTTACTTATGTCGCTTTATAGTAGGTTTTTGTTGTACTGTACTTTGCAATAAACCAGCGGAGACAGTGAGACCAGCAAATAAAATGGTAAATCTTACCTCAGTGTAAACACATCTCTGCTTGACACAATGAATAAGGTATTGCCTACCAGACGCAATACTCGAACACTGAACCCCGCGCACTTGAGCCCAGAGCCACACCGGCGGATATACCGGGTGATCAAAAAGTCAGTATAAATTTGAAAACTTAATAAACCACGGAATAATGTAGATAGAGATGTAAAAATTGACACACATGCTTGGAACGACATGAGGTTTTATTAGAACAAAAAACAAACAAAGTTCACAAAATGTCCGACAGATAGCGCTGTACAGAAAAACGTCAGTGACTGTGAATAACAATCGTGTATAAAAGGAGCTGTAATGGGAGAGGCAGAATCAGATGCGCCAGCAGTTGCAGCATGTTGACGTTACCTGAAAAGGCGCATTTAGTGAAGCTGTACTATCAGAATGTGGAATGTGCTAATTCAGAGTTACGATCCTATCACCATAGGAAGGGGATTCGAACGGGTAAAGGTCCGTTGACAAATGCAGCTGTGGCGAGAATGATTTCGAAGTTCAAAGCCACGGGTTGTTTAGACGATAGACCCCGTGGTGGCCGACCGAGCACAAGGCGTAATGCTGCTGAGACAGTTATTCCGTGATTTATTCAGTTTTCAAGTGTATACTGACTTTTTGATCACGTGGTATTTGACGTGAGGTTGAACGATAAGGTGCGGCTTACCGACAGGTTCAACAACTGAAAGTACTGCGAGGTATGTCATGCGGTGACATCACGTTGTCAACATTTGTCATCCGGTTCTGGGGTATTTCCCTGCATTTGCTACCCCATGCGTCTTATATTAAATTGTTTCAGCATCATCTACCTCGCTTCCGGGTTTTTAAACATTAATAAGAATCGTTCTATATAGTTGTGTTCATTTAAAATGTAGTAAAATATTGTATTAAAATACATGTGCAGGAGTGCAACCTCTCCTGTACTGTACTAAATCTAAAATTACTTTGGGCCTCTGCTGCAACCAGAGTTTATTAGTACTGCTAACATTAGTACTGGTATTACTGTTATTCTTATTATTTCTATACTAAAATCCAAGTTTGTAACCAATTACAACATGCCACAAGCTAAAAAAGTTAAAACTATGATCTGTTGTGTAAAAGATTTGATCTATAGGCAGCAATAAAAAAGTTTTCATGTAGACACCTGTCTTGGTGCAGACAAGTCCATTTCCTGGCTGAAGTTACTTAATAGGACTGTGCAATCCTACATGGCAGAGCAAACAGTATTCAAAAAAAAATGGTTCAAATGGCTCTGAGCACTATGTCACTTAACAGCTTAGGTCATCAGTCCCCTAGAACTTAGAACTACTTAAACCTAACTAACCTAACGACATCACACAACACCCAGCCATCACGAGGCCGAGAAAATCCCTGACCCCGCCGGGAATCGAACCCGGGAACCCGTGCGTGGGAAGCGAGAACGCTACCGCACGACCACGAGATGCGGGCAACAGTATTCACTCTCTGGTGCTAGTCACTTGTAGAACGTGAGGTTCTGCATGTTGCTGAGTGTGATCCTCCTGAGTCCGTCAATTTATTATTCGCATGACAGTTGTTGGATACCGATCACTGTGAGCAACAATGTGGCGAAATTATAAAACCCATATCTGGACAGTCCACGATACTGTCACTGTGGAATACTCACACATAATGAGAGATGTTTCTCTTTCGTACAAGGGGTTATGACCTAATCCTGTCACAAACAACCCACATTCAAAGGCGTTTTCTGAATGAACAAACCGATGCTTGATCGTTCCTTGTGTAGAGACTGTGGATGGCTTTGGTACCGTTGCAATGGAATGCCAATCATTTGATAACCCATTTTAATGGTTATCAGTCTATTAAGATGTGAAATAAAACTAATCAGATAAAAGAGCTCTCAAAAATTTTGTTATTCTTGTTTGGCGGCAATAAGTCGCGTTATGGAAGAATATTTGAGATACCTGTGAGAGTCAGGAAAGTAGGAAAGGCGTCGAAAACCGTGGACCATCGCCTTTACAAGATCCACTGTCGAGATGTCCCGGAGCGAGCCAGCGCTGCCACCCTTCCCCGCTGACAAATCCCCTACGCGTGCCTGACACGCGGCCAAAGCCGGCGCTCGCCACAGATTCACTCGTATCGCAGGATCTCAGAGGATGGTGCAGGGAACGCCGAGACAACGCAGACGCCGCCGTTCGACCTGAGAAAAGGAAAGAAGACGGTCTGGTGTTAAATGTGCTCACGAGAAAGGGAATGTTAGAAATGGTATATTTCAAATGACAATTTACTGCCAAGTCGTATTTTTCTGCACTTACCGTTCACAGTCATCTCCTAGATAATCTAAAATGTAATCCTATTAGTATATTTGCTGCTAATTGGTTTTCATCCTGTCTAACTAAAAGATACAGAGCATCGTGTTAGTACAACCGAGGAGAATAGACAGTGAAATAGCATCTTCAGAATGAGGAATAACCACAACAGGTGTACCGCAGGTCTCAATACTGGCTCAACTCTGGTTTTAGTTATACATAAGTGGTATTCCATCATTTATCCAACAAGTAGAAGTAGTTCTTTTTGCTGAAGAAGAGTTATAATCAAGCCCAACAGATAAACTTCAACAGCTGAAAATGTTATTAAAATGTTCCTGAAAATTAATAGTAGATCCCCTGTAAATGGACTTTCTATAGACTCAGATAAAACACAATAGATTCGGTTCTATACTAACCGAAAGCCTAGCATACCATTACAAATAATGCATAAAGATAAATTAATAAATGAACCAGAATATTCGAAATTCTTATGTGTTTATATTGACAGAAATTTGAAACGGAACTCAAATGTCATAAATTTTTTAAAAAGCCAATGCTCAGCAATTTTCTATTTACGAATAATGTCAGACTTTGAAGATGAAACCGTCAACAAACTGCCTTACTATTCGAATTTTCATTCACTTATATCTGATGCCATCAGGCTCTGGTATAAGTCGTCAATCAAACACAACGAAGTGTTTAATGTAAAAAAGCGTGTAGCAAGGACACATAAGTTCTTCACTCCTGAATCACTTTGAGAATTTGTGTGAACAACTGGGCATACAGACAACAGTCCAACAGATCACTTATCCCCTTACGTAATCTTTTCTCAACAATTAAATGCAATTTCAAAACAACAGACATTTTCGCCAGTATAACACTAGAATATGAAATTACTTACATTATCCCGCACTCAGATTCAGTGTGGCGTTGCATGGATTAAGATAACCAGGCATAAAATTGTTCGGAACGTTAACCGTTGCTGTGTGGAATTTAATAAATAATAAAATTAATTTTTGCCAATTCTGTGTAATCCATAAAGAAATTTCTGAATATATAATAACGTAATAAGTCCGTGCTTGGTAGTACGTCTTCCGCTTGCCTGCGTGTGTATAAAATAAGAGAGACAGACTGAAAGAGAAAGAGAGAGACAGAGACAGAGACAGAGACAGAGACAGAGAGATAGACAGAGAGAGAGAGAGAGAGAGAGAGAGAGAGCGCGAGAGAGACGGAACATAAATCTAAATCGCCGAGAGAAAATACTAGCTTAATTGTTAACATGTGAAACACGTATGTAACGTAGCAGCGATGGTGAGGCACGTTAAAATCTTTGACCAGAGAGCCTATTATCGTGGTTAGTATGCGCTTGACCGCGCGAGTGTTGCGAGCAGTACGCTAGTAGTCGTCGTGGAGTACGCTAGTAGTCGTCATGTAGAGCAGTTCGCTAGTAGTCGTCATGTAGAGCGGTCGGTCAGTAGTAGCAGCCCAGTGCGGTTGTGTGATGTAGTCTGTCGGCAACACTGGTCAAGATGCTCAATGAGGTATATTGTTAATTAAGGTAATCATCAGATAATGTAAAGTTTATTTATTGTAATTAATTTCCAACAAGTGCCCCAATAATAATTTTGATTTCAAAACATTTTACAAAAAAAATTTATTTAATTGAACTAACGATTTCGTTCCACTTTCCTTAAAGAAAAGTTTCAGTTAAATTACAAAAAAAAAGAATATTATTATTTGCAATGCAGTTCCTCCAAGCCGTGCGTAAGAATAAGAGCAGAAATTTGACTAGCAGTTACAATGAGGTAAGAATTTAATTCTGATTTTTGCACAGGGCCAAAGACCGATATTTCAGTTTAATTGAATTATCATTATTACTGAGATTTTCTTATCACTGAATTGACTTTCATTATTTTCGTGAGGAACTTATACTTGGGTCAGATTGCGATTCTCATTTTCTATTGTCATTAAATTTAATTGCTAGGGAGGTTACGTTTGGCTCCCATTCATTTATTATTTCTGTCACTTTTAAATTTTTGTGGGGAGGTTACACTTAGCGCAATGTCCATTAGCATTCATAATTAAATATTGTCATATTTAAATTTTTTGTGGGGAGGTTACACATGTCGCCATATTTTTCCCTTTGTTTATGTACTGTAAAACTGATTCGTTTCAAACTATAGCTAGAACTTGCAAATTTGATCCATGGAACATGCAAATAACGGAAATATGTATCTTAGTTCAAATCTACATCTACATCTACATTTATACTCCGCAAGCCACCCAACGGTGTGCCACTGTCATTACCTCCCCTTCCTGTTCCAGTCGCGTATGGATCGCGGGAAGAACGACTGTCTGAAAGCCTCCGTGCGCGCTATAATCTCTCTAATTTTACATTCGTGATCTCCTCGGGAGGTATAAGTAGGGGGAAGCAATATATTCGATACCTCATCCAGAAACGCACCCTCTCGAAACCTGGCGAGCAAGCTACACCGCGATGCAGAGCGCCTCTCTTGCAGAGTCTGCCACTTGAGTTTGTTAAACATCTCCGTAACGCTATCACGGTTACCAAATAACCCTGTGACGAAACGCGCCGCTCTTCTTTGGATCTTCTCTATCTCCTCCGTCAACCCGATCTGGTACGGATCCCACACTGATGAGCAATACTCAAGTATAGGCCGAACGAGTGTTTTGTAAGCCACCTCCTTTGTTGATGGACTACGTTTTCTAAGGACTCTCCCAATGAATCTCAACCTGGTACCCGCCTTACCAACAATTAATTTTATATCATCATTCCACTTCAAATCGTTCCGCACGCATAGTCCCAGATATTTTACAGAAGTAACTGCTACCAGTGTTTGTTCCTCTATCATATAATCATACAATAAAGGATCTTTCTTTCTATGTATTCGCAATACATTACATTTGTCTATGTTAAGGGTCAGTTGCCACTCCCTGCACCAAGTGCCTATCCGCTGCAGATCTTCCTGCATTTCGCTACAATTTTCTAATGCTGCAACTTCTCTGTATACTACAGCATCATCCGCGAAAAGCCGCATGGGACTTCCGATACTATCTACTAGGTCATTTATATACACTCCTGGAAATGGAAAAAAGAACACATTGACACCGGTGTGTCAGACCCACCATACTTGCTCCGGACACTGCGAGAGGGCTGTACAAGCAATGATCACACGCACGGCACAGCGGACACACCAGGAACCGCGGTGTTGGCCGTCGAATGGCGCTAGCTGCGCAGCATTTGTGCACCACCGCCGTCAGTGTCAGCCAGTTTGCCGTGGCATACGGAGCTCCATCCCAGTCTTTAACACTGGTAGCATGCCGCGACAGCGTGGACGTGAACCGTATGTGCAGTTGACGGACTTTGAGCGAGGGCGTATAGTGGGCATGCGGGAGGCCGGGTGGACGTACCGCCGAATTGCTCAACACGTGGGGCGTGATGTCTCCACAGTACATCGATGCTGTCGCCAGTGGTCGGCGGAAGGTGCACGTGCCCGTCGACCTGGGACCGGACCGCAGCGACGCACGGATGCACGCCAAGACCGTAGGATCCTACGCAGTGCCGTAGGGGACCGCACCGCCATTTCCCAGCAAATTAGGGACACTGTTGCTCCTGGGGTATCGGCGAGGACCATTCGCAACCGTCTCCATGAAGCTGGGCTACGGTCCCACACACCGTTAGGCCGTCTTCCGCTCACGCCCCAACATCATGCAGCCCGCCTCCAGTGGTGTCGCGACAGGCGTGAATGGAGGGACGAATGGAGACGTGTCGTCTTCAGCGATGAGAGTCGCTTCTGCCTTGGTGCCAATGATGGTCGTATGCGTGTTTGGCGCCGTGCAGGTGAGCGCCACAATCAGGACTGCATACGACCGAGGCACACAGGGCCAACACCCGGCATCATGGTGTGGGGAGCGATCTCCTACACTGGCCATACACCACTGGTGATCGTCGAGGGGACACTGAATAGTGCACGGTACATCCAAACCGTCATCGAACCCATCGTTCTACCATTCCTAGACCGGCAAGGGAACTTGCTGTTCCAACAGCACAATGCACGTCCGCATGTATCCCGTGCCACTCAACGTGCTCTAGAAGGTGTAAGTCAACTACCCTGGCCAGCAAGATCTCCGGATCTGTCCCCCATTGAGCATGTTTGGGACTGGATGAAGCGTCGTCTCACGCGGTCTGCACGTCCAGCACGAACGCTGGTCCAACTGAGGCGCCAGGTGGAAATGGCATGGCAAGCCGTTCCACAGGACTACATCCAGCATCTCTACGATCGTCTCCATGGGAGAATAGCAGCCTGCATTGCTGCGAAAGGTGGATATACACTGTACTAGTGCCGACATTGTGCATGCTCTGTTGCCTGTGTCTATGTGCCTGTGGTTCTGTCAGTGTGATCATGTGATGTATCTGACCCCAGGAATGTGTCAATAAAGTTTCCCCTTCCTGTGACAATGAATTCACGGTGTTCTTATTTCAATTTCCAGGAGTGTATATTGTGAAAAACAATGGTCCCATAACACTCCCCTGTGGCACGCCAGAGGTTACTTTAACGTCTGTAGACGTCTCTCCATTGATAACAACATGCTGTGTTCTGTTTGCTAAAAACTCTTCAATCCAGCCACACAGCTGGTCTGATATTCCGTAGGCTCTTACTTTGTTTATCAGGCGACAGTGCGGAACTGTATCGAACGCCATCCGGAAATCAAGAAAAATAGCATCTACCTGGGAGCCTGTATCTAATATTTTCTGGGTCTCATGAACAAATAAAGCGAGTTGGGTCTCACACGATCGCTGTTTTCGGAATCCATGTTGGTTCCTACATAGTAGATTCTGGGTTTCCAAAAACGACATGATACTCGAGCAAAAAACATGTTCTAAAATTCTACAACAGATCGACGTCAGAGATATAGGTCTATAGTTTTGCGCATCTGCTCGACGACCCTTCTTGAAGACTGGGACTACCTGTGCTCTTTTCCAATCATTTGGAACCTTCCGTTCCTCTAGAGACTTGCGGTACACGGCTGTTAGAAGGGGGGCAAGTTCTTTCGCGTACTCTGTATAGAATCGAATTGGTATCCCGTCAGGTCCAGTGGACTTTCCCCTGTTGAGTGATTCCAGTTGCTTTTCTATTCCTTCGACACTTATTTCGATGTCAGCCATTTTTTCGTTTGTGCGAGGATTTAGAGAAGGAACTGCAGTGCGGTCTTCCTCTGTAAAACAGGTTTGGAAAAAGGTGTTTAGTATTTCAGCTTTACGCGTGTCATCCTCTGTTTCAATGCCATCATCATCCCGGAGTGTCTGGATATGCTGTTTCGAGCCACTTACTGATTTAACGTAAGACCAGAACTTCCTAGGATTTCCTGTCAAGTCGGTACATAGAATTTTACTTTCGAATTCACTGAACGCTTCACGCATAGCCCTCCTTATGCTAAATTTGACATCGTTTAGCTTCTGTTTGTCTGAGAGGTTTTGGCTGCGTTTAAACTTGGAGTGAAGCTCTCTTTGCTTTCGCAGTAGTTTCCTAACTTTGTTGTTGTACCACGGTGGGTTTTTCCCGTCCCTCCCAGTTTTACTCGGCACGTACCTGTCTAAAACGCATTTTACGATTGCCTTGAACTTTTTCCATAAACACTCAACATTGTCAGTGTCGGAACAGAAATTTTCGTTTTGAGCTCAGAGACAGCAGTTAACGGTCTTACATATTGAATTTTTGATTTATCGTGGCTTTTCCTCTCTGGTTTGAGGATATCGAAGAACAAACAAATAATAATAAGTAATGATAATGGTATGTGATCAGTTTACACGAACTTTGCGCGCTTCACAATGGCTCTTTGCGTAAGATCCGTTCATTGTGACTTTGAACGTGAGTCATTTTTCTGAAAATATTTCTTTATCGGACTTCGCAGATTGAATAATTCAAAAGCTTTGCTTCGTACTCGACCTTTGGTATAATTTGTAACACGCAAGCTTTAGCCTTGTCAAGACGCCGTTTAATTGGAACAATAGCTTGCAACATAAATGAAACGCAAGAATGAATAGTACCACTGTATTTACAAAATAGTACACTAAATTAAATTACATAGACAGTTACATTAATTCTGTTGCTGTGTACAATTATGAGTCCGCCTAGTGAGACTGCGTCTCATATAAAAATGGCGGTGTGCTAAATAATTATCTGCAGCGATGGCAGATATGCGTCCTATCAGGACGGCTTCCAGAACAAAAAGGTGCCGTCTTCTCGGCAAGACAACTGAACCGCGTAATTATTGTAATGTTCCAGTGGTTGCACGCACAACCACTCATATTAATTAATATCTTAAGTAATTCCTTATTTATATTCTGAACATATATCTACGTTTTCGCTATGCAATAGTATCGAAGGAAATTGACGGAGATCCGAAATAGGAAATAATTTGGGTGAAGGTCACGATTAAAGCAGGCTCAGACATGGTAATTGGATGTCTCTATAGGCCCCCTGGCTAAGCAGCTGTTGTGGCTGAGCACGGAGATCCGAAATAGGAAATAATTTGGGTGAAGGTCACGATTAAAGCAGGCTCAGACATGGTAATTGGATGTCTCTATAGGCCCCCTGGCTAAGCAGCTGTTGTGGCTGAGCACCTGAAGGATAATTTGGAAAACATTTCGAGTAGATTTCCCCACCATGTTATAGTTCTGGGTGGAGACTTTAATTTGCCGGATATAGACTGGGAGACTCAAACGTTCATAACGGGTGGCAGGGACAAAGAATCCAGTGAAATGTTTTTTAAGTGCTTTATCTGAAAACTACCTTGAGCAGTTAAACAGAGAACCGACTCGTGGCGATAACATATTAGACCTTCTGGTGACAAACAGACCCGAACTATTTGAAACAGTTAACGCAGAACAGGGAATCAGTGATCATAAAGCGGTTACTGCATCGATGATTTCAGCCGTAAATAGAAATATTAAAAAAGGTAGGAAGATTTTTCTGTTTAGCAAAAGTGACAAAAAGATTTCAGAGTACCTGACGGCTCAAGTACAGATAGTGTTGAGGATCAGTGGATAAAATTCAAGACCATCGTACAATATGCGTTAGATGAGTATGCGCCAAATAGGATCGTAGGAGATGGAAAAGAGCCACCGTGGTACAACAACCGAGTCAGAAAACTGCCTTGCAGGAAAAACAAAAATTACACGAAGCGAAATGTAGTGTGAGGAGGGCTATGCGAGAGGTGTTCAATGAATTCGAAAGTAAAGTTCTATGTACTGGCTTGGTAGAAAATCCTAAGAAATTTTGCTCTTATGTCAAAGCGGTAGGTGGATCAAAACAAAATGTCCAGACACTCTGTGACCAAAATGGTACTGAAACAGAGGATGACAGACTAAAGGCCGAAATACTAAATGTCTTTTTCCAAAGCTGTTTCACAGAGGAAGACTGTACTGTAGTTCCTTTTCTAGATTGTCGCACAGATGACAAAATGGTAGATATCGAAATAGACGACAGAGGGATAGAGAAACAATTAAAATCGCTCAAAAGAGGAAAGGCCGCTGGACCCGATGGGATACCAGTTCGATTTTACACAGAGTACGCGAAGGAACTAGCCCCCCTTCTTGCAGCGGTGTACCGTAGGTCTCTAGAAGAGCGTAGCGTTCCAAAGGATTGGAAAAGGGCACAGGTCATCCCCGTTTTCAAGAAGGGACGTCGAACAGATGTGCAGAACTATAGACCTATATCTCTAACGTCGATCAGTTGTAGAATTTTAGAACACATATTATGTTCGAGTATAATGACTTTTCTAGAGACTAGAAATCTACTCTGTAGGAATCAGCATGGGTTTCGAAAAAGACGATCGTTTGAAACCCTGCTCGCGCTATTCGTCAACGAGACTCTGAGGGCCATAGACACAGGTTCACAGATAGATGCCGTGTTTCTTGACTTCCACAAGGCGTTCGATACAGTTCCCCATAGTCGTTTAATGAACAAAGTAAGAGCATATGGACTATCAGACCAATTGTGTGCTTGGATTGAAGAGTTCCTAGATAACAGAACGCAGCATGTCATTCTCAATGGAGAGAAGTCTTGCGAAGTAAGAGTGATTTCAGGTGTGCCGCAGGGGAGTGTCGTAGGACCGTTGTCATTCACAATATGCGTAAATGACCTTGTGGATGACATCGGAAGTTCACTGAGGCTTTTTACGGATGATGCTGTAGTACATCGAGAGGTTGTAACTATGGAAAATTGTACTGAAATGCAGGAGGATCTGCAGCGAATTGACGCATGGTGCAGGGAGTGGCTATTGAATCTCAATGTAGAGAAGTGTAATGTGCTGCGAATACATAGAAAGAAAAATCCCTTATCATTTAGCCACAGAATAGCAGGTCAGCAACTGGAAACAGTTAATTCCATAAATTATCTGGGAGTAGGCATTAGGAGTGATTTAAAATGGAATGATCATATAAAGTTGATGCTCGATAAAGCAGATGCCAGACTGAGATTCATTGGAAGAATCCTAAGGTAATGCAATCCAAAAACAAAGGAAGTAGGATACAGTACTCTTGTTCGCCCACTGCTTGAATACTGCTCAGCAGTGTGGGATCCGTACCAGATAGAGTTGATACAAGAGATAGAGAAGATCCAACGGAGAGCAGCGCGCTTCGTTACAGGATCATTTAGTAATCGCGAAAGCGTTACGGAGATGATAGATAAACTCCAGTGGAAGACTCTGCAGGAGAGATGCTCAGTAGCTCGGTACGGGCTTTTGTTGAAGTTTCGAGAACATATCTTCACCGAGAAGTCAAGCAGTATATTGCTCCCTCCTACGTATATCTCGCGAAGAGACCATGAGGATAAAATCAGAGAGATTAGAGCCCACACAGAGGCATACCGACAATCCTCCTTTCCCCGAACAATACGAGACTGGAATAGAAGGGAGAACCGATAGAGGTACTCAAGGTACCCTCCATCACACACCGTCAGGTGGCTTGCGGAGTATGGATGTAGATGTATCCATGCCTATCCTGCAAATGTGCCTTTAAAAACTTTCACGGAAATGTTACATTTCGTTGGCTTCCCGAATGCAATTGGAGTCTATTAACCACTGTGTCTGCATGTTCTGTATAGTGGGAACTGATAGCTAATTTACGAGGAGTACCCGTTTTTTCTTCTGTTATGCACTTTGACTAAATGCGTCTCACGGCGATATTTTTGTCTTTGTGCTAAACGTTCTTCCCAAATTAAGATCATTGGATAGTGAGCTCCAGCTCAATTACAGAAGAATGAAGTAATAATTTTGTCTAATGAATACACGAACAGAGGTAAACGGAAGCACTCGGGGAAGAAAGCAAACTGGAGGAACAATAGAGAGACTAGTACCAGACGATACCGACAAGGCCTGAAGCGACGGCGGTCGTGAAGGAAGTACATGATAGCGAATAGTATCATAGTTCAGCATAGTGAACTGACTGTAATTCCACATGGGTGCATGTCAGTTAATGAAGATGAATAGGACTACAGTATTAACGTTATGCTGCTTGATTTAGACACGTCGACCAAATATGTAGTCGTAACTCCGCGAAACAACATGAAATGGAACGAGAACATAGTTGCAGGAAAGGTGAACGGCTGGCTGTGATTCACCAGGAAAGAGCTGGGAAAGTGTAACGCATCTATAAACGAGACCACACTAAGCTCACCGCACAAATATTAGTCATCCCAGTGCGCAAGGACAGATGAATCGTTAACCCTTTGTAGATGGCGCAGCGATCGAGTCACGTACTCAACTGCGCTCTCACTACCTCTGCGTGAGCGCAAGGTAGTAACGATCAGTGAGACATTTGTCTTTAAAATGGACATTATACGTAAACACAGGTCAATGTAAGGACATGACAGAGTGGCAAAAATGTTGGTTGGTTGATTTGTGGGAGGGGACAAACAGCGAGGTGATCGGTCCCATCGGATTAGAGAAGGATGAGGAAGGAAGTAAGCCGTGCCGTTTCAAAGGGACCACCCCGGCATTTGCCTGAAGCGATTTAAGGAAATCATGGAAAACCTAAATCAGGATGGTCGGACGCGGGTTTGAGCAATCCAAAGTGCTAACCAGTGCGCTATCTCGCTCCGTTGGCAAAAAGGAGCAATCGTGTTTCGCTATGCCCGTAGCCATACGGTGAGTGAAGTTACTGGATTTTTTGGTGTTTCGCTGAGACTGCTCAAAGTGTCTACAAGCAGTGGTGTAGCATTAGGTGGCAACGAAACACGACGGCAGAATTGTGGTCGGAAAAAGATTCTAACCAACAGGGACCACGGATATGTTTCACGACTTCTGAATCAAAATTACTTCCAAAGCTGAGAGGAATGCTGCAGAGAGTGAATGGAGATCCATCCCAATGTGTCAGCTGGAGAACGTTGTGCCGGGAACTGTGTGCAATCCACATTTGGAATCGGTCGCCTCGCAAGTGGCCATTGCACATACAGGTACATAGAAACGGCAACAGCAAGTTTCATCGGTGATTTAAATAATGAAGAATTGCGGAAAATCACCAGTTGAAAATAGATCAAACTTTAAGGTACGCAGCTGTTATTGATAATTTTTACTAAAATATTTGGATAACACAGCAACATAAATGTAATTTTAGTGAAATAGTCAGTCAACTTGAGGCTTAACCTCATTTGTACTCCTTTTCTTGCAAATATATTATTCTTTTGAAGGAGGTCCGCTTTGGACAGAACAAAACATTTATCTTTTCTTCTATTACCTAGATATTTTTCATTAGAGATTCAGCATAATCAGGGGGCTATTAAACAAAAAGAGTGCTCTTTACTACTTGTACACACATCTGTTTGAGTATTTATAAATCTGAAAAAGAGACAAAGTTTAGTGTACGAGTACACACCTTGTTACCGCATATTGTAGTTTTCCTGGTTTTTTATGTTTTCCAATGCAGTTGTTTTCCTTCCAAAGCCTGTCATCTGCAACCATACAGTACAACATCTAGAAAAGTTATTTTCCTCGAAATTTTACTATTGTGAGTGTTGTAGTCAGGTCTAACATCAATTAATTCTGTGTGTGTGTGTGTGTGTGTGTGTGTGTGTGTGTGTGTGTGTGTGTGTGTTTACAAGGTGTTTCACTTATTTTTTCTGGTTTCCCCATTATCTTCACTGTAAAAAACTACACTGTTGACTTTTACTATCACTGTTTACAAACTACAAACATAACATGGAGGACAATTAAACATTTGCAAGTTTTCTGGTCGGGTATTTTGAATATTTGTATCACTGTCATTGCGCGTTTGTCTGACTGCGTGTGTGTGCGTGTGTGTGTGTGTGTGTGTGTGTGTGTGTGTGTGTGTGTCTGCGTGTGTGTGTCTGTGTGTGTCTTGGTATCTGGGAGGGAAAATTGAATGTTTGTGTCACTGACATTGTGCGTTTGCCTGACTGTGTGTGTGTGTGTGTGTGTGTGTCATTTGTGTCACTGTCATTGCGCGTTTGCCTGACTGTGTGTGTGTGTCTCATATTTGTGTCACTGTCATTGCGCGTTTGCCTGACTGTGTGTGTGTGTGTGTGTGTGTGTGTGTGTGTGTGTGTCTTGGTATGTTGTTGCTGATTGGCTTCTGTTCTTGTGTGCAAGGTGTGACCTTTATTTTCGTTTCAATTTTGTGATTCAGTGTCCCTATAATATTTGTGTCATATCCATTTTCTACAACTGTGTGTTTAATCATCTGTCATTCGTTTTTGTAGCTATCTTCACTGCGCCAAGTTTTACTCAGTCTATGCATCATCTATTGAAGTCTGGCTAGTTTGTGCACAATCGGATGATTCGAGTATTCGTAAATGGCTCATCAACATGCATCACAGTCACACAGGACACAAACAAACGGAACACAGACACACAGAACATACACATAAGCACACATGAACGTGAAACACCCACAATAACAAGCAAATAGTACACTCGCAACGATGGAGCAGCCAACAGTGTATACGACATACTCAATAAGCAAGACTAAAAATAGCCTAGACAACAGATCATTCAATATACAGAAAAGACGGGCAAACATAACAAATCTGGAATTAACCAACTGGCATGCCAGGATCGCAGACGAGCAGGAACTTTAATACTAAGCACACAGAAGAGCAGTAAAAAGTAGCAGCAGTCATTCTACATTTTTGAACACCTTATGGACGTAAGACATAGCCTAACAGACATCAACACCGACTTGAAGCGTCTCAAGTGCAGCAACAGCCCCACAAAAAAAAAAAATCCAGTAATTGAAGAAAATACAAAAAGCCATACTCGAAGGAAAACAATAATAAATGAATATTCAGTTCTCTCCAACGGAGTTCTGTTTTCTTCTGTTAAAGAACTGTCAAACAGCACCAGTTCATAAAAAAAACACACACACAAAGACACGTGATGGATACAGCTCAGAAAGATTCAAAATTCCAGCCCAGTACACGTTCCACACTTCAACAGTCCGCAGTCTTGTTGGATACGACAGGTCGTTTCATCTGGAAGGCTTATGTTGTCATCTACATAGTGATGCCAGTAACAAACACCTCAACAACATATATCAGAGACACGCAGAACATAAACAAACAGAACACACCATAGTTGGCAACGGCAATCAGTACAGATGTTAGCGAGGGTTCGCTGCAGTCCGCAGTGACACATGGGAGGCCCTGCTGTAGATCACGCCTCCCCCTTCAGCACAGCAGTGCCCTCATGCTGAGGTCAATATAGTGTATGAGTTCCGCCCAGTTGGATAACTGAGGTGCAGTAGTCCGCATCACAGATTAGGACCAACGAGTAGTTAACATTTTTGATGAAATGTACTTCGTAAGTGTTGCATTTCATACTGTAAGAGCACAGTTTCTTAATTAGTGCATCAGGTGATGCTTTGCTTGTCCTTAACAGTTGTAAATTATCCAGTACTCCTGTGACAAATAAGTGTGTCAAAGATAAGTAAATCTTTTATTCATTTGTGTAATAAAGTGAACTAATATTTCATGTGTTCTAGTGTGATGAGCTTCCTTCCAAAGAGGTCAAACAACTACATTTGTAGCCAGACGAAATTGGTTTCACCTGGTCTCAACAAAAGTGAAATAGTGCATTTTTCACAGTGGAGATAATGGGGAAACTAGAAAAAGTAAGTGAAACACATTGCAAACAGACACAGACACACAATCTTCTACATAGAATCAATTAATGTTAGGCCTAACAACAACAATTCCAGGAGTAAAATTTCGATATAAGTAACTTTCCTGTACTAAGTTCTGTATAGTTGTAGGTGACAGACTGTGAAAGGAACACAACTGTACCACAAAACATAAAGAAAAAGGAAAACCGCAGTACTTGACAGCAAGGTATATACACAAAACTTTGTTTTTCAAACTCGTAAATACTTCCTTAAAAACTCAACGTTATATATGAAAAACTAGTGAAGAGCAGTCGTCTAGTGTAATAGAAAGACAGTAATAGTACACTGGCGATGCTGCTGTCAAACAAGTCTGGTTAATAGATGAGAAGAGAAAAAATTGTTTTGCTCAAGGGGACCCCTCTAAAAACAAATTTATTTGGAAACAAACACAGACAGATGAGCTTCATCCTCAAGATGACTGATTATTTTATTAATATTTGATTTACATTACTGTGTTTTCCACATGTGCTGCTAAAATTTATCAATAACAACTGTCGTGTTTTAAGAATCATCAATGTTTTGCAGATCATTTTCTCCAGCCATTTCTTTGTTATATCAGAATGGTGTGCAGACTGATCTCGGAAGTGTGTAATATCCTGCTTTTCAGTGAATGAAATTTTACATGGTAAACCTTTTCTTTACGTGTTGTAGCCTCTGTCCTCCACCTCTATCTCTTAATTATCCATTTGGAATACCCTATAAGAAGGGATGAATTTCGCTGCTTTACACGGTCAAGAATGAGATAGAAACTAGTCAGTTTCCTTCTCGGATAGTGCACAAGCTGGAGGTTCTCAGTTACTCCACTCCAGCGACATTATGAAATTGGCTTACAGCTCCATGAAGCAGAAATTACACCACTTACCCACGATACACACTTTCGGCGCACCTCTCTCTGCTACGACATCCATGTGCTCCAGACATCTGTGTATCTGGACACTGGTATTGCTGTAGTCAAGCCCATTTCCTGACACAATGTACGTAACGGTGCTGTACGACCCTGCCTGGCCACGTTAACAATAGGTCGGTCCTCTCTGGCGCTAGTCACCTGTTGCTATTTACAGCCTACATGGCGTCGTGTACATCCCATCTGAATCCATCGATTCGATATTTGTTGACAGTCGTTGGATCACGACCAATGCGTGCAGCAGCATTTCAGAACGATAAACTTTATTTACGACAGACCAAGATCCTGTCGCTGTGGTATTCCAACACGTGTTGGTAGTCGTATGTGTTTCTAACGTGAGACATAACACGATGTTCTCACAAACAACTAACATTCAAATGCAATTTGCGAAGAAGAAACTTGCTGCACAATCTTCCTTAATGTACAGAATGTACAGAGCGTTTGTAAAATTACTGTGTACTTACAGCATGGAAATGGGCGCGGACTGTGTTACTTTACCTACCTTCGCTTTTCTATTGAAATGCTAATTACTTGTATATCCAAGCATGTATTGCCCATTATGCAATGTGTTGCATGTCGTTCTTCTTGATGTTTTAATTTTAAAGACAAACAATGTACTACTGATCTCTAAATTATTAGCTCACTCCAACACGAAATTAAAAGTGCGTATTCGAGGAATTAACTGTTGCACTCTCGAATAGGAACTTCAACAAAAATGACGTGGAACACAACCTAAGTAGAGAATCTGAACAGGCCGAGTGCCTTTCCTTGTGCTGTTAGTCACAAGATATTGAAGAATTGATGGCAGCAAAGATGGAGTGTCCTGCCGTATGAAGTGAAGATAGATGACACTGTAGACGTAGATGCTCCCTTTCAATAGGACGTCACATTTGGCGGTCGTGTTGCTGTTTATCAAGACGAGAACGTCTTCGTACCAGTTTTCCAGTTATCCGTTTCTTCCATTCCATGGCAACGAAAACACGGCGCTACACAGCATGCTTATTTAGACGGTAGATATCTGATATATTGTATACACGCCAGAGCAATAAAACCAGACTTCACTACACCGCAAGCAACAAAATAGTGTGTGTTACCTTTTCTACCTCCGACGCTCATTAGTGTGTACAGGACTGACCTAAACCGTTGCGCCTACAGAGATATCTCTAGTCTCACCGCTACAACAGTAGCGAAACATAATCAATTATGTCCAGGAAACACGATCACGAGAAAAAAACACGTTTAGACCTTGGTTTAATCCACAAGATGGAAGCCACTGCTGGAAGTGGAACTATAGCGGACTGTGTCAGCACACCCCGTTCGGATATCGATCCGTCGCTGTCAGGTTCATATGATTCATTGTCTGAATGACAGTGCGTTCGATGGAATTAATTTGACTGAATTGTAGCCCGTCATGTTTCTGTTGTCTGATGATTTAATCAATTATCATTCATCCATAACAAATGGCAGCAGTATGAAAGCCGGTTGCAAGCTTTTTATCCGTACTCTCACAAATTAGAGTTTATTTAGTCTAATGTGAACACCAATATAGTACATCAATTTCCCATGAAAATATTTAACATGGACGGCTAGAAGCCAAGGTCCAAGTGCACTGTACCACGTTAGATAAAATTTCTCGCAGTCGTCAACAGACGAGATTTCCTTAACTGAATATTCATATAACAACATTTAAACATTAAAAATTTACCACAGAAGTTCAAATACTCTATCAACATTACTCGAAAGATATTCGCTTTCACTAGGTTTCAGGTAGCAACAAGGAAAAAACCTTTATTACATGCCATCTATATTTAAAAACATTTTTTCCAGTTTTTACTCTCGTTCTGCTGAATTCAACAACACCCACAAACTTTCAGTTTGCATACAGGACCTGTTAAACAATTCCAGGGGCGGTGGCAATGGGGGGGGGGGGGGGGAGTCTATGGGGGCTATATCCCCCCCAATGGAGTATCGTATTACACTGGATAAACTGACTTCAGAAATCAGCGAATATATTAGTTCAAAACATTCAATCTTGTAGCAATATAGGTTGCAATGTATTTAAAACACATTTTAACAAAAGGATAAGAGCGACAAATGGCTTACTATCTAAACCAATAAATATCATTTAACTTAAAATGGGTGTCTTATTATTTATTAATAAACACTGGATGTATATTAATGTACGAGTACCGTTTACAATAATCAAGAAAGCTAAATATGCTGGGTATGCCTACCAACACTTAAATTGCTGACCCCAGACAAAAACTTCGAAATCGCCGGATATCTGGGTGAAATCGTATTATTTTCCCTTGCACACACATTCTGTAGACACGTTTTTACCCTGAACTCCAAAACAGTTACCAAAAACTACTTTAAGCAACAGCAAATCGGTGGAGGACCCTCACTCTCCTATTGTTAAGCGATATTCCATCCCCCCAACCCTCTGCCCCCCCACCCCCCACTGCCATTAGCCACCCCCCCCCCCCCCCCGTTGCCCGTTGACCGACTTCTAGAACCGCCCCTGAACAATTCCAAAAAGACATTAATGTATCAGAACAAAACTTCTTTACTAAAATGTATGGAAGGAATGGGCGTCAATTTTTTGCAACAGGCCGCTACTGTTTCTTCGGACTGCGTTGAATGATGTAGTTATGCAACTCATTAGCAACAAATATCAGGTGTGTATAATGATTGCAACTAATAACTTTCCAGTGCAAGTACAATATGTACAGTCTTAAAGAGTAGACTACACACCGACCAGCGCAGCGCCGTGAAGCTACATCAAGAAGGTGCTAACCTGCGGGCCAATTGAAAGAGCTGGCAACGTCACGCATCCAGAAGGCAGAGTTCAGCGCCCTCTGTCAACCCCGATTTAACCAGCCGCCAATCGCTGGTCGGCCCAGTTCGGTCGCTCACTTCGAGAGTATCAGTTCTGAGTAATAGGAAGACATTACTTAGTCTGCTTTCTGCGAGTAGTAACAGATAGTCAATGTAATTGCATGTGGGAAAAACAGGAAACACAGGAAGTTAAATATTGTTTCTTCCCTTAATAGAAATAAAGGTTTCTACTAATTAGAAAGTGTTTTGTGCAGATGATTTTGGATTCCCAACACCGGCCATCGCAATTTCTCTCCTTCCTTGTTTGTTTCCATGCTGACTACCACAGTAGCCGACACAACGTCATATTTTCCCACAGTCCACAATTCTCTTAACAACGTAGTCCCAGAGTACAAATAAGTAATTAGAATATTGAAAGTTGTGCACAATGGCATATGCGCAAATTAATGTAACTGCTCATTTTGACGGTCCATTTCTTCATTAACAATTTCCTTCACAAATCTTTAGAGTTAGCATAGTGACTGGTTCTTCTGCACTGCTTGCTAGAAAAACTTCATATTTATAAACGAAAAACGTGAATGGATTTTTAATTTATAAATAAGAATAGAGTTGTGTAAGAACCAGACATAGTACAATAAAAATAAAAATAAAATGAAACAACTGGTGTGAGTAGGAGAGCAAATTATACTTTGGATCAAATCCACACGACTAGCTCCTGAGAGGACCCGCCCCTCTCCTCAAAACACACACATCTCTCATCTCACCCACTCTTTAATATTCCCGCCTATGGTGTTTCTTATATGGATTTAACGGGATTTATATCTTTTGAAAATATGGGTTTGAATTTGAATTGGTTGAACATGAAACACCATAATTTAATGTAATGCTTTACTGGAGGCTCTACTTCTGCCGAATAAAACATGAAACAGGTAAATTTTCGTAGTTGTTTTATCCTAGGCACTGATCGATCGAGCAAAAACACCAAACAAACAAAACAAAACTCGCGTTCACGGCAAAGAAACACATGCACCAAAATCGCTTGTAGAAAACAGATCTGACCTGAAGGAAAGCGAGGCATAGTCCGCCTAATTCGTGGTCTGACGTTTGCAGATATTGATAGAACATTTTCCTTCCCATTCAGTCACTGTACCTACCATGACAATCATTTAGTCCAAGGAAAAATTATTAAAACTTTCACGAAATAGACCATTATGAAAATATTGTACATGCATAAAATAAAATGTCTGAAAAAATACTTCTTGTTTCACATCAGTTTAACCTATTACCTAAGAATGTTCTCTCACGTATTATTTATACACAACTATTTGCAAATTGTAAACGGGTACTGTATGGCCTGTAAGTTCCATTGATTAAATGAGCATTTAAACTGAATATCTCTCTTCAGTGGAATATGAACAACTACCCTGTACATCCTATGCACATCCATTGTCCTTGTTTGCCACTGTTTATGGAATGAATATATCACACATTCTTATGGCAAAAGAAGTTGTCTCTGAATATTTATGACAAAGTAATTACTGCGTGCCGGTGTGACCGAGCAGTTCTAGGCGCTTCAGTCTGGAACCGCGCGGCCGCTACGGTCGCAGGTTCGAATCCTGCATCAGGCTTAGATGTGTGTGAGGTCCCTAGGTTAGTTAGGTTTAGTAGTTCTACGTTCTAGGGGACTGATGACCTCAGATGTTAAGTCCCATAGTGCTCAGAGCCATTTGAACCATTTGAAAGTAATTATTTACGAAGGTAATGTCTTTGCTTTACACTCTAGCTTCACAGCAAACGACAGTTAATTAGTCGCTGCTTACACTTCATTTTCTATTTCACAAACATGACTTTCCCTTCATGCGAGTCCATGTTTCTAAATCTGAACCTACTCTGTATTAAAATGACACGCACAGCTATATGAACAAGTAAAAATTTCCTAAACACAAGCTCAACTTATGTTATTAGAAAATCATAACTTCCAAACAGAAATATTTCAGTTCTCATATTTGCCATATAGTTCTAAGTGTCAAAGAGAAGCAGTCTTCCCGCTACACTTGAGCTTTTCCATGATGTGTTGCGCTTTACTAGGTGTCCTACATGCTAACTTATCCACTCTTTGATTAACGTTAAAAACTGTATCCTGCACCTGGTCAACGTCAGAACGCATCTTTTTCTGGTCATCCATTAACGATTGTATTAGCTCGCTTGAGTCTCTCCCCTCTCTCCGGATTTCAGTAAACTGTTCACTAACCTCCGTTAATGATTTTTGCTGAACTTTGCGGACTTTTTCGAACCCAGAATAGGTTTCAAATTGGAGACTATTTAAGGCAGCATTCTTGGCCGATAACCCGGCATTTGTTGCTATTTTTAAATTTGCCGTTTCGGTTTTTAAGTCTTCTAACCTTGAATTTGTTTCAGTTTTTAAGTCTGCTAAGCCTGCATTTGTTTCAAGTTTCAAGTCTGCTAACCTTGAATTTGTCGTTTCACTCGTTTGCTTACGACTACAGTGAGTTGCTTCAACAATGCGAACACACTACCTGACTCTCCGCCATCGTCACCCGTCACCATTTGATGAATATTTTGAAATTCGCGTCTTTCACGTGGCATCTCACCGTCTTCCGTGCACAGTGCGGACGCACTTACACACATTCTTTCTGTTGGAAACTATCCTATTTGGTTCAAAATTACTATGTTCAGTTCAAGGTATCGAAGTTCCTCGTCCTCTGATTCTATTTCTGACACACTAGATTCGTCATTAGTTCGTTTTTGTGCATTCTCCGACAGTGATACCATCGTGAAACTGCTACAATTCCCTCTGCACTATCACTACGGTCCGTTCAATGACTCGCACTTGATACTTCATATTATACATCAATTTCTATCTTGTCAAGATCTTCAGTTTGACCTATCTGCGATGCTCTCCGTTCTTCCGCCATCTCCGATCGTCTAGTTCACCTCTGTCTTTCTCGAATTACGCGAGCTTGCTCTCTCGTCAACATCAAGTTATATGATCTTACCTGTATCCAAAATATCATAGAAAGTTTCTTAGATTATGTACACATCATTAGCAACGCGGGTCACTGTTTCTGGAATTTCAATCCAATTCAACAACGGCATGAAAAACTTCGAGCACACCAACAAGGTCATGCACAAGCTACTTTTACACAATGACAAATGTTCTTCTAATATCTAATACAACTTTTCTGCACTTTGGAACAAATATTTACTGTATTCTGTCCACTATACATTTACATACATTGGGAAACTCGTCACAAAACAACACTAAAAAATTTTTTTCTTCAGAATTCTAAAATTTTTTTCTTACTAATTTGAATAATTGCCATCCAGGCATACCAATTGCCATCCTGGCAGGGTCGTCATTTGTATGGTAATATATTCGGTTTTTCTTATTCTATGACTGAGGACAACTGTGTAGGTTTTATTGACTTGTTTAATGTCGCAATATTTGCATAGAAATACACCCTTTTACACAGTTTACAATGTGACAATGAAAAACGGTTGTCAAGATATCGCATCTCGTCAACATATAAAAGTGAAATAATCCTAAACAAAACAATATTAAATATTAACTATCAGAAAGTTAAATTATCCTAAACACGACAATATTAAAGTTTAACTAGACATTTCTTTACAAAATTATTCTTATGATTTCGTTAGGATGTTGGTCAGCACTATGATAAATCATCCGATTCCGGTTCAAAATTCGGTACTATTTTTAGGATGACGATCAAGTCTGTGGTGGATGGTTGGTTATGTGACAATTTGAGCGAAAGATTATCCAAGGTCGCTCGAGTTTACAGTGGACGCAAGCTGGTGAACCAAGAAGTTTACACCTCTACACGTGGTTTTACCTTAAGCTGCGATGAGCTGTAGTCTGCTAGGCCACTCTCTCCCTCTGAAATTTCTATAAAAACATATTAAAGACATTTGCTGCATCTTCTAGCAGAAACTCTCCCTATGTGTCTCATTATTCGAGAAAACATGTACTCACCCTAGTCTTAGAATATGGTTATATACATGAACATGGCTGGAACAGCAGGCATATTCTAATACCCTCTCAGTTCTTGCAAGAGTAATTAACTAGTTGGCTGGTTTGTTTCTCCACAGTTGGAGCTAAGCGATGCTGCAGCTAATTTCTAGCTGGATGTTAGCCACTGTGAACGTAGTGTCCACCCAAATTTCTTCTCTGCGGCGTACAGAGCGTTATGCACTCTGTTCTGCACTAGACGTCAGTTCAGAGAAGAGTCCTCTCAAAATTCCCGCCTTGTCTTTCTCATAGCCAAACTGTCTCCCCACCTGGGTTCTTTTGTTCTTCACTTCACAGCTTTTTTTGACCAATAGGAGTGTTCCTCTTGTTTTGTGGAAACTCTCTCTACAAATAGCAAGGGCCCTACCATTAAAGTGCGTCGAAACTTCGGCTCTTTACTCCTTCCTAGGGCATTTCCCCCAATCGGACGTTTTGTTCCCGCTCTAGACGTCTAAATGCGTACATTGTCTCTCATGTGTGTACCACTCACTGCACACGTGGTCGAAATCCATCACTCGTTTCTGTTCTTACTCATTTGGAATTCCGAAACGCAGTTTTCAGAACTACTTAAACCTAACTAACCTAAGGACATCACACAACACCCAGTCATCACGAGGCAGAGAAAATCCCTGACCCCGCCGGGAATCGAACCCGGGAACCCGGGCGTGGGAAACGAGAACGCTACCGCACGACCACGAGCTGCGACGTATAGGAATGGTGTGTTAATTACCGTCGATTGTCACCCCTTTTTGCATTACATACTGATAAGCAAACAATCGAATTAAGTTAGATGTCATATTCACTTTCCCGTTGAGTGGTATAAAGTTCTCATGTAAGGTGCGAATCTGACCTTCATTTATTCTGCCACCTTACATATTCTAAATGACCTTCTATGCTTATGTGCATAATTGCACAGTCCTCATAGTGAAAATTCTTTCTCATGCCAGTAAATATACATTACAATACATTAAAAACAAATATAATAACAATAAAAACTTGTAAAAACATAGAAATAAAACTAATTTTGCATCTTAGACAGGTATTCTTATTGAATGTATTTCTTGAGATCTTTCTCGTGATACAGAAGCTCATGAGCTTAAGCTCATGATATTTTCTTGGGATCAGTGAAAATTTCTGAAGACGAGGTGACATGTCCTAAAAATGTAATTCTGTCTCTGGCGAACTAAGACTTTTCTAAGTTTGATGTGACTTCATAAACCGAGAACTTTGTCCAACAAATTAACATTAAGACCGATTGTGGACAGGAATTGAACATCATAGAACTTTAGAAACTGCCCTTCCAATAATTCCGGCTTGGTCCTTACTGGAACAGTGATCTTATCGATCGAACTCACATCAGGACCAAGTCGCATTCCTCCACCCGACTTCGCCACGGCCAGTAATGGGCCCCTATAGGGCGAAAGCGAAGGCTCAATAAAGCGCCACTGTATCATCTTCATGATCTCCTCTGTGACGACCTCCCTTCTAGTCCACTGGACGGAATAGGTTGACTGGCAATATGTTTCGTGGAGAACTACTTCCATCCTGTACACATTATGTTTTATTACTCCAGCCTTTTGGGAGAAGACATTGACATATTTTGAAAGTGATATATGTAATTCCTCTTTTTGTTCTTCTGATAAGGTCTTCGTCTCAACGGGTTTGTTTTGAATCATACAAGAATTAATCTCTGTGTATTAGTTGTTCTGTGTTTCAGGTGCAAGACCTCCATAAGGCCAGTGACCGTGCATTCACAGCATTCTATTCCTTATAATCTTTAGTTGTATTCTTTGCCAGAATCTGCCATGTTTCGCCTTTGTTTGAATCTGGTTCAAAACTAATTCTTCCCCTCCTAACTTCAAACAGCATTTTCCACACTAAGGTCGATTTTAACGTCCCTCTCATGCATGCATTCCATACCTACGAGACGGGACAGGACACGGTGAAATTCTCCACTACGAGAAACTTGCACAAGTCTGCTCCGCTCGATACGGATCCGCGTCTGCATCGTCACTGTCTGGCCTCTGCGTACCAACAGTACCAGACACCACACAATTTTGAATCTGTAGCGTTGGAATTTTGACAGATACCGTAATCTTTTTGAATTACATTCACACTCTCATCTGTATCCAGTATAAGCGTGATAATCTCCCAAATACTGCATGCTGCACAAACACTATGGGACACTCTATATAGCTGTCTGCTTCGTTAAACGATACTTGTCGAATGATAATGTCGTCGATGTATCTGAACATGCAGAGGTGTTCATTAAAAATATTGACCCCATTCCGACCCGCGACTAAGCTGGAGTCTAGTTTGACGCCCCAGAAGCCACCCGGGGTGGCCCACCTTCACTATCCGAACGTCATTGTTTCTGGAACCGGTACCACGTCGTTGATTAGCAGGACGTGAATGACCACGAGCGTTCTGCGACCTCTGGCTGTTGTGGCCCTATCAACATTGGTTCCTATCGCTCTGCTGCCAGTATCCGTTCGAATTCCCGTTTCGGTTACCTTGGTATCTGCGATGATACCGGTTGTTATTGCGACGCGGTCATTGGTAAAATTGTTGTCCATTTTGTGGACTTCCATCACTGTTCTTATTTGTTTTTCCGGCTTGCGGCGCTCCACTGTTACCCCGTGACCCGCCGTTGCGGCTTTTATTGCTGCCGTGTCCGTTTTGGTTTACGGACGGCGGTGCAACATATCCGGCAGTACTTTTCGTATCTTCCTGTATCAGGTTAGTCGTATCAAGTACCCACAGGAAGTGCTCTAAATCATGGTCGAGTACGGAAATTAATTTTTCTCTTATGCTCACAGGCAACTTTGCCTTCAGTATGTGCGACGCTTCTTCTGTGTACTACGAGCTCGTCCCGGTACCGAGTAATGCTAATGAACTTTTCAAACTACTTGCGCAACCCATCCTGTTTCGGATTGTACATCTCAGGATTGAATAATTGTTTTTGGAAGCGCCCTTGGGTTCCTACGGACCAATATTTCATCAGGAATGTTCTTTGGAGTTGGCCGTGCGTTGTGCAATTTTCCACTACCTCGGTCGGCCATAAGGCGCCGTCTCTTTCGATGTGAGATGTCTCAAACTAAATTGTCTGTCTCTAGTTCCTTGATTGTATCAATACATCTCTAAATGGTATGGTAAACACCACCGGGTGGACGTGATTTTTGTTCGTCGTGAATACCTGAAACTGGTCGTGTTTTAACAAACACTCCTGTGAGAAAATTCCAGCCAACGGCGGAGTTACGCTCATCGATTCATTCGGATGATGCACCTTTCGGTTGGCAGGGTTAAACTCGCTGTAATGTAGTCCGGGATTGCGCGAACCTCTTTCATGTACGTCGTACATGGGCGTCGCCACTTTCGGTGCATCGCGGTGCGGCTGCTGAACTGCTTTAACAGCGAGACGCACTTCTTTGATCTGAGTCGTAACCTCGTTCCGCCATTCTGGAAGTTCGCGTTGTAAAACCATGTTTCATGCCATCTAATTCTTCACGGAGGGTCTGGCCTGCTGTGCCGAGTTCAGCAGCTGCTTCTTCCCTGCACGTTGTACTGCGTCCTTCCATTCGCAATTTATTTTGTCATTCAGTAGCTTGTCTTTCGTTTCCCACCATTTTGAAAGTTCGCTGTCTATCCTCTCCCCATGTTCGTCTAATCGTTCTTGCAAAACTGTTTCGGGTTCTATGGTTAAGCCCCTTGGGATAGCCCTGCGGTCCTAGGCCTCTTGTCACGGTTCGCGCGGCTCCCCGCATCGGAGGTTCGAGTCCTCCCTCGGGCATGGGTCTGTGTGTTGTCCTTAGCGTAAGTTAGGTTAAGTTAGTGCATAAGCCTAGGGGCCGATGACCTCAGCAGTTTGGTCCCATAGTCCTTACCACAAATTTTCATTTTTTCTATGGTTAAATTTTCGACCCTTTTGGTTAACTGCCAGGCTGTTCCCTCAAAAGTTTTTTGTGCAGTCTGCAGCGATTGCACATCGTCGGATAATTGTGCAACAGCTCCCACAATGTCCTTGTAGAGCTCTCTCAGACTCGAAATTTTTGAGGCCATAATAGACAAACTACTGTTTAGCCCAGTGGCTAACTCCTTGTCCCCGTTTTTCAATATTGTTATCTCTTAGGTTGTGATCTGTGTAGTTAACTTTTTGTCTCTCCGAACAAGAGTATTATTTATTTGCGCAGTGAGCTCTCTATCGCCCTCAATAACCTGCTCACTTAATTGCTTATCCCGTACTCTAATCATAGCATAAATTTTATGTAGCAGTTCAGCAAAAGGATCTACTACCGGAGGGATCTGAGAAGCGCTCTGATCAGATTGACTGCACATTGGAATATACTTCCGAAATAGGTGTGTGTCAACTTCCGACATTGTCGGATCAACGTTATTGCCGTCATCGACTTTTATGTCAACGCTATCATTATTTGTCGGTTCCATGTTTTCCATTTTTTCTGTTTTGATCATATCACCCAATAGAATTACACTTTGAAATGACTTAATTTTGCAGTATAGAATAAATAACTTACGTAATTTAAACAGAATAAAATTGTTGCAACAGGAATACGACAAGATGGACACTCAGTTTCCAAACGGCACACAAGCACTACATTCCATCTTGCGTGAACATAGCGCAAAGACAGTCATACACCTACAACTTCGCACAACAATGACTATTACAACTACAAGTTTGCAAACTACGTAAAACTGGCTAATTATATTTGACATGAATCAGCGAAACTGTCCATTGCACATTGTAAAAAGCAGAAGCAGTAGGTAACATAACGTTAACCATTATTTTCTTTATGTCTACTTTCCCGTGCAACTCCAGATACAGCAATTATTGTGTTACCTTTGGAATTTAGTTTTGTGGCGACAGGCATCAATTTTACATTTTACTCCAATAATCATTGTGACTCATGAAACAGAAAAAATACAAACATTAGTTACGAGCATACAAGTTCGTTCGGGCCACTCGTTGCCTGCGCCAGATATAATGTTTCTCATACGAAATGAAAGGAATTGATATCTTTTGAAAACATTGGTATGAATTTGAACTGCTTGAACGTGAAACACCTTAATTTAATGTAATTCTTTGCTGGAGGCTCTACTTATGCGGAATAAAACATGAAACAGATTGTAATTTTCATAATTGTTTTACTCCCTTGTTTAATTGTGATGATTTCTGCTCTCCAGCTGTATCAACGAGACTATTGCACGGTGACATTATTAGGCGGCTGGCTGTAATGACCAACCTGAAACATAACGTATTTAGCGTGTAAACATAGGCCGGATTGCGAATAGTAAAAATCGTAAAAATTATTTTAGGGACGCATACATTTTAAATGACGGATTAAGCAACGAGTGAGTACTATCAGTGTTCGTTCGTTACCACCAAACAATGTTCCTGTAATTTCTCTCCAATTCGTCCCGCATAGTACAGCTGCGAAGTTCGTATGCGATGCGGAATGTGCCACTAGATGTCGCCATAGACGCTATTATAAAAGAAGCTGATGAGTATTGTGTTGTGAGCAGAGAAGCAGCAACAGCAGACTGTGAAACCTGGAAGTCAAGGAAGGCAGGATTCGGTTACGATTGTGGACGGAGCCGTAATCAGTTACTGTTGGTTCCCTTTTGCAATTACACATATTTATTTTATAACGGTTATTCCAGACTCAGCTATAAATCAAGATATCACACGCTATTTTAATGAAGGAATAAACAAGTGTAATTAATAGTGCTTTCAGTGCGTTACGATTTACCAGATGAGCATAAAATACAGACACAGACACAGCAAATAATGTTTTAAAAACAAGCCAATGCGGTCCCATTTAGAATTTTAATGCAAGTAACCACTGTCACGGCTGAAGGCCCTTAACGCCAAGAACGGCAACTACTAAAATTTTAGAAAGCATACTGTAAAGCAGCAATGCAATAGCAAGGTTAATTTAAAAATTCAGGCAACTGATCACCAAGTGGGTGAGACAAAATGATGATAAACTTGGTAGCACAACCATTTAAACCTGCTGTAACGCCAAGAATGGCAATTATATAAAAAATTTGAAAAACGTACAGTAAAACAGCAAATACAACAGCAAAGGTTAATTTAAAAGGACAAGCAACTGATCACCAAACAGGTGTGACCAAATGATGGTAAACTTGGTAACCAAACATTCAAACCTGCTGTAACGCCAAGAATGACAATTATATAAAAAAATTAGAAAAATACAATAAAACAGCAAATACAATAATAAAACATAGGGGCCAGTCACAGACTGTGCACCAGGAATCGACCTATGAGTAGGTCCTGCAAAAAACACTCTCGTGAGCAATGAAATAGGCAGCCAAGAGTTGCATTTACTTCACAAGATCGTAACTCAGACTAGTGGCAGTCTAACGAATGACTATAGATAATCTTGCTGAGGCTACCTGACGTCCAATAAACTAAATGCAAACTGGACTCCGCCCGCAGAATACTGTGCTTAGAGCCCCCGGAACCAGAAAGGAATCACTACCCCCAGAGTAGAAGAATCGCCATCCAACCTGCAATCAAGAGAGTTGTCAAAACTACACGTGACAGCAGCGGCAAGGCGTGGAAACGTACACTGCCATTACATACACTGACCCCAAGGGCACGTAACTGGGCCATTAGCGGCCACGAGGCAAGAAAAATAACGCTTGTTGAACTTAACAAATAGTAACAAATTGAACGCGGTAAATAGTAATTAGAAGTCCAGGAAAGCTAATCAGATTCGCCTCCCCCAAGCACTCCAGTCGCTGCTCTTCGCCTCGGCAACACTACGAGCAGCAACAAGAACCCAAGTCACTGGAAAATCGCAAGATCTCGCAATGGTGGAGGTTCCTCTACTTGAATCCAAATGCACTCAACTGAAAGCTTGCAGGATCCGGTTTACGACGAGGTCGTGCACCCTCGCGACCACAGCCCTTCCATCCGCTACTCCATGCGCGCCGCCAGCGGTCCCGGCGTGCTCTTGCACTGCGCAGACCTGGCTTCTCCTGAGTCCCCAACCGAACTGCACACTGACTCGACCCAGAAGAGTAACGACGTTGCCCAAAAATAGGACCACAGTTACTACATATCGAAAACCGCCGCTGCTGCCACTAGAGGACAGGCAACACTTGCGAAACCAAGTGGCGCCAGTCAAGACTAGAAGAAGACAAACAACCGCAACCATGTCAATTAAACGATATGGTCTGGCCTCCAACAGCGGACGGAAGCCTACAAACAGCACCAACGTGAGCCGCAGCACGGCTCAGAATGGGTCGGCCTGGAGAGCTGGTGGACAAGTAACTAGATATCGTCTGAGGAATAAATCTATCATGGACATTTTAACCTTTATAAAGGAGTCCAAGTCAACTGCAAGTGACGTGATTGTGACGTGGAGCGGCAAACCAACAGCCACAGCTCAAGCAAGACAGGGACTGCTGAGCAATGTCGAGCAATGTCGTGACCAGTTGTAATGAATCGCATGAAATCAGCGAAATGAATCACTCGTGAGTTCCAAAGTGCTATCAGCCATCCAGCTATCGCATGACTGTGTGTAGCAAGATAAAAACAAAATGCCACAATGAGATTTTCACTCTGCAGCGGAGTGTGCGCTCATATGAAACTTACTGGCAGATTAAAACTGTGTGCCAGACCGAGACTCGAACTCTGAACCTTTGCCTTTCCAGAAGAGCTTCTGTGAAGTTTGGAAGGTAGGAGACGAGGTACTGGCAGAATTGAAATTGTGAGGACGGTTCGTGAGTCGCGCTTGGGTAGCTCACACGGTAGAGCACTTTCGTGCAAAAGGCAAAGGCCCGACTTCGAGTCTCGGTCCGGTTCACAGTTTTAATCTACCACGAAGTTTCGAAAAGAAAGTAGTGGTAGAGCAGTCAAGCAGCTGCTCATAATAAGCCACACAAATCTGTTGTTGTTGTTGCGGTCTTCAGTCCTCAGACTGGTTTGATGCAGCTCTCCATGCTACTGTATCCTGTACAAGCTTCTTGTGGTGTGTGTACTGTAAGACCTTCGGTACACACACCATCAGATTATTGGACTTGTCGCTCTAACGAAGCAGGTGAGTGTCAGCAATATGTCTCGTGGTCTTATTGTGGCGTGTTTATCTTCTGCCGTTAGGTCAGACGATTGAAATGCCACTTGCACGCTTAGAGTAACAGATTGACAGTCACCAACTTTAAACAGAACTTGATTAATTTTCACACACATTTATTAAAATAATAACAAGCTTAAACATTATGTAACTTGATTCTGGATGCTATTTACAATTGACAATCTGAAGTTCCTTTGGTCTTGGTACGTTAATCTTATTCTCACACATCTCTGATACTTGACAACGTGTCTATACATTTATCTTCATGGCTATGTACAGGAATATGATAATCTTCTTAGGTGCAGACTGAAACTTGACTATAAACTGGTACAAACTAATGCAGACTGGTACAGACTGGTGCAGACAAAAACAGACTGACTAATCGGAGGTCTGTACACTCGTTATAATACCTCACATGTTCAGGTATCACTGCGCGAGTGTGATCCGTGAGGAGAAAAGGTTCTACATTAGCAGCAATCTCATTGGCTGCGTTACATATTAATACGCGGATCGGCGGAAGCAGAATTTGGTCCGTCTCTAAGGCAGCGCCATCTCATAGTGCGTAGACGGACGAGCGCTGCGCCTGCGCTGTTGTGCTTAGCGGGACGCGCTCTAGTGGGAAAGTTGTGTATGCGCTGACTATACAGAACTATGTACACAACGCTTCTTCATCTCCAAGTACCTACTGCAACCTACATCCTTCTGAATCTGCTTAGTGTATTCATCTCTTGGTCTCCCTCTACCATTTTTACCCTACACGCTGCCCTCCAGTACTAAATTGGTGATCCCTTGATGCCTCAGAACATGTCCTACCAACCGATCCCTTCTTCTAGTCAAGTTGTGGCACAAACTGCTCTTCTCTGCAATTCTATTCAATACCTCCTCATTAGTTATGTGGTCTACCCACCTAATCTTCAGCATTCTTCTGTAGCACTACATTTCGAAAGCTTCTATTCTCTTCTTGTCCACACTATTTATCGTCCATGTTTCACTTCCATACATGGCTACACTCCATACAAATACTTTCAGAAATGACTTCCTGGCACTTAAATCTATTCTCGATATTAACAAATTTGTCTTCTTCAGAAACGCTTTCCTTTCCACTACCAGTCTACGTTTTATATCCTCGCTACTTCGACCAACATCAGTTATTTTGCTCCCCAAATCGCAAAACTCCTTTACTACTTTAAGTGTCTCATTTCCTAATTTAATTCCCTCAGCACCACCCGACTTAATTTAACTACATTCCACAAATCTGTAGTAAATGTAAATCGACGCTTGAGGCGTTGTAAAAATCAACGCCACTGGACAGTGGATGACTGGACGCTGGTGACATGGAGTGGTGAGCCGCTTTGCATCCTGTTGCATTTCGATGGAAGGTCTGGGTACGGTGATGGCCTAAAGAAGATGAACTGCAATCTTGTCTACCACTAAAGTGCGGAGGAGACGAAGTTACAGTGTGAGAGTTTCTTCCGTGATTAGGATTTGGTCCGCTTATTGCGTTTAAGAAGATGCTAAATGCAAAAGGATATGAACATACTTTACAAAATTGTGTACCCCGTTGTAATGCCACTTCCTCGGACGAGAAATGAAAATCAAAAACTAGCTCCAAAATTCCCAAAGGTTTCCCCGTAACAAATTTCCCAGTTAACACTATTATTTGGATATTAACCAGTAATTGAATCTAAAATCTAATACTTAGTAATTTATTAACATTCGAAACAAAGATAGGATTCCAATACAATCAAACTCAAAATTCAAAATCATAGTAAATCGCAAAATCACTATAGTTAAAATTTGCAAAGTAGAACCAACGTTCCCAAAGAATACTCCGTGTGCGTACTCTTTGAGATTCGTGAGTCATGGCTACGTTACGAGAGTTAGCAGAAGCAGGTCACACTTTTGAATGCTCATATATGGAGGCGCAATTAGATTGTTTTTTTTTTTCAGAATTGATTATTGCGATCTACTATGACGCAGTGAAACGATACTTTGACTTCAAATATTACGTTATTTAGAATTCAGATAGTGTACTTGCCTATATTAGACAGAAGTGACTTTTAATTAGATAACCTGAAGTTTATTTAGGAAGTGAACACAAATAGACAATTTCATTCGTAATAACTAATGGACTATGGAACTTGGTGATAGTTACGAAGCATATAATTTATAATTCCTCCCAACACCTGGGAAAGCTTCTTCCTCACGTCTCTGTTAGGAAGTGACTAATATTGTGCAATAAACCAGCATATCGTGTCAATTCACGCATTTATCGTTCAAGTTTTACAATATTATTTATAGAGATAACGTGCTGCGATATTATTTTAATGAAGAGCTCGGCGCTTATACAGAAACTCCTTGACGTTAGGAATTAATAACATTGTTACGACTGATTATAGATTTGAGATTACAACCAGTCTATAGGAAATTTGGTGTCGCTGGAACTAATTTGAACTTATCATTAATATTTAAATAGCAACTGATAAACCATCGATTATAAACGATTTCATTACGATATTTGATGAAATAAATATCTCGCACAAGTCGCGAGTTCAGTTTATCAATGTTCTTTTTGTAACGTCGATAGCGATACATAAGAAATAACAATCTCATTGCTCTACCGCTGAGTGTTAGCCAAGACCGAGGATCCGTTGGACGTTACACCGTATACTAGAGGAACAGCTCGGAGGCGATGTTATTTGCATAACCGTGACTATGCTCCTGCGTTAAAGACGCATCTGTGAGGTAATGGTCTGTAGACAATAAAATTCCTAAAATGGACTGGCTGGCCTAGAGTTCCGACATGAATCCTAAGAAGACACCTTTAGGGTGAGACAGAACGTCGACTTCGCTACACATCCCAGCGTAGAACGTCACTACCTTACTGGTTTCGGCTCATTCCTCCACAGACATTCCGATATCACACTGAAAGTGGCCTCGGCACAGTCCAAACAGTCATAAAGGCGGAGAGTGGGCGCGCCTCACTTTTTTTAATGCCCACCAATGTGTGTCTGTATAATTCTGATCAGTTACTTTATTTTACGGTAGACCAGCCAGGGTAGCTGAAAGCGCTAACGCTCTGCTTCCTGGACTCGGGTAGGCGCGCCGGCCCCAGATCGAATCCGCCCGGTGGATTAACGACGAGGGCCGGAGTGCCAGCCAACCTGGACGTCGTTGTTAGGCGGTTTTCCACATCCCCCTAGGTGAATATCGGGCTGGTCCCCACGTTCCGCCTCCGTTACACGAGTCGCAGACATCTGAAACACGTTCCCACTATTTCACGATTTACACTAGACGCAGACAGTTGGAGTACACTGATTCCGTTCCAGGGGTACAGGGTGGCGGCAGGAAGGACATCTGGCCACCCCTACAAACTAACCTTGCCAAATCCGTTGTACACACGCCGACCCTGCGATCGCACCGGGACTAAGGCGTAAACGAAAGCGAAACTTTATTTTATGGTAGTTACTACTTCCAGTGAGTTATCGTCAAAAATGTAACCGTACAATAGTGAATTTCTTCACATGTGTATGCTCAAGCCGTTACATTTATTTACGTTCAGTCCTTGCACCAAAATAGTCTAGAAATGAATGTACGCATGTAAAGTATGTATGACACATACATGTACGTAGGTATGTATGTTTCACATCTCCTAAACTAATGGGCCGATTTCAACCAAACTTCGTACACTTAATGGCTGGAAAGAATCGCTGTGGGGGTACCTATGAAAGAAGAGGAGAGTGGGCTTGAGAACAAAGTATAGACCACGACGCGCGATCACCAAGACTATTCATTCAGTATTTGAGAACGAGTGCACTTGCAATCAGCGCTATACATAATTTCAAACATATAAGAAGCTTTCTTCGCTGACACTCTCCACAAAATGATGACAGGAAAGAAGTTTGTTGCTTATTACATTTCCGATGTCATGCAGAAAACTGCTTTAACCCGAAAGACGTTTTAGTTATTACTTCTTTACTAATTACTATATTCACGACACTTTTTGCATAGAGTGTTCTATATACCCCTGACTATACCTGTAAAATTAGATGATCATACATGACGTTCAGATTTATTATTTCTTTGCTATTAACTCTATTTGCAACACATTTCGCATATACTATCCACATATGGCGCTGGATATAGCTAAAAATCATATCACTGTACGACACATACGCGTGAAAAACTGCCGTATGACGTTGAAATTTATTGCTCCTTTCCTACTAATCTGTTTGCAACAAATTCTGCAGACAGTGCTCACATATGTCGCTGAATATGCCTACAAAGTTATATCTTTGTACAACACGTAGTTTAGGACATATAGAATTGAGCTGCATGAAAACTAAACTGCAGAGCGATATTCGCTAGATATATAGGTGAAATATATGTCCAAACATGTGCGAAATATATGAAATATAGTCTATGTGACATGTGTGTATACTGGGAAATCCGTAGGCAAAAGCTCCTCCTAAATCATGGATCGATTCCGACCAAACATGGTTCACGTATTACTTACTATCTAGAAAGAAATGCTGTGTCGGTAAGAAACAGCAACGTCCTTTTGTTGGTGATAACGTGGAGAAAGAGAAGGAAGCAGCAAGAGATGGACAGACAGAGAAGGAGGACATAGACATAGTTTGTTGGAGGAAGAAATGGCATGGAGAGTGGGAGGGGGGAGGAGATGAAGGAAGCAGAAGGAAGAACATAGTCAGAGAAAGGGGAGGAGATGGACCGAGAGAAGAAGAGAGAGATGGATGGAGGAAGGAAAGAGGAGTAGATGGACAGAGTGGTGAAGGGATGACCAGAGTATAGTAGGGGATGGACAGAGAGACAGAGAGGAGGAAACAAACTGGACAGACAGAGTGAAGGGGGAGGAGGTGATGATCAGAGAGAAGGGAAGGAAGTGACAGACAGAGGGCTGGGGAGGACGATATATAGTAGGTGAGGTGGACATAGAGGGAGGCGATAGAGGGTGCAGTAAGAGATGGGGATGAGAAGATGGAGAAGGAGCAGAGGGACAGAATGAGTGGGGTGGAACAGAGGGACAGGGGAAAGGGGGAGCAGCAGATGGACAAAGAGAGGGGAAGGAGGAGATGGACAGAGAGTGGGGAGCAGAGAAGATTTGGAGAGAGAGGGTTAGAAGGAGATGGACAACAGGTAGGAGGGCTGAGGAGATGAACAGAGAGAGGGAAGGAGACGGACTAATGGAATTGTAATAATTATATACCTAGTCAACGCTAGTTACTCAGTTAATTATTAATGTAATGCAAAACATCCAAGTTACACTGAAAATAGTAATTGAAAAATTTTTGTTGCAATGATGAAGAAATCGAGACAAAACCTCTTTCTTGACACTTGTAGAGGAGTAGGTACAAGCGTGTGTCAAACTCTTGTGTTTTAAACATCCAGTGCGACAAATTGCTGATCTTTTAAAAATTAAAGGTATTGAAAACTGACAGGTCTGCATGAATAGACCTCATAGATATCGAAAACTGTCGTCTCTGCACGAATGCTTCTCTCCATGTGTAACATAGAGATACGGCGAGGGGATGAAGTACATTTGCGCGTTGGCAGCGGAGATTACAAACATTCGGGAGCTAGTCAGTGGCCGCAGGCGACCCGCTTCCACATATCGACGGGCCGTCCCACGCGGACTAATCTCGGACTGCGTGGCGAACATCCGAAGGGATGATCGGCCTAGCGTTACAGCTTAGCGCAGTGCTGACAACTTGACAAAGAGAGCTGCGCAGACTGCCGCTGTAGCCTCCGGGCCGGCTGTACTGGCAGCGTATGACGCGCTACTCATCCCGCCCAGGCAGGGCGTGGCAGCTCTTTTAAAGTCTGACTGCGGGCCAATTTCATTTATTTGACAGCATCCCCGCTTAGAGTATGATTACACACACACACACACACACACACACACACACACACATCGGAAACTCTAATTTCTTTATGAAACTGTAACTCGATTTGATTAAAATCCATTTGCGCACAACGCCACTCCATTTTGAAACTGAAACTGCTATCACAACTGATGCTTCAACTATTTTTGCTATGAGGTACAGTGAAGACAAATTAGATTAAAAAAAAGTATTCTTGTTGTAAGTTTATATAATGTGAGAGGTTTATAACCGTAAGTACTAATTGAAACATTATTTTTATTTTTGCTCTGTCTCTTTTTGAAAATGAAGCCTCCCAAAACTTCTGTAAATGCGGTAGGGAAATGATACAAAGTTGTAAAATTTTTACTTATTTTGGCTTTTCATAATCTTGTCGAAAAATCATATCATCTGCTCGTCGTAGCGTACAATAACCAAGACTTTAGACAAACGGCAAAACGTTGGTATTGCAGTAAAGAAAAGACATACTCATGATTTGGAATTTCACGTTGGTATAATAAACTACGAATAATTTCAACAAGTTTTACATAACTAGCCTAACATGTACCCAACAGTTACTTCAGATTAAAAACTGCCACTAACTTGGCGGACACAGCCGCCTGGTATGCACACAGACGTAATAACGGAAATTTACAATTAACGTTTAGCATTTCACGAAAGTTGAAGAGCGATGTTAAGCTTTACGAAACGTCGGAAAACGTGTGAGATAAACCAAATTTTGTCTAGTAGATAAAGTTTTCTATAAAAATTTTGGAAAATGAAGTTTGTAAACAATTAGTTCCAAATTATACTACTTTAAATTACATAATTATTTTAATTGCCAACATTTATGGTATAATTTACCAATAGACATAAGTATCTAGCCTTTTAAAATTTCTTAAATGGCTGAAACACCAACTCTGGGATGAAATCTTCCTATAAAAATAGTAAAAAGTCAGTCATTTGGAAAATGGAAGGTATTTACTATGGTTGCAACGTTTATGAAAACATCTTCTCCAGAAGGAAATATTGACATCTTTATATAATGTGGCAGCTGTGGCAGAGGTACTTCAAAATATAGCTGAAAAGCATACGTCAAATACAAGGAGATGAAGTTTTATATTCGACTGGTGCCTTTCGGTTGTATTTCAACGCACCTGTGCCGCAACATGTAATCCACATGTCAGAATTTCCTTCCGAAAAAGACGCTTTTATAAGCGGCGAAACTATAGTAAGTGGTTTTTAATGAAGCTTCCATTTAGCAACTGAATGGATGTTTAGTATTTGTACAAGAAGATTTATGTAGTGTTTCTACATGTATTTGAAATTACGTAAGTTTTGGAAATGTGACTGAGTTTACACGACAAACTAAGCAGATATTTTGCGTAACTGGTAGTTGAACAGTGATGACATTACCTATATTTGCAAATAACGTAATAATGAGTGACTAACATTAGTAAATGAATAGGGTCACGAGTCTGAGTACTTACGCACGTAAAAAAACATAGCAGTTATGGGTATCGTATACTTCAATTTGTGTTCCTCGGTATATTACATTAGAGGCGTCAGCGACGTCGTAGACAAGGTGCTACGACGCGGAAAAATATTTCCGAATCGCCACAAGGTCCGAGGCCTACATTAGTAAATGAATAGGGTCACGAGTCTGAGTACTTACGCACGTAAAAAAACATAGCAGTTATGGGTATCGTATACTTCAATTTGTGTTCCTCGGTATATTACATTAGAGGCGTCAGCGACGTCGTAGGCAAGGTGCTACGACGCGGAAAAATATTTCCGAATCGCCACAAGGTCCGAGGCCTACTGAGGCCCATGAAAGATTCCGCAGATGCTCCCCACGCTGCACGTATTTACGAACTGCGATGTTACTGCGGTGATATATAGGTTTTAGAAGCCGGGAGACCGATTCACAGTCCCATGCCGGAGCTACAATCGACAGGGGCAACACAGAAAATCAGCAGCAGCCGAACACCACTTGGGCTATGGTCGACCCAACAGTTTCCAAACGTCCACGTATTTGCATGGCAGCCATGAATGCAGCAGCAGAAGATGAGAGAGCATGTTCAAATAATTAAATGTCCTATCGGAATAGGGAAGAGGGTTGTAAGCAGCCTGTGGCTTGCCTGCTGATGTTTGTTTGGCAGGCAGCACCTTGCGGGCTTTCAAAATATAAAATGAATGGTGGCCCTCAACTATGTACCCTCAGACTCTCAGTTGAAATATTAAAAGTTTTGGCTGGTTTCGTTGCCTAGGGGCCAGGGTACGTAGTTGCCGCATTACAAGCCAAATACTTCTGAGACTACAGTATACAATATGACTATACACATGAATCCAATGGTCGAAGGTTCCTATCACTTGGCAATTGCGACTGTAACATAGAAATTTACAAATGAAAAATTGCAATTAAATAATATCTGCAGGTACCGTCTTAACAACTTTAAATGATGAGCACGATACTACACGCACTTTTGAGAATGTGGTATATTTCTGCAAAACACTTATTGGTGTCGATGATCCAACAATTAAATAAAATATACGTTGAATAACAGGGAAACAATAGATTCCTACTTCTCGTAATTAGTTATGAACAACAACATACCTCGCAAGATATTCACTTCTAAACGCACACTATGTCTTCACTGTAGAAACCACGGAATTCTCACAAGTGCACAAGTCGGCACTCCGAAGGATTTCTATCTGCCGCAACAATGCGCAAATCGCTCCACACTCTACAAGTCTCTCCTGCGACCATACGTTTGTCATGCCGTCGCGTCCAGCATCTCTCGTGTCCTGTACGACTGTCCCTCGCGCCACCATGTTCAAAACTCTCCTCTCCATTCACTTCGGTAGTCGCCTGCCTTAGTAACGAGCCCTGTGATTGGCGATAGCGCTCCCATCATGACTTCAAGTCAAGGCACCCACATAAACATAATGAAACACATTCGAAATACTGGATTTACATTTAAATAACTTGAAATTAAATATATATTCCTAAGGCTGGACCATAAACACGCTCTAACATACATTATTAAATACATAAACAAATTAAATAAACATATATCAAAGGCATAGCAAGCAAAAGTAGGGCAGTAGTCTAATGTCTCTGTGCTTTCTAAAGTACAGTAAATAATTGACCAATTTCTTCATGAATAGTATATATCGGATATAAACAGAGACATAGATGAATAAATATATTTATAAGCATGCTGCTAGCTTTTTCTCATGTAACTGTGAAGTACTTAATATGACCTGACGCGATTAGTAGTAATCGGCCACTTTGACCTCCAATAATTCATGTACTATTCAAGTTACATGCCTGTAATTTCTACCAATTTAGGTTTACATTAATAGGTTTCTAAAGACATGTCGATCGACGAAATTGGATGAACCGTTTTGATTTTGGAAATTCGTTTCTGAGTGTACTTGCATAATTTACTTTCAGACTCTAAACTTTAAGCTAATAAAGATAATGAAAATCTTATTACACTATCAGAATCTTCGTGCAGATAATAGCAATGTTCATGTTTCTTTTTGAGGTATCATGATTCATCTGGCTACTATTAATTTCAATACGAACTGTGATATATTTGCCATTATGGTTTCACAAAGTCCGCCATATTTGGCACTCCGGCATACAAGTATCTTTCATCGTCACAGCGTCACCATGGAATTCCCAGCCACGCACTCGGGCTGCACCCCTCTCGCTTCGGCCAATGTCTGGCACCACGTGGTCGGACTGCCGAGCGGCCGCGCCCACTGAGTGACCCGTGCGGCCACACCAACTCTGAATATTTCCACAGCTCGCCCGTCACCTCACAACCTCCACATGACTCGGGTTGATCAGCATAAAGAACCGACCACAAGAGAACTGCCGTGTGGCATCGACGTCTTACTGTAGCCTGGGTATAAACTACGGTCTGCCAGGCACCTGCTAGAGTAGTGCAAGGAACACACATCTACAGAAGGAGTCTTACACAGGCGTCTTACCTTCCTATTGTCCAATGACGTTTAAAACAAAGCATTTCAGTGATTATGTCCGCCCGCTTAGCTGGGTGGTTACGTGCTTGCCTCCCATGCAGTGGGCCCTGGTTCGATTCCCGACCGAGTTGGGGATTTTCTCTGCTCGTGGACTGGGTGCTATGTTGTCATCATCATGTCATCCTCATCACCAGCACGCAAGTAGCCTAGTGTGGCGTCGACTGAAAGAAGACTTGCACTCGGCGGCCGAACTTCCCCAAATGGGGACTCCCGGCCAACAATGCCATATGCTCATTTCATTTCCTTTCAGTGATTATTTCTGAAATTGCTAAACACTCCCTTTGTCAGAAAAAGTTTCAGGATACGTCTTCTTTCGTTTCTGAGCTTGCAGTACTAACAAGGAACAAATGTTGGTTTTATGGTAGCTGGTACGTGAAATGACCTTGGACATGTTTCCACGAAAATATATTCGGTGGCATGGCTGTGCTTACAAACACACTGTTTGGGTTCTTGGCGCATCAATTGTAGTGAGGCAATGGTTGCTGATTTTGAGCAAAGAGTGAACTTTAAGTTCTGCGGTAAGCTAGAGAAAACCGCTAGTGAAACGTGGACAATGATTAAGCAAGCGCATGCAGGAGAGACACTCAAAAAGTCGCGTTTTCGAGTGGCACACAAGATTTCGTGAAGGCAGATATTCAGTGCGACGCATCCCACAGCTGGTCGCCCGTCTACAGCACCTGCCGTTGCAAACGTGGAGCGTGTAAGGCGGTTATTGCAAGAAGACCGTCGTGTAACTGTGTGTGCGACATCAGAAGAATTTAATTTGAATCGTGATGTGTGTCATAAGATTTTACGCGAAAATTGAGGAAAACGGAAACTTAAAGCAAAACTCGTCTCTCGCACATTAACAGACGAACAGATAGAGGAAAGACGAAGAATTTCTGATGGACTGCTGGTTAGAACCAGACGTGATCTCACATTTCTGTCGAAGATTATTGCTGGAGATGAGAGTTGGTGCTACCAGTATGACCGTCACGTGAAGCGTCAAAGTGCTGAATGGTGGAGTTGTGGATCACCAGCCTTGAAAAAAGTCAAATGACAATCTTCGAGAACAAAGACAATGTTGATCGTTTTCTTTGATATTAAAGAATTTGTTTACCATGAATATGTTCCTCCAGGTCAAACAGTGAACCATTCTCTTTACAGCGAAGTCTTGTACGTTTGCGACAAGCAATTCGACGTCCCGCCCTGATTTGTGGCATTTTCAGGACTGGTTCTTACTGCGGGACAACGCAAAACCCCATACTACTTTATCTGTTACCGATTATCTGGCCAGACATTCTGTTATTGCCACCCCACGTCCGCCTTATCCGCCTGATCTCCTGCCTTGCGATTTTTTCTTGTTTCCGAGGGTGAAAAGACGACTGAAAAGATATCGCAGACATCCAACGGGCTGTGACAAATGACCTTACAAGCATCGTGGTTGAAAATTTCCCTGCATGCTTCCAAGACCTCCAGATAGGTTGGCAGCTGTGTATAGATAGCCAACGGGACAACTTCGATAGAAGCTAGCGAATTTTCTGTCCTGGAATTTTCCTGACAAAGGGAGTGCTTTTAAGTGATTATGTGAAAGTTTAACCTTAATTACATTGTTGTTGTTGTGGTCTTCAGTCCTGAGACTGGTTTGATGCAGCTCTCCATGCTACTCTATCCTGTGCAAGCTTCTTCATCTCCCAGTACCTACTGCAACCTACATCCTTCTGAATTTGCTTGGTGTATTCATCTCTTGGTCTCCCTCTACGATTTTTACCCTCCACGCCGCCCTCCAATACTAAATTGGTGATCCCTTGATGCCTCAGAACATGTCCTACCAACCGATCCCTTCTTCTAGTCAAGTTGTACCACAAACTTCTCTTCTCCCCAATCCTGTTCAACACCTCCTCATTAGTTATGTGATCTACCCATCTAATCTTCAGCATTCTTCTGTAGCACCACATTTCGAAAGCTTCTATTATCTTCTTGTCTAAACTATTTATCGTCCATGTTTCACTTCCATACATGGCTACACTCAATCATGTTGGCAGAAGTTGTGCACACAGTATTTTTTATAAAATTAATTACATTATTTGTATATAATTTTATAAAAAATACTGTGTACACAACTTCTGCCAACATGATTATGGATTAACATACCCACACTCAACAATTTCAGGTATGTTGTGGACCCCAGAAACCACTAAAAAGGAGATTACCTTTTGCAACTTTCCGTTCGTATCTTGAGTGTCGTTCATTTCAGTATCTAGCATTTTGTTGAGGAGCTCCACCAGCGCCATCTTTGTTAAACTGATACCACATCACGCTTCTCAATTTTTATGCTATTGAATTGTCGCATCAAGGATATTGTTCCACAATTTTATTTTTGCATATGCCCTGTTCATAAATTTGTGTGCTCCTTCGTATCTGATGTCATACTGTTTACCACATTCTTACAGCAACACGCTGACAAGTAGAAACACTACGACCACTGGCCAACGGGAAATGAATTTCGCCTGGATGCACTGTGCGTTAGAGCCGTGCACGTGCGTAGCTTCTCTGCGTGTCCCGCAGGCGGCTGCGGTGTGCGAGTGAGATAGCGAACACGCTTCGCAACGGTTGGCGGAAATTGTCGTAGATCCCCGATGCTATTTCGCCTGACAACCCAGTGTGCGCATATTTTGTGATGAGGAAAGCATATAAGCGGACCAGGTTCGAATGGGAATCACTCTAGCTACGATACGGACCGCAGCTGGGGAAGTCCACTGACGTAAGCGACATTGACAAAGGGCTGATTGTTATGATCTGTGAACGAGCATCTCTGACGCGGCGAAGCGTCGTCTGTTCGAGTGCTAGTGTTGCGAGCATCTCTGGAAAGAGGTTGTATGTCGGTGAAACCACTTGTAGATGACAAGAGACTGGATATCCACGCTTCGTCACATGATGTGAAGTCGAAGGCTTGCCCGCTCCGTAGAGCAATACATGGGACGGAGACTTGTGGCAGATCTGACGAGTGACGACGGAGTATAGCACTGGTGCAGACATAACTGTTTCAGAGCACACCGTCCACATTGCTCAAGACGGGGCTCCATACAGGCGATCTCTAAGTGTTCTGCAGTTAAATCTTCAGCTACATACATACTAAATACATACATACAGACCCTGCAAGCCAACGTACCCTGTTGGCGGTGGGTACCGTCTACCACTGCTAGTCATTCCCTTTCCCGAACCACCTTCTTATGTCTTATCTTCGTGCTCCTTACATGAAATTTATATTGGTGGCAGTAGAATCGTTCTATAGTGCATATCCGAAACACTTGAGCAATACTAAAGAATAGGTCAAACCAGTGTCCTATATGCGGTCTCCTTTACAGATTTCCCAAAATTATCCCAATAAACCGAAGTCGACCACTCGCCTTCCGTGCCACAAACCTCACAAGCTCGTTCCATTTCATATCCCTTTTCGACAGGACGGTGTACTGCTAATGATGTATCCGAATATCACGGGTTTGTTTTTCTTATTCATCAACATTTACATACACTTTTCTACATTTAGACCAAGCTGCCATTCCTCACACCAAGTAGAAATTTCGTCTGAGTCATCCTGTATCATCCTAAAATCGCTCATCTACAACAACTTCCCATACACCAACACATCATCAGTAAACAACCGGAGATTGCTGCCCATCCTGTCCGACAGATGGAAATGAGCGTTTGGCATTGTTGGCTGGGAGGCTTCATCTGGGGAAGTTCGATCGCCGAGTGCAAGTCTTATTTCAGTCGACGCCACATTGGGCGGCTTGCGTGCCGGTGATGACGATGAAATGATGAGGACAACACAACACCTAGTCCACGAGCGGAGAAAATCTCCAACCCAGCCGGGAATCGATCCCGGACTCGCTGCGTGGGAGGCAAGCACGTAACCACCGAGCTAAGAAGGCTGTCAGACAGATCATTTACTAATACAGAAAACAGTGGCGGCCCTATCAAATTTTCTTGGCGCACTATTACGGCACCCTTTTCTCTGATGAACACTCACACTCAAGGACGACGTACAGGGATCTAATACTTTAGAAATCCTTCGAGCCACTTATACGCTAGTATCTTCGTTAACAGTCTGCACTGGGACATCGTGTCAAATAACGTTCGGAAATCTGGAAATATGGACTCTGCCTATTTCTCTTCATTCGTAGTTCGCAGTGTATATAGTTTTCAGTTGTTTGCCCTGCGTGTTTAGAAGAAGTTAATCAGCCATGAAGATGTGAAACATATTGTTATATTTATCAGCCAGTCCGCTACCGATAGGTGAAGATCTGCGAACGTGCTCGAGGTTGCGCTAACCCAGCGCCGCGCTAGCTTGCGGCCGAGCCGCTTGAGTCGGGTTGAATGATCGCAAACGGGACGGCTGAGTGAGCAGTCACTCACTGTGTTTACATGGGGCTGCCAAAACCGGATTTAGTAAATCGATTTCCCAATACCGCTTCTGGTTGGCCACGTAAACACTCCAAAATCGTTTCTGGAAATACAGTTCTAGCTGCCGGTTTTCCACTTCCACAATCAATTTTCGCCCCCATGTTAACCCACAGCCGTCTGATAGGAGCGCCACTGTTTTCTGTATTCGTAAATGATCTGGCTGACAGCCTACTTAGCTTGGGTTGTCATGTTACGTCTTGATTGTCAAAATATTCAGCTAATATGTGTAGAATGATTATTGTGCAGTGAAGGAGAAGTAGAAATTTAGACTTAGTGCTAATCTGTCTAGCTGTAATATTTTAGTGAAGAAAAATAGCGATTGTGTTGACAAAATCAGAAACCGAGACAACTGGTTTCCAGACGCCATATTTGACTGGGCTAGCAAATCCGCTAAAGGTTTCAACATGTAAACACTACAGTGCAAATCGTCTTTCCTCTTCCGGAACGTGTCTCGCATGTAAACGTAGCGTCCGAGTGTCCCACCAGTGGCAGATTGTGGATGATTCCCCACACATGACTTATGGACTTCTGTAGCAAGAACAAACAATACTTCAGTGCACGAAATGGTGAGCGTTATGTTTCCATGTAAACCGTTTTGGGTTTGAGCGGGGACAAGTGGCTCACTTATTTGCTTGATGTTACGGTGCGTGACTATGCAGTGAAATTTTGTATACCTAGTGGGAACAAGGCGCTCGCATGCTTAGCAATTTTGTCTATGTTTCATTATTTGGTTTGATTAGCTACAGTGTTTCAAATCGTTCGTTTGCTGGCCAATTTATCCCAGTAGCGTTAACTTTGCTGTAGCCGTCACTTAAGGCGATGAGAATTAAATTTGTCCTCCTGATTGTGTTTTGAAGTAAGTCTTACCGAACGATTCTTCATAGGCTACAAACTTTGATTGGTTTGGATCGCCTGATTATTGTGAGACACGAATAACAGCTAATAGGTTTTGTTTCTTTATACTTAGTTTTTTAAGCTCTGTTTCAAAGAAAGATTGCTCAGGATTTTCCTGTTTGAAGAATTTTAAATTTATCTTAAAAGACTCGGCACTTTTTCCCAATAGTTCCTTTAGTTAAGATTGTATTGTTCACTAACTGACTGGTAAGTTTTTTGAATCGTAACTATTTTTTCTTCTACGACAAGGTTGTCCGAGTAAGTTTTACTCCTTTAAAAGGAGTGAAGTGCGGCCTTGTCGACCGCATCATCTGTTAGTGCTATACCCTGTAATGATTTCTCCTGAGCCTTCTATTTGTCAGTGCGTTTGTGAAGGTTGCTGTCAGAATGGCTGTAAGGGCTTTTCTAGTGTGAACTGGCAATTTTAGAACTTCAAAGTAACTTACTGCACCAGTCGCTCACAGTCAACAAGTGGAAACAACAGCCAAGAACGGGGGCGGGGACTCTAAAATTGCCCGTTCACACTAAGAAAGCGCTTACAGTCATTCTGACAGCAGACTTCACAAACGCACTGACAAATAGAAGGCTCAGGAGAAATCATTACAGGGTATAGCACTGACAGATGATGCGGTCGACAAGGCGTCTTTCGATAACCGTTCTCATGCAGCATGTTTCAAAAAGTAAGGTGAGATCTTGGTTTGCAATTCGCACCTTGTCGTTTTTTTTTTTTTTTTTTTTTTTTTTTTTTTTTTTTTTTTTTTTTGCTGTTTTCAATCGATATTGAGTCTTTACGTCTGTCTATTGAAACTTAACGTCCGTTGATTAGCTAGGCACTTAATATTCGATGCACATCGTAGAGTATTGGTTCCTCGTTAGTTCACACACACACACACACACACACACACACACACACAAACACATACTGTAACGGAACCTATTAAAGGCTTTACTTTACCGAAGTATGCGATACCCTCCAAATTCAACCAGTTTAACGAGTATTTATGATTATAGAAAAGTTATTGTGTATGTTAACAATGATTGCATAACATGTCTCCATGCATCACTGATGCAGCAAATGTCATCATGTAAAAATACTAACTTCATCTTAAATAATTAACATGAAGTACGAAAAATAGTGACCAACTGACGTATTTTGGATCTCCTTAAATAAAAATCACCCAGTGAAACCTATTTGTTCGCTAGGAGCGTTTTCACTCAGTATTCACGTAAACACTCCTATTTTAGACAAAAATCAATGTAATTCTTAATAATTCATGTTATTTACTTATTTATGCAAATTAGAGAAGTCACCTGACAAGCTTCTAAAAAACGGCCTTTTTGTAACAAAGAATTATTCTGTCAGGTCAACAAATCTGTCTGTCATTTTAATAACCTGTTAAATTATGTCACTTGATGTAAATTAATAACTATTCTGCACAAATTACGATAACAGATGTACATGTGACTTATAAACTATATCTCTTTTTAGTAGTTCTTTGACAAGGTTATAAATACAAGCAGCAAGAAGGGTCGGGGGCGCAGTCGGAATGTCACTTTGGTAAAGTGTGTTTGTGTGTTATTGTTCGAGGTGGATAAACAATGCAAAGAACATGTAAAAGAAGTACTACTTTGTGTTGTGTCATTGTCTTTGATGGACAGTGGAATTAAGATGGCCACCAGAGTAATAAATATTTGAAATTTAAATATTCGTTGGTTTCGCTCGTTATTTATCATCGAAAGCACATCAAAAACACGGGACCTCATCTTTCTACCCCTAGACAACCAGATTTAGAGCCAGCACCAGCATCGAGACACAGCAGCGATCCAGCAAGCACAGCGATTACTACAATGCATTTTAATGGCGCCAACCTAACATCAATTGCTAACAAGCTCCGTAAATGGGAGTGAAATAGTGCGATTATAGCAATATCTACGACTACGCGACCATTACAACACACACACACACACACACACACACACACACACACACACACACACACACACAAACCGTGGGGGTGTTGACTACATCACTCCCTCGTTTACTTAAATGTTTCCAGAATTATTTAATGCATCTAGAACTTTTCTTTTTCGGTTTTTTCTTATGTTGTGGCTCTGTAGGCCAAATGTTCCACCCACGAGCAATTGTACTATTTCCTGTATCAACGGTTACGGTTTGAATCGTAATAATCACACAATAAACTAAAGCCTCTACGATTTACTTTCATTCGCGTATCACTGATGAATTCATATTTAAAGATACGACTCTTTACTTGAGTTTGTAGACTTTTCCGATCGACACCTGCAACCTAAAGACTTTTCGTGGGCAAACACATCACGTGGTGAAGCCACCATGACTACCCTTTCCTGTGCCAGAAACAAAGAGAGAGAGTGATATAAAATTAATCCGCAAAATACGACTACAGATTCACATTGTTGGCAAGATGACAAGTTGACTGATACTGGCCACGGACCTATCAATCGACTAATTAAAAAGTTCGTCAGTTAAATCGTTCATTTAGTGCAGGGCTTCACAACATACGTGCTCGCGGAGCAAGCTGTGAGCAGCAAGGCGCCAGCACGGAGCAGCGCGAGCACGCTACCCCCACTACCGGACCAGAGCGGAGAGTGGGGAGAGTCACGTGGGGCACACAACAGCTGCCGCCAGTCAATGTAAATCCGCGGCCACCTGCATGGATATCACTCACGAATTATTACTGTGACAAATGAAACAAATAAAGGAGAATGTACATGTGCCACATAATTTTATTACATTGGTGTATGTCTCTACACTCGTATTAATTTGTGAACTGTTACACAATAAAAGGTGTCACTGAAGTGTGGGAGCCGGCCGGTGTGGCCGTGCGGTTAAAGGCGCTTCAGTCCGGAACTGCGTGACCGCTACGGTCGCAGGTTCGAATCCTGCCTCGGGCATGGATGTGTGTGCTGTCCTTAGGTTAGTTAGGTTTAATTAGTTCTAAGTTCTAGGCGACTGATGACCTCAGAAGTTAAGTCGCATAGTGCTCAGAGCCATTTGAACCATTTGAAGTGTGGGATTCTCTGTTCTCTTGTACTTTTTGCCCTTTACAATTGCGTCTATGTTCAGAGTAATTGTTCTTTTGCATCGTAGGCGCAGCGTGCAGTTTAAATTTCGATCAGACAATGCGTTTCTCAGGCGCGTCTTGTTACATTTCATTGCAGAGAACAGTTATTCACAAACATACATGGAACCGACCATTGATACTATTGTAGCCGCCAGTTTGTGCAAATGAGGAAATCTATCCTGAGGGAAGTGTCTGTAAAATTCCAAAATGTTTTTCTTGTTCTGAAATTTGTCTCTGTATTCTCTGTTACACTGCAGGTCAATAATTTCTATTCTAGTTGCAGCTCAGGACGAATCTCTTCAATATTCGCTGAATATGGAGAGGAGAACAGATCAGAATCACTGTCTAGTGCTGTCAGATCTTGAAAGCGTTGATCAAATTCTTCCTTAAGGGCAACTAAACTATGTGAATAACGTTCTTTGTGAACATCTTGCATGGATGATAATTTAGGAAAATGAGCTAGATTTCCTGTTTCCAGCTGACTCACCCAAAGTGTCAATTTCATTTTAAAAGCTCGTATTCGATCTATGAAATGAGTAATTAGATCTTTACCTTGTAGTGAAATGTTCAAAGCATTCAGATGGCTAGTTAAATCTGCTAAGAACGCGAGATCACATTTCCACGAAGGTTCTTTCAATTCAGGAACACACATGTTATTTATTTCCATGAACATATTTATCTCACCTAATAAGCAAAAATTCGATTTAATAATTCGCCACGACTAAGCCAGCGGACCTCACTGTAATAAGGCAGGCTACCATACTGGCTTTCTACATCCTCAAGAAAGCTTTCAAATTGTCTGTGTTGTAGCCCATGCTTCCTTATATGATTGGTTGTACGAACAACAACACTCATCACATTTTTTAGAGTGATGCTCTTTGCACATAAGTTTTCCTGGTGGATCACACAGTGAACGCCCCTTATTTCATTCGTCACGGTCAGTTTTTGCATTTTTCTCCTTCAACAGCGCAACGAAACCTAATTTTTTCCCTGTCATCGCTGGTGCACTGTGTGTAGACACTGAAACTAAAGAATTCCACGACAATCCTATATTTTCAACACTTTCTTCAACACTACTTAAAATATCACCTCCAGTTGTAGTGTTCTTCATGGCTACTACATCGAGGAGCTCCTTCCTCACCTGAAGATCTCTATTAACACTTCTAATGAATATGTAAAGCTGCGCTGTTCCAGTGATATCAACACTTTCGTCCAGAGCTAGAGAATACGCCATAAAATCTTTATAGATGTGGCTCTGGACGTCGTCTGCCATGTCCTGTATGTGACGCATAATGGTCATGTCAGATAATGGCACAATCCGAAACTGTTCATCTTGAGATGGACACAAATGTTCCGCTGCAACTACCAAACATCTTTTATTAAGTCGCCATCAGTGAAGGGGCGCAGGGATTTTTCTAAAAACAAAGCAATTTTGTAGCTCACTCTGCGAGCTGCCTCAGTTGATTTTTCTTCGTCATCCAGATCTTCTTCGGATAGGTTCCTTTTAAGTTTAATAACTTCCTGTGCACGATCTGGTCCATCACATTTTCCACTTCCGTAGTCTTTCACGCGGTACGACATATAATGTCGCTGAAAATTAGATTTCCTAAAAGAATTCAGCGTTTTGTGACATACTAAACATTTTGCAACACCATCTTTTTCTGTAAACAGATACAATTCCTCCCAATGGGGGGTGAACTGCGAAAGCATGGTTGGGGTTACGCAACGGCGACTTGACATGATTCTTAACCAGCGAAGTGACTGTTAGAGCTGATCGTAGTACTTTTAACGTTACACAGTCGGCGCGAATTCAATAGGCACGCTGCGGTCCTATTCATACGTGCGCGCACATTTCCCCTCCCTCCCCTCTCTCACTACTCCGCGACCTTGCACCTGCTCGTGAGCACGTGCCTGAGCAGACGCGAGTACTCGCGCTCAAAACCGGCCAGTTGTTAAGCCCTGATTTAGTGTATCAAAGCTTACTTCCTCCGACCAACGAACCACGCCGACGTCGTGTCTGCAAGGCTGACTATCAGCTAAACGTTATTCCAGTTCGCCATTTAATCAATATATCAATATTAAAATCCCTCAAGATGCCGGGTTGTCTTAAAATTTTGAAGTCGTTCATGCATAAATGATCAGCGGGCAAGCGGCCGCATGCTGGCACTAATGCTTCGAATCTGGCGCCCAGGCAGGCCTGGAAACCTAACAAACTAATCTTCAAAAGATCTAGCTGCGCCTCCAATCTGGGACGCAAGAACTGTTAGCAACTCCGCCGGGAGTCATGTTGGCTATGTTGCCTTTTCGCCTATTGCGGAAATGCGTTGTGAAGAGGTGGCCACGTTAACACATGTCTCCCACTCGTGTCGAACGCGGATGCTTGAAGATGCTAGACATTTCACACTTTTAGAAGCTGTAACGCAAAATTCGCAGCTGTCTTATTTCAACACTGACTTTTCATCACCGTAGGAGCAATCCCGTGTAAAACAATACTGATATCAAGTAGCAGGATATTCGAGCAAAAGCTGGCGGCAGCTACGGTGGTTGCTCACATGCCACCCTTGTTTTTGCTTTCTCACCTCAGTTCCTATGGTTTACTTTTTCAATGCTCGAGGTAGAATTCTCGTAACCTCTCTCTCTCTCTCTCTCTCTCTCTATGGATTATATCTCGATTATTACTTCATTGAACTTCTTATGTGTTCTTCTTGTACATTATCTGGCCTGGAGCACGATGTCATCTCACCGTGCGTGCCGGTATTTTTAAAAAGTCCATAGTAACTTTTGTTAACAAATGTACCTCAGTTTGTCCTCTCCTTCGGTTACAATATATTTTCATGTTAACGTCTAAAAAAGCTTCCAACTGAGTGTAGCTTTCCCATGTTCTCGTTTTTCTAATTCCATTTAAGTTTAGACGACTAACCTGCCTGTGAGCAGCAGAAGAATCCAGCAGCCCACGTGGTCAAATGACAGAAGGTCAAAAAAAAAAAATGGCTCTGAGCACTATGGGACTTAACATCTAAGGTCATCAGACCCCTAGAACTTAGAAGTACTTAAACCTAACTAACCTAAGGACATCACACACATCCATGCCCGAGGCAGGATTCGAACCTGCGACATTAGCGGTCGCGCGGTTCCAGACTGAAGCGCCTAGAACCGCTCGGCCACTCCGGCCGGCGCTGACAGAAGATCAGCAGGTGAGTTACTATCTCTTTGCCTGATAGGGAAAAGGTGAGAGGTCATATGTCAGTCTTTAATTTTAATCGCTGCAGATGCGTCGACTGCTGTGATCAGAGTAACGCTGCGTTACGCCTAAGTCATTAACAATTGTCCAGTCGCTACTCTGAACTGTTCCATACCATGCCTTCTGCGGGTATGTTAGTCAATGCAAACAGTAGTTACAGTAAACGTTTCTCAGAAATGCAATCAGCAGAAACATTTTATAATTCTTGGCATGCTATACAGCTTGAACGGTGGTTGACGGTGTAGAGAATCCGAGACTGCTTGTTGTTTATAAGATAATGTCCTACGTGGTTATTGTAGGACTTTATACATTTTTACTAATGTCATGTTCTGTTTGAAAAAGTTATGCTCACTGCAGACAATTTATCTATGAAGTGGACCAGTTACATGTTTTCCGAGTCAGATTATATAACTTCCAGAAGTAACTTTGATGTTAAAAAATTCTCTCCAATATTCATTTATGCCCCTGATTCTTTCCGTTGCGTAAAGTTAGCACGACCTACTCCTTATACGCTTTTGTAACATGGTCAGGCTGCGTTACAATGTGCAATGTGCCACATTAATGTGACCATCGCCTATGATCGACGTCAACGTGTAATAACAGATATCAGGTGGCTGCACTAGCGGCGGAGGGTGTATAAAGTGTTTCGGACTGGGGGGGGGGGGGGGGGGGAGGTGAGGGTGTGGCGACGCGGAAAAGAATGCAGCTGCAGGAATAAAATCTTCTCGGTTTTCAAGCCGTGTCATTTCGAATAAAATTCTCGAGTGGCTTGGAAACAGAGGAGATTTTTGTAAATTATAGATTCCAGCAATCAGTCGTCCTTTTCAAATTTTATTATGCGGATCTAGATTTCGGCTAGAAGCTGGCCATTTTCAGTGCTAAGAACACAAGTAGTGTATACTGGCAAATAGACGTACAACTGCACAGCAATCGACAGTCCAGATGAAACAAGGGGCTACTAAAAGTTCTTCCTCAGCTACTAATCAGCGAAGGTTGCTGATTATGGGCTTGCGCAGCATGTGCCTGATTCATGCACCGATGCTAACTGCCATTTACCGGCGATGAAGGCTGGAAATCGCAAGCCAGTATCGCAAGTGCATTTTTTGGGCGAATCACGTTTTGTGCACCATCGGACAGATGGCCGTTGGCGTATGCTGCCTGGAACGTCTGGAAGTAAACACCCTGCAACAATCAGTGGGGTCCAGGCTAGAGGAGGGCTCGGAGGAATGTTTTCATGGCGTTACCTGGGCGATCTCGTCATTCTGGAAAGCACAACGGATCAATAACAGTAATTAATTTATCAGCTTTTCCAGTCTGGTTTGAGCATATCAGACAACGGATAAATAGTAGCAGGTAATGATAATAGTATGTGATCATAGTGCCGGCCGGGGTGGCCGAGCGGTTCTAGGCGCTACAGTCTGGAACCGCGCGACTGCTAAGGTCGCAGGTTCGAATCCTGCCTCGTGCATGGATGTGTGTGATGTCCTTAGGTTAGTTAGGTTTCAGTAGTTCTAAGTTCTAGGGGACTGATGACCTCAGAAGCTAAGTCCCATAGTTCTCAGAGCCATTTAATCCATTTTTGATCAGAGTATAAACTTTTAATGGTGCTTAATACAAACTTTGTGCGCTTGACATTGGCTTTTTGCGTAAAGTTCTTTCATTGTAAGTTTAACCGTGAGTGACTCTTCTGAAAATATTTCTTTATCGAACTTCGTGTACTGAATAATTGCAAAGCACTGGACCATTCATAGGATTTGTAGCACGGAACCCTTAGCCATGCCAAGACGCCATTTAATAGGAACAATAGCTTGCAACATCTATGAAACACAAGTTTAAATAATATCACTGTATTCACAAAATATTATACTAAATTAAATTACATGGACACTTACATCAATTCTGTTGGTGTGTGCAGCCATGAGTACGCCAAGTGAGATTGGGTCTCAATAAAATAGTAATAATGGCGGTGTGTCCATTATTTTCTGCAGCGATGGGAGATATGCGTCCGATCTGGACCGCTACACCAACAAAAAAGGTGCCGTCTTCTCAGCAAGACAATTGAACAGCGTAATTATTCTAATGTTTCAGCGGTTGCACGCTACAACCGATACAGCCGCTTATACTAATTAATATCTTAAGTAATTCTTCATTTATATTCACAATTTGCATCTGCATTTTTGCAATATATCAACGCCCATCCTGCAAATGTGCCTTTAAAAGTATGCGTCTTCCCTTGGGAACCATGTCCACCTCTACATGCAGTGTATTGTCCTCGGCACGGTGGAACCCATCCGCAGGACAATACACCGTGTCACACAGCTCTGAGTGTACGAGCTTACCGTAATCTCATGGCGCCAAATTCCGCGGATTTAAACCCGATCGAAAATCTATAGGACGACCTCGATTGAGCTGTTTCCTTCATGGATTCCCATCAAAGAAACTTAGCACAGCTGGCCATAACACTGAAATCGGCGTGACTCCACGTCCCTGTCGCTACCTTCCAGAACCTCAATGACTTTCTTCCTGCATGACCGCGCTCTCGACAGGTGGTCACAATAAGGTGACTACACTGTGTAAATTATTTCTTGGGTAAAAATCTTTATATAGAGAGGCCCAATATTCAGTACTCTTTTCCTGAAGATATATTTTCATGAACCGTACTCGCAACAGTGGGAGAATAAATTTGGGAAGGTGTCGTCGTTGAGTGACTATAGGAGGATACAAGATAACTTGGACAGGATTTGTGATTGGTGTAAAGAATGGCAGCTAACTCTAAATATAAATAAATGTAAATTAATCCAGATAAATAGGAAAAAGAATCCTGTAATGTTTGAATACTCCATTAGTAGTGTAGCGCTTGACACAGTCACGTCGATTAAATATTTGGGCGTAACATTGCAGAGCGATATGAAGTGGGACAAGCATGTAATGGCAGTTGTGGGGAATGCGCATAGTTGTCTTCGGTTCATTGGTAGAATTTTGGGAAGATGTGGTTCATCTGTAAAGGAGACCGCTTATAAAACACTAATACGACCTATTCTTGAGTATTGCTCGAGCGTTTTGGATCCCTATCAGGTCGGATTAGGGAGGACATAGAAGCAATTCAGAGGCGGGCTGCTAGGTAGGTTTGATCATCACGCGAGTGTTACGGAAATGCTTCAGGAACTCGGGTGGGAGTCTCTAGAGGAAAGGAGGCGTTCTTTTCGTCAATCGCTACTGAGGAAATTTAGAGAACCAGCATTTGAAACTGACTGCAGTACAATTTTACTGCCGCCAACTTACATTTCGCAGAAAGACCGCAAAGATAAGAGAGATTAGGGCTCGTACACAGCTATATAGGCAGTCATTTTTCCTTCGTTCTGCTTGGGAGTGGAACAGGGAGAGAAGAGGCTAGTTGTGGTGTGAGGTACCCTCCGCCACGTACCGTATGGTGGATTGCGGAGTATGTATGCAGATGTAGATATAGATGTAAATTGGGTCGCTTACAGATATTGGTACAAGATCCCTCCAAACCGAAAATAAAATTATATATATATGCGACGATCGATTTATGGTAGTGCATATCTTCTGTTGCAATATAACATTATGGTAATGAAATCTTTTACGTTTATTTTACGATCTCCTTGTCCGTTCATGAGGGGCCAAGTGATTTTGTCTGGTCGCCGGATAATCCTCTGTCATACGGCATCGTGGAGATGCTACATGGAAGAGCGTGTGTTCAGCACACCGCTCTCCCGTGCATGTTGCCGGCATACTGGACGTTGGAGCTGCTGCTTCCCATCCATCTGAATCCTCAGTTGGCATCATTAGGCTGAGTGCACCCCGCACCAGTTCTCCCAGCAAACTAAATACTTTGCAGTACCAGGAATAGAACCCAGGTCCTCTGCACTGTACTCATCTACGCTGACTACTAATATATGGTGGTGGGTCGTCCTTTGTGTTTGATGATGATGATGATGATGTCCCATACTTTGAGGAGCGTAGGGGACGATGCGGGAGATCCGCACCGCTGACTAGGCAAGGTCCTAGCGGAGGTGGTTTGCCATTGCATTCCTCCGATCGTAATGGGGATGAATGATGATGAAGAAGACGACACAACAACACCCAGTCATCTCGAGGCAGGGAAAATCTCTGACCCCGCCGGGAATTGAACCCGGGACCTCCGTGCGCGGGAAGCGAGAGCGCTACCGCAAGACCGCGAGCTGCGGGCCGTTTGTGCTTACCCTTGCGTAAATAAGGTATCTGATGATCTCGTTTTCAGAGTATAGAGAACTTGCAACGGAAATAAACATTCGGAAAGCGAAGCGCGGTGCTGCGGAAATCAAGTGGCTGTGCTGCACTTCGGCATTTCCAGAAGCAAAGCGCGCTGCGTGTTCTGTGGATTGGACGCGCTTTGCTGATGCGGTCGGCCGGACGAGTCCTGTCTCCACTTGCCCTGCGGAAGAGCTCTCCCTTTCGCGAATTTGCGCCGTCCCAATTAATCATCGACCAGGCCAGGCTGCTCGTAGAAAGGAGCCATTAAATAAACTGAGTGCGGAGGCGCGCTTTAATCTTCGGGAAGAGGCGTAGGAGAAGACCTCCCCCGGCGACGAGCCGAGAGATGGCGCTGCAACGCGCAGACGCAGAGCCTTCCAGCCACTCTCACATGCTGGCCGGCGCCAGCTCCTGCACGCTGCCCGCTCTGCCCTCACGGTGACCGCCGGCCAGCACACAGGACTAGAGGGCGTGGCCTTTCGAGTGCTATTCGATCCTCATCGGCATTATTTTGATAAAAGAAGACTATCTAGTTATATCTTTTATCAAAGATCTGTTAAGGGCTCTGTCGCATAAGGAACATTGTATCACGCTGCAGTAAGCTAAAACTCACTTTGCATTTGTAACGTGACACATCGTGTTACGGACACTCCCAAGAACGACACGCGCAGTGACGAGCGAGTAGGAGGCCTGCAAGACCAGAAACAAAGAATGAGTTAAGTAATTAATAATCGGGTGACAGATTCGGGATCGTTTGACGAGGAACAACCACTGCTTTATCTATAATTTGCATATGAGTTTTATTTCAAAGCATTTAAGATTCAACTGCAGATTAAAGTAGAAAAAAACTACAAAAACGAAAGAATACTTGCAGTAATATCTGTCCACATACAGAAAATTGAAATTTGTAAACAGATCTCGACTGCCGTCATTTCGAGAGGAATTAATAAACTGTTCAAAATGCTGGTGGCTATTACGAGGGTGAGTCAAACGAAAACCTTAAATATTTTTTTAAATATTATTTATTGTGCAAAAGTGGTACAAAGCTGTATCACTTTTCAACATAATCTCCCTCACGCTCAATGCATGTGCTCCAGCGCTTACAAAGTGCATAAATTCCTTTAGAAAAAAATTATTTTGGTAGTCCTCGCAAACACTCAAGCACCGCGTGGCATACCTCTTCATCAGAACGGAACTTCTTTCCTCCCATTGCGTCTTTCAGTGGTCCAAACATATAGAAATCACTTGGGGAAAGATCTGGTGAGTATGGTGGATGACGAAGACACTCAAAATGCAGGTCTGTGATTGTTGCAATTGCTGTACGGGCAGTGTGGGGCCTTGCATTGTCATGTTGCAAAAGGACACCTGCTGACAGCAATCCACGTCACTTTGATTTGATTGCAGGCCGTAGATAATTTTTGGGAGATCTGTGTATGATGGACTGATAACAGTGATCCTTCTAGGCATGTAATGCTCCAAAATGACGCCTTTTTCGTCCCAAAAGAGAGTCAGCATCACCTTCGCTGCAGATGGTTCTCTTCGAAACTTCTTTGGTTTTGGTGATGAGGAATGGCGCCATTCATGCTCGCTCTCTTCGTTTCCGGTTGGTGGAAGTGAACCCAGGTTTCGTCTGCAGCAACGATTCTTGCAAGAAAGCCATCAACCTCGTTCAAAGCGCCGAAGAAGTTCTTCACAAACATCAACACGTCGTTCTCTCATTTCAGGAGTCAGCTGCCGTGGCACCCATCTTGCAGACACTTTGTGAAACTGGAGCACATCATGCATAAAGTGGTGTGCTGACCATGAATAATCTGTAAACATGCTGCAATGTCATTCAGTGTCACTCGATGGGTTTCCTTCACTATGGCTTCAACTGCTGCAATGTTCTGTGGAGCCACAACTCGTTGTGCCTGACCTGGACGAGGAGCATCTTCCACTGAAGTCACACCATTTGCGAACTTCCTACTCCATTCGTAGACTTGCTACTGTGACAAACGTGCATCACCGTACTGAACCTTCATTCGTCGATGAATTTCAATAGGTTTCACACCTTCACTACGCAAAAGCCGAATAACAGAACGCTGTTCTGCCCTGGTGTAAGTCGCAAGTGGGGCGGCCATCTTTATACTGATACTGCGACGCTATGTGTGCATCTGCATTATGCTGCCACCTACAGGCCATTTTGAACGCTGTTTGTAGTACGCTTACCAATTTACAGGATAACGTAGCGAAATTTCGATTTGTTATTACAAATTTAAGGTTTTCATTTGACCCACCCTCGTAATTCTCTACATACAGAGGAATCGAAATTTCTTCAAAATGCTGGCGGCTATTAAAAAGATTCGAGTTTAAACGGAGCGTCTTCTTCGTCGCACAAACACAGAACATCTCGCCGTCCCAACTGCCGAGGGTGCGCCAGGTTAAGAAACTTCTGGGCCAAAAAGGAAGCGGCCAAGTCTATGGCTCGGCAGATGACAGCTACGCGCTTGACCACCCAGAAAGTTGCCTCCGGAACTACTTTTTTCTGCAGTAGACCCACTAGTGTGAGGTGACGACCAGCATACAAAAACACTGAGTATCGCCACTCCCTCTCATTCTGAAAGGTCCACTACCTGTCGTCTCGCCCGCGACTGCCTATTGTCCATACGAGCACCAATTGTTCATACGTATGCTCTGCATGCTACGTTCAAGGTTAACGACTCGTGACTTCGGGCACAGTTTATTATTGTCGCTCGGATTCGATCGCCGTAACGGTCGTTTGGCGATCGCAAGTATTTCTCGATACTACGTGTGAGAAGCAGCGTCAGCCATATGGTAAGGTTCACCGAATTTTGCCACCCCTTTCCCTTTTGTTGCCGAAATCTAGTTCTTGTGGTTCAGTATTCTCACTCCGAAGGGTTCTCCGTTAAATTTGTGTAACTATAGGTGAATGCTATTTCTATATACCATTCTGTGAATGTGTCTATGACAGTGGAGGCTGTCCTCTGTTAAAGGTGCATTGTTCTCTGCTAATTTCGGAACATATCTCTTTGTGCAAGTTTCCATAATAAATCTTTTATTTTTATTGCGGTTTCTACCACCTTCCCCCAGTATCCACCGAAATCAGTGGCCCACTGCAAGTAAGGTTGTAGTCCATGTCTTCCTAATTGTCTCACACAGAGTAGAACAATAACATGAGACCCCGATGGCATTTCACTGTTTGTCTCGCGTCCTAACTGGGGTAATCTCTTTTCATTCAGGCCGTTTGTCACACGAAATCTGTAGCAGTTGTAATGAGACAGCCTCCTCTAACATTACCTTTTTTTTTTTTTAATAGAAATAACCTATACCACGTTGTATCGATTCTTGTGTAGGTGAACATTATATCAGCTAAAAGAATTTCATATGATTTTGTATACGATGTATTATATTTCAGGCTAAAATGCATAAAAAGAAATTAATTTGTTACAACACATATGTACTAATGGTTGAAATTATTCTCCTTTCTGAAATATTTGAAATTACGAAATTTCTGGTATACAGGGTGATTCAAAAAGAATACCACAACTTTAAAAATGTGTATTTAATGAAAGAAACATAATATAACCTTCTGTTATACATCATTACAAAGAGTATTTAAAAAGGTTTTTTTTTTCACTCAAAAACAAGTTCAGAGATGTTCAATATGGCCCCCTCCAGACACACGAGCAATATCAACCCGATACTCCAACTCGTTCCACACTCTCTGTGGCATATCAGGCGTAACAGTTTGGATAGCTGCAGTTATTTCTCGTTTCAAATCATCAATGGTGGCTTGGAGAGGTGGCCAAAACACCATATCCTTAACATACCCCCATAAGAAAAAATCGCAGGGGGTAAGATCAGGGCTTCTTGGAGGCCAGTGGTGAAGTGCTCTGTCACGGGCTGCCTGGCGGCCGATCCATCGCCTCGGGTAGTTGACGTTCAGGTAGTTACGGACAGATAAGTGCCAATGTGGTGGCGCTCCATCCTGCTGAAATATGAATTGTTGTGCTTCTTGTTCGAGCTGAGGGAACAGCCAATTCTCTAACATCTCCATATACTGTAGTCCAGTTACAATAGCACCTTCGAAGAAAAAGGGACCAAAAACTTTATTGGCTGAAATGGCGAACAAATGTACAACTAAATGAAACTTTATAGCTCCCTTAATTCGCCGACAGATAGTGCTTAGCTCTGTCTTTTGTCGTTGCAGAGTTTTAAATTCCTAAAGTTGTGGCATTCTTTTTGAATCACCCTGTACTTAAAATTCATATTATTAATTGCACAATCTAATGCTGGTTTATTTCTGGATTCATTTTCAAAACAGTGATATATTCTAGCGAAGTTTGTGAACTTTTGCTCTGTAAACTCTTTGGAATATTGTGAATACCGCAGAATGTAAGGAGTAGTGGGCATGTCTCTGATATTGACAGATGTGTTTATATGATCGATACAAACAACGAAATTTGGAATATTAAGTGGAAATTGTAAACACGGTATTATATTGATTTGTTAACATCGGGTATAGATTAAACTGTCAGGAAATCTTTTCTGAAAGTATTTGTATGGAGTGTAGCCATGTATGGAAGTGAAACACGGACGATAAATAGTTTAGACAACAGGAGAATAGAAGCTTTCGAAATGTGGTGCTACAGAAGAATACTGAAGATTAGATGGGTAGATCACGTAACTAATGAGGACATACTAAATAGAATTGGCGAGAAGAGGAATTTGTGGCATAAGCTGACTATAGGAATAAAATTCAAGAGTAGTACAGGCAAATCTTCATCAGTTATTTAGTCATCAGCAAGCCACAAAGTTAAATCAAAATTTCAGCCGCGAGAATGTACCCCTAGACGCAAAAACTGGAAACAGCAACAAGAGGAAATGAAGATAAGTAAAAAGTTTCTCTTTTGTGTATCTTACGCTTCTCGAAGCTGTCAGAATTTGTGAAGAGGCTAAGAAAAATTTAATGGTGATGTGTGGGAGGGTAAGATTACACAGCCAGTTAAGTAAATAGTGCAGAATTCTAATCAACACCTGCAAACATGAGCACTCTATACTGTGCAAGCTTTTTCATCTCAGACTAACTGCTGCAATTTGCATCCTTCTAAATCTGATTACTGTATTCATCTCTTGGACTCCCTCCACATTTCCCTCCAATTCTAAATTGGTGATCCTTTGATGCCTCAGAACGTGCCTTACCAACCGATCCCTCCTTTAGTCAGGTTAGCCCACAAATTCCTTTTCTCGCCAATTCTGTTCAGTATGTCCTCATCAGTTACGTGGTCTACCCATCTAATGTTCAGCATTCTTCTGTAGCACCACATTTCGAAAGCTTCTATTCTCTTCTTGTCTAAACTATTTATTGTCCATGTTTCACTTCCATACATAGCTACACTGAACACAAATACATTCAGAAAAGACTTCCTGATACTTCAATGTACACTGTTAACAAATTTCTTTTCTTCAGAAACGATTTCCTTGCCATTGCCAGTCCACATTTTATATCCTCTCTACTTCGACCATCATCAGTCATTCTGCTCCCCAAACAGCACAACTCATCTACTACTTTAAGTGTCTCATTTCCTAATATAATTCCCTCAGCATCACCTTATTTAATTCTACCATGTTCCATTATCCTCATTTTCTTTTTTTTATGTTCATCTTACATCCTCTTTTCAAGACAATGTCCATTCCGTTCATCTGCTCTTCAAGGTCCTTTGCTGACTGACAAAATTGTAATGTATTCTTCAAACCTCGAAGTTTTTATTTCTTCTCCATGAATTTTAACTTCTACTCCAATTTTTTTCTTTTTTTCCTTTACTGCTTGCTCAATATACAGATTGAATAACATCGGACATAGGCTACAACACTGTCTCACTCCCTTCTCAACCACTGCCTCCCTTTCATCCCCCTCGACTCTAGTAGCTGATAGCTGGTATCTATACAAATTGTAAATAGCCTTTCGCTCCCTGTATTTTATCCCTGTCACCTTCATAATTTCCAGTTAACATTGTTAAAAGATCTCTCTAAATCTACAGGTGCTAGAAACGTAGGTCTGCCTCTCCTTATTCTATCTTCTAAGGTAAGTCGTGGGGTCGGTGTTGCCTCGTGTGTTCCAACGTTTCTACGGAATCCAACCGAGGTCGGTTTCTACCAGTTTGTCCATTCGTCTGTAAAGAATTCGTGTTAGTATCTTGCAGCCGTGGTTTATTAAACTGATAGTACGGTAGTTTTCACACCTGTCGACGCCTGCTATCTTTGGGATTTGAAGTATTGTGTTCTTCTTGAAGTCTGAGGGTATTTCACCTGTATCATGCATCTTGCTCACCATATGGTAGAGTTTTGTCATGGCTGGCTCTCCCAAGGTTAACAGTAGTTCTAATGAAATGTTGTTTACTCCTGCGGCCTTTTTTTGACTTAGGTCTATCAGTACTCTGTCAAATTCTTCATACCCTATCATATCTCTCATTTCATCTTCATCTACGTCCTCTTCTATTTCCATAAGATTGCCCTCAAGTACGTCGCCTCCTCTATATTCCTCTTCTATTTTTTCGCTTTTCCTTCTATGCTTAGGACTGGTTTTCCATCCGAGTTCTTGATATTCTTACAGGCGGCTCTCTTTTCTACAAAGGTCTCTTTATTAATCCTAATCCTGTAGGCAGTATCTATCTTACCACTAGTGATATATGCCTCTACATCCTTACATTTGTCCTGTTGCCATCCTTGCTTAGCCATTTTGCACATTTTTGACACGTTTGTATTTCTTTTCGCCTGCGTCATTTACGGCATTTTTATATTTTATTCTTTCATCAATTAAATTCACTATCTCTTCTGTTATCCAAGGATTTCTACTAGCCCTCGTCTTTTTACCTACTTGATCCTCTGCTGCCTTCACCATTTCATCTCTCAAAGCTACCTATTCTTTTTCTACTGTATTTCTTTCCCCTGTGTTTGTCAATCTTTCTCTAATGCTCTCTCTGAAACTCTCTACAATCCCTGGTCCTTTCGGTTTGTCCACGTCCCATCTTCTTAAATTCCTACCTTTTTGCAGTTTCTTCAGTTTTAATCCACAGTTCATAACCAATAAATTGTGGTCAGAGTCAACATCTTCCCTGGAAATATCTTACAATTTAAAACGTTCTCCCTAAATCTCTGTCTTTACATTATATAATCTATCTGAAACCTTCCAGGCCTCTTCCACGTATACAACCTTCTTTCATGATTCTTAAACCAAATGTCAAATGTTAGCTATGATTAAGTTCTGCTATGCGCAAAATTCTACCAGACGGTTTCCTCTTTCATTCCTTACATCCATTCCATATTCACCTACTACTTTAAATTCTCTTCCTTTTCCTACTATCGAATTACAGTCCGTCGTGACCATTAAATTTTCGTCTCCCTTAACTATCTAACTTTTGTCGCATCATACATTTCTTAAATCTCTTCATCATCTGTGGTGCTACTTGGCATGTAAACTTGCATTATAGTGGTAGGCGTGGGCTTCGTGTCTATCTTGGCTGCAGTAATGTGTTCACTATGCTGTTCGTAGTAGCTTATCCACGCTCCCATCTTTTTATTCATTATTAAACCTACTCCTGCAGCGCCCCTATTTGTTTTTGTGTTTATAACCCTGAATTCACCTGACCAGAAGTCTTGTTCCTTATGAAACCGAACTTCACTAATCCCCACTATATCTAACTTTAACCTATCCATTTCCCTTTTTAAATTTTCTAACCTACCTGCCCGATTAAGGGATCTGACATTCCACGCTCCGAGCCGTAGAACGCCAGTTTTCTTTCTCCTGATAACGACGTCCTCCTGAGTAGTCCCCGCCCGGAGTTCCGAATGGGGGACTATTTTACCCCCGAAATATTTTACCCAAGAGGACGCCATCATCATTTAACCATCCAGTAAAACTGCATGCCCTCGGGAAAAATTACGGCTATAGTTTTCCCTTGCTTTCAGCCGTCGGAGTACTTAAGTAACTTAAATCACTTAATAAAAACAACTCTTCTGGTCCAGACTATATACCAGTTAGGTTCCTTTCACAATATGCTGATGCAATAGCTCCATACCTAACAATCATATGCAATCGCCCGCTCGACGAAAGAGACTGGAAAGTTGCACATGTCGCAACAGTATTCATGAAAGGTAACAGGAGTAATGCGCTATATTACAGGCCGATATCATTAACGTCGCTATGCAGCAGTATTTTGGAATATATACTGTGTTCGAACATAATGGATTACATTGAAGAGAACAGTCTATTAACGCACAGTCAACATGGATTTAGAAAACATGGTTCTTGTCAGGTAGAACTAGCTCTTTACTCACAGGAAGTGATGATGCTATTGACAAGGAATTTCAAATTGACTGTGTTTCTTGATTTTCAAAAGGCTTTTCACACTGTACCACACACGCGGTTTGTAGTGCAGTTGCGTGCTTATGGAATATCCTTTCAGCTATGTGTCTGGATTCGTTATTTCCTGTCAGAGAGGTGACAGTTCGTAGTAACTGGCGGAAAGTCACCGGTTTTCTGGCGTCCACTAAGTTAGTGTTATAGGCCCTCTGCTGGTCCTTATTTATATAAACGATTTGGGAGACGATCTGAGCAGCCGTCCTAGATTGTTTACAGATTATGCTTTCATTTATCGTCTAGTAAATTTACCTGTTGACCAAAACAAATTGCAAAACGATTTAGAAAAGATATCTGAATGGTGCAAAGATTGGCAACTGCCCTAATTAATGAAAAGTGTGAGGTTATCCACATGAGTGCTAAAAGGAATCCTTTAAACTTGAGTTACCGACAAATCAGTCAAATCTAAAGGCCGTAAAGTCAGTTAATACCTAGGAATTACAATTACGAACTATTTAAATTGGAAAGAACACATGGAAAATGTTGTGGGGAAGAAAAACCAAAGACTGCGTTTTATATGCAAAACACTTAGAAGATGCATCAGATCTACTAAAGAGACTGCCTACACTACGCCCGTCCGACCCCGTTTGGAGTACTGTTGTGCGTCTGGGATCCTTACCAGATAGGATTGACGGAGTACATCGAGAAAGTTCAGAGAAGAGTAGTACGTTTTCTATTATCGCGAAATAGGGGAGAGAGTGTCACGGACACTATACTGGATTTGGTGTGGGCATCATTAAAAGAAAGGCGTTTTTCGTTGCGGCGGAACCTTCTCACAAAATTTCAATCACCACCTTTCTCCTTCGGACGCGAAAACATTTTGATGACGCCGACTCACATAGGGAGAAAAGATCATCATAATAAAATAAGGGAAATCAGAGCTTGCACGGAAAGATATAGGTGTTCGTTCCTTCCGTGCGTTGTTCGAGATTGGAATAATACAGAATTTTTGTGACGGGTTCTCGATGAACATTTTGCCAGGCGCTTAACTGTGATTTGCAGAGTATCCATTTAGATGTAGATGTAGATGTAGAGGGTGTGGTAGCGCGCTTTGAACCTAATGCTTTTTCCTTGCCTCGCCGAAACAATCTTGTAGAGTGCCAAGTGGACCTCACTTTCCACACAGTATAACGGGAACAGTGAGCTGCCTGCAGCCAGTGATTTGCAAGGTTTCTCTGGTACACAGTCCGCAGCTCTTTCATTTTTGCCCACGTACTGTTTATTGTTGTTGTTTTTATGAATCGACCTGTGTTGGAAGAAGATAAAGTTTTAGTGACTGGAGAGGAATCACGAGCAGAATTCCACAGGGTTCAGGTTTTGGCGCACTTCCATTTCTCATATATTTTTATCAAAATGATATGGAACGAGTCAATTTACATGATAGCTAGATATGGTTAATGAACACCTTATTTTAGTCCTTCTCTTGCAACTGCGCGCAAAAAAACAAGGTTTTTGTTAACTGACTGCTTATGGAAATGGCCTGCTTTGCTACCTGTCAGACACTTTATTTTGTTTGGGAAATTATCATAAATTTTTGTTGCTGCATATTGAACTTCTTTCTGATCCAGTGGTAACTGTAATAATTAGAGATGACGGTCATTTTTCTCTGTAGTGTTTAGGTATAGAGATCAGTATTCTTCTCAAATTGTGACTGGTTATTTATGATAAATTTCATGCAGTTAAAATGTCTAGCTCCTTGAAGATGTACCGACTTGACATCCGTGCTGCTCCCTTTTGTTCAATCAGTACTTTCCTTCTGACTGATGAGCTACCCCATAAAATTACTCCTTAACACACTATTGAGTGGGAATCTGTAAAATCTGTAAGGAGGTTTATTCGTTTCCAAGATTAGCAATTATAGGAAGACCAAAAGTAGCTGAACTTAATTTTTTGAGAAGCTCAGTGATATGCTTCTTCCAGTTGAAGTGATTAATAGTAAACTGCAAATTTAAATAATCCCTCAGATGAAATTAAGCACTAGACACTATTGAACGATACACGGCTCACGGAACGGAAGAAATGTATTCACAGTTGCGAATGTAGTTAGACTTGCAATGCACGACTTATTAGTGACACATGAAAATCTGTGACGGGCCTGATTTCCCATCTACATCTACACCTACATGGATACTCTGCAAATCACACTTAAGTGCCTGGCATAGGGTTCACCGAACCACCTTCACAATAATCTTCTATTATTCCAATCTCGAACAGCACGCTGGAAAAACGAACACCTATATCTTTCCGTGCCAGCTCTAATTTCCCTTATTTTATTATGACGATCGTTTCTCCCTATGTGAGTCGACGTCAACACCTTCGCGTTCGGAGGAGAAAGTTGCTGACTGAAATTCCGTGATGAGAATTAGAAAAGTTGACATAACCCAAGCGGAGGTTGTTAGTCGTGGCATCCACCCCAAACCCTGTATCATGTCAGTGACACTCTCTCCCCTATTTCGCGATAATACAAAACTTGCTACACTTCTTTGAACTTTCTCGATGTAATCCGTCAGTCCTATCTGGCAAAGATTCCAGACTGCGCAGAAGTATTCCAGAAGATGACGGCAAGCGCAGTGCAGGCAGTCTCTTTAGTAGACCTGTTACATTTTCGGAGTGTTCTGCCAATAAAACGCATTCTTTGGTTTGCCTCCCCCATGACCCATCTTATGTGTTCTTTCTCATTTCATTTTTCGTTATTCTAATTTCTAGGTATTTAGTTGAATATACGGCCACTTTACACGAACGGTAATTTTCAGCTTCGGCTATCCGACCACGCCTCCTGGAGTGCCCCAAACCCCCATATCCCTCCGTGTGTCCATGTTCTGCCCCCGCATAGTGGCTGTGATTCCCCCCACAGGGAGAGACTTACTTGGAACAGTCGCAACCTGTCTAGGCAAGTAATACTGTTTTGCAGTGTTTGTGTTTTATGGTGTACCATGCAGTGTCCTCCAGACATGCATGCATATCTGAAAGTACAGATACTGTTTCGATCTACGGCTATGAGTAGACTTAAGCTACACAGTTTCCTGATGAAACATGAAAAACTGCACTAGACCGGTACTCGAACACAGATTTCCCACTTTGCGCGAGCGATCGCTTTAACGACTTCGGCTATCCGTGCACACCTCCCGGACTGACCCAAGCGCCCATACTCTGCCGCGTGTCCACGTCCCGCCCTCGCACAACTGCTGCGATTGCCGCACAGAAAGACAGAGAGACTTATCAATTATCGTTGCGGCCTGTCTCGGCATGTAATACTAGCTTTCCAATATCTATGTTTTGTGGTGTACTACGCAATGTCATTCAGACATTCATACATTTCTGAAGGAACAGATACCGCTTCGATCTACAGCTCTATGAAATAGGCGAAATGTTTTCGCAGTTGCGAATATGATTAGACTTAAGCTGCTCAATTTATTACTGGGAAATCCGGGGTTAGAGCCGCGATCTGGCACAGATTTTCATGTGTCACCAGTTAACTCTGTGGCTGAAGTGTACAAGGGGCGTTTGAAAAGTCCGTCCAAAGGCCGAGAGATGGCACCACCGGCGCGTATCGAGGTCATGTTTAGTTAGTAGAATCTTTGGAAAAAATGCACACCAAGTTTCATCCATATTGGTCTATTTCTTTGTGTTTGGCATTCGTGTAAATCAAGGAAGTCGAGTGATTGTCAAAAAATGGACGAAAGAGAATTTCGTGTCGTGATTAAAGACTTTATGAAAAGCAAAACGCCTCAGGAGCCTAATGAGAAGCTTGATAAACATTACGGTGACTCTGCACCTTCGATTAGAACAGATTATAAGTGGTTTCAAAATTTTCGAAGTGGCTGTATGGGCACAAGTGATGCTGAACATTCTGGACGCCCTGTCGAGGTTACGACTCCACAAATCATTGACAAAATCCGTGATATGGTGATAGATGACAGAAGAGTTAAGGTGCTTGAGATTGCTACTGCTGTGGGCATCTCGAATGAACGGGTACATAATATTTTGCATAAAAATTTGGACACGAGAAAGCTTCCCACAAGATTGGTTCCGCGTTTGCTCACGCTTGAGCAAAAACGGAATCGTGTGAAGTGTTGCTAGGATGGTTTGCAGCTGTTCAGGAAGAATCCACAAGACTTTAAGTGTCGTTTCGTCACTGTGGATATAACATGAATACAGTACTATACGCCTCAGACCAAGAAATAATCTAAACAATGGGTTACCAAGGGAGAATCTGCACCAAAAATGGCGAAGACCATTCCTTCGTCCGGAAAGGTTATGGCGACTGTCTTTTGGAATTCGCAAGGGATAATCCTCATCGACTGTCTGGAAAAGCGTAAAACTATTACAGGTGCATATTATTCATCGTTACTGGACCGTTTGAAAACCGAGCTGCAAGAAAAACGTCGGCGATTGGACCGCAAAAAGTCCTTTTCCATCACGACAATGCACCAGCACACACCTCAGCAGTTGCTGTCGCAAAATTAATGGAAATAGAATTCCAACTCATTTCACATCCCCCCTAATCTCCAGACTTGGCTTCCTCGGACTACTATTTGTTCCCCAATTTGAAGCAATGGCTGGCGGGACAAAGATTTTATTCAAACGAGGAGGTATTTGCAGCAACTAATAGCTATTTTTCAGACTTGGGCAATTACTATTATTCGGAAGGGATCAACAAATTAGAATAGCGTTGAACGAAGTGTGTAAGTCTATAAGGAGAGTATGTCGAAAAATAAAAAAGGTTTACCCCAAACACGTAAGTAGTTTTTATTTTTGCACCGACTTTTCAATAAGTCACAGATAGTAATAGTCTATTTGGAACATTAGCTCGATACTGTCGTTGGTCTGCTTTCATGACTAGCAGCAAGTCTCTCTGCAAAAGTAGTATTATCGTGTGATCCTTTGGTCACAGTTTATAGAAGCATCAATAAGTAACGCGACTTTACATATATAGGGTGAGTCACCTAACGTTACCGCTGGCTATATTTCGTAAACCACATCAAATACTGACGAACCGATTCCACAGACCGAACGTGAGGAGAGGGGCAAGTGTAATTGTTTAATACAAAACATACAAAAATGCACGGAAGTATGTTTTTTAACACAAACCTACGTTTTTTTAAATGGAACCCCCTTAGTTTTGTTAGCACATCTGAACGTATAAACAAATACGTAATCAGTGCCGTTTGTTGCATTGTAAAATGTTAATTACATCTGGATATATTGTAACCTAAAGTTGACGCTTGAGTACCACTCCTCCGCTGTTCGATCGTGTGTATCGGAGAGCACCGAATTACGTAGGGATCCAAAGGGAACGGTGATGGACCTTAGGCACAGAAGAGACTGGAACAGCACATTACGTCCACATGCTAACATCTTTTTATTGGTCTTTTTCACTGACGCACATCTACATTACCATGAGGGGTGAGGTACACATACACACGTGGTTTCCGTTTTCAATTACGGAGTGGAATAGAGTGTGTCCCGACATGTCAGGCCAATAGATGTTCAATGTGGTGGCCATCATTTGCTGCACACAATTGCAATCTCTGGCGTAATGAATGTCGTACACGCCGCAGTACATCTGGTGTAATGTCGCCGCAGGCTGCCACAATACGTTGTTTCATATCCTCTGGGGTTGTAGGCACATCACGGTACACATTCTCCTTTAACGTACCCCACAGAAAGAAGTCCAGAGGTGTAAGATCAGGAGAACGGGCTGGCCAATTTATGCGTCCTCCACGTCATGGTAATGTACATGTGCGTCAGTGGAAAAGACCAATAAAAAGGTGTTAGCATGTGAACGCAATGTGCTGTTCCAGCCTCTTCTGTACCTAAGGTCCATCACCGTTCCCTTTGGATCCCTACGTAATTCGATGCTCTCCGATACACACGCTCTAACAGCGGAGGAGTGGTACTCAAGCGTCAACTTTAGGTTACAATATCTCCGGATGTAATTAACATTTTACAATGCAACAAACGGCACTGATTACGTGTTTGTTTATATGTTCAGATGTGCTAACAAAACTAACGTGGTTCCATTTAAAAAACGCAGGTTTGTGTTAAAAAACATACTTCCGTTCATTTTTGTATGGTTTGTATTAAACAATTACACTAGCCCCTCTCCTCACGTTCGGTCTGTGGAATCGGTTCGTCAGTATTTGATGTGGTTTACGAAATATATCCAGCGGTAACGTCAGGTGACTCACCCTGTATATACGATGCATTAAACAAAATACCAATAAAATGGTAAAAAAATTAAATTTTTCTGAATGATTGATTTAGTCAACACCAAAACGCTTATATTGTAATACATTATGATTTATTCAGTCATTTAAAGCACACAAAAACTGAAATTGTGGCCCTACAAATATTATTTAACCAAAGAAACAAAACTGAAAAAGATTACTAGATTCAGTAAAGTTTTCGTGATTTCGTGTTTGTTGAAAGTGTTCCCAGCAGATTTTCGTAAAGGCGAAGTGTGTGCGACTCCGTATTTACGTACACTTATATATGCCCGGAAACCTTTAATCAGATAGCGTATCTTATACATCCCTTAAAAAGCTGTAAGGTTTATTTTATAATACGTAGTGGTTTTTAATCAGAATTGTATAACGTGGTGCAAGATGTCAACCCACTCCCGTACTGCTGGGTAACGGGATTAATAACCATATATATAAGATATCGATGGTATTGCAGCAGTATTGCGATCTGCCAGCTGAATGGAGAATTCATCGGCAATAGAGAAACCTACCCCACTCCACTCTTCGTGAGTTGTTGCTTCACTATTTACTATTTCGATTCACTCCCACGTACCAAAAAAACATCTCCCATCTGCTGCGCACAGACACAGCTCGTAAACGACAACGCTCGGTTTAATTACCCCCAGCAGCGGCGGAAAATAAAAACGATCTCGTCGTTTGTAGCGGCGCGCCTCGCCGCGTCGGAATCATTTCGCTACACAGCGGCTACTGGCGCGACTAGCCCGTAAACGTACCGGAATAACAAACTGCTGTCCGCATTTGTTTAAGTACGAAATTGCGTATTTACGGACGGCGCTAGCGATACTTTCATATCGCGACGGGCGCCTCGGGTAATGGTTTACCCAACTGGAATTACCTAATCTGAAAAACGGAGCGTTCGGTTTCGGACTTCAGGGAACGCGAAAGCAAAATTAAGGGAGGATCTACGCTTCATTTTATTTCTGCCGTGGTTATTACCGCATTTGCCTGTGTCCACTTTTACTGCTGCGAGCTCTTTACAGGCGCTAAGGGAAATAACGCGGTCGTTATCACCTCATCTCAATAACCGCCTGGTTTTCACTGGAGGCTGTTTCCACTCTACACGTGATGTATAAAATTATGGGCTCTGAGAACGTTCATTTGAGGAATGGTGAAAGAAACGGCGCTCTTGGGAACATCTCATAGGCCAGAAAGTTTTATTCTTCCAGAAGTGATTGCTCCTCCTTCATCTGAATCAGAGTTGACAGTCAAAAACACTTGTAAGAACTCAGCACATTTTCGGAACATTGTTTTAATTCTACTGAAAAATTCGTAAGATACTTCATAAACGTCTATTGAGGTAGTTGTTGGTTTCTTTCCCACAAGCCTACATCAGCTAATTGTCAAGTTATTTGATGTTCATCTGTCCAACGTGTTTCTATGACACTGAGTGAAGGATTTTTATGATAAATATTTCGCGCGTGGTTCCTTCAAGTTATAATACAACTTATTTAGAGAAACACTACGAAACCGCCCAAGAAAAGGATTCTGTGGAGTTTTGTACGTTCTCTTGCGTTGCAAAACTGCACACCATCTCTTCCACCACTGATCAGAACTCTTTCTTTCTTGGATTATATGAAGGACACCTATTTTACATCGACGTTGGAAGGGTAGTACAAATTGTGTTAGGAGTCAGGAATGACGAAAATTTGACCAGGAAAATGGTGGAACCTGCGTGCCACAAAACCAATAATTTCAATTACGCTAGCGCTAACCTAACCTAACCTAACCTAACGTAACCTAACCGAAGTCCTGTGTGTTGCTGACAACTAACGAAAGTAAATTCGCGCAGGCGTCTAACGTTGAATGCAATCTCCCGCATTGAGTGATGTTTCTCTGTGAATGGCTATAGAGAATCCCAATCTCTTGGGGCCTGAATTATACAGATTTTAGAGAACACTACTCTGAATATTTAGAAATTAGAAAATAATGACCGGAAATGAATATTTCGTTTTTTATTGCCATAAACAAGTAACACGTCACAGCTTCAGCTGTGTGCAGACCAAAGTTGGAAGATGTAGTTGGTTTAGGAACATTAATAGGTCGAGACACGGAAGTGTAGTGTCACTATTATTATATAAAATGGTGATGGACGGAAGTGTGGAAAACTCTAAAGAAGCTCATAAAAGAAGTAAGATGAAGTTACTGTTATTTTCCGATGATATTGTGGGATGGGGAACCATCATTAAGGAGCTACAAGAGCAAGTAAATATCCTAAATGGAAAAAAGTAGGGATTTTGGTGTCACCGTTATTATTTATAATAATAAATAATTATATATAATAAATATTTATATTTATAATTAATAATGTTGTTGTTTGTGCACGACAACAACATTATTATTTATAATGGTGATGGATAGAAGTGTTAATGAGACAAAAGAAGCTCATACAGGAAGAGAGATGAAGTTATTGCTATTTGTCGATGGTAATGTGGTGTGGGGAATCAACATTAAAAAGTTAGAAGAACAAAAAGATATATTAAATGAAAAAAATAGTGATTTGGAATTATATGTGGAGTGGAGAAATGTAAGACCATGGTGGTAACCAGAGGAGACAGAGAAGACAATGGACGAATTAATATTAAAGAATAGGAAAATGGAATTGTGGATAACTTTAAATATCTAGGAAGTGCGATAATGGAAAATGCAAGAGTAAAGGCAGAAGTTAGCGAAACGGTACAACAGAGCAATACATTTTACCAGTGTGTGAGAGGCTTAGATTGTGGGAGACAATGAATTGTACTTTACACCCATACTGACTTAAGCTCGGAGACCTGGACAATGACGACAAGAGAGGGGTGTAGAACCCAAATCAGTGAAATGAAGTTCTTGAGAAGTATTTAGAGAAAACGAGGAGAGACAAGGTGAGAAATGAAGATGTTAGAAACAAAATTACAGTACAAAAACTGAATTAGAGAATTGAGAACAACAAATTCAAATCGTTTGGACATGTAAAGATCCTGGAATATTAATAAAATCTGTGATGGAGGCCAAGTGTGAGACCTCGAGCAAGATCAGTTTAAAGTATAAGGATTCTGGATTGGAAAAAAATAGCTACTGAAAAGAACGGTGGATAGACAGACGAAAGTGGAGAAGTACCACAAATCCCAATCTGGCCTTACGCTAAATAAAGGGGATACGAAGACGAGGACGACGACGACGATACAGCAACAGCTTAAGGTCACAACACGCGTTGACAATGACGACCGATAGTCTTAGTGCATTCATTACGACACACTTCACTCATGGGATGGATATGGGGAGTGAATATCATATCGCTTGCCACCTTGCTTCCACACGTTGTTTATGGTACTTACTGATCCAACAGCAACCTCCACACTGTAACCTTCATAGTGTTCATTTCATGGGGAAGGTGATGGATATCTACCGATGACGCTTCTCCCACACGATCCAAAGTCATCTCCTCAAAAAGTACTGTGTGGATAGTTCCTTGTCAAGATCCCTCGGCCAGCTTCATGTCGGCGGTTTTTATGCAGGGTGACGACTAACAACATCCGCTTGGGTTATGTCAACTTTTCTAACCGAAACTGGAGCAGACAGAGTCACTCCGTTTAAATTAAGAGGAAGAAGTACCTCCACCTGGGCCCTGTCTGTGGGAAATTAGTTATGACTTCCGGCCCAGCCTTGGCCGCGTAACGTAATCGAATCCATCCCTACTTGCAAGGGGCTCTAATTTCATTAAATAAGAAACTGAGGAAGTGGACAGAGGTTACAAGAGGCGATTGAAAATTTTATCCTTAAAATATTTCTATACTAATACAAAGAACTTTCACACTGCCGAGAAACAGTCTTCACAGAAACAGATTTGCAACCAAAAACCGACTGCAGACCACCATAAGCAAAACATTGATATTGAAAAGAAAAGAAGCATTATTAATAAATTATTAAAGAAATGGCTGACAACATGTTGCTACTCTACCAGATAAATAAACTTTATACTGCATATATTGCTGGGGAAAAGCTTTTGATACAAATCAGATGAAAACTGCATTCATGAGAACATGAGAGTTCGGTCCAAACAAGTCCTGAAACTTTGTATGCAGGAAGAATACACCGAAAGAAACACAATGTCAAAATTTTTACTGCTATAATACACGGCAAGCACTTTAAAAAATACTGAATTTTGCCAAATTCCTAGATCGCCAGGCACCTGGAGAAGTGTAGATCGCGGGTGCAGCTGTAGCTGGTAGCGCATCACAATACGACGGGCACACAAACATGGTTGACTGCACATCGGTAAACAGATAACATGGTACTATGTGATCCTAATTTACATACCGATTTCAGTTGCCGTTGGTAATTTCTCTGACATAATTGTTCACGGTTACTATTCGCTCGAATTTGCAACCTATTTAATATCAAAGATAATTAGCAGTTGCTTTTAGGATATCTCTAAGTATTAACAATGGATATAAAACTGAATTATTTTTATTTGTGATTTCTTCGCATATGCTTGCTAACAGCACCTGTTTTTGCGCAGGTCCCAGACATTCAAAGTAATGTGGAACCCAATTAATGATTTCAACAAGCAAAGATAAAATATGAAGAACGTGATATACAATCAAAATCACCTACACATCCTGAATAAATATGTGTTGTTTATTACTTGACTTTTTGGACATTCATTCTAATGATATTGACATTTCGTTAGAAAATTTGGAAACATTAGAAGAAAAAAGATCTGACAACTCGGTGATTTGTGATTCAAACGACCATTATTGTGCTAATTAAAGCGCATAGCAAAAATAGAGTACCTTCGAAACCCAACGAAAACATGCACAGTAATAACTTCCAGTGACAAAGAAAAGGTTGCAAATGTCCTGGGTAAACGAAGGAGGAAAGAAATACTTGTACTTAAGCTATGTGCAAAGCTAGTTTCCTTTCGTAAAATCTGAAAATGAATTGCAAAAATTGAAGAAAGATTTACACGAAGTACTAAATGTGCGCCAAAAATGAAACTCACAAAAGTATGAGAGAAAAACTAATCGAAGGATTTAGAACTACTCGAGAGAGTCAATGCACCGTTTTACCGAGGGAGATCTACGAGACAGGCATCTTCGACCTGGTTACACAGATTCAGAAAATTATACGGAAAAGGAAGTCACAAAACTACGAAGTTTACTCAAGTAAAAGTATAGAGGAGATGTCTTGAACAGAATATATAGAGAAATTCGCAGCTGACGTGAAGACGAAACTTCTTGTTATCCCCGAAAAGTTGGGTACAAAGCCAATGAGTCAACTTTGGTGCAAACCGTATTTCATAATTTGGAGTGAAAAAGCACAGTCGTGTGTGGAGTCAGTGAATGCTATGACAGATTTGTATGCAACAATGCCAATGATCAAGTGTCATTGCCGGCCGCGGTGGCCAAGGGGTTCTAGGCGTTTCAGTCCGGAATCGCGCGACTGCTACGGTCGCAGGTTCGCATCTTGCCTCGGGCATAGATGTCTGTGATTTACTTAGGTTAGTTATGTTTAAGTAGTTCTAAGTTCTAGGGGACTGATGACCTCAGATGTTAAGTCCCATAGTGCTCAGAGCCATTTCAACCATTTTTTTCCAATCCACGTTGCAAAATCTGGAAAAACGGGAGCGAGTAATTTTCAGTGTTACATCCGAAACGTTTTCTTAATATTTGCAGAACCATTTGCAGAGAATAATTCACTGCTTTTGTTGGACTCTTGGCCTGGACATAACAACACATTTGTCTTAGGAGGACGACGAAAAGACTTAATATAATTTGGATTCTATCCAGAACTAATAGTATGATTCAGCCGGTCGCTGAGGCCGAGCTGTTGGAGGCGTTTCAGTCCGGAACCGCGCTGCTGCTACGGACGCAGGTTCGAATCCTGCTTCGGGCATGGATGTGTGTGATGTCCTTAGGTTAGTTAGGTTTAAGCAGTTCTAAGTCTTGTGAACTGATGACCTCAGATGTTAAGTCCCATAGTTCTTAGAGCCATTTGAACCATTTGAATATGATTCATCCTCTTGACAAAAAAAATCAACAGCGTAAAACTCTTTTCAGATAATTGTCGGAGAATATGGTTTCCGTTATCTCTCACTTCATGTTTATCGGCGCAACAGTACTCTAAACGTCAGTCATTTCCGCGTAGTTAGTTTGCATCACTACATTTCATGAATTTGATCAAATATACCTGGCACGCAGCACAATATGCAGAACAATGAACATGAATAGTTATTACTCCATTGCAGGTCTGCCTAAATAAAACTAGTAAATACCGTGTAGTGCCTTCACGCAGCTATTTTTGTTTTACCAGGTATGCCTGGGGCAATAAAAATGTTTGTTTTGGTCATCCAGTAGGTACTTCAAATTTTTGTGAGGACAACAGGGAATAAACAAGGAACTGTTTCATTGTTAGCTAAACATACATTATTCAAAAATTATCACAAGAACTGCGCTACAGAAATTGTTATAAAATATTTAATGTCAAAGAATTAAATCCGGATTGATCAAAGTCGCCTCTAATGTAACATCATATACAGTCTTCTTCAGGTTACCTTCCATTAGGAACGTGGATGCACTCAACGACGGTGATATGACTTTCCATATGTTGGAGCACAGCAATCAGTCGTCTTTTTCCTTCAGATTTTATTAAGCAAATCTAGATTTCGTCTAGTGGCTAGTCATTATCAGTGCTAAAATATACAAGAAGTACATAGCCAGGCGATAGTATAAAAAGTTACAGCTCGTGGCATAACCAACGTCGTATACACATCAGATTACATACTACTATTTCGTAGTATCAATGTATGTTCCAATACGTCAGTCCCCTGCTGTTCTGGCTTCTTTCACAGTTCGTTCAAGTCTAATGTATAATGAAGGTAGGCTTTTAGCAGAAAACATTGTCTTGGTTTTCTTTCCTCTGCCAGTTAGTTGTGTAAAAATTATATCTGCAACGATTTAGCTTTCGACATTAACTACGAGTAATTCAAAAACTTAATGATGTAAGAAGTTTTTGGTATGGCTTAAGTGCCTAAAATTCACGTACGGGCACTGTGGACTTCGCGCTACACAGCGCTACGTCTTCTCGCCACGGCTACCTCTGCTTATTCGACGATTCAATCGCTAGGCACGAATTATTTTACAGACGGCTGTTAGAAGCGGTTCTTCGAGTAGCAAAAATAACTTTAACATTTGTTTTAAAAACTTGCAACCACCTTAGCAGCTAAAATTTTGACAGTGCATTTCTTTCGATGTATCCTACCTGTGCGAAAAATTTCAGGGTAGGTTTCGACATGTAGGACTACACCACTGCCTTGTAAGTTAAAATAGTGGCGCTTTATCCAGAAAGTCATTACGTGTCTCTGTCCAAGATAATCGATAAAAAAAACTATAAAGAGACTAGACGGCGAATGCTGGAGCCGAATGTGATAACCGTTGCCAAGTGAGGTTGCGCAGTGGTTAGCATACTGGACTCGCATTCTATTGGAGGTTGACGGTTCAACTCCGCGTCCGACCACTTGGGTTTAGGTTTTCAGTTCAAAATGGTTCAAATGGCTCTGAGCACTATGGGACTCAACTGCTGAGGACATCACAAACATCCATGCCCGAGGCAGGATTCGAACCTGCGACCGTAGCAGTCTTGCGGTTCCAGACTGCAGTGCCTTTAACCGCACGGCCACTTCGGCCGGCTAGGTTTTCAGTGCTTTCCCTAAATGCTCCAGGTAAAAGTTGTGATGTTCCCCTTGAAAGGGCACCACAGATTTCCTTCCACGTCTTTGAAAGAATCCGAGCTTCTGCCCCGTATCTAAAGACCTCGATGTCGACGTGACGTCAAGCCATAATGTTCCTTCCTTACTTCTGATAGCCATTGGCGTCTTCCTTACGTGTAAGAGGTGTCGTCCAAACAATTAGAACGGAGGCTGAGACGGCCCAGAGTTTAATGACGTAGGAGTGATCGGTACTCAGTAAGATTCCGACCTCAAGAGATAGACATCTCGTCAGTCCCCTAGACTTAGAACTGCTGAAACCTAACTGACCTAAGAACATCACACACATCCATGTCCGAGGCAGGATTCGAACCTGCGACCGTAACAGCAGCGCGGTTCCGGACTGAAGCGCCTAGAACCGCTCGGCCACTGCGGCCGGCTGTGTCAGGCCACCCAGGAGACTTATTCTATCTGCCATGAACGAGTGACGGATGTACCACTGTGGCCGCGACACAAAGGAACAAACCAAGCATTGGGAAGACGTGGATTCACCACAGGCCGAACTAGGCAAAGACACAAACATCACCAGACAAGATGATGATGTGTGGTTTTTGGGACTGTCATGGCGTGATGGTAACAGATTGTGCTCATAAGGGGCAAATCATCCACCAAAATTACTCGATTTACGGGAGGCTATCAAGACGAAGCGTCGCCGGAAGCCGTCAGAATGTTAATTGCTATTAATCACATGCTCCATTAATCATATGAACGATTCTTCTATCGAAATGATGTGCTACTGGCCAGATAACGGGATATGTGTACATAATTAGTACTAACATTAATGAACACATTATTATTCTAGTCCTAGTCATGCAACTACATTGTATATATACAAAATACACCACGAAGGACTTACCCGAACGGGACGGAGATCGGTAGATCTGATGTGCATGTACAGACAAATAAGTGATAATCATTTCAGAAAAAATTGATAATTTATTCAAGAGAAAGGGCTTTACAGACTGAGCAAGTCAATAACGCGTTAGTTCACCTCTGGTCCCATGTCCGCCCCCGGTACCTCAATGGTCAGCGTGACGGATTGTCAGTCCTCTGGGCTCGGATTCGATTCGCGACTGGGTCGGGGAATTTTCTCCACCCAGGGACTGGCTGTTGCGCTGTCATCATCATCACCATCATCATCATCATCCTATCATCCTCATCGACTGTAGGTAGCCGAAGTGGCGTCAAATTGAAAGACCGGCACCTGGCGAACGGTCTGCCCAACGGGAGGCCCTAGGCATACGATTAAATAAATAAAACCTCTGGTCCCTATGTAGTCTGTTATTAAGCTTGGTATTGGCACTGGTTAGGAGTTGTTGGATGTCCTTCTGAGGGACATCGTGCCAAACTCTGTCCAATTGACGTATTAGCAGTATATCGCCAAAATCCAGAGGTGATTGGAGGGCCTTCCCATAATGCCCCAAGCGTTCTCAATTGGGTGCTGTAAGGATGCCACAGTTGGCAAGGGCCCTGCTATGAAAAAAAAGGTACTCCAGAACATGCATAACATGTCAGGAAGTTTATTCGTTTGTTTCTAAAATTAGCAATTATACGATGCGCGAAAGTAGCTGAACTTAATTGTTTCAGAAGCTCAGTAATATTCCTCCTCCAGTTCAAATTTTTATATGTGCTCCTAAAAACTTGGAGCATTCTGTCCCATTTATTGACATCATTTCTTATTATGACTGTTTGTTGTATAGAACTGAATATATTGTGTGTTCTTCTTCTTTTTCAAAATTTAAGGAGAGTTCATTTTCTGAGAATCACTTTGTAATTATTGGGAAAACGTCATTTACAATCTCCTTTGTTACTTTCTTTCTAATAGGATCTATTATAACACTAGTATCATCTACAAGAAGTACCAGTTGTACTTGTTGAATATTACGTGGATGGTCACTCACATGCAAGGAATGGTAGTGGACCCAACACTGAATCCTGTGGGACACTTTGTGATTTCTCCCCAGCCGCAGCAGTTTTCTACCCTTCCGATATTTTCTAAAGTACCATCAGAACCTTTTGCACTTTGTTTGTTAAAACGGATTTAAACCAGATGCGCATAAAGCAATCAGTTCCATAAAACTTGAGTTTTTCTAAGAGAGTAACATGATTTACATACTCTAACGCCTTGGAAAGTTCACAGAAATTACCAAATGGCGATATTTTATTACTTGAATATTGCGCTATTTAATGAGTGAATATATAAATAGCATTCTCAGTCGAACAACCCTTGCAGAATCGAAACTGCATATGCTAAGTAAATTGTTTCCACTTAAGTGTGAGATCACTGTTGAGTACATTACTTGTTCGAATATTTTGGAAAAAAATGTCAATAAGGAAATTCATTGATAATTGTTCAACTCTAACTTGTTTTGTTCCATAAGGACGTCACAGCTCATTCTGCACAGGACGCAAACATTCATGCTGCTTCTTTTTTGTATCGAATTTTGCCTCTTGACATGGCACCTCGTCACTTCTTCCCTTTCTTCGGATGAAGACCACTGCGTGGCCGGCGTTTCCAGGATAACGACGAGGTGATTTTCGAGTTTATCACTTATACACAAGATCTTCGCTGAGTCACCAATCTTTGAGAAAAATGTGTCACGTTAAACGGTCAGAATGCAAAGAAGGATCAATTTGCTAGCAAGTTTTATGCCAAAGCCTTATTTTTTCGAAGTGATAATTAATACTATGTGGTTCTTTGTCGTAAAACGAAGTACGAGCTATTATCAAGCGATTTAGCTTTTACTATCATTTATTTCCCCCCCATGAACCATGGACCTTGCCGTTGGTGGGGAGGCTTGCGTGCCTCAGCGATACAGATAGCCGTACCGTAGGTGCAACCACAACGGAGGGGTATCTGTTGAGAGGCCAGACAAACGTGTGGTTCCTGAAGAGGGGCAGCAGCCTTTTCAGTAGTTGCAAGGGCAACAGTCTGGATGATTGACTGATCTGGCCTTGTAACAATAACCAAAACGGCCTTGCTGTGCTGGTACTGCGAACGGCTGAAAGCAAGGGGAAACTACAGCCGTAATTTTTCCCGAGGGCATGCAGCTTTACTGTATGATTACATGATGATGGCGTCCTCTTGGGTAAAATATTCCGGAGGTAAAATAGTCCCCCATTCGGATCTCCGGGCGGGGACTACTCAAGAGGATGTCGTTATCAGGAGAAAGAAAACTGGCGTTCTACGGATTGGAGCGTGGAATGTCAGATCCCTTAATCGGGCAGGTAGGTTAGAAAATTTAAAAAGGGAAATGGATAGGTTGAAGTTAGATATAGTGGGAATTAGTGAAGTTCGGTGGCAGGAGGAACAAGACTTCTGGTCAGGTGACTACAGGGTTATAAACACAAAATCAAATAGGGGTAATGCAGGAGTAGGTTTAATAATGAATAGGAAAATAGGAATGCGGGTAAGCTACTACAAACAGCATAGTGAACGCATTATTGTGGCCAAGATAGATACGAAGCCCACACCTACTACAGTAGTACAAGTTTATATGCCAAATAGCTCTGCAGATGACGAAGAAATTGAAGAAATGTATGATGAAATAAAAGAAATTATTCAGATTGTGAAGGGAGACGAAAATTTAATAGTCATGGGTGACTGGAATTCGAGTGTAGGAAAAGGAAGAGAAGGAAACATAGTAGGTGAATATGGATTGGGGGACAGAAATGAAAGAGGAAGCCGCCTGGTAGAGTTTTGCACAGAGCACAACATAATCATAACTAACACTTGGTTTAAGAATCATGAAAGTAGGTTGTATACATGGAAGAACCCTGGAGATACTAAAAGGTATCAGATAGATTATATAATGGTAAGACAGAGATTTAGGAACCAGGTTTTAAATTGTAAGACATTTCCAGGGGCAGATGTGGACTCTGACCACAATCTATTGGTTATGACCTGTAGATTAAAACTGAAGAAACTGCAAAAAGGTGGGAATTTAAGGAGATGGGACCTGGATAAACTAAAAGAACCAGAGGTTGTACACAGATTCAGGGAGAGCATAAGGGAGCAATTGACTGGAATGGGGGAAATAAATACAGTAGAAGAAGAATGGGTAGCTTTGAGGGATGAAGTAGTGAAGGCAGCAGAGGATCAAGTAGGTAAAAAGACGAGGGCTAGTAGAAATCCCTGGGTAACAGAAGAAATATTGAATTTAATTGATGAAAGGAGAAAATATAAAAATGCAGTAAGTGAAACAGGCAAAAAGGAATACAAACGTCTCAAAAATGAGATCGACAGGAAGTGCAAAATGGCTAAGCAGGGATGGCTAGAGGACAAATGTAAGGATGTAGAGGTCTATCTCACTAGGGGTCAGATAGATACCGCCTACAGGAAAATTAAAGAGACCTTTGGAGATAAGAGACCGACTTGTATGAATATCAAGAGCTCAGATGGAAACCCAGTTCTAAGCAAAGAAAGGAAAGCAGAAAGGTGGAAGGAGTATATAGAGGGTCTATACAAGGGCGATGTACTTGAGGACAATATTATGGAAATGGAAGAGGATGTAGATGAAGATGAAATGGGAGATACGATACTGCGTGAAGAGTTTGACAGAGCACTGAAAGACCTGAGTCGAAACAAGGCCCGTGGTTGTTGTTGTTGTGGTCTTCAGTCCTGAGACTGGTTTGATGCAGCTCTCCATGCTACTCTATCCTGTGCAAACTTTTTCATCTCCCAGTACCTACTGCAACCTACATCCTTCTGAATCTGCTTAGTGTACTCATCTCCTGGTCTCCCTCTATGATTTTTACCCTCCACGCTGCCCTCCAATACTAAATTGGTGATCCCTTGATGCCTCAGAACATGTCCTACCAACCGATCCCTTCTACTGGTCAAGTTGTGCCACAAACTTCTCTTCTCCCCAATCCTATTCGAAACTTCCTCATTAGTTATGTGATCTACCCATCTAATCTTCTGCATTCTTCTGTAGCACCACATTTCGAAAGCTTCTATTCTCTTCTTGTCCAAACTATTTATCGTCCATGTTTCACTTCCATACATGGCTACATTCCATACGAATACTTTCAGAAATGACTTCCTGACACTTAAATCAATACTGAATGTTAACAAATTTCTCTTCTTCAGAAACGCTTTCCTTGCCATTGCCAGCCTACATTTTATATCCTCTCTACTTCGACCATCATCAGTTATTTTGCTCCCCAAATAGCAAAACTCCTTTACTACTTTAAGTGCCTCATTTCCTAATCTAATTCCCTCAGCATCACCCGACTTAATTAGACTACATTCCATTATCCTTGTTTTGCTTTTGTTGTTGTTCATCTTATATCCTCCTTTCAAGACACTGTCCTTTCCATTCAACTGCTCTTCCAAGACCTTTGTTGTCTCTGACAGAATTACAATGTCATCGGCGAACCTCGAAGTTTTTATTTCTTCTCCATGAATTTTAATACCTACTCCGAATTTTTCTTTTGTTTCCTTTACTGCTTGCTCAATATACAGATTGAACAACATCGGGGAGAGGCTACAACCCTGTCTTACTCCCTTCCCAACCACTGCTTCCCTTTCATGTCCCTCGACTCTTATAACTGCTGTCTGGTTTCTGTACAAATTGTAAATAGCCTTTCGCTCTCTGTATTTTACCCCTGCCACCTTTAGAATTTGAAAGAGAGTATTCCAGTCAACATTGTCAAAAGCTTTCTCTAAGTCTACAAATGCTAGAAACGTAGGTTTGCCTTTCCTTAACCTTTCTTCTAAGATAAGTCGTACGGTCGGTATTGCCTCACGTGTTCCAGTGTTTCTACGGAATCCAAACTGATCTTCCCCGAGGTTGGCTTCTACTAGTTTTTCCATTCGTCTGTAAAGAATTCGTGTTAGTATTTTGCAGCTGTGACTTATTAAGCTGATAGTTCGGTAATTTTCACATCTGTCAACACCTGCTTTCTTTGGGATTGGAATTATTATATTCTTCTTGAAGTCTGAGGGTATTTCGCCTGTTTCATACATCTTGCTCACCAGATGGTAGAGTTTTGTCAGGACTGGCTCTCCCACGGCCGTCAGTAGTTCCAATGGAATATTGTCTACTCCCCCATGAACCATGGACCTTGCCGTTGGTGGGGAGGCTTGCGTGCCTCAGCGATACAGATAGCCGTACCGTAGGTGCAACCACAACGGAGGGGTATCTGTTGAGAGGCCAGACAAACGTGTGGTTCCTGAAGAGGGGCAGCAGCCTTTTCAGTAGTTGCAAGGGCAACAGTCTGGATGATTGACTGATCTGGCCTTGTAACAATAACCAAAACGGCCTTGCTGTGCTGGTACTGCGAACGGCTGAAAGCAAGGGGAAACTACAGCCGTAATTACATGATGATGGCGTCCTCTTGGGTAAAATATTCCGGAGGTAAAATAGTCCCCCATTCGGACCTCCGGGCGGGGACTACTCAAGAGGATGTCGTTATCAGGAGAAAGAAAACTGGCGTTCTACGGATTGGAGCGTGGAATGTCAGATCCCTTAATCGGGCAGGTAGGTTAGAAAATTTAAAAAGGGAAATGGATAGGTTAAAGTTAGATATAGTGGGAATTAGTGAAGTTCGGTGGCAGGACGAACAAGACTTCTGGTCAGGTGGAAGGAGTATATAGAGGGTCTATACAAGGGCGATGTACTTGAGGACAATATTATCGAAATGGAAGAGGATGTAGATGAAGACGAAATGGGAGATATGATACTGGGTGAAGAGTTTGACAGAGCACTGAAAGACCTGAGTCGAAACAAGGCCCCCGGAGTAGACAATATTCCATTGGAACTACTGACGGCCGTGGGAGAGCCAGTCCTGACAAAACTCTACCATCTGGTGAGCAAGATGTATGAAACAGGCGAAATACCCTCAGACTTCAAGAAGAATATAATAATTCCAATCCCAAAGAAAGCAGGTGTTGACAGATGTGAAAATTACCGAACTATCAGCTTAATAAGTCACAGCTGCAAAATACTAACACGAATTCTTTACAGACGAATGGAAAAACTATTAGAAGCCAACTTCGGGGAAGATCAGTTTGGATTCCGTAGAAACACTGGAACACGTGAGGCAATACTGACCTTACGACTTATCTTAGAAGAAAGATTAAGGAAAGGCAAACCTACGTTTCTAGCATTTGTAGACTTAGAGAAAGCTTTTGACAATGTTGACTGGAATACTCTCTTTCAAATTCTAAAGGTGGCAGGGGTAAAATACAGGGAGCGAAAGGCTATTTACAATTTGTACAGAAACCAGACAGCAGTTATAAGAGTCGAGGGACATGAAAGGGAAGCAGTGGTTGGGAAGGGAGTAAGACAGGGTTGTAGCCTCTCCCCGATGTTGTTCAATCTGTATATTGAGCATGCAGTAAAGGAAACAAAAGAAAAATTCGGAGTAGGTATTAAAATTCATGGAGAAGAAATAAAAACTTTGAGGTTCGCCGATGACATTGTAATTCTGTCAGAGACAACAAAGGACTTGGAAGAGCAGTTGAATGGAATGGACAGTGTCTTGAAAGGAGGATATAAGATGAACATCAACAAAAGCAAAACAAGGATAGTGGAATGTAGTCTAATTAAGTCGGGTGATGCTGAGGGAATTAGATTAGGAAATGAGGCACTTAAAGTAGTAAAGGAGTTTTGCTATTTGGGGAGCAAAATAACTGATGATGGTCGAAGTAGAGAGGATATAAAATGTAGGCTGGCAATGGCAAGGAAAGCGTTTCTGAAGAAGAGAAATTTGTTAATATCCAGTATTGATTTAAGTGTCAGGAAGTCATTTCTGAAAGTATTCGTATGGAGTGTAGCCATGTATGGAAGTGAAACATGGACGATAAATAGTTTGGACAAGAAGAGAATAGAAGCTTTCGAAATGTGGTGCTACAGAAGAATGCAGAAGATTAGATGGGTAGATCACATAACTAATGAGGAAGTTTCGAATAGGATTGGGGAGAAGAGAAGTTTGTGGCATAACGTGACCAGAAGAAGGGACCGGTTGGTAGGACATGTTCTGAGGCATCAAGGGATCACCAATTTAGTATTGGAGGGCAGCGTGGAGGGTAAAAATCGTAGAGGGAGACCAAGAGATGAATACACTAAGCAGATTCAGAAGGATGTAGGTTGCAGTAGGTACTGGGAGATGAAAAAGCTTGCACAGGGTAGAGTAGCATGGAGAGCTGCATCAAACCAGTCTCAGGACTGAAGACCACAACAACAACAACATCATTTATTTATACCAGTCATTGCCAAATCTGTTTTGCTACAAATTTGTTGCTTCAATCCAAGAACAACACAAGAGAGTATCGCAGCTGCTCAATTCCGTATGAATCGCACCTGTCTCGAATGTGTCTATGATCTTCCACAGCAATTCGTACGATAAGTCATTCCCCAGGATCATCTGATCACCTTAGCAGTCCATACTGTCTTTTCTAACCTTCAAAATATCAAAGTTTGCCGTCCTCTCGACGTTGCAGTTCGTGGTACTTCTGTGCAGAACTATTACGGCAATAATCTTCGCTCCTTTCATGTCAGTTGCTTTATGTTTGCCAGAGCTACTTCTGTTTCGTAACCTTTCTACAATTTATGAATGCCAGCGCACTAAATTCAGGAAGACTTTTTCTCTGATCGAATGAAAAATTAAGCCAGACCTTTTCCCTAATCCAGTGTGCTACTGATCTGAACAACTTTGTCTGTGTAAGAACACACCAACAATTCCAAAACGTATGCTACAGTTTGAACAATGCCGAGCGGCATATTTGTCTTACCTGCGGCAAGAAAGTCATATTTGGCGGTATGTTGTACTGGTGCCGCGAGAAGTTGGCCGCACATGCACGTCATTGCTGCGAGCATTCCTCGGACCGAGGTCGAGGAGTGACAGATGAAAGGAAGTCAGTGGGTCCACGGCCAGGAACAGGAAGCTTGCCCAGGGTGGCACTGTAAGGAACTGGCTACGGGACGCAGCTAACGGCCAGCGTGGGCTTGGCCACTGTGCACACAAAAGTAACCCTGTGGAAAGTTTGATGTCATTTTCCGGGCCAGAGGACGACAGTGTCAGGAGAGGCAGAGAAAGGGGCATCTGCATTTTAAGAGGGATAGTACCTGTGTGCTTTACTAGCCGAGGGGTGTATCTTCGTGGTAAAGTGTCCGAATATACACTGAGGTAAGAAAAGTCATGGTGTAGCGAAATCCACATATCCATACCGAGAACACAAGGTATAACAATGGCAATGCATTGGTGGAGCTGTCATTTGTAGTCAGGTGATTCATGTGAGAGAGTTACCGACGTGATAACTGCTGCATGACGGGAAGTAACAGACTTTGAACGCGGAATGGTAGTTGGAGCTAGGCGCACGGGACACTCCATTTTGGAAATCGTTAGAGAATTCAATATTCCGCGATCCACAGCGCCAAGAATGTACTAAGAATTCAACATTTCAAGCATTACTTCTCACCATGGCAAACGCAGCGATCGACGGCCTTCACTTAACGACTGAGAGCAGCGGTGTTTGCATAGAGTCGTCAGTGTTAACATACAAGCAGCAGTGCGTGAAATAACCGCATAAATCAAGGTGGCACGTACGATGAGCCTTAGGACGGTGCTGCGAAATCTGGTGTTAATGGGCTATTTGTTGAGTCCATGCCGACTTGCTGAACTACGCTGGACAAAAGGAGGCATAACATGATATTATGAGGTATCCCATGGCTTTCGCCTTCTCAGTGTAGTGTCCAATGCAGAGTACAAGCGGTGCATTGAATGTTTTGGTTAACAAGTAATACTGTACACCGAAAGTCAATAGCTATAGTACGATGTGATATGGTTGTTGTGTCGGGGTAATTTAATTAATTACACGCCATGAGAGTGACTGATTTGTAAGCTTCGTCGTAAAGAAGGTGATCTTGTTTTTATTACACTGTGAGCGTGATTGATTTGCGTTGTGCTATTTGTACAAACAAAGTTATCTAGTTGTTTTTCTGTGTAAGAATCTTTCATTTATATGTTTTATTGTACAGAAGATCGTACTATAATAAATCCCGCAGATAGCCGATAGTAGCTTGTCATAGTGGCTAGTTGGTAAGGGAGTAATCGTAGCAGTGTTTATCTGTGCGCTGCGTACTCGATTTTAATAAAGTATGAGAACAATCTTACAGTCCTACGGTTGATTTCAGAAGCTACATTTATCGTCTTTTCCTGTCTCTGGCCAAGGGCCGTATATTATAATTATTATTGTTGCTGCCTGAGTTCATTTAAATTCCGTTTCACTGAATTCTGTTTCATTGTTTTGAAAGCATTTCAGTTGTTATTCTCTTGTTTGAGCAATGCTCTCTAGAACTACACTGGGCTGCAAATTAAGTTCTGTTTAGTTGTTATTCTTCTGTACCGAATTATGTTTCATAACATAGTTGTTAAACTGAGCACACGCCTGCACAATCCCCAGCCGAAACACCACTCAGCGCATATCCTACTCCACAAGTTAAAATGGAAACACCATGTTGTCTGTGAAGAAACTGAGAAACACTCGTATCAAGCAAACGGTTATCGCTGCTAGACTGTCTAAAAGCTAACAGGGCTGCTTTACTGTCATAGTCGTTCTATATTTTTAATGCAAGTCTTTCACCAAATTCATTTTTCATGCAGTTATAGCCATGATTTTCTGTCAGAACGGAATGTGTTTGTTCCTCCAAATGTTGGGGCTTTTCACTTGACATTTATTGATGTCTCGATGCGTTATTCGCGGCTTGTGACAAATGACTTGAGGGCAACAGGTCGATAAGCGCTGACTTCTGGACGGGAATCACAAGCAGAAATTCGAACTTGTTCGGACGACAACGGGGTGGTGATAGCAACAGCGTACAATCACAAATTCAGCCAGACTTCACTTCGCAGTAGCAAAATGCGATTAAAACTCTGACATCGATTATGTCATACGTGTTTCGACAGCCGAAAGACTAAGTCTTTAACATGTACTCCCTTGGTGGAATCGACATGCAGTAAGATAGCTGCTGTAATAACCAGGTACTCTTGGCGTCAAACATAAACAGGAAGATAACCACTTACCACGGAAAGTAGTTGCTGATATTGAAGGGGCTTGTTTGCAAGCAGCAGCTATGTGACATAGCTTCGTCACAGGGCCAAGTAGGCTCTGGAAAACCTGAAGGCAATTTACCGAAAGAAATTATACATTACGTGTCGCGACAGTATAAAGGATGTGTTGCAAAATATTTCAAAGTTCGCTTTCATCAATCGAACTTTGAACAGTGCTCTAGTCGTGACTCCATATCCCGCCTATCGTTATGTCCAGGGTAGCATCATAAATCGCTTGAACGCCAGTGGAATTATTATGTTTGAATACAAGTGTGCCGGCCGGTGTGGCCGAGCGGTTCTAGGCGCTTCAGTCCAGAACCGCGCTAGCGCTACGGTCGCAGGTTCGAATCCTGCTTCGGGCGTGGATGTGTGTGATGTCCTTAGGTTATTTAGGTTTAAGTAGTTCTAAGTTATGGGGGACTGATGACCTGAGATGTTAAGTCCCATAGTGCTCAGAGCCATTTGAACCAATAAAAGTGTCTTTTCTGTTCATCGCATTGCGAATTTCCTTCTGCTGTTTTCTGTATTATGCTGTGGCAATTCTTTCTGTGTATGGTCCAAGTTCCATCGAGCTATGTCATTTGGCCCTGACATACCATGCGACAGTTAGTTTTAATTAATGTACAGTCCAGTGTGGGCTGTAATTATCGTGTGAGAGCAGAACTTGATAGATATTGTAATGCGTAAATGCTGAGATGATATACGCTAAAAATTTTTTAAAAAAATGTTCCAGTTTTGGCCACCAGGATCAAATCTGGCGCTGTGAAGGTAAGGAAGATGTCTGGACATGTTTCCAAATGTAATGGACCAGCAGCAGACCATGGGTAGAAAAGGTCAAGTAAGTGAGAAAGGCGTAATAATCACTTTATTAAACTTCCTGGCAGATTAAAACTGTGAGCCGGACCGAGACTCGAACTCGGGACCTTTGCCTTTCGCGGGCAAGTGCTCTACCAACTAAGCTACCCAAGCACAACTCACGCCCCGTCATCACAGCTTCACTTCTGCCGGTACCTTGCCTCCTACCTTCCAAACTTTACAGAAGCTGTCCTGCGAACCATGCAGAACTAGCACTCCTGAAAGAAAGGATATTGCGGAGGCATGGCTTAGCCACAGCCTGGGGGATTTCCACTCTGCAGCGGAGTGTGCGCTGATATGAAACTCCCTGGCAGATTAAAACTGTCTGCTGGACCGAGACTCGAACTCGGGACCTTTGCCTTTCGCGGGCATGTGCTCTACCAACTGAGCTACCCAAGCACTACTCACGCCCGGTACTCACAACTTCACTTCTGCCTGTACCTCGCCTCCTACCTTCCAGTACTTGCCCGCGAAAGGTAAAGGTCCCGAGCTCGAGTCTCGGTCCGGCACACAGTTTTAACCTGCCAGGAAGTTTCATATCAGCGCACACTCCGCTGCAGAGTGGAAATCTCATTCTATATTCATTTTATTATTAGCCTTCGCTTACATAGGTTGTTCAGTATGAGCACTGGAGACGTCGAAGAGATGCTGCACCGCGCCAGATTTGTACCTGGTGGCCAAAAATGGAACTAACGCATTAGCATATCTATCAAGTTTCGCTACATTATTGTTAATTTCAGCCCACACTGGATTCCCAGAGAAGCTGCAATTTAATGATAATCGCCGAGCACGTGTCACTGTAAGCCTGCTTATCAGCATGATGTCGCACACATCAGGCCTTGATGCATACATTGATTCGGTTGGTAAGGGTTTCAACAATCCGTAGAGTCCCCCTCTGAGGCAAGCTGGACCACAACACTTGAAAGTGGTGCTTCATATCCTGGGTACTGGAGCGAGGACGGAGTTGACGTACGAGTTGGTCCCACGTTGTACTCATGGCAGATCTCGGTGTCTTGCTGGCAGCGCGGTATCTCAATATCTAGAACGCAGTTCATTGAGACATGTGCCATGTGTGGACGAGGATTGTTCTGTTGGAAAATGCCATCACGATATTTTCGAATGAGAGGTATCACACGAGGACGCAGAATGTTTGTGACGTACCGATGTGCCGTCTGGGTCGCCTCAGTCATTACCAGCCTTGACCTTGTGACCTCCCCTCTCGCGGCTCTGACCTCCATAGCAGACACGTCAAAAGAATGGGTGAAATGTAGATAAGAAGGTCTGTGACGATCTTCTCATCGTGTGACACATCCACGGTGACGATGGGTGGAATTACCGTGACTTTTGGTGCCAATGTGACGTCATTCACCCACGTTACAGTTCAAATGAACTTCCGAGTTGTTGGTTTCTTTTTTTTTTTTGTGCGTGTGGTGACACTTTAGTGTTTGAAGCGTAAGACAGCATAAGCGTGATGTCACAGGGCGCCACTCTTTCGCACCATTACAGAGGAAGTTCGTAGGCACCTTTAAACCAAATTTAAAACTAATGCGTCGCAATATGAGGCAATTATGGCACTACGAAAAAGTGATCCCTTAATTCTTTTGTGCACTATAGATGGAACTGCAGTATATAAAGGATTATCAGACACAGCAATTGCTGCAAATACATTTAATATGCAACAACAAATAATTTCTTGTTCGCCGTTTTTTTCTCCTTATTTATTTCACTTACTTTCCGGGTATCTCACCTATCGATGCCACTTTCTCCAACTAACGCTATGGATGCGATGTTTTGCTCCGTGTAATAACAGTGGCGAGCGCAACGGTGATCTTTTTAAGCTCAAGACCTCTAGCAGATCCAGATTACAGGATCACGGAGAGTGTAATGATTTAAAAAAAACTATAATGCATTAACAGCGTAAGTAGATTTGCGCTGTTATTATTTCTAGGTCCTCAGTTTCAATATATGAATACGGAGTTAACTGAAATTGCTTTCGAAAGAATATTTAACGAAAACTAGCCAACATCGTAGAATGAAAGTTCCTTTCTTCAAGTTAAATGATGCACAAAACCGATGATTGAATATTTTATGTGACTGTGTCAAAAAAAAATCAAACCTTTCGTTTTTGGTGCGTTGAAGGTTTCGTTAGGGGGAAAGAGAACATGCCTTATTTACTGGAGATGGATTTTACAGCTATCGGTAGAACTGCTGAGATTGTTAAAAAGTTGAAATTGTGTGTTTAACCTTCACAGAACCGAGAGGCTATCAAGAATCAAAGTTGTTCTCAACTGGGTCTGTAAATAGGTCGTAATGGCTACAGTAAAAGGGCCAGAGAAAACAGCTACCGCAGAAGGCAGGAAAAGGCGCCACCAGAGTATCTGCAAATAACTGTGGATAGCTGAAATGTCGAAATTTTTGTATTTTGTACACTGGTGTTCGTATAAGACCAACATCCCATCTCTCGAGGGAGAGAATTTTGAGAAGACGGAGGTCACTGCGCAGAGAGAGGGCGGAAAATTAAAAGAGTTAAAAAGGAAGCGAGGGAAACTGCAGACAGAGTAAGTCGGTGGGTGTGGCGTGGGATGCGTGTACAGGAACCCGCAGCAACGTAATCTGCGGCTCCTTTGTTCTGCCCGGCCTCTACACACGTAGCAAAACGTATCCCCCGTGGTGGAAAAGCGAATTCCCTAGTGCCCGTCGGCCTCTCAGTTAACGAAAAAGTTACGCAGAGGGAAAGAAAGTGACTCAGTTACAGACAGGAATTCGCTTTTCACAACCGAGGTGCTCAATGCGGTCCTTCAGACAGGTAGTTTGAACCCTCGTGACAGAAGAGACTGTCGTCAACAATATTTGCTAGGGATGAGTATTATTTAACGCAAATATTAAAATATTCTAAAATATTCCACCTTGTATGCAACATATTTGATACGGGCGAAATGCATTCAGCAGAATATAGTATATCCAAATCCAACGATCCATTATTTTAATAAATCATGTTTGCAAAATACTGACACAGAACATTTACAGAAGCCGACATTGGTGAAGATCAGTCTGGGTTCCAGAAAAACGTAGGACACGCGAGGCAATACCGGCCCTAAAATTTATCTTGTTAACTATGTTTTACAAAGGTAAACCTATATTTATAACATCTATGACATTTTAAAATTCAGACGAAATTTTTTCAGTGTTACTATCCCTCTTGTTATTTAGTCTGTACACAGAGCAAGCAGTAAAGGAAACCAAAGTGAAATTTGGAAAGGGAATTCCAGTTCAGGGAGAAGAAATTAAATTTTTGACGTATGTTGACGACATTTTAATGTGACAGATACTGCGAATGACTTGGAAGAAAAATTGAACGGAGTAAATAATATCTTCAGAAGAAAAAAATGGTTCAAATGGCTCTGATCACTATGGGACTTAACATCTGTGGTCATTAGTCCCCTAGAACTTAGAACTACTTAAACCTAACTAACCTAAGGACATCACACACATCCATGCCCGAGGCAGGATTCGAACCTGCAACCGTAGCGGTCACGCGGTTCCAGACTGAATCGCCTAGAACCGCACGGCCACACCGGCCGGCCTCTTCAGAAGAGATTATAAGGTAAATACGAACAAAAGTAGAAGAAGGGTAGTGGAATGTAGTCTAAATGAACTAGGTAATGCTCAAAGAGTTGTTGTAGGGGATGAGTGTATAAATTTTGTTATTTTGGAAACGAAATTACTGACGATGGGCGAATACAGACGACACAACATGAAGACTTTGTGGCGCCACTAACTTTCTTCCAACAAACAACGTTCGACTGCTCTCTGAAACTAAACTATACAACATTTTTTTTTTTACTAATGATAATCTTTATATACATACAGAGTGGTCGGAAATTCCAGTGACAAACTTCTAGGACATGTCGAGGGTAGGGAGTACAGAACATTTTGAATAGGAATCCATGTCCGGAATCGTATCGTTTCCGTTCTACGACAGTTTCAATTCAGATGTGCAACTCGTCAACGTCTGCTTAGGACAAGAGAAACGTCTCAGTGTTCCCTGTCCTGGTACGCAACAAAGTAGACACGATGAAGTGTACTACGTCAAACGATCCCCAGATGTCACTTATTGTCCGCTTTGCTGTGAGTCCGAGTCAATACCTGTGTATCACCGGTAGAGGAAACATGGTGCAGTGCACGTTTGCGGAATACACAGACATGCTCCTTGTGTATGGTGAAGCTGGAGGTAACGGAAGAGCTGCTAGTCAACTGTATCACGAACGTTTTCCACACCGTCGCACTCCATCGCACAAACTGTTTACCCAAGTTACACAACGGCTGCGAGAAACTGGTACCTTCACCGTGAGGAGGCAGGACTGTAGTGCTCCACGGCGACGCCGCACTCCCGAATCTGAAGGTGTACTTCGTCGCATTGAAGATGGCCCGCCAACGAGTTCGCGAACAATTGCGCGTGCGATGGCTGTTATTCACAGTACCGTCTTGGACGTCCTGCATGAGCAACAGTTACATCAGTACCACTTACAAAGGGTACACGCTATGGGTCCAGCAGACTTTCCACAACGCGTCGTCTTCTGCACATGGTTCCTGCACAATTGCATCGACGCGCCCCTGTTTCCTCGTCGACTTCTCTTCACAGGTGAATGTAAGTTTACAAGGAATTGTGTTCTGAATGCTCGAAATAGCCACGTCTGAGCGAACGAAAACTCTCATGCCACACGTGTTCAGGGATTTCAAGACAGGTTCGGAATTAACGTGTGGGCAAGTATTCTGGACGGTCATGTGATTGGACCATACCTCCTCCCATCCCGCATACTTAGTCTTCCTACGACATGTAATGGACCTGTTATTGGAAGCTGTGCCATTGAATGTCCGTCAGGAAATAAGGTTTCAGCATGATGGATCACCACCTCACTTTTCACTGGCTGCCCGGAGACATCTGAACAGACGGTATGGTGAAAGTTGGATAGGCCGTGGTGGTCCAACCGCGTGGCTGCCACGATCGCCGGATTTAACCCCTATGGGCTACTTCTTGTGGGGTCGTATGAAGAGCTTAATTCATGAGACACCGGTAGAGACAGAGGGAGATCTGCTGGCACGAGTTCTGGCCGCAGCACAAGACACTGAAGACACACCAGGTGGGATGTAGAGAGTGTTCCAGAACATACCTCGGAGGTACAGTGTCTGTAACAACGTTGGTGGTCGCCACATCAAGCCGCTGTTGTAATGCATCGGTACGTTGCGGCTGGTGCCGTAGATGCTGGGTTCTTGTTGTCGACTAATGTAAACCATAAGATGTAAGCCGTAATGCAAATGCGTAAGTAGTAACGCAACGAGTCAGTATTCTTTTCAAATGGATTGCAACAATTGTACTGGGTCACGCCTAAGCACATTCCTCACGTGGGTGTGGATGAGATAATCATCTGAACTGAAACTGTCGTAGAACGGAAACGATACGTTTCCGGACATTGGTTCCTATTCAAAATGTTATGTACTCACTATCCTCTACACGTTCTATAAGTTTGTTACGGGAATTTCCGATCACCCTGCATAACAGAGAAATAGAGAAAAATGTTTGTTACCCATTCCTGGGTGTTTTGGTTCGACGGAGGAGTGACTGCTCTCAGGAGCATTCTGTTTATAGTAAGCCCACTCACATTGATTTGTACTTACTCTCTTCAAGTTGCCATTGCCCATCCCAAAACCATGAGCATGCTCAAAACCTTTGTACGCAGAGCCCATACAGTGTCGGATGCGGACAGCGTGCCTAAAGAGCTTGGGTATTTAAACACAGTGTTCAGATATAATGGATACTCTACCTGGTAAATTAACAGGGCCTTCTCAGCTAAAACCAACAACCAGGAAGTCGATAAAGGGGAGAACGTGCCAGTAAAGTCCCTGCTTTTCTTCCCTTCGTTGGAAATATATTCTTCAAAATAGCTAGAACCCTTAGTAATTTTCAACTAAAAGTGATTTCCGCCCACCATCTAAGATTTCGGAATTATTGGTGACAGAAAGGATAATTTGTTATTGCGGAAGGCGGGAATTTACAAAATACCTTGCCAGTGTGGTGTGGCGTATATGGGACAAACAACACGCACAGTGGAAGAACGTTGCACAGAACATAAACGTTGCACTCGCCTTTTGCATCCCAGCAAGTCCGCAACTGCAGAACATTGTATCTCCAACGGAAATTCTATGGAGTATTAGAAAACATTAATATTGGCCGCAGCTACCTCTTTTTCGTACTCCATTATAAAAGAATCTGTTGAAATACTCATCGCGGAAAATCTAATGAACCGTGAGGGCTGCTACCAGCTGGATAATGCGTGGAATCACGTCAAAAATGGTTCAAATGGCTGTGAGCACTATGGGACTCAACTGCTGAGGTCATTAGTCCCCTAGAACTTAGAACTAGTTAAACCTAACCAACCTAAGGACATCACAAACATCCATGCGCGAGGCAGGATTCGAACCTGCGACCGTAGCGGTCTTGCGGTTCCAGACTACAGCGCCTTTAACCGCACGGCCACTTCGGACGGCTGGAATCACGTCATCTCCGAGATTTGCTCCAGTCGAAGACGCAAGAATACTCCGATGGCTGTGGCGAGCGGCAACGACTAAGACAGCTGATCTTCGCTGTAGCACCAGCGAGGGCGCTGCTGCCAGGCGGAATGGTCCATCTGTTACCGTTACCCTGCCGCGTGCGCGGGATAACTCTCAGCGCGCTATATAAGGTGGACCGGAGAACGTGTTTGTCAGTCGTCGATGGCTCACCTGAAGATGACTGGGTGATGTCCAGCCAAAGTATTGTGAAGTGAAGTTTACGACCGGCTACAATCCCGAAATCTCTTCGAACTGACAGGATCTGCAACAGGAGATTTAGGATAAGACTAGAAATTCCAGCGTTTCAGCTTCGATACGCCTTCAGCAACTTCCTGAACGGGGCCCAAAAAGTTCCAAGAGATGAATGGTCACTTTCAGCATCTGCTATAGTCATGCTAGTACCGTATTTCCTTTAATCTGCTGTGTTTCTTTGTACCCTGGAACTCTTGCTCCAGGCCGCTTTTATTTGCCCCACCCTGTACTTTAAGCTCTTAACAAGCAACAACCTAGATCTCTGCAGTTGTAGAGATATTTAAAGCTTCCTCAAGAGGTGAAGGTTGTTTTTCAGGCTGGTTGTTATTTTATGATTTCTAAGCTTTTTCTTGAGCTGAGAAAAAGTGCCTTCGCCTCTTTTACTGCGTTTCTTTACCACATCCACTACAGAAAACACTATTACACAGCACTAAATAAACCGTTTATTAATAAATTAATAGCTACTTCTTCCTACACCATGGAATCATAAACTCAAGTTAACAAGACAACCCAGATTTTACTTCAGAACTGGTGGCGCAAAAATCCACACGCATTTATGTGGAGATTATTGCAAGTACTTCCACACTGAATTTTAGATAGCCCGGTTTTAACTTTCTTAATAGGCAATATCTTCATCTTCGCGTGTTATTTCCTTTATATGTGCGATTGTTGCTCCCATTCTATTCCTGTGCGAAATCCATTACACGATCCAAAATTTGGCCTTTATTTTCATTGTACTTATGTCTTGCCCACCTACAATGCCATAACCTGCTCTAATATTAATACCAGCGCGTATTATCTCAGCTGATGCCATATTGAGAGCTTTGCCACCGTATAGATTTGTGGCGTTCTGTACAAATGACAGCCGAGGGATCTACTGCAGTATGGCATGAGCAGTCAAGTTACCTTAGTGTGCTGCTCATATGTAGAATAAAGTGAGTAAAGTAATGGAATAGAGACATTCATACATACAGATAGCGGCATTATCGCGTACACAAGGTATAAAAGTAACTGTTTAATAACCGAAAACTATCAAAACTCTATCGTTATAGATCCCACTGATGATGCCTTAGAACAGGAGAAGGCGAAACGCGTCTGGGATAAATAAATTAAGTGGCAGCAGGAAAAGGCAGTTTTGTTTACAAAACAAGTAGTATACATAAATTATCTGATTAAGGTCTGCAGTCAGGAAGTAAATCCATGTACACAGATTAATAGAAATAAACATGTTAATGTAAATTTCGGAACAAATTAAAGATGTGCTAGAACAAGCAGTGGGTAAATTACATCAGTTACGGGAAAGATAATATAATATTCATTACTAGACTAATTTCTACAATGTCCAGTCTCACCGATGTGACAACCTAACCTGTAAAAAGCCTGAATAACCTGTTGTGGATTGGCAGGAGACCAACCCACTAAATTGAGAGGAAGCCGAAAGGCACGCGTTTAAGCTCACGCAGGCTGGCGTGAGGTCTGGAACAGGACAAGGTAATCAGAACTCAGAAAAACGGACGTAGATGGTGGAATACTTAACTTTAATCCATTAATGTTGAACGTAGCTCTTGTCTGTACATTATTTACAATATCAACAGCAACTGATAATGGCGCCTTGCTAGGTCGTAGCAAATGACGTAGCTGAAGGCTATACTTACTATCGTCTCGGCAAATGAGAGCGTATTTTGTCAGTGAACCATCGCTAGCAAAGTCGGTTGTACAACTGGGCGAGTACTAGTACGTCTCTCTAGACCTGCCGTGTGGCAGCGCACGGTCTGCAATCACTGATAGTGGCGACACGCGGGTCCGACGTATACTAACGGACCGTGGCCGATTTAAAGGCTACCACCTAGCAAGTGTGGTGTCTGGCGGTGACACCACATAACCACCTTTGGCAGCGCAGAGCACTGCGAGAAGTGCAGGAAGACAATGAGCTTATGGAAGATACCGACACGGATGTGGAGCCACTGCTGACAAAAGTGCTTCGGCCGGCTGCGCTAAGTTTCTCGGTTGAGTATCCACGGCGTGAACAGCCACATTGAGGTGCTCCCACAGATTTCGATTGAGTTTAAATCCGGAGGGCTTAAGGGCGAGGAGACTATGGTAAACTTTTCTTGGTGCTCTTAGAACAACGCACGCACACTGTGAGCTGTGTGACACGTTGTATTGTCCTGCTGGTATATGCCTTAGTGCAGAGGTAAATCGAACTGCATGTAGGGGTGTACAAAGTCCCCAAGAATAAATGTATACTTCCGTTGATCAATTGTGCCTTACAGAATGCCACGAAAACATTCTCCAGATCAAAACGCTCTCTACTCTGAGCTGGACTCTTCCGACGATCCAACGGCCGTCGGTCCGATGGAGCGTAAAACGTGATTCTTTTGAAGAGGCTAGCGGTGGCCACTCACTGGGCGTCCAGTTGCGATACTGGCGTGCAAACTCCGGTCTTCGTTGTCCACGAACAGCAGTCAGATTGGGTGCATGAACCATGCGCCCTTGCGAGGGCCCATACGCAGCAACGTTCGCAGAACGGTCGTTGAGGAGACGCTGTTGCAGCCCTTACACACCTCCGCTGCCGTCTTTCGGCCCTGTGATCTATGGCCCGTGGTGCACCACAGTTGTTCAAATGGTTCAAATGGCTCTGAGCACTATGGGACTTAACATCTGAGGTCATCAGTCCCCTAGAACTGAGAACTTAAACCTAGCTAACCTAAGGACATCACACACACCCATGCCAGAGGCAGGATTCGACCCTGCGACCGTACCGATCTCGCGGTTCCGGACTGAAGCGCCTAGAACCGCTCGGCCACTCCGGCCGTCACCACAGTTGTCTCGGAGCCGGTTTTAGATAGGACAATTTTTCTGTGCCCAGTATACTTTAACCACAGCGGAGCGCGAACAGTTTACAACCTTGGCCGTTTCGGAAATGCTTTCACCGTTGGTCCGAAAGCCAAAGATCATGCACTTTTGGAGCTCAGATAAATCGCTCCATTTCCGCACTACTACAACGACAGCACTGTTTCCCGTGTCCCTTCGGACACGCTTTACATGCCCTCCACTGTTAGTGCTGCCATCTGACATCTGTGAGTATAATAATAATAATATACTGGAACAGAACCATTATAACAGATAAAACAACACCACATAACAAACCTGACATCATACTCACCAATAAAAAGAAGAAATTAACACAACTAATCGAAATATCCATACCCAATACAACAAATATACAGAAGAAAACAGGAGAAAAAATTGAAAAATACATCCAACTGGCTGAGGAAGTCAAAGACATGTGGCATCAGGATAAAGTTGACATCATACCAATTATACTATCAACTACAGGAGTCATACCACACAATATCCACCAGTACATCAACGCAATACAGCTACATCCAAACGTATATATACAACTACAGAAATCTGTAATTATTGATACATGTTCAATTACCCGAAAGTTCCTAAATGCAATGTAACATATAACGTACAGTTAAAAGGAAGTCACGCTTGATCAAGGTCCGCGTCACTTTCCATTTTTAACCAGACATAACGTCTGAGACAGGAAATAATAATAATAATAACCTAATAATAATAATAATCTAATAATAATAATAATAATAATGGCATCCTACCATCAGGGATCAACCTAAAGGCCAACGAGGAAAGAATAAAAAAACTGCAGAAAGCATATAAACTCACGTGGAACTATTATAACAAAAACTCCATATCCATTAACGCAAAATTGAGGCACTACAACACTGTCGTACTTCCGGAGGCGCTGTGTGCATTTGAAACAACACAAATAGGTGGGCAAACTAAAATCAAAGAAATAGAAAAACAAGAAAGGAAAATTCTCAGGAAAATTTTGTGGCCCGATAAAGAGCAAGGAATCTGGAAGAAGAGACCAACATCAGAATTATATAAATACACAGACAAGATTACGGATACAATAAGGAAAAGAAGAATGCAGTTCTACGGACATATCCACAGGATGAGTGAAAACAGAATTTCAAAGCGAATCTTAAAGCCATCAACTCAGGCAGGGGAAAAACACAATGGATAGAAGAAGTTGAAGAGGATCTCAGACAAGCACACATAACAGTAAACGATGCTGAAAATAGAACTGAATTCAGAACATCATCAAAACTTAAATTTGACATCACAACACAGAAGAGACCAGGATGCTAATGGACAGCGGAGCGAAAGAAACAACACAGTGAACACATGAAGAAAATTTGGGCTCGGAAAAAACATAAACAATGATCATAAAGGAATTCAAGTTCAAACGCTCTCTTTAAATGGGAATAATCGAAAATAATAATTACTGTATACCTACTTATGCACCCTTCTGTGCATCGTAGCTCCTAACGTGATTGTAATTTAAGTGAATACACCACGTTTTGTGAAGAAAATCTTAAATATTCATTTACTGAGATGCGGGACACGCGGTAAAATCAAAGACGCACAGCTACAGCACACAGAATCTGCTACGTTAGAATCGTCTTTGACTTGACAAGTGACTTAGCTTGCCGCGTGAGTGCGCGATGATGAAAGACACTCTAGCCGTCTTTCATATAGTGTGGCGAAGATGACTCAGAAATCGTCCAAGAACGTTATGGGTGTCCAAATCATTTATTAAATACAGTGCACTCTGCAATGCTGTACGATAAGCTGCAAAGTTTCCAAACGCAAAAGGCTGGTCGGAAACGACACACAGCGTTCGGAACGCATGCAAACTTCTTCCACGCATTGCTAGTACGAGAGAGTTAGCGGTGTGATGGGTCCTCAGCTCTGCTCTTCTAATCCAAAATTTTATTATCATTCACACAGCAACCTGATCTCAAATATAGCATGAATCTTATATATGTCCTGTGACTGTGTTTTCATTAGTGGTTTGGGTCTCATCATCGTCTTCTCTTCTCTTGGCAGCGTTCGTTCTGATCGGATGGGTTGCTGAAGGTTGTGTAATTTTATGATCTAAAATTTTACTTAAATTGTAATATTACGAATATTTACTTCCTTCGGCTGTCATTTTGGCTATTACTTGTCCTGATCAGATCTTTAAAGCACTTTTTCAGAAAAATAATTGTACTACGTTGGTCGTCTTAATGCGATGATACAACTGAGCAGCCCTCATAGTCGCGGCTATAACTGCAAATTACACGATCAACGTTAGAGCCTTCAGTCACTAAGATTCTACCCCCACAATTCCGATATAATTTTGAAGAGTCATCCTTCCACAAAGCCAATATAGGCAATTAAATTATCAACAATCTTTTCACGGTCACGTAATCATTCTGTTAAAGATGGGCTGCCAGTGCAAGCTTCTCCGATTTTGATTGCTCCCGTCATCAATATAAATGCAGAGTCTCTCTTCTACTTATCTTATTCCTTACAAACAACATTTTAAAACTTAACATTCAGGGGAAGAGCGAAAACACTCTGCACCTGAATGATCCAAGCCCTCAAATTCCGGACGAATCAGCATTTACTATTATCGAAGTTTGAACGACCACGAGGGAACTTCGCTGGTCATCGGACCCAGAATTTCATACGGAGCAACAGCGAGGGAAACGTAGAGCGCTCCAAGCTCGTTCACTTCGTGAAGAACAGATCAAGTGGGTAGAGGATGGCATGTAGTTCAAATGGTTCAAATGGCTCTGAGCACAATGGGACTTAACTGCTGTGGTCATCAGTCCCCTAGAACTTAGAACTACTTAAACCTAACTAACCTAAGGCCATGACACACATCCATGCCCGAGCCAGGATTCGAACCTGTGACCGTAGCGGTTGCGTGGCCGAGCGGTTCTAGGCGCTTCAGTCTGGAACCGCGCGATCGCTACGGTCGCAGGTTCTAATCCTGCCTCGGGCATGGGTGTGTGTTAGGTTTAAGTAGTTCTAGGGGACTGATGACCTCAGAAGTTATGTCCCATAGTGCTCAGAGCCATTTGAACCGTTTCCTAGCGGTCGCGCGGTTCCAGACTGTAGCGCCTAGAACCGCTCGGTCACCCCGGCCGGCTGGCTTGTAGTCATCGATGGTATAGTACGCTGTTGGTAAGATATACATTAGGATCTGCATCTACTTACATATTTTCCAAAGCACCGGACGGTGCGTGGCGGAAGGTACCCTGTACCACAGTCATTTCCTTTCCTGTTCTACTCGCAAATACAGCGAGGGAAAAAACAACTTTGTATATGCCTCCGTATGAGTCCTTATTTCTCGTATATTATCTTCGTGTAATGCCTGCTGGAGAAAGAAGAATCGTTCTGTAGTCAGCTTCTAACGCCGGTTCTCTAAATTTTCTCAACAGTGTTTCTCTTTCCAGGGATTCCCTTTTGAGTTCTCCAAGTATCTCCGTGATACTTCGTGTTGTTCAAACCTACTGGAACAAATCTAGCAGACCGCCTCTGTATTGCTTCGATGCTTTCAGTCCGACGTGGTACGGATCCCAAATACTCGGGCAGAATTCAAGAATCGGTCGCACCGGCGTCCTATAGGCAATCTCCTTTACAAGTGAACCACTCTTTCCTAAAATTCTCCCAGTAAATAGAAGTCGACCATTCACCTTCCCTACCATAGTTCCCACACGCTCGTTCCACCTCATGTCGCTTTGCAACGTTACGTCCAGATATTTAAACGACTTGACTGTGTCAAGCAGGTCACTCGTAATACTGTATCTAAACATTACAGGTTTGTTCTTCCTACTCATCGCCATTAACTTACATTTTTTCCACATTTAAGGCTAGATGCCATTCGCCACACCAACTAGAAATTTTGTCTACGTCGTCTTGTATCTTCCTACAGTCACTCAACCTTAGCGTACACCACGGCATCATCAGCAAACAACGGCAGATTGGTGCCCACCCCGTCCGCAATATCATTTATGCATGCAGAGATCGTAGCACGATAAACAGTGTCTACAGCAGTGATTCCAGTTATGATTGTATTTGGTCGACATAGACTTCGGCTAATAAAGCTTGATTCGTCGTCGGGTGTGTTGTACGCTTTGATGTAAGTTGACTCCTCGGGCGGATGGAATAAACATCAACATTTACATTTAATCCGTACTCCGCATGTGAAGGGTACCTCGTGCAACACTACCACTTCCTCTTTCTCTTGTTCCAGTCATGAAAAGCTCCTGGAGAAAACGGTCGTTGGTTGGCCTCTGTGTGAGCATGAATCTCTCTGATTTTGCCTGCATGGTGTTTTCGCAAGATATATCATCGGCCATCAAAAAGTTGCACCGACATGCAGGCAAGGGATTAGTGGGGCATTCGTGTCTTTCCGACGTGCGTGCGGTAAATGCGAAAAGGTGAACTATGGCGACGTTATTATCATTTGCGTCCTAACAGGACCAGCGTGCTGTTATTGTTTTCTTGGATGCCGAAGGACAGACACCGGTAGACGTCCATCGGAGAACGAATAATGCATACGGGGTGACATGTCTGTCGAAAACCACCGTTGTGGAATGGTTCATCAAGTTCCACGCTGGTTGCGACTCGATGCAAGATGTTGATCGAGCTGGAAGGTCAGCCTCATCCATTACTGGTAATAACAAGTAGGCGGTTGATGATCCGATTAGGGCAGACTGGCGCATAACCACTCGCGCCCTACAAAAGATCTTGACAGTAGATTTGGTAGCGTTCAACACATTATCTGCCAGGAGGTACGCTACCGTAAGGTCTGCGGCCAGTGGATACCCCAGGCGTTCAATGCCAAACAACACGTAGACCGGAGGATAACTGTTTGCCTGAAGCTCCTGATGCGTTCCAGTGTTTAAGACAACACGTTCCTTGAGCTTATTGGCACAGGTGACGAAAGATGGTGCCATCTCTGGGAATCGCAGTCGGAAGTGTTGACGACGCAGCATCGTCCTCCACTGTCCACTCGCCTATTAAGTTCAAGTGCCAGCCATCTGTCGGAAAATTGATGCTCACCCTGTTGTTCGATTATCTAGGCCCATTTGCTATTGATTTCAAGGAACCTGAGGTTTCCATCACTGGCGAACGGTACTACGCAAGGTTGGAGAAATTACGGCGTGGAATGATGGCGAAACATCCGGGAAAATTACAACAATGGGTTCTGCTGCTTCATGATAACGCACTTCCCTTATCGCAAATGTCGTAACGTAGAAATTACGCCAACTCAAGTGAGAGACAGTCGATCACCCGCCGTATAATGCTGGCAGCTCCTGATAATATCTTTGGTCCCTTAAGAAAGGCTTTGAAGGCTTGAAAATTCTGTCGGAAGAGGATGTGTAGCAGGTACTTGCGGACGCAGCAGTACGTGGCGTTTCATCAAGTGGGTTTTTTCAATCTGGTGCGTCGTTGGGATCATTATCTCGATGGTCACGCCGATTTTTCCTGATTGGCATTCCGACTCTGGACTGTACGGCTTTCGAACGGAAATTTCTGGTCGTCCCTTATACGTTGGAGGAAACGATATACTGGTTGGCTCTTCTAGAAATACAAACAGTAAACTGTACCGTGATCCAGAACTCCTCTCTTGCCGCGTCTGCCAATGGAGCTTTCTTAGCATCTCTGCGATGCTTTTGCTGTTTCTAAATGAACCAGAAACGAAATTCACTAATATTCCTTGGATCTTCTCTGTTTCCTCTATCAATACTATTTGGTACGGATCGCAGACTGACAAGTAATATTCAATTACTAATCGAATCCTGAGGACTGTTCCAATGAATTTCAGTCTGGCATCTGCCTCACCTGCGATTAGTTTTATGTGGTCGTTCCACTACAAATCGCACTGTTCGCATGCTCCTAGATGTAATATGGGTGTGATTGCTTACAGTGAATTTTTTTCAGTCATATGATCACACAATAACGGGTCTATCTACCTATTCGTACACAGTACGTTAAATTCGTTTACGCTGAGCGTCAATTGCTAATCTAGCGTTGCGACTATCTGTACACTGCAGCCTCATCCACGAAAAGCCTTACTGGACATCGACGTTTCCCAATGTGCTACTTGTGTATATTGTGAAAAGTAATAAGACTACCAAAGCTGTTTTCACGTCTGAAGATTTATCTCCGCTGATGATGACATTCTGTATTCTCTTCACTAGAAACTAAAGTGGAGCAGCTGTATCATCTAGCAGGTATAGCGCCGCCCGGCATCTGGCGCGAAGCAGCTGCTCAAGCAGAAGGACGTATAGCCTTGACATCTGACACTCACCCATTATTTGGCCATTCGTCAGCACCGTCTCGCTTGAAAACCAGAAAAAGTTTTTTTAAGGGTCTATGTAAACAACAACAACACAAACCAAAGGCGATACTTGTGGAGAAAAAGAGTAGAGACTAATCCACTAGGCTGGAGACAACCTAAAGAAGAACTACCTCCCGGTGATAATGAGAGCTGGTGTACCTGGAAGTCCCTCAACAGATTACGTACTGGTGTTGGGCAGCGTAAAGAAACTCTTGAAAAATGGGGATACGCTAGAGGACCCTCAACTTGTGAGTGTGGAGAGGAGCAAACGATGTCTCACCTGCGCAACTGCCGTCTGTGCCCGTCATCATTGCATCACGCACCGAAGAAGAGTTGATACTGTACGGCTGGTCCCGGCGGATCCCCAAATTTTGAATCTTAATATTCGTCGTGTCGCAGTTTCACTGGGGAGCAACCGTATCATATTATGTACACAAAGCATCCGCTCCGTACCGTCCTATAGAATTAGTTCGTCCGCGTGGGATTAGCCGAGCGGTCTAAGGCGCTGCAGTCATGGACTGTGCGGCTGGTCCCCGCGGAGGTTCGAGTCCTCCCTCGGGCATGGGTGTGTGTGTTTGTCCCTAGGATAATTTAGGTTAAGTAGTGTGTAAGCTTAGGGACTGATGACCTTAGCAGTTAAGTCCCATAAGATTTCACACACATTTGAACATTTTTGAAGAGTTGATGCTGGCCAGTTTCAACGCCTTGGACGTTGCCCGTTTCTGGGGGAAGACAATTTAATTCAATGTCTGTTAGTCTATATTTAAGTGTATTTATGAATGTTCATTTATGTACAATTACTTCTACCTGCTAATTGTAATCCTTTGAACGTAGCTCGCTTTTGGGCAAAAGCATTCTTTGTCCTTTTTCATGTTTACATTTTAATGTCCATTGTCTACTTACATGTTTTATAACTGTTAATTTCTGTTTATTCCCTTGTAATTGATGCCTTTGAAACGAATAAAAACAAACTAGAAACTTGTCAGTCCATTGACACAGCTTGTTTGAGGTTCGGTACGATTGTGTTTTGTTCATCAGGTGATAGTGAGGAACTGTTTCGAACGCCTTCCAGAAATTACGCAGCACATCAACTTGGGCGCTGGTATGTACTAGTTACTCGGTCCCGTGGTCGAATAGAGAGAGCAGGGTTTCACACGATCTTTGCTTTCGGACCTCATGTTGATTCCGAAAGAGGACATTTTTGGTGTACTGAAATGTCGTAATACACGGGCATAAACCAAGAGTTGAATTCGACCGTTTGCCGTCTACTTTTTTTTGGCGAATCTCATTTTGTTAATTGGGGAAAGAGTAGGAGATTAGTGTTTAACGACCCGTTGACAGCGAGGTCATCAGAGACAGAGCATAAGTTCGGATTAGGGAAGGATGGAGAAGGAAAGCGGCTGTGCCCTTTCGAATGAAACATCCCGGAATTTGCCTTAACCGATTTAGCGAAGTCACGGAAAACCCAAATCAGGATCGTCTGACGTTACTTTCAGCCGTCGTCCTGCGGAATGCAAGTCCACTGTGCTAAGACTTCTTAAATAATTGAACCCAGAATGTTGTCCTCGACGGCGAGTGTTCACCAGAGACAAGGCAAACGTCAGGAGTGCCCCAAGAAAGCACCGCTGTTGTTCTTTATATACAGGGCTATTACAAATGATTGAAGCGATTTCATAAATTCACTGTAGCTCCATTCATTGACATATGGTCACGACACACTACAGATACGTAGAAAAACTCATAAAGTTTTCTTCGGCTGAAGCCCCACTTCAGGTTTCTGCCGCCAGAGCGCTCGAGAGCGCAGAGACAAAATGGCGACAGGAGACGAGAAAGCGTATGTCGTGGTTGAAATGCACTCACATCAGTCAGTCATAACAGTGCAACGACACTTCAGCACGAAGTTTAACAAAGATCCACCAACTGCTAACTCCATTCGGCGATGGTATGCGCAGTTTAAAGCTTCTGGATGCCTCTGTAAGGGGAAATCAACGGGTCGGCCTGCAGTGAGCGAAGAAACGGTTGAACGCGTGCGGGCAAGTTTCACGCATAGCCCGCGTAAGTCGACGAATAAAGCAAGCAGGGAGCTAAACGTACCACAGCCGACGGTTTGGAAAATCTTACGGAAAAGGCTAAAGCAGAAGCCTTACCATTTCGAACTCATTGGTGGGGACATGCTGCGCCGAGTGTGGGAGGAACTTGATTATCGGCTTGATGTCTGCCGAATCACTAAAGGGGCACATATCGAACATTTGTGAATGCCTAAAAAAACTTTTTGAGTTTTTGTATGTGTGTGCAAAGCATTGTGAAAATATCTCAAATAATAAAGTTATTGTAGAGCTGTGAAATCGCTTCAATCATTTGTAATAACCCTGTACATAAATGATTTGGAGGACAGGGTGGACAGCAACATGCGGTTGCTTGCTGATGATGCCGTTGTGTACGGGAAGATGGCGAAGTTGAGTGACTGTAGAAAGGTACAAGACGACTTAGGCAAAATTTCCTGTTGGTGTGATGAATGGCATATGGCCCTAAATGTGGAGAAATGTAAGTTAATGTGGATGAGTAGGAAGATCAAACCTTTAATGTTTGAATACAGCGTTACCAGCGTCCTACTTCGCAGAGTCAAGTCGTTTAAATATCCGGGCGTAACGTTGCAGAGTGATATGAGGTGCAATGAGCATCTGAGAACTGTGGTAGGGGAGACAAGTGGTCGGCCGCTGTACCGGGCGGTTCTAGGCGCTTCAGTCTAGACCACGCGACCACTACGGTCGCAGGTTCGAATGCTGCCTCGAGCATGGATGTGTGTGATGTCCTTAGATTAGTTAGGTTTAAGTATTTCTAAGTTCTAGGGGACTGATGACCTCCAATGTTTACTCCAATAGTGCTGAGAGCCATTTGAACCAAGGCAAGTAGTCGGCTTCGGTTTATTGGGAGAATTTTAGGAAAGAGTGGCTCACTTGTAAAGGAGGAGGATGATGATGATGATGATATTTGCTTTATGGGACACTGAACAGTGCGGTCATCAGCGCCTGTACGAAGTCCCATTTGTTACACAGGCCAATTCTTTCAGAGTCCACTCTAGCCACTGCCATAAATGATGATGATGATGATGATGATGATGAAATGAGGACAACACAAACACCCAGTTCCCAGGCAGAGAAAATCTCCAACCAGGATGGGAATCGAACCCGGGACCCCGTGATCCAGAGGCAGCAATGCTCACCACTAGACCACGAGTTGCGGACACATGTAAAGGAGACCGCATATAGGACGCTAGTGCGACCTATTCTTGAGTACTGCTCGAGTGCTTGGGATCCGTGTCAGGTCGGATTGAAGGACGTCAGCGAAGCAACTCATAGGCGGACTGTTACATTTGTTCTCGGTAGGTTCGAACAACAAGTGTTACGAGGATGCTTTGGGTACTCATATGAGAATTGATGGAGATAAGGAGGGGAAAAAACAACCAGTGGTCTCGTACTGTGGCTTGCGGAGTATCTATGTCCGTATAGATGTAACCACTGTGCTACTCTGCTCGCTCCGTTAGTTGACATCCTAAATTTTTACGTCCAAGTAGAGTCTGGCGGCGATCCTTAAGAGTTGCCGCGTGTTGATGCATTTCGCTTTAGGGACGTTGCTTTCGATTCAGTCTACAGCGGTCGGACAAAAGTTTGGAAACACCTAGAGAAATGTGAGTTTGAATGTAAACGCAAATGGTAACCAGGCCTGTAGGTTACGCTGCTCTGTTTGACCACGAACGGCACTTGTTCAATGTCCTCAATACTTTGCAAGTGTCATTCATGGTCAAAACAGTGTTCTCTATAGTTGCTGAGCCGTGGTGACTTCCGCCAGGGCGCACGTGCGATCCTACTGGCGCCCCTTCTGCTCGCGTTCCTTAGATTCTGGCCCTCGTCGTATCATCCATGCTTGGTTATACACTGTGTGATCAGAAGTATCCGGACACCTGGCTGAAAATGATTTACAAGTTATTGGCGCCCTCCATTGGTAATGCTGAAATTCAATACGGTGTTGGCCCGCCATTAGCCTCCATAACAGCTTCCACTCTCGAAGGCATATGTTTAATCAGGTGCTGGAAGGTTTCTTCGGGAATGGCAGCCAATTCCTTACGGAGTGCTGCACTGAGGAGAGGTATCTATGTCGGTCGGCGAGACCTGGCACAAAGTCGGCGTTCCAAAACATCCCAAAGGTGTTCTATAGGATTCAGGTCAGGTCTGTGTAGGCCAGTCCATTACAGGGATGTTATTGTCCTGTAACCACTCCGCCACAGGCCGTGCTCGATCGTGTTGAAAGATGCAATCGCCATCCCCGAATTGCTCTTCAGTAGTGGGAAGTAAGAAGGTGCTTCAAACATCAATGTAGGCCTGTGCTGTGTCAGTGCCACGTAATACAACAAGGGGTGCATGCCCCCTCCACGAAAAACACTAGCACACCATGACATCACAGCCTCCGAAATTCACTGTTCACTCTACACACGCTGGCAGATTACTTTCACCGTGCATTCGCCAAACCCACATCCTGCTATGGGATCGCCACATTGTGTACCGTGATTCGTCACTCCACACAATGTTTCTCCATTGTTCAATCGTCCAATGTTTACGCTCCTTACACCAAGCTAGGCATCGTTTGGCATTTACCGGCGTGATATGTGGCTTATGAGCATCCGCTCGACCTTGAAATCCAAGTTTTCCCACCTCCCACCTAACTGCCATAGTAGTTGCAGTGGATCCTGATGCAGTTTGGAATTCCTGTGTGATGGTCTGGATAGATGTTTGCCGATTACACATTACGACCCTCTTCATCTGTCGGCGGTCTCCGTCAGTCAACAGACGAGGTCGGTCTTTACGATTTTCTGCTGTACGTGTCCCATCCCATTTTCACTTCACTATGACATCGGAAACAGTGGACCTAGGGATGTTTAGGAGTGCGAAAATCTCGCGTACAGACGTATGACACATGACACATGTGACACCCAATCACCCGACCACGTTCGACGTCCGTGAGTTCCGCGGAGCGCCCCATTCTGCTCTCTAACGATGTCTAATGACTACTGAGGTCGCTGATATGGAGTACCTGGCACTAGATGGCAGCACAATACACCTAATATGACAAACGTATGTTTTTGGGGGTGTCCGGACACTTTTGATCACGTAGTGTATGTTCGGTCTGGGGCGGTATGATAGTGAATGGTTTGTGGGACACTGAGCTGGCCGGGAGTGCCTGAGTACTCGGCGTCCTCGCGATTACAGCGAGCTGAAACCGTTGACCGTTGGGCTTTGGGAGGGCCGCGTTTTCCTGCAGTGTTGACCGTTACGACTTTAGCGGGCAAGGAGCGGCTCACGTCGTGTGCTACCTGGATTCGAAGTGCGTCACTCAGCTGTGGTGTGCTAAATACACCGAAGTGTATTGAACAACTTGCTAGCAGCTAGGAGCACCAGACCAGTATTTTCCAGTACGTAGCTGTAGTCTTGAAGCGTTTGACCTCCTTGGCATTTATTTGAATTTATGTATGAAGACTGTTTAGTAAGTACTGTACTTAAAGATTGTTAATTTTGCCTCGGTGTGAGGTATCGAGGAACACAGTTCCTTTATGCCTTTCAGTGACCCCTTTCGGGGGGGGGGGGGGATGGGGGGAAGGTATTAACCTGGAGGTTTCTGTAGGCGACAGGCTAGTATTTTGCAATGTTAATCTGGTTCTTGAAATCTTGTTTATCATTGAGTGTTTGATACTACTAATCGTAATTTCAGTTTATTGTAGATCTTATGCCCTTTTCTGGGGCGAGTTACTGGACTTGTGCAGATACCAAAGCTGTGTGCGCTCAGCCTAAATGTACGCACGCATGCGTCATGTGTATTATGTGCGTGCTTGTATTTGCACTCTCTCTTAGTCTGTGTTGAAGAACATTTTAACGGGGCATCTGCCCTTTGAAGCGTATCCAAATTACAGTGTTTATTAGTCCTAATAGGCGTCAGTAAAAATATACCTTGACTTATTTAATCTTGATTGATTATTATGTGATCATCCCTTAAATGGACTTTGTACGTTGTTCCTTTTCGCTAGGAAGGTTAACTTGCAATGTTTATGAGCAGGCCGCTCCTATACTGAAGTTTTAGTAGTTGGTATCCTTGAAAATGATCTTTAACTGCACATTGAATTATTCCTGCATATGCAAACTTCTTTCAAACTTGCGCTTTGTTGAAACTTCCTGGCAGATTAAAACTGTGTGCCCGACCGAGACTCGAACTCGGGACCTTTGCCTTTCGCGGGCAAGTGCTCTACCATCTGAGCTACCGAAGCACGACTCACGCCCGGTCTCACAGCTTTACTTCTGCCAGTATCTCGTCTCCTACCTTCCAAACTTGCCCGCGAAAGGCAAAGGTCCCGAGTTCGAGTCTCGGTCGGGCACACAGTTTTAATCTGCCAGGAAGTTTCATATCAGCGCACACTCCGCTGCAGAGTGAAAATCTCATTTTGCGCTTTGTTGGTTGGTATATGTTGACAGTCTTGTACCGACAACAGCTGACACGTTGATGTTTTGATGGTCCGCTGCAATGGCTTTCCCGTCACCGCACGAAGCCTAGGTGTTGGCAGGTCACACGTGCTTCTGTAGATCTCCCTTTCGAGCCTCAGATTGAGAAGTTTACTGTCATTCTTTTGGTATCGTGCCGCAGTTGGGATGTCGCTGGACTAGGACTTGTCTTTAGTGATTTTAGGAAAGTAATTTACTCAGTGTTTCTATTATTGTAAGGCGTGTGATGAAAGCCTTTAGGCAAACTGAGCACTGAGTTTCTTGGTTTCTTTTAAAAAAAATAGCATTTAATTTTCATTATCATTTTATTAGTGTTTTAGGGGCCTGGTACTTTATGTATCTAACTTGATTTACGTGTAACAGCCTTGTGGCTAATCAGTGAAGTATCACTGTTTGCTTCGGTTTTTACACGTACGTAACATCATTGTGTATCTCTTTGTGGTGAGGTGGCTAATGGACTTTGCATAACAACATCATATGCACTTGTATCTAATTTCTTGCCTTGGAGTATGTCTGGAGCTTACTGTTGCAGTAGAGTTGTATGCATTTTAATGTCTTTTATTTAACATTTATTGAACTTATATTCAAGTCCTTGTGGTATTAGCCCACAGCTGTGACACTAGTCGTCCAGACAGAGTGCCGCTGGAGGTTTATTTAATCAATTACCTGTTAGTAACCGGACCACCACTGTATTGCACAGTTGACATGTTCCTCGAGTACCATCTGTAATTTTTGCATAACGCAAATGTCCTTACGCATTCGGAATAAACTATTTGTATCAATTTGGCAAGAATCTTGGTAACTGTTAGTTGGCTTATGATAGAATTGTTATAGTAAAAAATATTTGTTTATGAATGGTAAGCGACGCATCAAGTTTGGCCATCATTCCATGCGTTTTCCATAAATTAATGCTGATCGTTGTCCTGGGTCTCAGTTGGTAGCAGAGTGTGGTTATGTTGTGTTTGGAAGGGGAGTAGGAGGCAGGGGGTTCAGAGCAGTCTATATTTGAACGTTATTTGTCGTTCCTTCGAGTTATTGTGCAAATACGTTTGTCATTCCTTGAGTTACTGTATTAATAGTTTTTGTCATTTTCAGGAGGTCACTACCTATCATGGTTTCCAGAGAGTGCCCCAGGATATCGCTTATTAAGAGGGAGCATTTTCAGTATGAATGCCTATGGAATATCGTCTCAGTTTTGTGACTGTATTCGTGATGTCCTGTCGGAGAGGTCACACTTCGTAGTGATTGACTAAATGTCATCGAGTAAAACAGAAGTGATTTCCGCCGTTCCCAAAGGTAGTGTTATAGGCCCTTTGCTGTTCCTTGTCTATATAAACGATTTATGAGACAATCTGAGCAGCCGTCTTAGGTTGTTTGTTGATGGCGCTGTCGTTTATCGACTAGTAAAGTCATTAGAAGATCAAAACAAATTGCAAAACGATTTAGAAAAGATATATGTATGGTGAAAAAATTGACAATTGACATCAAATAACGAAAAGCGTGAGGTCATCCACGTGAGTGCTAGAAGGAATCCATTAAACTTCGGTTACACGATAAATCAGTCAAATCTAAAGGCCATAGATTCAACTAAACACCTAGGAATCACAATTACGAACAACTAAAACTGGGAGGAACACACAGAAAAAGTTGTGGGGGAACGCTAACCAAAGACTGCGTTTTATCGGAAGGACACTTAGGAAATGTAACAGAGTGGTGGTAAGATCCTATGGGACCAAACGTCTGAGGTATTCGGTCCTTAGGCTTACACATTACTTAATCTAACAGTAACTTGTGCTAAGGACAACATACACACCCATGCCCGAGGGAGGACTCGAACCTCTGACGAGGGGAGCCGCGTGAACTGTAGCAAGGCGCCTACAACTCGCGGCTAAATGTAACAGATCTACTAAGGAGACTGCCTTCACTACGCTTGTCCGTCCTCTTTTAGAATACTGCTGCGAGATGTGGGATCCTTGCCGGATAGTATTGCGGAGTACATCGAAAAAGTTCAAAGAAGGGCAGCACGTTTTGTATCATCGCGAAATAGGAGAGAGAGTCACTGAAATGGTACAGGATTCGGAATGCACATCATTAAAAAAGGGCATTTTTCGTTGCAAAGGGATCTCCTCACGAAATTCCAATCACCAACTATCTCCTCCTAACGCGAAAAGATTTTGTTGACGCCAGCCTACGTAGTGAGAAACGATCACCATGATAAAAGAATGGAAATCAGAGTTCGTACGAAAAGATATAGGTGTTCGTTCTTTCCGCACGGTATACGAGAGTATCGATGTAGATGGAGATGAGCTACAGGTTCCTGGCCTGCCTGTAGAAGGTAACGTCACAGAACTGATAGCCAGGATGCATGCAGCAGTGGACGGTCCACTTTGCCTTTTTAAGACACCATTGGGGAGCTAGGTCCCTCTCTTGCTATTATTTCAGCCACGTTAGATGTTGTCCAACGTAATGTGTCTTTCCTGGAGGGCAGCAAACCTACGTATAAGCAATCTTGTAGGATCCAGGCACATCTAGAACATTGGTAGAATGGCCTAATGAATTTCAGTCATATTGAACTTACGGATTACGAAAAGCAAGTGGTTAAACAGTTACTTAATCGGGTAAGGGACTTGTGGGTTAGGATGGCATCCGTGAGTTTAAAGAGCGAGGGTGCGGGGTCAGAGCAGAAGGTTTTAATCGCAAATCAGCTCATGATGATCAGCAGTCCAATACCCAAGGTCTTTCTACTTTGCCCTCCGATCAGTTGGCCAAATTACCCAACCCTAATCTGTGCCTCCTTACAGGCATATCTGAGTTGTCTATTGATGATTTGCATCAAGTGCAGCAAGTGCTATGGCTGCTTATCTGGTTTGAGTATCATGCTAATGCCCTGCACATACAGCACCACATGATCCTATCGCTGCTTTATCCATTAACAAAAGGGACGTTGAGTATCTTGGTCTCTGAAACTTTGAGACGTCAGAATTCCATAGGACAGCTCAGGCCACGAATTATAAACAGGAAGTTGTCCGAGCATATGCGCAATGAGCATGAGCGGAGGTCTTATTGGCGGGTGCAGGCATCTTCGGAGACATTGAGCCAATATGTTGAATGAGTACTTATGACTGTGTCAGCACTTGATATGCGGTTACCGAATCTGATAGTATCTCCAATATTTTAGAAGGCATGAGCCTAAAGAACTGGTCTCGATTAGTGTTTGCAAGCTGCTATTCTACTTTTTAACTCTCAACCCTTTGATAAATATGTGGTTCTTATAACGACAGTGTTTCTTTCCAGACAGCGAGTGATATGTGTATCAAGTTTTGTTGAAATCGGTCCAGTGGTTGCGGAGGGGATGTTGAACATACACTCCTGGAAATTGAAATAAGAACACCGTGAATTCATTGTCCCAGGAAGGGGAAACTTTATTGACACATTCCTGGGGTCAGATACATCACATGATCACACTGACAGAACCACAGGCACATAGACACAGGCAACAGAGCATGCACAATGTCGGCACTAGTACAGTGTATATCCACCTTTCGCAGCAATGCAGGCTGCTATTCTCCCATGGAGACGATCGTAGAGATGCTGGATGTAATCCTGTGGAACGGCTTGCCATGCCATTTCCACCTGGCGCCTCAGTTGGACCAGCGTTCGTGCTGGACGTGCAGACCGTGTGAGACGACGCTTCATCCAGTCCCAAACATGCTCAATGGGGGACAGATCCGGAGATCTTGCTGGCCAGGGTAGTTGACTTACACCTTCTAGAGCACGTTGGGTGGCACGGGATACATGCGGACGTGCATTGTCCTGCTGGAACAGCAAGTTCCCTTGCCGGTCTAGGAATGGTAGAACGATGGGTTCGATGACGGTTTGGATGTACCGTGCACTATTCAGTGTCCCCTCGACGATCACCAGTGGTGTACGACCAGTGTAGGAAATCGCTCCCCACACCATGATGCCGGGTGTTGGCCCTGTGTGCCTCGGTCGTATGCAGTCCTGATTGTGGCGCTCACCTGCACGGCGCCAAACACGCATACGACCATCATTGGCACCAAGGCAGAAGCGACTCTCATCGCTGAAGACGACACGTCTCCATTCGTCCCTCCATTCACGCCTGTCGCGACACCACTGGAGGCAGGCTGCACGATGTTGGGGCGTGAGCGGAAGACGGCCTAACGGTGTGCGGGACCGTAGCCCAGCTTCATGGAGACGGTTGCGAATGGTCCTCGCCGATACCCCAGGAGCAACAGTGTCCCTAATTTGCTGGGAAGTGGCGGTGCGGTCCCCTACGGCACTGCGTAGGATCCTACGGTCTTGGCGTGCATCCGTGCGTCGCTGCGGTCCGGTCCCAGGTCGACGGGCATGTGCACCTTCCGCCGACCACTGGCGACAACATCGATGTACTGTGGAGACCTCACGCCCCACGTGTTGAGCAATTCGGCGGTACGTCCACCCGGCCTCCCGCATGCCCACTATACGCCCTCGCTCAAAGTCCGTCAACTGCACATACAGTTCACGTCCACTCTGTCACGGCATGCTACCAGTGTTAAGGACTGCGATGGAGCTCCGTATGCCACGGCAAACTGGCTGACACTGACGGCGGCGGTGCACAAATGCTGCGCAGCTAGCGCCATTCGACGGCCAACACCGCGGTTCCTGGTGTGTCCGCTGTGCCGTGCGTGTGATCATTGCTTGTACAGCCCTCTCGCAGTGTCCGGAGCAAGTATGGTGGGTCTGACACACCGGTGTCAGTGTGTTCTTTTTTCCATTTCCAGGAGTGTACATCCTCACATACGCACATATACACTCCTGGAAATTGAAATAAGAACACCGTGAATTCATTGTCCCAGGAAGGGGAAACTTTATTGACATATTCCTGGAGTCAGATACATCACATGATCACACTGACACAACCACAGGCACATAGACACAGGCAACAGAGCATGCACAATGTCGGCACTAGTACAGTGTATATCCACCTTTCGCAGCAATGCAGGCTGCTATTCTCCCATGGAGACGATCGTAGAGATGCTGGATGTAGTCCTGTGGAACGGCTTGCCATGCCATTTCCACCTGGCGCCTCAGTTGGACCAGCGTTCGTGCTGGACGTGCAGACCGCGTGAGACGACGCTTCATCCAGTCCCAAACATGCTCAATGGGGGACAGATCCGGAGCTCTTGCTGGCCAGGGTAGTTGACTTACACCTTCTAGAGCACGTTGGGTGGCACGGGATACATGCGGACGTGCATTGTCCTGTTGGAACAGCAAGTTCCCTCGTCGGTCTAGGAATGGTAGAACGATGGGTTCGATGACGATTTGGATGTACCGTGCACTATTCAGTGTCCCCTCGACGATCACCAGTGGTGTACGGCCAGTGTAGGAGATCGCTCCCCACACCATGATGCCGGGTGTTGGCCCTGTGTGCCTCGGTCGTATGCAGTCCTGATTGTGGCGCTCACCTGCACGGCGCCAAACACGCATACGACCATCATTGGCACCAAGGCAGAAGCGACTCTCATCGCTGAAGACGACACGTCTCCATTCGTCCCTCCATTCACGCCTGTCGCGACACCACTGGAGACGGGCTGCACGACGTTGGGGCGTGAGCGGAAGACGGCCTAACGGTGTGCGGGACCGTAGCCCAGTTTCATGGAGACGGTTGCGAATGGTCCTCGCCGATACCCCAGGAGCAACAGTGTCCCTAATTTGCTGGGAAGTGGCGGTGCGGTCCCCTACGGCACTGCGTAGGATCCTACGGTCTTGGCGTGCATCCATGCGTCGCTGCGGTCCGGTCCCAGGTCGACGGGCACGTGCACCTTCCGCCGACCACTGACGACAACATCGATGTACTGTGGAGACCTCACGCCCCACGTGTTGAGCAATTCGGCGGTACGTCCACCCGGCCTCCCGCATGCCCACTATACGCCCTCGCTCAAAGTCCGTCAACTGCACATACGGTTCACGTCCACGCTGTCGCGGCATGCTACCAGTGTTTAAGACTGCGATGGAGCTCCGTATGCCACGGCAAACTGGCTGACACTGACGGCGGCGGTGCACAAATGCTGCGCAGCTAGCGCCATTCGACGGCCAACACCGCGGTTCCTGGTGTGTCCGCTGTGCCGTGCGTGTGATCATTGCTTGTACAGCCCTCTCGCAGTGTCCGGAGCAAGTATGGTGGGTCTGACACACCGGTGTCAATGTGTTCAAAAAGAACACATTGACACCGGTGTGTCAGACCCACCATTTCCAGGAGTGTACATGTAAGTCCATTTTTATAAGATGTGTGGATTATACGAAGAGTACGAACACACATTGGTTTATCAATAAAAAAATGCAGGTACATCAGTTCACATTGTGAATTAAGGCTGTGTTGCCACAAGCATCCCGTGCGCTAATATATGACGAGCTAGAAAGCTCTACCAACAAGCAGCTAATGAACGTAATGCTCAGTCCACACAAACAACAGCAATAGTAATCCACGCTTGGCCATCAGTAACTTCAACATCAGTCAAGGTGAAATCATTGCCACACGCACGAAAAACGTTTGCTTATGTAGCACATCAATTAATTTCGTTGTATAAACATTCATGTTATAGTCACTTTCAACATCATCAATAACAGTTTTCTAGATGTTGTTGTCGTTGTGGTCTTCAGTCCTAAGCCTGGTTTGATGCAGCTCTCCACGCTACTCTATCCTGTGCAAGCTTCTTCATCTCCCCGTAGTTACTGCAACCTACATCCTTCTGAATCTGCTTAGTGTATTCATCTCTTGGTCTCCCTCCACGATTTTTACCCCCCACGCTGCCCTCCGATGCTAAATTTGTGATCCCTTGATGCCTCAGAACATGTCCTACCAACCGCGCCCTTCTTCTTGTCAAATTATGCCACAAACTCCTCTTCTCCCCAATTCTTTTCAATACCTCCTCGTTAGTAATGTGATCTACCCATCTAACCTTCAGCATTCTTCTGTAGTACCACATCTGGAAAGCTTCTATTCTCTTCTTGTCCAAGCTATTTATCGTCCATGTTTCACTTCCATACATGGCTACACTCCATACAAATACCTTCAGAAACGATTTCCTGACACTTAAATCTATAGTCTATGTTAACAAATTTCTCTTCTTCAGAAACGCTTTCCTTGCCGTTACCAGTCTGCATTTTATATCCTCTCTACTTCGACCATCATCAGTTATTTTGCTCTCCAAATAGCAAAACTCCCTTAGTACTTTAAGTGTCTCATTTCCTAATCTAATTCCCTCAGCATCACCAGACTTAATTCGACTACATTCCATTATCTTCGTTTTGCTTTTTTTTATGTTTATCTTATATCCTCCTTTCAAGACACTGTCCATTCCGCCCAACTGCTATTCCAAGTCCTCTGCTGTCTCTGACAGAATTACAATGTCATGGGCGAACCTCAAAGTTTTTATTTCTTCTCCATGAATTTTAATACGTACTCCGAATTTTTCTTTTGTTCTACCAGTTTTTCCATTCGTCTGTAAAGGATTCGCCTTAGTATTTTGCAGCTGTGACTTATTAAACTGATAGTTCGGTAATTTTCACATCTGTCAACACCTGCTTTCTTTCGGATTGGAATTATTATATTCTTCTTGAAATCTGAGGGTATTTCGCCTGTCTCATACATCTTACTTACCGCAAGGTAGAGTTTTGTCATGACTGGTTCTCCCAAGGCCGTCAGTAGTTCTAATGGAATGTTGTCTACTCCTGGGGCCTTGTTTCGACTCAGGTCTTTCAGTGCTCTGTCAAACTCTTCACGCAGTATCGTATCTCCCATTTCATCTTCATCTGCATCCTCTTCCATTTCCATAATATTGTCCTCAAGCACATCGCCCTTGTATAGATACTCTATATACTCCTTCCACTTTTCTGCTTTCCCTTCTTTGCTTAGAACTGGGTTTCCATCTGAGCTCTTGATATTCATACAAGTGGTTCTCTTTTCTACAAAGGTCTCTTTAATTTTCTTGTAGGCAGTGTCTATCTTACCCCTAGTGAGGTAAGCCTCTACATCCTTACATTTGTCCTCTAGCCATCCCTGCTTAGCCATTTTGCACTTCCTGTCGACCTCATTTCAGAGACGTTTGTATTCCTTTTTGCCTGCTTCATTTACTGCATTTTTACATTTTCTCCTTTTATCAATTAAATTCAATATTTCTTCTGTTACCCAAGGATTTCTACTAGCCCTCGTCTTTTTACTACTTGATCCTCTGCTGCCTTCAATACTTCATCCCTCAGAGCTACCCATTCTTCTTCTACTGTATTTCTTTCCCCCATTCGTGTCAATTCTTCCTGAAACTCTGTACAACCTCTGGTTTAGTCAGTTTATCCAGGTCCCATCTCCTTTAATCACACCTTTTTGCAGTTTCTTCAGTTTTAATCTACAGTTCATAACCAATAGATTGTGGTCAGAGTCCACATCTGCCCCTGGAAATGTCTTACAATTTAAAACCTGGTTCCTAAATCTGTCTTACCATTACATAATCTATCTGATACCTTTTAGTATCTCCAGGATTCTTCCAGGTATACAACCTTCTTTCATGATTCTAGAACCAAGTGTTAGCTATGATTAAGTTATGCTCTATGCAAAATTCTACCAAACGGATTCCTCTGTCATTTCTTACCCCCAATCCATATTCACCTACTATGTTTCCTTCTCTCCCTTTTCCTACTCTCGAATTCCAGTCACACATGACTATTAAATTTTCGTCTCCCTTCACTATCTGAATAATTTCTTTTACCTCATCATACATTTCATCAATTTCTTCATCATCGCCGGCCGCAGTGGCCGTGCGGTTAAAGGCGCTGCAGTCTGGAACCGCGTCGCAGGTTCGAATCCTGCCTCGGGCATGGATGTTTGTGATGTCCTTAGGTTAGTTAGGTTTAACTAGTTCTAAGTTCTAGGGGACTAATGACCTCAGCAGTTGAGTCCCATAGTGCTCAGAGCCATTTGAACTATTTTTCTTCATCATCTGCAGAGATAGTTGGCATATAAACTTGTACTACTGTAGTAGGCGTGGGCTTCGCGTCTATCTTGGCCACAATAATGCGTTCACTATGCTGTTTGTAGTAGCTTACCCGCACCCCTATTTTTTATTCATTATTAAACCTACTCCAGCATTACCCCTATTTGATTTTGTATTTATAACCCTGTATTCACCTGTCCAAAAGTCTTGTTCCTCCTGCCACCGAACTTCACTAATTCCCACTATATCTAACTTTAACCTATCCATTTCCCTTTTTAAATTTTCTAACCTACCTGGCCGATTAAGGGATCTGACATTCCACGCTCCGATCCGTAGAACGCCAGTTTTCTTTCTCCTGATAACGACGTTCTCTTGAGTAGTCCCAGCCCGGAGATCCGAATGGGCGACTATTTTACTTCCGGAATATTTTACCCAAGAGGACGTGATGACGTATTTAACCATACAGTAAAACTACATGCCCTCGGGAAAAATTACGGCTGTAGTTTCCAATTGCTTTCAGCCGTTCGCAGTACCAGCACAGCAAGGCCGTTTTGGTTAGTGTTACAAGGGCAGATCAGTCAATCATCCAGACTGTTGCCCCTGCAACTACTGAAAAGGCTGCTGCCCCTCTTCAGTAACCACACGTTTGTCTGGCCTCTCAACAGATACCCCTCCGTTGTGGTTGCACCTCCCCACCAACGGCAAGGTCCACGGTTCATTGGAGGAGGGGGGGGGGGGGGTCTAGATATAATGATTATAAAGAATCCGCCTCGACTGAAAATAGAAACCGGATGTTGACCCAGGTTTCGGCGCGGATAATCTGAGAGCCCGCGGCCCACCGAACGTTGGCTGGAGTGAGGAAGCACGCTTCTGACGTTTGAGCTAAGTACAGCTATTGACATGGTACACACGTATGTTTATTTTACATTTTGTGCGAGTCTTTTGCCCTTTTGGGCGTTCTGTATTAATGTTGGACCATGTTCCGAAGAAGCAACACACTAAAACTACAAACTGCCTAAAGAGGCAGAGCTGTACTTAGCTCAAACGTCAGAAGCGCGCTTCCTCACTCCAGCCAACGTTCGGTGGGCCGCGGGCTCTCAGTTTATCCGCGCCGAAACCTAGGTCAACAACCGGTTTCCATTTGCAGTCGAGGCGGATTCTTTATAATCATTAAATTATTCACGATTGCTGACGGGCTGCAGTGTTAAAAGTTCTCAAGTTTTCTAGATAGTCGGACGCCACCACCACAAATGATGAACAAGTTAGTGAGGCACCTCAACGAATGAGTAACGCACAACTTTGCACGTACTTATATAGCAACGTGCCAAAAAAAGGACATATTCATCCTGAAAAAGATCGTAACAAAGGGCTCGAAATGGCGATCTTGTAAGAAGATGAATAGCGACGTGACGCGGTTTAACAAGTTTTACCTGCAATGACAAACTTGTAGAAAGCTGCGGGATTATGATATTTTTTAGTGTCGACTGGACACTTCTATTGTCCAATTTAAATTGATCACTGATGCTCTACGACAGTGTCATAACAGATATGAGCCAGCCGCGGTGGCCGAGCGATTCTAGGCGCTCAGTTCGGAACCGCACGACTGATACGGTCGCAGGTTCCAATCCTGCCTCGGGCATGGATGTGTGTGATGTCCTTAGGTTAGTTAGGTTTAAGTAGTTCTGAGTTCTAGGGGACCGATGACCACAGATGTTAAGTCCCATAGTGCTCAGAGCAATTTGATAAACAGGAAATCATTAGCTCATCGATCCAAAATCGAAGGACTTAAATGAAGTAGTTGGAACAAGTTTCATTGTTGACCGTAAACTGTAGAAATTTTTAACAAGAACACACCATACAGAAATCGAATGACCGCATGTAAAGTAAGCAAAATACGAAAGACCACCCATGTACATACCGCCTCTATCACACGTCAGCTTTGATGTTAAACGCCGAAGAGCGTTCACTGTTCCGAATTGCTGAGCTGACCTGCTGTATGACATTGGTAGCACTGTCTCATTTCAATTGGAATAGCGCTCTGTGATACAAAGGTAAAATCTGTTACTAACGCTAATGGGAATGGAAAATCTACGTCATTAGATACTCCTGTGAAATCGATTCACAGGCCAATCACACATGGCATATGCCTCTCAAATGAGCGGCAATAGCTCTTTGAAACGCAGGCGTTAATCTCTTACCAATCAACCGTCATTATTTCCTGTCTTCTCTTTGATCGCTCGTTTGCATTTCTTCCATGGGAGAGGTCGTTCACTTCGGTACAGTTAGTAATTAGTGCTCGCTGACGCAAGAACAGACAATAAACAAAGGTTTAGACTGAATTGCTTTTTTATGGTAACGTCTAGTTTATCGATGCTAAGGGTAACATGCCGGAAGTCAACGCTAGCTTCCAAGGTTGTAAGACATCAATGGAGCGATTGTTTTTTTTCTTATGATGCATCGGTTAATATGAATATCAACTGCCAAGTATGCTGTTGCGCTAAGAAGCAAGAAATTGAAAAATGCTTCAAATGGCTCTGAGCACTATGGGACTTAACGTCTGAGGCCATCAGTCCCCTAGAACTTAGAACTACTTAAACCTAACTAACCTAAGGACATAACACACATCCATGCCCGAGGCAGGATTCGAACCTGCGACCGCTGCGGTCGCGCGTTTCCAGACTGAAGCGCCTAAAACCGCTCGCCCACACCTGCCGGCTCATGCCGGGCCTCCGAGCCATTATAATCTTCCCTCGGTCAAACACAGATAGATCGCGCACCTTCCCCATTATACACATGGACAGCTCGCTCAGTGATACTACATGCACCGTGTGTGTCTCTGACTAGCAGCAATTCCTCACCAGTTGAAGCTGCTATCGCCTGGATGGGTTCGTATCGATAGTAGGTCGGTGATCATAGCGTTCTGGGTGATCAGTGTATAAGTATAGATAGCCTCCACACTGTAGATGTAAGAGCTGCTGTATCCCCTGGACTGATTGGTTTGCTCAACGCTGTAGGTAACCAACCATTGTATTACGCGAACATTTGTGCACAGGATGAACAGCAATACATCCGGAATAAATCAACAGCGGATAGTGTGCTGTTTTAAGACTTCCTGAAGAGTGAAAAATGTGTATCGGAGCGGGACACAAACCCGGAGCTTTGCCTTTCGCTGGCAATGCTCTTGTCGACTGAGTTCTGAGTTACAGAGACGCGACTCACGACGCCCCATCCTCCCCCCCCCCCCCCCCCCCTCACGCTGTGAGCTTCACTCCTGCCAGTGCATCTCTCCTGTTTTCCAAACTTCGCAGAAACTCTTCTGTAATCCTTGCGGGGTCAATACTCTTCGAAGAAAGGACATTGCCGAGAAATGGCCTATCCACACCCTGGGGGTTTCCCACAGAATCCTCCACTCTGCAGTGGAGTGTGCGCTATTTTCAAACTTCCTGCCAATTTTGTGTGCCAGGCCAGGACACGAACGCAGACCTTGCCTTTCGCATAAGGAAATGTTTCGGATTGGTGTGGCGATCTGGCATACAGTTTTAAATTGCTAGGAATTATCAAGACAAGAGATTTCTGTAAATGTGATTTGATTAGACAGTTTGCGTAACCCGATCTCTTGTTCTTCATAAACAAAGTCGTGCAGCACAGCATTTTAAACAGTTTATCGAGTCTGAGTTCTGTAGCGACGTAAATCCTCTGTGGTTAGTTCATTTAGCATAGCGAACATCATGTTGATGAGATGGGCTGGTTCGATAATGGCGAAAAAATTCCGAGTTCACCGCCAATATCGAAACATATTTGCGACTGTATTCAAGGCTTCCTTGAGGATAGACCTCTGAGCGGAACAAAATCGACGTTGTAAATATAATTTCCGAACTACCCTTAGGAAGTGTGCTACAACCGTTACTCTTAACACGTTCTAGTAGAAAGTAGTGGGGGTTCTTTAAGACAGTTTGCTGGTGATGCGGTTGTCTATAAGAAAATAGCAACGTCAGAAGACCGTTTCGATTTGCAGAATGACCTGCAGAGGATTGATGAATGGTGCAGGGTCTGGCAGTTGATCCTGAAAAATGTAGGCCTAACATACAACGAATACTTACGAAAAGAAATCCACAACTGTACAAGACCACTGTTGACGATAAATTGCTGGAAACAATGTCTACGCCGGCCGAAGTGGCCGTGCGGTTAAAGGCGCTGCAGTCTGGAACCGCAAGACCGCTACGGTCGCAGGTTCGAATCCTGCCTCGGGCATGGATGTTTGTGATGTCCTTAGGTTAGTTAGGTTTAACTAGTTCTAAGTTCTAGGGGACTAATGACCTCAGCAGTTGAGTCCCATAGTGCTCAGAGCCATTTGAACAATGTCTACCTCAAAATATCTAGGGGTAACTATCCTGACCTACCTTAAGTGGAGTGACCACATACAACAAACAGTAGCAAAATTAGATACCAGACTGAGCTTCACAAAAAGCATCTTAAGGAAATGTAACTCGTCCACGAAGGAAGTGGCTTACAAGACGTTTGTTCGGCCAATTCTTGAATACTGTTCATCAGTATGGGACCTTTATCAGACAGGACTGATAGAAAAGAGAGAGAGAATATCCAACGAAGAGCGGCGCGTTTCGTCGCGGAATCGTTTAGTCGGCTCGAGATGTTACAGAAATGGTACATAAACTCAAGCGTCAGATGTTACAAGAGAGGCAGCGTCATGGAGACGCTTACTATTGAAATTTCGAGAGAGCCCTTTCCGGGAAGAGTCGGACAACATCCTACTTCCTACCCCATATATCTCGTGAAATGACCACGATGGGAAAATTCGAGAGATTAGAGCGAATACAGAGGCTTACCGACACTCACTCTTCCCAAGCGCCATTCGTGAAGGGAACAGGGAAGGGAGGACCACTTAGTGGTACTAGAAGTGCCCTCCGCCACACACCGTTAGGTAGGTTGTGGAGTATGATTGCGGAGTATGATGAAGATGTAAATGAGAGCAGGTCACGGTGTAGCAGATCATTAGTGAGTACAAAGATGATTTTCTCGTCGGAAGCTCTAGCCACTTCGGCGTCAGTTCAAGAAAAATCACATGTATGGGTACCTTTTACTTCCTTGAAAACATCATCCAATTCACCTTCAGATTCGGCTGTGAGCTTGCAAAAATTTCCAACAGTTTGGTTCCTCGGTGTTGGTGTAAAGAATGCAAATAAAAATCTACGGATCGTAATCTTTTCACAGCTGGCGTCAGACATGAATAATACCGCCTACATCCAATCACCATTATGAACAGTCATATACTTTGCTGTAGTCCTCCTCGTGTGCACCATTTCCAAGGTATGAAATTCAAAAAGACATATTACAGAAAGACGCTCACGCCACATGGTCTAAAGCTGGAGAATATCTTGTACTTTTCCTACACTTATCAGTAAATTACACTCAGCTCCATTCCACGCTGACTTCTGAGTATCCTAATCCCTCTCCCTCGACCAAAATTGTTGCAGGATTAACGTCTTGTAAAAGACAATTAAAAGAATGCAATCCAAAAATAATTTTTTACTGTATAATATTTTAGATATGTATCACGGTTTTAAGTAGTTCAAAACAAGAGGACTCCCTTGGCTCTGCAGTCTTGATCCCCTACTGTGGCTTCAGGATTCGCTTTCCCAATGAATATACTGTATACCCAACGGCAGTCTTCAAAGTTCGAAGCACATGTGGCGTCCTCAAACCAAGGAGTTTCTCATCTGCTCTGTTTTGCTTAATGTCCCATTTGATCTGCAGCAATGGAGAAAATTACACAAAGTATTTTGGACGCTATTCTATTTCTTCAACGTCAGGGGAAGCAGATATGATACTGCTGGGTGTCTGAACATGGGAATCTGGCGAATAGAGCAAGTGGACCAAGTAAGCAGTGAGGCCCGCAGTGTACATGGCGTGAACATTTGCCTGTAGGCTGTCATTTACTCGTAATGTTGAATTAGACATGCACCTGTGAGAGGAGGGATTGCTGGTGGTGAAGGACAAATAACCTGTGGCCAGCGACGCAAACGATACTGCCATTGCGCATCTCATAGCGGTCACTTCGATGGGATGAAGTAACACTGACCCACTTCCGAACAGGACACTCTGTCCCATAACACACGCCTTCCTACTCCAGCGAGATCACGCCCCCGGTCTGATGCCTGTAGCACGCAGCTCAACTAACATTATGGATCGTGATAAGAGGGCATAGCAAATTTTGGTGGGGTTGTGCCCTCTATTTTAGAACATAGCAAGACGAGCCTGGTAAGGCTGTCTTAAGAGTATTGTCTGGACGTCAGAGTAAACTTGTAGGCTTGACGTTTTACTGTGTAGGAGAGTGGCTGGAAGCAAAAGGGCGAGCCTCTCACAGCTATCTTCGAAATATTTTATTTCTGTTTAACTCTGACCTCTTGAGTTAGTCGGTCGATGGTGGTGCCGTTGTGGATACATCTATTCCCGTCGGATCATCGAAGTTAAGCAACACTGGGCATAGTTGGCACTTGAATGGGTGACCATCCCCCCCCCCCCCCCCCTCCATGCGCTGTTGACTCACCGGAGTGCATTCAGCCTCGTCATGCCAGTTGAGGAGCCACTTGACCGAAACTGACAAAGGACAGCGTTCTGAGCTCACGACCCTTCATGCCGGCATCCGATCACGGGAGTCGGTTGAGGTTGACACAGTGGTCGGTCAGCACCATGGGCGTTCCGAGGCCTTTTCGGACGCAGGCATAAGACACTTCCCACTATCTGCCGCTATATATCTACCTTTACAAGCATGAAAATAAAGCAACACGCCTTGCTTGAGTTCAATGTGTTTAAAATTGCTTTATACACTCCTGGAAATTGAAATAAGAACACCGTGAATTCATTGTCCCAGGAAGGGGAAACTTTATTGACACATTCCTGGGGTCAGATACATCACATGATCACACTGACACAACCACAGGCACATAGACACAGGCAACAGAGCATGCACAACGTCGGCACTAGTACAGTGTATATCCATCTTTCGCAGCAATGCAGGCTGCTATTCTCCCATGGAGACGATCGTAGAGATGCTGGATGTAGTCCTGTGGAACGGCTTGCCATGCCATTTCCACCTGGCGCCTCAGTTGGACCAGCATTCGTGGTGGACGTGCAGACCGCGTGAGACGACGCTTCATCCAGTCCCAAACATGCTCAATGGGGACAGATCCGGAGCTCTTGCTGGCCAGGGTAGTTGACTTACACCTTCTAGAGCACGTTGGGTGGCACGGGTTACATGCGGACGTGCATTGTCCTGTTGGAACAGCAAGTTCCCTTGCCCGTCTAGGAATGGTAGAACGATGGGTTCGATGACGGTTTGGATGTACCGTGCTCTATTCAATGTCCCCTCGACGATCACCAGTGGTGTACGGCCAGTGTAGGAGATCGCTCCCCACACCATGATGTCGGGTGTTGGCCCTGTGTGCCTCGGTCGTATGCAGTCCTGATTGTGGCGCTCACCTGCACGGCGCCAAACACGCATACGACCATCATTGGCACCAAGGCAGAAGCGACTCTCATCGCTGAAGACGACACGTCTCCATTCGTCCCTCCATTCACGCCTGTCGCGACACCACTGGAGGCGGGCTGCACGATGTTGGGGCGTGAGCGGAAGACGGCCTAACGGTGTGCGGGACCGTAGCCCAGCTTCATGGAGACGGTTGCGAATGGTCCTCGCCGATACCCCAGGAGCAACAGTGTCCCTAATTTGCTGGGAAGTGGCGGTGCGGTCCCCTACGGCACTGCGTAGGATCCTACGGTCTTGGCGTGCATCCGTGTGTCGCTGCGGTCCGGTCCCAGGTCGACGGGCACGAGCACCTTCCGCCGACCACTGGCGACAACATCGATGTACTGTGGAGACCTCACGCCCCACGTGTTGAGCAATTCGGCGGTACGTCCACCCGGCCTCCCGCATGCCCACTATACGCCCTCGCTCAAAGTCCGTCAACTGCACATACGGTTCACGTCCACGCTGTTGCGGCATGCTACCAGTGTTAAAGACTGCGATGGAGCTCCGTATGCCACGGCAAACTGGCTGACACTGACGGCGGCGGTGCACAAATGCTGCGCAGCTAGCGCCATTCGACGGCCAACACCGCGGTTCCTGGTGTGTCCGCTGTGCCGTGCGTGTGATCATTGCTTGTACAGCCCTCTCGCAGTGTCCGGAGCAAGTATGGTAGGTCTGACACACCGGTGTCAATGTGTTCTTTTTTCCATTTCCAGGAGTGTATATGTTATCATCACACTATCGGCTAAGGCACTATCGGATGTGTCATCTCACGCTCCACAGTTTTTAGGTAGTATGATACACAGGAGAAAAGTGAAGAAGTAATGGAAAAAAATAAATTCTGTATTTTAAATAGTGTTGTATTTTGTCTTGGTGTTCGTAGATATAAAAGGTAAAAATGTTTCTTAGTGTATCTGCCAGACGACACACTCAGCCAAGGCTCATGTACGTTAGTCCACTGACACCTGTGCAGGTTGGAGTCGCACACCGAGAGACGCCACAGGGCATTCATCCGACCTGTATTATACGTCCGAACAGGTATAGTTCCGGTCTAGCTCCAACACGTTGTCAACCTGGACTGGAACTAGACGTCTGCAAAAGTAGAGGCAGAGATGACGAATGGACACGTCCATAGAACACGCGACGTAAATACTTAACGGACGAAATACAGCTTGCCAAACTGGGATATTCCTTCTAAGGACAACTTTCATGGCGGATTTGTGTCGTCTTTCTGCTGTCAGAATTGTTGGCGGTACTTAGAAGCTGAGAAAAATGTCTCAAAATCATTTGACTGGCTAGAAGAAGAACATGAGCTGGTCAGTCAGGTGTTTGTCCTCGCCCAGAGAGACAGAGATCTATGCAGGGAGCTAGGAGCTGGAGGTTATCTACGCTGGGGTAGCCGGGGCAATGCCCCGGGGTCCTCGAGATCAAGGATGTTTTTCGCACCCGAGGAAAAGAAGGGGAAGAAAAGTTAGTGAAAGTTCACTTACGGTGTCAGCAGCTTTTCCGTGATATGCAGCTATTGGTAACAGCTCAACGAGTCACTGGAAATCAAGACTACCAATAATGGGCCAGATATTGTTGTTCAATGAGAATAACGGTCTTCATTCACTTTGTACATTAAGTTAGCTGATGTTTCATTTCTCTCGTAGGTATTAAGATTTTAGTTTTGATGTTATCTGGGTACCTACAAACTAAATACGAGAAATCGTGATTCAGATTTTTGGCAGTTGTGGAAGTTCAACTGCAGTGTTAAGTTCCTTCCTAACCACACCATCGGAAGTACGAGCTAACTTTGTTTACAAAGCGAAAGAAATGAAGAATGACACTGTGACGGGCTATCTACAACTAACTCATCATTGATCGTCTTGATTTCCCGTGATTCATGAGACCTTTACCAACAGCTGACGGCACTTTGACATTAAAAAATAGGGACTAATTAAAACGGAAAGGCGAACTGGAAAAATTAGTAAAATCTGTGCGTCAAGTGGCTCCCGTTTTCTTTTTTGCCTTGCCTAGCGTAACTCGATATACACATATCAAGTGCCACTGCTGGTAGGAATGAAAGAACTTCCCGACATTGGGACATTCAAAATATAGTTTTAAACTGCTTGATAAATCTCGTGTATTGCGGGATCGATGAGAACGACTGAAATGAAATGTCGTGTGGCTAAGGCCTCCCGTCGGGTAGGCCGGTCGTCTGGTGCAAGTCTTTTTAGTTGACGCCACTCCGGCAACTTGCGTGTCGATGAGGATGTTATGATAGTGGAGACAACACAACAGCCAGTCCCTGAGCGGAGAAATGACCCGATCCAGCCCGTGAATCGAACCCGGGCCCCTCGCAGGCCATTTCGCCGCGCTGACCATTCAGCTATGGAGGCGGACGATGAAAAAGACTGATGGCAGGCGATTTTGCTGTCGAGGTTCACAGCGGTATATAGATTGTGTGGCAGGCATTTAGTGAAGTCTTCGTCTTCGTGACTATCTGATTTGCGCCGACAACACAACACCATAAGACGTTGAGTTCAAATGATAGTTAATGCTATAAATTGTTTACCACCGAAAAGAAGCAATGACGTCTGTACACTGCGGTGAAAAACGATGAAAAACGTCATGGAGTAGTGGTATGCGTATATACAGATGGCGGTAGCATCGCGAACATAAGATATATAAGGGCAGAGCGTTGGCGCAGCTATCATTTGTACTCAGGTGATTCACGTGACAATGTTTCAGACGTGATTATGGCCGCGCGACTGGGATTAACAGACTTTGAATGCAGATTGGTAGTTAGAACTAGGCGCATGGGACATACCATTTCCAAAACTGCTAAGGAATTCAATATTCTGAGATCCGCAGTGCAAAGAATGTGCCGAGAATACCACATTTAGGCATTAACACCAACAACGCAGTGGTCACTTAATGACAGAGACCAGCGGCGTTTGCGTAGAGTTGTCAGTGCTAACAGACAAGCAACACTGCATATAATAACCGCTGAAATCAATGTGTTACGTACGATGAACAAATCCGTTAGGATATTGCGACGAACATCTGTAGTTAATGGACTACGCCAGTAGCCGACCGACGCGAGTGCCTTCGCCAGCAGCACGACATAGTCTGCAGCGCCTCTCCTGGGCTCGTGACCACATTGGTTGGACCCTAGACTACTGGAAAATTGTGGCCTGTTCAGATGAGTCCCGATTTCAGTTGATAAGAGCTCATGGGAGGGTTCGAGTGTGGCGTGAACTCCACGAAGCCACGGACACAAGTTTCCAACAAGGCGCTGTGCAAGATGGTGGTACATCGATAATGGTGTACACTGTGTTTACATGGAATGAACTGTGTCCTTTGGTCCGGCTGAACCAGTCATTGATTGGAAATGGTTATGTTCGGTTACTTTGCAGCCATTCAGGGATGACAATGCGCCACGTCATCAAGCCACAATTGCTCGCGAATGGTTTCAAGAACATTGTGGATAATGCGAATTAATGATTTGGCCACCCATGTCGCCCGTCACGAATCCCATCGAACATTTATGGGACATAATCGAGAAAGGTCAATTCGTGCATAAAATCCTGTAACAGGAACACTTCCGCAATGATGGACGGCTATAGAGGCAGCGTGGATCAATATTTCTGCAGAGGACTTCCAGTGACTTTAGTCCATGCAATGTCGAGTTGCTGCACTAGGCCGGACGAAAGGAGGTCCGATCTTAAGAGATATCTCATGACTTTTGACACCTTAGTGTAGTGTCACTAGTAACATTTGATTGTCAAAGTTGGCAGAGACCTCTACCGATCCAGAACTAGAGAGAGCGTGAGCGCACTGAACTGAGACTACCAACTGTATTTTCACAAAAGCGCTAAATTTAATTATTTGTCAGCAGAAACGACAGTTTCAAATCACATTTCATATCGTTAATAGCGAAACTTTTCAGGATTTAAAAGGCAAATAAGTTGTCAGTGGAAAATAGAACTTAATATGTAAAATCCATCTACAAATACTTATGAAAATGTACGATTTCTTATTATATGTGTACGGAAAACTTGTTTCAAGACTCCATGGAGACACATTTGAATGGTCGAATATTTTCTACAAGAACTGATGCAGAACTCCACTCGTCATTGAGAATGGATAAGTTGTAGTAGTCCAATATGTTGTAATTACCAGATTTATAAAGTCCAGGCTTCCCCAAAGTGAAGTGCTGAGACGACGATAAACAGTTTGGATGACTGTTCTGCAATATCAGATTACATTGAATGTAACTGCCGCATCGAAAATCTGAGTATTTATTATTGAAATAAGCCTGTGATAACACAGACCAACGAAAATTTTTTTTGAAAAACATTTATACTTTGATAGCTGATCTTTATAGATTTTTATTAGCTGAATCCAAATCTAGCCCTAGGTTTTATGTATCATCCATAGTTTTCGAGCTATATGCTTTTTATTATACTATAGTATAAAAATTCTATGCTGTACGGTAAACGGGGAAAATAATGAAACGCTTTGTTACAACATAAGCATAGTCTGTATTTACAGTAAGCTACTTAAAACAATGATATCTGTTAATAGTGGTTTAACTTGTCAGCTGGAATTGGTTTGTATTTCCTTTCTCTTTTTTCTTTGAAGCTTTTTCTACGATGAGTCGCTTACTGAACTCCTCGGTGAAGTGACCAACAGTAGTCCCCCATCATGTTGGTGTTCTAGCGGCCTTAGCGGCGTTTCTCCATCACTTTAATGTCCTGGTGAAAATTCTCTCCTTGCTCCTCATTAACATCTCCCATATTGTCCGGGAAGTAACCAAGGTGACTGTTCAAAAAGTGAACTTTCAGGCTCATTTAACATCCTAAAGTTTTGAACTTCTTTAACATTGCAGCTATAATAGAAACATATTCTGGGTCTTTTTCATGTCCAAAGAACTTTCTAACGACTTGCTTGAATGATAACCATGCTTATTTTTCATTTAAGGTCATTGTGGATTCAAAGTTAACGTCAAACATCAACTTTCTAATGTCATGACCGACAAAGACGCCTTCTTTTAGTTTAGCTTCTGAAAGGTGTGATGGTCCATCTTTAGGCAAAGCCTTTAAAAACTTTCATTAGGCCGAACTTTGTATGTAGAGATGGTAGGAGTACGTTTTTTTGGAGCTACAAGGGTTTTGCGTAGAATGTTCTTCTCACCAGATTTTAAAGACTCACAGACTAGTTCCTTCTACACCAGTATTGATCCCTAGCCCTACTGTCCGATTCACACGAGAAACAAGGAAATTTGGTAAAGCCACCTTGCTGAGCAAGAAGCATGCATGCATGTTATTTTAGATCATCCAACCATGAGCAGAAAAGCCTATTTTATTTAGCACTGTTTCTAGGTTTCCATAGCTTTCTTTCATATGTACAGAATGTCCAACAGGTATTGATGCTTAAATGTTAGCATTGTTTGATAAAACACCCTTTAAACTAGTTTTGGATGAATCTATAAACTGCCCCCAGTCTTTTTTGTATTCAATACCAAACTCATTCATCAGACAGGGAATGTCTGAGCAGTACACTAAATCACCTTGTTGAATAAACTTGGAAAATTGCTGCTCTCTCTTTCTATACATGTATATGCTGGCTCCAACTGCCAATAAGCTCTTTTCTTTTAATTTAGAGCCAAGAAATTCAGCCTTTTCTTTCGATAAGCCCAGATCCCTAACCGAATCGTTAAGCTCTGAGTAAACAATTTGGGCTCTAGATTTTTTGTATTACAATGGAATTTATCATCTGGTTCATCTAAATCACACTGTACATCAGAAAATACTTCTGTTGGAATAGAATTTAAATCATCTGGTCGCTCAGTAACCGACACATCTACACCATGCCCTACTGGTCGGATGGGGGATGGAAGGTTAGCTTATTACTTTCTTGTTTTTCGAATTATGACCAGTAATATCAACATTTCAAAAGTAGCAATCATCTGAATGGTTCCCTGGCTCTCTCCTTATCTTAGAAACAGCAAATCTAAAGGCTTTGTTCTTTCTGGACCATTTTCTCAGATTTTCAAGACACACATAACATACCTTATGCAGCGCCTAAGATTTATCTTGATCAAGTTTAGATCCAAAGTATGATAGATAAACCTTTTTCACAAAGTCTGTAATGCTTCTTTGGTGCTTTTTTAATCACAAATTCACCACAAATATAACAAAAACTGTCCTCAGAGTTTTTACAACCATGATTAAACGTTGTACTGAGCACATGTACAGGAAACGGGAAAGTGAGGTTCGACTGACAGTAAAAGAACACCGTCTTAACACAAAAATAGAATCGACCTCTTGTTGCCAGAATTTTTTCATCAGTGTTACCAACGTCATCTACATTCATTACACCTCGTTTTTAAATTATTTTAACTATATAAAAGCTGTTAAAGTCTTTAAAAAAATCTCTTAAAATAATAAATTTAACTGTAAAATGAGAAGAAATGGTGGGTGATACAGTTTTTTAAGTATCATATTTGGATTTCCCACCCTAAAAACATAAGGTATTTTCAGCAAAAAAGTTTTTCCATCGTTGGCCAGCGTAATTTACGTTGTGTGCCCGTGAAAAGATGTATATGCTCTGAGGCCTGTGTTTCATTTTTGCCACAGACTAGAAGAACACAAATATTTTTTGACGGCTTACCATTTGAGTGTTCTCCTTTGCACCGCGCTCTTGCTGCATCTGACAGTTTTCTTGAGATTTCTGTGCATAGTGACGCACACGTTCGCGCTGCTTGCTAATCGTTTCGTCTCATACTGTTACCAAGCAACGGCCTGGGCCGTAGCGGGGACTTCTGTATTGTTGCGCTGTTAAGGAAACCATCCAGGGATAACAAGACTTAACAGAGCTGACATCGAGTTACCCAGACGTATGCTCAACCGTGCTAATGCTTCTAACGGAACCTGCAGCTATTACAAAAGCTGACCTCTCTTTAAAAGCTGAAAATACAAGTAGTTTAAGAAATTGAGTTCTTGTGACTGGGGGTCTGCGATCAAAATGTATTTTTTGATAGACATCTCTCCGCATTTGACTAAGGATTTACTTTCCAATACATTCAACGGCGAAAGATGTTTCCCTTCAAAAAATATGGAATGTACTTACGTTATTCAGTGAGTAAGTAACGATTAAGGGAAGGTGGAGTAGTGAGGCCAGTCTAAAGGAAACAATTTTCATCAAACCATAGATACTGATAGTAGCTTGCGGCTTACAGATTTTGAACCTACATATTTCAAGATATCACACTATTTTTTAGTGAAAACGAAATATATAGGAACTATATGCACTTTTCTCGAAGCTTACATAGTGGTCACTTTTCCCTACTGTAATATCCATTGCGTGTGGAATGTGAATGAACATACTCCTGATACTAATAAAAAGGACTTCATCGTTAATAAAATGACCAATTATTGTCAGTGACATAATATTTCGTAAAAAATTATATCTCAGACAATCTATGGAAAAAGATAATGAAAATCTCTATCTTCTGTTATCTATGATTCTTCTAGAATAATCCTTGTTCGAACTGTTGTACTGATACGATGTGATTGACGTCTGGTAACAGGTCTGTAAAAACGGTATTATGTTGCTAATTTAATATTTGAAAAATAGAGTTTATATGTCATTGAAATGAATCTTCTTTGTTTGGAGTTTTATTTCATTGTGATTCTCGTCCTATATAAATGTTAAGTTTTCTGATCAGCTACGAAGGAGCGTAGCCATTAACGCTATTGATCTACAGCGCGGTTTATTGGTAAATGCTGAATAATAAGCCACTAACATTGAGAAACATTTTCAAATTTAATGCATATAGTGAAGGTACAAAAAGATTTAATGTGTATTACTTGTAAGTGATAAAACAGAGCCTGAAGGAGGCTCGATAAGTGATTGTCTTATGTTAGCATCCGTCTTAGTGAAATTTTGCAGCGACAGTTTTAAATTGAATTTTCTGCACTGACAAATGTTCTTAGTCATAATTTCGAGAATAATTGTGTATTGGTGGCCCAGAACCCACTCTGAAGTGATAAATTCCAGTTAGACTGAAAAATCTCTAAATACAGTGAGCTTCCATGAATCCAAACACCATCTTACGTGATACAAATTCTTGTATGCTAATGTATGAAGCGCTGATATTTCGTAACAATTTTATGAAATATTTTGACAGGAAAAAATACATTAGTGTTGTGTGCGTGTGGTATTGTGACAAAACTTCATTTTGTTTAAAGAAAAATGTTTCCACCTCGAATAACTGTAGCGTTAAATTCGATAAAAGATCTGCAACTAGTAAAGAGATTATTATGCAACAGCACAGTAAAGTACTAAAAATCATTACTCTTGTTTAGTTGAATTACTTATCATACATTTAGCTTGCTTGCTGGTGTATACAGAGGTGTCCAAAAAAGTCCATAACTTACAAACTAATTGACGGAGTTGTCTCATTTTTGGTGAACGTGTAGCTTAAAGTCCAACTTAAAGGTATCACTGTAGGTGTACAAAATGGTCACTACTTAAAATCCACACACAAACGATGCCACCCAACTGCAGCACGAACTACTGACTGCAACGTGTTCAGTTGGATATTTGCACGTGACTGTACGATGGATTCTCGAAGTTCATCTAATGTGCGTGGTTTTTGTCGATAAACGACGCCCTTTAGTGCTCCCCACAGGTAAAAGTCCAGAGGAGTTAGGTCTGGGGAACGTGGTGGATACTCCCCAGCACCTCTGCGGCCTGTCCATCTTCCTGGTAGATTTTCGTCGAGATACGTCCTAACACGATTTTCGGCGGCCCAGTAGATGCAATTGTGGCGATTTACTGTACCACTGAGTTTGAACCGTGCCTCATCAGACCACACAATCATCTCTGCAAACTCTTCATCGTTGCGTACCATGTTAGTTAACCACTCGCAGTACTCCATTCTACGATCTGGGTCGTTCTCGTTCATTGCGTGTGGCAATCGTGGGATGTAGCACTTCCACTTTGCTGTCTTCAAAATTTGCTGAACACTTGAGCGACTCACTCTAGTTTCACGGGCAAACCGTCTCTCAGACTTCTGTGGTGAGCGAGTGAATTGTGTAACACATGACGGGAGTTGGCTGGACTTGTTACTGTTACAGGTCGTCCAGATCGTTGTTTCCTTATATCTTTAACAGAGCATTCGGCTTCAAATTTGTCTCGAATGCGACGAATCGTTAAACGTGTCGGTGGCTGTGTTTGATACTCATTTCGCCATTGCCGTTGAACGTCAATGTTTTCGTACTCAAAATACCACTTCAGAACTGACTTCTTTTCACCGAATGTAGGCCTTGCGCCAGCCATGTTTACTCGAGTAACTAAGTGCAACTAAGAACAAAACACTGACTATCTGGCGACTGTCATCTGATAAAACAAAACAACGCAATACAACGCTTATGTGGTGATTACCGGAACTACAAACTATTACACTACCAAAGATGAGACAACTCCGTCAGTTAGTTTGCCAGTTGTGGACTTTTAAACAGCGAATACATTTTTTGGACCCCTCTGTATATATGTGATTACTGTTGCGCATAAACTTAGTGTCACTTGCGCTGATTGACAGACAACATTGCTACGCGTTCCGAGGTGGAGATTTCTTAAACAAAATAACGATCACTAGCCGTGAAAAGGAATGATTAAATAAAACCTCATGTTAGATTAATAATGAGTAACCAGTTGCATTGTAATCTCGCTGAAATTGTACAACACACAATCAAAGCGCAATACAGCACGCCACACTACCTACGAGGGTAACGTGGCCAGTGTCATCGCAACAGAATCCCACGTCTATAGTTCTGATTTTCGGACATTTTTTTAAGGCGTCTTGATGCCCTAGTGGCTGACGCAATATTAACCGGGTGTAGAAGACCATTTTCAGCCGGATTTTCGTATCAGGCCAAATATAAGTGGACAGACAATTTTAAATAATTTGAATTAATTAATTCAAAATACTCACAAGGAGATAGAATGACGGCGATAGCTTTGTATTCAAAACTATTTAGAAGTGAATCTCATCTGTAGTAATATGAGTGATATATGAACGTAAGTAGCTCTTATTGGGGTGAACACCTACGCGACTTTTCCCATCGAGTAGTGTGGCTACTTTATGTGATAGGACGCCTTGCCGGCATTACTGGTTCACAGACGAAACTATCAACTCGAAAGAAGCAACAAGGAACTACATTCGTAGGCAAATAGTCGTTTAAACATTCTTAAGATAAAAAAGCATTAACCCTACATACGAGGCAGGCATCAAGAATAATGTAAATGACTTACCTTACATCAGACGACTGAAAATCAGAAAAGGTTTCCTTTTAAAACTGACTGACGACAATCACGGGGTATAATAGAAGTGGTCTGACCACATCTCAGCAGCCAATACTACTGTTCAGGGGAACAAATGTGCAATGACCACATTCCCCGTCATGGTCACTTTACCTCACCTTCCTCTACTTGTGCAGCAGAAGGACACGGTGCGGTTGTTAACAGGATAGTTTGACTGCAGAGTGAGTAACAGAAATGTAGAAAAATATTAAACGGCAGAACTCAAAACACGTACCTTGCTACATACGCAAAAACGTGCTGTGAGAGGAAGTGTGGGCGATGTTTCGTTGACATGAGAATGGGGCAACTGCAGGAGGAGGAGGAGGAGGAGGAGACCCCATTTTTGGAAATTACTCTGGGGCCTCATGATTGTCGTTACGATCTTGGCTATGCGGGAGATCGTCCTAGGGTGGGGCCGCCCGGGCTAGCGGCGCGGTCTAAGGCCGCCTTGCCACGGTTCGCGCGGCTCCTCCCGTCGGAGTTTCAAGTCCTCCCTCGGGCATGGGTAAGTGTGTTGTCCTCAGTCTAAGTTAGTTTAATTACGTAGTGTGTAAGCCTAGGGACCGATGACCTCAGCAGTTCGGTCGGATAGGAACTTACTACAAATTTCCAAAGGACTTCGGAAGACCAAAGTACTCGCTTCGAGGCGACACTCGATAGTAGAGACTTCACTTGGACACGCCACAATAGCGACATCGATGACTGTCTCGATGTGCCTTTGTAACTGAGCGTTACTGCTGCTAATCCAGTTCTGCCCACAGTTGTAATACACGCAACGTCGCCCAGAGATTCTGCTATCCAACCCCAACACGTATTCAGCCACACCGCTAACAAGCCGACCACCTCCCAGTGAGTGACTTACTGCAACAACGCACTCCCATCAAAGGCCACCTGCCACTTCAGTTTTTCTTTTAGCATCCACAGTTTGAAACACTGATAACGACCCTGAGAATTTTATTGTATTAATACTGAGCATACTGTTATTTCATTTAATTGTTAATGATGTTCTGTAAAGTATTGTATAGCGTGGCATTAATTTAATAAATGAAGAGTGGAAATGGAAAACATTTGTCAGTGAAATTTTTTAAATAACGCGATTTCAGTTCTATTTTGTTCCTGGTACTCTGATGCATGTCCCTAGACTCGATTCAGGTACCAAACCAGGAAGGAAGTCTTTCAAACATATGTTAGCGGGTCGTTCGCAGTCTTTGCGTCAAGTTGTGGTCCCCTCTGGAGTTAAGAAATTTAAAAGGTGTGAGAAGTGATTTTTATTGATTACAGTTCTAATAGCTAAAAATCTAATGTACTTCTGTGCTTGTATAATCGTTAAATAAACGTAGTGTCATTTTGTTATTTGTAACTTCTTCCATATATTTTGTAGAAAACTGACATTTTTAAGACCATGGCTGCCTAAAAAATACCAGTTGATTCTTGCAAAGTAGAAAACAGCAACCAGTCACTTTTAGTAATGCTATTTACTGTATTTACATCAGTAGCGACATTACCGATTTCCAACCGACAGAAACATCTTCAGACGTCTGCTCACGTTTATATTACGTTGTCGGGAAAAAATCTGAGATCAACTGACGTAACCTACAACACAAGTAATATAAACGTGGAGAGCCGTCTCAGGATGAGTTCGTCGGTTTGAAACCAGTGACGGAACTATTAATGTAAATTATTGGCATTATTAACAGTGGATGATTATGTTAATATGACTTAGTTTGTAAGAATTTTCTCATTGTTACCTAGAACCAGTCAGTTTCCTGGTCTAGCACTTACGATCTTCTTAGTAAAGTATTTGTTTCCTAATTTGTGTCTTTTTTTTGCGGTGTTGCTTTGAGCAACATAACCCAGTGGAATCAGAATACGTCCTCAATGTTTTGGTTACAATTAATTAAGGAAACTTTTCTATTCTTCTGACATTTGTCACTTACAGCCTTTTCACTTTCCGCTCTTCGGGTATTTCCGCGATTCTAGTTACATTCTTGTGGCGGGCACTCCCAGTCCCTATCTTTCGTACGCAAGTACCGCACCCACGTGGAAATAAAATTAAATAATTAATAAATGGCAATAACTCGAACTCAAGCTATTCACTACAATCTTTAAGCCCAAGACTGCTCTGAAATTCACAGTGCTTTACTAGGCACGCTTAGTTGGAAGCTGTAAGCCCTAGCCTTCAACCCATCAACTCAGTTATCCCACCAGAAACTGGGGACCACGAACCGTGCTGCAACTCGGCGTTTTCACGTTAACAGATCATTACCAGGGGTGAAAGAAGCAACACATAAGAGAAATGTTCCTAGGCTAAACCGATGATTGAACACATTACCTCTGAATTCATATACACGACGTTTGCACTGAGTCATACACAGTAGCGAAAAGATTTTCATGAAACAGGAAAATTTTGAGGGGGGTGGGGGTGTCAAACCAGTCAGAAGACTGATAGTTAAAAGTATTGCCTAATGTGTCAACACAGCATGTAATTCAACTTTTACACAACGACACAAGCTAAGTACAACATGTTGTGGTGTGGTGGAACTGGACCAAGTGAAATCAGGCAATCACCATCGACAGTTGCACTGAACATTTGGCACATTTAAACAAGACAAATAACAAAACCATCAACAGATTTTAAAATTACCGTTTAGTTGAGAGCAAATTACTTCAAAATTTAAACATTCATAAACCACGGCACTTATGACGTATTACACATTTAGTGAAATGAGTTGAAAATTATTTACTCAAAAACTATTATCAACCTGAAGAACAATTTACTAAAATTTAACGAGGAAATGTAGTCTTGCATTACTGCAGTGATTGGTATTACCAAAGTAATTCAGAGTACAGACAACAACAAGTCATACCATGGCACACAACCACGTTACTTAAATGGCAGGCACCCTACAATGTAGAATATAAAATTTCATGTGACCAAGCAACCCCGTGGGTTTTAAAGAACTACACCCAGAAGCGGACACCCACAAACTCAGCTGTTTCCAATACAGGCTCGGCATGGACCCCGAAACGGGAGCAGTAAAGGTCACGAATAGGCACGAAAAATCCCAGAACTAGTGGGTATCTACAACAGATTGACATCTGCCTTAAGTAACTAGAAACACAATTCATTACAGCACGTGATCTGTAGAATTAACCTATTAAAGAACACCAGCTAAGCAGTACAAATCTATTATGTGCTTAAGGCCAATTATACAATAAGCCGCGAGCGAACTAGATACAGCCGGCACGCGCGGGCTAAGGAGGAGGAAACTACACAACAGCACAAGCAGGGCGCAACCCAGGACCCCGCATCTGCTACCAATGCAAACAGCAGAAGTCCCCATGAAACGAAATCAAATGCAAGTAACTAGAGTGCAGGCTAACGGTATATCGAGAACGCCCACCCCGACGCAAAACAAGGCGACTTACAGCAAATAGCCATACTAAATTTGTGATTAAATCAGAATTAATTACCATATCCACATACTGTCATTGAAAGAATTCTTGTACTTTCATCAACAGAATCAGTTTAAAACTATTTAAACACACAATAACTGGCCTCTCAGTAACTTTTAAGAATTTATAAAACTACTCATTTGGAGTTAGACACGTGTGTCTCAGACACACTCACTTCAGATAGAAATTTAACAGAAATTTTATTGCAATTCGCAGCAAAATATATCCAGGGAAAATTTTATCCATGTATATCTATAGCAATTGGCCAGCTTAACTTCGTCGTGTGATATAACTACAATAACCAGGTGGCACTTAGACAAGGACCACCCAAACTGTTTTGAATAGCGGTTAACACAGACAGTAGCAATCTACAAACAGAATGTAACAGCACTCCAGGCCCTAGTAAATATTAATCATCACACCACATACAGCTCTCACTAGAACCTTGCGTACTAATCAAGTTGAAATTATCACATTCGAGGACAGACTCAGTAGGAGTAGCAACGGCCGGCCAAGAAAGTGAAGCCAACAGCACAGAACCCAGTAGTCGATTCCGGCCACAATTTACAGCACAGGCAAGGCCCTTAACCTCTTGCTTGTTCGACGAAGCCAGCCGCTGAAGATCCCGGGGCCAGGAGACATGCAGGAAGCGAAATACACGAACGGCTTCCCAGTAACGTGACTGCTTCCATGCCGGCGATATTTGTTACGGCGCCGTCACCCGGGTAAACAGCCCCTTTTAGATGTGCTGTTCCTGCTGCCTCGCAAGGCGCCTGTATTGTCCGCCAGACATCCCAAACGACGGTACTGCTAGGCGTCCCAAAGCAAAATTTTCTCTTACTTGCTAGAGCTTACCCCGATCGTCCGCGTAGGTGGCGCCACCGCGTTCTCTGCGCACACCACCGGAAAGGTGACCCATACCGGCGGCGGGAATATCGCTGATCGATCCACACGGCTCATTGCTACTGTACGGTTAACTATAGTTTTAATAAAACTATTCCATAAGAGAATCACATTCATTCTCTATGTTTTCTGCCCCTCACGTCTTCTGTTGGTGTTCTTCATTTAAGAGGTATCAGTATTTTATATATGTTAAGTTCGTTTGCACGCAATCATCGCAATCTTCTTTATTTAAAATATGAACATGACAACCCCTGAGAACAATGATACATCACGTTATTTTAGCGTTACTCTCCAGAGACGAAAATCAGTTTGCAGGACCATCAACAGCTTTAACTGAATAACACTGTACTGTCACATTAATGTGACCTCCTGCCAAAGGCCTGAATAACCACCTTTTGCAGGGCGAGACATGCACGAAGGAAGTGAATCTGAAAGACATCGTCAAGGACTAGAGGCCATGCCGACTCCATGCCAAAGCCTGCTGCATTGGGTTTCTCGGATAAGGATCTATGGCACAAACAGCCCGACCGAGGTGATCCCACAGACACTCGACTGAGTTTAAATCCATAGATTTTGATAGCCAAGGAAGTACAGTAAATTCATCCTCTGCTCTTTGAACCACGCACTTACACAGTGAACTGTGTATCACATAGCGCTATTCTGCAGGTAGATGCATTCTTATCGAGGAAAAACAAACTGCGTTTAGGGGCGGACGTGGTCACTAAAGATAGATGCACACCTGCACTGATCCACTCTGCCTTATAAATGACTCATGGAATACCACGAAAACATACCCCAGACCATAATGCTCCCTCCTGGTTGCAAGGTGTTTTTTGAGACGTTTCGCGCCGTCCACGCCAATGGCCATCTGTCCAATGGCAATCGTTTGTGTGAGTTGCGTTTGCGTTAGAGAGTGTGTGTGTGTATTTGTGTGTGTGAGGGGGGGGGGGAGAGAGAGAGAGAGAGAGAGAGAGAGAGAGAGAGAGAGAGAGGAGGTCTGTTGTTGACGAAGGCCTTAAAGGCCGAAAGCTACAGAGTCTTTTTGTTGTGCTTATCTGCGACTCAGCATCTCCATGCTGAGTAGCAACTTCCCCTCTCATAATATTGGAGCATAAAACGTGATGCGCCTGACAATGCCACCTGTCGCCACTCAGTGGATATCCAGTTACGGTTCTGGTGTGTACATTCCAGGCTTCGATGCCGATACACCGCAGTCAGCATGGGTGCAAGAACCAGACTCCGGCTGCAGAGACTCATGCGCAGCAACGTCCGCTGAATGTTCGCTGAGGAGGCACTGTTGGTAGCATCCTACATCTACATCTACATCTACATTTATACTCCGCAAGCCACCCAACGGTATGTGGCGGTGGGCACTTTACGTGCCACTGTCATTACCTCCCTTTCCTGTTCCAATCGCGTATGGTTCGCGGGAAGAACGACTGTCTGAAAGCCTCCGTGCGCGCTCTAATCTCTCTAATTTTACATTCGTGATCTCCTCGGGAGGTATAAGTAGGGGGAAGAAATATATTCGATACCTCATCCAGAAACGCACCCTCTCGAAACCTGGAGAGCAAGCTACACCGCGATACAGAGCGCCTCTCTTGCAGAGTCTGCCATTTGAGTTTGTTAAACATCTCCGTAACGCTATCACGGTTACCAAATAACCCTGTGACGAAACGCGCCGCTCTTCTTTGGATCTTCTCTATCTCCTCCGTCAACCCGATCTGGTACGGATCCCACACTGAAGAGCAATACTCAAGTATAGGTCGAACGAGTGTTTTGTAACCCACCTCCTTTGTTGATGGACTACATTTTCTAAGGACTCTCCCAATGAATCTCAACCTGGTACCCGCCTTACCAACAATTAATTTTATATGATAATTCCACTTCAAATCGTTCCGCACGCATACTCCCAGATATTTTACAGAAGTAACTGCTACCAGTGTTTGTTCCGCTATTATATAATCATACAATAAAGGATCCTTCTTTCTATGTATTCGCAATACATTACATTTGTCTATGTTGAGGGTCAGTTGCCACTCCCTGCACCAAGTGCCTAGCCGATGCAGATCTTCCTGCATTTTGCTACAATTTTCTAATGCTGCAACTTCTCTGTATACTACAGCATCATCCGCGAAAAGCCGCATGGAACTTCCGACACTATCTGAGTGCTCAACAGTTGCGCGTTAACTCTCCCTTACACATCTCCACAGCCGTCATTCACCCCTGTCATCTACGGCCTCTGGTGCAACACGGTTGCCTCGGCGTCGGTTTTGAATAGTGCCATTTTGCCACGCACGGCATGCTTTAACCACGGCGGCAAGCAAACAGTTAATAAACTTAAACAATGGAAAATCCAGGATGGAATGTAACAGTATTATGAAAAGGATAGGTGCTACTACCATAAAGGGGAGATGCTGAGTCTCAGATAGGCACAACAAAAAAGAAAAGACTGTCACAACATAAGCTTTCTACGAACAAGGCCTTTTGGGAAAATAGACGACAGAAACACACACACACACACACACACACACACACACACACACACAATAAAACGCAACTCACTGTGTGCGTGCGTGCATGTGTATGTGTGTCATCTATGTTTCACAAAGGCCTTGCTGGCCGAAAGCTTAACTTATTTTGTGACAGTCTTTTTTGTTGTGCCTATCTGCGACTCAGCTCTCGACTATTTGGTGAGTAGCAGTTAATAAAATTAGGTGTTTCAGAAATGGTTCCACTCTTGAACGAAATCCAATGATCATGCCCGTCTGAATGTCAGATAAATTACTCCATTTCTGCACTATGACAACGAATACACTGTTTTTCACGCCTCCTCTCTTCTCTTGTTGGGAGTGCAAATAAATTTCGAGGAATGGATTCTAACGCGCACATGAGACGTTCCTGTAAAAACATAGATACTTTTATTATTTTACTTCTGATGGTTTACACATACTGGTGTAATATTCACCGCAAAAACAGGGGAAGCAATAATTTTGCGTCATCTTGCACACATTATAAACGCTGCCTATTTACAATTACATGGTTGTTTTAAGGTTTCTATAAAATGCAAACTTCGTTCGCATCATTAAAAGGTTCTCTATTATAGGACGTTTTGCCAGAAAACCACACCTAACGTATCAAGTCGCCGAATATTGGCGAGGCTAGTTGGTGATGTACAGTGGAACGTACTTTTATACAGTCTTCTCGGGGTGTGATTCTCTCTCTCGACAAAATAAGAGCAGGTTTGAAGCTTATCGATCAAATTCTTTAGCTGGCGATAAAAACAGACATCAAAGGTTTGCTCTAGGGGTTTGCGTTTGGGGAGAACGATGGCAATTTGGTCGGTTTGTTTTGTGGGAGGGGATCAAACAGCGAGGTCGTCCATCCAATTAGATTAGGGAAGGGCGGGGGACGAAATCCGACGCGCTCTTTCAAAGTAAACAACCCGGCCTTTGCCTGCAGTGATTTAGGGAAATTACGGTAAACCTAAATCAGGATGGCAGGACGCGGGTTTGAATCGTCATCTTCCCGAACGCGAGTCCAGTGTGTTTACCACAGCGCCACCTCGCTCGGTCGATGGAAATTCTTCTTCATCTTGGAGAATCCCCGTATAATTGTGGATTTGTTTGCCATTACTACAAGTCAGTTAACAGATTTGTTCTTCTGGATATAGGATTTGCTCACATCATGTACAATACAGTGAGCATCATCTCTGTTTAATCGAAAATAGAAGAAATGTCTCCGCATAGGGAATCGACCCTACGAGCTTCATATTGCCGTTCTGTACTCTTCCCGTTGCGCTAAACGGTGCATGGAAATTTCGTTAACATAAATGACTTATGCCTCGCCCGACCGCGCCAAGTATTCTGTTTTCCCTCTCTCTAACGCTTGGAGCTCACACTTCAGTCTCTTTCATTTCTGAATAAGCCTTCCATATACCATAAATTTGGACGAAACCGGTGATGACGTATAGTCGTGGTTCCCCTGTCGAATCGGACCGGCACCGGCGACATTACCTGCTCTCTATCGATCGCTTTCACTATCTCATCTGAACAAACGCTGCTACCACTGTACGTAAACTGTATTTATCGTCCGTGCTGTCATACATGTCAGTTTTCTTTGCTTACACAATTTGAACATTTTTAATACTACAAATTGTAACGAATGTTTACTCCCACTCGATCAGTCATTAGGAAAATTTTATTGTGTCTGCTTGCCTTCCCAATATTATATTCCTTGACGTACTATCTTGTATCATCCCCTCTTCGAGGAAATAGGCGAGTCAATCTCCCCCGACCCAAAGACTTTCCCTTTACTTGTGCTGCGTTTTATAATCTTTAAACCAAACTGTACACATACGTCAACCATCTAGAACGTTGCAGGAGACATTTTGGTACCTCCATGTGGAACCTAATCCCGCCAACAACTTACGCAAACCTATTCGCCACCACCTCTGCTCGCCACGTAGGTCTTCTCGCGATCCTTCCGAACGCTGTAAAATATGGTTTCCGTGTTCGTATCTGAATTTTGCTTCTTTGCTACCTATCAAATATACTAGGTATTATTGGAATATGGATTAGAGATATTCAGCTAAATATTGTTAAACAACAGCATCAGTTACCTTTTGAACAATCTTATTACGAAAATATACACTACTGGCCATTAAAATGGCTACACTACGAAGATGACGTGCTACAGACGCGAAATTTAACCGACAGGAAGAAGATGCTGTGATATGCAAATGATCAGCTTTACAGAGCATTCACACAAGATTGGCGCCGGTGGCAACACCTACAACATGCTGACATGTGGAAAGTTTCCAACCAATTTCTCATACACAAACAGCAGTTGACCGGCGTTGCCTGGTGAAACGTTGTTGTGAAGCCTCGTTTAAGGAGGAGAAATGTGTACCATCACGTTTCCGACTTTGATAAAGGTCGGATTGTAGCCTATCGCGATTGCGGTTTATCGTGCCGCGACATTGCTGCTCGCGCTGGTCGCGATCCAATGACCGTTAGCAGAATATGGAATCGGAGGGTTCAGGAGGGTAATAAGGAACGCCGTGCTGGATCCCAACGGCCTCGTATCACAAGCAGTCGAGATGACAGGCATCTTATCCACATGGCTGTAACGGATCGTGCAGCCATGTCTCGAGCCCTGAATCAACAAATGGGGACGTTTGCAAGACAACAACCATCTGCACGAATAGTTCGACGACGTTTGCAGCAGCATGGACTATCAGCTCGGAGACCATAGCTGCGGTGACCCTTGACGCTGCATCACAGACAGGAGCGCCTGCGATGGTGTACCCAACGACGAACCTGGGTGCAGGAATGGTAAAACGTCATTTTTTCGGATGAATCCAGGATCTGTTTACAGCATCATGATGGTCGCATCCGCGTTTGGCGACATCGCGGTGAACGCAGATTGGAAGCGTGTATTCGTCATCGCCTTACTGGCGTATCACCCGGCGTGATGGTATGGGGTGCCATTGGTTACACCTCTCGGTCACCTCTTGTTCGCACTGGCGGCACTTTGAACAGTGGTCGTCACATCTCAGATGTGTTACGACCCGTGGCTCTACCCTTCATTCGATCCCTGCGAAACCCTACATTTCAGCAGGATAATGCACGACCGCATCTTGCAGGTCCTGTACGGGCCTTTCTGGATACAGAAAATGTTCGACTGCTGCCCTGGCCAGCACATTTTCCAGATCTCTCACCAACTGAAAACGTCTAGCCAATGGTGGCCGAGCAACTGGCTCGTCACAATACGCCGGTCACTACTCTTGACGAACTGTGGTATCGTGTTGAAGCTGCATGGACAGCTGTACCTGCCCACGCCATCCAAGCTCTGTTTGACTCAAAGCCCAGGCGTGTCAAGGCCGTTATTACGGCCAGAGGTGGTTGTTCTGGGTACTGATTTCTCAGGATCTACGCACCCAAATTGAGAAAAAAATGTAATCATATGTCAGTTCTAGTATAATATATTTGTACAATGAATACTCGTTTATCATCTGCATTTCTTCTTGGTGTAGCAATTTTAATGGCCAGTAGTGTACATTCTGGAATGAACGTGGCCAGGGAAATAAAATACGTCGATGGCGCATGTCGTGAGGCATCAAGCAGTCGTCAGCTTTGAAATGGAGTTAAGTGTATGAGAGTGAGTGTGTGTGTGTGGGGGGGGGGGGGGGGAGGGGCGAGGGGTCCCGGGAGGGGGAGTGAAAAATTGGAAATTTGTGGTAAGGTCTTACGGGACCAAATTGCAGAGGTCATCGGTCCCTAAACTTTCACACTGTTTAATCTAGACACACACACACACACACACACACACACACACACACGCCCATGCCCGAGGGAAGACTCGAACCTCCGACGGGGGGAGCCGTTCGGACCGTGGAGGGGGAGGGGGTAGGCGGTGATTGCACAGAGAGACTCAGGCTTGACAGTAGTAAGCAGGATAGAATGGATGTATGTTGCAATCGTTATGCACAGATCAATAGTCTTGCACGGGATAGGCTTGTGTACAGAGCTTCGTCATACCATTACTGAAGTCCACAACGTTTTCAACATGGGTGTAAAGTGAAATTAAGCAATACCAGAGTCGATACTGAGCCGTGTCGGCTCGTCCTATATTCTACAGCTTTGCCTACTGGTGTTATCCATCTCTGTCTAGATGCCGAGTGCCGCTTCGGTCACCTGTTAGTTGGGTGTTTGTTTTTTAGTTTCTTGGAGCGGGCTGTTGACCACATGAGCAGACAGTCGGTCCGTGTCAGGGCGAGAGAGGAAAGAGTAGCATGTGACGTACAGTGAGGTGCTCACGGAGCTTACGCGTGCGCGATTATCTAAGCAGCCGCTGGCCGGTAGAGTTGTGCTGATCTGCAATACTTGGGCCTAATGTCGACGCAGCCGGTTTACTCTGCAATAAGGAGGCATAATTACTGATGTGGATGCTGGTGTGCTGTTCATTTTCTGGTGCCGCCTGTTCTGCCCTTTGGCGGTAAGGTACTATTTACTCTACAACATCTGCTCCCGTGCTGAGGTTGCTCTCGCTGCGCTGGATTGCCTATGGTTTTCTGTCACTGTGTCTCAAGTATTAAATTTACCTTTTTGGTCCTCTGTTTGGGATTATCTGAATGCCATATTTATTGTGTTTTAAAAGTTCTTTTAACTGCAACGTGTTTAATGTCTGTTTATCTTGTAACTCGGACCGAAATTAATTGTTATAGGTTCTAGACCGCCGCGTGTATTAGTGACCAGTGAGGTCGTAATTGAGTCTTATTTGTATTGGAAGTTGTTGCTTCTCTGACTAATGGAACAACTATAATATTGTCTACGACCATGGTAAGCGAAGGCTAGCAGCACAGTGAATTTTGGCTCACATGGGTAATTTAGTTCCATTACTGTGGTGAGATTTAGCCCCTATCAAAAAAATTAATATTTGTTGTTCTAAATGTAATTATTATTGTAACTGTTTGAATGTTAGCCCTCAGGATTTGCTTGTTACCTTTTAAGGCACTTAACGTGTTTGAGTACTTTGTGATTTCTTGGTTTCGACAGTAAGTTGTTGTCATATTTAATTGTAAGCTTAACCGGTCAATCCTCCTAGCAATTTTTACTGTAATATTCTTGTTGTAATACATAAGGTTGGGTTGGGGCTTGGGGGCACGCTGACAGTGAGTTTCTTGTCTTGATCTGAGCTTTTTTATATGTTCTATAATTAATATGCATGAAATGTATGTTTGTTTGTTTGCTCTCGGCTTTCCGAGTTGTTCGTAGCGTTCGGAGCAGGCGCCCCGAGATGTTATGTTACCCACCGGTTCATCGGGCGCAGCCTGTCCGCTTCGGCTGTGTAAGCGCGCGGGCGGCGCGATTTCCCGTCTCACAGTAGCCTCTGAGACATTGCGATCTACTGGCTTGCTACAGCATCCCACATGAGTTGAATTCCTACCTCTTAGCAATCGGGCGTCAATTTAACCAGAAGTTCCCGTTATTGTACACCATCTTTCACAGACCTTGCCGGGTGTTTGAAGTTTCGTTTTAACGTTTAGTTTTAATATTCATGTAACGCTCCATTTGTTCAATGGTAGTTTAATTGATAATGGCGAAGGGGTTCAAATGGCTCTGAGCACTATGGGACTTAACATCTGAGGTCATCAGTCCCCTAGAACTTAGAACTACTTAAACCTAGCTAACCTAAGGACATCACACACATCCATTCCCGAGGCAGGATTCGAACCTGCGACCGTAGCGGTCGTGCGGTTCCAGACTGAAGCGCCTAGAACCGCTCGGCCACACCGGCCGGCTATGGCCAAGGGGCTACCTGAGCACTCAGGTACGAGCAGCCCTTAGCGACTCGCCATCTTATTTTATTTAAATCTTTTCATGACGTCGCCTTTACGGCTTAGATTTTTATAGAATGTGACTTGTAAGTACTGCATCTGTCTCCAGTCAGTACACTCTTTAGTTTGTTAAGGTTTCATATACATATTATGTTTAGGAACAGTTAGTTTAATTCTGAAGACAACGCTCATAGTAGCGCCGAAACCTGGTCAATTTTGACTTAATATTTGTGACTGAGGGCTTCTTTGTTGTAATATAATTCTGACACGGTCACTGAACCTTAGCAACTATGTTCAAAGTTTTACTATTTCGTAATGTTTACGTCAATTGTAATCGTCAGTGACAGTGTCATTCCTTCAGACATGAATGCCAGTCCGAAGAACATTGTATTTTGGACGTACAGACTGCATAAACACACACTGTAACCATGAATGCTGTAAAATGACGTCATATCCTTCGGAATTAAGATTTTTCTAAGCGCAATAAGAGGAACACGTCCTAAGCACGAAAAATAACCTGATACTACTTCTCCGTATTTCATTGGTGGCATTACTTATGATAGAAGGTAATCTTTTCCAGCCATTTGTCAAACCAAAATCGATCTATCGAAATGTCAAAGCGTACAGCGTGATTAACCACACCAAAGCACTTTTTTCCAGTCACACTGTTCAATGACGTTGATTTTTACACCACCTCAAGCGTCGCTTAGCACAGATCACAAAAATGTTTGGCTTATGACGAGCTGTTCTACAATTGCACCCCATTTTTTACTCCTTGCCCACAGTCACTCTGATAGTTTGAGTGCTGCTAGCAATTTGCAATTCACCAGTGATTCCTCCGATTGATTTCATGCGATTTTTTGCGACCACCGTCACTGCTCGATCATGACCTATCCGTCAGTAAGTGAGGTCTGTCTGGTCACTGTTTAACTGTGATTGTTCCTTCGCGATTCCAGTGGAGATTTTAATTTACCAGACATAGACTGGGAAACTCAAACGTTTAACACTGGTGGCAGGGACAAAGAATCCAGTGAAATTTTTTTAAGTGCATTATCTGAAAACTACCTTGAGCAGTTAAACAGAGAACCGACACATTAAACCTTCTGATGACAAACAGATCCGAACTATTTTAAACAGTTAACGCAGAACAGGGAATCAGTGATCATAAAGCGGTTACTGCATCGATGATTTCAGCCGTAAATATAAATATTAAAAAAGGTAGGAAGATTTATCTGTTTAGCAAAAGTGACAAAAAGCAGATTTCAGAGTACTTGACGGCTCAACACAAAAGTTTTGTCTCAAGTACAGATAGTGTTGAGGATCAGTGGACAAAGTTCAAAACCATCGTACAATATGCATTAGATGAGTATGTGCCAAGCAAGATCGTAAGACATGGAAAAGAGCCACCGTGGTCCAACAACCAAGTTAGAAAACTGCAACGGAAGTAAACGGAACTTCACAGCAAACACAAACATAGCCAAAGCATTGCAGACAAACAAAAATTACTCGAAGCGAAATGTATTGTGAGGAGGGCTACGCGAGAGGCGTTCAATGAATTCGAAAGTAAAGTTCTATGTACCGACTTGGCAGAAAATCCTAAGAAATTTAGGTCTTATGTCAAAGCGGTAAATGGATCAAAACAAAATGTCCAGACACTCAGTGATCAAATTGGTACTGAAACAGAGGATGACAGACTAAAGGCCGAAATACTAAATGTCTTTTTCCAAAGCTGTTTCACAGAGGAAGACTGCACTGTAGTTCCTTCTCTAGATTGTCGCACAGATGACAAAATGGTAGATATCGAAATAGACGACAGAGGGATAGAGAAACAATTAAAATCGCTCAAAAGAGGAAAGGCCGCTGGACCTGATTGGATACCAGTTCGATTTTACACAGAGTAAGCGAAGGAACTTGCCCCCCTTCTAGCAGCGGTGTACCGTAGGTCTCTAAAAGAGAGTAGCGTTCCAAAGGATTGGAAAAGGGCACAGGTCATCCCCGTTTTCAAGAACGGACGTCGAACAGTTGTGCAGAACTATAGACCTATATCTCTAATGTCGATCAGTTGTAGAATTTTGGAACACGTATTATGTTCGAGTGTAATGACTTTTCCGGAGACTAGAAATCTACTCTGTAGGAATCAGCATGGGTTTCGAAAAAGACGGTCGTGTGAAACCCAGCTCGCGCTATTCGTCCACGAGACTCAGAGGGCCATAGACACGAGTTCCCAGGTAGATGCCGTGTTTCTTGACTACCACAAGGCATTTGATACAGTTCCCCACAGTCGTTTAATGAACAAAGTAAGAGCATATGGACTATCAGACCAATTGTGTGATTGGATTTAAGAGTTCCTAGATAACAGAACGCAGCATGTCATTCTCAATGGAGAGAAGTCTTCCGAAGTAAGAGTGATTTTAGGTGTGCCGCAGGGGAGTGTCGTAGGACCGTTGCTATTCACAATATATATAAATGACCTTGTGGATAATATCGGAAGTTCACTGGGGCTTTTTGCGGATGATGCTGCAGTATATCGAGAGGTTGTAACAATGCAAAATTGTACTGAAATGCAGGAGGATCTGCAACGAATTGACGCATGCTACAAGGAATGGCAATTGAATCTCAATGTAGACAAGTGTAATGTGCTGCGAATACATAGAAAGAAAGATCCTTTGTCATTTAGCTACAATATAGCAGGTCAGCAACTGGAAGCAGTTAATTCCATAAATTATCTGGGAGTAGGCATTAGGAGTGATTTAAAATAGAATGACCATATAAAATTAATCGTCGGTAAAGTAGGTGCCAGACTGAGATTCATTGAAAGAATCCTAAGGAAATGCAGTCCGAAAACAAAGGAAGTAGGTTACAGTACATTTGTTCGCCCACTACTTGCATACTGCTCACCGGTGTGGGATCCGTACCAGATAGTGCTTCGTTACAGGATCATTTAGTAACCGCGAAAGCATTACGGAGATGACAGATAAACTCCAGTGGAAGACTGCAAGAGAGACGGTCAGTAGCTCGGTACGGGCTTTTGTTAAAGTTTCGAGAGCATACCTTCACCGAGGAATCAAGCAGTATATTGCTCCCTCCTACGTATATCTCGCGAAGAGACCATGAGGATATATTCAGAGAGATTAGAGCCCACACAGAGGCATACCGACAATCCTTCTTTCCACGAACAATACGAGACTGGAATAGAAGGGAGAACCGATAGAGGTACTCAAGGTACCCTCCGCCACACACCGTCATATGGCTTGCGGAGTATGGTTGTAGATGTAGATGCAGATGTAGATGTAGATGTAGATGTGCTGCCACCTTTTGCCAGGTACTCCATATCAGCGAATCAGTGACCTCACTAGTCATTAGACATCGTGGGAGAGCAGAATTGGGTGCACCGCGGAACTCTCGGACGTCGAAGTGGTCAGGTGATTGAGTGTCACTTGTGTCATACGCCTGTACGCGAGATTTCCACACTCCTAAACATCCCTAGGTCGACTGTTTCCGATGTGATACTGAAGTGGAAACGTGAAGGGACACGTACTGCACGAAAGCGTACAGGCCCCCTCGTCTACTGACTGACAGAGACCGCTAACAGTTGAAGTGTAATGTGTAATAGGCAGACATATATCAAGACCATCACCCAGAAACTCCAAACTGCATCAGGATCCATTGCAAGTACTACGACAGTCAGGCGGGAGGTGAGAAAACTTGGATTTCATGGTCGAGCGGCTGCTCATAAGCCACACATCTTGCCGGTAACTGCCAAACGACGCCTTGCTTGGTGTAAGGAGAATAAACATTGGACGATTGAACAGTGGAAAAATGTGTGAAGTGACAAATCACGGTACACAATGTGGCGATCAGATGGCAGGGTGTGGGTGTGCCGAATTCCCGGTGAACGTCATCTGCCAGCGTGTGAAGAGCCAACAGTAAAATTCGGAGGCGTGGTGTTATAGTGTAGTCGTGTTTTTCATAGAGGGGGCTTGCTCCCCTTGTTGTTTTGCGTGGCACTATCACAGCACGAGCCTACATTGATGTTTCAAGCACCTTCTTCGCACTATTCAAGAGCAATTCGGGGATGGTGGTTACATCTTTCAGCACGATCGAGCACCTGTTCACAATGCACGGCCTGTGGCGGAGTGGTTACACGACAATAAGATCCCTGTAATGGACTGGCCTGCAAAGAGTCCTCACCTGAATCCTATAGAACACCTGTGGGATGTTTTGGAACGCCGACTTCGCGGCAGGCCTCACCGACCGTCGTCGATACCTCTCCTCAGTGCAGCACTCCATGAAGAGTGGGTTGCGATTCCCCAAGAAGCCTTCCAGCACCTGACTGAACGTATGCCTGCGAGAGTGGAAGCTGTCAACAAGGCTAAAGGTGGGCCAACACCATACTGAATTCCAGAATTACAGAGGGAGGGCGCCACGAACTTGTAAGTCCGGATACTTTTGATCACATAGTGTATGTTACTCAGGTTACATCCGATGCCTAGTTCACGTTTTGAGTTACTGAGCTCCACGGCCGACCCATTCTCATGTTACTGCTCCTCTGCTGACAATACAATTCTCCCTGACTATTTTTATATTTGTCGGTCTGCTCCTCGTGCATTTAGTGGTCAGTTCTGCGATATATAGGGGTGTCCGGATACTTCTCATCACATAGCGTAGACTCCTCTCTTGTTTAGCTTGTATCTATACATGTACTGTGCCGTAATTGGTATTTTTCTTTCATACTGGAGAAACATACCCTATACTTCGAATTAAAAATAGAAGTAGGAATGTTTTATCACTTCAAGGCGTGGAACCTGCAAGAGATTCGAGTTACCAATGTGAAGGTCTGTTTATTGAAGCAATAATTTCTCGCTTTCTGGGCCCACTAACGAGAGCAGCGACCAGTGAGTTCCCCTGCCCAGACGAACGGCCCGCCACTTGTCTTACTGAGCTATGGTGTGACGTGCGCTCCGAGAGTTCCCGTGGGCCACGTTCTTGCCAAAGTAATTTGCGCTGGTGGTTGCACTCTTAGCCGCGCTAAGGGTGATTTGTACGCGTGCCCTACAGTTTCCCACGTCGTAAATCTACTCTTGACGTAAGACGTCTCTCCTATAAACGTGCTGTTTCCAGAATCTCAAGTTGTGTAGCCGCCAATCTTATTTAGAAAGAAATGTCGCTCGTCTTAAGAAACCTTGGCGGAAATTCAAACTGTTGCACGATGAAGCACGAGTCCAGTATTTATCACATTCTCTGGACATATCACATAACGATTATTATGTGATTAAGCCCTTTTTTGTTTTATTTTATTTAAGGCGCAGCCCATTAAATCAGATACAATTATTGCCCATAATGATACAAGCAGAAAATTGCACCGGTTTCATTAGAAAATATAAAACATAATTAAACGAGATAAGGAAATCAACAAAGTATGTTAATCTGACTGCTCCGTAACAATAAAAGCCACGAAATTTTGTCATAAAATCCAATTACATACATTCGTAATGAAATATCAAAGATGTTCTGAAGTTTTAAAATTCCCTTTTACATCCACGTCTACGTCTACGTGACTACTCTGCAATTCATACTTGAGTGCGTGGTAGAGGATTCATCGAATCACTTTCACACTATTTCTCTACCGTTCCCCTCTCAGCGGGCGGGAAAAACGAGCACTTTGATCTTTTCGTGCAAGCTCTGAATTCTCTCATTTTATTACAGTGATCGTTTCCCCATATGTAGGTCGGTTTCGGCAAAATATTTTCGCATTCGGAGGAGAAGGTTGCAGATTAAAATTTCGTGAAAATATCTCCCCGCAAATGATTGTTATTCCAACTCGCGTTTCATATGCATGATACTCTCTCCTTTTTTTTCGCGATAACGCAAAACGAGCTGCCGTCCTTCGAATTTTTTCGATGTCCTCTATTAATCCAACCTGGTAAGGATCCCATACCGCACAGCAGTACTCCAGCAGAGGATGGGCAAGCATAGTGTAGGCAGTGTCTTTAGTAGACCTGGCGCGTCTACTAAGTATTCTGCCAATAAAAGGCAGACTTTAGTTTGCCTTTCCCACAACATTATCTATGTGGTCTTCCCAATTTAAGTTGTTCATTTTTCAAATTCCTTGATACTGTTGGATCAAAGATTGCTGCTCAGATTGACTACTAAAACTTTTATATAGGTTGGATACAACAGATGGTCTATAACACTGCCTTGCGGAACACCGGATGTCAATTACGTTTTATTCGATGACTTTCCGTCAGTTATTACGAACTGCGATCTTTCCTACAAGATATCACGAATCCAATCGCATAACTGAGACGATACTCCATAGGTACGCTGTTTGACTAAAAGCCATTTGTGAGGAACAGTGTCAAACCCGTCTGGAAATTTAGAAATATGGAACCAATTTGAGATCCCCTGTCGATGGCACTCATTACTTCGTGACATTAAAAATGGGCAGTGTTTCGATATTGCCTGATTCCGTGATGACTGTGTGTCAACAGATGATTGTCCTCGATGTAATTCATAATAAAATCAGTGAAAAAACAGTCTTGATCGTGATAGTTATTTCGTTCAAATGACCAGTTTCGTCCTAGGCTCAGGCCATCTTCAGACAGCACCATCAGCTGAAGTTGACGATGCGTGGAACAATCAGTCAGCCTCAGTCGCTGAAACGGACACAGTATATGTTCAATAATCCTACTGAAAATCGACTTCAGCTATATGGGCCTAGAATTCATCGTATTACTTCTGCTTCCTTTCATGAATATTGGTTTTATCTGTGCTACTTTCCAGTCTTTCGGTATGACTCTCTTGGCGATCGAGCGGCTGTACACGGTAATTAAGTATGGAGCTATTACATCTGCATTATTTGAAATGAATCTAATTAGTATACAGTCTGGACTGCAGGACTTGCCTTTTTTAAGTGAGTGCTTTGCTACACCGAGAATATCTACTGCTAAATTACTCATGTTGCCAGCAATTGGACATTTGCTTCGTCTTCTTTGGAGAAGGAATTTCGGAAAACTGTATTTACTAACTCCATCGGTAACACTTGTGGTGTCACCGCCAGACACCACACTTGCTAGGTGGTAGCCTTTAAATCGGCCGCGGTCCGTTAGTATACGTCGGACCCGCGTGTCGCCACTGTCAGTGATTGCAGACCGAGCGCCACCACACGGCAGGTCTAGAGAGACTTACTAGCACTCGCCCCAGTTGTACAGCAGACTTTACTAGCGATGCTACACTGACAAATACGCTCTCATTTGCCGAGACGATAGTTAGCATAGCCTTCAGCTACGTCATTTGCTACGACCTAGCAAGGCGCCATTACCAGTTTTATTGTGAAGCATGTACAGTCAAGAGCGATGTACACCAATTATAGATTAAAGTTAAGTATTACAGCAACTGCGTCCGTTTTTCTAAGTTCTCATTTCCTTGTAATGTTCCAGACCTCACGCCAGTCTGTGTGAGCTTAAAAGCGTGCATTTCGGCCTCCTCTAGCAACACGGTGTTGGCTCTTCTGCCAACACTTCAACAGTCACTGTCATCGGTAACATAACCTTCGTTCTCACAAAAGTGGAAGTACTGTCTTTCTGCTGCTGTACTTCACATACTGTTAGAATATCTTTCGATTTTCTGCCAGATCTCAAGAGAAAGTCCCGTTGTAGAAACTATTTAAAGCATCTCGCAATTAACTACTCTCTAAATTTCGAGCTTCTGTAAAACTTCGCTATCTTGGAGATTTTGCGTTCTTTTGAATTTGGCAGTGTTCTGGCCTATTTTGTGTAACATAGTGTCAGTTCCGTCTGTTATTAAGTTATTTGGTCTTAATCTCTCCAGTGCTGTCGATACTATTTCTTTGAGTTCAAGTCACATCTGGTCTACACTTCCATAGTTATTACTGTGGAAGGAATAGGGAATGTCTCTCCGGAAGGCGTCAAGCCAACGTTTCATCTGCTTCTTTAAACGGATGCATTTTGCGCTTATTTTTGGTGAGTTTGGGTGTCGCTGTATTCAGTCTCTCTACAAAGACCTTGTGGTCACTAATCTCTGAATCCATCATAACGATCCCCATTTCTCCGGCGGTTATTTGTTACTGAGAGGTCGAGTAAGTTTTCGCAACCATTTACACCTCGAATGGGCTCCTGAACCAACTGTTCATAACAATTTTCGGAGAAAGCATTTATTACGATTTCGGACGATGTTTTATCCCTACCACCAACTATAATTTCGCCAACATAACGAGGGTAGATTGAAGGCAGCACCATGTATGACTGTAGGAATGAGGTACCCATTTGAAATGAGACTCAAGTCTTCTTTTAACTGTTGAGCAACTGTATCGTCTGAGTCTGGAGGCCGGTAGAAAGAACGTTTGTTAAATATAGTCTCTACCCAGACTGACTCCCTGGAACTCTTTACTTCAGTCTCTCTACAGGATAGATTACTTCTAATAAGTAACACGACACCACCAACTGTATTTAATGTATCCTTTCTGGACGCCATCAGGTCCTATGGACAAATTTCGGCTGAACTTATCTCCGTTTTAGCCTTTCAGTACCAATAACAATATGTGCTTCATAGCTTTCTATTAGCGACTGGGGCTCTATTTTTTTCCCAAAAGAGCTACGAAAATTTACTACTGTAATGCTTATGGTTCCTACACCAACCCTTGTCCTGTGTTTGACCTGTACCCTTTGAGACTGAAACTCTTTTATGTCCGTTCTACAGGCTCTCTAACCTAAAAGCCCGCCTGTCTACTCCACACAGCCCCCGTTGACCTTTTAAGCGGGACCCGATACGACACCGCCCTATGGTACAAGTCGAGGAATCTCCAGCCTACACGGTCGCAGAACCTTCCGAGCCTTTGATTCATACCCTCCACTCGGCTCTGTACCAAACTTCCACAATCGGTCGTGTCGACGACGCTACAGATGGTCAACTCTGCCTTCATCTCGCAAGCAAGACTGGCAGTCTTTTACCAGTTCATCTCTCCGCCCGAAATCAGACCGAAAGCAGCCGACGTCATTAGCACTGACATGAACCACTATCTGCAGTTGGCTGCACCCTGTGTGATTATGGAATCCAGAAGGATGCATTCCATGTCCAGGATGAGAAACATTCAATTTGATAGAGATGATCCTGCCATTAATGGGTTCGTAACCGAGAACAAAGTTGTTCAGGTTTCTAGAAACAACAGCTATTGCAACAGTACTACTGCTTTGGTCTCTACTCCCTGAAAAGTGCACAGCGTTCCTGTCATGGGTTATGAAATGGCCATTTCCTCTCCAGTGATTCTAACTAAACTCAAGAATATCCAGTTCATTCGATCTCATTTGTCTTTCAACTAAATATTAGATGTATCATTCATTTTAAAATGTATAGCCTGTGTCCATCCGAATGTCCATTAGAGTATCGTATAAAAATGTGAAGCAAATCGGTCATGTACATTTCTAAATGTTTGGTGCCATTGTCGATGGACTGTGATAGATCTTACAAAGAAAGAACTGGACGACGTCACGGTTTCAGTATTGGAAAAAGGTTTAAACTTTGCACCCAATCCTAAAAGTGTTCTCACCATGCAAGTCATTAAGAAAGTAATGTCACGTCTTCCAGAAAAATGGATGGAAGAGATCAGACAGGATGTTTCCCACCTTTTGCGTCGGGCTCGGCCTCCACTGAGTAACATTTCATCGGCCGAAACAGCAGCTATTCTGTCAATTCGAAAAAACCCTGAATTATTAATTTTACCACCAGACACAGGCAGCGCTACTGTTTTCATCTCCAAGACCCCTTATGTGAATAAGATGTATGTATTACTCAAGGATCAGTCGTATTGTATATTACAGGAGGATCCCACGGATCGCATAAAACGGACAACGACTTCACTTCTGAAGAAGAGCTCGTTTTTCAGGACACTATTAAAAAACTTCATCCTAGTGCGGTGGGTTTCCACATTGATTACACTGATTACCGAAGGTCAAAAAAAAATGGGGCCCCGTTACGCCCGACTGTTAGTAATTTGGGTGCGCCGATTTAAGCGTCGAGCTTCAGCCCTCATATGGGTAAATGTGATCATCATATTTCCAATTCCATGGATTTTATTCAGTGTTTAAAGTCGCTTCGTTTTGGTCCCTCTGCTTTACTTGTCAATTTCGATGTGGTGTCTCTTTTTTAATCGGGTCTCTCTCGAGGTCACTGATTTTAATTAACCGACGTGCTTTTGAGTTTTGACAATTGCCTAAACCAGCTGAAGACATTTTTAGCTCTGTGGTTTTCCTTCTATAGGCTGGAAACGTGTTTACCAAGGTAGGTAGATATGGAAATGACAAAGCTTTGCCATCATGGACTGACGTCCACCTATTTTTTAATTCAGTGACAGTATTTTGGGACAGACTGGCGGTGTGGCTATGGGGAGTCCTATATCCCCCATAAACGCTAGACATTTTATGGAGGACTTTGAGGATACGGCCTGAAAATGTCTTTTTTTCAAGTCTACTTGTTTTTTGAGGTATGTGGAAGATATGATTCTTGTTTGGACACTTGGAATAGATTCTTTGCACCGATTCTTGGGCCACATTAACTGTCTTCATCCTAACACCAAATTCACACAGGAAATTGAAAAGGAGTGGAAGTCACAGTTTTTGGATGTACTGGTTTATAAAAAAGATGACGGAGCTCCTGGACACAGAGTTTATAGGAAACAGACATCTGATAGATATTTACATGCTACCAGCCGTCATCCACCATTTCAACGTACTAGAGTCCTACGGACCTTGGGCAAAAAACTATAAGCTGTCTCGATGCTGACAATTTACCTCAAGAGCTGCTATATTTTAAGGACCTGTTTAATCATAATAGCCATAAGGACAGACATTCGATGTGCTTTTGAGTTTTCCATTGCCTAAATCAGCTGAATACATTTTTAGTTCTGTAGCTTTCCTTCTATATGCTGTCTTGCAGAGGAACATAGGATACAATACAATGATACAAGTAGCGGGAAATGCCTTGCGTTACTGCGATTGCGTTTTGAAAGAATCTGTCGAAATCAGACTGACAGATAATATCATTACGGTAATAATGGATACCTGCTATGCAAAACTTGGAAACCTGTTTTTTGAGGTATGCAGAAACAGCGGCATCTGAATCGGCCGGTTATGAGTAAATAATCTTTAACGATATATCGTTTTTCGATAGTATTCACCACTGAAAGCGCTCCAACTCTTCTTGGGTCAGGGGCCAGCAGTAACGATTATCCGCTTGCATATTTTACCTTAGCGCATGAGATTTCGTATTTTAGCTACTTATAAAGGTTCCGTTGTACACGGTTTGAATCAATGATCCGCGGGAGCCCCTTAGCTTTTCTCACCTGATGATGGCGGCCAGGTGGACTGCGGAAATATTGTGTGCAGATGAGGGTCTGATCCGGTTGAAGACCCGACAAGAATCTGATCTGTTTGGTAACAACAATAGAAAACGACTTGCCTTTATACAGTAATAAAGAAGTAGGGGTCTATATTTCTTAAATATATTAGAAATTAAACAACTACTTGTATATAAGTCATGTATTTTAGTTAGTATTTTAATGTTGACAATGTTGAAAGCGTTACATTCTTCATCTTTAATTACGATTGGGTTGGTGAATGTGATTGAAAACTAGAGACAGTGATTGGAAGTTACAATTGAATTGTAGTTAATGCCCTTGCAGTTTTTATTAACGAAGTACGTCTCTGTTTTAGCAAAGGCGCTAATAACCTCGTTACAAGTAGCCGTTTCGAGTCGTGTGGTGAAACAAAGTTTCACCAGCAGTACTTGGCCGGCAAGGGGATGACAGGTGGTCCTATACAGTTTCTGATTACCAGACTTTGCTTCAATGTCCTGCATTAGACGACAGTCGTCTCTGGGGTTCGTCATGATGTCTTGATGACGATGATTCGAACGTCGGATCAGGACGTCGAATGGTGTCAACCTTGATGCTAGCTGTAGGCTACGTTACGGCATCGACTTTCACTCTTGCCCTTCTCTCATCATGCAACACAAATATGACACCTCACCCAGTACACTCACTTACACGCGTCATATATAGCTACGACACAACTCACGCACCGCGTGAAAAATGGCCATTGTGCACGCGGGGGGGGGGGGGGGGGGTGGAATCCTTTCCTGATTAGCAGCTGAGGCTACCCCTCGGAGTATATCAGTCAACAATGCCATTCAAGTATTTATTCCTTATCAGAAACGTTAAGTGACATATCATTTTACATCATGAGAAGCAGTGAAGTACACGGAATGGAAATCAGTTACAACTGCCCGAATTTTACAACACGCCATACAGAATCAAATTTGTTCCCTGTCTGCTGACATTAGAAGACAACCTTCTGATTCCTGTTTAGCAGACAAGAAAGGTACCATTGTTAATTCCACGTCACCCCGACTTGTTAGTTACCTTCATTTCTTTTGTGTTTGCGAGTGCAATTCTGAAAGATGTACACACGTGCGCGTGACGCGAGGAGATGTACAACGCGTTAAAAACAAGTGTCTCTCTTTTTGAGAGGTGGTAGTACCATCTAAATCGGCCGAAGTGCTAATCAGATGGCGGCATGGATATTATGCCCCTTAGAGGGCACGGGCTTACGAGCTGCTCATATTTGTTAAACTGTAGTAAATAATATATATGAAGGTAGTACCTGTTCCCAAAGGAACAGATACAACTGATGACCGTGCAGCTTCTCCAGAATGAGATGATAATTAAAACGACACCCCAGTTGCAACGAGCCGTTGATATACATCATTGGGGACATGTTGAAAATGTGTGCCCCGACCAGGACTCGAACCTGGGATCTCCTGCTTACATGGCAGACGCCTAATAGATGTTTGTCCATCACACTCATTACTCGTGGCACCACTGCCCTGCTTGTGCAAACGCACACACCATGCCCCAACTCTTACGGAACTTAGTAGATTAATGTGCCACGAGTAATGAGTGTGATGGGCAAACATATATTAGAAGCAGTACGAATGTAGTGGTGTGGACATCTTGGGAATGTGGGTCTCAAGGGGAACGTGCAAGGGATAAGTCCCTGCAGGCGCACTATCCTCTGTGCCCTCGACTGCCCTGCAAGCAGGAGAGCCCGGCTTCGAGTCCCGGTCGGGGCACACATTTTCAACATATCCCCAATGATATATATCAACGCCTCTTTGCAGCAAGGGTGTCGATTTAATTATCATCTCATGTAGTAAATAAATGTATTTCACTTGTGGGGATATAGCGAAAATAAGAAAATAAAATGCGCTGAACCATACGTATGTGCAAGTAGCTCAGTAACAGTACAGACAAAAGTAACGTCATTTTTATGTAAGAAGGTAGTATACTACGGTACATAAACCAGATTTACGTGTAATTTTGTGTAAAATAAAACGCACTAACACTGCTGAAAGTACAGTACGACTCAAACCGCACAAGAGTTCAGGCATCTTAGCACATACACTCCTGGAAATTGAAATAAGAACACCGTGAATTCATTGTCCCAGGAAGGGGAAACTTTATTGACACATTCCTGGGGTCAGATACATCACATGATCACACTGACAGAACCACAGGCACATAGACACAGGCAACAGAGCATGCACAATGTCGGCACTAGTACAGTGTATATCCACCTTTAGCAGCAATGCAGGCTGCTATTCTCCCATGGAGACGATCGTAGAGATGCTGGATGTAGTCCTGTGGAACGGCTTGCCATGCCATTTCCACCTAGCGCCTCAGTTGGACCAGCGTTCGTGCTGGACGTGCAGACCGCGTGAGACGACGCTTCATCCAGTCCCAAACATGCTCAATGGGGGACAGATCCGGAGATCTTGCTGGCCAGGGTAGTTGACTTACACCTTCTAGAGCACGTTGGGTGGCACGAGATACATGCGGACGTGCATTGTCCTGTTGGAACAGCAAGTTCCCTTTCCGGTCTAGGAATGGTAGAACGATGGGTTCGATGACGGTTTGGATGTACCGTGCACTATTCAGTGTCCCCTCGACGATCACCAGTGGTGTACGGCCAGTGTAGGAGATCGCTCCCCACACCATGATGCCGGGTATTGGCCCTGTGTGCCTCGGTCGTATGCAGTCCTGATTGTGGCGCTCACCTGCACGGCGCCAAACACGCATACGACCATCATTGGCACCAAGGCAGAAGCGACTCTCATCGCTGAAGACGACACGTCTCCATTCGTCCCTCCATTCACGCCTGTCGCGACACCACTGGAGGCGGGCTGCACGATGTTGGGGCGTGAGCGGAAGACGGCCTAACGGTGTGCGGGACCGTAGCCCAGCTTCATGGAGACGGTTGCGAATGGTCCTCGCCGATACCCCAGGAGCAACAGTGTCCCTAATTTGCTGGGAAGTGGCGGTGCGGTCCCCTACGGCACTGCGTAGGATCCTACGGTCTTGGCGTGCATCCGTGCGTCGCTGCGGTCCGGTCCCAGATCGATGGGCACGTGCACCTTCCGCCGACCACTGGCGACAACATCGATGTACTGTGGAGACCTCACGCCCCACGTGTTGAGCAATTCGGTGGTACGTCCACCCGGCCTCCCGCATGCCCACTATACGCCCTCGCTCAAAGTCCGTCAACTGCACATACGGTTCACGTCCACGCTGTCGCGGCATGCTACCAGTGTTAAAGACTGCGATGGAGCTCCGTATGCCACGGCAAACTGGCTGACACTGACGGCGGCGGTGCACAAATGCTGCGCAGCTAGCGCCATTCGACGGCCAACACCGCGGTTCCTGGTGTGTCCGCTGTGCCGTGCGTGTGATCATTGCTTGTACAGCCCTCTCGCAGTGTCCGGAGCAAGTATGGTGGGTCTGACACACCGGTGTCAATGTGTTCTTTTTTCCATTTCCAGGAGTGTACACTAATGTGTACTTATAGTTCTGTGATAAAGACATCCAAACATTGATTCTGTTCACAGGTCGCAAATAAACCGACTGTGATCATATCAACAACCAGACGACTTTCAGGCTGCCTGTCCTAAGGTGTGTGAAATATTTTCCTGGTCAGTTTATCTTGCACACCGTATATAATTACAGAGCCCGGCGCCATAGCCGAGTCAGGGCCCTTGTCTTTTAATATTAGCTCCTTTCGCCAGTGTTTTTACGAAAAGTTCCGACGTCAACAATAACAAACGTTATCACTTTCAAGAGCTTTGGAAAACAACTAAAACGTTGGGAATTGAGACAAAATTCATCAACCGACCACGGCATAACAGCCCGGATAATTATTATGGACATAAAAATACACCGTTACATTAAAACAAGTATTTATTTCAAAGATTTCAGGAATTACTGCAACCAATCGCCGTTTTTTCTTCAATTTTTATTTATTCATGGCCGGTTTCGAATCGCCTGGCGATTCATCATGACACAATTTAGTTTGGAGTATTGTGGCGGTCGTGCATTGTTTTTATTCTTGTGGCAGGCACTGCTCTGGAAAACATAATGTGTGCCTACCAGTAAAGTTAAATATCAACTGAAACAGCCACTTTTCCACCGATGGCAACTCCCACATACTTTTGGTTTGTTTATATTTTGTAAAGTTTGTGCGAGTCGCCATCGGTGGGAAAGCGCATGTTTAGCTTGATATTTAACGATACTGGTAGGCACACATTATGTTTTCCGGAGCAGTGCCTGCCACAAGAATAAAAACAACGCACGACCCCCACAATACTCCAAACTAAACTGCATCATCTGATGATGAATCGCCAGGCGATTCGAAACCGGTCATGAATAAATAAAAATTAGAGGAAAAACGGCGATTGGTTGCAGTAATTACTTTAACAAGACAGTAGCAGTGTTCCAAATCCAGACTGGATAAAAGTTTTATTTATTTCAAGTATCATTTATCACAAGAGTTGAAAGGACTAACATGAAACAACATTTTGCGCCCTTCTGCACATGATCAGCTGATTTCGTTTCGATATCTTGAGTTGTTCACGAAGTAAAATAGGAGTTATATCTCACGTGAGTCGCGCTGTATAAATCCCGTAGAAGAGGGCTGAACGACAGAGCTGAGCATGGCGCGAGGTATAACTGCCACTCGTCGAATCCTAAGAGCTGTGGCACCAGTTTACGAAGTCTGAGCAGAAACGAATGGATCCCGAATGTGGTCGGCATTGTCGTGAAACCACTGACCGAAAACAGATTAATGCCACTGTTGAGATGAGACTATGGCAGTCGCGTGACGCAGAGAGCGCCAGCAGTCGTAAACACGGCAGTTGCCTGTGTAATGTGACGTCAGTCGGGGATAATAAACACCTCATAACATGGCGGACACGGGCTGTAGAGCTCCATCTTTAGAGAGCGGACAGGGTGATGAAGCTCCATCTGTGTAGCTCTCGCGCAGTGCGGTTGGTGGTGGTTAAGTGACTTTTAACGTCACTGCTAATACCAGTAGTTTTTCGGTTTTGTTATTTTATACATGGTGATTCCGTGATGATGTTAAAAGCTTTTAGGGATTTTAGAGAAGGGTAAATGTATCCCTTTGAGATAAGGTACCCTGATACGGAAATGACCGACTCGAGCGTTATAAGCGAAAATCTTGCTGATATCTCTAGGAGTGGAATATCGGTACCGTCACTGCTAACACTGTAGGGTAGCCAACTTTCAGATGTGGTAGTATGGGCCAAAATAAGACAATAATTTCTGGTAAACATGAGCTATGAGCTTTTGTTCATCTTCGATACTGTTAAAAACATCTCTTGGATTACAAGCTCTTTGGTTTCTATATTTTTGGAGAAGGTAATATGGACCGAAACAAAAAAGGTCACTAAATATGGGATCTAATATGCATACCTTAAGAGCTATGAGCTACCTCCACTATTGTGAAACGTATCAGTTTTATTGAACAAGCTCTTAAAGTATGTGTTAGCCCATATTTGCTGGACATTTTTTCTCCTTTTGATCCATACTGCTTCCTCTCATATATGGAAAGCAATGAGCTTCCAGCAGAAGAGGTCCACTGTCGTAGTTATCGGAACGATTTTCACTTATAACTTTCGACTCGGTCGCTTTGGTTCCAAGGTTCCACCCTTCAAATTAATGTGTTTATTCTTCTCCATCACTCCCAAAAGTTTGCAACATCACGATATCACCCTGTATAGCAACACTGATTTAGTTTTCAGACATCACATTCCCAATCTTGTGATTATGATTGATATAAATTGGCCACCTGACACAGTCATCAAGGAATCGGGTCATTAAGAACCTTTCACCAGACCTGGCCTAGCCCTAATGATCGATAGTTTAAGGTAGAAGAATGTAACGATCCTGCTATGTTTCAACATAATATTTTTTCCGTCAAAATTTACCCTGTATCGATCAGTAGTGTTGAAGGTACAAAGTTGGACGCCTTTGGATCTTTTGCACAGCAGACAAAGAGATAACGAAATGAGCGTTACTAAGCTCAGACTAGAAGAAAGTCATTGGCGGAAAACATGAGAGACAAATTGGAATAAAAACATTTTCTCTTATTTTAAAATGAACATAAACAGTCTCGACCGCAAGAAACCTTTTTTCTTGTGGTTACCATGTTGGTAGGCGGTGAACTGAACTGTTTCAGTTGACGTTCGTGCAGTTCGTAACGCCTGCAACTGCCTACCAATATGGTATGAGGTCTGAAGATGGTCAGTAACTGACCGAATCCGGTAACAGCAAAAATAAAAATTTCTGGCTGTATAAAATCTTTATGTTTATTTTAAAATGCTAAGAAAAACCTCTGTTCTCCACGAGAAATGTCCTCAAAAATTACATTTTCTCTTATTATATAACCTCTTATACTATAATATAACAGTGCCTAAGATGGCATACTGTATAACACTTAAAACACTTGATAATGGCACTTTGAAACCGAAATCATGATTGTGTAAGTGTAAGTGTAAATGTGACACTCTAAATAAAAAACAGTCTGATGGCGGCACTGACTTTAAAGAAACATACTATGACTGTGGCCCCGCATCATGAAAAAGTTATTTACGACAACTATAACCTGGTCCTGTTTGGATCATGATTTAAGTATTTGAAAATTTGTGGAAAGGTCTTAATGAGACCAAACTGCTCAGGGCGAACTGTGGCAGGTATACCCCAGCACTTTGGTATTGCTCACATCATTGTTTCACATACATACAGACACTGCTGCCCAAAGGAGAGGATGTGGTCGATCACGGTCTACTACAGTAGCATATGATAGCTACATTTTAAGAGGCAAAAGCAGATCCATATCAACCGGGGAGAGGGGGAGGGTGCTATTGCAACCATATTAAGCAGAACTGCGACGCACACAATCCCGTTCCACTTCCACAGTGGCATGGCGACTGAATGACGGTGGTCTGTCTGCCTGATGACCAGTAGGGTTTTGTTCCATTGACACCCATACCATTGGTGATACGCCTCCCCCCCCCCTCCCAGGGGGTCCACAGGTCCACAATGCTTTTGTGGACACGTGCGTGGCGACCACAGAACCCCGAGCTATTGCAGCTCTCTTTCTTTTCCTTCCCTTTCCACATCCCTCCCTGTTCCCAATCCTGCCCCGCCCCCACCCCCGGCCCACCCCTTCCCATTCTCCCTCTCTTTGGAAGTATGTTTTGTGCCTACATCTGGAGATGGATGCTTGTGACAGTAAGCCGTGGTTTCTCTTCTTTTATCTCTATACTGGAAAGTCTCTATCCTTACTTTGTCCTTCTCTTTCCCTTGATTCTTCTCTTTACCTTTTTCTCCGCTGCAGCGTTTGGGAATTCTTCTCTTCTTTCCTTTTCTTTTCTTTGTTCCTCCCTTTCTCTTTCTTTCCTCCCTGTGCGTGTCTGAAGGCCAACTCATGCTTTCCCATGTGTAGCCGGTGACGGGGAAACGAGTAATTACCCGCCCCAGGTAGACAAGTAGTACATGTACGTACCCCCTGGTAAAGGGCAGGCCCAGGGAGGGGTCCTTACCCGAGCTGGTTACCTTCCAAATGTCCCAATTGGCCCCTCCACGCGTTTCTCGGGAGGTAGGACCTGAGGTGTGGACAATCACTTTAGGTGGGAGTGCCCTCAGAGAGGGCCCCCACTAGGACGTAGTATGCCATCGGAAACGCTGGTAATCATAGGAGATAGTTTCACAATGGTTTCTTCTACTTCTACAACTTCTGCCCACAAGAAGAAGCTAGATGAGTCTCAGCCACGGACAATTCTTCCATCAGTGCCACCGTTCCTACTTGTTTCTCGGTCTGACAAAGATTAAGACTGCTCCACGGTTATTCCTTTCATTATTCAGAAAGGTGTCGACGTAGTTGCAGGTCCTGTAAAGTCTCGTTCCTGGTTACGAAATGGTACCCTGTTGTTAGAAACAGATATTGCTTTGAACTATACACCACTCATATACATCACTCAGAGTGGTTTATACAAGATCACTCGACGGATTATCCAATGAGGGCATTCAAACTTACCTGTCTGATCAGGGCATAATGGCTGTACATAGTCATGAAAAGGGTTGAAAAGGAATTGGTTCCGACCTGCACTCTCTACTTAACATTTGACAGAATTCAACTTCCATTGAACATTAAAGCGGAATATGAGATAATTTCAGTTCGCTCTTATATCCTCAATGCTACGCGTTGCTATCGGTGTCAACGGTTTATTCATGCCAGTCAGTCGTGTTCCAATACAGCCAAATGCGTTACCCGTCGCAGGGATGTCCATGAGGGTGATTGTCCACCTCCATCCCCCCGTTGTATCAAGTGTGTGAGAGGCCACGCTGCTTCCTCTAAAGATTGCCCTATTTTTAAAGATGAACAAATTATTTGGGAAATGCGAGTGAAGGAAGAGGTGTCTACCTTTGCTGCTCGTAAGTTATTTGCCAGTAAAAAGCCCTCTGTGCTCCTTGCAGGTAAATATAGCTATGGAGACTTGCGATCTCAGTTTAGCGCCATGGTCGTCAGATCGTTCTCCCCCCACCAGGGGACTCACCACTCTTGCTTGGCTACCATGGAGCCCCAGCCTTTGCAGCGTTTTTTCCATTCCGTGGTGCATATCTGTCCTCTTGCTATTCTTTTTCCGCTCCCTCAGATGTTATTCGGAATGTTCTGCATTGACTGTACCTGGCGTAAGGTCTTTTCTTTGTTTTTCACTTCCTTTTCCTTTCTTCGTTTCTATTCTCCTCGCGTTCCTCCGCTCTTGAGTTTGAGGTTCGTCTATTTCTTCTTCCTCCCTGTGCGCTCCTGAAGGCCGGCCTAAGCGTCTGACGCATAACAGGTGACTGGGTAACACGTAATTCCCAGCCCCGGGTCGACACGACACGAAACGTAAACGTAATGAGGCTAATGATTCGAGGGCCCTTCCCACTGCACCACGGTTCCTCGTGGTCTCACGTGCTGAAGATGGTCAGTCCTTCTCCATGGTAAATCCGTTTATTATTCAGAAAGGTGTTGATGCAATTGCCCTGTGTAATCCTGCTCTCGTTTACGGAATGGCACTTTGCTTTTGGAGACTGCTTCTGATACTCAAGCACAACAACTGTTTGTTGCCTCGCTTCTTCACGGCTACCCTGTTCACGTCGAGTCTCATAAAACTTTGAATTCTTCTTGTGGTGTAATTTACACCAGGCTGCTCGACGGTCTAACTGTGGGCAAAATCCAATCTCACCTCTCTGATCAGGTTTTCATTGCCGGCCGTCGTGTAATGAAAAGGGTAGATTCCTCTTTCGTGCCCACCCACACTCTTTTCCTCACCTTTGATAGAATGGTGCTGCTATCCAAGATCAAAGCAGACTATTAAATTATCACAATCTGGCCGTACATTCTAAACCTAACGCGCTGCTGCCAGTGTCATCGTTTCAGTCACACTAGAACATCTTGTCGACACCCAGCCAAATGTATACCCTGTGGTAAGGATGTAAACGGGGGCGATTATCCGCCTCCTTCTCCTCGCTGTATCAACTGTAATGGCGGCCATGTCGCTACCTCTCGGAATTGTCCCATGTATGTTTATGAGCGTGTTGTCCAAAAGATTTGGCTAAAGGAAAAAGTGCCTTACCCAGTAGCTCGCAAGTTACTGGCTAGTAGTAAACCCTGTGTTCTCTTGTCTGGCACCTATTGTTCCATTCTTGTTACAACTCGCTCTATGAAGGACGTGGCCCTGCAGTCATGCGGCCTCAAATTCAGGTCTGAGGTTGTGAAATCACCCAGTGTCGGTAGCGTCGCCATCCACCAGTCCAGCTGAGCAACAACCCCTCAAACTCTCGCCTCAAGCAGTAAGGATCGACTCTACAAGCAAGCCGATGCTTCTGTGGACCCCATGGAGCAGGATCGTCCTGCTTCTGTGTCCTGCAGTAGTGACTCTACACCGGCTGTCACCCGCCAGCCGCCGAGTTGACACCCTTACATCTCTTCCTTCTCATGACTGTCCTCCAATGGAATGTTCGCTGCCTTCGGGCCCACAAAAAGGATTTACAGGTGCTTTTAGCATCGCAACATCCCCTTATACTCTGCCTTCAAGAAACAAAATTGCGCCCTGACGACCGCTTTGAGCTATCACATTACTTACCGATTCGTTTTGACCTTCCCCCTGCTGTCGGCGTTCCATCTGATGGGGGCGTCATGCTGCTCATACGGGATGACAATCATAGTCAACCCATCTCCCTGACTACCTGTCTTCAGGCTGTTGCAGTTCGCCTTTTCCTTCCCCGACTTACTTTTTCGCTCTGTACCATTTATGAACCTCCGATATTCGATGTCATCAGAGCACACTTCCGTCGGCTTATTGGGCAGCTGCCTCCCCCAGTTTTGCTACTCGGTTACTTTAATGTGCATCATCCTCTTGGGAGTTCTCCCAGGACCTGTCAAAGAGGTGCCCTCTTGGCTGACATTCTTAACCAAATTAACCTCTTTTGCCATAACACTAGAGCACCCACTCTCCTTTCTGGCTCCTCACACCCCTATTCCCATTTGAACCTATTCTTTTGCACTTCCCAGCTTGCCCACCGTCTGGTCCATTCTTTATGACACCTACTCGAGCGACCATTTCCAGTGTGCTCTCCGTTTGACACCTACTCCATCTGCGTGCACGCCCAAATGGCAGCTTAGTAAGGCTGACTGGCAGCTCTACTCCTCCCTGGCGACCTCCGAAGAACAAGATTTCCCCAGTTGTGATGACCAGGTGGACTATCTCACCAACGTTATCCTTACTGCTGCAGAACGTTCCATTCATCACACTTCCTCTTTAGTACGTCATGTCCTAGTCCCTTGGTGGACAGAGGCACGCTGCACTGCAATTCATGCACGGAGGCATGCTCTCTGCATTTTTAACCATCATCCTACGACGGCAAACTGCATTCATTATAAACAGATGTGTGAAAAGTGTCGTCGCGTTCTTCGGGATAGCAAACGAGCTAGCTGATGTTCATTCACTAGTTCTTTTAACAGTTCCACCCCTTCCTCTGTCGTGTGGGCCAGCCTCCGACTGCGCTCTGGGACCAAGGTCCATTCCCCCATTTGCCGGCCGGAGTGGCCGAGCGGTTAAAGGCGCTACAGTCTGGAACCGCACGACCGCTACGGTCGCAGGTTCGAATCCTGCCTCGGGCATGGATGTGTGTGATGTCCTTAGGTTAGTTAGGTTTATGTAGTTCTAAGTTCTAGGGGACTTATGACCACAGCAGTTGAGTCCCATAGTGCTCAGAGCCATTTGAGCCATTCCCCCATTTCCGGCCTCACAGTAGCAGATGATGTTATTGTGGACGCTATTGTTATCTTCAACACATTGGGCTACCATTTTGTGGAAGTTTCGGGATCTTCCCACTATCAGCCTTCCTTCCTCCATCGGAAACGAGCTGAAGAGCCTCGGGCAATACCCTTCTGTTCTCCGAATCGTGAGTGCTGCAGTGCCACCTTTACTACGAGAGAGCTCTATCATGGTCTCAGTTCATCCCGATCCTCCGTCCCAGGGGCGGACGTCATCCACATTCACATTTTGCAGCACCTTTCATACAACTGCATGTGGCCAGGGGGCACATTTCCCAGGCACTTGCGTGAAGCCACCGTCATACCCATACCTAAGCCCGGTAAGGACAATAACCTTCCATCTAACTACCGCCCCATCTCTCTCATCAGCTGCATTTACGAGGTGATGGAACGTATGGTTTATGCCTGGCAGGTGTGGTGGCTCGAGTCTCGTCATTCACTACCGAATGCACAGTGTGGATTTTGTGCGTAGCGTACTGCAATTGACCACCTCATAAATGGTTTTCTGCGGAAATCCCAGACTGTCGGAGTGTTTTTCGATTTGGAGAAGGCCTATGACACCTGCTGAAGAACTGGTATCCTCCACACTCTTTACACTTGGGGCTTCCGTGGCTGCCTGCCTTGTTTCCTTCAGCCATTTTTACATGATCGAGTTTTCAATGTGCGTGTGGGCTCTGCCTTGTTGGACACCTTTATCCGGGAAAATGATGTGCTTCAGGGTTCCACCCTGAGTGTCGTCCTCTTTGCTATCGCCATTAACCCTATCTTGGCCTGTATCCCACTGAGCATCTTCAGCTCCCTTTGCGTTGACGATTTTGCCATCTATTGCAGTTCTCCACGGACCTGTCTCACTGAGCGGCTTCTTCAGCGGTGTCTTGATCATCTTTGCTCCTGGAGCATCGACAATGGCTTTCGCTTTTCAACTAACAAAACTGTCTGTATGAATTTCTGGCGACGCAAGTGGTTTCTCCCAACATCTTTACATTGTGGGCCTGTTGCCCTCCCGTTCATTGAAACTACGAAATTCCTGGAGCTCATGCTCGATAGGAAACTCTCTTGGTCCTCCCATGTATCTTACCTGGCAACCCGCTGTACGTGGTTCCTCAATGTCCTAAGTGTCCTCAATGGTACTTCCTCGGTTGCCGATCGAACCACCCTCCTCCGTTTGTACTGGTTCCTTGTCCGTTCGAAACTCGACTATGGGTGCTTTGTTTATACGTCTGCACGACCAGTCCTCTTATGCCATCTCAACACTATCCACCATCACGGCATCTGTTTGGCTACAGGCGCCATTTACACAACCCAGTTGAGAGACTGTATGCTGAAGCTGCTGAACTACTCCTGTCCTGCCACCGTGACTTTCTCCTCAGTAGGTATGCATGCCGTTTATCTGCCAAGCGTGGCCATCTATCTTATGCCTCCTTCTTTGATGAATCCTTTGATGGTCAGTATGTGGCTCGTCCTTCTTCTCTGTTATCTCCTGGAGTCCACTTTCTGCACTTGCTACAGCAGCTTAACTTCACACTGCCTACACCTTTTCCAGTGGGTGTGAACCCTTTACCACCTTGGCTTCGTGAAGTGGCCCTTGTTAACCTAGGCCTTCATTCACTTCCTAAGGATATTACTACAGCCTCAGTGTATCCCCTTCAGTTTTACGACATTCGCATGGAACTTCGCGATAGTACCTTTGTATACGCTGACTGCTCTCGGACTGACTATGGGGTCGGGTGTGCCTTCGTCATTGGCACCCGTGTCTTTAGATATCGGCTTCTGGCACACTCCTCAGTATTTACAGCTGAGCTCTTCGCCTTATATCAGGCCATGGAGTGCATCTGGCGACACAGCCTTTTAAAATGTATCCTCTGCTCAGACTCACTCAGTGCCCTTCAGAGTCTATGAGCGCTGTAAACCGCCCATCCTTTAGTGCAGTGGGCCCAGGAAAACTGTCAACTGCTCACCCTTGGTGGAGCCAGTGTGATGTTTCTGTGATTTCCTGGTCATGCCGGTCTGCCAGGAAACCAGCTCGCTGACGCTGCTGCCAAAGCTGCAGACCTCGTACCTCAGCCTGCAAGTACCTATATTCCCTCCGATGATCTCTGTGTTGCCATGTGTCAGGAGGTGGTGTCCCTTTGGCATCGCCAATTGCCCTCCCTTCACAGGAATAAGCTACGCCTTATGAAGCCTCTCCCATCGGCTTGAACGATCTCCTCTCGGCCCTCCCGCCAGGAGGAGGTTATTTTAACTCAGCTGCGTATTGTACACTGCCTTTTTAGCCATCAACATTTGCTGTGGCGCTACCCTACTACTTTGCATGCATTGGACCCAAGTTTTAACTGTCTCCTGATGGAATGTCCATTTTTTAATCTTTTACGTTCCCGCTTGTGTTATCGGCCGTTTTAGCAAATGACGCGCGGGCTGTTGACTGTGCCTTACTTTTTATCCACCAAAGCAGTATGGCGAAGGCTTTTAATTATTAGTTTTGGACCTCCGTTTCTGTATGGTGTCTTACTTAGCCCTTTTTCCACGTGCCTGTTTTTAATTGTCTTCCTTCTGTCAACAAGGACTGACATATAGTCGTTTTTTAACTCCTCTCTGTCTTCGTGTTCTATAGTTATGACTTGGGCGCATTTCACCCCAGTTGTTTTTGCGCCCTAAAGCAAAACAAAACCAAACCAAAGATCGCTCGTTCAACCTCTCCAGTATCAGCAGGTCACTCTAAGGCTCAACCTTCATCGAATCCTGTTAAATTACAGGCCCCAAAATCGCACGCCCAGACTTCCAAAAAAGAGCCTACTCGTGAAGACTTTTTACATGCCCAGACCTCACAACCATCGATTTCTCCATCAGCTCAACGTTCTGTTTCCAAGATGGTCAATAAGAAACAAAGTCCCTCTCCTCCTCCGCCACGGCGTGTCTCTTCTACAGCGCCACCCAGCAGTAGCCGTCCTCGGCCGTCTTCCATGTCGCCGAGACACACCGCTGGCGGCCGATCAACCAGCAGGAGCTGGCCCTGAACAACATATGGATCAGGAACTTCTGCCTTTGGGTAATAGCCGTTCCACGCCATCGGCCGCCGGCTCTCAGCGGTCGTTGAGTTAACGGCAACCATAGTGAGATTTTTCCCTTTTCTGTCCCCCCTATGTCAATTATCCATTGGAATATCCGCGGAATTTGCTTAAATCAGGATGAACTGTCGATCCTCTTACGCTCCTACTCCTCGGTCGTCTTCTGTCTTCAGGAAACAAAGCTATGTCCCCATGATCATTTTGTCTTCCCTCATTTCCATACAGTCCAGTTTGATCTCCCCTCTGTTGATGGCGCTCTGGCACACTGGAGGATTTATGATTCTTCTCCATGATACTATCCATTATCACCCAATCCCCTTAAACAGTTCCTTCCAAGCTGTCGCTGTACGTCTTTCCCTTTCTGGATACACTCTTCTCTTTGTACCATATACATTCCATCGTCCACACCAATGGCAACAGCTGATCTCCTTCATCTCCTTGGTCAGCACTCACCCCTCTATTTGCTGGTTGGGGAATTCAACGCCCACGACCCGCTTTGGGGATCTTTGCTTCCTTGTCCGAGAGTCTCCTTATTGATTGACCTCTTCCACCAAGAGGATTTTGTTTGCCTCAGCACTGGGGAACCTACTTTTTTGTCTGCCTCCACGTTAACCTACTCTCATTTGGACCTTTCGGTCGGTACTGTTCAGCTAGCTCGGGGCTTTGAATGGTTAGCTCTTGCGGACACACACTCGAGTGACCATTTTCCATGTGTCCTTCGATTACAGCCACAACTGCCATCTCATCATACATTTCATCAATTTCTTCATCATCTGCAGAGCTAGTTGGCATATAAACTTGTACTACTGTAGTAGGCATGGGCTTCGTGTCTATATTGGCCACAATAATGCGTTCACTATACTGATGGTAGTAGCTTACCCGCACTCCTATTTTTTTATTCATTATTCAAAAATGGTTCAAATGGCTCTGAGCACTATGGGACTCAACTGCTGAGGTCCTTAGTCCCCTAGAACTTAGAACTAGTTAAACCTAAGGACATCACAAACGTCCATGCCCGAGGCCGGATTCGAACCTGCGACCGTAGCGGTCTTGCGGTTCCAGACTGCAGCGCCTTTAACCGCACGGCCACTTCGGCCGGCTATTCATTATTAAACATACTCCTCCATTACCCCTATTTGATTTTGTATTTATAACTCTGTATTCACTGACCAAAAGTCTTGTTCATCCTGCCACCGAACTTCACTAATTCCCACTATATCTAACTTCAACCTATCCATTTCCCTTTTTAAATTTTCTAACCTACCTGCCCGATTAAGGGAATTGACATTCCACGCTCCGATCCGTAGAATGCCAGTTTTCTTTCTCCTGATAACGACGTCCTCTTGAGTAGTCCCCGCCCGGAGATCCGAATGGGGGACTATTTTACCTCCGGAATATTTTATCCAAAAGGACGCCATCATCATTTAACCATACATTAAAGCTGCATGCCCTCGGGAAAAATTACGGCTGTAGTTTCCCCTTGCTTTCAGCCGTTCGCAGTACCAGCAAAGCAAGGCCGTTTTGGTTAGTGTTGCACGGCCAGATTAGTCAATCATCCGGACTGTTGCCCCTGCAACTATTAAAAAGGCTACTGCCCTTCTTCAGAAACCACACGTTTGTCTGGCCTCTTAACAGATACCCCTCCGTTGTGGTTGCACCTACGGTACGGCCATCTGTATCGCTGAGGCACGCAAGCCTCCCCACCAACGGCAAGGTCCATGGTTCATGGGGGTAGGCATCCAGACGTACATACCTCATATTTGTTCTACAAAAGTACCACATGTTATGACCCTTGGTTCTGTTTTGTAAGTTTTGACTCTTGTATTCCTTTGTTATAACATAGTTCACACCCGTTTCTTTGTTTTTTTTTTTTTTCATTTCTGTGAGAGGTATAAGCGGCATCTCGCCCGCTCTCACTGCTCACCACATTTACTTGCGACGGTAATATTTTCTTACCCCATAACTCATATTCTATAAACAATGTGTAGTATGACAATTGTCAAGACTACAGAAGGAGAACAACATCAGTGACCGAATGGAAACTACATAATTTTGTGAAAAAAAGTTAATAGCGCGCGAGTGAGTTTTGAACTCAGATCACAGATCTCGCGCTTTGCAGTCCAACACCGTGACCACACAACAACCACAACGTAATTCTTGCAGTTTTCTTGATGTTGCAGATCTTATGCTTGGACAGTTCACGGTTCCTATTTTGCTTCTTTTTTCACAGTTCAGTACACCTTCTTCCTTGTTTTCGTGATTGATCTCTGTTCAATTTTTGAGGGGCTATCCTCTGTGCCATTCTACCACTAAATCTGACGGGAGTACGATGGGAAGTTTCTCTTGTGATTACAGACCGTTATAGTTCTCCCACAGAGGAAAAATCGTACCGGGTATCGAACCAGGGTCCCTCGCATGGTAGTCAGCCTCAGTGACCACCCAGCTACGGATGCGCACATAACTAATAGGGCCGTTGCGATAATCCTGAGCTGCTCAGTTAAGGAAGCCTCAGGTAACATTGTCTTCTTTCGTCAATCGACAACATTACATTACTTTTGCCGCCAGCAAATTATACGTAAGAGCGACATATGTAGGCTTTAGACTGATTTAATTTCAGGATAAGTTTTTGACTAACTGTACTTTAACTGTAAAAGATTGATTTTTCACACGGATAGAGCCGTCTTTCCTACTGACTGATTTGAAAGTCCGAATACCACTATCAGTTTAAAAAATACAAGAAAAGTGTGTGATCAAGTTTTGCTTACTGATAACTTATCTCTAACTTCATGACAAATATATAAGGTTTCGTTTCGCCTAGTAACTGGAACCTTTAGTGCTTATTACTGTAAAACAAGTTACATTAAAAATAGATGAAGACAATTCTTTAATTGTGATTATTCAAGCTGGGACACAGTTGCAGATAATTTATAATCTGACGAGGCATTCCTGTTTCACAATACATGTCCTAATATCACGAAGCCAAAGTGGTACAGTCACAAATATACACAAAATCAGCTCAGTATTATCGCATACATTTAAAATATGTCGTAAACTAGGTCACAAGGCCGGCGGAGTCGTGCTGTCAACAGTGCTAGTGTTCTCAACAAACTGCAATAGAGTAGCTACAAGATGTGTTTGTGTCGTAAGCGTGTTAGATATTGCTACTGTAAGTCTAAACATATTCGTCTATTATAAAATTATAAGAACGTAGGCTTCCACGGCCGATGTCATAGTGATTAAAATTCTTCTGAGTATTATGCCGCGTCATTGCTAAAAACTAACAACAATAATAAACTAAAACCGACATTTCGGCCGAATTGCAACGGCCTTCATCAGGGCACGACTGGTTTTGCATGGGGATAGGTGCTTCTATTTATTACAGACTACCGATGTCTGACGTCACTGTTGTAAAACTTTTAATTGGCCCTCTAATATGATTGGCTAGTCTTGACGTAAGGGAGGAGACTACGCAGGACACTATGGGCATTCTACATGATCGGATCCTACCAGATTTCTGCGTTCTGGTGCGCTAATGCCTGTCATCTACGTACTTCACCTGGCGGGGAAAATATTTCGAACAGTTAGATGGAGTGGCAATGGGTTCCCCGCTCTCCACTGTAGCTGCGGACATCTTCATGGAAGCCTTTGAGCAGTTGGCTACGATATGTGGACGACACATTCGTTATGTGGCCTCACGGTGAAACGGAATTGGGAAACTTCCTCCAGCACTTAAATAGCCTGCACAAAAATATAAAGTTCACACATCTACATCTACATCCATACTCCCCAAGCCAACCTGACGGTGTGTGGCGGAGGGTACCCTGAGTACCTCTATCGGTTCTCCCTTCTATTCCAGTCTCGTATTGTTCGTGGAAAGAATGATTGTCGGTATGCTTCTGTGTGGGCTCTAATCTCTCTGATTTTATCCTCATGGTCTCTTCGCGAGATATATGTAGGAGGGAGCAATATACTGCTTGACTCTCCGGTGAAGGTATGAGACTGAAACCAATGGTACCTTGCCATTTCTGGATGTAGAAGTATACGGAGCTGCCCAAAGTAAACTGGGACGCAAAGTGTACCGGAAACCAAGGCACACTAATCGGTACCTGCACACGGAGAGCCACCACCACCCACATCAAAAGTATTCTGTTCTGCATACGTTCACTGCGCGACCCTACCGGATAAGCGATGAAAATATCAAAGAAGAATTAAAGGAGCTACAACACACGTCTCGGGCCAACAGGTATGATAACAACATCATAAAAGACGTAGCTACAACCAAAGGGAGCAGAACAAGAGAAGAACGCAAAGAAGAGAAGCTTCCACTGGTACACTTTCCATATGTAAAAAGCGTCAGCGAACGGCTAGGCAACGTCCTCCGCCGACGAGGTTTCAAACTGATTTTTCGAAGCAGTCACAGGATCCACGAAATGATAGGTTCCACCAAGGATGTGTAAGATGTCAGGCAAATCCAACACCTTCCATGAAAACCCTGACATGATAAGCAAATCCAGTAGTATGTCACATAGCTCCGAATAAATCGTGACATTAAATTAACCAAAGTTATCCGAGTAACGAGTGAGCAAATGGAATACCACAGACTAACACAAGAATGCCTAAATGCATGTCATACCTTCCCACCGTGAGACAGACGCAGTTCCGAGGGGAGAAACGAGAACAGAAGCCGAGAGCAGAACCGTGTTAAACGAGAAGGCCCTACGATAAGGGACGGACACCCACGTCGCCAGCTAACCGCTACGACCACACCACCCGCAAGTTTTTAGCGTGAGACTTTTTCGCGTCTCTGTTACATCAGGACCACCCCCCAGCCCATGTTAAAAGATAGAGCCCTCCAGAAGAACAGTATATATCTTACGATAACGCTAAAAGGACCACACCAGCTGCAAGTTTTAGTGTGAGACTTTTTCGCTTCTCTGTTACGTTGCAAACTTTAAAAACATTGCCCCACCACGAAAAGTATAACGTTTCTCATTGGATAGACAGAATTTTTGTAGGCAGAGCTTAAGGTTAACATTGAGACCCTGATTGGTCAGATGAAAACACAGCCAGATCGTTTTTTTTTTTTTAAACCAACTTCGGTAAATTGTAGTAAGGAGAAGTTAGGACGAGAGTTACTTCGGAGACGGCGAACTGAGCGGAGCTGTGCTGCCTGCCGCCCCCTGACGAACACCGACAAGGTAATGAACACACGCGATGCCGCATTTTTGAGTTCATAAGGCTTCACTCAGAACTGCAGAAGTCTCATCTGTTACATCCCCTTTTTTGCGTAATAGTAGTGTCGATCGTCAATTAAAGCTCATGGTGTTCACATTTGCCACTTGAAGTAAAAATCTGAAACGCGATGATTTTTCTGTTATATAGTTATTGAGATTGTTCTGTTATATAGTTATTGAGAAGTCACATCAGCTACTGTAATTTACGACAAGTTAGATAAGTAATTAAAGATAATTGAGGGTCACTGTAGACTATTTTGATAGTTTTCTCTTTTGTGAAACTTAAATTAAACCTAGATTATAAATGTGATATGGCATAGGTCATCCTTCGATCCATTGTAGAACTTGGAAACCCATTCAGGGAATATTCGTTCACATTTTTGTTGAACGCAGTCGGTTTTTACCATCCTGTATTAAAACATTTCCTTTTATCAATAGTGCAATTTATAAACAATGTTTTGTGAGTAGAATAAAATTTCCAGTGGTAAACTTAACTGCTTTTTCGACGTTATTTTACCAGCTAACTAAAAATAGGAAAGCCTTGAACCCCTTCCACTAAATTTAGTTAGTATTAAGATTCTTTTACAGGGAGTGCAGTGGAGCTGACGCTGAAATCATTAAGTATTTGGTTACATCATCGCTAGTCTCACTGAACTCTTCTGAATTCTACATGTCATGTGTGGTCTGGCGTCTCCTTACCAGCAACAGGTCCCAGGTTCAAACTAGTCAATTCCCTAAAAAACACACTCAGAGCGTCGTTGCGCGAAAGTGGTAGGGAGACACGATATAGAACAAACAGGCACCACGCAGAATGTTGAGAGATGTAGTCAACAATCTTAACATAGCAGGTGTTTACGAACTACGGTGTGGGTGTGGAGCTGCCTACATAGGAGAAACAGGGAGACCTGTCAGTTTTCGAGTAGCAGAACACGAACGCTATGTACAATTACAACAACATAATAAATCGGCGATAGCGAACCACCACCCTCACTGTGGACAACCTATCAGGTTCCAGGAAGCCCGAGTACTAGCGAAACAATCGTGGATGCGAGAACGAAAAATACGGGAGGCGATCGAAATTATTAAGCAGCCTGACAACATCAACAGAGAAGGTGGCTACGAACTCCCAGCGTCCTGGCTGCCGGCCATCCCAGTCCAACAGGCCGCGAGCGGTCGCGGGGCAGAAACTACACGGGACACGGATGTATGTGTACAAACAGCTGTAGAGCAACTGTCAGTCCACTTCCGCGCACACCAGGAGGAAAACTTGCCGACCAAAAGCCGAATGCTGATTGGCGGACAGCTACCAATCGTTGACGACATGGACATCCACGAATAGCCTCTTTCCTTCCCTTACGTCCTGTGACGTATCGAGGCTTCCCGCCCCTATGGCGTTGTACATGGTCACACTGCCGAAAGTTGGGCACAGCTCAAAAAGTATCCCCATCGAGTCGCGATGGATAGTGCCGTGATCGATGCACCACGCTCACAGTCCAGCACCGATACCAACACCGGCGACTGCCGATCCTCTCCCATCGGGCTTCATCCCTCCCATCTTCCGACACAAAGGGACTGACAGGCAAACAATGTCCACCTAGACGACGCAAGAGGAGGGTTTGTAGTTTTGGAACGAGTCAACTCACCTCCCCCTGACGCTACAGAGGCCGACCGGCCTGACGAGGCCTCGGACAACGTGCACGATGACAAAAATGACAACACGACGCCGGGTTAGGCTGAGGCGGTATCCAATCCGCCAGCCCGCCCAAGTGCATCTTACCAACGGACTCTGCCGTTATTAGTGCCGTCGAGACGTCCTCCGCTCCTATGGATGACGTGGAGCATATGAACGACACAATGACAGCGCCCTAAATGGCGTGGAGTGACGACGTCGACGATGACCAGAACCACGCGCTGGGGACGGAGTTACCCCAGACAGAGACACAATTACGTCGACGCCAACGCCATCAGCCATCTAAAGCCGCGGTTGGAGGGGGGGGGGGGGACATCGCAGTGGTATACTCTTTCCACGGGGTCAATCAGTAAACTATTCTCCGCAGAGCGTAGCGTAAAGCAGTCGTCCTCCGTTTTCAGGCGGTGGCGCCGTTGTCGCAATTGAAGGCATCGGTGTCTCCCTCTAGCGGGAAAGGAGGAAAGTGGACTGTTCGCGTGGGTTTAAGAAGTGGCTGTAAGGGCTCTCTTGGAGAGTTGGCAGTCGGGGGCATCAAGAAGCGACGTCTCTGCCGGTGCTAGAGGGACAGCATGCAGACCGCGGCATCAGCGTAAGCGACGCGAGCAGCGGCTCCGTGGTAGGGGGCGTTAACTGCTCGCCGCGAAAGGAATCTTCCTGAGCGTGTGTCCGCAAGGGGCCTAATTTGCAGTTCGGCCGTATGCTGTCGACCGGCGAGGAGGTTCTGAAAATCGGCGCGCCTTCCTGCATCCGTTGAAACGGCTGGCAGCGGGCGGCTCGGCAGAGCGTTTGGAGGTGCTGCGTTCGTTCAGTCCTGGGAGTCGTAACGCACCAGAAGTTGAGGATTGATTGTCAACAGATTTTATGAAGTGTAATTGAATTCAATTTACTTACTCTTGTTAATTATACCAGCCGTATATTTTGGGGGTTTCCCGCCATTCATTCTCGTCTGCCCACCCGCGGGAAGGTGGTAATATTAGAAAGGGTGGTCCGTTTGTCTCCTTTTGAGGACGAAAGGGGGGGAATCAGAGTAAATCTGTGGTTCGGATTGCTTCTTTCCCCTCCCAGCTTGCCTACGGGTTTTTTCGACTGTTAGCCTCTGCCATGTCTGTGAAAGTCCAAGGCACCAATGGCTGTACTGTTTAAAATGCAGGGCACTAAGACCTAATCCCTTCTCTCGCCTGCCATAACTAGTATTACTAGACTCACGTGTAAAAGGTACTCTAAGAAAGAAGAAAAATTCCTTTTGCCTCGTGGTAAGAACTAGTCAATTGCATAACGAATTCCTGCTCATTTGGAAGCTGTAACTTACGTAAATTTGTGTTTATGTATATTTGGCTATAGTCAAGCAAGGCTGTTAATGTACGCCGTAGTGGATTTTTATGTAAATAATTGTTTCCTGATTTTTAGTCCTGTGTGTGTGAAACTTTTGAATCGATTTCAGACATTTTGATGAGACTAAGACACACGCATCTGATAAATTTCAGGTTTATTTCAGTTTCTCTTCTCCTAGGTCAGCCAATATATTGCTTCCTCCTACGTATATACTGGGTGTTCAGAAAGTCTCTCCGCGTGCCGAACGCCGCAGTGAATATACCAAAATAAGACTCAGTGAAATACAAGTTATTAATTTACTGAATATTCATTTTTACATGCAAATTTTCACATTAAATGTTGAGAGTGTGCCCCTGTTGTTTAATACACAATTCAATTCGTCTAATCATGTTTCCAAACAAAAGATGTAACATTTCTTCTGTAACAGAAGAAGTGAAACTGCATGTTGCAGTTTTCAATTCATCGATGGATTTTGGACGGTGTTTATAGACAGTTGCTTTTGCTACACCCCAGAAGAAAAAGTTAAGTGACGTTAGGTCAGGCGATCGTGGAGGCCAAAGTCCTTGTGAAATTATGCGACCACCAAAAACATGAGCAAGCAGTGACATTGAAACGCGAGCGGTATGCGCAGTTGCACCATCTTGTTGAATATAACCGTTCAGTATTTCACTTAACACAAGTTCTCCTGTGAATGGGTACAGAATTTCACTGCAGTATCGTCGTGTGTTTATTGCTTCGTTGAAAAATACGGGACTCGCAATCCGAGGTCTAGAAATTGCAATCCAAACGCCTATTTTCACAAAATGAAGTGGTTCTTCATGAATACACAATGGATTTGCAGTACTCCACATACGAGAATTTTGCGCGTTCATATACCCGGATAAATGAAACTACGACTCATCAGTGAAATACGCTGCATTAAGTATACCCTTTCGATTTTGTTGAATGAAATTTTTGAACGTCTTACCATGATCAGTAAATGGTTCATAGGGCTCTGAGCACTATGGGACTCAACTTCTGAGGGCATTAGTCTCCTAGAACTTAGAAGTAGTTAAACCTAACTAACCTAAGGACACCACACACATCCATGCCCGAGTCAGGATTCGAACCTGCGACCGTAGCGGTCTCGCGGTTCCAGACTGCAGCGCCTAGAACCGCACGGCCACATCGGCTGGCCATGATCAGTATTTTTCAGTCCTTGCACTACTGTCAATCTGTATGGGAAAAGTTCTAATTTTTTCCTTACAGCTGTGTGGGCCGTTCCGACACTAACACCGATTTCCTGGGCTAGTTTTCTTACTGACTTGTTCAGACTCATGGACATTTTATCGGAAATATCGAGTAGTTTATCCTCAGACAAAACGCTAGGACGACCACTTCTCGGTGAATCTGTCACTGGACCCGTACTTCGAAATTTGTTAAAAAATATCTCCCACAGTATCGCGATGTGGGAGTGTTGTCTCCGGGAAAACTGAATTAAATGTTTGACGAACTGAAACTGTGTATTTACCGCCAAATTTGAACACTTGTTCGACTAAAAACACACGTTCATCAATGGTTAGCATTTTAACGGCGACAAAAACGAAATAAACGTACAAAGGAACTAAACTTAAACGTTCACGTCAACACAACACGTAACGACACACACCAACGGTACTACTGACGCTGGCTGAGATAAACGAAACAGTGGAATGTTGGGAGAGTCGACTTGAAGGGAAGTAACCCAGGCAGGAGAACAATCATACGGCACGCGCGGCTAACAATCATACGGCACTGCGGAGAGACTATTTGAACAACCCGTATCTCACGTGAACGTAAAAATTTAAAGTGAATCGAGCTGATACGGAGGCTTAACAGCGATCATTCTTGCCGCGAAACTTTCACGACTGGAACAGGAAAAGGGGAAAATAGCAGTGGTACTCAAAATATTCTTCGCCACTCATCAGACATAAAAGCGATTTTATATTGTATTTTCATTCAGTTCTGAGTTCTGTTGATGGTTTAAAGTCTATCTCATCGGGACTCTAGTTTGAAATCAGTTCCAAAATTTGTACTAAACTCACAAACAGCGACCTAATGGTCAGCAGTCTATTTTGTCCTTAGTTAAGTTGATGAATAAATGTTTTTGACTCGCTAGCATCTGAGACAATAAATAAGTAAACAACTACTTCCCATGTACTGCTGCGCCTTGTTGCCGCCAGCTACTATCCTCTGTAACCATCGCATTCGGCTTTTTCCCCGCCTGTCGGAATTCGTGTGTCGGCGTCTCGCGAGAGCTCTCCACCGTCGCAGCACACACAGCGTCTCAGTCCGGCTGAAGAGGGAACGTCCTAAAGCGACTTCCGCGCCGTTAGCCTTCTGCGGTGAACGGCACAGTGCCGCATAGTCCGATGTTTCCCTCTGGCCGCCAGCCTCTAGACAAAAGACCTCCCACAAATGAATTTAAGCACAGACCGTGATCATGCGCTTAGTCTGCGGGCAGACTGTGCATGATACTTCAATGATTCGGAGTGCACACATCTCGTCGCAATTATTCCATGGTGTTAACGAGTGCAGAGAGGGTCGATATCATTGCCGCGTACTTTGAGCCTCATATAAATGTTGACGAAGCTCGTCAAAGGCATGCTACTCTGATCCCCGATATAAATGTTCCGTCTTCAATGACGTTTCGCAATATTGTCCACTTGTTTACTGAAACGGAAGATGTTAAACCTAGAGAAAGAGTCCGACCGCGGCCTCTGACAAACGAAAATAACACAATGAATGTTTTAGCTGCGGTTACTGGAATCCTCACATTAGTTCTCGGCAAATTGCGCTAGATTCAGGAATTTCGCAAAGAAGTGTTCTACGCATACTGCATGCACACAAATGGCATCCATTTCATTTATCGTTGCATCAAGAACCGCATGGTGACGATTTTCAAAATCGCCTGAATTTCTGCAACTGGATACGGGAGCAACTGACAGTATTTCTTTTCACAGATACTTTTCTCCGATGAACCAAATTTTCCGATTTGTGGTCGAGTGAATCGACATAATATGCTTTATTTGCCAGTCGAGAATCCCGATTGGGTAAGGCAAGTTGAATATCAACGCCCATGGAATGTCAACGTTTAGTGCGGTATTTTAGATACGCATGTAATTGGCCCACACTTCATAGAAGATAATCTGACTGGCCAAATATACAGAAAAATTGTGGATAATGTTTTACCCATACTAATGGGCGACTACAGCGAAAGTAACCAGCGCAACTGAAATTCACTTACATAATAGAAAATATCGCTTGAGCAAGTCCACTTACCAAAGTAATATGATTCTATTACACTTTATGTATAACCACGAGGACTAGTCCACTTGTAAATAACGTAAGGTGGCATTTTGTATCAAAAAACTTCCACCAGATACTAACACGGGGGACGACAGCTTTAATTTTTTTGCGTCGTGACAACACCCGTTATTATACCTCCATGGTTATATGACCACAGAAAATATTCTTGAATAATAAGCCGCTTGGCTGCTCTTGTAAATAAATTATTTAAGGACATGTTTCGTAGGTTAGATGCCACATCATCAGGTTGGATATGTTAAATCGTAGTATTAAACTTGCGACATCAACAGGGCCGCAAATTCCTTGTCTATGAATTAATACCATGACCAGCGATTCGTCTGGTAAGCAAACAGCTCCAGTCCACAATTCCTCAATCGTGGCATGAGTCCGGATAGGACGACAATAGCCCGAACATAACTGGTTAGCCATTACATCGAGGGTCATAATGGCACATCCGAGTAGCGACAAGAAACTCTTTTTTATTTAGTGTTGTTGTGTTTTATCAAGCACCAGTTGAAAATTCTGTTTATGTTAGTGTGTCATAATTAATGGATTATTAATTCATCTATTCACATGCATGAACAGAACGTAGTTTTCTTCAGATTACGTTTGCCAGAGTAGCCCCACCTACCAAAGAAAATCCTTCAAATCAAACCCCTTGATGAAATTCCAGACTGCGCTGAATAACTGACGTCCGCTCATCTATTATACCAGATTTATTGCTGGATGTCTGTGTCCCCGAAATGGATCACATAATGCGTCAACAACGCTACGAGATCAAAAATCCTGTATTATAGCAAGATTCTAAGACGATGGATGAAAGCAGACCGTGATATCTATCAGGTCGGCTTCGTAGGTCATCATCAGGTGACAAGTGAATAGCGCAACCACAGATAAAATGATATGCGACCCAAGTATGCGACTTACATAGATATTACTCACGCAGTTACAGAATATCATGGAGGTAAAAAAAGGAGAGGTGTCATTACGTCACAAACTTCAAACCGATATCCGCCATCTTAACTAGCCCTAAACATTAGATTCACCGCTCTGATACTTCTCCGTGACATCACTCTGACGTGCCCTTACCCTTTCACAGGTTAGGCTACCATTACTAAAAAGTTACTCATATATACGTTAAAGCAAAATATCCATTTTAAGAGGTCTTAAGCGATTGAGAGCACTCCCTAAATCGCATTTATAGCATTTCACAATGCTGGAAGATGTTTAAGAATTATATCTTTTTTACCCTGTAAGTTACTATTATTGGCCACACACTGAATGACGCATCATAGGAAAGATTTCAGAGTGATAATATAGTTGCACTACAGTGAGACTAATGCACTGACAATCTGACAAAAGAAGAAATCTATTCTGCATGGACATATACCTCTATGTAGTTCTGTTTCTGTGACATTTCAATTATCATTACTTTGCTGACAAGCACAAGATACGATAGCATGCCTTGCTTCTTTCCTGATTGCACACGTTTATGGGCTAGCAAAGAACACGGAGTAATTTTTTTGTAAATGCGAACACTAAAAATGTTGTGCATATGAGGTGAAAGCTGATAATGTAACGAACATGAAGCGGTACCAATACCAGGAAGCAAACAAGCATTGGTTTCGGAGTTCCAACTTCATTTTCTATCGATACAAATATAGTGAAAGTGGAATTAAATGGATTACGGAAACATGCTTTTCACATCACTTCCTTCTATTTCTGGTTATCCGAAACATAGCAGCAAAAAACAAGTTACGTTAACGAGAAAGAATGTGTCATATTACTAGAGCAAATACGCTCTCAAGAGCAGAAAAACGATCGAAATTGCCTTCATGACACTATGTTATTCATGTATGCTCTATAATATTCAGTATTTAAAAAAGTTGTTGCGCGCACATGACAGAAATAATGAACAAGAAGCAATCTTAAACAGTAGTCTGCTAATGTTTCGGGCTACTTAAAATGGCAGCAGGCACTCTGGCTTCAAAACAAGGACAACGTAAGTCTCTAGTGCCACCTCGCTTCTTTCTTTACCTCCATGCAGAAGATATATAAAAACATAAGACACAGAATATTAACAAAGGATAGTTTATATGTCATGCGGAAATTTTATCATTTAACTAAAAATTAAAATTAAAGTTATGTTGATATCATTACATTTAACATGAAATGAAAACTGCAGCTATAATGTGCATTTACATAACCGAAACATAATTAATTTTTATAATTTATGATATTATTTTTATTCTCCTTTCGGTGAAGATCTGAAACGGCATAAAACAGGAATAAAATGGAAACAGAGCACTTCTCTTTGCAGAAATTGGAATCAAGTGCTTGTATCACGCGAACACAAAGGACTCAGTCATACGCTCCTGGGCTTAAGGCAATGTCGAACAATAGAATTCCGCTCGGAATTGGGCACGAACGCCAAGAGGAAACTTCAAACGAGAGACTGTTACACGGTTTTCTCTAAATTCAGCTGCCTGCCTTGTATGACCAAAGCATTCTGCGCAGCGACCTGTGAAATTGAACTTAGCGTTGTGGTGCTAATTAGCCGTCAACTGATGAACAGGCAGAGCGGATGGGAGTACAAAATTTTTATAAATGTGTCGCCGTTGGACACTGATTACCGTCGTGGCAGCTGAACCGAAAAACCAAAGGCATTACACGGAGTTGACTTCATTAGCAACAATGAAATTACTATAAAGCAGAAAGCACGCTTATCATCAATACTGTCAAAATGGCAAAATGACGCACAGCGTTCATAGTAGGCACTGTTAGCGTTGAGTACCGCTAATCTAGTTCTGTCCATAACATACGGTCTTGGCGTCCTTAATTTACACTGCGTTTACACTGGCGCTTTTCACTTATAACAGATGGAAAACAGTACAATAAAAGCATCTATCCCTCAGTTAAAAAGCCTTCAGCGAACCAGTAATGTTCGGTTTTTATTTCACTAAAAATCTGAAATAAGTATATTACTAGATTGAGCATATTATCAGCTTAACCACCCCGAGAATTCGAAAATGTAGAAGAGCTTTTTGCAAAGATGAGCACACTGCACAAAAAATTTGTCCCTTCCAGAAAGCGTCAAGTTAACATCTTGTAATCCGCCTCTAGCCGTGATAATGACCCACCTTCGGCGAGAAAGAGTCCACAAGTTTCTTAAAGTCATGCTGAAGCCACCTGAGCCGTGCGTGGCTGGTGTTCCCGCCATCATGTATTTTACACCCTGTTTTTAACGTACTTCCACCTCACTACGTTAATTTAAATTACCACTGTCACTGAGTTGTTGCTCTGCCTGACCGTGAGCGGCGTTAGCAGCTCTTATCGATATATGCCCTTGAACCGTGGTAAAAATTGGCTGTTTTGAAGAGCGCGAAGCAGCGCGTAGTGTAAAGCAGTCGCCCTCCGTTTCTGGCGGTGACGCCGCTGTGGCAATGGCAGCTTTGCTGTCTCCCTCTGGTGGGAAAGGGGAAAGGTAGCCTGTTCACGTGCAATTAAGGGGCGCTATGAGCTGGCTAGGCGGCTAGTCTAGACAGTTGGTCAGCCGGGTGTCTGTCTGTCGTCCGGAGTGCTAGTATGTGTTAGGCCGCCAGTCTGCTCGAGTTTGTTCAGGCAATGGTCATTGGCAGTTAGATCGATCGGTCGACCACTGGGCCACAATATGGCTTGTCCGTCTTGAGCGTCGGCGCATGTGAGGTCGCCACGTCAGTCCAGTGGACCCGCCGTATAGCGAGGGGTAGTGGCTGCGCGGCCGACACGAGAGCAACAGGAGTCAACCGACGACATCGTTCTGGCCGGTGCGAGCTGCGACGCCGTGAGACGGGAAATCGGCGCGCCTTCCTGCGTCCGTTGAAGCGGCTGGCAGCGGACGGTCCGGGAGAGCCTTTTGGGGGTGCTGCGCCAGGTCTTCGCCAGACATCGCAGTTTATCAGAAGTTAAGTTGATTCGTGATATGTTGTTTCTTTAACTTGTTAAATTCTACCTGTTTTCTTGGTCAGTTTCTCGCCACCAGCTTGCTCGTCTGTCTCTCGTCCGCATTTGTTAGGCAGTTAGTGTCTGCCGGTCTGCCATACATTAATAGCTGCCTCTGTCATGTTTGTCGGATTCGGTGTTAACGAATTTATTGGTTGAAGTGTAACGGCCGAATTCCTGAAATGTGTGTTTATCTTGCCTATCATCTTGAGAGGCGATATATGTGTAATGTAGAGCATGTTTGTATATTTTATGTAAGACTGCATTTCATGGGATTTTATTTATATGGTCATTTTAGTATATAAAGTTGCCACCCTTCCACTGTAAGGTTTTTTTTTAATTAAGTTGCACCTTCGGTGGCAAGTTAATTTTTTTAAATTTTAGTGTTTTGTACCATTTCTATCCCTCTTACGGGGTGCATAGTTTATGTGCTTATGTGAGTTGTTAAAATTTTTTAGTTGAAAGTAATCTGGTGTGTTGCAGATTTGCACCAGTGTAGTCTTTCAGAGGTTGTTGTGAGCGGTCGTGACTATGGCCGTGTCAAATGGCAGCGGCAAGGTTCTCAGCCCGAAAGCTCATACTGTCAATATTTGTTCTTTCTGCCTCTGAATATAATTGGAACTTGATATTTTGCGGGTGCTTTCTGATTATAATTTTAAATCTGTTTAAAAAAAAAGGGGACTTTTAGTAATAAAATTTCCATTTGTTGAAAGAAATTTAATTTGTTTTCACTGGCCACTACTTCCACGCTCACATAGTGTGAGTAATGTGTTAATGTTCTTGATGAATCGCTAGTAAATAAAGTAAATTCTTAAGAAAAGGTTTTGAAAGTAAATTCACAGTTCACCCCCCTCGTAGTATCTGTTGCTGGACTGCTGTTACTTCCCGGTCGTTGTCTGTCGTAAGCGAGTTCGGATAGCAAGTTCGGGTCGCAAGTTCGGCCCTCCCAATCGGGGAGTTGCAATGCGGCACTAGTGCAGTCGGGTTGGAGCAGCAGTGAGGTCTGCGTAGACTCGCCCGACCATTGCCGCCACGCATCACTTGAGCCGGGCCACGGTTTTGGTGGATCGTCGGTCGGTCGTCCTACCGGACGACGCGTTTTGGTTCGCCGGTCGTTCATGAGTCGGCTGTGTGTGTGCATCGACTCCCGATTTCTCTTCGTGAGTGCTTAGTTGCTGTTGTATCGTTCAGGTCTTCGTGCAAGTGTTTGTCACGTTGTGTGTGTAGTTGGCGTTAGTTCCACTGACGATTATTTTAAATGTTGTCGGAGTACTGGCTCTGAGAGGTCGGTCGTCTCATTGGGCGACGTGTAACTGGTTCTCCGAGCGCTTCTGGGCCCCTTCAGTTACCATCTTGTGGAAATTGGGTTGGTCCTTTCCTGGTGCAGGGATGTCGTTTAGCCAGTGGGCGTGTTTCCTCTGTATGGTTGGGTCCGCTATTTCCGCCGTCGTGTGTCTGGATGTGAGTGGGAGAAACACCAGCAGTGCAGTCGCGACAGAGCAGCAGTCGCGGACGGAGCAGCGGGCAGTCGGTTGGCTGGTGCCGACCAGGGAGGATCTCCGTGTGGTGCAGTCGTTTGGGTCCGCTGCCGGTGCCCGCGCAGTGTCGGAGCGTGTGTGAAACTATCCGATCACTACGAGCTTCGTGGGCTCACCGACCCAGGACGTCTAAGTTGAATGGTGTTTTAAGTACCCAAGCCACGTCCATTTATGTTGAGTGGTTCGTTTCGGTGGGAAGGTTTCCCTGTGAGCAACACCGAGTGTTTCTATTGCTGAAATTTAGCCGCCATGCGGTGCAATTAACTACATTAGTTGATTACAATTCGGGCAGTTTTCTTTTGGGTGAAGTTAACTATATTATCGTATTTCAAATTCAAATGTACCAGCGGAATTTTCTGCCTTGTTGCCGTTAGTGTTCCGGTTACCTGCCCTGGCCACTAACGTAATTTCAGGCAGAGTCTTTTACTCACCAGCTGTCGCTGTCCAACACGGCCAGTAGTTTGTCGGTCGGTCCGTCGCTGTCCCCTGGTTGGGTTCCGACGGATCAAGTGTAGTTGGGCTCACCACTTGTCTCACCAAAGTGAACGAGGGCAGACCGACCTCCCTGGAGGCTTCTGAGTGCCGTTGTCTTTATTGTCTTTTCCACCGGTGTTTATCTGTTTTCAGCTACTTAAAATTTAAGGCTTATGGTTATTTCTTCTTTTTTCTTAAATATTCTGCAAAATTAATTGTGGGCTTTCAGTCTTGCAAACTTATTCTTAAAATTGCCTTTCAAACTTAAACTTGCGGTCTCCTGCCTTTAAAAAATTATGGTAATATATTTTAGAATTTTTAAACTTAATTGTGACCTTCAGTCATTGGTATTGCACCTTGCATATGTTTGTTCTATCTGACTTGCCTTGAGGCTTTCCACTTAGCTGTGATATGTTTTCTTTTGTTATTTTATTTGCTTTTTTTCGTGCATTTTCATCTTGTTGATTTTTAAGATTTCTGGTTTTTAAATATCGTGGCCTTCTGCCTTTAAAGATCTATGGTAATATGTTTTAAAATTTTGAGACTTAATTGTGACCTTCAGCCGTTTGTTTTGCGCCTTGCATATGTTTCTTCTGTCTACCTTGCTTTGAGACTTTCCGCCTAGCTGAGCTGTGATAGAAGTTTTTTAATTATTTTATTGCTATTTTAATTGGATTTTTATCTTGTTGATTTACCAAGCCAGCTGACGTCGATAGGATGCCTCAGCGTTCCTCAAACCAGGAACGGTTGCGCGCGGCTCTGTGAATACTGTAGTTGTCCTCCTGGCAATCACAAATCTCCACAGCATTCTCATCACGATGATTTAGAAGAAAACACCTGATCACGGACAATGTTGAGATAAACATGCTGATTCATTTCCACGGTAACTTGAATGATACTATAAAAAAAATCTCTGGCCTGTCTTGAAGCCGACACACATTGTAGATCAAACGTCTGATTGAGCCTTCTGGGCACTCGGAACATTTTCTCACATGAAAAAAGACAAAATCACGACTCGTCCGACTACACAGCACGACTCCAGTCAGCCGCTCTGCAGTGTTCAGTTTCTGTATTGTTTGGCCCACTGGAGGCGTGTAGCTTTGTGTACCGCTGTCAGCAATGATCTTTTGCGAAGTACTCCACTTAAAATCTCTATAGCATGCACTCCCTTTCGTAATATTCGCTGGGAGAGTGGTTGAGATGGACGTGCCACTGACAGCAGCAATTTCTGCCAGGTTAGAAACGGATTCTCATTGATAAGGTGTGCATTGGTCTCCTATCCTTTTCCGTTAGGATATTTTTACGCCGACTGTTATTGCGTATGGATTACGGCCGCGAGTGGTGTACCATTCCCTGTAGACAGCTTGGTCAGCCCACTTTCATACACCAGAGACTTGGGAAGCCATGCACTGTGTGCTTCAAACACGACAGGTCCTTTCTCTCATTCTGTCTCATGTCGATGTCGATCCATGTTAGTATGCTGATCCCATACAACCAACTAGCACATACACACTGCTTAATCGCCATGAAATGGAAATTTGTGATAAGGTCTTATGAGACCAAACTGCTGAGGTCATCGGCCCCTAAGCCTACACACTACTTAATCTAACTTAAACTTACTTACGCTGTGAACAACACACACACCCATGCTCGAGGGAGGACTCGAACCTCCGACGAAGGGAGCCGAACGGACCGTGACAAGGCACCCAAGACCACGCGGCTACCCCGCGCACCGACATGAGTTATGTCGATGGTGAACGGTGCCATTACCATCTCGAACCAGCTCTACATCACCCGCAGCACAATAGAACAACCAGGAATGAATAATAGTTTGTTCGGAGACACTGCGTTATTTAAAAAAAGTCACCCATGATACAAATTTCGGACAAATTTAAGGAACTAAAACAAAACACTCGTAAATTTTGTATTTTCTTTACCTGAGCCCGCAACAACATAATTAATATAAGTTCTTGTCACCCAAAATCCCAAATATCTGTGTTTTAACACAGTGATCAATAGAACAGTCAATTAACACTCCAACACCAAACATTACAAAATGAGCTTACAAAAAATAATTCAAGTGGCTCTGAGCACTATGGGACTTAACATCTGGCGTCATCAGTCCCCTAGAACTTAGAACTACTTAAACCTAACTAACCTAAGGACATCATACACATCCATGCCCGAGGCAGGATTCGAACCTGCGACCGTAGCGATCGCGCGGTTCCAGACTGAAGGGCCTAGAACCGCTCGTCCACTCCGGCCGGCTGAGCTTACAATACTCCAATATACAGCTCCACAAAATAAATTCAATCCAAATATAGTGCACAAACTGTATTAAAAACACTGAAACCTACAAAAGGACATAAAATTAACCAAACAAAACAAAGCTAAACAAAAAGCAATATACTTACCGACAATATACTTGTGATATCAAATAAAATAAACCAAATCTTAAAGGAAAAAACCAAAGAATAAGCATTCCGATGAAACAGCAATCAAAAGACGAAAAAGGGATCTGAAAAAAAAATTTTTTTCGATTCTGTCTAGGCAGGTCTATGCAAATTTCATGTAATGACTGCGCTAAATTCTATTTCGGTCATACCTAACGGAACTTCACCATTAGTTTTAAAAAAACAAGAAAGAAATTGCGACAGCAATCAATCAAGATTTTACTTACATCTAAAAAACTAAAATCGCAAAGTAGAACATATCGAAAATGCGTTACATGTTCTTCACAAAATGCCAAACGGGCTTCCTGTGGACATTACGGAAAAATATAGATGCACACGAAAAATCTCCATACGATATTCTCAACGAACAAATCGATCTTAAATATAACAATTATCTAGAAAATTTTGTTGACATTTTCGAAAACGAGAACCGATAGAAAGAGACAGTAAACGGAAACAAAGATAACCATAGACACAAATAATAACAAAATTATAAGATCAATGACACACAACTTAAATCACTGACTAGCAAAGATTACACTGTAGAGATAAATCTTCAACGAGAATAAACTGTCAGTCTAGCTGTCAAAAGCCTTTAACGGAAAAATTATACACAAATATAAATTACGTGATTTATAACACTCCAGTAACGAATAAATAGTCGACAGTTTACTCACTGATGCAATATGGTCGTCTATTCCAACTAGATGTAAGTATACAGGTAAACTGACATTTATGTACAATTTTTATAGGTGTAAGTAGACTCGCCACTGGAACACCTACAGGTTTTCTTGAGAATGGCGCTAAAGCCGAAAGAAGCTTGTAGTAAGGAAGAAGTACTACTAATTAAACTATTTCCATCCTGCCTCGAATAATTCATCATAAAGCTAAATTTGTAATTTCGTGAAAAAGACCGTTAATATAGGCCTGAAAACTCGGCAAGTTACAAAATTTTCGATTTAAAGAAAATAGTTACAGTATTAGAAATAAGTACAATAATTAAAAAAAAATTGAAATACTGTTGTGCCTACGTATGATGATATTTGTGGTGTCCGACAGAACAGACACCATTGTTTTGGACAAAGTGACCGCAGATATCAGTATTTGGGGGAGATACCGGCATCAGCCGTAATGAGAGATTGAGCAAGTTGAAAATTTATGTCGCATCGGGATTCGAACCTGGATTTCCATCTTATTGCGAGTGGACGCCTTACCGTACTCTTTGTTTTCTTTCTCTGTAAAGTGGTTGCCTTAAACGCCTTTTCTTTAGACAAGTGCTCTAAAGCCTTTTTTACATTTAAACAGGAAAAATAGAAAATAACATAACTGCCTTTTTATTGGAAACACAAAATGAAATTCACAATTCTTTTTATTTTAGTCTGAACAATATAACTATAAACCAAACTCACGCAAATCTAGCATTGCAATAAGTAGTAAACTTTGGAAAATGAAACATACATCAGAAAATGTAAAACGCAATAAAATTATATTAAAAAGAAGTACTTCTCCAACTATGCTTCAAATTTTAATGAATACACCAGTCAACAGTGGTCTTGGTACAGACAAGGTACATGTAAAACTTAATTCTATGTTGTAATGTGACATAAAAATGTGAAATCAGAATGTGTCCATTACGTCAGGATTAAACGTTATGACCTGAAAGTTACAAAACATAGTTGAATTTACTGTATAATTTTAAGTGCTTTGTGTCTGAAAGGAGAGTGACAAAAGTTAGTGCAGTGACCTTTTTGTTCATAACTTTAATGTGAACTTCTTTTTAAATGTAATAAGTAACATTAGTGTATTTTACTTTGTGAATTTAAACCCTCCAGTCACATACATTTGCTTTCTCTTCCTTTTATATTATCTCAAGTCTCTGAATTTTTCTTTTCTTTTTCAGGAATTGATCTGGCTAACTTCATTCGACAGAAAAGTGTTTTGTAGGCTTTGAAAATACAACATGAAGAAATTAAAACGTAGATGTACAAACCATCCCGATTCATTTTGTTATAAATGTGGTGAATTCAGTACAAGGAAACAAAGACGACCAATTTCTAACTTACTGAAGACGTCATATCATTTATACTTCAAATGCCAACTGGGAGATCAAGATAAAGATTGGGCACCTCACATAACTTGCACTAGGTGCAATTCTAAACTAACACAATGGCTGAAAGAAAAAAAGAGCACTTACCATTTGGCATACCGATGATCTGGTGACTCCCTCAAAATCATTTTGATGATTTCTGCTTGTGTTTGTCTAATGTAACCGGCTTTTCATCAAAGAATAAGTAGTATATTATGTACCATCATGTGCCCTCAGCAATTAGACCTGTTCCCCACGGTGAAGAGCTGCCAGTTCCAACTCCTCCACTAGTGTGGGAAGAAGTTCCTAATTCTGATCATTAATCTACAAATAGTGAAGAAGCACAGTGTCAATCAAGTGAAAAGGAGCACTTCCAAGAACAAAGACCACATTTAATTACACGAGCAGACTTGAATGACCTAGTTCGTGATTTATATTTATCCAAGGAGCATACAAAAATTTTATCTTCACGTCTTAAGGAATGGAACTTACTTCATGAAGAAACAAGAATTACTCACTTTAGGCAGCGTAATAAAGATCTGACAACGTATTACCGTATCATGGGCAACGTTTGTGCTTGTAGTGACGTAGTAGGATTAATGGAACAGTTAAACATACCATACGATTCTGCTGAGTGGCGCTTGTTTATTGACGTTCCCAAGACAAGTCTGAAGGCTGTACTAGTGCATAATGGTAATACGTTTCCATCTGTATCTGTAGGGTACTATGTGACCATGAAAGAGAACTATGTAACTTTGTCAGAGATACTTGAAGCTATTAAGTGTAAGGAAGAAAATTGGAAAGTACGTGGTAATCTTAAGGTGATTGATATACTAAGTGGTCTCCAAAGTGGTTTCACAAAGTATTGCTGTTTCCTTTGTCTTTGGGACAGCCGTGTAACAGATAAACATTATACAGTTAGACAGTGGCCACCACGAGAGAAATTGGCTCCAGGGAGAGAAAATGTGAAATATGTACCTTTGGTGGATTCTCAAAATGTTTTCCTTCCCCCACGGCATATTAATATCGGCCTTATGAAGGATTTTGTCAAGGGAATGGACAAAAATGCTAGTGGTTTCGTGTATCTACGTGAAGTGTTCCCTGAATTAAGTGACGCCAAATTGAAAGAGGAGACTTTTATCGGGCAACAAATTATGAAGTTAATGCACGATAACAACTACGAAGAAAAATTAAATCAGTTAGAATTTGCAGCCTGGCGTTCTTTTAAGGATGACGTTGAAGGTTTCCTAGGCAATAGAAGATAAGAAAATAGTGACATATTAGGGGGTAATCTTTTAGAAAACTATAAAAATTTTGGATTCAGAATGTCACTAAAGATGCACTTCCTTCATTCTCATTAGATTTCTTCCATACCAGTTTGGGAGCGGTTAGTGACGAACACTGAGAAAGGTTCCATCAAGACATTTTGCGAATTTAAGTGACTACTGTTGGTTTTGAAGCGTGATAGCAGAAGGAAATTGTTATCAAAAAGACTCAACCTTCCCCCATCAACAACATCATCGCGCAAATGAATGTCGGAATTTTTCTCGTAAAAATGTACATTAGGCTCAGGACACTAGAGTAAGATAGTTTTATGGCATTATTTATATATTGTCTAAATTTAGTGTAGATCACCTTAGTCTCTGTTTTCATATATAGGTATTTAAAAACATCCGTAACAAAAAATTGGAGGGTGATGGCCAAAATCTGCTTTTTCAGATTCAGCAATTCCAAATTAGTTAGATCCATCATGTTTCATCTCTGTACCTGAAAAGAAGTGATTTTTGTTGTATAGTGATATCTTTCTATGCCGAGAGGTTCTAGGCGCTACAGTTTTGCACCTGTTACTGTCCTTCAGAGTAGTCACCAGTGTTGTGTGGAACCCGTTGCCAGCAATGTCAAAGGCATAGTGTAGCGTTAGCAGAGCCTGTTGTGCTGATGGTGCGAATGGAGCGGTCTACTGCCTATCGAATCTCTGGAACAGTTCTGAAGCGAATGCCACGAAGTGGTTCCTTCATCTCCGTAATCAAATCAAAGTCACAAGGACTTAATTCCGGGGAGTATGGTGGATGGTACAGTACTTCCAAGACCCATCGACCGAACAGAGCAGCCACAGCTTGCGCTGCATGCATCCGCGCATTGTGGTGCAAAATGGTGGGTGGGTTGCGCAGAAAGTGTTGCCACAAAAGTCGAAAATGCATCAGAGCCCCAGTATGGTGAAAGTTACGGTGATTCTCGTGTACGACTGTGATGATGTTATCATAACGCATTACGTTCCTCCACAGCAGACCGTCAATGCACTGTATTACTGTTCTTGTTTGGAGCATCACCTGCGACCAAATTTGAGAAAGAAGCGGCGACACTTTCTGCGCACGAAACCGGCGGGCGCATACAGCACGAGCTGTGGCTGCTCTGTTCGGTCGATGGGACTGGGGAGTAATGTATCATCCACCATACTCCCCGGACTTAAGTCCTTGTGACTTTGATTTGATTCCGCACATGAAAGAATCACTTCGTGGCATTCGCTTTGGAACTGTTCCAGAGATTCGACAGGCTGTAGACCACTCGATTGGGACGGTGTGCAGCGGAGCTCCATTTTTAACAATGTAATCCGTATGGTGTGCTCCGGAACATTTGTCCGTGCATCAGCAGTGTGCTCTTTCGGCAGAGATGCTACAGATCACCTTTTATCCGACTTCTCAAAGCAGACGAGCCTCCGAACTCCACGTTCTGGAGGAAGAGTTGCGGACGTCCAACCATTTAGAACGTAGAGGTAGTTTCATTGTCCTACCTCTTTCCGTAGATGTTCACGACGTAACACGAGAGCCGTCTTCGCCGTTCACAGGCTGTGCGTAATAATAATCTGCGCTTCGTCAAATTCCCTTATCTCAGTGGATTTCCCCATTTGCAGTCCATATCTTCGCTAGTGTCATCATCCGTCCGTGTCTGTTCCACGTACATACTTTTGTTACCGCGTCACGAGCCCACAATGCCCCTAGGCCACAGCCAACGTCGCGGTCGGCAGTAGTCATAATGTTTTGGCTCATCAGTGTACGTTTTTGGTAGTGGGTGCTAATGTTTCTCAATTTCTTCCATTTGGTGTCTGGAAGAATTATAGAATTATAATTTATGTAATTATACATAGTTGCATAGCAGGTGATTGTCTACCGTTGAAAAACTACCTCATACCTGAGAATGTCCGAGATTCGGTCTACAAATGAATAAGAATTGTTTATGGGCTCGGTCAAACTATCTGAAATGTCACATAGAACTTTGTAATGAGGGCAGCTACAGGGGTTAAACTTAATAATGAATGGGTGTAAAACGAACCGCAAAAAATTTGTAATTGGTGGTTTCTTTGTCACAACGTGTTTCGCTGCGTTGAAATAGTATTCTCAGGTAAATACAGTCTCACATTAGCGCACCCACCTGACCGGCTTCCGTGCTGTACGCTTTCGACCAGCATTGGTGCATCACCGCACTATCCACCCCGATGACCTGTTTTATTTACTTTGATGACTTCCCTCCCGGGGTCTGATTTTTGACTATGAACGTTGCGGGCGTCTTGGAGCTCTAATGTGACACTTGAGGATGCTGTTTTAATGCAGCGAAACCGATTGTTAGAATAAAGAAATCACCAATCATAGCTGTCTTGCAGTTCATTTTACTTCTATTCATTACATGTGGAATGTGTCAGGATTATGCATTGCTGTTGATCAACCGCTGATTGTCTCGAATAAGTCATGGGCCGGTGACTGATTCTGTGTCAGTTAAAATTTAGGGAAAAGCAAGAGTTCCCTGTGTCGATTCGGCCAGTGGAATTTAGGAACTCTTGACACACGGTGATACTGTAATCAGAGTATGGAATTCCAATTGACTTCCACTGCTACCATAGTACAAAAACATTTTGGATATACATTGTGCAGCGTTGGTCATTCTATTGCTCCACTTTATGAATCTCAAAACATTTTGTTCGTAATGCGCCTTCTAGACTTCGAATGTGGGAGTGCCGCAACAGCTGTAAAAGCTGACCATTTTGAATAGTTTATTCCGTCTGAGGTAGATTCTGCGCCATTAAAAGATAAAATTTGCATATAATTTATTGTAAATCAGTGTTTTTGGTAAGAAATACCAAATATTTAAGGATATGCGAAAACTATCACGTGTGGAACGCAGTCGTTTTTCAATCAATTACCCCGTTATTTGCGATTCTTTCCAGTATTCAGCAGCTATACCTATATCTACGTCGACGTGTACTTTCACTCCCTCTTCCCTACCCTCTTCCAGTTTCGAAAAGTCCGCAGATAAAACGACCGTTGGGCCGGCCGGTGTGGCCGAGCGGTTCTAGGCGCTTCTGTCTGGAACCGTGCGACCGCTACGATGGCAAGTTCGAATCCTGCCTCGGGCATGGATGTGTGTGATGTCCTTAGGTTAGTTAGGTTTAAGTAGTTCTAAGTTCTAGGGGACTGATGACCTCAGACGTTGTCCCATGGCTCAGAGTCATTTGAACCACTTTGAAAACGACCGTTGGGAAGCCAACGTGTGATCTCGAATCTCCCTACTTCGGTCTCTAGATATGTAAGAATACGAGAGCATTAAATGTGTTACATAATTCTACAATCTACGTCAGAGATACAGTAATTAGTTTATGTACATCTGTTCGACGATCCTTCATGGAAACAGTAATGATCTGCGCATTTTTCCGCTCACTTGGTACACTTCGTTCCATCAATGGCCTACGATAGACTGCTACAATAAGACTGAAAGTTATTTCACATACTCTGTGTGAAATAGTATGGGTATACCATCAGGTCCCGTCACCTTGGTCTGTTGAGCGATTTAATTTGGTTTTTTTAACCGGGGGTTACTTATCTCGATATCTGTCATTTATTTTCGGAAAACAGCGTAATATTGTAGCCCGTTCTCTACCATCCTCCGTTTCGATAAGATCGCTGATTTACTGAATAGATAGCTTTGACCAGTTTACCATTCGCGAACCAAGGAAAGTCGCAGAACCTCCTAGGCGCGTTAGATGGCGCGGAAGGTACAGCCTTAACTACCAACACCGGTCTATTCACCATGTTACTGATAGTAACAATGAGACAGCTTATGTTTGTCGCAAGACTTAATACTCATGTTGCGCATACGCACAGGACTCTTTCCTCTTACCACGTCCCTCGCCCTTCTGACGATCGTGTGGAACATTCTCCTCGGCAGCTGCCACTATCCGTATCACTTACAAAGCGTTCAGGCCTTATTTCCTACGAACTTGCTCTTGTGAAGTCGATTTGGTTGCTGGTTCGTCTCACAGACCATCACAGTGCTGGGATTTCTGCCATCCATGTCATTCACGGATGAGGCAACCTCTACGAGGGGCAGTTTTGTCAGCCTTCACAATATAGTTAACGTTTCTGCATTGAATGCAAGCACGTCAGAGAGATACGCATGCCAGGCTAATACCTTGCTTACGTATCAGTGCTTATATACCCGCATCGGAACATCCATCCACCTTTGGATTACGGAGAGTCGTCGTTGTATGGTATCCACGAACCATCAGCATCGGTTCTACCTGAGATTGGCATTGGGAGGTGCTTATTGGCGACCGCCTCGTGGGACCCTATATCCTTCCACAACACCTCACACGCAAGGTACATCTGCCCTTTCTGTGGGTTCCTCTGATGGTCCGAATGGCAATGTGGCTACTGCAGGAGGGTGCTCCAGCTCACTGCCCTCTTCAGTGTGGAACTAAAACACTAGTACGGGGCGGCGTTATTACCGAATGTGTTCGAACAGGACCAACGTGCTGGCATTCTTTCCTTGGCTGCCGAAGGACAAACACCAATAGACATCCACCGGAGAGTGAGGAATATGTGTGGAGTAGCATGTTTGTCGAAAACTGTGGCAAGGCGTACTCCTACCATGGAGGTTTAATTAGGGGAGTTCGCGCTACAGATTTAGCTGCATATGGCTTTGATGCCAGCGCCGCCATGTAGGTAGCCACTGAACATTACGATTACTTCTTGTTCTTAATTTCCGTCGTGTCCACGCAACACTTGTTTTAAATAGTAAATATTACAGAGCGTTCGTGAAAAACATTGGCAGGAAGGCATTTTCAGACTTTTTTATGTTAGCGGAATATTTGATCCAGTAATACGACACATTTGACCTCGTGAATGTAACCTTCCTTTTGCTATACGTTTCGAATAACCAAGAACTGAAGTATGTGATGTCAAAAGGCTGCTTTCGTAATCCAAGAATTTCCTTCGTACGGAATGACGAAACTAATCTTTCGTCTATTCTTCACTCTGAAAATACTGAGAACATCTTGCTACGTCTGGACGGTTTGCAATATTTCATTCTCAAGTGTTCATCCAGAGCGCTCTCCGAGTTGTATTGCCGGGAAAACTGAAGTCAAATTACAGAAATAAAGCCACCACACTAAAAGTATCCAGCGAAACTAAAATTCATGTACATGCTTGAACGATTCCATTTATGAATGAAATGTGATTCCTTTAGACTGTAATCAGGACGACTATTACAAGCTGGCATTTTTTGGCAAAGCAGTTCCATCGTAAGCTAATGTTCGGGGATGCTAATATGACGGGCGTTGGATTCAAATTTGTGTCCCCCTATATTATATTTTCATGGCTGCTGCTTCATGATAACACCCGTCCACATATCTGAAATGTCGAAACACACAAGCTACGTTAGCTCAAATGGAGCACTCTCGAGCTCTCGCCCTATTATCTTGAACTCTCCCCACGCGATTATCACGCTTTCGGTCCCTTAAAAAAGGCCTTGAAAGAGAGACGGTTCTTGTCGGACGAGGATGTGCAGCAGGTAGTTATGGACTTCTTCACGCAGCAGGACACGGTGTTTTATCAAAAGGGTATATTCAAGCTGGTGCGGCGGTGGGATGACTGCCCCAATGCTCATCACGATTTTGCTGACTGGCATTCCGATTATGGACTGTAACGCCTTCGAACAGAAATTTTTCGATTTTGTCGTATAATAATATGCATCTAGCAACCAGCCGTACAATCTAAAAACAAAAAATAACGTATAGAGCTTCTTAAGACTGTACTGCTCACTGTACTATTTTAAGATCTCCTTAACTCTAAAGGACGTTAGTGAAATTGACCGCGAGCTAATAAAAGAAACTTCCTGTTGCGCCCCCCTCAGACTTAGTGGTTAGTTGTCCAAGTGGATAGCCCGTCAAAAACTGAACACAGATCAAGAATGAAAATAGGAAGAAGATGTACTGAACTGTGAGAAAAAAGTAACGGCCCAAGCTCAAGATGTGGAACATCGAGCGAATTTGAATAGCCATGGCGCAGTGGTTATGGGGTCACGGTGTTGGAATCCGTGTTCAAATCTCCTTCGTGGCCCTTCGTTTTCTCACAAAATTATGAGCTGCTCGTCTGGTCATTGACGTGTCTGTAATGTATTCAAATCTGTGTCTGTGTCGTAATGTAACGTCCGTTTGCAACAGCGAGGTGTAAGGAAAGGACTTAACAGACGTACGTACCTGTTATTTCCTCTATACATGTTATGACTCTTGCGTTCCATTTTGAAAGTTTTGATTCCTGAATTTCTTTGTAGTAACATAGTTCACACACGTTTATTTGTAGTTTTTATTTCTGTGAGATGTCTATGGGCCTCTCGGTTGCACTCACTATTCATCACATTTAGTTACCACATGACTCATATTCCATAACCAATGTATAGTACGACAATTATCAAGATTACAGAAGGAGAACACATACGTCAGTGACCGGACGGAAAGTTCAAAATTTTTTGAAACAAAGTAGGAAATAAAGAAGACTTAAACATCTACATCTACATTTATACTCCGCAAGCCACCCAACGGTGTGTGGCGGAGGGCACTTTACGTGCCACTGTCATTACCTCCCTTTTCTGTTCCAGTCGCATATGGTTCGCGGGAAGAACGACTGTCCGAAAGCCTCCGTGCGCCCTCGAATCTCTCTAATTTTACATTCGTGATCTCCTCGGTAGGTACAAGTAGGGGGAAGCAATATATTCGATACCTCATCCAGAAACGTACCATGTTGATTCCTACAGAGTAGATTCTGGGTTTCCAAAAACGACATGATACTCGAGCAAAAAACATGTTCTAAAATTCTACAACAGATCGACGTCAGAGATACAGGTCTATAGTTTTGCGCATCTGCTCGACGATCCTTCTTGAAGATTGGGACTACCTGTGCTCTTTTCCAATAATTTGTAACCTTCCGTTCCTCTAGAGACTTGCGGTACACGGCTGTTAGAAGGGGGGCAAGTTCTTTCGCGTATTCTGTGTAGAATCGAATTGGTATCCCGTCAGGTCCAGTGGACTTTCCTCTGTTGAGTGATTCCAGTTGCTTTTCTATTCCTTGGACACTTATTTCGATGTCAGCCATTTTTTCGTTTGTGCGAGGATTTAGAGAAGGAACTATAGTGCGGTCTTCCTCTGTGAAACAGCTTTGGAAAAAGGTGTTTAGTATTTCAGCTTTACGCGTGTCATCCTCTGTTTCAATGCCATCATCACCCCGGAGTGTCTGGATATGCTGTTTCGAGCCACTTACTGATTTAACGTAAGACCAGAAGTTCCTAGGATTTTCTGTCAAGTCGGTACATAGAATTTTACTTTCGAATTCACTGAACGCTTCACGCATAGCCCTCCTTGCGCTAACTTTGACATCGTTTAGCTTTTGTTTGTCTGAGAGGTTTTGGCTGCGTTTAAACTTGGAGTGAAGCTCTCTTTGCGTTCGCAGTGGTTTCCTAACTTTGTTGTTGAACCACGGTGGGTTTTTCCCGTCCCTCACAGTTTTACTCGGCACGTACCTGTCTAAAACGAATTTTACGATTGCCTTGAACTTTTTCCATAAGCACTCAACATAGTCAGTGTCGGAACAGAAGTTTTCGTTTTGATCTGTTAGGTAGTCTGAAATCTGCCTTCCATTACTCTTGCTAAACAGATAAACCTTCCTCCCTTTTTTTATATTCCTATTAACTTCCATATTCAGGGATGCTGCAACGGCCTTATGATCACTGATTCCCTGTTCTGCACTTACAGAGTCGAAAAGTTCGGGTCTGTTTGTTATCAGTAGGTCCAAGATGTTATCTCCACGAGTCGGTTCTCTGTTTAATTGCTCGAGGTAATTTTCGGATAGTGCACTCAGTTTAATGTCACTCGATGCTCTGTCTCTACTTTTGTGGACTGGCAAGACAGCCAATCCACAAGGACGGGAGGCCGAAGGGCATGCGTTTAAGCTCACGCAGGATGGCGTGAGGTCTGGAACAGGACAAGGTCTTTATAGTAGCAAAAATAGTACGTAGTTTCTGGAATACTTAACTTTAATCCATAATTGGTGAACATCGGTCTGACGGTACATGCATGACAAGATAAATAGCAGTTGATAATGGCGCCTTGCTAGGTCGTAGCAAATGACGTAGCTGAAGGCTATGCTAACTATCGTCTCGGCAAATGAGTGCGTAACTTGTCAGTGAACCATCGCTAGTAAAGTCGGCTGTACAACTGGGGCGAGTGCTAGGAAGTCTCTCTAGACCTGCCGTGTGGCGGCGCTCGGTCTGCAATCACTGACAGTGGCGACACGCGGGTCCGACGTATAGTAACGGACCGCGGCCGATTTAAAGGCTACCACCTAGCTAGTGTGGTGTCTGGCGGTGACACCACATCTACCACCCGTCCTAAACATCTGAGTGTCCCAGTCTATATCTGGTAAATTGAAATCTCCACCTAAGACTATAACATGCTGAGAAAATTTATGTGAAATGTATTCCAAATTTTCTCTCAGTTGTTCTGCCACTAATGCTGCTGAGTCGGGAGGTCGGTAAAAGGAGCCAACTATTAACCTAACACCGGTTGTTGAGTGTAACCTCCACCCATAATAATTCACAGGAACTATCCACTTCTACTTCACTACAGGATAAACTACTACTAACAGCAACAAACACGCCACCACCGGTTGCATGTAATCTATCCTTTCTAAACACCGTCTGTGCCTTTGTAAAAATTTCGGCAGACTTTATCTCTGGCTTCAGCCAGCTTTCTGCACCTATAACGATTTCAGCTTCGGTGCTTTCTATCAGCGCTTGAAATTCCGGTACTTTACCAATGCAGCTTCGACAGTTTGCAATTACAATACCGATTGCTGGTCGGTCCCCGCATGTCTTGACTTTGCCCCGCTCGAGACGGACTTTTCGCTTTGCATTCCAACATTATGGCCATGCAACTACGACGCCACGATTCTTCCAATTCGCTCGATGTTGCACATGTTGAGTTTGGACCGTTCACTGTTTCTTTTCTGTCTTGCTTCCTGTTTCATAGCCCAGTACATCTTCTTCTATTTTCATGCTTGAACTGCGTTCAGTTTTTGACGTGACTGACAACACACGGACAAGCTCGACCAGTACCGACCATTTTCTATGGTATAAATTAACTGACAATTTCAGAGACTGGTCTCATAAGTAAATGATTTGGTGTATATAGACTAAAACGGAGAGTGAAATTTTGTATCAAAGCCGAGAGTCGAACCCGGGGCTCCTGCTTATTACTCAAGAACGTTAGCCACTACAGCTGCATGGAATACCTTGGTACCACTGTGTCAAGATGGCTTAGTGGCTAATGCAGGTGCTAGCAAGCGGGAAACACGGCTTCGATTCCCGGCCTTGTCACAAATTTTCACTCGCCGTTTCATTCCATATTCATAAAATATGGTATAAATGTTGGCATGGAATTCGTGAATGCGCATTGCAGTGATTGTCATATTTAGATGCGGTACTTATTTGTAGCAAGAAAAATGAAATTAAATGAAGGCTGTCGTAATAAAACGAACTGAGTAGAACAATAATTATATTCCAAATATTTAGTAAACCTCTGTCATCGTTTCTCGTATTGCATAATGAATTTCAATATTAGTTCCTGTTATTAATGAATGAATCATACACTCACAAAGACAACACAATTCTTCGTCAGGTAATTACAGTGTCACATGTTCGTCGTTGCTGAGGGTGGCAGCAATCTGAAACAGAACAGTCGACCGGATGTGTTTGGAATGGCGCTGACTTAACGATCAGTGCCTTGGGACCAGCGGCCAGCTGAGTGCTCCCTTTCTACAGTTATTCCGTTAGGGGCTGATAACATAACTCATGCAGACAACCAGTTAATAACAACATCGCTACAGTTGCGGTCTGAAGGGCCGCCCCACTATGTTAGTCTTGGCTCTTGAGCAAAACGTTTGACGACCTCTGCTCTAAGGTAGGCACTAAAGAGCAAAAGAAACTGGATCACCTACCTAATATCGTGTAAGGCTTCCGCGAGCACACAGAAGTACCGCAACACGACGTGGCATGGACTCGACGAATCCTGAAGTAGTGCTGTAAAGAATTTACACCATGAATCCTGCATGGCTGTCCATAAATCCGTAAGAATACAAGAGGGTAGAGATCTCTTCTGAACAGCACGTTACAAGACTTCCCAGATATGCTCAATAATGTTTATGCCTGGGGAGTTTGGTGGCCAGCAGAAGTGTTTAAACTCAGAAGAGTGTTCCTGAAGCCACGCTATAGCTTTCCTGGACGTGTAGGGTGTTGCATTGTGCTGTTAGAATTGTCCAAGTCCATCTGAATGCAAAATGAACATGAATGGATGCAGGTGATCAGACAGGATGCTTACGTACGTGTCACCTGTCGGAGTCGTATTTAGACGTATCAGGGGTCTCATATCACTCAAATTACAAACGCCTCACACCATTACAGAGCCTCTACCAGCTTGAACAGTCCCCTGTTAATATGCACGGCCCATGGATTCACGAGGTTGCCTCCATAACCCCGTAAACCTCCATCTGCTCGATACAATTTGAAACGAGACTAGCCCGACGAGGCAACATGTTTTCAGTCATCAACAGTCCAATGTCATGCTAAAAAGCGAGGAGTAAGGCTCTGTGTCGTATAGTCATCAACGGTATATGAGTGGGCCTTCACTCCGAAAGCCCATATCGATGACGTTTCGTTGAATGGTTCGCACACTAACACGATGGCCCAGCATTGAAATCCAATTTGCGGAGGGGTTGCACTTCTATCAGGTTGAACGATTCTCTTCAACCGTCGTTGTTCCCGTTCTTGCATGATCTTTTTCCGACCGCAGAGCTGTCGAAGATTTGATTTTTTATCGGATCCCTGTTATTCACGGTACACTGGTGAAATGGTAGTGCGGGAAAATCCCCACTTCATAACGATGCCTCTGAGATGCTGTGTCCCACCCCTCGTAGGCCCACTTTAACACCACGTTCCAACTCACTTAAATCTTGATAATCTGCCCTTGTAGCAGCAGTAACCGATCTGACAAATACGCCAGACACTTGTCTTATATAGGCGTTGCCGACCGCAGCGCCGTATTCTGTCTATTTACGTATCTCTGTATTTAAATAGGCATGCCTATACCAGTTTCTCTGGCGCTTCAGGTTAGTTTTCAGCAGTTTGTCCCTATTTAGGAAAATCTCCCTTTACACAAGGAAAACTATCGTTGTTGCTTCTTATCGTAATACTTAAATTTATACCAGCTATAATGAAAACATTGGTCAAGTGTCTTTACCATAAGGAAACCAATGGCAAAACCAAAGCTAAATATTCTATTTGCACATCGCATACAGGGCGTCCATTAAGTCCGGTTACATACAGAATTCTAACAGGTAATAATAAAGCACAATTCAGTCATTTCAGTGTTAATGAATAATATTTTCAAAATAATCCCCGTGCTTTTCAATGCATAATTTGATGCACTCGGTGGAAAAGGTCTGAACTGAGGTCGCTTTCAGTACACTGACTGGCAGTGCGTTCTGTCACGTGGTTTAAATTTGTAAACATCATCGAGTAAACTTCCTCTTTCGGAATGGCTCAGAAAAAGAAATCAAGGGGAGAAAGGTCTGGGGAACGAGGGGACCACTCCACATGACCTCCCAATCCAGTGAGGGAAATGTCATTCAACCAGTTTATAACAGCTGCAGCAAAATGGGCAAGGGCCCCACCCTGCTGGAACAAGTCTGGAAGGCCCTGACTCAAACACACAATTTGAGGCATCAGTTTGTCTCTCAGCATGTTCAGATAAATCTCAACCCTTACATATTCATCAAAGGAGAAAGGACGTAGCGCATGAGTTTTCCACAAAACACACCGCACTATCACCTTTTGGGAGACTTGCTGTTTGGTGGGCTCACCCAGTGTGGATTACCTTATGACCAGTATCGAAGATTTTGTCTATTCACTTCGCCATTGACATGAAACACAGCTTGATCTCTGAATAACACACAGTCTTTAGTAAACTTGATGCTTTCATCAAACTTATCTGCAAACCGTTCATACATCTGCTTCCGCCTTGGGGTCACATTCATGTAAGTGATGCAATATCTGTAACTCGCACACATTTAAACCTCTCCTCTGCCGGTATTTTGTACATGGTTGGCCTTTGAACACCCAACTCCGTGTATGTCCGACCAAACGATTTCGTTAGGCTTGCATAAACCTTGGCCAAGAGAACCTCTTTCGTTTCGTCCGAAGTCTTTGGTCGTCCGGAACGGAGTTTACCGACACACTGACTGTTTCTTTAAACTTGGTGGTTAATTTCCCGACGACAGTATAACAAATAGCATGGGGATGAAAGTGTCGAAGGTTAAATCTTCGGAAAATTTTGCGATGCGACCATGCTTCTTGTCCACTTAAGAGTACTAGTTCCACTCACGCTTCTTTACACAAAGCCATCATTCAAGCTGAAAAAAAAAATTACAATTATAAGAATTTCTTTTATTATTATTTATTAATATTTAAAGAGTATAGAATATTTATTAGAATTCCCTATGAACACAGACTTTGCGGACACCCTGTACAGTCGGACGCGCAGAACGACGGCATTGGCTGTACCGTCACTAGGCAGACTGCCCCACGCCACTGCGCTTCGTCCCACCACCCCCTACTCATATACACATCACTTTACGAAACGGATCTACGTACTGTTCACCTACTTAGAGTATTGAAGTGGTGGCACGATTCAGAGCAAGACTGTAAATATCACTCGTGAATACTGAAATTACGTTATAAAGATAAGAGGAAATTTCAGTTTGTCATCTGCAGAATGCGGGACACTTGGTGTTAGAACGGAAGGTACAGACAAAAAACCTCGTGACATTGAAGCTAACTTATTTTCAGAAAAAACATATTACGAACAACTCGCCTGTGAGGTAAACATTTTGTATCTGCTGGCAACAAAAGGGTCAATTTTTTTCTTCAGGAGAACGAAGAGATAATAATCATGGACCACAAGGTTGTTGTCTCTGGCGTTGAACGAAAACAAAAACAAACACGTTTCTGCTTAATAAGTGCTACTAGCAAATGATCAAAAACTGAACAGCAACAGAAAAAATTAGGCTCTAAAGAGGAACATTTTGAAGATCTCTGACACAAATTCAGAATATATGTAGGTCGTGTGTTAAATACGTGATGGACAGGGTAGACACCTCCATGGTTCAGTAGCAATATTAGGACGTTATAACGAATGCAAGGAGAGCTGCATCCAGACGAAACCGAATCCTTGGTAACTAACAAAAGCTGAACTGAATGAAAACGAGAGTAAGTTTTCCATGTATTCGAAAGTAAGATGCTACCTACACCAACTCTAACGCAGTATATCTGATCTAGTGAGTATTGGAATGGAAGACTGGAATTTTATCCTGACCTGAAAAACTCCTACTGCCATTTGTAAGTGAAAGTGCTCAGTTTGCGTAGGCACATCTCGCCACAAGATACAGGAATTAACTCTATCGCAAAGTCACCGTGTAGGGTACGACCATGGACACGCACCTGTCTACCATAAAATTTACACGTACAAAGAACCTGCATAAGGAAACTGAAATTGTTTAATGGTACAACAAGTGGCAAGAAGCGACACATATTTTCATTGCTAAAACACATAGAAAGAGAAAATAAATAAAGGATGATTAGGGTTTTATGCCCAGCCAACGACGAGGTCATTAGAGACGGAGTACTAGGTTGGATGAAACAGAAATGAAGTAAATCGGCTTTGTTCGTTCCAACGAACCCATATCACACATATACGGAAACTCTCTATTTAGATGGTCGGACGGTACTGTGCCCTACACATCCCTGTTTCAAAGACAGTGCGTTAATCACTACGTCACCTCCTTCGGCTAGTATTAGTGAAACAAACATCCTGACTTAACGCTGTCATATTTCGAAACAGTCGTTCCTTCGAACGGTATAAACAAATAAACGACCTTGCGTATAGCCTCATCTACAGCAATAATATTTCATTCGGTGGCACTGAGGCAGTTATGTACCTTTTCTAAGAAAACAGAGTAAGTCTTTCTTAAATTGTGTATGGACGTCCTCTGACGCCAAGAATATGGATATCAACGTTTGATCGAACACGGATTGTTACTTTTGTCAACAACGACTGTCAGCAAGAGAATTTGAGAGGCGATTATTAGTGAGGCAGACTGATGTGATAGTGTTTTTAATTTACCTCATACTGGTTATCTCAATGCAAATACAGCAGAAAATGATCGCTATCTGAAACTCCTAGCTCCCAAGAACACCCACCGGACTGCCACCATGAGAACCAAGGCACACGTCCAACAAAACTGCACTAAACAAGACTCCACAGCGCTGGCCTTTCTTCTAGACTGTTACGGAGAGGAGCAGCCCTCAAACCTAGACACCGTGCTGAACGGTACAGTTGAACACAAAATCACCAAGAATGGACTATGGAAACATGGCGCGATGTTTTCTTCACAGACGAATGCTTCTCATCTTTGACAACAGATGACAGTCGTCACTCTGTGTGGAGACAGTCTGGTAATATTACACGCCAGAGATAAGCCCTCAGTCGAATACAGCAAGGGGGTGGCACCATGTGGGAGATCCCATCTGCCATGCTTGTGCAGACAGGGAAAACACAACGCTCCACTTTGCTGAGATATCCTCCGACTCATCGGTGAGCTGTTTCCTCATCACTTCGGAGAAGAGTCCAGTTTCGAAATGGGAACTGAAAGGAATCTGTACACACAGGAATCAACTTTTATCACACAATATTTCATTACGCTGCCAGTACTGCTTCAGTATTCAGCATAAGAAATGTCTGTTGAAGAAAAGGTATTCCTTGACACCGTCCACTGCAGGAAACTGTTTCGGCCCGAGACGTGGGTGCGTTGTATTTTCAATGGTGAAGTTAGACAAGAAATGCGGTGTTCGTATCCGTTTATGGAAACGGCAGGAAATGTCCTTATGATAAGAACTGTTGTGGATGAGGTAGGCGGGCCGCACATGTGCATAAAAATTGGTAACGAATCCCTTCACTATTCTTGTACATGTTTAGAAAAGGCATTAAGCTTTCCTCTCATTTTAATAGAAGTGAGTAAATGCTGAGTTTTTTGTTGACACGAACACGCTAGCATTATAGGCTTGTTTTGAGCTGCTTGTAGGCAAACACGTGTGTCTATGTAGTGAAATTAAGGTTCACGAACCCATAATCTTCCTTAGTCAACCGTACTATGTGCGTAAATTATCACTAAAAGTTATCAGCAACAATTTGGTCCTATTATGATTGCGGAATTTTGATCAACTGGTTTTGCGGGTCGCACACTTGGATCTTAAAACCTATAATAGCCAATGCGTGTTCTGTTTCACAAGGATGCTCTTGCTTCCTTCTTAATATCATCTTCTCCTCTCTCTTTCTCGGTGTGTTTTATCTGTTCTTTAGCAATTATAATTAATGTATGAATTTTTTAGACGCGTACTGTGAGTTAAAAGTGGACGTACGTGATGGGTATTGAGCTATTGGCCAGGTTTGCTTTCATTAATACCTGTGACTGGAACCCTCATTTTACTTTGTTCTTTTCATTCAACACAGGCTTAAGGGAAGTAGATATTACTAATTTTAGCAACCTTTGCATAAAAAATGGTTCAAATGGCTCTGAGCACTATGGGACTTAACATCTGAGGTCAACAGTCCCCTAGAACGTAGAACTACTTAAACCTAACTAACCTAAGGACATTACACACATCCATGCCCGAGGCAGGATTCGAACCTGCGACGTACAACCTTTGCATAAACTTCTGTAACCCTTGACCTATCTTACCTAAGGTCACAACCAATAGACTGGGCTATGTACATTGCACATATAGCAGGTATCTTATTTTTTTTATTTTTTGCAACGCATTAGGAAGGCAGTTTGTTTCTGTACGAATCTACGAGTTGCAGGACAGACAGGGCACAGATTAGCCGTTGCGCATAGTCACAGATCCAAGAAAAGAGGCAGTAAATTCAAATTAAATCCTTTTCAAGGAAAACATTGCATGAGCGTATGGCATTGCTGGTCGGGAGGCCCCATCCGCGGAAGCTCGGCCGCCGAGTGCGAATCTTATTTCGGTCGGCGCCACATTGGGCGACTTGCATGCCGGTGGCGAGGATGAAATGATGATGAGGACAACACAACACCCAGTCCACGAGCGGAGAAAATCTCCAACCCGGCCGGGAATCGAACCCGGGTCCGCGGCATGAGAGGCAAGCACGTAACCCCTATTTTGATCTCATTTTGTTCTACAATGTTCATTGAATTCGTTCGGGGCGGACGTCCGATGGCACCCGTTCAGGCTCTTCGTTGATCCGTTCACTCAGTTTCTTTGTTGTTGTTTTTTTATCACAGGGGGTAGCTAACCCTCTGACCGAACACGATGAGCAGACTTTTTCAAGGAATAAGTTCGGTGCATTCAAATAATGCCGAGTTCAGGTCAGTTTCCTGGAAAAGTGAGATTAATTTCAGTACAAATCAGTAGAGTAACTTACAAGCATTATCCTAGGTCCAAGTTTCAGATAGTCACTTTCATTCAGCAGTAGGCTACAAGAATTCTCCCAAGTACAACTGGCCAAAGGCACTCCACAATTCCCGAGTGCAAGCATCGTCAATGATAACATCAGTCGTGCCGGTACTAGCCGACTGGATTCGCCTGGACGTTCACCCGACATTAATCCCGTGGAACTTGCGTCGTATCGATTGAAGAGAGTTGTGCGAGTACGTTCTGATCCATCACGAAATCTATGGGAGTCACACATAATTGCCACTGACGAAATCTAAAAGAAATTAATCTTCTCTTTTATTGACATCCAAATCCAACAAATTACTTGTATCAAGAAGCAATAGAAACAAAAACCACTTTTCCTGTTCTAAATCCATTGTGTGTCAGTCTCATTTAATACAAAGAACATGCATCTTGCACGGCCAGCAGTGTAGGAACGAATTGTTGGGAACCATCCCACGTAAGGTACAAGCTTGTGCTCATGCAAGAGGCTGTATTAAATGAGAAGATTAATTTCTTTTAGATTACTACTTCGACAGTGTACAGAAGAATGCTTTATAACGTTTGTTTGGCGGGTTTTCGTTGTGTGAAGAAAAATACAACAAAAATCTCATGCCGCTACAGTTGTCATGAGTTCTGAGCCAATAAACCCTCCTATGATATAATTCCTGAAAATAGTTGGTATGCCAGACTACCATGACATTTGCCCAGCTAAAAAACAAGAAACAAAAACGTGTGTCATGGAGAATGTTTAACGCATTTTTCTTAGAAAATGCCTTAGACACAAACAAGCTAGCTTAATAGAAAAGATTACAGTATTTAAAGCAGTTAGTCCTGGATAAAGTCTTGCCCAGAAAGTAGGTCTTTCTTGTCTTCAATGCGATCTGTTACAATGGTGATAGTAGCATATAAGTATTACTTCCCGAATACGTTTTCCTATAACGTTATCTTTGTTCAGTCTCACTAACGAACCATAACACGAGGAGACGAAAATATATTTGAGAGAATTAAAACACGCTACATTTCAGATGATAAAGACAGTCCTTATCGAGAAATCCGAAAGAAGAATGGAATGAGAACGTTCAACTAAACTTTGGTCATTTTGTATTCTTGGATTTTCTGTTTTCTCTTGCTGCCTACTTACATGAAATAAAAATCTCCGCAATTTTTAGAATATTACCCTCAATCCCAGGACTAACTAGGCAGCAGTTGTCAGTTACATAAATTTCTTTGCCCAGTAAAGTTTCAAGGACAGTCCTCTGGGTCTGACAATTTCAACCACATTTAAAAGTCGGTATTGCGCTTTAAATGTTTCAAATTCACGAAGTCGGGTGGACTAACTTTAGGGGCACAGATGAAATTACAAATGGTTGTACCTGTGCTCCGTCGCGCCATGACCTCGTAGCAAACATGTGTGTTGCAAGGGCCGTGTCGCCAGTCGATTGGCGGATTCATTAGGTTTTAATCACCTGTTAATCCTATTACGTCACCTCGTGTGAAGGTCGATCATCGATCCCGCAACCTCACTGTGCTGTGTTGCGCCTTCGTCGACCAGCCTGATGACGCACAGACGTCAGAAAGACACAGTTCAACAAAAATAAACTAACAGATTTCCCGTCGTCGTGAGCTGTTCGTTTTCTATAAAATACACCAAAAATGCCGAGTATTTTAGCTCCACACTAAAGCTGGCTAAGCAGTCTATTTTTTATATTGTTCCCCAGGTTCTCTGAGGTCTATCGCTTATCATGTTGTCTACTGCAGGGGGCAGGTGGGTGGTGCCACCCTTCCCACAATGCACGTTGACCAAGTCAGGATGGGGGAGGGCAGAATGTTCATATACTACCAAAGTACAAATCGCTTTCATAAAATACATGTTTGAAAAACTCTGTAACGGTAAAACATAAATTTTGTGCGGAACACCAGTTAATTCCTGCATACGTAATCTGGAAAGCCGAAAAGGCTCTAAAAATACTCAGCGATTTTGAGTAAAATTAGACACTCAGTTCTTCAGTTCGATAAGGATGAAAGCTGAAGTAATGAATTTAAGTTTGCGACAAAGCCGGAACTTGAACCTAAGCCTCTTGCTTACTAGGCAGATGTGCTAACTACTACACCACCATGACATTGGGGTTCGCACAGCTGGACGGCATACACTAGACCAGTGCCCTTCCTACAACAAACCTCATTCAGCTTTTTTCGTAATGGGGAACTCCTGCCTGTGCCTCAGGGGTAGATGGTATATTGATCTGACGGAATTGCATTTTCTCGGAGACATATGAGTCTCAACTATCTTCAATAAATGTACAGGCAGGATTTCCGCATTACGTACAAAGCTAGGGTGCTATTCCAATATCAGAGGGACCCTCAGCAGTACTAACGTTTTAAGAAGGGGAAATCGGTCGAAGGTGTGAACTGATGTTTGTGTTAGGTACAGCACTGAACTACTCGTAGAGTAATCCGTGGAGCTCTGTGAACTATAATGTCACAGTGGTGTATTGGTTAGCACATCTGTCTAACAAGCTGGAGACCCAGGTATTGTCGAATTTTAATTCATTACTTCACTTTCTATCCCTATCGAAGATAAAGCTGAAATTCATACGTCCTCAGCAAAATCTAATTCCGTCAGACCAATTCTAGAGTTAGTTCAGCATTTTGAAACAATATTCTAAATTTGTGTCGAATAGATATGTGATATTGCACTTTCGTACGTGCAAATAAAGTTGCGAGGAAATAAAATTGCAGTTTAGTCGAATACTAATAAATGAAGGATAAATTCTTTGAACATTGTGAAATAGAAAGACGGTTGAAAACATGTGAAGTTAATAAAATCTTATAAGAAATACGGCCGGGAGAGCGGTGTGTTGACCACATGCCCCTCCGTACCCTCATCCAGGGACGCTAGTGGGCTGAGGATGACACGGCGGCCGGCCAGTACCGTTGGGTCTTCATGGCGTGTTCGAGTGGAGTTTAGTTTTTAGTGCGACTGACTTTCCGAGAGTCGAGGATATCTAAAAAAATCTGAGAACATGTTATCTACTGTGACCAGAAAAAGGTGAAAAGTATAGTTATATGTACGAGAAGAAGAATAAAGAAAAATTAACAATATTTTTTAGCGTTCGCAGAGCCAAAGAAAACCTTCCACAGAGCAAGGTAGAATAACATTTTCAAAATTCTGAGAAATACAGTGAAGGATGAGCAAGTTTAAATGTGTAAAAAAACTATGTGGAAGTAATATCTCGTGGTATGTGAATGAGAAGCACTTCGTGTTAACTTATAAGTCAAGCTCACATCTTGTTACCACTTACTAGCTAACGTGTATTTCTAAGAAGAAAAACCGAGGTTGGCAAGGATAGATTTAGAAAAGTGGAAGGGAAATAAATGGCTATGTTGAGCTCAACACACAGACAAAGACCACACATAAGACACAATAGACCAAGAACACACAAACAAAAGTTAACGGTACATACTTACCTAGAATAATTAAATAGTTCGCAGAATAGGCAACATTTTAAAGTAACAACGATTTCCGATAGGATACGTAATAAATAACGTAACACAGAAAAGACTCAGAACACAGGAAACACCTGCAGTTACGTTCAACAGATCAGGCATACATGAACTTACGTACAATTCTTGTCATTTAATTTACATAGGCCAACATGCAGAAATTTGAAAGCGAGGTATTCACAACGCCTCAGCCCTCTAAACAGTAATAGCCCCGACAGTAAATTTCCAGTCCACTTCGTAGCGCACAACCATTACCCATCTGAAATAGAAACATATTTAAAAATACTAAAAATACAGCCTCAATCTATATCACAAACTTAGAATAGAAGAAGACATTCGTATACAGAAGGCATTCGCAGAAGAAAAACAGATTATAAACGACTATACTACAGAAAGCAATGCCACGCCGTGTAACACATTAAAGGACTCTTCAGAAAAGACAACACAAATACAAATACAGTCACGCACGAAGACAGAGAGAGATTAAGAACGTTCAGATCTGTTGATAAATTGATAGAACAAGTAAACATCAATACGCAGCAACTCTGTGTTTTGCAAAGTGAAAAAGTGTTATTTGTGAGTGAAATTCGACAAAATACTTACGGCGATTGTGTATTTCCACAACAGATGAGAAGGGTTATTTCGAAATTAACTGTAAGTAATCGCAAAATCTAGTCATGAAATATTCCCGCACAAAAAACTTACATTAATAATAAATATACTTGTTCACTGGCCAGCAAAATTCACGACGAAATCATTTAGTTGCAGATAACAAGCTACTAATATTCAGCAATGTACATAGTTCAATAATGTGATAACGCAGGGGCAATAACAGATCAGTATTGTTTTTGAGCCTAATTTTGATTGAATAATTATTATTTAAAACAGTTTACATTTTTGGAAATGAATAAATAACACCCACCGACGATGACACACAGGTGCTGAAACATGTTTCAGTTCATATAAAAGACCGTTGTTTGCCTAACGGACGAACCTGACATCCAGTAACTATGATGTTGACGTTTGCAGTTGACATCGGTCTTCCGAGCGAAAGTAAGGAAAACTTGGAATACCCTTAGAATGGGACGGACAGCCTACTTAACACTGATTATAAATGAATGATGAACAGTGCTGACACGGAAGTGAAGATGAGTAATGGAAAGGAAAATTGCAGTTTGCTAATCGGAATTTAAGAACTCGCAGTAGTGGAAGAGCTGAAGGTTTGCCTTGTCTAGCAAGCAACGTTGTTCAGGGTTAACAGAGCGAAGAGAGTTGAATAGGTAGACTGATAGTTGAAGCAAGTGTTCAACTAAAGATATTTACCGGCATCGAAGTTGGCCATGGCACGGTATTGTTTTACAATTTGCTTTTTTTTACGTATTCGCTCCGTGTTATTTTATGAATGTGCTGCATGCAGCTGTGGAATTCTTCACGCAACAGGACACAGAATTTTACCAATCGACTATCTTTGACCTGGTGCGTCGGTGAGATGATTGTCTCAATGCCCACGGCGATCTTGCCTGACTAGCATACCGATTGTGAACTGCATGGGCTTCGAACGGCAATTTTTTATAGCCCCTTATATTCGTAGTTTCGAACTTACATGCAAGGCCCTTACTGTTTAAACTGTAATGAATTTCAGCAGTGCAGTTGTCCATATTTACTCCATACGGGTTTTGATAATACGAGAAAATTGAAGAACCCACATATTCAATCATGCAAAACATGCATCTCATCCCTTCCGTTTATTAAGCTTTCCTTACAAAAAATATGCTATGCATCGAACTTTGCAAACTTGGATTCTCTGTCCATATTCAGCTTTAACTAAATGCCGACAATTCACAAAATACACTTGGCTTTCTCACTACCTTTATATTGACCCACGGTTTTTAAGAAATAGAAACTAAATTAACTTAATACCAGAACTATTAAGCCTCCTAAAGTGCACCAAACATTCTATGTTACACAGTAAGGATGAACACAGTTATTGACAGCTCCTAATCCAGTCTACGCTGGTCGTCGTAAAATTGTTGACACACATTAAGAGAAGAATTCACATAGTTCATGGTCACGGCAGTCCGTTGGCGTGTGTGTATTCGCAATCCATAGAGTTGCCAAGTGAGATCCACTAAACAGCCCGGTTATGAATGCACAGCTCAATATGAAGTGACTTCATGCTGGCAAGACGGCTGGTTTTGTTTTCTGCATGACGTCAGAGACCAGGTCCTTTTGATTGCTCGCGAAGGCCTTTTATCAGCCACAGGTGAAATCTTCGACAACTTGTATCGTTGACTATCGACCTCGCTGTATAGCTATAGCATTCACCCTTTACCTTTCCCCTTGAGTCAAAAGTGTCCCTGACGGTAGCTGGATCGCCGTAGGGTGGTTGTGGGGTTGGGGGGCGGGGGGGGGGGGGCGGATGGGAGTTGTAGGTGGGCAGGATAGCTAGGGATTTGAGGTCCATCTTGACTTCAGAGGGTGTATGTGGTTGGAATGTGTCTTCTACTTCTAGCATTGGCGCCGGTGTTCCAATCCCTGGGTACTTGCTAGGCGTCTTTGGTTTTGGAGGTGGACTCAGTGTGGGACCACCTTCGACGACGCTTGACCTGGGGGTTGGTCTATCTCTGTCTGGTTTCTAATGTTGTACCAAGCCGACTCTGGGGCGGACGGTTCTTGACCCGAGGTGAAAACCGCTAGGTTTGGTCGCAGTTCCAACATGCCGCCATAGTCTTCAACGGTAACATCTGTCGTCCTTGAGTGACTCTGATGACGACTCGTAAGCATATTGGGACTCTCCTGAAGGTGCGAACCGACAGCTCTGAGAGTAGCGAGGGTGTGGCTGTTTTGTAATCTACAGGAGGTTCCAGAGCGTCCGCTGTCGGTAGCTGCCAGTGTGTGTCTCTGGGATAGTATGCTCCTGCAGGAGGCCGGCATCTGGGTTAGGAGGCCGGGTTTGGGCGCGACTAACATTATTTCTCACATACACGCCTTAAAGTGTGTACACACCTTAAAGTGTGCTGCCAGAGTGTGTCTCTGGGATAGTATGCTCCTGCAGGAGGCCGGCATCTGGGTCAGGAGGCCGGCTTTGGGCGCGACTAACATTATTTCTCACATACACACCTTAAAGGTACAAACTAACTGCTCGGGTCCACCGCAGGAGACCAGGTGGAATTGCACTTTTTTCAAGTCTGTTCATAGGGTAGAAATCCTGAAACATACTAGACGAGGTTTGAGAGACATCGTCAGAAACGACTTTTTCTGGCAAAATTTTCTACAAGGCGATTAAGGTTGCTTTCCTGTGGTATTCGTCATTAAAATTTCCTGTGGGAATTTCGAGTATGCGCTGATAACAACGAGCCTTATCTGTCAAAGGAATGGGCCAGCAAATTCCATGGGGACAGTAGCACTGGCAAGTTGCAGTGAATCAATTGTAAAGTCTGTTTAATCTTACTAACATATACATTCACATCTATACTACACAAGCTACCTAGGGAGTGGAGGGTGGAGGGTACTTTGTGTTATTTCTCCCTTTCCAGCCATGAATGGTTTGCGAGATGAACGACTGCTGGTAAGTCTCCGTGTTTTCGTGAGATACACGTAGGAAGAAGCAATACGGGGTGTATCAAAAAGAATCATCCGATCTGGCATGTCTATATTTCTGAAACTAGTAAACATATACAATGAATTTTGTGTTTCAGTGAACGGGAAACTCAAAAAGCTTTTTCTTACCTTTTCATAGGTGTTCAATATGTCCCCCTTGAGATGCACAGCAATGTTAAGGCGGTATTCAAATTGTCGCCACACAAGCGAGTATGTCTTGAGTTACAGCTTCGACAGCTGCTCCTATGCTATGTCTCAGTTCACTCATTGTTGTTGGTAGTGGAGGCACATAAAAAGTCTTTTATAAACTCCCACAAGAAATAATCGCATTAAGTCAGGTCCGGTGTCCTTGGAGGCCACTAATGTACGGCAGAATCATTCGGTTCAGTGCTACCGATCCATTGTTCAGTAATCATTTGATTTAAAAATTCTCGCACTTTCAGATGCTAGTCGGCCTGTGTGGCCGACCGGTTCTAGGCGCTTCGGTCCGGAGCCGCGTGGCTGCTACGGTCGCAGGTTCGAATCCTGCCTCGTGCATGGTTGTGTGTGATGTCCTTTAATTAGTTAAGTTTACGTAGTTCTAAGTCTACGTGACTTATGACCTGAGATGGTAAGTCACATAGTGCATAGAGCCATTAGAACAACTTTTGAGTCAGATGCTAGGGTGGCGGTGCTACAAACTGTTGGTAAATGAAGGTGTTCGAATCAGTTTCTAACTGCGGGAAAAGAAATTTCTCAAGCATATCGCGATATGTGTTTCCTGTAACAGTGTTCTCGGCAAAGAAAAATTGACCATACATCTTTTCCTGTGGAACTGCACAAAACACATTAAATTTTTGCGAGTCCGTCTCATGTTGCTGTTCTGTATCCTATATTCTCACATTATGACGGTTCTCCTTTCCATTTAAATGGAATGTTACCTCGTCACTAAACACTAAGCGTGGAAGAAAAATGTCATTCTTCATTTTGCCAAGAACGAAATTACAGAACTCCTCATGTTGTTGTTTGTAGCCTTCACGAAGAACGTGCAGGAGCTGAATTTTGTATGGTTTCATGTATAAACGTCGACGCAACACACGCCAGACGGACATCGGGGGATGTTGAGCTTTTGAGCTGTACGGCGAACGGATTTCTGTGGCCTCCTTTTAAAACCAACGGTGGGTGCGTTCGACATCTGTGTCAGACACTCGGGGACACAGACAACCTGTATCTCGGAATTGTTCATGCTATCGCCTAATGCTCTATGCTGTAGGGGGATCCACACCATACCTACTACGAAAGTTACGCCGACCAGCTTTTACTGACCCGCACTGCGCAAAACGAAGAACACAAAACGCTTTCTGTTTTCCCGGCACCATTTTCACTAGAACTGAAGTGGGCACACAGTGCTGCTACCGAGCAGAAACGATGTAAAACTCTAGAGTTTGCTCTTTCCAACAGTATCGTGTTCACGCACGTATCTCAAATAACATAATAGTTATAATTTTTTTAATCGAATGATTCTTTTTGATACATCCTGTATACTGGCTGACTGTTCTACAAATGTATGATCTCGGAACTTTAACAGCAAAAAAAAAAAGAAAATAAATAAATAAAAATGGTTCAAATGGCTCTGAGCACTATGAAACTTAACATCTGAGGTCATCCGTCCTCTAGAACTTAGAACTACTTTAACCTAACTAACCTAAGGACATCACACACATCCATGACCGAGGCAGGATTCGAACCTGCGACCATAGCGGTTGCGCTGTTCCAGACTGAAGCGCCTAGAACCGCTCGCCCACTCCGGCCGGCGGGAACATACCGTTTGGATACAAAATCACTTTCAAATCCGCCGCTTCGTGGTACATCGACAACATTTTCCGAATAGTCTCAGTCCATCACATCCCATTTGCATCCGACTACAACGGCTGACAGAAATCTGTAGATTGGCAGCAAATAGGCTCGTCCAAGGGACGCGCACCAGAATCCGTGAAGGTTGTGTATGGAAGCGTGCGTCACAGATACACCTCTACACTCTGTGCAACGGACAGAAGGGTCGCCACGTGGAACAGCTGCTGTAGAGCACATAAGTCAGAGCTCATTGTCTTCTCTGCATGCGTACCGTGATGCGACAGGATCGAAAGTGACGTGAGCTGCAAACTTATTTTACCTCCAAACGGTACATTTACTGTATGTACATGAGTTACACACCGAAACTTAATCATGTTAAATATCTTTATATGGGGTTGAGTTTTCCTGAAACCAGTTACTAAAATTTAAATAAAAAATATTACTGAGAGTGTAGAATAATAACCGGTATCAATCACAGTAATGTCTGACAGCGGATGTTATGCCACGCACTATAAAGGAACATCCACGGAGTTCAGCTGCATCCAGTATTGATAAAATTCTTGTACACTGTGTTTTCTCCAGCGTTGGCACATCGTGGGTTATTTCTTGTTGGCTCCACCAGCGTAGATGTAGTAGGCAACTGTGTGTTACGAAACATCAGCTGTTTACAGGCTTACTATTTTAAAGATCCCCTGGCACACGTAGCTCGTGATATCGTCTCATCAGTTCACTTTACGCACTTCTAAGCTGTCTTCGGCATGGATCTCCGCAGTCCCAATCAGTAACCACGGACTGTCACTTTTAGCGTGCTATCTGTTTCTATCTTGAAGATGAACGATGGGACTTGGCTCTCAGCAATCATTTTGCCGCGGCATGAATGTTTAAAAAGTTATCGCTTGGATACGCATCTCTGTAGATGCGAACACGATAGTGACTTTTTGATAAAAGTGTTTTAACAGTCTGTGCCGAAGATTTTGTTCTCCAGTTTACTGAGTAGTTTCGGTGAGACCATAAAAGTAGTTACCTCGTGGAGGCCACATATAAGAGTAGCCGAGACGTTCGTTGTTATTTTATCTTTCAGCATGACCTGATCACACAAACAAAATAATTTTAGAGGATGTTTGGAAAATTATTTAAACAATCAACTCAACGGCCATTCCTTTAATAATTTGTTACGTTTAAACTTGTTATGTAGACAGTGGTTGTAGGAAAACTTTTATGCTGTAGCAACGAAACATTTCTATTTTTCCTAAGTGTATTTCGCCATTGCTTTTCTACCAACAAGAACAAAATGCTAGGAGATGTTCATTTCTTTCGTTGTGCTCTCAGCAGAATTGCTTTCCGTGAAATGATACAGCGAGAATGAAATGTATGGAGTGTCATATCGGGTTTTTGCGAGATGAAAGCACGGCGTCAAATACACTATACGCTCTACTAATAACTCTATGAAGTTCAATTCCGTGAAAACGACAGTTTCTTAAGTTAACTTACAACACAAAGTCAAATATTCTCGTGGCTTTTCAGTGTACATCTGTAATTGCCTTTCTGCGTAATAACTGTAATTTTTTCGGCAGCTATCTAAAAAAGCTTCAGAAATGACACAAAATACGCAGCGTACCGGCCTCTAGCAATTTCATCGATACGAACGCTCTCACTATACCCAACTGTTATTTCAGACACGAACTATGTAAACATTTTCAGTGGTGTTCGTGGTACTTACGCTTCTGGCCAATAAAACTGCAACACTAATAGGGATCGAAAACAACGAAATTTTACTTATTGGGCATATAAACGAACCCTCCAGTCTCACGTGTTCTCGATTTTCCGCAGCAAATCGCGGGTAATCGAGCCCAATGTTTTCACAACAGTATTTGATTTTGCTATTACGGAATGATGCATGTAACCTAGTACATTTCGCTTCCTTTGACTTAATGTCGTGCTTAAATATCACGTCTAACGTAATTCTACAATATGTGGTGCACACAACTGATTAGTTATCTATTACACTCAAAAGCGGTCGTGTTGCGTGCAGTAACGTAAAATTCCTTAGCAGCTCTCTTGCTCACTAGAAAGATGCACTACGCCACCCTTGCATAATGCCTTTGCACAACTATGGACAACCTTAGCGCGCCTCCCTTTTCAGTCCAAATTCCAGTTCATGCCTCAGACCTGTCAGGGAGATTATCAAGGGGCTGAGGCGTGAATTTGAATTGGGGCTGAGGATGGAGGTGTGGTAGGGTAGTCCATAGTTGTGCAAAGCCATTGTGCCAGAGTGGCGCAGAGTGGTTAGTGCATCTGCGTAGTGAGCAGGAGACATGGGTTCGAATCCCGATCTTCGTACAAATTTTCATGATTGCTTCGGTCTGCACATCATAGATGTTTGAGACTTGAAAAGGTCTCTGGAACTGTATAGTTTCATTTGAACAGTATTGTTGTGAGAATTTTGGTTGAAATATGATATAACCTTGCTATAAGACAGTCCCTCTGCAATGAATGTTATTCTAAACGAGCAATAGTTATTCGGAAGAACCGATATTTTATAAATCTTTGTGAACTTTATTTTGAAATTCTGAAATCCAACGTTTTATTTAGTGAGTATACTCGAAATCAACACGGACGCAAGCTGTACAATTTGAAATCACATATTCAACATAAAATGTTTAGTATTTAAATTACCAAAAAGGCAGGATAAATAAATTACTGGTGATGAAATAACGCAAGAATGTAGTATATTCTTTAACCTGGAACAATGAAAAGTTTTTGACTGTAATACTTTTAAATATCACTAAGAAAATTGGTCACGATTAAGTTCTTAGCTTTAAATGTGTGGTGTCGTCGAAAACTATGGCGGCAGGTTTAATATGCACCAGCTCTTCAGGTCTCTGACCATTTAGATTAACAAAGGCACACCGTGATGCCTGAAGAAGCCATTGTTCGCACTACAACTATGGCTCAAACACTCCAACAGATATTATGATTGGAAAATCTTGCAATTCTCGACCCATAATTTTAGGGACGACCGTAATACATTCTCTCAATAGCCATACCTCAGTGAATGAGATTGGACGAAACTTTTCTGCACTTTATAAAATCACATCGACAGCAATGGAAACGACGTTCAACCCGCACTCAAGGCTACCCGTCTGCGACTCCTTTCGTTCTGCCCAGCACGTGGCGCTACTGACAAGGAGAGGACGCCTACTCGTCATACAAGAATTCGTCCAAACTCATGATACATGTAGGGCGTTGTACAGGATGGCAGCCACTCAAGGAATATTTTAGGGAATTAATTTGTTGTTGTTGTTGTTGTTGTGGTCTTCAGTCCTGAGACTGGTTTGATGCAGCTCTCCATGCTACTCTATCCTGTGCAAGCTTCTTCATCTCCCAGTACCTACTGCAACCTACATCCTTCTGAATCTACTTAGTGTATTCATCTCTTGGTCTCCCCCTACGATTTTTACCCTCCACGCTGCCCTCCAATACTAAATTGGTGATCCCGTGATGCCTCAGAACATGTCCTACCAACCGATCCCTTCTTCTGGTCAAGTTGTGCCACAAACTTCTCCTCTCCCCAATCCTGTTCAATACTTCCTCATTAGTTATGTGATCTACCCATCTAATCTTCAGCATTCTTCTGTAGCACCACATTTCGAAAGCTTCTATTCTCTTCTTGTCCAAACTATTTACCTTCCATGTTTCACATCCATACATGGCTACACTCCATACAAATACTTTCAGAAATGACTTCCTGACACTTAAATCTATACTCGATGTTAACAAATTTCTCTTCTTCAGAAACGCTTTCCTTGCCATTGCCAGTCTACATTTTATATCCTCTCTACTTCGACCATCATCAGTTATTTTGCTCCCCAAATAGCAAAACTCCTTTACTACTTTAAGTGTCTCATTTCCTAATCTAATACCCTCAGCATCACCCGACTTAATTCGACTACATTCCATTATCCTCGTTTTGCTTTTGTTGATATTCATCTTATATCCTCCCTTCAAGACACCATCCATTCCGTTCAACTGCTCTTCCAAGTCCTTTGCTGTCTCTGACAGAATTACAATGTCATCAGCGAACCTCAAAGTTTTTATTTCTTCTCCATGGATTTTAATACCTACTCCGAATTTTTCTTTTGTTTCCTTTACTGCTTGCTCAATATACAGATTGAATAACATTGGGGACAGGCTACAACCCTGTCTTACTCCCTTCCCAACCACTGCTTCCCTTTCTTGTCCCTCGTCTCTTATAACTGCCATCTGGTTTCTGTAGGAATTAATTTAAAAAACTTATTTCAAAGGCCCTGCGGAAACTTTACAAGTTTTAACTCAGAGTAATTCACGCCGTGTCTACGTGACACAAGTCGCTTGTCTTTCAAAACCGAGGCAGTTCTGTCCAGTTAATGCTGCCGACAAGAGACGCCGTGAGACCTCTGCTGAAACTGCTAGCGAATTCATGCCATTGATTTTAGCCAATAACGTACGCGGGATACCGATCACGTGTGTGGACTCCGGAGCGTCCTGCGGAGCAGAATACACTTGCTTTTCTCTATTGTAATCCAGACCCCGAGCAGACCAGACGTCATAGCCTTCGACTCTGCCTTTCGCGATCGGCCACCAACGTAAGTTAACATGATCCGCTTCCCATTCCGTTGCCCATTTTAATTAATTGTTCGACCTCCTAGACTGGCCTAAACCTGCTAACTCCCGACCCTAGGAGCGCCTTTCGTACTCCGTATATTGAAATATATCCTCTTTATTGTACTTAATTCCACGTTTTATCATTTAACGGCAGCCCTGGATGCCCACTATCAAATCCTGACCGTTCGACCTGCTGCACACTGCCACCACGAGGCATATTTAACAACCTTATTCCCCCTTCCCTGCCATTTTGCACATTAACATTGGTGTGAGAAGTTTCCCTCCCCAACACCAAACCACGTATTCTTTTACAATTGGTGTCAGAAGTGGGATGTAACAATTATATCCCCCCTTCCCGGCACGAATTCTTTTACAATTGGGACCAGAAGTGGGACGTTAACGTCCGTATAACTTTACATTGGTTGCAGAAGTCCCCCGTAAACTTCCCCGTATCTTTTACAGCGTGGTGAGATATGAAAGTGCCCTAAGCGGGAACTTCAGATGGCCAAGCGTTTAGGAAATAAAGGGAACTTTGATACGGATCTGTCACCATGTGCACTTTATCGGTTGTCCCTGTGACAACGTATTTCGGAACCACAGTTTGGCTCAGCGGAAAGAGAACGAATTTCTCTAAAATGGATCGCGAGTTCGACTCCGGCTATCAGCAAAACTTTTTGTGCTCCTTCTTCCAAATCCGGTAAACTGACAACAGACTTTTACAAAAAATATTTAACTGATGTCATGAAGCCCTACATGCAAGAGAATAAATGTCTTCTGTTGACCGACACGTGGGAAGGACAAAATATCCACCAACATACGATGAAGAAGGATTGCCAACGTGTAGTATCTACATCTACATCTATACTCCGCGAGCCACCTTACGGTGTGTGGCGGAGGGTACTTATTGTACCACTATCTGATCCCCCCTTCCCTGTTCCATTCACGAATTGTGCGTGGGAAGAACGACTGCTTGTAAGTCTCCGTATTTGCTCTAATTTCTCGGATCTTTTCGTTGTGATCATTACGCGAGATATATGTGGGCGGTAGTAATATGTTGCCCATCTCTTCCCGGAATGTGCTCTCTCGTAATTTCGATAATAAACCTCTCCGTATTGCGTAACGCCTTTCTTGAAGTGTCCGCCACTGGAGCTTGTTCAGCATCTCCGTAACGCTCTCGCGCTGACTAAATGTCCCCATGACGAATCGCGCTGCTTTTCGCTGGATCATGTCTATCTCTTCTATTAATCCAACCTGGTAAGGGTCCCATACTGATGAGCAATACTCAAGAATCGGACGAACAAGCGTTTTGTAAGCTACTTCTTTCGTCGATGAGTCACATTTTCTTAGAATTCTTCCTATGAATCTCAACCTGGCGCCTGCTTTTCCCAATATTTGTTTTATGTGATCATTCCACTTCAGATCGCTCCGGATAGTAACTCCTAAGCATTTTACGGTCGTTACCGCTTCCAATGATTTACCACCTATGGCATAATCGTAGTGGAATGGATTTCTGCCCCTATGTATGCGCATTATATTACATTTATTTTTATCAAAGTAATTCCCACCAAATGTACAAGACTAGTGCAACCTTACGATGTATATTTTTATCGTCAGCTAAAAAATCTAATAAAAAATGTCAAAACTGCACTTACCTCGTCGAGAACGAAGAAGAAATCACTTTCCCGAGAAGCTTGCATCAAACTGCGTTCCATTACATCACCAGCTATCCTCGCACGTATTCAGCGACATGCAGCGTTAGGCGTGTTTCGCGACTGCACTGTGCGATGAAAGAAGCTGTTTTCAGAATGTCAGTCAAGTTAGTTTTTCTATGCACTCCGTCTTCGGGACCATCTGACCGCCGTGTCATCCTCAGTGGAGGATGCGAATAGGAGGGGCGTGGGTTCAGCACACCTCTCCCCTGGTCGTTATGACGTTATTCTTGAACGATGCCGCTACTATTCGGTCGAGTAGCTCCTCAATTGGCATCACGAGGCTGAGTGCGCCCCGAAAAATGGTAACAGCGCATGGCGGCCTGGGTGGTCACCCATCCGAGTGCAGGTCACGCCCGACAGCGCTAACTTCGGTGATCTCACGGGAACCGATGTATCCGCTGCGGCAAGGCCGTTGCCTAGTTTTTCTATGGAGGCATTAAAAATACCATGTCACTGCAAAAAAGCAGCGATTATAACGTGCGCGAGATGCGCTGAAAATTATTGCTTCCTCTCTTTCTTCTATGAATATTACCCCGGTACACTAAATTGATCAACCGCAAAAGAATGGAAGTATCGATTTACATACAACACATTCCCGTGTACGCGTTAACTACAATACCTTTTTACATCTGTGCAGTCCCGCATTTCATCCTATGCCTATACTTTTTGTGCTTATGTAAATTAATAAATTAACGTATATGATGTTGCGGTTAATACTGATGTCAGTAATGTACCTGTCGCCAAGGAGCACAAAAATACTTACGATCGGGCGGAGTCGAACCTGCTACCCTCTCAATGCGAATCATCTGTTACCGCTGAGCCAAACACCGCTTCATAAGCACACTGTCACAACGACAATTTATAACGTCCACATGGTGATAGATCCGTACCAAAATTCCATTTATTTCCTAAACGCTTTGTCATCTGGACTTTCCACTTGGGGCACTTTCTTGTCTCACCACGCTCTACATGTACCATAAATTTGCACGAATTGGGAGATGACGAGTACGCGTCCTCTCCTTGTGAGTCATCCAAATAACCGGGAAAGGTAAAATCCTGTATTGGATCCCTTCCTTGCGTAACTAACTGTCTGAAATTTGCTAACTATATTTTCTAGGAATATTACAGTTTTTCTAAAATAATTTACACACATTTGGTGCAGAGCCAAGTGGAGGGTCTGAATCAGAGGCTCAGGCGGTTCTGTGATCACGTAGGCTGCAGATTCCTTGACTTGCGCCATCGGCTAGTGGGTTTCCGGATTCCACATAATAGGTCAGGAGACCACTACACACAGGAAGCGGCGACACGGGTAGCGGAGCCTGTGTGGAAGAAACTGGGCGCTTTTTTATGCTAGAGGATCTCAGGGAACCACACAAGGGGCGCCCTCAGAAAGTGGGCAGGTAAAACACAGTAAAGCAGTTGTAGAAACGATTGGTATTGTAGTTGTAAATTGCCGTTGCTGTGTTGGGAAAGAACCAGAGCTCCAAGCCCTAATAGGAAGCACTGAAGAACAAATAGTTATAGGTACGGAAAGCTGGCTAAAGCCAGAAATAAGTTCACTCGAAATTTTTTCAAACGACCTAATAGTGTTCAGAAAGGATAGATTAAATACAGTTGATGGTGGAGTACTTATTGCTGTCACAAGTAGTTTACTTTGTAGTGAACTTGATGTAGATAGTTCCTACGAAACAGTATGAGTAGATGTTCTACTTGGCAATCGGACTAAAATATTAATTGGATCGTTTTACCGACCCCCGACTCAGAAGATATAATTTCTAAACAGTTCAAAGAAAACTTAAATCTCATTTCAAATAGGCACCCCACTCATACAATTATAGCCGGTGGTGACTTCAATCTACAATCGATAAGCTGGAAAAATTATACGTTTAAAGCCGGAGGCAGGCATTAGACGTCATCATAAATTGTACTGAATGCTTCATCAGAAAATTATTTTGAACAATTAGTTCATGAGCCCACTAGAAGCGTAAATAGTTGCGAAAGCATACTTGACCTTTTTGCAACAAATAAACCTGAACAAATAGGGAGTATCATGACAATACAGGGATTAGCGACCATAAGGCAGTTGCTCGTAGGCTGAATACTGTAACGCCTACAACCATCAAAAAGAAAGGCAAAGTACATCTATTTAAAAGAAGCCGATAAAATGCTCTTGATGCCTCTTAAAGAGACAGTCTCCACTCCTTCTGATCTGATCATGTAAGTGTAATAAAGATGTGGAATGATTTCGGAAAGATAGTATGGGCGGCAATCGAGATATATATACGATATAAATCAGTAAGTTATGGTACTGATCCCCCATAGTACACAATATGGGTCATATCGCTGTTGCAGAAGCAACGAAAAAAGCATGCCAAATTTGAAAGAACGCAAAATCCCCTATGGCAAAGTTTTGCAGAAGTTCGAAATATATTGCATACTTCAATGCGAGATGCTTGTAATAATTTCCACAACGAAACCCTGTCCCGGAATCTGTCAGAAAACTCAAAGAGATTCTGGTCATACATAAAGCTAATCAGTGGCAAGACACAATCAGTACCTTCAATGCGCGATAACAACGGTGTAGTCCCAGATGACAGTGCCACTAAAGCAGAGTTACTAAACACGGTTTTCCAAAACTCCTTCACCAAAGAAGATTTACTAAATATTCCTGAATTTCAGTCAAGAACAACTGCTAAGATGAGAAAAATAGAAGTAGATATCCTCGGTGTAGCAAAGCAGCTTAAATCTTTAATAAAGACAAGGCCTCCGGTCTAGTCAGGTTCCTTTCAGAGTATTCTGAAACAATAGATCCATATTTAGCAAACAACCGCTCGCTCACAGAAAGTTCCGTACCTAAAGACTGAAAAATTGCTCAAGTCACACCAATAATCAAAAAGGAAAATAGGAGTAATGCGCTGAATTACAGGCCCATATCACTAAAGTCGATTTGCAGTAGGGTTTTGGAACATATACTATCAGAAAGGTCACAGTACGTATTAATAGAAGGAAAGTGATAGAGTAAAACAGCAGTAACATCCGCCGTTCCCCAAGCAAGTGTTACAGGCCCTTTATTGTTCCTGATCATTTTTAACGACATAGGAGACAATCTGAGTAGCCCTAATAGATTGTTTGCAGATGATGCTGTCATTTACCATCTTGTAAAGTCATCAGATGACCAAAGTGAATTGCAAAATGTTTTAGAAAAGATATCTGTATGGTGCGAAAAGTGGAAATTGACCCTAAATAAAGAAAAGTGTGAAGTTATTCACATGAGTACTAAAAGAAATCCGCTAAATTTCGATTACGTGATAAGTCACACAAATCTTAAGACTGTAAATTCAAGTAGATACTTAGATATTACAATAACAAATAATCACATAGATAAGGTTGTGGGCAGAGCAAACCAAAGGCTGCGATTCATTGGCAGAACACTTAGAAGATGCAACAGGTCTACTAAAGAGACTCCTTACATCACGCTTGTCCGCCCTATTCTGGAGTATTGTTTTGCGGTGTGGGATCCGCGTCAGGTGGGACTGACGGATGACAGTGAAAAAGTTCAAAGAAAGGCGGCTCGTTTTGTACTATCGCGAAATAGGGGAGATAGTATCACAGACATGATACGTGAATTGGAGTGGCAATCATTAAAAGAAAGGCGTTTTTCGTTGCGACGGGATCTTCTCGTGAAATTTCAATCACCAGTTTTCTCCTCCGATTGCGAAAACATTCTGTTGGCACCCATCTACATAGGGAGAAATGATCATCACGATAAAATAAAAAAAATCAGAGCTCACACAAAAAATTTTAAGTGCTCATTTTTCCCGTTCGAGAGTAGAACGGTAGAGAGACAGCTCGAAGGCGGTTCATGAACCCTCTGCCAGGCACTTTATTTTGAATAGCACACTGGTCACGTAGATGTAGGTGTACTCTTATGATATTACAATAATTGTAAATAAGTGTACGAAAAATTTTATAAATTTTATGGTGGTTATTTGTTAAACAAAGGTGTTGCGTTACAGACCTATGCACTTTAATAGGAAGAATACATGATTAAATTTGTACGTCCTTGGAGGGTATACAGTTTACGAAATTTAGCACATTTAGCTGCCATCTCTTGTAACAATAATTGCTCTAATCAGGCCATCGAGTAAAAGCGAGCTTCGATGACAGATACAGGCACGTCAATCTGTGTTGCTCATTCTTCGGCATAGACCGTACACTCTGCTCGCCTACCACTTTAGACGTTGGAATGCGGACTACGACGCAGGGCAGCAAAGCAAAAGCAAAAGCAGAAATGCAGGACTCCGTTTTCAATTAATCCAGGAGTGTCGCGCCAATCAGTAAGCTCAAAGATAATCTGGAGGTAGTACGGTGTATTAGGAAGTTGTGACGGTCGACATCTTTGCCCGCCATATTGGTAACCGTCTATCTGTCTCTGTTCAGTAATCAGTACACAGCTAAATCGCAAGTAGACTAGAAAATTTTGCTTGCCGGTATCGTACGCATAGTGTATCGCATTTTGTGTGAAATTCGTAGTTTTGACATTCGTCACTGTTCAATCGAGCAAATACCTGAACATTAAACACCCATAACAAATAAAGAACTATTGATAAATTCTTTTCACGTTGATCGTTCCATTATTTGATAAACTTTAAAGTAGAAACTCCTGGAAGACGTAATATTTCTGTAACTTCGTTGCAACATTTATGTGATGTCAAATTACAAATTAAAAGACCCTCATTCGAAATGAAATGCATTATGTGCTTACAAAAAATTTAACGTTCTGGAATTTCTCATCTTTTGTTCTAGTTGTGCTTGTCACACCGAGTTTTTAAACTGACAATGAAATGCAGTGGAAAACCACTAAAATTAAATCTCAAATGATTGTCCACATCACTGTTGGGATGTCCTTTTTTCTTAAGTTTGTCAATTAGCTGGGTCATCGTTGAGATATTTTCGTTTCTTCGGCTTACAGCCATTAGTAGTCTTCTTATATTCTTCCTCAAATTTATTTTTGTTGGTGAACAGAGATCTGTCTGTGTTTCCTTGTTTTCACCAAGTGCTTCAGGAGATTTTA